>NC_135896.1:90472593-91672593 GCF_964194155.1 Cetorhinus maximus
ACACACATTCACTCAAATACTCTTTCATACACACACTCAGTCACATCTATCCTTTCACACACACACAGACTCACATATGCTCTTTCACACACGCGCACTCATTCACATACACTCTCACACACTCACTCACATACACTTTCTCACACTCATACACTCACTCACATACACTCTTACACACGCACTCACATACACTCTTTCTCACACACTCACTCACATACTCTTTCACACACATACACCACACATACTCACATACACTCTTTCTCACACACACCACGCACACTCACTCACTTGCTCACACACACATTCACTCACATAATCTTTCACACACACTCACTCACATATACTCTTGCTCACATGCACACCACACACACTCACTCACTTGCTCACACACACACATTCACTCACATACCCTTTCACATACACTCATTCACATACACTCTTTCACACACACACTCACTCACATACACTCTTTCACACTCACTCACACCACACACACTCACATACACTCTCATACACATACTCACTCACATATACTTTTTCACACACACGCACTCACATACGCTCTCTCACACTCTTACACACACAACACACACACACACACATATCCGAATGGATAATAAGCAGTGGCTGCCAGTGGGTAAGTGTATCTGTTTGATAGGTTCCTGTTTCGGCATAAACCACAATGATGAAGCTCGCAGAGGGGCACAGGTTGAGCTGCTGGCTTTTAGCTATCTCCAGGTAATCCATTATTTTTCTAACAGACTGTGCCGTTCATGGAAAGGTCAGCTTCAGTTTTCAAGCTTTTAAAAGGATAGCAACCGTGCCGCTAGCGACTAAGGGCTAAGACAACCCTCAGCACTGGCACATCGGACCTGTCTTTGACTGTCAAGTTACTGCGGCATCCCCCCAGTGAAAACCCAATCTGCTTCCAAGGGCGGTGGGGGTGGAGGTGGGGGTGGGGGTGGGGGTGGAGGTGGGGGTGGGGGTGGGGGTGGGGCCGGAAAATGCGGTGAGCCATTCAAAAGCCCACTGACCTCAGCGGGGCCGTAAAATCCGTGGACCCTCAAGAGGGGATAATCCTATTCCATGGATATTGGGCAATGCTTTCACTTGTTGTTGGCACTGTTGGGGATCTGAGTGCCAACGTAACCAGTTCTTCAGTAAAAGGGGTAAGAAAGTGCCTGGTCAGTGGCATGGCAATGTCACCCACTACATCCCAATGAAATATGCCCGATCAAAGCATTCTACACCACATCGCATGAGGTGGCTGCAAGTTCAACATGGGCCGGTTTTACAATGAAGGAACATCACATGCACAACCTTCAGAGTTTGGGCTGTAATTTCTGTTTCACACAGCCAAAGATCTTATTTTTGGAAATGGCAGCAATCCTAAATATTTTGGCCTCTCTCTCTCTCTCTCTTGAGGATCCTCTGCCTTGGCTGCAGTTAGTTTTTCACCCCCTTCCCTTCTAGCTCAGGAGTCAGCCTGCACTCACCGGGTGGAGGTTCCAGGAATCGGGCGGCCAATGTCCACCAGGACACACCAACAGTACCCGGTCGACTGGTGGCACTGCACCGGCTTGTAGAGTCCTGCCCCAGCGCACTCTGGAATGAAGATGCCATCTCGGGGGTACTGCCGGGTTTCCTCCAAAGCCGTTTGCCTCTCTTGGTCACAGGAGGGTTTTTCTAATGAGAAGAAGCAGAGAGAGAAAAATCGCTTGTTAAAATTGTTTTTTTTTCTCCCCCCCCCGAAAGTTTATGTCCCAGCCGCCAACCTTAATCCTATTTTAGAACTTTTAGCCAAATAGCTTTCATATCGGGCTAATTTAATTTTTATCCCTTCCAAAGGTTACAACATTTTATTGGCATATACTCGGTGCTTTGGGTCTGGAAGAAATGGGTCCATTGTTTTTCAGATTTCTAAAGTGACACAGTTCAGGGAGGCTTGCTGTAATGTGCATATCGGGTCCAACTGTAGAAATGAATGACAGAAATATGAGCTCTCTCTATCCAGCTGTACTGGGCAATTAGCTCAAACTAATGTCAATCCCAACACATTTTTATATAAGCACAGGAATTTATTTTCTTTGCCCAGAGTTAGGCTCGAAAATGCCATTGCGACATTAATTAGAAACAGCTTAAAGGGACATCCCAGGAACATTTAGGCCCAGGTTTTTATTGGAGACGGACATCGTGCTCCCTTGGGCAGACTTGATGACACACATTTAGGTTCCAAAAATGTTTACCCACAAACTTGACAGGAGCGCGAGCTGATAATGTTGGGGCATGGGCGACCTTGGTGAGCACTGCAGCTGGGACAAACTGTGTTTCCCCTTAATCAGTGGGATTAAAGGATTGAGAAATAAACAGAGAAAGAGAGCAAGGTCAATGCCAACTCACTGATAATTGGCTGATGCAGATTCAATACAGTAGGAACCATGAATTATAACGTTAATTGTAATGTTAAAATATTCTGTGAGGTTCCAGGAGCTGTGATTAAACTTCCACTGTTTACAGCTCTCTCATGAAAACAGAACCACATAAAGCACTCCTTTTCACAGATAAAATACCCTTTATAATAAAAACGTTGGAGGGCTTCCAAAGGAAGTGTTGTAAACTGGGAGGGGATCTATTTAATTACTGGTTTCTGATTAATTATGCGTTTTTAATTTGACAGGCAGAAGGAGAACCACTCTGGGGGCCTCATTCATGTGGTGATAATGGAACAAAAGGAGCCAAGATTGGTTCAGAAATCCAGACTCCATTTGCACTGCGAACAACTGGGGCGGTAGCTTTCTAAAACCATAGAGGAAAAAGGTTATGTTCAGGATGATCCAAGACAGGCTGAATTCTTCCTCATTCTACCCAGCATGTTCTCCCTCACCATCTTTCATGCCCTCGCTACATCCTTATAGCCAACGGATAAAGTAAATGAGGTGAATGACCTGTTGACCTTCTTTTGTCAGTGTTCCCTGAGGTGAAATGTTGGTCAGGGTACCTGGAGAGTTCCCTTGCTTTGAATGCATGAATGGAGCTATGAGGTCCTCTATGTCCATCTGCGCAGGCAGGTGTGAGTTAGTGTGGCTGGGAGGCTGTTGAGGTTAGCCCTCAGCAGCACACTGGTTGGGAAGGTCAACAACACAGGGAGCTGGTTGCTACTTCTAAGTGGGCAGCAAGTGATTCCTTGACAGACGCTCTGATGAAAGCCAAGAGAGGCAAAGGGGGTAGCCGTGGACTTGTTCAAGCCTGGGTATGGACAATAGGAAGGACTGATAGTTTGCAGTAGGGGTAGGGGGAGCCAGGTGTCAGAAAGGGGAGAAATTAAAGGTGGCATAACCAGATGGCAGGACAGAGAGGCGAGAAGGGTCCTGAGAGATGCCTAGAGATTTTAAAAATGGGAAAATAGAAATAATGGGCTCTGGTCCAGGGCAGCAGCCAAAATAGGGTTACCAACCCTCCAGAATTGGCCTGGAGTCTCCAGGAATTGAAGGTCAATCTCCAGGACACTGCTGTGTGCAACACTGGAGAAAAATCATCAGGACATTAAAAAAGATAGTTTTTAAAAATTTTCTTTGTTACCAGCTATAAAATTATTGAAAATGGGGAGAAAAGGGCTGTTTGGCTGGTATTCAAGCAGCGTCCAATTGGGTAATGAGTCTTTTTTCTTTTTGATTGGTGTAGGAAGGCAGTGCCTCACAAGGATGGATGTGTTGGCCGACTAATGGCTGGAGTGTGGGGGCAAGTCATGTGGTGAAACCTCCAGGAATCCATTTAATCACAATTAGCAACCCCAAGGCAAAATGTGAACACAAATGGGCACAAAAAGAAAACTGGGCATGGGCGAGAGTGTGGCAGAGATTAGGAGCAACGTCATTGGCTGTTCAACAGAGGGTGGCGAGGGGATGCAATGAAAGAATCAGAGGTCCTGTGATGGGATGAGGTTAACTTGTAGACAATGTGGGATCAGTTTGAAACATCCACAAGCCAATTTCCAGACTCTAGAGGTCAGACTCAAGAGGAAGGGATGGATAAAGAAGCCGTTTGCGGGGTAGAGTATCAGTTGGAGTGCGAGCAGCTGGGCACAGGCACACGAGGCGATTTGGTCACGTCATCAGTCCAAAGGGCAAAACCTTCATAGGAAGAATTCTTCTTGACATGAGTCTTATGTATGGACATGCATGCATGTGCCAAGAAATGTTCTGGCACAGAAACACTTCTCTTTTTAACGTATTTGGACCAGAGGAAACACAAGTCATTGAAATAAAACCCGCAGGTTGGGACAGAAAAGTGACAGGAGGTGGAAATGCAAGGAATTTCTGATACTGGAAAATCCAATAAAATCTCCCCTCATTCTGTGACGAACGTTAACCCACCCCTCCGCCTTCTCACTGCCTTTCACCATCTTGACACTAGGTTAAGGCCTTTTCGGGTGGATGCAAAAGATTCCGGGGAACTGATCAAAGGAAAGCAGGAGAATTCTCCCCATGTCCTGGCCAACATTTACTTCTCAATCGCAGAGTCACAGAATCACAGGATGGGCTACAGCACAGAGGGAGGCCATTCGGCCCGTCGTGTCATGCTTACTCTCTGAAGGAGCAACTTACCCAGTGCCATTCCCCTGCCTTCTCCCCGTAGCCTTGCACATTCTTGCTTTTTTAGATAACAGCCCAATTCCCTTTGGAATACTTCGATTGAACCTGCCTCCACCACACTCTCAAGCAGCGCATTCCAGATCCTAACCAGTCGCCGTGTGAAGGAGTCTTTCCTAACGTAAATCTGTGTCCTCTTGTTCTCGATCCTTCCACCAACGGGAACAGTTTCTGCCTACCTGCTCTGTCCAGACCCCTCATGATTTTGAATATCTCTATCAAATCTCCTCTCAACCTTTTTTTTCTCCAATCTACATAACTGAAGTTCCTCATCCCTAGAACTATTCTGGTGAATCTTTTCTGCACCCTCTCTAATGCCTTCATATCCTTCCTAAAGTGTGGGGCCCAGAGCTGGATGCAATACTCCAGTTGAGGACAACCTAGTGTTCTATACAAGTTTAACATAATTTCCTTGCTTTTGTACTCTATGCCCTTATTAAGAAAGCTTAGGATGCTGTATGCTTTACTAACTGCTTGGCATCATTAAGAAACAGACTGTCTACTCATTTACCTCATCGTTGTCTATGGGGTCTTGCTGGGTGCAAAATAGCTACCACATAACAGTGACACAATCAAAAAGTAAAGCTTTTTGTCTAAGGATGTGAAAGGTGCTATATAAATACAAGTTTGTTTGTGCTTTCTTTTACCACATCATCGCTCCTTTCCTTCCCCATGGGAAACAAGGAAATTGTTGATAACAGAGTGGAAGAAGTCTGGCAATGGGTCATGAGGGAATGGTGCGCGTCACAAGAGGAACTAAAGAGGATGATTAAACATAAACCAACACAAATGTGCAGTGTGATTCCTGAAGTCACCACACTTGTCAATGTTAAAACACTTCAGCTACACAGGGCATAGTCACGTAGGTCACCTTAGATCAACCTAACACCAGCACAGCAATACAATTGGTTAGAGCTTATGTTGAGAGGCAGCACTCATCACCAAATTGCAGGGTGTGTGACACACTTAGTGAAGCGTATGCAGCATGGGCCAGTCAGAGGAGGAAGAAGAGCGGGAGAGGGGGGGTAACTATGTCCCAGGGGGTCTGGATCAGGAGAGGTGGACCCAGATACCAAGGAGATGCTGAAGCTGCTGGAGTTTGACAGCTTGTTCAACCTGCATGTCAAACGACCTTCAGTGGGAATATCCATTCATGACTCCATGAATCGAAAATTATTTGTACCCCCATTCTCTACAATTGTGTTGCAAAGTTCCTTGCTGGGGATGATGTTAATCTCCTGGCAGACGCACTTATCGGTGGAAGTCTTGCCAAGGCGGGTGTGGTGTTTCTGAATGATCACTCCAGCAGTTTGCTTGACCATCTTAGTCCTGATATGACCCATCTTGGATCCAGCAGTTTTCACTGGAGTCCATGAGGGATCATGTAAAACAATCCATGTTTTTTTGGGAAGGCAACAGTTTCATTTTCAACTCTGTTGTTGAGGATTTATGGGTTGGTCCGCCTGCCTCTGTGGCCCAGGCTAAACAGAATTGACATAACCTGAACGCCCGGTTCAATACTCAGCTGTGCTTCACACCTCACATCTTCCGAAATATTGCTCACCTCTGCCTCTACCTGAGCTTCTCGCCACTTGAATTCTAGTCACATTTCTGTCACGCAGACTTAATTACTCCAACACCCTCCTTTCTGACATTACAATCTCCTATTCGTCTGAAGCACAGCTGCCCACACCCTGACCCCCAACTCATCCGATTAAAAAAAATTCTAAAATAAAAGCAAAATGCTGGAAATCTGGAATAAAAACAAAAAGTGCTGGAAAAACTCAGATGGTCTGAGGGTATCCGTGGAGGGAGAAACAGAGTTAACGTTTCGAGGCTAATATGACTCTTCTTCAAAGAAGATCACACACTATGGCACAATACTCTCTCTCCACAGATGCTGACAGACCTGCTGAGTTTTTCCAACAGTTTCTGCTTTCATTTCAATTAAAAATTCTTACTGTCGTCTTCGAAAACCCTCAACAGCCAAACACTTCCTACTCCTGCAACCTCCTCCAGCAATACATTCCCTCTCCAAACCTTTGGTTGCCCCAATTACAGCCTTTTATTTCTCTTTGCCCTTTCATGGTATGTTGGCATCACTGCAAGGCCAGCATTTGTTGCCCTTTCCTAATTGCCCTTGAACTGAGTGGCTTGCCAGGCCATTTCAGAGGGCAGTTAAGCATCTATTACATCACAGTGGGTCTGAAGTCACATGTAGGCCAGACCAGGTAAGGACAGCAGATTTCCTTCACTAAAGGGCATGAGTGAACCAGATGGGTCTTTACAACAATCAATGATAGTTGTCATGCTGAGACTAGCTTTCAATGCCAGATTTATTAATTGAATTTAAATTCCACCAGCTGCCGTGGTGGGATTTGAACCCATGTCCCCAGAGCATTAGCCTGGGCCTCTGGATTACTAATACCAGTTACATTACCACAATGCCACCATCTCCAATTACAGCGCCCTCCGCATTGCCTGGTCTTGCACCCCTTCATAAGGCGTCTCAGTCCTAATCTCTCAAAATTGCTGGTTCTTTTGCCTCTTAAATTCTCCGTCCTCTGGTAAAAACCTTTACAAAACCCATTCTCTCGACTTGGTCTTCAGTTACCTTTCCTAACTTATCTCTTTTAGTTCTGCTTCCGTTCCTCTTGTTATTCTTTTGCAGAGTGCCTCGGGATATCTTGAAATTAATGCCAGTTGTTGTTGTGTGACAAGGCTTATTATTGACTGGTGGCACCACCCCAAATTAAACCAGTCTTACTTCTGGAGTTCACGTGGGAAAGGATGAGACAATAGGAGCTTACAATGGGAAGAAGAACTATGATCCATGTTGGGAGAAGAAGAAGAGCCATACTGTATGCTTGAATTTGAGAAAGGGTTAAATCCTCCTAATCATTATTCCATATCGTTGTCGTGGAGAAGTCACTGAAATATAGGGAGTAGGCCATTCAGCCCTCGAGCCTATTCCGTCATTCAATCAGACTATGGTTGATTCAGTACCTCAAGTCCATTTACCTGGCAGTGATCCGGACCCTTTGATACTCTTTACAAACAAAAATCTATCAATCTAAGAATCCACAAGCAGATGTGATGAGGAGCACCAAAGGCGGAGCAAGGGAGGTAAAACTGGTGGCAGAATACAAGATAGGGAAGGACTGAGACAAGGGGGAGCATTTCCTCTGTGCATCGGCCATGGTGAAATTTTATACCGTTTCACAGTGAACAGGTTTATTACTTGGCGCATCCAGCAGGCTGAGAGAATCTACCCTCCTCTCCACACCCCACTCCCCACAATGGAGTGAACAGGTAACAGAAAAATAAGTTAATTATTCATCTACTATTTTCACAATTCAATGGCAGACATTAAATAGTCCTGTAAATAGGAGTTCAGGCCTTCAGCGTAGGATCTAAATCATTGGAGGACAATATAAATACAAAATCCTAATTATTTCAGGGAGGTTGAGACAGGCATTTATTTGGCCATATAAAATATTTGGAGTTGACTGAAGACAACATGCTGAACAAAATTAACACTAAGCCTTGAATAGATAGCTTCATTGCAAAACCCAGTCTTAAGAACTGATAATTCGTGACTTAGCATTTCATATAATTGGGTTTTGCAATAAAACCACCTATTTCAACAAGATCCTTTCTGTCGTCAGATCACACTAGAGTAATGGATGAAGAAGGGCAAAGGCGAAGCCTGAATGAATATCTCAAAGCATTCTCCTTGAAATATTATTAATATTTTATTTTTACATTATGCTTTTTCAGGAAACGATAATGTATAAACATTGTAAATAATTTTCCTAAACCTCTTGATTTGCTGTAAATTATTGCCATTGTAAAAGTTTCATTGGTTATTTGAAATTAATGGCCCGTATCTGTGCAAAATCAATCCTTCTCTTAGCGGTCTTCATGAAGAAAAACTTGCAGGCTAAAGCAGATCATGAGCAATTAAGTTCTGTCATGTTAGTAATAAATTTTAACTGATATTTATAGATGGTAACTATTTTTATGGCACAATTCCATATGCATTTTAAGTGCCCCAGTCAAAAATATTTTGTAACCTAACTTGTCGAGAAAGACAATTTAAATTTGGTTGCAGACAACACAACAGTTTTCGTTTATAGTGTGCCTTTAATGTAGAAAAATGTCTCACCGAGCTTCACTGAGGCATAATTAGAAAAAGAACTTGACGGCAAGTCAAAGATGAAGAAACGTTAGGAGGGGTGGTTAAAAGTTTGGTCAGAGAGGCAGGTTTTCTGTAAAGGTCGATGGAGGAGAAGGAGAGACAGAATTCCAGAGTGTGGGGCCTAAAGGGCTGAAGGTAAGGCCACCCATGGTGGAGCGAAGAGCATGGGAGATGCACAAGGCGCCAGTGCCACAGGATTGGAGAGTTCCAGGGGCAGACGGGAGCTGTGGAGCTGCAGGAGGTTACAGAGATAGGGGAGGGTGTGGGTTCAACCTAAACTGGATAATAAAACAAAAGTGCACCCCCACTCCTTTTCCTCCCCTCCCTCTTTCTCCCGCTCCCCTCTTCCCCCCCCTCATTTATGCACTCTCTTCCCCACCTCCCATTCACCTTCTATGTTTAGGCAATCTCAAATCACTTCCAGGTGGGCATGACCACAATTTGGCAAAAAGAAAGCTGCTTTAAATAAGTTCACAGTGTAACTCAGGTCATAAATTTGACGGGTTTGGAAAGTTAACAATCGCACAAGGGCTGTTCAGCTCAAACTTTTGTCACGGCAGAATGGGCACAGCTTAACGCTGCATCTAACACTTCAGTCAATGCAGTTACATAGGGCCCCATATTAGTTGTTTCACAGACACACAGAACACTCACACACGCACACACTCACACAGCAGCAACTGGAACTGTGTAGATGCTGTTAAAAGTATCAAAAGCACTTTAGATTTTATAAATGTGGTAGTGTACAAAAAAAGGAAAAAAACCTTGCATTTATATTGCACTTTTCACAAACTCAGGATGCATTTTACAGCCAATTAAGTGCTTCTGAAACTTAGTCGCATTTGTTATGTACGAAACCCAGCAACAAAATCAGGGTCTCTCTCATGAACAACAGTGTAGATAATATCAGCAGATGATCTGTTTTCGGTGACATTGGTGGAGAGATAAATTTTGGCCAGGAAACCTACTTCAAAATAATATTTACGTCAATTAAGAGATGGGGCCCCCGCTTAATGTCTTATCTGAAAGATAGCACCTCCGACAGTGCAGCACACCCTCAGTGAATGCTGATGACTGAAGATTTCTTTTATTCATTCACAGGATGTGGGCATCGCTGGCTGGGCTAGCATTTATTGCCCATCCCTAGTTTCCCCTGAGGTGGTGGTGGTGAGCCACCTTCTTGAACCGCTGCAGTCCATGTGGTGTAGGTACACCCACAGTGCTGTTAGGGAGGGAGTTCCAGGATTTTGACCCAGCGACAGTGAAGGAACGGCGATATATTTCCAAGTCAGGATGGTGAGTTGGAGGGGAACTTCCAGGTGGTGGTGTTCCCATCTATCTGCTGCCCTTGTCCTTCTAGATGGTAGTGGTCGTGGGTTTGGAAGGTGTTGCCTAAGGAGCCTTGGTGAATTCCTGCAGTGCATCTTGTAGATGGTACACACTGCTGCTGCTGTGCGTCGGTGGTGGAGGGAGTGAATGTTTGTGGAAGGGGTGCCAATCAAGCGGGCAGCTTTGTCCTGAACAGTGTCAAGCTTCCTGAGTATTGTTGGAGCTGCACTCATCCAGGCAAGTGGAGAGTATTCCATTGCACTCCTGACATGTGCCTTGTAGATGGAGGACAGGCTTTGGGGAGTCTGGAGGTGAGTTACTCGCCACAGAATTCTCAGCCTCTGACCTGCTCTTGTAGCCACAGGGAGGAATCATCCCAGATTTTCACTAAGTGCGGTAGCAGGCGGGAAAAAGAACGCTTTTCCAGCCATCTGCAATGGCGGCTTTTCACATTCTTTCATCCTAATCCTGCCTCATTAATCATGCATTCCCGGGAAACACGGTGTTTCAATGGCAGGCAGTCTCTCATTTGCCTGCCACACCGTCACCTCGCCACTTAATCACGTCGGGTGCCATATTTAAAGTGCGGCCACACGCACACCTCAGTGCTTCCAGCCCAGGGCTGCTACACAAAAGACATAGCCCTGAAAGGCAAGAAGACTGCAGCCCCCCACTGATTCAGTGGCGTATCCCTGGAATGCCTTTTGGACCTGTACCCACCGTGATGTCCTGTACCCACAGTGATGTCCTGTACCCACCATGATGTCCTGTACCTGTCGTGATGTCCTGTACCCACAGTGATGTCCTGTACCCCCAATCCAGCCGCAGGAGATCCAGCAATCTCACCACTCCGGCTTGGGAGGTGATGGCAGCCGTAATCAGTGCCAATGCTGCACGGAAAAGGTTGGCCATCCAATACAGAAAGAGAATAAATGATCTCAACTGAGCTGCCAGGGTAAGGCAACCATCGCAACACTCTAAACTCACACACTCACAAGCCCATCACACATTCACTGGCATCTCACTCACTGCCAGCTCAAGGGACATCACCACTTACTCCCTCTCACACACCCTCACATCTCCATCTGGCCCCATCTCCTCTGGAGGCTGCCTCCTCAGCCCTCAACATCTTGACGCCACTTGCACAGATCAACATGTGCCCCCACACACACCCTGGGATACCCCCCCTTCCCCAAGCAAGCCCTCGCCCTGCAGCCATTGAAGAGCCACCCCTGACTTACAGCTGGTCTGGTAGGTAGAGACCTGCCCGTGAGCCCCCCTAGAAGTGATGCGGTTCTGCCTGCGACGCCTGGCGCTGATGACTGCGAGCGCTGACCAAAGCCAGGTAGGCAGACAAACCTCGAAGTCCCGAGTGAAGTGCAGCTCACCAGGTGCACAACACTTATGCACAGTGGCACGCCAACATGCTTGGATGGTCCAGCGTGTGAGGGGATGATTCCGGAGAGCGGGGTTTATAATGATATGCAGATGTATTACAATGAAGCTCCTGATGTCCGACAGTGGGAAATACAGCCCGCCATTGACGGGCAGAGCGGACAATCGCAAACTGGTTTCACAGCGTCGTGAAACCGATTTTTGGCCCTCTCGCCATATTGTCCGCTCACGCCGCCAAGCACGCCCGACGCCAGCGGGCACAGGAAACTCCGCCCACAGTATTTCTAAGGCTAGTCCAGATCAGTTTCTGGTCAACGGAAGATCATGTGCTTTTGTGAGTATCTGGTGTGGGCTGGCAGGCTCCTATATTCTGGTAATAATCTTTCAAATCGAGGGCATCAGGCCTGGTAAAAGGAGCTGCAGAAGGAGAGTGGAAGAATTGCCTTATGCTTCCCATTCCTTTGAACTCTGTGGAAATGTCTGTTTTGAGCACAATACCAACCCAGGTTCAGTCCCAACTACATTACACCTGTTCTGTCTTCACAAATGAATACAATTGGAGATTAAATGGGAACAGATAAAAGTAAGACATTTGGTTCTGGTAGGCCAGTCAATTTTACAGCAAAAGTTGCAGAGATTGAACTGGCTGAAAAGGTAAAAAGGAAAAATGAAATGGATCAAATCCTGAAACATGGACTAACTTTCTTCAGTAAACTGCACCATCCCACATTCCTCTTGTGGATGCAACACAATTCCAGAAGAACCAGAACCACCCCTGAGTAGATGTTCTTGATATGTGAACCCAGACAGCGAGCTGCAGTCATAGCCTCTAGAGTTCATGCCCAAGTTCCTGGGGTGAGACTTGAACCCACAACCATCTGACTCAGAGGCACAAGTACAACCACTGAGCTGAGACAGGAAGCTAAGATAAACTTGTACATGATCATGGTTAGGCCGCAGTTCAAGTACAGTGTGCAATTGTGGGCTCCCAATTTGGAAAGGCATACATTGATCATTCACCAGCCCTCCCTCCCTAACAGCACTGTGTGTGTCCCTACACCACAGGAACTGCAGTGGTTCAAGAAGGCAGCTCACCACCACCTTCTCAAGGGCAATTAGGGATGGGCAATAAATGCTGGCCTAGCCTGCGCCGCCCACATCCTGTGAAAGAATAATAAAAAAGCATGTTGCTAGGGCCACGAGGTTAAGAAGAAACTGGAAGTATCGGAAATATTTCCCCTAGATGCAGAGAGGGTCAACAGAATATTTAATAGAGGTTTATTTAAGGGTTCTGATAATGAATGGAGTAAGACTATTCCCTCTCCCTGGGAAATCACAGGATCGTTCATTTAAAATTGTCACTAAACAACAACCACTTGTATTTATGTAGTGCCATTAATGTAATAAAACATCCTAAGTCACTTCACAGAGTTATTATAGGACAAAACATGACACCAAGTCACAGGCTTGAGGGCCTATAGCTAATCTGCAAACTTGGGGAGCCTATAATTTCCCGTTATTTCTCCATAGCAATGCCTCAGCCAATCAGAGTCAACCTGCCAACCAATCAGCACCCTTTTCTCCTGTAGTATAAATTATTGTGATCATTTAAAATTTGCCATTCTTGCATTTGTCCTGATGAGTGCAACATGAAAAACTTTGGCAACATGTCTCTCTTTTCAGCAACATTCTTGTTCAAAGAGGTAGGTTTTAAGTAGGAAAGAGGATAGAGAGTAAAGGGACAGAGATCAGGATAATGTATTTTACTCAGGCCTTTAAATATGGTACACTTTGCTTCACGGAATGGTTCAGGCAAAGCACCATTGCTTGCTTTAAGGAAAATATTGGAAATGGGGGAAGTTCCAGGGCTTTGGATAGCAGTGGGAGTGGGGGTGGGGGAATACAATTAGCCCCAGTGTCACTGAGCTAGGGATGGGAAAGAGAATCAGCCATTCTGTGCCTTACCCTTATCGAGGGGCATCAGCTCAAAACTATATTTATAGATGCTGGATGAGGACAGGGCTGGGGCTCAGCAGTGACGCCTGCTGTGGTCAAACAGCCTGCCAACACTTGCGATCTGGGCACGTGGAATTTTGTACTCTGATGTTACATCCTCTTGAGAGAGGAGGAGGGGAATAAGTTACAAAGAAAAAAGGCAGTCTGATTCTCAAAGCAAAGGAAGAAGATTATTTGTGGGGTGTTAAAATGTGGACCAAATCAGTGAGCAACTCATCACACCTGTATAAACAGTGCTCATGTTCTATAATTCAGCACTGGTTAGGCCATGTCTGTTAATCTGCAATGTATCAAGTGTTCTGCTAAATAATAGTCTGCACAGTTTGAAAGGTTTATATCCCTAATTCCCACTTCTTTGTGTATTTAAGCAAGGAGTCTGCTCTCCTGTAAATTATTTGGAATGCCAAATGTTTATGCAGATTTACAATTTATTCATATATCGCAAGTGGAATGGATTCTGTTTAGGAGGCTGTTAATGAGACTTTATATTCTTAGACAATGAAGAACCACTTTGTGATTAAACCAAGGTTCCCATAGATATAAACCATAAAATGTTTATAAGGTTCTGATTGCTAGTCACACTTTAGGGTTTGAGCACCTAACCTAGGCTGAGGAGATAAATAACCTACTCCTGTCCCTGTGTTCCTCATGTGCTTGATAAGTGCTAAGACATTGTGGCATCATCGCACCCCAGCTCCAGGAAGCCGGGAACAGCAACCCCCCAGAGGGGGTGAGTTTTGGAGAAGCTTCTCCAGCAAAGGTCATCTCAAAATCCGCTCACTACGTGAACCTCCAGATGCCACTGGAGCAGAACACGGCCAAGGAGATCTACCTCAGCCCATCCAAAGTGAAGGAATTTGAGCTCACTACGGGTATGAAGGAGCAGACTAAAGGTCTGGGACTCTCAGAGACAGTGGGTTTGGTAGGAGAATAAATGCTTTAATATGGGTTTAAAGATTGTATCCATAAATGTGCGTAGCATTAAATCTACTACGCGATGTGTTGCGACCTTGGACTACCTAGCCAAGGTCAAAGCTGACCTGTTGTTTCTGCAGGAGTGTGCGATACCGCACCTCAGCTCCTACAGGCAATGGTCACGATGGTGGTCCCACGGGCCATCGATCTGGTCGAGCGGAAACGACTCTCGTTCCTCCGGCCTGGGTATTCTGCTGCGGGGAGGCAACTTCACCGTCTCCGAGGTCAAGGAGGTGGTGGGCGGGCGACTCCTGGTAGCAGACGTAATGTACAAGAACGCTCCACTCCGGTTAATTAACGTGTACGGCCCGGCACAAGGGGCTGAGCGGCTGGAGGTTTTTCAGCAGCTCCCACTGCTGCTGGCGA
The DNA here is from genome assembly GCF_964194155.1 of Cetorhinus maximus. Taxonomy (NCBI): domain Eukaryota; kingdom Metazoa; phylum Chordata; class Chondrichthyes; order Lamniformes; family Cetorhinidae; genus Cetorhinus; species Cetorhinus maximus. The sequence continues at coordinate 90,487,525 of NC_135896.1, forward strand.
CCTCCAGGCCGGTCATTCTGGGCGGGGACTTCAACTGCATCATCGATGCGGCTGGACGATCCGGCAGGGCCGGAAGCAGATTGGACGCTACGTCCAGATCCCTGATGGAAACAGTTAAGGATGCCAAGCTGCACGACGTCTTCAGCAACCCTGCAGACGGAGCGCAGCGTAGATACACCTGGTCGCGGCCAGACGGGTCCATTCGTTCCAGGATAGACTTCCTGTTTGTGTCCCGTGCATTCACAGTCAGATCCACCGAGGTCAAGCCGGTGTTCTTCTCTGACCACTGCCTCCTACTGGCGGACTGCCACTTGGAGGAAGACCTGAGGGTGGGCAGGGGGGCATGGAAGCTAAATGTGCAACTGCTGACCCCAGAGAACATTGAGGAGCTCAAGAGGGATTACAAAGGTTGGAGAACCGTGAAACCCCTCTTTGAGTCCCTGACACACTGGTGGGAAGTGATCAAGGGAAGCATCAAGAGGTTTTTCATCCTCAAAGGCACCCAGAAAGCTAGAAAGGAACAGAGGGAAATGTCCCGACTCCAGGAAAAGATGCAGAATCTGCTCCGGCTGCAGTCGATGGGGGTCGATGTCAAGGAGGAGCTCCAAGAGGTGAAGGGCCAGCAAGCCTCGCACTTTGCCTCGGAGGCCTCCAAGATCATCTTCCGTTCCAGAGTCCGCTCCGTGGAGCAGGATGAGACGTGCTCACGTTTCTTCTTCCAAAAGGTACACAGAGAGCGCTCTGTGATCAGCAGCCTGAAGGAAGAAGACGGCTCAGTAAAGTCATCACGGTCCGACATTCTGAGGATCAGCAAATCCTTTTATGCCGGACTGTATGACGTGAAGCCCACGGACAGCACGGCCTCCCAGTCCTTCCTGTCCTCTATCACGGAGGTCCTAGACCACAGTACGCGGGAGAGCCTAGACAAACCGCTAACTCCTGACGAACTGACTAAGGCCCTCGAGTCCTTCGAGAAGAGTAAAACCCCCGGAAGCGACGGCCTGCCGGCGGAGTTGTATTCGGCTCTGTGGGACTTGATCGGCCCAGACCTGCTAGAAGTGTACGAGAGTATGCTCCTGGCCGGCAGCATGTCAGAATCCATGAGGAAAGGCATCATCACCCTCATCTACAAGCAGAAGGGGGAAAGGGAGGAAATTAGAAATTGGCGACCCATTTCACTGTTGAATATGGACTATAAGATTCTGTCCAAGGTCATCGCCAACCGGGTCAAATCCGCTCTGGAATTGGTGATTCACCCTGACCAGACCTGCTCTGTGCCAGGCAGGAAGATCTCTGACAGCCTGGCGCTGCTCAGGGATACGATTGCCTATGTACAGGACAGGGGTGTGGATACCTGCCTCATCAGCTTGGATCAGGAGAAGGCCTTTGACAGAATATCGCACACCTACATGGGGGATGTGCTCTCCAAAATGGGCTTTGGGGAGGGAATTCGAAATTGGATCCAACTGCTCTACACTAACATCAGTAGCGCAGTCTCAATCAATGGGTGGGAAACAGATAGCTTTCCAATTAAATCTGGAGTCAGGCAGGGCTGCCCTCTCTCGCCTGTCCTTTTTGTGTGCTGCATAGAACCCTTTGCCGAGTCCATCAGGAAGGATCCGGGCATAAGAGGAGTGACGATCCCAGGCAGTGGAGGCATTCAGGTAAAAGCCTCCCTGTACATGGACGACGTCGCCGTCTTCTGCTCGGATCCGCTGTCGGTGCGCAGACTGATGCACGTCTGCGACCAGTTCGAACTGGCCTCGGGAGCCAAGGTAAATCGTGGGAAGAGCGAGGCCATGTTCTTTGGGAAGTGGGCTGACCGATCCTTTGTCCCCTTCACTGTCAGGGCTGACGGCCTGAAGGTGCTGGGGATATGGTTCGGAGGGACCGGGGCATGCGTTAGAAACTGGAAGGAGCGAGTGGCTATGGTGAAAAGGAAACTGGGCATGTGGGAGCGACGCTCCCTCTCCATTGCGGGTAAGAACCTGGTCATCAGGTGTGAGGTACTCTCGCTGTTGCTGTACGTGGCGCAGGTCTGGCCCATTCCACACTCCTGCGCGATGGCGATCACTCGAGCCATCTTCCGCTTTATCTGGAGGTCGAAAATGGATCGTGTCTGCAGGGACGCGATGTACAAGCCTCTAGATAAAGGGGGAAAAAACGTGCCCAACATCGCCCTCATACTGATGGCCACCTTTGTGTGCGGCTGCATCAAGCGGTGCGTAGACCCTCAGTACGCAAACACCAAGTGTCACTACGTGCTGAGGTTCTACCTGTCCCCGGTGTTGCGAAGGATGGGTCTGGCCACGCTGCCGCGGAACGCTCCAAGTAGTTGGACCGTGCCGTACCACCTGTCCCTGGTGGAAAAATTTATGCAGAAAAACACCTTTGACCACAAGTCCATCAGGCAGTGGTCAGCACGTAACGTCCTAGAGGCCCTGAGGGATAAGGAGAGGGTGGACCCTGTGGGATGGTTCCCCGAGCAGACTGTCAAAGTCATTTGGCAGAATGCCTCATCGCCAGAACTTTCCAACAAGCACCAAGACGTAGCTTGGCTGGTGGTGAGAAAGGCCCTCCCCGTCAGATCCTTCCTACACGCCAGGAGTCTCACCCCCTCTGCACGATGCCCTCGAGGTGGCTGTGGTGGGGAAGAGACCGTTGTTCACCTCCTTGTGGATTGTGCCTTTGCAAAGAAAGTCTGGAGAGAGATGCAGTGGTTGCTGTCGAGGTTCATCCCGAGCAGTTCTGTGACACAGGACTCTGTGCTCTACGGGCTGTTCCCAGGGACACACACCGAGACAAACATCAACTGCAGCTGGAGGATCATCAACTCGGTGAAAGACGCGCTTTGGTCTGCCCGAAACTTGTTGGTCTTCCAGCACAAAGATTTGTCCCCGACCGATTGTTGCGGACTGGCACAATCCAAAGTCCAGGACTACGTGCTGAGGGACGCACTAAAGCTTGGGGCAGCTGCCGCAAAGGCGCAATGGGGAAGGGTCGCTGTCTAAGACCTTTCTACCACAGCGCACCGAGAGACTGGGAACTGTTTAGAGCCCCTCGGGCTGTACAGATCAAAATGAAAGGCTGTAAATGACTGTAATATTGTTTGTACTGATGCACCTGGTGATACATTTTGTAAAAGTTTAACCTGGATTGTACCCTTGTAATGTTGTTTTTGAAATGGTTTTGAATGTGATTGAAGATTTTTATGAATAAAGTATATTTTTACAATAAAAAAAAAAAAAAATTGTGCCCTTCTCCACATAAGAGACAGGAGAGAGAGAGAATCAGAGGGAGGGAGGAAGAGAGTGAAACAGAGGGAGGAAGAGTCAGGGGGAAAGAGTCAGAGGGAGAGAGTGAATTGGAAGAGAGAGAGGGAGAGAGAGTCAGAGGGAGAGTGGGAGTGTCAGAGAGAGAGTGAATCAGAGGGAGAAAATCAGAGGGAGAGTGGGAGTGTCAGAGAGAGAGTGAATCAGAGGAAGAGTGGGAGTGTCAAAAAGAGAGTGAAACAGAGAGGAAGAGTCAGGGGGAAAGAGTCAGAGGGAGAGAGTGAATTGGAAGAGAGAGGGAGAGAGAGTCAGAGGGAGAGTGGGGGTGTCAGAGAGAGAGTGAATCAGAGGGAGAGAGTCAGAGGGAGAGTGAGAGTGTCAGAGAGAGAGAGTGAATCAGAGGGAGGGAGAGTCAGAGGGAAGAAGTCACAGAAGCAGAGGAAAGAGAGTCAGCAGGAGAGAGTCAGAAGGAGAGGTACAGAGAGTCAGAGAGACAGACAGAGAATCAAAGGGAGAGACGGAAAGGGAGAGAGGGAGAAAAAGATGTTTAACTCAGATCAGAAAAGTGGTACATGTGGTGGCCATTTCATGGGCACAAAACCTCCCAATTTATGGGATGGACTGCGGCAAATCTGCACAGGAATTGGTCCCAATGCCAAATTGGTAGCCAATTTTTTAAAAAGCTTTAAATCCCCTGAATACATTAATGAGGGGCCTAATAGCTGTTGAAAACCCCTTGGAGAAATTAGTTTCCAATGAGCAGGGCACTCTGCTCAGGACTGTTCAGCAATCCTCCCAGACACCAGCTAAAAGTAAGTCTGAATTTTTTTTTAAATCCTTCATGTACAGCCAAGGGCAGGAGTGCTCCACCCACTCTACAGCCATCACCTCTTAAAGCCTGCTCCAACCCTCCTCCCTTACCTGAGGACTGCTGCCGATGAGGCAGTCAGCCCATGAATTAGATGCTCCCGTTGGAGAGTCTCGCTCACCACCAGATTACAGGAGGAGCAAAACGGCCAAATTTGTATTAATCCTCAGACCTCTTGTTTCTGGTACCTTTGCTCGCACAGTGACAAGTCTAGATCCAGAGATGAGCCCAGATCCATTTTCACCCCAACGTCAGCTTGACCTGGCCCACATTCCTCCCTCAAGTCAACAGTTAATAGTTCATCACATTGCTGATTGACGGATGTCCCTGTCGCAAAATGGCTGCCATGCCTGCATCACCGCACTGCATGGAGCGCACCGTGATATAATGTGGCAAAAAATAAATGACTATAGATCACACACAGCCCCCTCTTTGAATACAAGCATTGCTATACTTACACCTTGGACAGTTAATGACAGCTTCAGGTTCTTTGTTTTCTATGGGACTTCAGAGTTTGAGGTCGTGTTTCTATAGGAGCGCCAAACAGGGGCCACAGAGGTTTTGGTACAGGGCTGCCTCTGTGCGGGACCCCATAAATTAGCATCACATTAGCCCAGTCCAATGGTAGGACTCAACAGGAGTAATTTCCTATCGCAAAGTTACAACAGCCTATCAATGTGAGGCTGACTCCATAGTCAAACCTTGCCCGTGCACCAGTAACTATTGCACATGTTAGCACGGGAATATTAGCACCGTGTCCCGCTTCTTCTCATTTCTTCTGGATTTCAAAACGCCAGCCTGAATACCAGCACACCCACATGTTTGGGAGGAGTAATGTTTATGCAGTTGGGTGGCAATGGTGATGCCCTGGATTCATGTACAAAACTGGAGTTGCCAGGATCGGAAGGGTAGTGACCCCAACACCACATGCTGTGATAACCACCAGCAGATCAATTCCTACAAGCTCCCCCACACCCACCCCCCACAAAACAGACCAAGAAGGTCTCTAGCCTAAGCTGGTTGGTGGTTAGGGCAGGGCAATTAACCTCACAGCCCTGAGATAGGCAAGGGGGAAATAAAGCTAGCTGGTGCTCCTGGTCCTGACTGCACAATGGTCAGACCCATTCCCAACTCCTCAGATACTGAAGCTTACAGTTCGCCATTGCCTTCTCCATGGCAACGCCTCGGCCAATCAGAGGCGACTTGCCAACCAACCAGCACCCTTTTCTCCTGGAGTACAAACTGTTGTGATCTTTTGAAATTTGGCATTCTTGCATTTGCCCCAATGAGTGCAAGATGAGAAGCTTTGTCTCCCTTTTCTGCAATTTTCAAGTTCTATACTACCAAACGACTGTTAGATACTGAAGCCGTCTGTGCCTGCCCATAGCAAGACCCGGACGAGAAGGCTTTCTAGGCTAGCATTTCAGGAATTCATGTTCACCCAAAGCCTTTCAAACATACTGAGATGGTGTTACCGTCCCCTGCAGTAAAACTGTCTAACAATATGCTTGCTACAGGTTCAAATTCTGTGAAATAAAGATTAAATGGCACCGTTAGTGACCTGAGGATTTCTGGCATAAGCTTTGAGTTTTTGTGCCAGTGCCAGTGAGGATGGTCGGTGCTGAGAATGGGACAGTTTTTCAATACCCAATGTGGGAAAAAAAATACTTCAACTAGCGTGCAGCCCAGGCTAGGTATAGAATAAAGCGCACTACATACTATGCTCTGGATTGTCAGCTCTCGTGCCTCTGAGTCAGAAGGTTGTAGGTTCAAATACCACCCCAGACACTTGAACACAAAAATCTAGGTTGACATTTCAGTGCAGTACTGAGGGAGTGCTGTACTGTTTGGGGTGGGGTGACACCTTTCAGGTGGAAAATTAGAACTGAAGTCTTGGTGAGCGTATCAGAGCACATTACACTATTTCAAAAAAGGAGAGTTTGTCTATAATTATTCCTTCACTGAAAACAGGTTATCTGATTGTTGTCACATTGCTGTTCATGAGTGCTCTGTTTCTTAGCTACAACAGCAACTACACTTCCAAAGTACTTCACTGGTTCAGGGATTCCTGAGATCAAGTAAGGTGCTATATAAATGCAAATCTTTATTTCTACTGCCCCACTATTGTGCCAACCTCAAAAGCAAGTTCTACTCTACCAAGGCAAATCCTTCCATTTCCTAGGTTGTCCACACAGCCTCTTGGCAGGAGCTTACAAACTTGGTGCCAATTTTCACCAAACCCTGGGCAGCTTTGTATCCTTCCTGTTTGGAAATGAGTAATTCAGTTTGCTTTGGGCACTTGTACCAGCAGAGAGGAGCCTAGGCTGGTTTAGAAGTGAATCTCAGGCAGAAGACCAGTCAGCCAACCCTGAAAATGCAGAACATTCCTGAGAATATTCTCCTTCCCAATCACAAACACTTCTTAATATTATTTCGTCCAAAATCACCTAAAGATACAATCTATTCTAGATAAACAATAATGAACCCATTTTCTGCTTTCAATGGTGGTTATTGATTGAGGTGTTATTGTTCATGACTAGGTTGTAGAGATTATTAACGCAACCAACAGTTATTCCCAGAAGGTAAAACCAGTAAAAACTGGGCAATAAGAATACTGGTCCGAACTGGTCTTGTATACCTTAAATGGAACACCACTAAAAACTGGGAAATAAGAGTACTGGTCTGAACTGTTTTTCCCTTCTGGGCTATCATCAGCAATACACCTCAAATAAAATCTACATAGCCTGGATTCCAATAACCATAAACACAATGAAGAGGATTTTCTGCAGTGCCTTGGGATTGAGGATGACTCTGGTTCAAGGGGTTCTGAGGTGGCTGGTAAGTCCAAAGCGCGGTTTACAGAGTCTTCCACGTGTGGCACTTGAAAGGGTGGCCAGATGGGTTGTTTGGAGGTTTGTGCCCTTCCTCTGCCACCTTGACTTCACCTCTGCAGCTTACTGACAAAGTCTCTCCTGATGTGTTTGTTGCCCTCCTAATTGAGCCTTCTCCGTTTTGGTCAGTCATAAGCCAGGGTCTCCCGTGAGTCGACGGGTATGTTTGACCTCTTCAGGGGTCCTTTGAGGACATCCCGAAAGCATTTACACTATCCTCCTGGGAGTCTCCTGCTGCGACCAGATTCCAAGTAGAGCAGTTGCTTCAAGAGTCTGGTGTCAGGCATACGATCGACATGTCCTGTCCGATGGAGCTGTTTTTGAGTAACATTTTTCTGCATAGCTCTAGTTCAGCAGGCAGTGGTTTTGTATGCACTCTTCCTCTGAGCTAGTCTCAGGAGAGGAGCCATACTCCCACATTTAGGTTTGTGCATGGTCAGGTGCCTGTCTCTATCCAGCGATCAATGTGCCCTCTCTAACCTGAAGGGGGACAGAAACATAATACCAGCTCCCCACTGAATGATGCAGAACACGCAATCCAATGGTAAATTAATATTTTCATGGGTCTATGGTCGCAGTTTGTCCAAAGCTTGACTCCTTTATATTTAGCAGTCCATCTGACGGAGCGAGAACTGAATGCCCACTCTCCTTTAACCTAAAGGCTCAGTGAATATAACAGTGAATATCAGTAAGCCACAGCTCCTTCAATTGTCCACATGCCCCTGCGACAACATGAGAGAAAATTGTGTCATGCTGAAAGTATTTATTTTATTTGGAAGCTACTTGGCCTTCTGTCCTTCTGTAAAAAAATTTGTAGCATCTCTCAACATTTCTCAGATTCACCTTGCACAGTGAATTGTGATGGTTTGTTATGTACACAAATGTGGTGGTCATTTTGTGCATAGAGCAACCACAAATGGTGATGGCCAATGAATCTCTTCTTTTGCCAGTTTGGCTGAGGGAGGAATGTTGATCAGGACATTGGAATCGGACCAGAGCAATCAGCCTTGGCTCTCAGCCACAGGACAGATCAATGTACTCCAGGTTTACTCCATCCCTGTAGGGAAGTGATTAACAGCCACTTAATACTCTCCATTGATTGGAAATTTGCCATACTGACAGGCCTGCACATCAGCAATCTCAGCTACAGGGAACCGTGCCATTACACCACAGAAATGGAATTGTTTAATTAGATTGCATTAGCTACAGTGATATTTCCCTCTGCACATTAAAGTATTCTATAGAATTACATAGAAAGTATAGCACAGAAACAGTCCAACTGGTGTACGAGAGTGTTTATGCTCCACATGAGCCTTCTCCCAAATCTCTTCATCTCACCTTGACAGAATATCCTTCTATTCCTTTCTCCCTCATATACTTAATTAGTTTCCCTTAAATGTATCCATGATATTGAGCTCACCCACTCCATGTAACAGCAGATTCCACTTAATCACTCTCTGGGCATAGAAGTTTCTCCTGACATCTTATTGGATTTATTAGTGACGGTCTTTATATTTATTGGCCCTGGTTTTGGAAACATCCTCTGTCTACCCTATCAAACCCTTTTGAAAGGCCTCTATTAACTCACCCCCCTCAGCCTTCTCTTTCCTAGAGAAAAGAGCCCCAGCCCCTCTCCTGATAGTTATTGCCTTTCAATTCTGGTGTCATCCTCACAAATCTTTTTTGCACTTTCTCCAGTGCCTCTCTGTCCTTTTTATAATATGGAGGCCTGAGCTGTGCACAGCACTCCAAGTCCAAGGTTTGCGCAGTGAATCGGCTTTGGTGCTCATTCCTCTTTAAAGTCTAATTTTAAACTAATTAGGCCATTGTAGGTGGGAAATAGCTCTCTGGTGCCTTTTTAAGTCACTTGCTTTGACAGGCCACTGCTGAATGCAGAGTCAGAACAATTGGAAGGATTAGGTCGACCAATTTGTAACAAATCAGCCAACGGCTGCTTTTACTTCAAGTGTCTTCTCCACATAATCCCATTCAGCTAAACAAAGAAAATTATTTTGACTCGGCAGCTACTTAACCCCCCACCCCCCTCCCACCCCTCTCTCCCCCCACCCCCTTGACCAACCTGGAATGAAAATGGTTCAGGCTCTATCACTTCAAGATCCAATTCTCACACTCCTGAGCCAACCACGCGAGCCACTTTGTAATTCTTCACCACAGGGCTTGCATCCCTCCAGACCGCTGAATGGAGCAGTGCACAGCCCAGTGTGCAAAGTCCCAAGGGCAGTTCCCACTTTCCCCTGAGGTCGCTGCAATCAGAAGGGGGATGAGTACAGTTGCCCCAATAGACCGAGGGACGGGAGGCAGGGGTGGAGGGGGGTGCGGCGATGTGAGGAGAGGAAAGCAACTCTTCCCCATTGCCAGATAGTAACTCTGCTGGAAAGCGCATGGCCTAGAAATTCAGCGCCCAATGTGCAGGTGCTAAACAACCTCCTAAGCTTCCAATATGGCAGCCAAGGAAGCCAAGTCTCAATACAGGCCACACATGTTCCAGCTGCCATATTGACAAAAACGTACAGCGCACATGCGTGAAGCAGACGTTAGGCGCTTTACATATTCAAATAAGGGGCCTAACGTCTGTTTTTGGGCCCCGACTGCAATATTGGTTTCCCTGAGGCAGCAGGGGTTTTTTTTTAAATTCTTTCATGGGATGTGAGCGTTGCTGGTAAGAGCAGCACTTTTAGCCGTTCCTAATTGCCCTCGAGAAGGAGATGGTGAACCCCCTTCTTGAACCGTTGCACTCCAGCCATAGGTACACCCACAGCGTTGTTAGGGAGATAATCGCAGAATTTTAACCCAGCAACAATGAAGGAACAGCGATATATTTCCCAGTCAGGATGGTGTGTGGCTTGGAGGGGAACTTGCAGGTGATGGCCTTTCCATGCACCTGCTGCCCTTGTCCTTCTAAGTGGTAGAGGTCATGGGTTTGGAAGGTGCTGTCTATGGAGACTTAGTGAGTTCCTGCAGTGCGTCTTGTAGATGGTGCACACGGCTGCCACTGTGCGTCGGTGGTGGAGGGAGTGAATGTTGAAGGTGGTGGATGGAGGGTCAATCAAGCAGGCTGCTTTGTATGGATGGTGTCGAGCTTCTTGAGTGTTACTAAAGCCACACTCATCCAGGTGCTGGGTGAATTCATGAAAACCAGGTCAAATTCAGCCTATCAAGTGGTCCTTAAAGGGATAGCTGCAGGCTACAACCAGCAAGTGAAGATTTTAAAATATAGCTACCTGAGCGTGGAGCGAAGGCAAGAGGGAGAAGGAGGAAGACGAGCAGGAGGAGTGCTATATCCACCCCCATATTCAAAGAGCACAGGTTCATCTTGGCTGAAGTCTCCACACTCCACCCCTTCTCCATGGATTGACAGTGGCCCCACCCTGCACCACAACTTACTGGCCTGAGTTTCCCCTTTACCCGGTTACCCTTCAACCTCACCTACCTGAGGATACTTCATCAGTCCCTCAGGCAGCGTCTCTACCTACCCCTCAGTCTACTCTCTCCCTTCCCAATCTCTGCAGAAAACTCTTCAATCCCATCCAAAGCAGAGACGGCAGTTCTCCTAATCTGTCACTTTTGCGTTATTATCGGTCACAAAGACTCCCCAAGCCAATAGCTTTCAAAATGAGGCCTCCTCCTACACTTACACTATCGCTTGTTGTGTCACCCGAGGTGTATAAAGGTGAAAACTCTTTCACTGCTCTCCCTTTCCACCATCGTAACAGCCTGAACATCAGGATAGAGAGAACGCCTGAGCAGAAATAAGAGTTTTCCCAGCTTTTGCACTTTCTTTCCAATTTTTGTTGTTCAAAAATTCCCTCAGCCTGAAATGCTGCTAGGCTAGTGTTTTAATGCAGAAGAATACAGGATCCACCACCCTCACCTTTACCAGCTTTTTGACTCTGAACTATGTTTTATTCAAATGGGAGCCTAGTGGCACAAGTCCAGTTTCAAAGATTCTTTCTTCAATTGCTTCTCCTTTTCTCATGTTGTTACTCAACATTTCAACTTCTATACTGAATAGATCCATCCTTCTGCCAAAAGCTTAGATTAGATGCCAGCACTAGTTACATTGGTAGCTTTCAATCTTTGTTTAAAGAGCCTAACTCAAATCAGCAAAAGCTACTCATTCATTTTTATATCTTCAGCATCTTATATCACTGGATTCTTAATTGGGGCATTTGTTTTCACCCCCACTTATGTGTTTTTCCCTGTGGATTTCTCTCCTGGCCCATCTGCTCCCAAAGGTGGGTGATCTTCCATAGACTACGGCTCCCAGGGCAACAGCAGCCATCTTGTCCATTTTTTCTCTTTATTCTTTCATGGGATGTGGGCATGGCTGACAAGGCCAGCATTTGTTACCCATCCCTAATTGCCCTTGAACTGGGTAGCTAGTTAGGCCATTGCAGAGGCCAGTTAAGAGTCAACCGTATTGCTGTGGGTCTGGAGTCACAAATAGGCCAGACCAGATAATGATGGCAGATTCCTTCCCTAAAGGAGATTAGTGAACCCGATGGATTTGTACAGCAATTAAGGGTAGTTGCTATGGTCGCCATTACTGAGACGAGCTTTCAATTCCAGATTCATAAAATGAATTTAAATTCCACCAGCTGCCATGGTGGGATTTGAACTCAGGCCTTCAGAGAATAACCTGGACCTCTGGATTACTAGTCCAGTGACATTACCACTACAGCATCAACCCTCACAATAGTGCTGTGGACTATTAAGCCATGAGGCAATGCATCAATATCAAGCCTGATTTTGACCTGATCTGATGCCCACATAGAGTCAAAGGGCAGGATTTTGCCCTTGACGGGGGTGCTCAGCGGGGGCAGGCAGAGACAGTCGGGACAGACCGCTGCCCGTGATCAGCTCCGCACCGCAATTTCACGCGGAATTAGCCTGCCCTGCGTGGATCACAAGCGGCTCAGTGCTGCCTATGCAGGCAGGGGGGGTGGGGGAGGAGAGAAAGCAGGCCTGGCGCGCAGTTCATGCATGCATGAGAAAGAGCACTTCAATCTCCCTGAGGCACGGAGCTGTCTCAGGGAGATTGAAACGCTGTGAAAAAAAATAATGAAGAGAACAAAAATTTAATAAAACATGTCTCCTCATGTGACTCCATCACGTGAGCTGGGACATGTTTTTAATTCAAAAATAAAGTTTTTATTTAATGTTTATTTGCTTTAGGAAACCTCATCCCGCTTGTGGGATGCAAATATGTTGTACGGTTGCACAAATATGTGGTCCACCAGCAGCGTTTTGAATCTACTCGAAACCTGCTTCCATTCACTGAGCTCTGGTTACAAACTCAGAATTAGTGTTCTTCAAATCACCGGGATTAGACTGGAGCCTTTGAAGAGAGGTTATTTTAAGGGAGGTTATTTGACGAGACGTTATTGGGCTAGAATCTCTGAAGAGAATATGATAAATCAGACAAATTCCTTGCTTAATATGATGGCCATGTAGAACCTTACAGCAGCCAAGGAGGCCATTCAGTCCATCATGTCTGTACCGACTCTTTGAAAAAGATATCCAATTAGTCCCACTCTCCTGCTCTCTCCCCATAACCCTGCAAATTTCTCCTTTTCAAGTATACATCAAATGCATAAAAAGTAACTATAGTTATGGTATTGCCAATCCATTTAATGATTGCCAGACAGAAGCAGCTACTGAAGGGTAAGGTTGTGGCACAGTGGGTAGAATCCCTGTCTCTGAGCCAGAACCTCTGGGCTCAGGACCCACCTGAGGACTTGTTGGCCAAGGAAGGCTTGTTTGTCAAACAGATTGAGTATCAACCTGCAAATCCTTTCAACGTACAACAGTGGCAGGCAGTAAGAGTGGGAGGGATTCCTGGTCAGCTGTGTGATTGGGAACAGCTACCACCCATAGCTCCAGAGTACAACATGCATGTAAAAGTGCATGTTGCCACAGCAACATGGGCTCCCTGAGTGAACTGTAACACAGCACTGCCACTAAAGGGTAAGAATGAGTACAAGTATATACAATCTGTATCCACTTTTGTTTGTTCTACTGCTGTTTAATGAATTTGCTTGGCAGTGAAAGCATAAAACAGGGCAGGATGTTCAGGCTCACCTGACAGAGTAGTACAAAAACACAGAAGCCAAAAATATCTGAAGTAAAGGAGATGAAAGCTCTCACACATGAAGAATGATCTTTTGACCTCTGAAAGAATAACCAGAATTCTGCTAGCTCATGCAAGTTTCTGGTAGATTTAAAAAGCAACCATTCTGTCACATAGTTCAACAAACCACACAATGCATTTTCCCCTCAAGCAACCTGATCAGCAGTGAAGCAAACCATCGTAGCAACCTGGGATTGGACTGATCTGATTTCTGAGAATGAAGTTCTGTTTTTCTCATCTGCTTCTTGACAGAACGAAAGAATCAAGTGAAGTCGGAGACGAATATTTTCCAGAAGACGGCTGGGGCAGCACCCCGAGCAAGGATCAACATTTTCTGGAGGGAAGAGAGGAGATTCTATGGAACCTTTATTTAATCATCATTCTGTTTTTGTATTCTTTTTTAACGGGACGTGGGCATCGCTGGCTGGGCCACCATTTTTATTGCCCATCCCTAGTTGCCCTTGAGAAGGTGGTGGTGAGCTGTTTCTTGAACCGCTGCAGTCCCTGTGGTGTAGGTACACCCACTGTGCGGTTAGGAAGGGAGTTTCAGGGTTTTGACCCAGTGACAGTGAAGAAACGGCGATATATTTCCCAGTCAGGATGGTGTGTGACTTGGAGGGGAACTTGCAGATGGTGGTGTTCCCATGTGTCTGCAGCATTTTTCCTTCAAGGTGGTAGAGGTCGCAGGTTTGGAAGGTGCTGTCAAAGGAGTCCCAGTGAGTTGCTGCAGTGCATCTTGTAGATGGTACACACTGCCGCCAGTGTGCGTCAGTGGTGGAGGGAGTGAGTGTTTGTGGATTGGGTGCCAATCAAGTGGGCTGCTTTGTCCTGGATGGTGTCGAGCTTGTTGAATGTTGTGGGAGCTGCACTCATCCAGGCAAGTGGAAATTATCCCATCACACTCCTGACTTGTGTCTTGTAGATGGCAGGCAGGTTTTGGGGAGTCAGGAGGTGAGTTACTCTCTGCAGAATTCCCAGCCTCTGATCCAGCCGATCTACTATATTGTTGCTTATGAATACCCTGAGATCTGCAGTGTGCTCATGAGGTTAAGGCTACCGCTCAATTACTCCATGGGGGAATTTGGGTGCTGGTAACCTACTTGTTAGGATTCAATGGATGGACAGTTGAACAACTGGTACTGTCCTCCTTGAAGCCCAATCCATAAGCATTCCGGCAACACGCCTGCAAAATCAACTTAGATGGACTGGACACTGTCCAGATGGCCAAAAAGCATCTCCCCCACTAGGTCCTGTTTCCCAACTTTCAAATGGACAACGTTCCAGGGGAGAACAAAGAAAATGCATCTGTCGCTATGGAACCCTCTCTCTGCCTTGGTGTTCCATTTTTCAGCTTCCCTTTAAGAGGGACAGACTGTCCGTAAAAACAGCTATACCACAAGCTATTAGCACAACGCTGATCGGCCTCCTGCTGGGTGCAAGGGCAGCAAACAATGAGGCAAACACTTGGTCCCACGCTACAATCATGGTAATGGAATGGAAGCACCAAGATTGCTTGCTGCCCAATTCCAGTTAAACTTGGTGCGGGCCACACTCAAAAAATGGGCCAGATCAATTTTTAGCCCAAGGTACTTTCTATAAGGAAATGGTCTTATTGTGGTAATTTGTCAGCTCATGAGATCAACTGAAGACAATTGTGGCTGCTTGTAAATTTTTGGCTCCAGGTCAGAAGAATCCAGCAAGAAATTACTGCGGGATCACATAACCTAGGTTACAATCAAGGTGCAGGACCGAGGGAGCACTGCATAGTCGATATTTGGAGAAATGCCTTTGTGCACTGTTGCCTTTTGAGTACTGTGGCTTGCCATAGTCATATGACCTGTGAGGTCATCTTTAGTAAAGCAAAGGTTGGAAGCAGAAGCCATTTTACCCACCTTGTGGAGTGTGGTGTCAGGAGTGTGCAACTGAAATTCAAGGGATTTTCATTGCTGTAAGAGAGCTAGCAGATGAAAGAGACAGCAAACGTCAGCCTGCATCTTTGTACAGGACATTGATTGCTGGATTAGTCAGTATGGTTTTGAATGTTCCAGTACTGGCTTCTGTAGAGATGAAGGGAGATTTGAGAATGAATTGGAAATTCTTCCCGTCTCAATGGCACAGCTATGAAATTACCATGGAGTTAAACAAGAAACCTGGACAAATATGAGTAGCAATGGTATCAGAGATGAGAAAAGAGTGCTACGAGCTATATTGCACCCTAGGCCTCACTGAAGAGCAGAAAAACCAGACTGGTGAAATTTTGGCTGCCCTGAAGGCCAACTTTGAACCCTCTAAACGCTACTTGTGCATTCTATGTGTTTAACATCAGAGCTCAGGAAGAGGGGGGAAATATTGAGCAGCATGTGACTGCACTGAGATGCCTAGCTGAATCCTGAGAGTTTGGGGAACTGAAGGATGATCTCCTAAGGAGAGGATTGTCTTAGGAACGAGGGATACTGGCATGAGAGCATGTCTGCTGAGAAAATGAAACTTACTTTCAGGAAAGCTATTGACATGTGCAAAACTTCTGAGATTGTTAATCATCACCTGTAGTGAAATGATCGGAGAGCTGGCAAGGCTGTGCACTCTGCTGATAGACAGTTTAGGCCTTCCAAGCATGAGACAATGGAGAAACTAAAGAACTAGTTACAGAAAGTCCAGAAGAAAGATCAAGACTGGAATATTGGATGTAAATATTGTGGTGGACACCACACAAAGGAAAAGGAAACATTTCTAGCCTGGGGAAACTGTAAGAAGCTGAATCACTTTGTACGCAAGTGTTTTGCTGGAAAGACATCAGAGGATGATTCTGCTGAATCACACTACACCCTAGGACAGGTTGGCACCATCTAGCCTCAAGGTAAAAAATGATTTACGATATTGGAATATTGACTGTAGAAGGAGAGCATCAAGTTAAGGTCAAGTGTCAGATAGACACCGGTGCTACACGCAACATCATGGGCTTCGCAGACCTGTGTGAAGCTGCTCAAGATGGTGACCTGAAAATGAAGCCATTCAAGGTAAAGGTGAGGCTGGAAGATGGAACAATGCTCACCCCAAGAGGGCAAACTAAGGTGAAAGCCCTATGCAATAGGAAAAAAGATTGCAATTCCAAATAGTAGACACTAAGCAAAATCCACTCATCTCAGCTGAAACAAGTCAAAGGTACCGGAAGAGGTTTGCAGTGTTTCACATGGCACCAAGCCATTGACAGCTGAACAGATCCTGACAAATTGCAAAGATGTTTACAGGGATCTTGGTTGTCTTCCTGGCGAGTATCAACTTGAAGTAGCTGAGAGTGTGAGACCAACTCAGCAACTTCCAAGGAGAGTTCCAGCTGCTCTTAAGTCCAGCCTGAAAGACAAGATAGTGGAGCGTGAAAAGATGGGAGTAATTAAGAAAGTGACAACTCCTACATGACAATGTTAGAAATGCAGGTCCCTCTGGGAGTAAACCAGGACAAGCTTCAGAGTGAATTGAAGGCAGGTGATGCTCATTGAAGCCTGTACTTCAGAGCTGAGTTTTTCCCCAGTAAGGTGGGTGGGGTTGCTTCTGGACAGGGAAAGGATCCAGAAGGGAAGAGTGGAAACTGGTATTTTACTGAACTATAATCCAACAATAAAACAATTGTGATTCACAGAATGTTTCCTGCTGCCTGATTCAGTAAATGGTTATCCACCTATTAAACACTGCAGATGGGATTAGCATCATGGTAACATTGAAAAAACCTGGAAAGCTGAGAGTGTGCATCGATCCAAAGGACCTCAATAAAGCTTTGAAGAGATCTCACTGCCCCATGCCAATCACTAAAGCAATTTTGCCACAACTTGCCAAGGCAAAAGTCTTTACCACCCTAGATGCCAAGGATACGTACTGGCAAGTGAAGTTGGATGAAAGCAGCAGTTTCCTGATTATGTTCTTGGCACCATTTGGGAGGCACAGATGGTTGCACATGCCATTTAGCATTTCTACTGCTCTAGAAGAGTATCAATGCTGACAGCACGCGACAGTCAATGACCTTCCAGGAGCTGAAGCGATCATGGATGATCTGCTCGTCTATGGATGTGGAGATGTGATGGAAGAAGCCATCGCAGACCATGATCAGAATCTAGTGAGACTGCAAGAGTGAGCTCGCCAGATGAATCTGAAGCTGAACAACACAAAACTGCAGCTGACGACGACTGAAGTCAAGTACATGGGTCATGTACTGACAGCGAACGAACTTCCTGATCCGGATAAGGTGTGAGCTGTAGCAGAGATGCAGCAACCAACAGGCGTGAAGACAGTTCAATGATTTGTAGGAATTGAGAACCCAACCAAGTTCTTGCCCGACTTGTGGTCAGAGGGTGAACCTCCACGCAAGTTCACTGCAAAGGATGTTCAGTGGTATTGGGGCACAGGACAAGCCTGGCCTGGTCATCACTCACATCAATCCAGTAGTGATGACCAGGCCAGTGCTGAGGTACCACGATGTCAACAACAAGAGCACAATCAGATCAGCTATGATCTTATTGAATGGTGGGGCAGGCTCAAGGGGCTGAATGGCCTATTCCTCCTAACTTGCATGTTCCTATGTTCGTACACAATCAGCTGTCACCACGATAATGAGGCCAAGCATGGTCTTCAAGTGAAGCAGCAATCGATGGTGAGGGATAACTGGGCGTGCGGGCAAATTTCAGTCCCGACTGTAAAGCCCTGCGTCTGTCCTTTTATACAATTTATAGTTAGATAGCTAAACGTACAGCAAATTGAGGAGATTCTCTTCAGTACAGAGCAAGCAGCAGGAATGTTTCAAACTTAGGGGTTATGGCAGCACTGAGAGGCTGTAATTACAGCATGGCAAGAAAGGACTTGCATTTATATAGTGCCTCTCAGCCTCACATGTCCCAAAGCACTTTACTACTCATGTAGTAACTGTCGTAATGAATCGCAGCAGCCAAATTGCATACAGTATTTGGGCTCCAAACATTTCCACTTGCCTTTATGGCAAGTTACTCGTGCTAGGTTCAACGTAGATGAGGGCTGACCCTGGGAATCACGGCACACGGACACTGCCAAAACGAGTGAGCATTGCCATCCTTTGTGCAGCTGATGCACCGCTTGCTGTAGCTCCGAAAGTAATCAGCCCCACGTTAATCCCGGAGACATTTTACATTACCCAGCGAGGTTTGCATATATGTCTATCAGACGTCGTCAGCATGTATGGTAGAGAGGGCAGTGAAGGGTTAAACACTCCTCAACCCTTCAGACACTTTCAGCACAATCACTGATACAATTCCATAAAGGTCGGGTGGCTTTTGTTTCTCAGTATTTCCAGTTAATGAAAAGTTCCTCCACTGCATAAGGCTCTCCGCATAGGCCGCTTCCAAATACAACAGAAGATGCTTTATTCTCTTTCGCAATTTCAACTTTTTTTTTAAAAAATCTGTAAAAACTGATCATCTGCAACGTTGGATCTCATGTTATAAAACATTCCAATGACTGATGAGTCTCTGTCAAGTTCCAACTGTGATAAGGAGAACCTATGGCATGGGATTAAGATGGGATCTCATTTGTACTGACAAATCCACCGCCGTCTGAATTCAGCTAATAATCTTCGATGTAATCTGAGGCAGTGATTTGGCTGCGCTGGCCAGAAACTTTGGGTCTTTCTAAAAGTAGGCCGTCTCTTCCTTGCCTAGCTGACCATGGTGGGTATTTGTTTCAAATTAATTAGCAAAAACAGTTCAGCAAATTCCTTTCAGTGTTGTACACACTGAGATTAGGACAAATGAAATCATTTTTATTGCAGTTCACTGCCAGGTTATCTGCCCTGGTACTTATGCCCCAATTAGTTTTTCCTTTCTATCCAAGCTGTTTAAAGGGCCCCATAAAATGGCCTCCAGTTGATGTAATTGCGTCTGCCAGGTTTGCCAACAGTTTGTGAAGGCTGTTTTATAACCCACAGTGTTTCTCTGTAAATAAGCCCATCGTTTTCACAATGCACATCCAGATACATCAATCTAAGCAAGTGTTATGCGTTCTAAAGGAAATGGCTGACGTGCCATTTATGTCGTTCTGCTTAATTTGTCAGAGTTCATTCCCGCTCCGCCTCCAAATAAAAGGAGGCAGTTGTGGAAATAGGAGTAGGAGTAGACCATTCGGCCCATCAAGCCTGCTCTGTCATTCAATAAGACCATGGCTAATCTGACTGTGGCCTTAATTCCCCTTTCCTGCCTGTCCCCCATAAACCTCGTCTCCCTTATCAATCAAAACCTCAGCCTTGAACATATTCAATGACCTGGCCTCCACTGTTCCCTAGGGAAGAGAATTCCACAGACTAACGGCCCTCTGAGTGAAGAAATTCCTCCATCACCATCTTAAATGGGAGACCCCTTATTTTTAAACTGCACCCCCACCCCAGTTCCAGATTCCCCCACGAGAGGAAACATCTTCTCAGCTTCTACCCTGTCCTCATAACCTTATATGTTTCAAGGTCACCTCTCATTCTTCTAAACCCCAATGACTCTCGGCCCAACCTTTCCCCATAAGGCAAACTCTTCATCCCAGGAACCCAGGCTAGTGAACCTCCTCTGAACAGCTTGCAATGCAACTAAATCCTTCCTTAAGTAAGGGGACCGAAATTGTGCACAGTACTCCAGATGCCATCTCACCAATGTACAGTTGTAGCATTTTGTCTCAACATAATGACTGTAGATAAAAGAGAGGACACCATTTTGATGAAATACCAGTTGTGATCAAGGCCACCTTGACCCCTGACAACCTCCAAAAGACTGTAGGTTCAAAGAGAAGTGGCGTTCGCCCTGTGGGGGTTCGTGGGTGGAGTGCAATTGTTTGGTTTGGGGGCCTGCACATTGATACAATTGAGCTGGTTAAACAGAGACTAGGCAGTGGGTGCTATTCAACTGTGCAAAGGTATCATCACCTGGTCAGTCCTGTCCCCATGTATTCACACTTTTCACCTAGGATTTCTAAGCAGTAATCAGGAAACCATTCTGATGTGTCCCTTCCTAACACCCAGACGCTCGAAATGATTGTAGTTGTCCAACTACAAATTTGGAAAATGATCCTTCATTTCCAGTCTTAAGCAGTTTGAATAATACTAGGCCGACTTTTGGAACAAAAGAAAGAGGTTGAGAATAATGGGAAAGAAGGAGATGGAAAGAAACCTGCTATCAATCTGAACCTTGCCTTTCTCTATTCAAAAAGCACAATGTTTGTTCAATAATACTTTGATTCTGGTCAATAATTGTGGATTATTTTCAGCTCATTATAATCTGAGGCTCGGCTCCCTAAAGTCATCGGCCGGACTCTCCTTGTGAATTTGAACTTGGTTTTCATAGCCTGTTAATGCTGCATGATGTAATTCCATCATTGCTCAAGTATTCCATCCCAGGGCCAGTAATTGCTACACAAAAACATTAAAGGTGGCAACTGCAGTTTTGTCACACTAATATATTTATCCATCGTTGGATACTGTGATGTAATGTTTGTTTAACAGTACGACAAGACTTGGCCTAGATCATTGGCCTTTTTTTTGGCACCTCCCCTCCCCCATGCTTTCTTTGCATTCATTCACAGGTTGTGGGAGACCCAGGCAAGACCAGCATTCATTGCCCATCCCTAAATGCTCTTGATAAGCCGGTGACATACTTTAAGATGTTCGCCTAAGCTTAGCACGTTTAGTTCAAATGTATCTTAGGCTCAATCCTGTTCCTCAGGTTTTAGGTCTGAATTACAACACTGAATGATTCCCAATGATATATTAAATAAAGTGCCTATGTTAATGTTATAATCCTGTCACACTGAAATGCATGCTCCAGTTATAAGTGAGAGCAGCTGTTACTAAATGGGGAAAGATTAAGGGAAGAGGAGGGGGGGGAGGGAAGGGAAAGGGAGTGGGGTGGAGGGAGGGGGGAAGGGAAAAGGGTGAGGAGGGGAGGAGGGAGCTGGAAGAGGAGGCAGGAGTGGGGAAGAGGAGGGGGGAGTGGGGGGGGCAGGAAGCTGGGGGGGAGGCAGGAGCAGGGGGAAGGAAGGAGTGGGGAGGGGAGAAGGGAAGGGAGAGGGGGGAACGGGGTGGGGGAGCAGGAGGGGAAAGGGGAATGAGGGGGGTAGCAGGAGGGGGCAGGGGAGCAAGGAGGAGTGGGGAGCGAGAGAGGGCGGGGTAGCGGGAGGGGGCGGGGCAGGGGAGCGGGAGGGGAGCAGGAAGGGAAGGGGAGCGAGAGAGGGCGGGATAGCAGGAGGAGGCGGGGTGGTGGGATGGGGCAGGGGAGCGAGATGGGGGAGGGGAGCAGGGAGGAGGGGAGGGGGACTAGGGAGTCTGTGCCTGTGTTCTCTGGGATTTGTGAATCAAGCTATATTAAGAAAAGACTGGCAGCAGATTCTTCCCTTACTCAGTGAATGAGCATCGAGTTATAACACCTATTACCTATTAGAAAACTGTAGACAGCAGGAAGACATCAGTCCTCGGTGAGGTGGGCAGAAAAGTGGCAAATGGAATTCAATCCAGAGAAGTGTGGAGTGATGCATTCGGGGACAGCAAAGAGAATACACAATAAATGGCAGGATACTGAGGCGTGTAGAGGAAACTTGGAGTGTACTTCCACAGGTTCCAGAACGTAACAGGGCAGATAGAAAAGGTGATTAAGAAGGCACACAAAATAGCCGTCATTATTGGCCAAGGCATGGAATATAAGAACAGGGAGGTTATGCACTAGTTAGGCCAAGCTAGAGTACTGTGTACAGTTCTGGTCACCACATTACTGGAAGCATATGATGGCACTAGAGCTGGCTCAGAGATTTAAGAGGATGCTATAGAGTCATAAAGTCATGACGGAACAGGAGGCCATTAAGTCCATGCCAGCTCTCTGTCGAGCAATCTATTCAGTCCCATTCCCCCACTCTATCCCCCTAGTCCTGTAAGTTTATTTCCTTCAAGTGCCCATTCAATATCCTTGTGAAATTATTGATCATCTCCGCTTCCACAACCCTCGTAGACAGCAAGCTCCAGGTCATTGCCACTCAACATGTAAGAGAGTTCTTCCTCACATCTTCCCTACATCTCTTATCCAAAACCTTAAATCTGTGTCCCATAAACCTTGTACCATCAGCTAATGGGAACAGCTTTTCCTTGTCGATCTTACCTAAACCTGTCATGATCTTGTACACTTCTATCAAATCCTCCATCAAACACCTCTACTTCAAGGAAAACAACCCCTCTCAAGGGCTGACACATCCTTCCTAAAGTGTGGTGACCAGAACTGGATGCAATCCCCTAGTTGCGGCCTAACCAGAGCTTAATAAAGGTTCAGCGTAACTTTCCTGCTTTTGTACTCAATGCCTCTATTTATAAAGCCAAAGATCCCAGATGCTTTGCTACCCACTCTCTCAATACGTCCTGCCACCTCAAAGATCGATGCACATGAACCCCCATGTCCTTCTGTTCCTGTACACTCTTTAGAACTGTGTCACTGAGTTTATATTGCCTCTCCCTGCCCCTCCTGTCAAAATGCATCAACTCACGCTGCTCTGTATTACATTCCATCTGCCGCTTGTCTGCCCATTTTGCTAGCCCACCTACGTTCTGTTGTAGTTTTTGATTTGTATCATCTTCACTGCTTGCCATACCTCCAAATTTGGTATCATCCGCAAATTTTGAAATTTTGCTCTGTATTCCAATATCCAAGCCGTTTATATATATATATTTTTAAAAATGGTGGACCTGCCACAGAACCTTGGGGAACACCACTGTCTACCATCCTCCAGTCTAAAAAACAACCATTTACCACAACTCACTGTTTTCTGTCCTTCAGCCAACATTTATCTGAGCAGACTCTTGTCCTCCGATTCTATGAGCCTCGATTTTCTTACCTATCCTTTTATATGGTACTTCAAACGCTTTCTTAAAATTCATGTAGGCAACATCCATTGTGTTCCCTTCCTCAGCCTGTTACTTCATCAAAAAATATTAGTCAAACATGATCTGCCTTTTATAAATCCATGCTGTCTCTCCTTAAATAACTCAAACTTCTCCAAGTGCCTATTCATTTTTTCCCTGATCATTGTTTCTAAAACCTTACTTGCCAGGAATGGAGAATGTTAGCCATGATGAAAGACTGAAAAAGGCTGGAGTTGTTTTTATTGGCTGTTTCCAAGTTTGTGGATGACACAAAGCTCGGTGGGAATGTGTTGTGAGGAACATGCAAAGCGGCTTCAAGAGGATTTGGACAGACTTAGTGAGTGGGCAAGAACTTGGCAGATGGAATATAATGTGGAAAAATGTGAGGTTGTCTGCTTTGGTAGGAGAAGCAGATGTGCAGAGTATTTCTTAAGTGGTAAGAGATTAGAAAGCCTAGATGTACAAAAGGACCTGGGTGTCCTTGTCCATAAGTCACTGAAGGCTAACATGCATGTGCAGCCAGCAATTAGGAAGGCTAATGGTATGTTGGCCTTTATCGTAAGAGGGTTTGCGTACAGGAGTAGGGAAATCTTGCTTCAATTGCATAGAACCTTGGTTAGACCTCACCTGGAGTAATGTGTGCAGTTTGGGTCCCCTTATCTTAGGAAGGGTGTTATTTCCATAGAGGGAGAATAACAAAGGCTCTCCAGACTTGTCCCCAGGAGGCTGGACTGTCCTACGAAGAGAGATTGGGGAAACTGGGCCTGTATTCTCTGCAGTTTCAAAGAATGAGAAGTGATCTCTTTGAAACCTACAAAATACTTAAAGGGATAGACAGGGTAGATGCAGGTAAGATGTTGGGGAGTCTAGAACTGGGACACACGATTTCAAAATAAGGGGGAAGGACTGAGATGAGGAGAATTTTTTTTTACTCAGAGGGTTGTGAATCTTTGGAATTCTCTACCCCAGAGGCTGTGGAAGTTCAGTCACTGAGCATGTTTGAAGTAGAGATTGATAGGCTACTAAATGCCAATGATGTAAAGGGATAGTGTGGGAAAAAGGCATTGAAGTGGATGATCAGCCATGATCATATTGAATAGTAGAGCAGGCTCAACGGGCTGAATGGCCTACTCCTGCTCCCATGTTCCTATGACAAGATTATAAACACATAAAAATAATACGCAACTCCTTTCACAAGGGTAATAATGTTTTTAAAGAGAAAGTGGGTGCAAAACATCTGGTTTCTAATTAGTGATCCTAACCAGACGTGTGTTGTATAGATTCAAGAGCTAGCACTCTAATATTGAATGGAGATCTCTATGCGATTTGGTTCACCTGAGAAGCCTGGATGAAGGCCAAAGACCCACAGTGTTGGACATGTCTCAGGCTGCCATGACTAGAAGAGATGGTGCGTTGAATCAAGAAGGTCACGTTGTTACAAAGGCTGTAGCCTTCAGGAGGTGGAAAGGCCAGGAGAACCAAGGCCATAATTTTGAGATCTTGGGAATGAAGGAGTGCGAGTTGGGGTCAGTGAGATGAGATATGATTTGAACAGTGAGCTGAGGATCGTAGGCAGTGGTGGAGCTAGCTTTGGCCCACTGTAATGGAGGGGTCAATCTCAATATGTAGCTGATGGCAGGGATGGGACTGAGCTGGGAACTGGAGTCTGAAGGCCAAGCCAAGAACTACACAGACATGGAGGCCAAAGATGGGTGTCGGAGACTTGTGGAGGCAGTCCTAATAAGTTTCCTGACCTCATAATTATGATAGGTAGCGGGGCCATGGTGGTGGTGGTTAAAGTGGGGGAGTGGCTGTCAGCACAGTGTTATGAACCCCTACTGGCTCTGGACCAATGGAGAGAAGAGGAAAGCATGTAGGATGGAGTATTTCCAGCTTAAGAGGAAGATGAGAGTAAGGTAGAAAGCCGCAATAAACATTCACTGTGATTGATTATCTTCACAGGAACCTTCTCCATTTCTTTAAACCTCAATGCCGGTACAAAAAAAAATGCTTTCATTTAATACTGTTTCAGAATTGTTTTTGGAATGCAGCATGATCTCTCCTGGGCGCAACTTGTAACTCAGTATTTCTCGGCCTCAAGGTCATGTTACCCTGGCCACACTCACTCCAAATCACAAAGCCCTGAGCAATCACCGGTCTTCAGCCACATACTCGTCATTAGCCCAGTCTACCAGAGTTCTGTTCGCTGCTGCTTTAGAACAAAGCTACTTTGAATGGTTTTTAATGTCCTAAATATGATGCAAATACTTCTTAATGCCACTGCAATTCTCCAAAGAGAAAGGATCAGCCTCTCATTGCCAAAGGGCCGTAAGACTCGTTATTATAGCGGATTAATTAGCAGACAATCCTCTCAGCTCCAAGGATTTGGATCAGGTCCAGCCTAGACTGATGCCACAAGAGAAAGTTTCCTCTCCCTACTGACTCTAAAGGTTCTACATGAAGTGGCTGTAGCCAGGCACAGCCAAATTCCCAATGGGGGTGAAATCATAGCAGAAAACCATCTATAAATCAGCATTAAATTGCCAGTTTCCGGCCAAGAGGTCACATGGGTGTGTTGCTATTGCTAACATACACTGAACTCGCAGCTTAGAACCAGCAAGGTTCTGATAAGTATCCCAACAAGTTCCTGTTGCTATCGCTGCTCTTGCCAGTTTGAAGGAGTGCAGTAGGAGTATTAGTGCAGTCACTTTATCTCAGCATTACCAAAGTTAACATACTGGGAGGAATTTAATGCCCTCTCCTATGGCACCTTTGGTAGTGGGGGCGTCATTTAGTCAAGCGGGAAGGTGGCGGGTAGGAACTTCATCACCTTCCCACCTGCGCCCAATTTAGTCCATGGCAGGAAGGCCCATGAATGGCCCTCCCACCCTGCCGCTAATTGAGATGCTTAAGTGGGCAATTAAGCCCCATTTAAGCGTCCCATCCCACTGCCGCTGGTATTAACCCAGTGGTGGACGGGGGACTCGTCATGCAGGGAGCACAGCAAGCAAACCTTTAGGGGGTTGCTTCCTGGCCCCCGGGGTGGGCAGGGGGTCCCAAGTTCAAACAACATCCTGGGAGTTACCATTGACCAGAAACTGAACTGGACTAGCCATATAAATACTGTGGCTACAAGAGCAGGTCAGAGGCTAGGAATCCTGTGGCGAGTAACTCACTTCCTGACTCCCCAAAGCCTGTCCACCATCTACAAGGCACAAGTCAGGAGTGTGATGGAATACTCCCCACTTGCCTGGATGAGTGCGGCTCCAACATTCAAGAAGCTTGACACCATCCAGGGCAAAGCAGCCCGCTTGATTGGCACCCCATCCACCACCTTCAGCACCCACTCCCTCCAGCTCTGACGCACAATGGCAACAGTGTGTACCATCTCCAAGATGCACCGCGGAAACTCACCAAGGCTCCTTAGACAGCACCTTCCAAACCCATGACCTCTTACCATCTAGAAGGACAAGGGCAGCAGATAGATGGGAACACCACCACCTGGAAGTTCCCCTCCAAGCCACTCACCATCCTGGCTTGGAAATATATCACTGTTCCTTCACTGTCACTGGGTCAAAATCCTGGAACTCCCTCCCTAACAGCACTGTGGGTGTATCTACACCACATGGACTGCAGCGTTTCTAGAATGTGGTTCGACACCACTATCTCAAGAGCAATTAGGGATGGGCAATAAATGCTGACCCAGCCCATGGCCCATCCCATGAAAGAATAAACAACACACTCAAGTGCCTGATCGAGGGACCTGACATTGGGAAGGGATGGGGAGGGTGGTGAGAGCCATGCTCCTAAGCTTGCTGCTGACCCCCCTCCCTCACAACCCTCAGCTATATCTCCCCTCCCGCCATCACTCACCTGTAGCCTGGACCTTGGAACTCGGGTGGTCGGGTTGGTGCATTACCAGCAGCAGCCACTGCTTCCCTGGTTGCACTGCCGAGCAATGCAAGCTACTGGCCTCTGACTGGCTCTCGGTGGGCGGGATGTCCAGCCCTGGGGTCTTGATCCAGAGGTAGACCCAACGATGGCCTGTAAAGTGCCTCAGTAGAGCCTAATTTGGTGGGCCTTCCTCAAAGGAGGCGATGCGGGGCTCTCACTGGCGAGACCCCCATAACCTCCATTAAATACTACCCAATGTTTCACTGCTGCTTCTCCAGGGTTTAAGACATGTATAAAGAGTAATGTTTGCTGGTGGCTCTGGAGATAGCACTGTTCCAGCGCTGATATAAAGATTGGTACCAAAGGCCACCATTGGCCACCAAAACTCAGCTGTGCTACACTCACGGCCTGCACCTGCATTCCCCAACTAATGGGAGGAGTACAGTGAATCATCAAACAGCCATGATATTGAAGTAATTACACAAACAAGTAGCTTCTGTTTTTGTTCTGATTCCTCTTGAATCTGCCCACAACATAAACAATAGTGATTTTCCACAGCTCCTTCAAGCGCTAAAGAGCCTCCGAGGCGGCCAAGATGAAGTCTTGAACTTAAGTGCCAGTTTCGCCCATGCTTAGCACAAGACGCCATGTTGATGCCCAGAAGGAAGAAACAGTTTGGACCAGTACTCTTATTTTCCAGTTTTTACTGGTGTTCCATTTTAAGGTGTACAAGACCAGTTCCGACCAGTATTATTATTTCCCAGTTTTTACTGTTTTTTCCTTCTGGGTGAAGTTCAAGTTTGCCTGAGGAATGTCTGCCAGAAGCTCATTAAGGGGCTGATTCCTATTTAAGTTACCTACTAGCGCTCATTAAGGAGGTTGCACAGCCTGAAACATTTTATTAGATGGTGTTGGACCTAACATGCCCTCCTGACAGTGACCAGGTTAATGGGTGTTGTAAAGAGAATATCATTTCTTCCAATATTATTGTGGGGGCTGTGTGTCTGTTGTGTGAATAATTTAATTAAACTAAAGACAGCCAGACTGCATGGTTTAAATCATCAAAGGTGTTAAGTGTAAAAACAGGCATTTGAAATAGAGATGGACAAGCTAAGATTAGATCCCAGTAGATATAGTATGAATGGGAATTTGCATTAGGAGACAAATGAGGAGTAAATTGTTAGCTGTTGAATTTCAAAGAGGCATAACAGGAAGTTTTACAACTGGCAAAGATCGTAAATAAATTAGGCAAATTAATAAGTTTATTTTTCCCCAAAGTGCTGGCCATAATGACAACCTGAGAGATTTTTTATATTCTGGGTAAGGTAACTTCCAAAGAAAGTTTAAAACAATAGGTTTAAAGATCAATGGGGAGAAAATATATTTAAGAAAACATTGAAAGCTGTATGGTGAGTAGCCATGTGAGAACTTCAATGGTGGGCAGTGCAAAGACAGACCTGTGAAAAGCAGCCTCTGGCCACCCCAGAGAAGTGCTTCTTTGTTCCAGAAAGCAAGGTTTTGCTAAAAGCCTTGGGTTTCCATTGTTGAGTGAGAGGGAGAGGGAAGCTTGTGAAATGCCTCCCTTATAGCAACAGTGGGTGCCTTGCAGTGATATTACTGGATGTTTTATAGCTTAAGAATCTATTTGGACTGTTGCCTGGAAAAGGGTGTTTGGTTGGGAGTCTAGCTAAGTAGAAATCTTTTGGGAAATGCTGTAAGACTAAATTTAACTGTGTAACTGTAATCTTGTGTGTTTAAGTTTTATTTCCTTTTGTTAATAAATGTTTTAATTTAGTATTTAAAATCTCCAGAAGTGATGCATATACCTCCTTGCAATAAAATACAAATTGCAAATCATTGAGGTAACTTGGCCAAGTTTCCCTCTGGGATTTGGTCAGCTCGGCAATTACCACCTGCCATGTCATAACATTGTAAACAAATCATTGCAGAGGATTTTGAGTGCTGCCTAAAGTTTTTACTGTTCACTCACTGCTAGAGGTTTGAAGGGGATCTTTGAAACACATCAGGAGACTTTCGGGAGACTTTGTTAAGCATTCAGCATCACACTATCAACATCTATTCCAAAAATTCTGTCAGACCTTCACCCTGAGTGTTGTGCTACTCTACCTATTGTTCTAGGAGTTACCAGGAAAAAGGGAGGACTTGGTAATGGCCGTCTTGCCTGGGGTTCCCCCTTGTTCTAAAGGAGGAATGGGAGGAGGATATGGGACTCGGCAATGCAGTATCAGCTGCTGCAGGAGAGAGAATCAGAAGAGTAGGATGATGGTGTCCCTGCCCTGTGGCTACAGGACATCCATCCTCCTCTGAGCTAGCTCCATTGGGACCTCCAGTGCCACATCTGAGAAACTGTGCACCCCTCTCGTGGTTCCTGTACCAAGTTGAAACCTGTGTCAGCCAGTGTCCTCCACACCATCAGCGTAGCCCACGAGTACAGCTCCAGGAAAATTACCTCTAAACAACAAGCGTCTCTGTTTTAGCTCCTCCAGGCAAGGTCAAATACTGCTAATCTGGGATTAGGACCAAAATTCCTCTCCGTGGATCACCACCTTGACGTGATGGAGAGGCTGTGCGTCCTACCAATCCCTTTGAGCGATACTTTCGGGAGCTCCTTGCTCCTGGTAGGGCCAACCATGACGGCAAGGTCGGAGGAAGGTGCCAGACAAAGGGCAGTCCAAAGTGTACCCAACGACAAGAAGACTGTGCGTCTCACCGGCTGCAATGGTGGAGGAAGGCTACAGGGCAAAGTGGTCCCAGCCATCGTGGTTTGACACATCACCAAAATCTGATCACCAACCCGTTCAGATTGTGTGGGCAATGATGGCGTGCCAAGAACCCACGTTAAATAAAGTCATGCGCAGGCTTCCACAAGAGTCCAAACATCGAGAACAGTACCAGGAACTCTTCATTGCATTCATCCACCTAACTCAAGCATTTGACTCAATAAATCGCGAGGCTCTGTGGATTGTGGTCCAAAGATTTGGATGTCTAAGAAACTTTATTACAATCCTACAATTGCTTCATGATGATATGACTGCAACTGTCTTGAGTGAGAGATCTGAAATAGATGCCTTCAAAATCTGAAGCAAGGTCAAGCAAGACAGTGTGATAGCCCCCAAACTATTTACAATCTACCTAAAAGTGGCTATTCATCTCATCAAAGATCAGCTGCCCTCTGGTGTCGGTATTAAAATACCGTCTAGATGAAAAACTCTTTAACCTCAGTTACCTCCGTGCCAAACCTAAACTGACCACCATAGACACACATGACCTACAGATGACTGCAGTGTCGTTGTCTACTCTGCACTCGATTTGCAAGTCACTCTCAATCTCTTCAACTCTGCGTTCAAGAGACTCCGCCTGTCCTTGAATGTTGCCAAAACATAACTCATATGTGATCCCACGCCTGGTCAGCCAAATATTCCCCTCCTATATATGTTGAAGGCGAGACTCTGGAATATGTTGAGAACTTCCCAAAACTTGGCAGCCACCTCCCTCAAGAGGCCACCATTGTTGAGGAGGTCCAACACCAGATCAGCTGCAGCAGCTCAGCCTTCAACAAGCTATGGCAGTGAGTGTTTGACAACAAAACCCTCCGCATGTCAACAAAAGTCCTACTGTACAGAGCAGCTGTCGTCACCACACTCCTGTATTGACTCTGTATCAACAACACATAAGAGCTCTAGAGAAATTCCATCTGCAATGCCTTCACCGCATCCTCTGGATTCAATGGGAGGACCGTCGGACAAACACTAGTGTCCTTCCTGAAGCCAGCTCCACAAACATTCAGGCAAAACTCCTGCAAAATCAACTTTGATGGACTGGACACTGTGTCCTCGCCAATATCTATCCCCGAACCAATATCACTAGAACAGATGTTCTGGCCATTATTTCATTTGCGTGACCTTGCTATGTGTGGATTGGCAGCCTGTTTCATTTTTAATACAGCATTTCTTGACACACACAACAGTCACAAAAAAAGTCACCCAACCTGTTATGACAGAATTTTACTCCCTAGCCCTTCCCTCATCTTTAAATTGGTGTCGCCAAAAGATTTACGCCTGCAAGCTCTGGTGATCTTTTGATTCATTGAGTAACGGTGACTTGGTAGGAATTGCTTTCGACAGGCCTAATTCATCCCTGACACCCCAGAGAGTGGGTTAGGAACATTAAGAACAGAAATATGCCACTGGACCCCTTGAGCTGCTCTGCTATTCTATTAGGTCATGACAGATCTTCACCTCAACGCCATTTAATCATCTTTACTCCATTTTCTTTGATACCCTGGCCTGCAAAAATCTACCCATCTTTATCATGAAAGCCTCAATAGTCCCAACACCCACAGTGTTTCAGGGGGAGGAGGTTCCAGATTTCTGGAATCTCTCTCTCTCCACAGATGCTGTCAGACCTGCCACGTTCTTCCAGCGTTTTCTGTTTTTTGTTTCAGATTTGCAGCATCCGCAGTATTTTGCTTTTATCCAGATTTCTGCTGCTGCTTCTGCAGTGCAAAATGCTTTTCTTGTTCCTGAACGGCCTCACTCTCTTTTTAAGAGTACATTTCCTCGTTCAGGGTTCCTCAACCCCAAGAAACGGTTTCTCTGTATTTATCCTATTGAATCTATTTATCACTTTAAACACCTCAACAAGATTGCCACTCAATCGTCTACGTCTGAGGGAAGACAAGCCTAGCTCATGATTTAACCCACTAAGCACCGTTCTGGTAAATCTGTGCTGTAGCTCTCTGCTATAACCTTCCTGAGGTGAAGTGCCCAGAACTGAAGGCAGTTCTTCAGCTGAGGTCTTTCCAAGCCTCTGTCCACCTGAAACATCACGTTCTCTCTTATTCCAGAACACAAAGGTATTCTTCTGCCAAATCCCAAAACATGACAGAGGTCAAGGCAGGGCCCAGCTTGGTCCTACCATCCTAACTTTGCTGCTTAAACGTTCATTCAAAACGCCTCCCCTTCATAAAACATCGCTGGAGTAGGAAAGCATATTTGAGAATCACAACTTTGGTGGCAAGCCTGTGTTGTGAAAATGTCTATTTTCATGATTCATATGTTTTGGGAATACAACTTTTAGTTTGGGTATTGAAGGTTTTAAAATATAAGATAAGGAAAACCCCCTGGTGAGGAGCTGGTAAACAGGACCTACCATAATTGCCATTCAAAGGGTAGCCTGTGCTTATTTAATAAGGTCAGAGTTGGAAATGGGAAAACATTAAACAATGGGCGGCCCCTTCCTGAGTCTTAGTGGAAGCGAGATGTCTACAGTTGTCTTTATAAGGGGTTTAAATTGTTCATATGGTTTCCCAGGACGAAGGAAATATTTGGGAATGGGAGATAATGAGATGAAATCTCTATCTGGGATACCCCAGAGGTGCCACATTGCCGTGGGAATAGATTGCAGGGAGGCAGTATTTTTTATTGGGTTTTAACTGCCTCCCTGCAATCTATTCACAAAAGTAGTCAGTTGGGTCCTGAGAGCAGCTTTGAGAAGTGGGGAGAGAATTTGCCAGAAGCTGTAGACCAGTACCACAGGGCAATGAGGCTCATGCTTGCATCCACGATTGTGAGGTACTTAAGGAAAGTTAGAAGATCACCTAGCTAGTGGAAGGGCCCCCAAGAAATGTCATATTTCAGAGAATGGCAGGAACACTGAGGAGAATCAAAGTGAATTCCTGAGAGCTGTGGCACACCTTGGTTTGGTCCCAGGAGATGTGAAGGAACCCTCAAGATCCTGTAACGTATAGGAGAACTCTTGGGTGGAAATAAAAATAGAAAAATAGTGTTCTATTGAGATTTTAAGGGTTAAAGAATAAAAGTTCATGAAATATATAGTGTGACGTTCGTAGTATTTGCTTTGTTTAACTCTTGTACAGTGAAAGTTTTTGTTTAAAACATTAAACTTTGTTGCGTAATTCTTTCAGTTAATAATTGGGAATTTGAATTTCTCTTTTCAAAGCTAATGGTCTCCCTCGAGATCATAACCAATGCAGCTTAGGAACTTGGGATCGCCCACCCAAACTGGACGGTCCGTTCTGAAGCAGAGTAAGTGGTTTCTTTTGTTAAAGCAGCAAAACAAGGGCACGTAGTTTAAACAATTCAGCACAGAAGGCTCAGATCGGAGGAAGAAACCTTGTACAGGCAATAACTTAATGAAGAGAGCAGCGTCTTAAAAGCAAGTGAAACAGGTTCCTCAGTTTTCATTCTCCTATAAAGCCCTGGGCTCACAATGATTTGTCATGTTACAGGTCGAGTACCTCAAATCCAGCTACCCAAAAACCAGCAGTGTCTGAAAACCAGACATTTTTTTCCCCGTGCTCCTAGTGGCTTAGCAAACCTTAGCCCCACCCGATCCAACTCAGAAAAGCTCGGGGAGTTACTGCATCGGTTGTTTCCTGCGCTCCGAGCGGCTTAGCGAACCTTGACCCCCCCACCCAACCCAGAGAGAAGCAAGGCCATCTTGTGTTCCCCCATTCACTGAATTAAGGGGTTCTGATCTTTTTCCTCAAAATCGGCAAGTTCCAAAATCTGGCACAGACCTGACCCCGCTGGATTTGAGGTACCCTGGCTGTACTTTTAGAATGCGCAAAATTTTAGCTAGTGACGTCTCACGGCATGCTGCAATTCTGCTCAGTTTTCTATCCTAGACATTGCTGGAGATGAACTTTGAAACTGACCAATAGTTGAGGCACTTTCATAGAAATTACAGTGCAGGAAAAGGCCCTTCGGCCCAACTGGTCTATGCTGGTGTTTATATTCATCTCACGCCTCCTGCCGCTTCACATCATCTTGCCCAAACAGTCTGAAGAGTTGGCAGATAAGTCATGTGTCTAGACAACTTGAAGAGTTCCACATGTATTCAAAATGAAATGTTACCCACTATCTCTGGATGGGATAAAGATGCAAGCCAATTTCATTTGACTGTGATCCCGGCAACAACAAAAAAAAGCCTCCTCTTGCTGCTATTTTCAGTTTACAAGTTGAAAAGGTGACAGTAATGTCTCAGTTTCTTTACTTGGTTGTCACTGACAGCAGCCTAAACTGTGATACTAATTGGCATCTCATTCAGACAGCACACGGAAAGATCCCATGAGCAGTTTAGCTGGGGGTCGTCTTACACTGGGAGAAGAGGGACCCCCCCACCATAATAGCGAGCTTGCTCCCGGCATGGGTTCTGCACATTCCAATCATTTCATGGTCCAAACGTGTGCTAAAGAGAGACAATGCTAGAAACATTCCACTGGTCAAGCAGCAGCCATGGGGAACCCTGATTCTGTTGAAAGGTCATCAACCTGAAACGTTTCTCTCTCTATAGATGCTGCCTGACCTGCTGAGTATTTCCAGCATCTTCTGTTTTTATTTCAGATTCCCAGCTGCTTTTATTTAATTGTGTTAAGCACGGTTTGTTCCTTTCATGAGTGAGTTCTTTCTTTAGTTTCATTGTACATGCAGTGATGGCTAATGTGTTTTGCTCTATGCTTTTGAGAAGAATGTCACTTACCTAGAATCCTCATGCTGGAGCCGTTCTGTTTGGAGTCTTTACTAACCAGCTGCTTTATCCAAAGGGTTGGCGCTGTAATTTCTGAAACAGAAAAGATAAAGAACATCTTTCATTTATCAAACTGCATAGTTGTCCCTAGAAATTCAGCCTTTTAAATTACCTCCCCTCAACGTGTTAGAAGCTGATTGGATTCATCTTTTAATCAGTGTCATACTTTGTGTACTTTCCATTAGATCAATAGAAGATAGAATTTCCTGGTATTTAGCTGCAGGTTCATTCTCTAGAAGCTTGTCAACATGATGCTCCATTGGCTGCCCAAGGTGATGAAGCCAATTGCCGTGTCTTGGCTAAACGCCAATAAATTAGCACATACCAGGCAGTCAAACATGAGACCCACTGTAAACTCAGTGCTACACTTTGTAGAGCATGTAGAATTGAATATGTGAAAAATCTGATCTCCATTCAATGTGCTGTATTTTTAGATGAATTATGATAATAAATTAGGATAACCAGCACATTAAGTGTAAGAATGATTTGGGAAATCATCGACTGAGTTATTGTCCCTAAATTGTTTGAGTGGCAGTGAGCTTGGTGAAATTCTGTGCTTGCTCAAGACATCCAGCATTAATTTTAATCCCTCAATCGTGTTCATAAAGTTTAACTGAAGCTACCGTAGAACATAAACTTTGTTCATCTAATAACCTTTTACAAAATGGATCCTCGGCACATGAAGAAAATACCCAGAAGGAAAAAAACAGTTCGGACAAGTGCTCTTATTTCCCAGTTTTTACTGGTGTTCCATTTTAAGCTGCACAAGACGAGTTCAGACCAATATTCTTATTTTCCAGTTTTTACAGTTTTTTTCGTTCTGGATAATTTATTTAATTACACCCATAAGTAGTCACTATATCGATGAACAAATGCAGACCATTCGTAATTATCTTGTTTGCTCCACCTCTCCCTGCCACTCAAGGCAAGGATGAGGAATTTGATTAGTAAAAGATAGGGAATTGATACTATGGGTTTGAACTTAAGTTAAACACTAAGTAATTCATACCAGATTATGACTCGAAAATTCCAATGCTTTATATTACAGGGAAAATTGGAGCCTCCACCATCACTATTTATAGCTGCAGATTACAACATGCATGTAAAACTGCCTGTTGCCACAGCAACTCATACTCCTGAGGGGGCTGATCGGCCCAGTTGTCTGGGTGGCCGGAATGGATCAGATTGGTGCTAACGGCACAGGGCTGATCCCTGTTCCAGCTGCAAGGATTCGGGAGCTGCCTCCTTGCCCTACCCTGGGCGGAGGTCGTGGCGCTTTGTGTCGGACCTGCCTTCGGGCAAAGAACTGAAGAAGAAGAGTGTTCCAGAGACTTAGGGAGTATTCCAACAGTCAACAATGTTATATTAGACTGAGGAAGTACCTCAACCATCAGTGACTTTAGGAAAATATAAAAATGCGAAAAACGAGTAAATACTTCTAAAGTTGAGCACCATTTCTGACCATCCACTAGTGATAATGTAGGTGTAAGATTGGCAGTCTACAGCTCTCTCCCCACTCAACTGAGTGAGTGAGTCTAACACTACATCCTACTGGACAACAATGACTGTGGTGATAGCTGTGCAATTGTCACTAGTCTTACTCCACAATCTGCTCCAGCCACTTTTACTCTGTCATGATTGTCCACATTGATCTCTTCAGCTGAGTCCCACCTTATCTTGATCGGCCAAACAAGGGACTTAGCTTCCTCAAAGACACTTAGGCTTAAGGTCTAACCATGCGCAACTTAACTGTGCTCCTCAGACAAGATCTGCCCAGTAATGAGATTGGGACTGTACTACCCTTTGATATTAACTAAGTGTTCTTAAGATGTGAAAGTGTCAGAGGAAAAAAATGTTAAAAACCAAGAACAGTGAGAGGGAATAGTGTATAATGAAAAGTGTACTGTAAATTAACATACAAATGTGTTTAGGTATACAAATTTTGATTATCATTGTTACGGAATTGTACTTAATATTGGAAAATGTAAGAAAAATTGATTTTTAAAAATTAGATTGTTTTCAGAGGAGAATTGTTGTGGATAGATAGGAGTTTTTAATGCCATCCCTCTCCTTCTGTCCTTGTCCATTCCTACTTGTAAACATTTTTCACAGGTCTCCGAGCTTACTTGTCATAGTGTCTCTCTGTGTGACATTTTGATGATGTGCAGATCCCTATTAATCACAGCCTTAATTCTTCGGTCAAGAACAGCACACTTAAATCAGTGTCCAGGTGTCGGACAACACATACTTAGCTTCACATGGTTAAGCTGTGAGAGCATAGCCTCCCTGGATGCCTCCACAGCTTTCCCATGGAGAGAGAAAGTAAATTATTCAGAGGGAATTTGAAACAAAAACACTTATTGGGAGATCAGAAAGAAGCTGAGTCTAGGAAACAAAGCTACTCCTACACAGACCTGAGCATCCCTGTATCATGGGTGGATGGTCAGGCATGTGGTACCAGCTCCCGCTGCCAACAATTGGGCTTGATTTCAAAAATATTGACGGCCGTTTTTCCCTTTCTTGTAGCTTTCCCCCTTCCCCTCTGAAGACACTGGCTCCTGGGGTACAATTCTGCAGGCCATACACTCCTCCAGCATCTCTTCCGGTTGACCATGCTTCAGTCAGTATCAGTAGGCTGCTCAATCACTAAGGCATCATTCCTCACCCAATGTTCACACAGCCACAGCACAAACCTGCACCACACACTCGCACGCATGCACGCACGCCCACACACACATGCATGCACACACACACACGCACGCACACACATACACACACCCACACACACACACACGCACGCACATACACACACACACACTCACACACGCACGCAAATGCATGCACACAAGCATGCACACACATACACACACGTGCACACGCATACACATGCACACACACATGCACGCATAGGCGTACACACACATGCGCACACACACATACACACACACACGCATGCGCACGTACACGCACACACACATACACGCACACCACGCAGGTGCCTGACACATTTATACACACACAAACATCCACCGCATGTATATCGCACATATGCAGACACATGCATCACACACATGCACCACACATACATGTACTCACACATACACACAATGAGCACCACACACATGCATAACAGGCGTACCACACATGCGCCATATGCACCCACACAAACACACCATGCAGAGACCATAAACGCACACATGGTATGCGGGCACCACACATGTATTACACATCGATAATACTCACGCACACAAACACACACGCACACACACACTTTCCAACTAGGGTCACTGGAGGACAATCAGGAGCAGGGAACATTGGGTTGAATTTTCCCTCATTCGAACCCAGAGATGGTGAGGTCAATGCCAGTATTTTGACTGGCACCATGGCAGAGATCAGCTGAGAGAGCTGAGTCAAACCCTAGGGCCTCCTGCTTCACATGAACTTGTGTCGCTGTAAATGCTCGGGACCTCTGGGCCAGTACTATATTTATACTGCAGTAGACTTGGAAACTGTAATGTATGTATTTCCATTTATAAAGGAATCTTAAAAATCATTACATAGAAGAGATCCAGAGGTACCTGAAAGCAGGTGCAATATTCAGTAGAAACTGCCCTTCTCCAACTATATCACTCAATCATGCTGGAATTCTGTTCCACTGCTTTAAGAATCAGGTGCTTATTTAAACGATCTTTATTGGTTTTTATTAATATGACAGAACACAACTTTCTATCTATCTCAATTTTGCAATCACGGAAGTTCACAGCACAGAGGGAGGCCATTCAGCCCTCATGTCTGCACTGGCAGCCTGCTGAAGGAATTCAAAACTAACCCCTACGCTCTGCTCTCTCGCCAATGCCCTGCTTTCACTTAAAAGCGGAATGATCTCTACCTCAGCCACTCCCAGTGGCAAAACGTCCCACACTCCCTACAACCTCCTGCGGCATTCTCCAAACCTCTTCCTCTCACTTTCTTCGTGGGAATTTGGAATTGATGAGCCCTGAAACACGTAGAATAGGCCAACCCGTTCTGAGAAAGGTACCTGCTGAGTCACACACCCATTCCCTCCCTGGGCACTCAGCGCCTCCTCCAGGAGGCTGGCTGGCTTTAGGAAATTTGTTCCAAGTGGACATATCTGATGCAGCGTGTCGACGCTAAAGCATGCTCTTATGTCTAGCACATGCAATGCATCTATGGAAATAGTGCCAATTGTGGGGCATCCCTTATTGCTTACCAGATCAGCACATAAATATTCCGCCAAACCAGTAGCCCAATTGGGGTCAATGGTGCCACAGCTCTATTGCCCATTCTGTCCAAAGGTCTCTGTGCAGCTGATAAAGCTCTGAAAAAAGCTTGGCTGTGATGCCTCTTGCAGTCGAATAGACTGTAAATACAGGCCATCATTGCTTGCACCTGAATAATGGCCACCTGAGTGCTGCCTGCCTGTGGGGCTGTGCTCCCAGCTTCTCTTTGAATAGGTAACAACAAAATTGTCTCACTGAAGCAATGGCGACATGGCTCCCTTTGATTACTAGTGAACTCCACGGAGGTTCATTCCGTTGACCTCAAAAGCCAGATGCCCAAATCATGCTGGCAGAACCCACCCCGAAACAAACCCTCGGCAACCGCTCCGGCCCCAGCACAAGAAAAACCAGCGGAAATCCCCAGCGAGATCTTTAGAATTAGGACCACGGCCTCTCTTCCAGGGACAGCGGGAGTGCTTGGTGCGAGGGGGGAGCTAGTGAAATGCTTCCAGCGAATCCAAGCGTGTTTACCAGCCATCCTCGGGTGTCACTGATGAATTTCACCAATGCTCCAGCCCTGGGACCTTGTGGATGCCATGGATTCTGAGGCACAGCGCTAACCATAATTCTTTTTGGTTGCTAGGCTGGTTGCTACAGGGGCCCCAGCTGGGAGGCTTCCCCTTAAATTGGAAGTTTTATCCTGCACTAACAGAACCCCACTCATACACACATAGCGCAGCAAGATTTTGACTTCAGTAAAGTTATTATTATGCCTTCTTGACCTATATTTAAAAACCCACAGCTGCTTTATTTTTGTTCCTACCGACAGACTATTGATTTGTACAGACCTCCCCATGAGCCAGTGTACAGTACAGAGAAATACTGAGGCATCACATCGATTCCCAAAGTGAATGCCCAATTGTTTGTTTAGCCTGCTGCGAAATGAAACTTTGATGCTAAGTTCCCGGTCTCGAGGTTTTATTTCACCAAAGATCCAGCAAACGAGGTGAATATGAGAGTGGGAAGGTGGTACGGGGAAAGCAGGAGGTGGGAGGGGGGGAGTGTGAAGGATTTGGGATTGGGAATGTTGAGAAGCAATTTCTGATGGCTCCACTATCGCCAGCAGAGTGGAAAGCCACAGGTCAACAGTGGCGTGGGCTGGCTGAACATTAGGTCCTGAACTCAATATGAAAATCACATCTCCACTGGTTACGGTAGAATTAGGAAGATTACCTTCTACCGCCGTGATTTATGGGTTTGGTTGCAGCACTGCAAAATGAAATGGGCAGGCACTAATGAGGCCACACTACTCCCAGATAGTGTCAGGGCCAGGAGGGAGGGGAAGATGGTCGAGCACTCCAAGCATATAATTCTCCAAATGAGCAGCTTTCATTTAATTTTACTCCCCTCCATTTTGCTCCCCATCTCCTCTGCCCAATCCTAAAGACAAGTACTTTACACTGTGTATATTTTCCAACTAGTGAAGTTCAGCTATGAATGCAATGTGCGGTAGTACAATACTCCTCCCTGCCCTGCTTTGCCGTGGTGTTAACCCCTTTAACATAAAACAGGAGAGCACCTACATAAAAACAGGACACGAAGCTTCCATGCCTGAAAGTCACTAATCGCACAATATATCGCCATGTCCTAGACTTGTCCACATTTTGAAAATTATTGCCGTGTTAATTGTTCATTTATGTGAGTTGGACTCACCCCATTTACTTTTGAAACTTAGGTGCGAAAGAAACCATCCCTTCGGCGAGGGGACGGGAATGAGGAAAATACATTCAACCCAGGTACACAACCCACTCAGATTCATCTCGGGCAGAATATTTCCCTCGGCGGGAGCGGGAGGGGGCAGTCGGGAAGCTGACTGCCGCCCGCGATCAGCTCCGCACCGCGATTTCACATGGGTGGGCCAATTAAGGCCCGCCCTGCATGGGTCTCGAGCGACAGTGCTCAGCGCTACCTGTGCGGGCGGGGGGGAGCGGGGGTGGGGGGAGAGCCGGGCCTAGCTCGCAGTTTGCACGTGGATGGAGGTTTCCTAAAAAAATGTAAAGGCCACTTGGCCTTTTTGCCCGCCCGTCAACCATAAGGTTGGACGGGCTGCGTAAATTTGATTTTAATTGGCTTGTTAATGGCCTTAATGGGCCTTTTAATTGTCAGCGGGGGCGCAGCCAACTCCGGCACACACCCGCCGAACGAAATATCGTGCCAGTGCACGATGACGTCGGGACACATAGAAACTAGGAGCAGGAGTAGGCCATTCGGCCCTTCGAGCCTGCTCCGCCATTCATTATGATCATGGCTGATCATCCAACTCAATAGCCTGCTCCCGCTTTCTCCCCATTTCCTTTCGCTCCAAGAGCTATATCTAACTGCTTCTTGAAAACATACAATGTTTTAGCCTCAACTACTTTCTGTGGTAGCGAATTCCACAGGCTCACCACTCTCCTGGGTGAAGAAATTTCTCCTCATCTCAGTCCTAAATGGTCTCCCCATATCCTCAGACACACGCCCGACGTCATCACGCGTCATGGTGCGCTCGGGTGTGTCGGGCGCGCACCCGCACGCCGAACGTAAAATTCTGCCCATAAAGTACATGGGGTTCCCAGACCAACTAATCAATCCAGCCCTGGCACCAGAGAGTAGGATGGCACTATTACCCCCTGCCCACTGCAGCCGAGTCCACGCCTCACTGTACGGTATTAGATGGTGGTTTTTCACACTGGTTAAGAGTCTCTCAGGAGAAAGTAGTTATTCTTGAAATGATGTTGCACATAGAATTTCTTTTGCTTACGATCATTGCTCCTTTCACCCACTTCACTGCTGTCCCCCATTATTTAACAAACCTGGGACCGATCCCTATTTATTCACCTATATTCCAAAGGAGCACTGTCTTTGTTCTATTAGCTTTTTTTTTTAGCTCATCAAGAACCAGTACCATCCTGAGTTACGTTAAATTCCAAATCAATCTTATAATTTAGGGGAAAAGCAAAAAACTGCAGATGCTGGAAATCCAAAACAAAAACAAAAATACCTGGAAAAACTCAGCAGGTCTGACAGCATCTGCGGAGAGGAACGCAGTTAACGTTTCTTCAGAAGAGTCATATGGACTCGAAACGTTGACTGTGTTCCTCTCCGCAGATGCTGTCAGACCTGCTGCGTTTTTCCAGGTATTTTTGTTTTTGCTTATAATTTAGGGTAGTGCCTTTCTTCTCTCTTCTTGGGTCAGCAGAGGGTGAAACTGAGGTGAAACTTGGCTCTGAGGAAGGGCCATACAAACTCAAAACGTTAACTGTTTCCCTCTCCACAGACGCTGCCAGACCTGCTGAATTTTTCCAGCATTTTCGGTATTTGCTTCAGATTTCTAGTATCCACCGTATTTTGCTTTTATTTTAGTGAAACTGAGGGCCCTTATCTTCGCAGGGTGTCTATTCGTACTCGTATTACACAAGGCTTCAAAAGTGTAACTCTCACTCAGTCCGGCATTGTTTGAAGAAATAACGACAGAAGATGCTGGGAATGCTCAGCAGGTCTGGCAGCATTGGTGGAGAGAGAAACAGGACAAACCTGAAACGTTAGCTCTGTTTCTCTCTCCACAGACGCTGCCAGACCTGCTGAGTATTTCCAGCATGTTCCGTTTTTATTTCAGATTTCCAGCATCTGCAGTATTTTGCTCTTACATTATTGTTTGGCGGAAGCTTTACAGTGATATTGTACTCGCTTGAGCTACTGTCAGCCTTATTATCAACACAAAGACCTTTAAGTATATGGTTAACGCACTGGCTTCTCAAACACCGCACATCTCTGTCAATGTGACACAAGCAGTTAAACCGAACCGATTTTTCTTTTAGCAGCTCCTCCCCGACCTGCAGATCAAATAATTGCCGGAAAAATAAACAGAGGTCATCATATTCCCTCCCGCGCCCCACCAAACCCCGCACTTCAAAAACAAGACGACTAGGTTAGAAAAAAAGATGGTCTGAAATGGACTCACCGTCTCCGTCAAACACCGGCTGCGTCTCAGCGGTTGGCGTCGGCTTCGATACGTCTTCTGAGTTCAGCGTTAGAAAGAATTGAAAAGAAACTACCATTATTGAGGTAAATACTATCTACTCTCCAGCACTATTGAATGATGGGATTTGCACATGGCCCGGCCACTTGATGAACAAAACAGAAAGAAAGGTAAGAAGGCCAGCTCGCAGCGCACAGAGAGTTCAGGACAGAGGGTCGCCTGAGGAAAGACATGCAGTACAAAGGAACACATTCACTCCCATTACCTCATGACCGTCCATACACAGAGACATACACAGGACATGCATTACCCAGGACAGAGATTAAAAATTGATGAGGACAGCACCTCACTATGTCATTCTAATCAGGAGCCAAAACTAATGGAAAAATATACGAGATTGCCACTTTTAGGGCGCATTAGCATTTGAAGGAACTAACTACCTTTCAACACCTCGTAACTATGACCCAGAAAAGAAACTGTTGGACTGCCCACAAAAATAGCTCTGAATATTTGCTTTAACCCATGTTCATCTGAAGGAATTTGGAGGAGAAAGTGCATTTTTCATTGTGTTTGCCAATGGCCTTACTCTCTGCTTCTGACATATTTTGCCAGTTGTTGAAATGCTTTGGGGTCCTGGTGCAATGCGTTTGCTCTCGTCGTTAGGGTGGATTTAAACAGCGAGGACACCCTTAGGTATAAGTTAGCCACAATGGTTTACTTACCAACTTAGCGGGTAAGGGTACTGCAGCGATAGTGTACCACACAATAGTTAATCCTGATGCTGAGCTCCCACATGGTAAGGGCTCTACCTGTACATGGTGCGAGTCTTGTCTCTGCTGACTATGTTAATCACAGTTGGGTCAACCCTAGGAGCCTCGGTATCCTGAGGCAGTGCGAGGGAGAAGTCATCCACATAGGGTTGCCAATGGTCCAAGATTACCCCGGAGTCACCAGGAATTTTTAAAAATTTCGTTCATGGGATGTGTGTGTCGCTGGCTAGTCCAGCATTTATTGCCCATCTCTAATGTTCCATTGAAAAGGTGGTGGTGAGCTGCCTTCTTGAACCGCTGCAGTCCCTGTGGTGTAGGTACGCCCGCAGTGCTGTTAGAG
The DNA here is from genome assembly GCF_964194155.1 of Cetorhinus maximus. Lineage (NCBI taxonomy): Eukaryota > Metazoa > Chordata > Chondrichthyes > Lamniformes > Cetorhinidae > Cetorhinus > Cetorhinus maximus. The sequence continues at coordinate 90,531,437 of NC_135896.1, forward strand.
AGGGAGTTCCATGATCTCTTGGAAACTGCTGCGAGCAATTAAGGGGAAAAGTCATAGGACCATTAAATCCACGTTTTCCTCACTCCCTTCCAGCACGTTAGTTTATTGGTGATAAAAGTACTGGAGATAGTGGGAAGAAAAGGCTGTTTATCCAGCCAAGGCATTTGGAGGTGGGAGGTCATTTGATAAATCCTCCAGGAAAGCGTCTAACCAGAGGTGGTGACCCTACTCCCATAACCAGTAACAGCAAAAGCCTGTCCACCATCTACAAGGCACAAGTCAGGAGTGCGATGGAATACTCTCCACCTGTCTGGATGAGTGCAGATCCAACAACACTCAAGAAGCTCGACACCATCCAGGACAAAGCAGCCCGCTTGATTGGCACCCCATCCACAAACATTCACTCCCTCCATCACCGACACACAGTAGCAGCAGTGTGTACCATCTACAAGATCCACTGCAGCAACTCACCAAGGGTCCTTAGACAGCACCTACCAAACCCACGGCCTCTACCCCAAACAAGGGTGGGGAACCTTTGTCTTATCACGAGTCAGTCACACAGACAAAATCAGTCGCGGGCCACATACATATAAAAATCAACTTAATTTAGTTTTTTTTTAGAGAGAATACAGGGACATTCAACTCACCCACTCTTTTAATGCATGGCTGAACTTGAATATTATATTGTTAAATATTATTATAGTAATTTAGCTGATGCTTTCATCCAAAGCCAATTCGTAACGATGATGATAAATGCTATTTTGAAGGCGTTACTGTCATAGGTTTACATGTTTAGAAATCTTGCTGCAGGCTGAATGAAGTTGAGCAATGGGCTGGATCCAGCCCCCAGGCTGTAGGGGTTCCCCACCCTGGACCTAGAAGGACAAAGGCAACAGATGCATAGGAAACACCACCACCTGCAAGTTCCCCTCCAAGACAAACACCATCCTGGCTTGTTACTATATCGCCGTTCCTTCACTGTCGCTGGATCAAAATCCTGGAACTCCTTTCCTAACAGCACGGTGGGTGTTCCTACGCCACACGGACTGCAGCGGCTCAAGAAGATGGCTCACCTTCTCAAGGGCAATTAGGGATGGGCAATAATTGCTGGCCTAGCCAGCGAAGCCCACATCCTATGAAAAGTATTAAAAAGAACACTATTAGGAAGAGTGTCCATGTGTGGATTGTTGAGCAAAAGCGAGGTCAGGGTCAGCTGTGCTAGTTTACAAATGGCGCTCATAAGAACGGCCATGTGACTGTGAACTGGAAGATCACCGTCCTACGGCTATAGTACTGGGCTTAGAGGGTCAGGGGAGAACATGGAGCGAGAAATCTGAGGGGGAAAAATGTTGTACAGTTTAAAACATTTTAAAAAAGAATAAATAAATAAGTTAGGGATGGGCAACAAATGCTGGCCTTGCCAGCGATGCCCACATCCCATGAAAGAATAAAAACAGCATGAAATGTAAATATCACTTCACGGAGGACTCAGTGTGATAGATTCTGACTTTGTGCAGTGATAGTGAATGGGCGGCCCATTCCAATTCTCCCCGCTTTCACTGACCTCAGTGAGATAGATGTAAATTAGCAGGGACGTGAAACAGTCGGTCGCTTCACTATCATGGGTTTTGCCGCAGTGATTTTGTTTCTCAATGCTCCTTGATTTAACCTGCACAGCCGGTTTTTCACATCCTTTTCAGATCCGGCCCCTTCCCCAATATGTTGATCGCCAGCTGTGTGATTGGTGCCTCACCCATCAGGCAAGTCCGCCATTACCACTCTCACCATATTCATGGCTCCGGGGTGTCAAGGGGCATTCCCAACGAGTCACTTACAACACAAGAGTGATACGAGCACACAACGCGGACAATTCCCACCTCCAAATTCACTGATTCCAACCTGCTAATATTCATTATTTTATATGTAAAATTTCACCTCTGCTACACGCTCTCATCCTCCTCTCGAAAAATATTAAGAAGTGTCAACTTATGTTGGTGAGCAGTGGGAGCCCACTAAGTGAACTACTTATGAAATTAATGATTGTAAAGAAACGCCTACACTGCACTGTTTTATTTTGTTAAACTGATTAGTCTTAATCGGGTCTGTGGCGGTCCAAAGGCTTGTCGATTTGCCGACAACTGTACTGTGGTAAGGTCTGAGGCCTTGGAAGGAATATGCAACTTGTGTAGTTGGAGGTAAATTTACTGCAGAGTTGACTTGGCAATTGCTGGGGAGGGATCGAAAACTCACATCATCCTGAGGATAGAAAATGGCATTTATCATGGCTACGCGGGCATGATGTTGGTGCCTGGGGTGCCCATCCTGGGGCAGGAGGAAGTGGGAGTGTACAAACCACCAGCTACATTGACATGGGATGTAAAGTTGCCCCCAGGATCTTTCACAGCAACGGAACATGATTTCAGCCCAGGTATCAGGTATAAAGCAACGGAGCAGGATTTGGGGGTGGGGGTCATCTGAAGTTGCGGCTGAACCCCACCAGGCACCCCCCCCCCACCACCAACTCCCCCCCCCCCCCCCACCGGCCCCTTTGTTTTTGAACACCTCGAGTTACGCAAAGGTCAAGCAGTACGTTGTCCACCAGCAATATGACCGGCAGGGGCTTGAGAGAGTAGGAGAACATCTTTTTTTTCCCCTGAAAAATAGTTAGTCAAACAATCGGGTTATCGAAGGTGATTACAAAGTTGTGTTTTTGTAACCAGGATCATCCACTGCATTGCGATTTTTCATAAAGGAATTTCCAGACAACAGAAATTTGGGTGCATTTTGTCTAAAATGCCCAGCAGCAGCCAAAAAAAAAACGTTTCGAATTCCAACCAATATGTGATCTGAAGTCTTTAGTGTTACGGGGATATGAGAGCGAGTTTGTTTTAAATCGAGGGGTACCCCTGACTGAATTAAGTGTCCTTGGTTGCCTTGATAGTGATGACCCACTTCTGGAGTGTAACTGCAAACAAGTTATGCTAGAAACCAGCAACATTAGCAAGACGGAGGAGTTCAGGCTGCAAGGGAATACATATCAGGAAACTGGACGACTCATCTAAACATGCTGGCAGCCATTAACAACACATCATTCGCACTGGGTCCAGTGATGATTTGTGTTAACAGCATGTCTGTGAGCTAAAGAGAAGCAGATTCACGGACAAACAGAAAGCAGAAAGTCAGAAATCTCCTTGCACAAATCAGAGAGCACAGGCAACTTAAAACGTATAAAAATCCTCCAGAGGCACTCCAAAAACCTTTTCCATATGAAATAAATAATTGTGCCTGTTTATGTCCAAATTCAAAGAAAACAAAAGGAATTAGGAAGTTGGGGTTCATTACTGGCTTAAACTGAGGCTGCATCAAACAAGGAGAGCCTCTCAATTTTCACTTAATGCTATTTCTATTTTAAAATTTAGAATCATACTTTTTTTTTTTGCACGGCTGTGTTTCCAGATCTTAAGAGACATGCTGTTGGTTGGCAAGCTGCTAAGAGAAACGTAGCACTTAATAGGTTAAAAACACAAGTCGTACGCACCCAATTGTGCAAGGTTGAGCAAGCAGTAACTTTTGTTTAGCGTTTCACCGGTCCTTTTTTTCTACAACATTCACGGGATGTCAAATAAATACGGGTCAGCAGCTCAATGTACATGAGCACAAGCCTTGCCTGTACTTCAAGATAGCAATCAGAGATCTCAAAGCACAATTAGGGTTTTCAATTGTGATTGTACGTATTCCTGGAGGTTTCATCACATGACTTGCCCCCACACTCCAGCCATTAGTCGGCCAACACACCCATCCTTGTGACGCACTGCCTCCCTACGCCAATCAGAAAGCAAACAGACTCATTACCCAATTGGACGATGGCCAACCAGCCTTTTTCTCCCCATTTTCAATATTTTTACATCTGGTAAGGAGAAATGTTCAAGGAAAATGACGAAAATAAACGATCTCATTTACTGTCCCAGTTATCTTTCTCCAGGGTTGCGCACAGCAGTGTCCTGGCAATTGATCTTCAATTCCTGAAGATTCCAGGCCAATCCTGGAGGATTGGAAACCCAAAGCACAATTAAGCACCTTGGTCTAAACACATGTGGCGTTAATGGTAATGGTCACACATTGGTCTCAACCAGTGAGAGGGTTGCTCAAACTGGCCACCCTGGGTTAAAAGAGGGTAAAGAGAAATTGGTCAAGCTTTCTAGCCCTGGTCACTGTTCAGAAGCACTTGCCGGAAGCGGCACATGTGTCGATGTTGGGCGAGCACCAGTTTGGGCTCTAATAGTTGCCATGGTTGAACAGGTTGTTGACATCGCTGCGAAGGCTCATTTACAAGGAACGTCTCTCTTACTAAGTATCAGGGCCTGCTGGCATCTCTGGAATCAGTCCCTTAGGAGAGATGGGGAGAGAATTGGAGGCCAAATATATAAAATATGTGAAGCTGTGAAGTGTGTCTGCTTCTCCCTCTCCTCTGCCTCTGTACCTGGTCACAAAGAGGCGTCAGCTTATCTGGAGCCATCTGGAAGAATTTTTTGGGGCTTTTCTACCCCTTTTTAATGTTGGCTCCTCCTCCTCTTGGTGCCACTTTATTTTGCTCCCCCACATTGGCGGGCTTGCACTATGAGGCACAAAGGCTACCAGGGCCCCACTCTGCATTTTAATGAGCCTTGGCCCCAGGAATTAATTGTAACCACATTTACGCCTGCCATTTGCAGACATTCTCAACCGGTGTGCTCAATACTTTGGTTCTGAGATGGTGCAGGCCCAGTTGGCATTCCCTTGTGCCCAGCAGTGAAACATCCCAGAAGTAAAAAAACAGTAAAATCTGGGAAATAAGGATACTGGTCTGAACTGGTCTTGCGTATCTTAAAATGGAACACCAGTGAAACTGGGAAATAAGATTACTGGTCCAAACTGTTTTTTTCCTTCTGGGATTCTGCAACCATAAGGCTTCCAGTGCAGGGCCATAACTGAGGGGAGGGCAAAAGCTAATTTGAACAAAAGGTGAGAATCCAGAGCTCTTCTGTTTGACCAGAGGGACTATTTATGACCTACTTTCCCTTCACCTATGAGTCTCAGCGGACCTGCTGCTTTGTAAGATTCTGGGCCTGTTCAATGTAGGTTTTGCAAGAGTTGCGATACTGTTGTCTCTCCTCTCCATATTTAGTGAGAGAAAAGAAGGAAATTTTCCAAAAAGGCATGCCCGGCATTCTTAAAGGAAAGGAAATTGCTCTTTTCAAACTGCAGGACCTGAGGCTTCCAAAGTAAATTTAACCTTTTCGTCCTGTAACTAGAAGGGGAATGTTCTAGCCTCAGCTGGAGAACTGGCTGGCAGCACATGTGAGACTCACCGAGTAGGGAAAATCCCAACCACATCTGTGTTGGACCATTCATGAGGGTGATCCTTGCACATGACTGGGGTTAAAGCTGGAGCTACTACCTCAGCCCTCAGTGCACCACCTTCTGGGTTTCAACCCTCCAACTGCCTCAACTCCTGAAGAGCAACAACTTCACTTAAAGATTCCTGTTCCTCATCAGCTCCTGTAAGGTGAGGAGACAAAGAGACAGAACTCACTGCGCTCCGCTAAATGATAAAGGAGCACGGTTAACAGTGTGGTGCTTGGGCGATCAGTCATGTCAGGGATTATCAGCTTGGCTTGGCACTTCCCACCAGGCAGATGGATGAGTGCTGACACACCAGTGACTGCAGGTTGACCCCAATCAAAAATGAGAGCACAGACGTTTGGAGAGCAGTGTTTGAAAAACAATCTACAAAACAGCCCCACTGTAATTTTACTAATTCTGTTAAGCCTAACTGAAATCAACATGCAGGGTGGGTTATCCACAGAGAAAGGGGAGGCTATGCCTGTGTGTGAGTGTTTATTTCCAATGAAGTCAATGGAAGAATGTAAAACTGACCTGCCGACTACCACCACTTTTACCATATTGCACTCAGTCAAAGTGACTCCCAAATTGTCATGTCTCAATAAGCAATAACTCGACACCCGCCACTTGAACATCAGCTTACCCTGTGTGTTTTGTTAAATCAAGTACTTGCAGGCCTGTTAGATTTTACGTTCTAGTGATATTGTTTCAGTTGTGTTGTGTGATGGATACAGCAGCTGAACAATGGTTCATCATCTATATTTACATCTGAAGAAGTGAGAATTGCCAACTTTAAAAATATAGTTCATCAGAAAAATACTGTACTACACAGCTGCAGCCTGCATAAAACATGGGCACTGATGGAATGCGAGTGTACCTTTGGCTCCTTATGAAGGCTACCAGATGTCATGCTAGATGCTCATAACAGGCAAGCAAACAAGATACCAACACAGAAAGTAACTTGGCACTTATTTCTTGTAAAGAAGAGGGCTTACATTATTCCTGGGGAATTCTTACCAAATCTGTTTCAATTGGCTTTCAATTTGTGAAAAAGCTTTGCTTGTGAGCTATATTTAGAAGACATAAGAGAATACTGTGCAGAATTCAGGAATTCCTCTTCCTTTTTTAAAAAAAAATCTTCTGTACATGGTGTTCTGTATTAAGCTGTCACGCCAGTCTCCACATGGCTTCCTATCGATCCTCTATGTTCTTTATCAACAAGACGCCACATTCAGCCCCAGGAAATGGTATATGTGATTCGCGTTAGCAATGGCAGTGTTAGACATGACCCAGAAATGATCCTGTCCAGGGTGGCAGCCGGACACTATGGGCAGAATTTTGCCGTCGGCGAACAGGGGGCGGGGCCTGCTCGCCAACACGTAAAATGACGCGAGATGACGTCAGGCGGAACCCCCAACGTCACCCCGCCCCATTTAAATTTTCAGGAAGGCGGGAGTACAGCAAAATCAGCTGTGCGCGCGCCGACCTGTCAATGGCCAATTGAGGCCATTGGCAGGATCATTGAAACAATTAAAGGACCTGCCCGTCCAACCTTAAGGTTGGCGGGCAGGCCAGGAGCCCTGGCGGCAAATAGAGAAAACATGAAATCATAGGATGTTAAAAATTTTAATAAAGTTAATCTGTAAATTATGAACATGTCCCATCTCATGTGACATTGTCACATGAGGGGGACATGTTAGGGAATTTTTTTCTTTCTATTTTTAATATTGTTCAAAGTGGAAGCGATCTCCCTGAGGCAGCACTTAGCCTCAGGAAGATGTGCGCTCTTTCATGCGCATACGTGAAAGAGCGGACTCTCGATTTTGGGGAATCCCCCACCCCGCCTGCACAGGGAGCGCATAGCGCTTCCCTCCGGGCGTCACGCTGGGCGGGCCTTAATTGGCCTGCCCACGTAAAATGGCGTTGTGGCCCGATTCACTGGCGGGGATCAGCTCCCCACCCACCGGAGATTGGGTCGGGCCTGCCCGCCCGACAGGCAGAAAATTCTGTCCTATAAGTTCTGCCCCGGATCCCAGGATAAGAGAAGAAAAGCAGCCGGATCTTCCCTCCATGCATCACTGTCCAAGGACCCCTGTTGGAGCCTGCATTGGGATGGGGAGTGGGTGTACGGGGGAGGAAATTAAACCATATATTTTGAAATAAGATCAGGTGTAAATTTAGACTATGTTAAACGAATGGCCTCGGAACGACGAAATAAACAAATCCGACGTTGGGCTGAGGCGGTGGGCCCTAATGAGCATTGGAAAGTCAGCGAGAAGTACTTCCAACGATGTGGGCTCGATGTGTTATTCCAGAGAAAGGAGCTTGTTCAGTAAACATGATTCTCGCTGCCAAATCTCACTTGCTAAAGTACTTATTTCCATCCAGTTACAGTCGGAGCTCTGAGGGCCAATTAATTCAGGAAAGAAGTGAAGAAGAGAAAAAAAAAACAATCCTGCCCTCCTTCCATGCTGCAGGTGCAGTCAGATAAAGCAGCACTGTCTCAAAGATGATAGCTCTCACTACCACCCCCCACAAAACCCAAATCCCAATGTAGGCTATGTGATTGTGACTGGCGTTTTCTCCATCCCACATCCTACGCATGCAGCTGGGAGGCACTCCAGCTCCCAATGATCAAAATTCAAAGCCCCTTTCTGCCTTTCAGATCTGATTGACAAATTCACTGTTAGGAGCAGAAAAAAATGTTTAAACGTGAACAATGTTGATCTTCACCCCTATTATTGCTGACTTTTCAGAGCTCCGTGTGTTAGTGTTTTGAAAAGCGCACAAGAGAGAGAGGGAGGGGGGGGAAATCGCAGCAGCTTTAAAAGGCGACAGTCAATAGCAGAGTTAATTGTCTGAGGTGCACAATGCGTTTATTCTGAAGACAGAACAAAGAGCCCCCTCTCTGCATTGCTTCTGTGGCGATGTGTAATACCATGTGTAATACTGCTCAAACAAACCATCTTAACCTTGCCAGTGCCCTGCCTCTTACCATCTATGGCTGCAATACGAGTGCAGGATTACCACAGCCAAGACAAGATAGTCTCTTATATGATGAGGTTTTGATAAGAGCAAGTGAGGAGAAACTGTCTCCGCTGGCAGAGGGGTTGTTAACCAGATTTAAGATAGTTGTCAGAGGCGTGATGAGGAGAATAGTTTTTATGCAGCAAATTGTTGAGATCTGGAATGCAGTGCCTGAAAGGGTGGTGGAAGCAAATTCAATAGTCATTTTCAAAGCGGGTCTGAAGAAGTACTTGAAAAGGACAATATGCAAGACTATGGGGATAGAGCAGGGGAATGGGACTAATTAACTGCAAAGGCATGATGGGCCAAATGGCCTGCTTCTGTGGTGCGTAACTATTTTGCAGCATGTGACAGCAACACTGAATTGAAGGGTCTGTTTCCTTCATAAAATGGTCAAATTCTGAAACTGTTACAATCCTAGTGAGGTTTGTATGAGGGAAGGTGCAGAAGTCAGTGCACGTTCTGCTCCTTTCATCCTGATCCAATATCGGTCAACCGGGGGATTTATTTTCCCCATCCTCAGATACTTGCTGGCCCACTAGCAGTATTAGCAGGTCTCATGGCGTAGTGGTAATGTCCTTGCCTAGAAGCTCTGGGTTCAAGTCCTATACCAGGGCTTGCTGGGTATGGAAGGAGTGTTTGTAATACAGTTCAACAAGCTGCTAATGAGCCTGGGAATCTCCTATCCATTATTCCCCAAAAGGGGAAAAAAGTGTACAAAGAAATGCTTAAAAAAAAATGGAAGCTATTTCCAGCATTTATATTTATTTCTCTATTAAATTTCAGACTGGACATTACCGGTTTGTAACCATCTTGTTGACACCCGCTAAATGTCATTCAATTGGAGGTTACACTCTCCCCTTGTTACATATAACATGGAAACAGGCCATTGGGTCCATCGGTTCTATGCTGGTGTCCTATCAACTCAACCCTCTGTACCTTTCTTCCTCATGTACTATTCTAGTTTCCCCTGGTTATTTGCAGACTTGTGAATGTCCCACACCACCCTTCCATCCCAAATGGTTGATTTTCCCTCAGGGAGAGTCCATTCATCAATGTTTGACCCCCACCCCCACCGCCACTGCCAATGTTGATTGCTTCCATCAGGAACTCATTTGCAGAAGGGTGTAATGCAGAAAGGATTTGGATGTATTTTATTCAAAAAAAGATGGTGTGAATTGCTGATGCAAAGAAGGAGCAGTGATGGCATATTGAAGTGTGGCACAGGATTACAACAGTAATGTCCCACATTAATTTCATCAAGCAGTTAGAACTAAGTCATTTTTTTACAGAGAAAGAAAATTGGAGATTAACTATCTGTCATGTACTTCCCAACAGGTCACTGTAGTGTTCAATGGTTTAATTGATCTGTGTTTGATTATATTAATCTGTTGACTGACCGGTGTTCACTGGTTGTTTAAGCACGGTAGCGTCAAAGCTAAAGTAAACAGAAGCTTCCAGAAAGATCTGAGAAGCCCAAGCTGTGAACATGTGTAAACAAACCTGTTGTAGAATTAGAAATAATGTAATCTCTGCTTGTTCCCAGATATATAGGGCAGAATTTTGCCCCAGGTTGGCAGGCGGGTCCCACTGGCTCGGCGGCAGGCGGGCAGCCGAACTCCGCCACCAAAGCGGGCCCCGCCGCCATTTTAAGTGGGCGGGCCAATTAAGGCCTGCCCAGCAGCCTGCCTGACAGGAAGCGCTATGCGCTTCCTGTGCGGGGGGGGAGGGATACCCCATCTGTCAAAGTGTGCTCTTTCGCGCATGTGCTCTCTTTTGCACACTGCTCCCTGAAACTAAGTGCTGTCTCAGGAAGATCAGTGAAAGTTTTACAAACTTAAAAAATAGAAAAATAAAAAAATTATTAACATGTCCCCCTCATGTGACAGTGTCACACGAGATGGGACATGTTAATAAATATCACATAAAATTTATTAAACATTTTTAAAGCAGATATGAAACTTCATCCTGCCAGAGGATGAGGTTTTATGTTTTCCCTATTGCCCGCTGGGGCTCCTGGCCTGCCCACCAGCCTTAAGGTTGGGCAGGCAGGGCCTTTAACTACCTTAATTATCCTGTCAATGGCCTTAATTGGCCACTGATAGGTTGGCGGGTGGCCAGCTAATTTCGCTGTCCGCCCACCTTCCTCAATATTTAAATGGACTGGGATGATGTCGAGGGTTCCTCCTGACATCATCCCACATCATTTTCCTGTCGATGAGCGGGCCCCGCCCCCAAATCGCCGACGGGAAAATTCAGGCCATAAAATGTACAACAAACCGGCAAATAGACTACAGTCACCAGCCTGCCGGGGTGCGCTTCAGGATTGTATGGTTTACGGATGCCCAAAAACACTCCCACCGTTATAGGAGAAACCATCCTGTTGGCTGGATGGCAGCCAATGTAAAGACCGATCAAATGGCGGCCTATCACACTGTTAATTGTCCAGCCTCATCCTTCCACTGCAAGGGAAGAATATAGAGATACAACAAGCCTGCCTGCCAAAGCAACTGGGAATGACACATGTGACTCAGGATGGGGAGGAACCTTAGGGTTAGAGAATAGACAACATATTTCCTCAAAACTGAGAGAACAATATAACATTCATTCAGCCATTCATCAAGGATAGCATTGTGTTTTTGAAATCAAGTTGAATCTTTGTACTTTATGTCCTGCTGTTTCTCATTCATTCAGTTTGTTGCACTTAATCCAACCCAACACCTACTTTAAACAAGTGTAAACCAAAAAAACCCATTTCTCGTCCACTTCTAAACACTACCTTCCAAAACCGCAAATGAGCAGTACAATCAATAGACTCAGTGCTTTTCCTTATCAAACTGTAAAGAGATAAATCAGTGCATGAGTGAGGTTAAAAATAATGATTAAGAGTTTCATTACAAAAATCAGTACCATCAGAAGAATCACTGATAAAACTTGACATGAAAAGAAAACACCAATTATGCTTTGCCTGGCTGGATGAGACTGAGGTATTGCTGGCTGCAAGCTAAACCTTTCAGTAGTTGGCTACCAGCCAGAGGTTTGTTGAGCTCCATGTCCAGGGGATGCCTGCCAATCGTCTTCCCTTTTCCTGCTCTTGAGGGGGGATGGGTGCAGATGTGTTGGCGGGGGGGAAGAGGGGTAGCAGTGCAGTTGTGGACCTAGTGCCAGTGGCCAGAGGGGCATCGAACGCCAACACGGGTGAAGAAAAACCTCAGCTTGTTCCTCGCCACATTTCCAGTTATGTCCTGCCACTGTGGGGGGCGGTGGGGGGTAAGCCTGAGATTCGAAGGGAAGCCCACGGTCCAAATAATCCCACGTTCTCCAAAACAGCAGGGCACTGGGCAGCAGCCGGCTTGGGAATGAGCTATGAGGTTCAAAGAGAGATGGTTCAACGGGAAGAGAGAGTGGTTGAGGAGGTAAAAACGCATCACAACAAACCACAGCTCCACTGAAAAGCCTGCTAGATGGGGTTGCACACGGTGGATTTGTGAGCAGAGTTTGGAAAGTGCAAATAATTGCCAGCCTGAAGGATCATACCGCACTGCTCTCTATACACCTTGAGGTGAAGATGCGGCACAGAGGAAGCCATTCAGCCCACTGTGCCTCTGCTGATTCTTTGAAAGAACTCTCCAATTTGCTCTTTTCGCACGATATTGCGAAGTTTTCCTTTTCAAGTATTTATCCAATCGCCTTTTGAAAGTTACGATTGAATCTGCTTCCACCGCCCTTTCAGTCAGAGCATTCCAGAACAACTTGCTGCGGGACAAAATGTCTCCTCATCGCCCCCTCTGGTTCCTTTATGAGTTATCTTGAATTTGTGCCCTCTGGTTACCAACACGACCGCCTGTGGAACCAATTTCTCTCTATCAAGTCAGCCAAGACTTGAGAAAAGGAAACATTGCCAATGCCGGCCAAAACAGCTGCAGTGAGCTTCACTATCAGACTGGGTAGTAAAGAGGAGGGAAAAAAGCAACCCGGTGTTGATTGCTACCCAGCAATCAGGACAGCATCAGGCCCCTCAATGCCCGAATAGCTCAGGGCACCTCATAACAGAGCCTCATTAGTGAACAAATAGTGAATGGGGACATGGTGGTGTAGTGGTAATGTCACCAGACCTAGTGCTCCAGGTTAAATCCTCTGGGGATGTGGGTTCAAATCCACCTCTCTCCACCCCCCCCACCCCCACAGTAGCTGGTGCAGTTTAAATTTGATTACTTTTTTAAAAATCTGGAGTTTGAAGCCAGTCTCAGTAATGGTGACCATGAAACCATCACTGATTGTCATAAAAGCCCAACTGGTTCACTATTGCCCCTGTAGGGAAGGAAATCTGCCATCCCTCTGCGGGCCCACAGCTCAGTCCCAATCCACAGCAACGCCGCTGATTCTTAACTGCCCTCTGAAATGGCCGAGCAAGCCACTCAGTTCTCGGGCAATTAGGGATGAGTTTCAAACGTTGGCCTTGCTGGTGATGCCCACATCCCATGAAAGGTTAAATTAGATTAATTGGGCAAGGCGCATCAACAGCCCACATCCCCGTGAGCTGGTCTGTCTTCTGGAGGGGGGGAATCGAAAGAAAGCTTCTCTGCTACGTACCTTTCTCTTTGGCATTTTTTGCCTTGGTGCTTTGGGAGATTACATGTGGAGATTATCAACAAACAAACGTTTGAAAACCTGGCAGTAAATTGGAGGGAGAAAAATGTCTTGGATTCCCAAAGATTTTCTGCATTAGTGAAAAGGCACACTTGCTACTGCCTGTTTTTTTCTCCCCACCCCCATGCTTCCTCTTCTCAAATTAGATGCTACTTTAGGAGCATATGGAGATTATAAACAGACGTTCACAATGCCAGGGTTGCTCTTTAAAGGGGCCAACCATGGTAAAAGTACCCTTTAAAGGGTCATGGTGGGGGGGAGGTGTAGCAGCATCAGAAGTAACTTTTGAAAGGACATTTTATATACACTTGGAGAGGAAAACGATTGCAGGGCTAGGGGGAAAGAGCAGAGGAGGGCAACAAACTGGGCAGCCCTTTCAAAGGGCCGGCAGAAGCACGATGGGCTGAATGGCCTTATTCTGCGCTGTAAGATTCTAAGTGGACAATTCTCATCAACTGTCTGTGGAAACTTAAGCGGCCCAACAGCAATCTGAAAGGGGCAAAGGCATCAATAGAACCACTGGAGCTACAACAGTTTAGTTCACCTGCTTCCACCAACCTCAATGAAGCCTTGACTGGAATGAGAAGGTAGAAATTTAAGGTAATCACTAAAAGAGCTGGTGGGGAGGTAGGGAAAAGAAAATGAGGGAGAGGAGTGACTAGGATGTGCAATTCTCTGCCAGAAACCACTGATGAGGCAGCGCCCTTCGATTCTTTGAAACACTGCAACTCCTGCCACAGACCGGAAAGGCACCAGGAACAGTTGCGCACTGGGCTCACACTGCAGCTGCCTGCGTGGGTATATCGGCTCCTGACGCCTTTCCGGCTGGCGGCAGGCATTTGGGTCTTGTTTAAGATATTTAGAGTTTGCACATCACTGATTTTAAATGCTTGCAGCACGTCCCACTGATTGACATAGAAATAAAGGTTAATGTTCTGCTCAAGCTAGATCCAGCATGTTAAGGCTTTATGCAAGAAGCATCAATATTGCCTAGATAGCTCAATTGGTATATAAAGGGGCTTTAAATCTCAGTGTTATTGTTTCAAGTCCCATGATGGGTAATGAATACCTTCTTAACTGTTTTAGTCAAAATATTTTTTATTGATTTTTACCAACAAAAAGTCCTTAAACTAAATATTACAATCAATTCTCCACATTGGAAGTTGAGAATCCTCATTTGCTAAAATTTCCTGATTATATATCTTAAACATTTATTGAATTGTCAGAAGCATGTTTTGATAAATGAAAGGTGTACTAGATACAAGAACTTCCAATGGGCTAAGGACTGCACAGACCTAAAAATGGGTAATTTGAACTTAATTGTTAGTCTGTGTCAAGCCAACTCGTTTGTTTTAATGCTGCCTGTTGACGCAACTGACACTGAGACTGCAACTGACCATGTGCAGGAAGTGCTCACCCTCATGTTGCAATACCAATAAACATCTCGTTGTGCTTTTCTTGTCTTTCTCCACCCTCTGACCACTGACCATTGATGGTCTTCCTCCAGTCAGAAAGCTGAGAATGTCTGGGAAAACTACAGTTGGGATAAGTTTTCTTATCATAAATTCTCAACTGAATCATGTGCAGGTATGGGAGGTGCCAGGGTGTACTCATTTCCCACATATTACACCCCTGACTGTCACACGAATCCCATAATAGCCAAATGAGAGAAACAAAGATTCACCTGATCTTAGCCGCACTAACGCTGAAGGCCAGCCTCTGGATTTCAAAATGGAAGTTAAGTTCTTAATCCTTTTGGCCATTGGGTCAGGTACTGTTATTATGGCTGGCAATTTTGACGGTAACGTGCACTGTATCCTGCAATCACAATGTTATCTGTACGATTGACAGCATGATGTTTACCTCTGTCATTATTCTACTGCTGGATGATGGAGTTAATCGGTGCATGCAGGAATAAAATTGATAACCTGTACAACTTGACCATTTTCACATAAATACCTCTTGCAGTCTCTGAAACAGATTTTTTCTCACATCAGTAAATGTTAGTACTATCACTTAACGTAACATTACTCAGGGCCTGTGGAATTCCACTGGGAAAGAGACTGGAATTCTACAGCACTGGCCTTCTGTTGACATGTCAGAGGCTCTCTCAGCTGCCAGTTCCTCAACCTCTTTCCTACGTGAGGTTATCCAATGCACGCTGGCAAGCTATTCAGCTGAGACTATACAGCAGGCGTGCTCACCTGACATCCACGTGTGCTTCTAATAGGGAGTACTGGTTAGCAGAGTAGAAACCCCGACAGGTTTAAAGAATGGCATTGAGGCGGGTGCAGCATCACGATGGGGCACAGATCAAACCTCAGCCATGCCATCTGAAGAGAGAATGGTGGCCGGGAAATACAGGCTGCCAGACAAGCTACTTCTGGGCCCGACTACAAACTTCAGGGAGTCTTAAGACAAGAGTGTGTCTGCTGAAGAAACAGGAGGGGCAGATACCAACACTGACTCAGGAAGATCTGTTTGTTTTAAAAGAAAAGGATGGAAAAAAGCTTTGACCTCAACAAAGGAAACTGTCCACGTGGCAGCTCCATCAAGGCCCTACCCCTTTGATCACTGCAGACTGAGAACAATGAGGAGTTGTCATTATGCCCCCTCCGTTTGCCATTATACCTGGTGTTGGCAATTTCCTTCCCCTTCTCTTGTTCCACACAGTAGTCTCCTGCCATGTACCATCTGCAGCCAAAAGGATGCAAACCTTTGCCAGCCTGAAGCCAGCTACCAGGCCATGTGTGGGAGCATTCCCTTCAATTGGCTCACCCTCCCTGACCACAGTCATTCAGCCCTCGTTCAGTACTTTACCCAAGTGGCGCTGCCAAGATTAGAAACCCAGCAGGGTGCAGAAGAGTGGGCACAAGCTCACATCCCGTTCCTCTCAAAGTACTGCGCCACTGCAGTTGGCAGACGGTCCCTGCAGCACAGGGAAAAAAAATCCATGCCGGCAAAAATCCTAGAATTCCAAGGAGGGCACAGCCGGCATTCCATTAAATATCAAACAGTCATGGTCATGGGGGCATCTCTAAGCATGGCATAGAAATCAATTCACTGGCAAATAAAGACAAATGCACTTGTTGGGAAACGGGCAATATCATGTTCAAGTAGGTCAGATATTACAAACTCAAATCAGGGCCATTTATAAACTGTACTGGGATAGTTGAGCACTCTGGAAACCTAGAAACATAGAAAATAGGAGTAGGTCATTCGGCCCTTCAAGCCTGCTCTGCCTTTCAGTATGATCACTTCTGGTCCTCTATCTCAACGCCATATTCTTGCTCTCTCCCCATGCCCCTTGATGCCTTTAGGGTCTAGAAATCTATTTCTTTCTTACATATATTCAGTGGCTTGGCCTCCACAGCCTTCTGTGGTACAGAATTCCACAGGTTCACCGCCCTCTGGGTGAAGAAGTTTCTCCTCATCTCAGTCCTAAATGGCCTACCCCATAACCTGAGACTGTGACCCTTTGTTCTAGACCCCCCCCCAGCCAAAGGAAACATCATCCCTGTATCCAGTCTGTCCAGCCCTGTCAGAATTTTATAGGTTTCAGTGACCAAGACCAAGGCCTTGTACAGCTGCAGTAAGACATCCTTGCTCCTGTACTCAAGTCGTCTCGCAATGAAGGCCAACATATCATTTGCCTCCTTAACTGCTTGCTGCAAGGAGCAACTACCTACCCTATGGCCTTAATATAGTCCTTACAGCAACAAGATGGTTGCAGGTGAGGCTCTCCATCAGTTACTGAGTAGACATGAAAACTTCATATACCTTCAACAAAACAGTTAAACTTTCTATCAATAGAGCTACATTGCAATGCAATCATTTCTTTTAAGTTTTAAACTAGAAAGGACCACCAGCTATTGCAGTCGTGGCTAACATCAGCAAAACCCCTCCTCCTCTTGCACAATAGTCTAAAGAACCACAGTAACTGTTAGCATGCATTCTGAGCGTGCAGGGAGAAGAGACAGCTGTAAGAAGTCAAGGAAATTCAACTCACCTTTTCTGCCAGAACTGCTAGGGCCCGAGGGCTTATCGGTTACTGAACCTTCAAAATAAAGAAGATCAACATTTATAGATCAAGCAGCAGAGCAATGAACAATAAGGGGCCATCCCCATAATCCTCACCCAAATATGGACCGTACTCTGAGGGGGAGTGAGTTCACACTCTTCATCAGCACGATTATGAATCAAGGCATTTTTGTTCTCACGTTGGAGGGATGCTAAGAATCGCAAAGCAAAGGCTGTTTTCTGGGCTCCTGAAATGACAGTGTATGTGCTGGTATGGGGATGATCAGCATGTTCACATCACATTTCTTCCCCTTTCCTAGCAAAGGTATTAACCCAATTGTTATGCTTTGCAAATCCCTCATGCTCTTCCAATTTCAGAACTGGCTGCCACCAGCACTCCCACAGCGAGGAGGGCAACTCTGAGGTTCGGCTAAATTCATCCCTGTAAGGTGCAGCACAGAAAGGTACCAATGTAGCCCTATCCCTTACATGGTTCGGTACCTCAATAAAGTATTTAACAATGAAATCTATATGTATTTCAGTGCCTGGAATGTAGGAATGGAGTATTGGTTTGCAATTTAAATACAGTTTTAATTCAATATTCCTCCTTTTACTATCCCGTCCACCACTTCCCTGTTATCTACTGAATATATTTGTCTATTATTGTTATTAATGATTGTCACATTTCCATGATTTTAAATAGATTACTTAGTCAACATATGCATTTTTTGATGTAAGTCGCACTGCAATTCAGCCTTGGGCTGCAAAAGTATTTCTTGAATAAAATACCATTATAAATTAATAATAAAATAACATCTCCCTTAAAATAGGTTGAGGTGGGTATTGGGTGTAAAATGAGTCAAGGAATCACATTTCAGTGGAATTTCAAGACCGTATTAAATAAAAGATGTTAAATTATGGGCAGCCCCTCAGCTAAATCTACAGCAAAGTGTAATAATGAGCAAGCTAGTTGTTCATGCATGGCATTTAATCATCAGTTTTCAATACACACTGCGACTAGCATCTTTGCTTCGTATTCATCACCATTTTCCATTGGTTCAGGGTCTGTCCTTTCTCCATTCCCATGTTGGTCCTTTTCTCTCCCACTGTAAATCCTTCACTGCCCTTCCCCAGCAGGGGAAGCAGGTAAACACTCTTCATCACAGCTTCACTATAATCTTATCCCATGTTGTCCTGTCAGTAGAAGGTATATCCTTATAAAGGCAGCCCACAGGAATCACTCCCGCCCATTCCCATTCATTCCCACCCACCTCCATTCATTGTCCAGTAACTAACAGAAATAAATAATGGTGAGGGACAGTGAATCCTGGGATTTAATTTCATGTCCGACCAGCCCGCCCCCTGCTATCCATTTTAAAGTACGACGCCTTTTTTGTGTATCTGCGGGCACCGGACCTTGTTTCCGGGAAGCTCGGGACCAGACGTGTACCAGATACGGGGATTTTCCGAATTTTGGGTCCTGGGCTGGGTTGGGTGGAGGGAATTGGATAACTTAAAGCCGGGCTGATTTCTCCACCCAGCTGGAGCCAGCCAGACGGGCAATGAAAGGGATGAGGGGTGGACCAAGCCGACTTCCGCCATTAATTCCAGACCTAGAGAACAAGGGGGTCAGCGCACCGTGACCCGGATATGGTGAACAGCAATGCCTGATGGGAACTGTAGTTTCCAGGGCAGGACCCGGTTTTCGGGACGCCAGATAAGGGGTCCGGGATCTGTAGTTATTGCCTGTAGTATTTGCAGCAACATTCGAAGAAATGTCCTTCTTTCCTTTAGGCTGCTCTATGACACACAGTGTTTCACAACTGGAAGAGTGGGGCACAGTGAGTGGCTCCCAGATCATCACCATCATTTGAGTTCACCAGCACACTGCGTACATTCAATGCCACTTTATTTTTTAGTCCCCCGCCCCACCTTCCTGCGAGATCTTCCTTTCACTAGACAGACCCGTTGAATTTGTAAACTAGCCACGTGTGTGCCGCAGTGGGGAAAGAGCCTGGAGATCGCACCCATGATCCGTCACTGCTTAACACACTGAGGCTGGGTTCCATAAAAATCTTTGGGCCTAGCAGTAAAATGGGACGGGTTTTTTGTGCAACAGAACAAGCATTTTAGGATAGCCTCTGAGGGGAACCCCATTCTGTGCAGCATTTCTTGCACATTCAACTTTTCTTGATTTCACCGTCAAACAGGTTCCTCAGAGCACCTCATTATCACCTGTTACTGTGCAACCTTAATATGTACTGGGAGAGTTTAACCGTTGGAGAAACTCCAGTCACCCTACCATCGTACCCATGGAGTTGCAGAATGGTCACAGCACAGAAGGAGGCCATTCGGCCCATCATGCCCATGATCACCCTCTGCAAGACTCTTATAAATCACATCAGAGCACCTATGCAAGTGGAAATTTAAAATCTTTACAGTATCATGGATTGTTAACAGCCAACGGATGGAGTCTTGTAGAGATGGACTTTTGATGTGATCCCAGAGTGAGCGTGCCCCGGCAGAACGCAAACAGACATTCATTTTTGCTTGAATAAGTGACAGCTGTGGTGAACGCTCCAGCGAATGCACAGTACCTGAACACACAGGTGTTTGATTTTTAACTGAAGATCCACTCACGGGTTTCCCATCCGGAGTAACGCACCAGCAGTATCCTGTGAATGTGTGGCATTGGACCTGTTCGGCCAAAGGGGAAAAAAAATAGATAATTTAATTGCCAAGCCAACAAGATTGTACTTTGACTACTTGGTGCACATCGAAGGTGAATGAATCTTCAAAATGAAGAACAGGCTGGTTGCACAGTTGAGCTGATCTTTGTTCTTATCCTTATTTCCAAATCCCGCTATGGCCTCCCACCTCCCTACCTCCCCCAGCCCTAACTCCCTCTGAAATCTCTACACTCTTACAACGCTGGCATCTAGAGCATTTTTCGGTGCTTCACCATTGGCAACCATGTCTTCAGCTGCCTAAGCCCCAAGTTCCAAAAGCCCCTACTGAAACCTCTCCTCCTACCTACCTCTCTCTCATCTTTTAAGTCACTCCTTAAAAACTACCTCACCAGCCCTAACATGTGGTCAAAGTTTCATAATGCTTCTATTGAACCGCCTTGGGACATTTTACTTTAAAGGCAATATATGAATGCAAATTGTTGTTGTTGATCCAGTGGTACACATAGGGCAGAATCTTCTGTTCGGTGTGCGGGGGCCCAATGTGTAAAATGATGCGCGGTGATGTCAGGCGTGCGTCCTAATGTCACCACACATCATTTCGACCTTTTGTTCAGCAGGCGCGCACCGGAGTTGTCTGCGCGCCCGTCGAACTGTCAAAGGCCTGTTAAGGCTATTAATAAAACAATTAACCAATTTGACAAAGCTGCCTGTCCAATCTTAAAGTTGGCGGGGGGCAGGCGAAGAGCCCAGGCGGCCTTCACATTTTTCATGAAACCTCATCCACGGGCAGGATGAGGTTTCATGAAGAGTTTATTGAATTAATAAATATTTTTTATACGCTTCATAAACATGTCCCAGCTCATGTGATGCTGTCACATGAGGGGACATGTGGAAATTATTTCTTCCACTTTATTAAAAATTTTCATCCAGAAATTAATCTCCCTGAGGCAGCTCGGTGCCTCATGCTCGGCGGGCCTTAATTGGCCCACCCACATAAAATGGTGGCACGCAGCCGATCACGGGCGGCGATCAGCTCCACGCCTGCCCATGTCCACTCCCAACCGGCCCGCCCGACGGGGAGAAATTTCTCCCCATAGTATATCTCAACGGCTGTTTGCACTCCACTCTCCCTTTATTTACGGCCCTCAGTAAACCAGCTGCTCTACTTGGACATGGGAAGTCCTCAGGGTTGACATTCAGTGCAAGAGATTGCTCTTTGTTTTCCTTGATCTGTCAGCCAGCACCTTAAATGAAAAGAAAGACTTGAATTTATATAGCACCTTTCACAGCTTTGGGACATGCCAAAGTGCTTCACAGCCAATTAAGGACTTTTGAAATGTTATAATGTAGGAAATGTGGCACAGCATGGTCCCATAAACAACAAGGCCATTATGGTCAGATCACCACAGGTCAAGTATCCTTTATTCGTAAATCCGAAAACCAAACAGCTCCGAAAACCGCACTTCTTTTGAACCTTTAGCGCAGGAAGCCTGTGACCCGAGCTGATACGAACCTCGCCAACTGCACCCGATCTTTAGCGCAGGGAGTCTCTGACCCGCGCCAACAAGGACCCCACACACCGCACCCGGCCATTAGCGCTGAAGAATGAAGCTGGAAAAGCTATTCAAGAATGCCTCCCATCAGAGTACATTGACGCTCTGAACCCTCTCCTATAAGCAGAATTGCAGATGGCGCCATGGGTGGGAACTTACTATAGGTACCCTGTATTTATTATTCAGTGGTACATCTTACTTTTCTAGCCATTTCATTTACTTCAGACTACTCATAGCTAGCCCAGGGTTCGGCCATTGTAATGTAAGTAGGCCTAGGCCTATACGCGGCATCCAAAAACCGAAATTATCTGAAATCCAGAATGCGAACAGCCCCGAGAGTTTTGGATAAAGGATACTCAACCTGGAGTAATTTTGGTTGAGGGATAAATCTTAGTCCAGACACCAGGGAGAACTCCCCTGCCCTTCTTCAAAATAGTGCCAGGGGATCTTTTGTATCCACTTGAGAGGTCAGACAGGGCCTCCAATTAACCTTTCACCTGAAAGATGGCACCTCTGGCAGTGCAGCACTCCCTCAGTACTGCACTGATACGACAGCCTGGATTTTGTGCTCAAGACCCTGGAAAGGGGTTTGAACCCCAAAAACACCTCGAGTCAAAGATGAGGGTGCTACGACCGTGCCAGGACAGACGCTTTAATTAATGCTTTAATCTGGTTTCAACATCAGCATGGAATAAATTGATAGAAACAGATGTTGCTGCCTTAGAGGTTCTCTGGGGATTCCCAGGTAATAGGAAAGAAATCATATTTTATTCTTAATCTCTGTTGAGTAAATGGTTTAAATGAGTGCATGGGTAGGGTGCATCACCGACTCAAGTTGTGAGAAGGGGAGAGAGAAAAATGCCTAAGGTCCCACTCTTGGCACAAGAATGTGCAGATTGCTAAGGATGGGATTGGCCTGGGATACTCCACAAAGCCAAATAACATGCCATGGCTAAGGCTTGCTTATGAGTGAGGCACTGGGGATAGTGAGGGCCTGAGGAACTATAGCTCAACAAGGAATCAACAGCTTCAGAAGAGAAGGGGGGCAAATTGTCAAGAAAAAATAGGGGCAAAAAATAACAGTGAGGTATGGTCTTAAAGATTGAAATAATATGTAAATTGATAGGAATCAGCCATTTTTAAAAAGGAGGTATCTCCAGCCATATCAAAGCTTTATCATAAAACACTGGCAGTTCTCACCTGGCATTGCTCATGATCAGACAAAGGTTTTACAAGAACAGGATTGTTGTATCAAATAATATTACCAGGATACAGACTTATAAGCTTTGGGAACAGTTCTGGAGGCTGCGAACATCTGGAGTGGGCTCAGGCCTGACAATAATGGGATAGGGTTGTAGTGATTAGCTGTGTTTCGAGGGGAGGACCCCATGGGCTGAGAGCACTGGGAATGGTGGACATATGATCTGGGAACATCAGGATTAATTCAGGAATCAGGAAAGCAGGGTGTAACAGCCTTGGCCCCTCTTTTGAACTGTCAGATCCCAATATCTCGCTACTTTCCCATTCATCCCATCTTCCCCTTCAACCTGTCCGCAGGCTCATTGCGTCCTCCAGCTTCCCCCGATCACTGCTTTCTCCTTTGTCAGGCAATTCTTATGGACAAAATTCCTCAGGGATTCTGCCACTGTCCTGCCATAGAGCCAGCAACAGACAGCGGGGACAGCAGAGACCCTGTTGGAGTGGGTCTCCACCATTTGAGGACTCCTGACTTGTCTAGAAAGAAGCAGAGCCTCCTCCTCCTAAGAAGCAACATGGTCAATAAATGAAGTAAGAGACAGAATGAAGCTAAATAGCAAGGTTTACACAAAAGTAGGAGTCCAGTGGACCGGGAAAGCTGTAGAAAGTAACAAAGTGGTACAAAGAAAGGTGCAAAAAAGGGAATATGAACAAACTTGAATGAAATATGAAAGCTAACCCTGAAGGCGTTTTAAACATATTTTAAGAGAAGGAGAGTTGGAAAGGTGAATATGTTCCCAAATGGATAATAAAAACAATGGGACGCTTGTTAAATTAATACTTCATATCTGTTTCCACACTGGAAAAGAGGGCACAATACCGGCTTTACCAGGGACTTAAAAAGAGTTTACAATGGGAACTCAGTAAAGAACATTATAATGAAGAAAATAATGGGACTCAAGATAGCCAAATCTCCAGGACCTGATAGTTTTCACTCTGGGTTATTAAAGGATATAGGTTTGGAAATTGTTGAAGCATTAGTCATACATTTCCATAGCTCTTTAGATTTGGGAATTGTACAGTTGAAATTGACAAATTGCAAGTGTTGCTCCATTATCTAAAAAGAGGTGGCGACTATAGACCTGTCAGTTTAACAACAATTGTCAGGAAGCCACTAGAATCCAACATCAGAAACAGAGTACACGCTGAGGGTGGGCTTCCCCACACCCCAGTGTAAATGGCGGGGGTGAGCCCGCCTTTGTTTGGCCAGCTCATTTTGCTTTGATTTTTCTGGCGATGGCCCTTTAATTAGTATTATTCTGTCCATGTCCAGGAGGACGTCCTGCCTCATAGAGCTGTTAGTCAATCAGAGGCCAGCAGCTCTGCGCTACCAGCAGCGGCACCAGGAGCAATGGACGCTGCCAGTATAACAGGAGGCCCAGCTGGGAGAGCAACAATGGATGGCTTGGAACCCAGATAAGCCTGGGGTCTCACCGGGGGCTACGTTGGCAGGACCCAGTGAGGGAGCATGTTGGACAGGGCAGGGTGGTAGGATGGACATGGGGAGACAAACTGTGGGGGAGGGGCCCCCGGTTGGCCTGGGAAGGTGGTACCACCCTCCCCCCGCCCACCCTCTTTTTCAGTAGCCAGCAGCCTAGAGGGTCAAAGCTGCCAGGCTACACATTGGGCACAGACCTCTCCCGCCACCCATTAGATTGGAGCAGTGGCTGGATGAAGCCCTTAAGTGGGTATTACGTGCCCATTTGAGGGCCTCGATTGGGTCACAGGCCAGGCGAGCAGCCCACCTGACCCCCCCGCCCTACCCCCTGTAAGATCGTGGTGATGGCAGGGGCAGGTCGACCGGCAGCAGGCACGCCACCGTTGGCACACCTCCTTAATTTATGGCTCAACCATCAGCTTTCCTACCCGCGGGTGTCTGGTAAAATTCAGCACAGAGTGACTGGGCTCTTGAACAAGTGTCAGCTGATCAAAATGTTAGTATGAAGTTGTGATGGGAAAGTCATGTCTGACTAATCTAGTTGCATTTTTTGAGGAGTATAAAGGTGGCTACCGGTGGATCTACAGATACTGTCTACATGGACTTCTAGAAGGCACTTGATAAGGTTCCACACAAGAGATTATTGAGGCTTGGCTGACAGCCCAGACAGCTATTATAATATGAGAACACCTACACCCGGGAGGAAACATTGTTTGATTGACAGCTCAGGCTCCCTGATCTCTGCAGTCAATTACACCATATTTGTTGGCACAAGTGAAGTGGTTTCAAGGATTTATGGTTTGTGGTTTTTGAAACTTCAAAGGGCCTGGATAAGTGACACTTGTATTAGCTTTCAGTCCAGGCTTTTTTTTTTCCAGCACAGGAGAAAGTTATCAATGGATTCCCTTTTTTGAAAGCTTTTTTTTGCACATTGTACTGTGCACTAAAAGGTTCATTGGTTCTAGAAAATGTACAGTGGGTCAATGGGCATGCAAGTGCCACAGCTTGGCATCGGGGTCATGAGGGGACATAAGGAACGGGTAAAAGGGCAAAACTTGACATAGGGAGCATGAAGGGGACCTTTTGAACTTACCTTTTAAAAGGTTCCCTCATGCACACTAGGGTTTCTGACTCCTCTAAAGCACCATTAACCACGACTTCTTAAAAGCCTGACCTGCCTCCAACGAAAATTGGGGAGGAGTAGGAGGTGCCTTATCCAATGGGGCCAGCCAGGTCGGGAGTACCAGCTGCAGACTTGTGACAGGGACCAGCCCCCACCCCTGACTGGCATTCCTGAAAATTAGACAGCCCAGGAATGGGGCTGGGAATCCCGGAATCGGGACCTCCCACCATTGACCCGAGTCAACCGGACTCTTTCTTAACACTTTCCATGGCGTAAAGTCCCCAGTATGGGCTGAACTTTCAGGCCTCTCACCAAGTGGAAACATGGCTGTGGCAATCTGAAAATGGACTGTAAGAGTTTATCGTCACAGCGGCTGATGCCTTGCATTGTTGTTCCTGATCTGGGAATGCTTAATGCTTAATGTTCCAGGATGGCTGCAGTTGGAAGCATTTTATTTTCCAAGAGCTAGCAAACTTCAACTTGAACGCCAATTCTTTTTGACAAATTAAGAGCTTTAAGGGCCCTGTGAGGCGCACCCACAAAGCTGTTCCTCGCCAAACTGTAGTCGTCAAGCTGTCATGTTACCGGTGACTAAAATCTAGTCAAATGACTTATTTCCAAGTTTGGGAGAGATGGCATTGCCATTACTGCAGTTTCATTGGTCAGAATGTGTTGCAACAGCCATTTTGCAAAAGGCATGGGGATGATTCAAGACAGAAGGTGAAACCAGCTGGGAAACTCTTATCGTCAGGGTGCTTGGGAGAGATGTGGTGTCAGGCTCGGGGAGGTGCTAAGCAGGGCACTGCAGATCTGCGTTTGGACTTTCTTAGCTGAATGCAGCCATCTGCAGCCAGCGCTAAAGGATGGAGGGCACTCAGGAGACAATAAAGCAAATTGGAAGAGAGTTTGGCTCAGTTACTAACTGGGCAGAAAGCAGATTAAAAGCTAATACTAGCAGCCATAAATTATTGCAGATTGGGTTATAAAGAATGAACAGCATATTAGCCGAAGGTGATTTAAATCAGGAACTGGAACAAAAGTAGACATTGGAGTGGAGAAGCAATTAAAACAGCAAATAAAGGAATTAGATGTCCAGCAGTTTGGACACTGGCCTTTCAACCCTGGCACCTGGGTTCATATTTAACCCAGCCTAATGAGATGTTAAGTGTCTGCTGAACAGGAGTACGGTGTGATGAGAATTCGGGTAGTCTTAATGCAATTCCTAATGAGTAATGGCCTCTGTAGGATAGCTACTGTGCGAAATAGTGGAAATAATGTCACATTGGTGTAATAGGGGTTACTCATCTGATCTAGGAGTGCTTAGTGCTGAAACCGAAGGAGAGTTCCTTTCTCCAGCGCTAACATACCTCCCTCAACATTTACAACATGATTTTTTAAATATATATTTTAAAATGGAATGTTGGTGTGCATCACCAGGGGAATATAAATCCACAGAGGGTATGCTGAAGCAATATATGACGTTGCTTGGGACACATTTGGAATATGGGCCTGAATTTTACCTTTGGTGGGCGCGCCCGATCGGTGGGCCTGGGAGCGATCGGGAAACGGGCCCCTGACCACGTTTGGCCCCCGGATGCGATTTCACGTTGGCTGGCCAATTAACCACCAGCCAGCATGAAACGTGCACTGAAAAACTCAGTGCTGCCGGAGTGGGGGTGGGAAGAAGGCGGGCGTTGACATTTCCACAGGCAAGGGTGAGCGCTGCAAGAGAGCTCCCTGAAGGCATTCAGCTGCCTTTGGGAGCTGCAGACCTGAAAATGCTCAAATAAAGGTTTAAAAAGCTGCAAAAAAGTGTCCATGCATCACAATCAAGCACCTGAAAATATAGCTGCTAAAAATGCTGTCCCCCAGATATTTATTTTTATTTTATTTCACAACGGAAATTTCATCCTGCCCTTGGATGAGGTTTGGTGAAAAATGTAAAGGCCGCCTGGCTGATTCGCCCGTCCGCCAACCGTAAGATTGGACGGTCATGACAAATCGAAGACAATTGCGCCGTTAATGGGCTTAATTGCCCCCTTAATTGTCGGTGGGCGCGCTTCCGACTTTTGCACGCGCCCGACGAGTGAAATATCGCGCGAGTGCGCAATGACATCAGGACGCTCGCCCAATGTCTTCTCCTGCGATTTTACGCCCGATCAGATGGGCACATGCCCGCCCACGAGGTGTAAAATTCAGCCCCATGGTGTATCAATTTGTCACCATATGTGCAGTTGAAGCATAACAAAGTGGACCTTAAAGGATTAAATTATCAGAGTAGGTTTCATAAACTTGGTTCCTACAGCATGACACTAGGAAGTTCTGAGGAACAAAGGGACCTTGGCGTGTGTGTCCATAGATCTCTGAAGGCAGAGGGGCACGTTAGTGGGGTGGTGAAAAAGACATATGGGACACTTGCCTTTATCAATCGAGGCATAGATTACAAAAGTAGGGAGGTCATGTTGGAGTTGTATAGAACCTTGGTGAGGCCACAGCTGGAGTACTGTGTGCAGTTCTGGTCGCCACATTATAGGAAGGATGTGATTGCACTGGAGGGGGTGCAGAGGAGATTCACCAGGATGTTGCCTGGGATGAAACATTTAAGTTATGAAGAGGGGTTGGATAGACTTGGGTTGTTTTCGTTGGAGCAGAGAAGACTGAGGGGCGACCTGATCGAGGTGTAGAAGATTATGAGGGGCATGGACAGGGTGGATAGGGAGAAGCTGTTCCCCTTAGTTGAAGGGTCAGTCACGAGGGGACACAAGTTCAAGGTGAGGAGCAGGAGGTTTAGGGGGGATGTGAGGAGAAACTTTTTACCCAGAGGATGGTGACGGTCACGAATGCGCTGCCTGGGAGGGTGGTGGAGGCAGGTTGCCTCAGATCCTTTAAAAAGTACCTGGATGAGCACTTGGCACATCATAACATTCAAGGCTATGGGCCAAGTGCTGGTAAATGGGATTAGGTAGGTAGGTCAGGTGTTTCTCACGTGTCGGTGCAGACTCGATGGGCCGAAGGGCCTCTTCCGCACTGTGTGATTCTGTGATTCTAACCCCTTGAATTTGAAAGCCTGATGGATGATCTTACTGAGGTGTTTCAAATGAGAAAATAAGCTTCACTAGGATAGATACAGACAAACTATTTCCTCTTGTGAGGGAATCCAAAACAAGGGAACAAAAACTTAAAATTACAGCTTGCCCATTTAGGGGTGAAATCAGGAAGCACTCTTTGACACACAGGGTAGTAGGCGATTTGGAACTCTCTCCCCCTGTCGCTGTGGATGCTTGTGTTCATTGGAATTTTCAAGACTAGAGATGTTCTAATAGGTGAGAAGATATGAATCAAAAGATAGGAATCAAAAGTAGGTTAATGAAGTTGAGGTACAGGGCAGGCAATGAATGGCAAAACAGGCTTCAGGGGCTGAATGGTATATTCATGTATCTTTGACCCAAAGCTTGAGGTGTAATGGGGAAGAGGCAATTAGATATGCCTTAAGCTTTATAAGTTGAAGCTAAAGGGTCTTACCGAGGTACATAAAGTATTAGGAGGCATAAATAAGAGACAAACCCAAAGTATTTCTTCAGGTCCAAAGAAAAAGAGGGCCTTTAACTTTTAATTTTAAAACGAACTTAGCGAAAGTTTCTTTAGCTGAGCAGTGAAATATCTTTTGGAGCGATCCACCAGATTAAGATAGTGGATGGGGCTGGGGTCAAAAATCCACTGGATTCTGGGCTGAATGAGTTAGAATGTGAACGCTGAGCCGTAATGGGCCTAATTTTTTTCTTATGCAGTTGAGCGCCCAGATCCACTCACTCTCACTAACATGATTAAGCCAGGGTTGTTTTTTCTGAATATCTCTGTGGAGCAGCTGAGGACATTTTATACTTTGAAATACTGCAATATGAATGTTGTCATTTCTCAGAAGGATACAATCAAAATATACAAAAGCCTTGCTAGGAGTTGAAAAATATGCAAATGTTAGTGAGAAATGGCAGCTAATTTTACTAACAAATTAAAGTATCCTGTTTCACAATCTTGGATAAATATTGGCATGTCAGCAACCTTTCAGTAACAAGTAGGCCCAATGCCAGTGTGAAATAACCTTAGTTATCCCAATGCAATAGTCAATGCGTATCTCCATGACAACTGGATCAAACATACAAAGCTGCACAGTTTCAAAAGAAGAAGAATCTTATCAAATGCGAGTGCATTTAGGTTAACTCTTTTTGAGGCACTATTAATGTCTTGGTACCAAAGCATTAATGGATTCCGATTTTCTTTAAGGACAGTACAGCAGCTGCTGTCACCCAAACAGATGTTACTGCTATTGAGACCCATGCCACATCACTCAATCTCACTCAAGATTGCGCGGTTTGAGAAATAAGCACCAAGATTTCACAGAACGTCACAGCACAGAAATAGGCTATTTGGCCAATCAAGCCTGCGCCAGTCTATTGCTCCACATGAACCACCTTTTCCAATCACACTCTTCCCCTTTAATATTTGTTCCTCAGGCAACTGTTTAATTCCCTTTTAAAGCAACTTCTAGACCCTGTTTCAACAATAGTCTGTGCTGGAGAATTCCAACCTCCAGCCATCTTCCATGGGACAAGTTTCCTGGCCTCTGCTTGAACTCCTCTTGTGATTGTCTTAGATTACTGCCCCCCCGCTACTGTCTCACTGACCAATGGAAGCAACCTGTCAGTGGTTATTCCATCACAACATTTAGCCTTCCGCTTCAAGTGAAATCAGCTTTGGCTCCTCAAGTTTCTCTTCATATCTAAAACTTCCCCATTCCTAGGTAACATTCTAGTGAATGCACACAGTCCCTTCTCCATTGTTCTTATGTCCTTTCCATAATAGGATGGCCAAAACTGTACATAGAACAACAACTGCGGTTTATAGCCTTGTACCAGTTCAACTCTTTCTTATCCGTTCTGAGCCCTGATTTACAAAACCAAGGATCCCAAAACCTAACAACCAACGTGTCTCCATTGGCAAGTGACCACTGTAGAAATCAAAGAGCTGTCAGTTGCTGAGACCCTCCCCTCAGTTGGCTGAAGAGTGGCGCTAGGTGGTGAGCAGGTTGTCCTTCTGCCAGCCACGAGGGGAAATGCCCTGGGAACAGAGGGTGCCAATGGGAAATTTTCGCACTGACAACTGGTGCGATGAAGAGGTTTGGTGACAAGTTGTGCCGAATGCTGAAAAGTTCAGCTGCAAATAGTCAACATTCAGTTCCTTATAAATAGCAAAACCATCACTAGTGACAGGTGTATGCAGTTCAGCCAGGATAGACGCCCGTGACAACTATTCCAATCCTTCCACCCCACTTCACAGCACTGGAAGGAATCTTACCTCAGGACACTGAACCAGCCCAGTGCACTGTATCTAAACTAAGGTCAACACGGATTGCTCATTTCTCCCCGAGTATAAGCTATTTCTTTTTGTGCCGCAGTGTGACAGAATAGACAGAAGCCTTGTTCCGAAATGTACATCTTAAAAACAAATGATAATGCTCTGTTGATACGGAACTGAAACCTCGCAGTCCTCGTCAATGTGCCATGCTTACAACAGCAATGCATTCCTCGTAAGATAACTTACCATCCATTCTGTAGCCACATTGCCTTCCTTTCAAACGTGTTTGCAGCATGTTCAATCAAACATTCTGTCAGCAGACAATCTTTAGTCCCTCAGCCCAGCACCAATTATGGATCTTCCAGACTAATCAGTCAGGTTTTAAGGCAATAATGATTTCAACAGTTATAGAGTTATCAAGGCATCATATAGCCATGCCCTTCCTCCACCTTCACTTGGTGAAGGCAAAAAATTAGGAGCACCAATTGTTTCCTCATTAAACTTGTTAAGGAACTTCTTCAGGAGGAAAAATGAAGTCTCTACAGCATGGCTGGGAAACCAAGATACATCCGCGGCAAAGAAATCACTCCAGCAAAACATAAAGGAGTGTGCAGGATATGAGACTCATGGTGACCAAACAAGGCAAAGAGCTTCAAGTCTATGTTGATCAGCATGAGGAATATCTTTAAAGCCTTGAAGGATGTGTATGGTCCACCCTCACACGGCTACTCCCCTGCAGAGGCTGACAAAGCCTTCAGATCCCTACCCTCGAGGAAAGTTCCAGACTCAGACAGGATCCCAGCAGAAGTTTACAAATCTGGGGGTCCCCAGTTAGCCATTAACCTCACACAATTATGTCACAGAAACTGGGATCAATGAACCATTCCTCGGGAGTTCAGGAATGCCACAATTGTTTACTTGTACGAAGGAAAAAAACAAAAATCAGCGTGTGACAACCGCAGAGGAATCTCGCTGCTTGTGATAGCTGGTAAGATTCTAGCAAAAGTTCTACTCAACAGACTGGTAAGCCACATAGCAGGATGTGTACTGCTAGAAAGTCAAAGTGAGGTCAGGAAAGGCAGAGGCACTTGTGACATAATCTTCACCCGTCAGCAAATGCGAGAGAAATGCCGCGAACAGCAGATGGGACACTACTGTGCCTTTGTTGACCTGACAAAGGCCTTTGACCCAGTAAATAGAGAAGCCTGTGGAAAGTCTTAGCCAAACATGGATGTCCTGATAGAGCTGTAAATCTGATACAGCAGTTTCACAACGGAATGATGGCCAGAGTCGCTGACTGTGGTGAACACACTGACTCCTTTGCCACAAGTGGTGTGAAGCAGGGATGTGTCACAGCCCCTGTGCTCTTCAATGTATTCTCTGTTGCCTTGCTTTCTGGGGTATTTGATGGAAATGTTGATGGAATATCCATCCGATTCAGAACTGATGGCAATCTTCCCAACCTGAGATGACTGAAATCCTCAGATAAGGTATCAGAGATGATGGTACAGGAATCGCTGTCAATGACTGTGCCCTCATGTCACACGGCCTTCAAAGGATCATAGGCTGCTTTTCAAAAGCAGCTGACGACTATGGGCTAACTGTCAACTTAAGGCAGACGGAGATACTCCGCCAACCACCACCAAATTCTGACTAGACCTGATCTGCTGTAACTATCAATAACACAACCCCAGAGGCTGTAGATAACTCCAGCTATCTCAGAAGCACAATCTCCAGAAGTGTTTACATTGACAGCGAGGTGACAAAAGGAATGACCAGAGCAAGCTCAGCATTTGCCCACTTATGCAAGAGACTATTGGGGAAACGAGGTATCAAACTTACAACAAAACTTGCTGTGTACAAAGCTGTGGTCATACCTACCCTCCTTATTGGCTGTGAGACAGGGACTACCTACTCCAGACGTATTTAGCATTTGGACAGGTTTCACATGAGATGCAATCTGAACATCATGGGTATCAAACAGAAGGACAAAGTGCCCCACACGGAGGTACTTCAAAGAGTAGAAATGTCTGGAATTGAAGCACTCATCATCAGAGCCCAGCTCAGATGGAGCGGACATGTAGTACGTAGGACTGAAGATAAAGTGCCTAAGGTGGACGTGTATTCACAACTTAAACTTGGACACTGCCTGCGAGGTAGGCCGAGGTTAAGGTTCAAGGGCTTCTTGAAGACATGCTCAGGAAACGTGGCATGTCCACCACAGACTGGGAGAAAAATGCGCAAGAAAGAACCATCTGGAGAACAATCTCAAATAGCAGCATTGTTTCCTTCGAACAGCAAAGAATACAGGCAGCAAAGGACAAAAGGCAAGTTAGAAAAACTGGGCAGTCCCAACAAAAAATCAGACAATTCATCCTTCCTGTATTGGGGAAAGCCATGCAGGTCTGTAATCAGGCTCCACAGCTGGATTAGAACGCACAACAGATGACTCTACGCACGCAAGAATCGGCCATCTTCAAAGGCCAAGAGTTACCTTCAATAACCCATGAAAACGATATAGCTGTGCCCTTCCCCACCCTACTTCATGAAGGCAAATAATTTTGAGCGCCAATTGTTTCCTTCAGTTAACTTCAAATCGTTCACCAAACAACTTAATCTATGTTCCCCCTAGATTGAAGAGATGTTCCATCATCAAGATGGAACCAACTTAGCAAAAAAAAAAGACCACAAAAGCAAAAAAGAGTGACAGGAAATAAAAGAAAATAAGTGGAAGGAACAAACAGGAAGAAGATCCCATAATGAAATCTTTTACAAATAAGACGATAAGGGCCACCTTGGCTCTGTTGGTAGTATTCTCATCTCTGGGTTAGAAGGTTACAGGCTGAAGTCCCACGTTGGCAGTGTCGAAGGAGTGCTAGGTTGCCAGAAGTTCCATCCTCCAGATGATCTTCTCTGCCAAGTCAGGTGAATGTTGAAGATCACTTGGAAAAATGTGAAGAGCATGTGTCTGAGCCAGCATCACTCCCTCAACCAATGTAACCAAACTCAA
The DNA here is from genome assembly GCF_964194155.1 of Cetorhinus maximus. Taxonomy (NCBI): domain Eukaryota; kingdom Metazoa; phylum Chordata; class Chondrichthyes; order Lamniformes; family Cetorhinidae; genus Cetorhinus; species Cetorhinus maximus. The sequence goes on from NC_135896.1 coordinate 90,564,939, forward strand.
CAAAGATTGGCTGGTCACCCCTCACATTGCTGCTTGTGGGGCCTTATAAGTTGACAGTAGCTATTGGTTCTGCCTATATAACAACAGTCATTATACTTCAAAGTAATTTATCGTACAAAGCATTTTACTCAGTGGGTATGAAGGTGGGACTCATCACTACATGGAGTAGTTGTGGTTAACAGCATGGGCGCATTCAAGGGGAAACTAGGTAAGCACATGGGACAGAAAGGAATAGAAGGATATTTTGATAGGGTGAAGTAAACAGAGTGGGAGGAGGCTTGTGTATGGTATAAACACCAGCACAGACCAGAAGGGCCAAATGGCTTGTTTCATAGCTGTAAATTCTATGTAAAGCGCTTATAGACTTTTTGATGTGGTATGAATGTATTATTGATAGAAAAAGACACCTCCGAACTAACAGTACAAACTAAATACCACCACGAGTTGAGCTGTCCACCCCTTGAAGAGTGAGGCTATGGGTGAGCTATGGTCACGTCACTGATTGCATCCCATGTGTTGGCTCTCATTCACATTCTATTTAGAAATATTGGCAATTTATGGAAACAGAAAGAGTCAACAATATCCCCAAAACCAGTTTATTTCAACAGAAAGAGGATGACATAACTAAGTAATATCAGGAAGCAGTTAAAGAAAACATATATAGATCCACGGTAAGTACACAAGTAACATGGGGCTGTGGGTATTATACAACAACAATGTGCATTTATACAGTGCCTTTAACATGCTGAAAAATCCCCAGGCACTTCACAGGAGTGTTTTAAAACAAAATTTGATTACTATTGGGGTGTGAGTGCTTCTTCACTGACCCAGGCCTATACTCATTCATCATTACATTACCTGAGCAAATGAGCCATCTTCGTTACATTCTGGAATAAAAACCGGTTCCTGGGGCTTTTTGGCCTGTTCCTGTGCTTGCTGTGCCCTTTCTGTCCGACACTTGGTTGGGCCTGCTTCTGTAAAAGAAATGAACCAGCAGATTTTTTTTTCCAACGTTGTATTTATAGAAGATGATTATCAGCATTATACAAAACCAAAACATATTCTACTGCATTAGTATTCATTACATGTTGGTTTTTTTTCCGAACATCTTTCCCCAATCACTTTTACCAAGGAGGATTCTTTCATTTCAGTCCTAATATGCAGGTCAGGCATGTAACCAGCAAATAGGCTATGGTGTCAGTCACTGGGAGGTGCAGATCAATGGTGTGACCTGTCCCCTCATTCCTTTGCTGTCCCTCCCTCAGTGTATCATCTTCACTCGGTACCAGACCCAAGAAGTTAGCAGATTTATTTTCTAAATACGCATCTAAATGCAAAAAAAAAAATAGAAAGGGAATAAAAACATCAATTTGCCTATTAAAGGAGCCTTCTAAACAAGTACACGGGCTATTAACAACATATTGCTTGGTATAGAGAGAACAGACTGTTGGCAGAATGAGATTCTGAACAGCTTTAATTTGGTTTAAACTATTTATTTAATTTTCGGTCCAGGATCTCGAACATGTTGGAATTTGACTACAGTTTATATTAGCGGTCTGCTCAACCATTCAATGTGCTGAGCAGAAATGTATGCCTTGCTATACAGGACCATGCACGTTCCCCCAGCCCTGTTAATTGAGGCATTGGAGGCAACAAGTTAGATTTATTGGAGTGCCAGTTATATATCAAAGACAGATTTATGTTAAAATGAAATGATGTAATTTCATCATCTTTATCCAGTTTAATTCATACAGAGGACAAATGTGTGATTACATCAAAACACAACATGCAGCAATTTATAGATGGTACCCTTCCCACTTATGAATCAAGTTCTCAGGGGTTTGGTTGGTATACAGTCAGCTAGAACACTGCACTTTAAAGTCTGGCACTGGAGTTAGAATGCAGTCCAAGCTACAAGAACCTCCTTCTTGATAGCCCATACTGTGCAAAGGGAAATAACTTCAAGCAATCTCAATCCAGTTGCTCATGTCCAAATCACCATACACCCGAATATAGCAGTAAAGGGCACTACTTGGAAATGCCACCAAGATGAATATTGTGGGAAATAGAGGTGTCATCCTGGTTCTATGAGAAATATTCCTCTGAGACAGATAGTTGACGAAAATAGAGGAACATCAACTGTGTTTTACTTGGCCTGAGAGTGATCACTTCAGACAATTATGAAATAATCTCGACTTCCTGCCCAGTTGACTTTCCTGCGCAATTTATCCATTGTGGAGGGAGTGGGAATATGGGGAGGACGCTTTTGTACCTTCACCCTAAATTCTGCTCACCCAATACCCTCTCATTTGATACTTTACATGGGGGGTAGGAAGGAGTGCACAGTGTGTGCAATTGTGTACACGTTGGTTTGAGCAGTAGCAGCAGTGGCGAAAATAATCAATCGTGAGGATTCTGAGTACCACACATTCTTTTGCTGGCTGTGCCATCTTCGTTTTTTAAGTTGATGCACATATTACTGCCAAGTAGAGCCATGCCCATACAGTGAGCACCCATGTATGTGAGGCCTAGGAAGGCTGGAAGGAGGGGGACAGGCGTCAATAGATTTGGCTGGTATCCTAATAATCCCCAAATTACTAATTACACCCTTAATTCAATGTGTGAGAAGAATCATCAATTCCCATGTGGATGTAAATGAGGGTGATATGAAGGGTGAGTGAACCACAAGCAGCAGTGTTGCTTTGTTGCCATGGGAAATGGCATTTTACTGCATTAACTAGAAACTAGGGTAATAAAAACAGAAAATGTTGGATAAACTCAGCAGGTCTGTGCAGAGAGAAGCAGAGTTGCTGCTTCGAGTCCTTCAGAGCTCTGAAGAAGAATCTTACGGACTCGAAACGTTAACTCTGTTTCTCTCTCCACAGATCCTGCCAGACCTGCTGAGTTTCTCCAGCATTTTCTGTTTTTATTTCAGATTCCCAGCATCCGCAGTATTTTGCTTTTATTCAAGAAACTTGGGAACTGGAGAGGCTCAGTGGGTAGCTCGCCTACCTCTCAGCTGCAGAGCCCAGCCTGCAAGTCCCACTCCAAGACTTGTTGGCTACAGAAGCACCCGGCAACTGGCGCAAGTAAGTCAGCATGTATCGGTGCCGATCCTCACTGTGGGCATCACACTTCATGGATGTCAAAGCCCACTGGGGGTTTATGGCGGAGATTCACTAGGACAATAGCAGGGATGAGGGGCTTCAGTTATGTGTTGAGACTGGAGAAGCAGAGAAGGTTAGGGGAAGAGGGCAAAACTGCCTCCAACAGGGCCACTAACCAGAGGGCACAGATTTAAGATAGGGCGCAGAGACACATTGGCTTTCGTCTGTGCTGTAAGATTATTTAATTCTACATATATCCTGCTGATCCAATAGCGCCCAAGGTCAAAAATGGCTTTCATCATCCACTCTAGGTTCATGGCACAGTGAAGCTGCTGCTGGGACCTCTGCAAATGAGATTACAGCCTCTTATGGTTATGATTCATTATATAACAAATAGCTTTTGGCTAATTGATTATCTGTGACACTAAGAGGTGAGAAGGGGAGATCAGTTACCTTTACATCTGCCTCGGTGTGTAATCTCCAGTGTTGAATCCCTACACTTAGCCCTTAGGTAATCACATCTTGATTCGTATGTCCGACCATCCGACACGCAGAGGGGCTTCACCTGAGAGCTGGAACAATGTACGTTGCACTCCAGGTCTTGATCACGATCTCCTATTAGAAACTGAGAATAAAAGAATCCTATATTAAAGACACTAAGACAGAGTGTGCAACAAAGTAATCTCACTCTCTGACAGGCTAATAATCTCCAAAGGACAACAGTAGTTATGAAGGCTAAGCGTGTCTTAAAATAATATCTAGGAATGTCTTTTCACACATGGCATAACAATTGCCAGAAAAAAGATGCCTGAAGGAGTTCTTGTCAATCAGCACTGTCCTGTAATCCAAAACTCTCTGAGTACTTTTACTGGGAAGCGCAGCAAGTGTGCACTGTTTACTTTGAAGCAAAGCACAGTGCTGGCCACCATTGGTGAGACTTGCAATGTCGACATGTCACATCTCTTAATAACACAGATGACAATTATTTGACAGGTAGATCAAAACAAAATCAGCTTAACAAAGACAAGAATGTTGGCGCAGCTGCCATCCGCTGCACAAAGAGCACTCTGAATTTTAGTCCGTGCACCTACACTTAAGACTTTGAGGCCCAGCAGTTGTAGATTCTTACTTCCATTTTTAGCAGCAAAATCTTGGGACTCCCTCCCTGTGCTTTAGAAATAAGTCGAGGGGCAAAATCATAGAGGAGCTAGCTCTTCTCCTTAGGAAGTCCCTCGCGACCGAGGACGACTCGCTCCCACTCCAGTTCGATGGGCTCTGAGGTGGCTGATAAGTCCAATGCGCACTCTGCAGACTCTGCCCCATGTGGGGCGGGCGGTGCTTGAAGGGTTGGGTGGATGGGTTGTTTGGAGGCTTGCGCGCTCCCTTCAACACCCTCGATTTCGCCTCTGCACGTTCCTGACCAAGTCTCTCGATGTGTTCACTGCCTCCCCGGATGAGCCTTCTCCATTTTGGTCGGTCACAAGCCAGGATCTTCCATGAGTTGGCGAGAAAGTTTGATCACTTCAGCAAAGATTTCAGGACATTCCTAAAACGTTTCCGCTGTCCTGGCCGGAGTCTCCTGTCACGGCCGAGTTCCGAGGAGAGCAGTTCCTTCTGGAGTCTGGTGTCAGGCATAAGAATGACATCTCCCAGCCTGCTGGTTTACAGCTAGCTACCTTAGAATGGAACTATAAAACTTACTTAGGAATATGCTGCACTCATTATATAATTTTTCTTTTACCACAAAGTCAATAGACAAGAATATTGAGGGTTCTACCCTCTCCTCTAATCAACTCTTCAGCAAATGGTTGCTAGATTTGTTTCATAGTGGATAGAGCCAGATTTAATGAATTGCAGCAACTCTGCTCTCTGCCACCCCAATTGATTTCGGCCAGGGTGACAATGGTGGGAGCAGTACAGTTAGTCTCTGCACCAAGAGAAGAACATCGGCCAGGGTCCCTGTTCCTTCTCACTAACAGTAATCCCCTGCTGGGAAGCACACATCAAGTGAAGGTGGAATCAGATTCAGTTGTGATACCCCTCACAGTCCAAAACCCACCACCATTCACAAAGAGTGGTCACCCTGAGCAGAAAACCAAGGGGGGGACAAAAAGCTTTTCCCCATTTTTGTCCCTCTATGGATGCAGCCACAGGATTAACAGGGCAAGGAGACCAGTTTCAACCACATCTGCCCATGCTGAATGAATGAGCCCCTCTTCCTGCTCCAATTCTGCAGTCCTTCTGTGGGAACATGTTTAACCCTCCATCAGCCATAACCTTGCCATGCGGTCCATGGAATCCTATCACATTGTCACTGCGGCACATTAATGCACCAAGACGTCGGTTGCCTTTGTGTCATGTTAGTCGATCCCCACACAGAAAAAAAAAAGTCCTTCAGAATTTATCATTTTATTACCTTCTTTCCATTTACTGAATTTTTATTCCAAGAAGCTGTCCTGTTTTAAAGGGACAGATACAGAATTTCTGGAAATATGGTTTCCAAACCATTTTTCATTTGTTTACAAACACACAACATGTTGACATAAATCGGCAAGAGACGCATTTCTTGTGTGTTTTGTCACTCCAGCAAAATGATGCACAGGAAACCTCGGGAGTCACATAATCTACACAAAGTACTTAAACGTCCTGGCCAGTATTTATCCCTCGATCAGTATAATGAAAACAGATTATCTGGTTATTATTATATTGCTGTTTGTGGGAGTTTGCTATGCACATACTGGCGGCCACGTTTCCTACATTACAAAGGTGCTTACACTTCAAAAGGTACTTATTTGGCTGCAAAATGCTTTGAGACGTCTGGTGGTCATGAAAAGCGCTATACAAATGCAAGCTCTTCTTTTTTGTTAGAACAGAATCTGGGTGTCTTAGTGCATGAATCAAAAAGGCTAGTGTGCTGGTGCAGCAAATAATTAGAAAAGCTGATAGAATGTTATCGTTTATTGTGAGGGGAATTGAATACAGAAGTAGGGAGGTTATGCTTCAGTTATACAGAGCACTAGTGACACCCCATCTGGAGTATTGTGTACAGTATTGGGTGTAAATGCGTTGGAAGCAGTTCAAAGAAGGTTTACCAGACTAATACCTGGAATGGGCGGGTTGTCTTATGAGGAAAGGGTGGACAAGTTAGGCTTGAATCTGCTGGAGTTTAGAAGAGTAAGAGGCGACTTGATTGAAACATATAAGATCCTGAGGGGTCTTGACAGGGTGGATGTGGAGAGGATGTTTCTAAGGGGTCGGCCATTTAAAACAGTGATGAGGCAAACTATTTTTCTCTCAAAGGGTCATGAGTCTTTGGAACTCTTTTCCTGAAAAGGTGGTGGAAGCAGAGTCTTTGAATATTTTTAAGGCAGAGGTGGGTAGATTCTTGGTAAGCAAGGGGGTGATAGGCTATCAGGGGTAGGTGGGATGTAGATTTGAGATTACTATCAGATCAGCCATGATCTTATTAAATGGCAGAGCAGGCTCGAGGGGCCAAATGGCCTACTCCTGCTCTTTGTCCGTATGTATTATGTAGCATTCAGCAGAACATTTGGTCAAAACAAATATGTAGTACCATAAATCTTTCGAATGCAGTATGAATTCCTTCCCCTCAAAACAAAAATGCCTAAGTTGGAAGCGCACATTGTGCACAGTCTATATAGCACTTTAACATGTCACTTTAATTTAAATCAGATGGTAAAATTACACTTTGACCCTCAAAGGTTTAAGTACAGTATTGCGGAATAGCTGATGTTACCATGTACAGAACATAAAGTGCACTTTCTGGTATCATATTCTGCTCTACAATGTTACCACGTACTATCCCCTATTTCAAAGGCTCGAGTTGCATACAGGACATTATCACCTACCATATCATCTCTTCACTACGTGTGAGCTGCTATCAAAACTAACCGACCGAATTAGCTCCCAAAAATAAGCATCAGTTTATTTTTTATTCTTTCACAAAACATGGGCTTCGCTGGCTAAGCCAGCCTTTATAAGACCATAAGACCATTAGATATAGGAGCAGAAGTAGGCCATTCGGCCCATCAAGTCTGCTCTGCCAATCAACAAGATCATGGCTGATCTGATAATCCTCAACTCCACTTTCCTGCCTTTTCCCCATAACCCTTGATTCCCTTACTGATTGAAAACCTGTCTACCTCAGCCTTGAATATACTTAACGACCCAGCCTCTACAGCCCTCTGCAGTAAAGAATTCCACAGATTCACCACCCTCTGAGAGAAGAAATTCCTCCTCATCTCTGTCTTAAATGGACTCTCTGGTCCTAGATTCTCCCGCAAGGGGAAACAACCTCTCAGCATCTACCCTGTCATGTATCATGTATTATAAGAATCATGTATGTTTCAATAAGGTCGTCTCTCATTCTCCTAAACTTCAATAAGTACAGGCCCAACCTACTCAACCTCTCCTCATAAGAAAATCCCTCCATACCCAGGATCAGCCTAGTGAACCTTCTCTGGACTGCCTCCTATGCCAGTAGATCTTCCCTGAGATAAGGGAACCAAAACTGTTCACAGTATTCTAGGTGTGGTCTAACTAGTGCCTTGTATAGTTTTAGCAAGATTTCCCTATTTTTGAAATAAAGGCCAACATTCCATTTGCCTTCCCGATTACCTGCTGAACTTGTATGTTAGCTTTTTGAGATTCATGCACAAGGACTCCCAAATCCCTCTGTGGTGTAGCTTTCTGCAGTCTTTCTCCATTTAAGTAATATTTAGTTCCTCTATTCTTCCTGCCAAAATGCATAATCTCACATTTCTCACATTATATTCCAACTGCCAAGTTTTTACCTACTCACTTAACCCGTCTATATCACTCTGCAGAGTCTATGTCATCCTCACCACTTGCCTTCCCACCTATTTTTGTGTCATCTGCAAAATTGGCGATGGTACATTCACTTTCCCTCATCTAAGTCATTAATATATATTGTAAATAATTGTGGACCTAGCACTGATCCTTGTGGCATTCCACTAGTTACAGGTTGCCATCCTGAAAATGCCACACTTATCCCAACTCTCTGTCTTCTATTAGTTAGCTAGCCCTCTATTCATGCTAATATACTACCCCCAACACCATGGGCTCTTATCGTATTAAGTAGCCTTTTGGGCGGTACCTTATTGAACGCCTTTTGGAAATCCAAATATATTACATCCACTCATTTCCCTTTATCTATCCTGCTTGTTACCTCCACAAAGAATTCTAATAAATTTGTCAGGCATGATTTCCCTTTCATGAATCCATGCTGACTCTGCTTGATTATTTTATGCATTTCTAAATGCTCTGCTATTACATCTTTTATAATAGACTCTAACATTTTCCCAATGATGGATGATAAGCTAACTGGCCTGTTGTTACCTGTTTTTTGTCCCCCTCCCTTTTTGAATAAGGGTGTTACATTGGCTGTTTTGCAATCCTCTGGGACTTTTCCAGAATCTATGGATTCTTGGAAGATTACTACCAGCGCATCCACGACTTATAGAGCTACTTTCTTTAATATCCTTGGATGCAACCCATCAGGTCCAGGGGACTTATCGGCCTTTAGCCCCATTAGTTTCTCTAGTACTTTTTCTCTAGTGATAGTATTTGTATTTATTACCCACCGCCCCCCCCCCCCACCCCATCCCCCCTGCTTCTGCCCCTTGATTATTTAGTATTTTTGGAATGCCAATAGTGTCTTCTGCCATGCAGACTGATGTAAAGTATTTATTCAACTCCTCTGCCATTTCCTGGTTCCCCATTATTATTTCACCAGCCTCATTCTCTAAGGGGTCTATGTTCACTTCGGACTCTCTTTTCCTTTTTATATATTTAAAGAAGCTCTTACTGTCCATTTTTATATTACTTGCTGGTTTACCCTCAAAGTTTATTTTCTCCCTCTTTATTATTTTTTTGGTCATCTTTTGTTGATTTTTAAAACTTTCCCAATCCTCTGGCTTACCACTAATCTTTGCTACATTGTATGTTTTTTCTTTCAATTTGATACTATCCTTAACTTACTTGGTTAACCGTGGTTGGTTTATCTGCTTCCCAGAATTCTTCTTCCTCACTGGAATATATCTTTGTTGTGAGTCATGAACTATTTTCTTAAACATCTGCCATTGTTCATCAACCATCTTTTCTGCTAAGCTCCTTTCCCAGTCCACTCCTGCCCTCATTCCTTTGTAATTACCCTTATTTAAGTTTAGCACAGTTGTTTCCGACCTAGGTTTCTCAAACTGAATGCTAAATTTTACCATGTTATGGTCACTGTTTCCTAGGGGATCTTTTGTTCTGAGATCATTTATTAAACCTGCCCCATTACACATTAACAGATCCAAAATAGCCTGATCCCTGGTTGGGTCCACAACATATTGTTCTAGGAAACTGTCCCAAGTACATTCTATGAATTCTTGCTTGTGGCTACCTCTGCCAATCTGATTTTCCCAATCTACATGAAGATTAAATTCACCCATGATGAATGTACTGCCTTTTTTACATGTCCTCATTATCTCCTGATTTATTCTCTGTCCTACAGTATAGCTACTGTTAGGGGGCCTATAGACTACTCCCACCAGTGTCCTCTTCCCCTTGTTATTTCTTACCTCCACCCATATGGATTCTACATCTTCTTATCCAAGATTATTTCTTGCTATCGTACTTATTCCATCTCCTACTAACAAAGCTACCCCATCACCCTTTCCTTCCTGCCTGCCCTTTCAAAAAGTCATATACCCCTGAAAATTTAGTTCCCAGCTTTGATCTCCTTGTAACCACAGCTCCGTGATGGCTATAAGATCATACCCGTTAACTCTATTTGTGCCATTAATTCATTTATTTTGTTCCAAATACTACGTGCATTTAAGTAAAGAGCCATTAATTTTGGCTTTTTACCATTTCCCCGCTTGACCCTATTTGCTGCTTTTTTTATGTTTGTACACTCTGTCCCTTCCTGTCACACTCTGGGTATCATTACCTAAATAGATTCCCTGCAATGCTGCCATATCCTTTTGCTTTGTTAGCCTATGTATCCCCTCTCCAGAACTCTTCCCCCACCCCCCCACTCCTATTAAGTTTAAAGCCCTCTCTACAGCCCTATTTATTTGATTCACCAGGACACAGGTCCCAGCACAGTTCAAGAGAAGCCAGTCCCACCCCAGTACTGGTGCCAGTGCCCCATGAACTGAAACCCATTCCTCCCACACCAATCTTTGAGCCACGCATTTAACTCCTTGACTTTATTTACCCTATGCCTGTTTTCCCATGGCTCGGGTTGTAATACCTTGGAGATTCTTTCTTTTAATTTAGCTCCTAACTGTTCAGATTCTTTCAGCAGAACCTCCTTTCTAGTCCTATCATCATGATTGGTACCAATGTGGATGGGGACAATTGGATCCCTCCCCTCCCACTCCAAGTTCCTCTCCAGCCCTGAGGATATGTCCTTAACCCTGGCACCAGGCAGCAACAGAGCCTTCGGGATTCACGCTCATGGCTGCAGAGAACAGTACCTATCCCCCTAATTATATGTCCCCTACCACTACTACATTCCTATTTCCTCCCCGCACTTGAATGGCTCCCTGTACCACGGTACCGCTCATCTTCCCTGCAGTCCCCGCTATCGTCCACACAGCTTGCAAGAATCTCGTAACTGTTGGACAGTTGCAGGGGCCAAAGCTCCTCAAACACTACCCCCTGGGTCCCCATACCTGCTTCACTTGCAGTCACACCCTCCTGTCCCTGATCACAGACCAAATTTGAATTACCTAATCTGAGGGGTGTGACCACCTCCTGGAGCAAAGTACCCAGGTAACTTTCCCCCTCCCTGATGTGGCGCAATGTCTGCAGCTCAGACTCCAGCTCCTCAACTTGGATCTGAAGTTCCTCAAGCTGCAAATACTTACTACAGATGTGTTTGCTCTGGATCACATTGGTGTCCAGCAGCTCCCACATGCTGCAGCAGCAACACATCACCCGTCCTGCAATCGCTAACATATTTTATTTATTTACTTAATTAATTACTCTAGTATCCCTACTCTTTACACTTAAAGAATCCCCCGCTCTTTACGCTTAATTGTAATTTTTTTACACACCACCATCAATCTTATCCTTAACAAGCTACTTCGAAGAAAAAGAGAAAAAAAGGAAAAAAAGACTCGAGACCTAAACATAAAGGCCTTACTTTTACTTCAAGGACTAGAAATACTCACCAACCCTACTCACCAATCAGCTGCTCTCTGCACTCTTTAATGGTCTCTCGCCTCACTCTCTGCGGTCTTTAATGTCACTCACTCTTCTCACTCTCTCTCACTGTTAATGGCCCCACTGCTCCTCTCACTCTCTCACTGTTAATGGCCCCGCTGTCCCTCTTGCTCTCTCACTGTTAATGGCCCTGCTGTCCCTCTCGCTCTCTCTCACTGTTAATGGCCCCACTGCTCCTCTCGCTCTCTCACTATTAATGGCCCTGCTGCTCCTCTCGCTCTCTCACTGTTAATGGCCCTGCTGTCCCTCTCACTCTCTCACTGTTAAACGCCCTGTTGTTCCTCTCACTCTCTCTCTGTTAATGGCCCCGCTGCTCCTCTCACTCTCTCACTGTTAATGGCCCCACTGTCCCTCTCACTCTCTGACTGTTAATAGCCCCACTGCTCCTCTCACTCTCTCACTGTTAACGGCCCCACTGCTCCTCTCACTCTCTCACTGTTAATGGCCCCACTGCTCCTCACTCTCTCACTGTTAATGGCCTCACTGCTCCTCTCGCTCTCTCACTGTTAATGGCCCCACTGCTCCTCTCGCTCTCTCACTGTTAATGGCCCCACTGCTCCTCTCACTCTCTCACTGTTAATGGCCCCACTGTCCCTCTCACTCTCTCACTGTTAATAGCCCCACTGCTCCTCTCACTCTCTCACTGTTAATGGCCCCACTGCTCCTCACTCTCTCACTGTTAATGGCCTCACTGCTCCTCTCGCTCTCTCACTGTTAATGGCTCCACTGCTCCTCTCCCACCCCTAATACTGCCCAAAGGCTAAGGGGAGGTCTGTCCCATCGATATGGAGAAGCCTAAACCAATGCTTTTGATTTTTGCTCACAAATACACTAAAGGGACTTTGTAACTGTCCATTAAAAAGGATATTAAAAGGAGTATTGCCATCAGTGGATCTTTGGGAAAGATAGCAGCAATAAAAGTGCTTTAAGAGTAACTTCTTTCCCCCGCCTGACAATAGTTTTTATTCTTTCGTGGGATGTGGGCAACACAGGCAAGGATAGCATTTGTTGCCCAACCCTAATTGCCCTTGAACTGAGTGGCTTGCTAGGCTATTTCTGAGTCAACCACATTGCCGTGGTCTGGAGTCACGTGTAGGCCAGACCAGGCATGGACGGCAGATTCCCTCCCCTAAAGGACATTAGTGAACCGGATGGGTCTTTACAATATTCGGTGATAACTGTCATGGTCATCATTACTGAGACTAGCTTTTTTATAATCTAAACTTGTTAACTGAATTTAGGTGCCATAAAACCGATGCTAAAACTCCCCTAAGCCTGTCCACCATCTACAGGGCTCAAGTCAGGAGTGTGATAGAATATTCTCCACTTGCCTGGATGAGTGCAGCTCCAACACACAAGAAGCTTGATACCATCCAGGACAAAGGAGCCCACTTGATTGGCACCACATACACAAACATTCACTCCCTCCACCACCAACGCACAGTAGCAGCAGTGTTTACCATCTACAAAATACACTGCAGGAATTCACCAAGGGTCCTGAGGCAGCACCTTCCAAACCCAGGACCGCTACCATCTGGAAGGACAAGGGCAGCAGATACATGGGAACACCACCGCTTACAAGTTCCGCACCAAACCACTCACCATCCTGATTTAGAAACATATCGCCGTTCCTTCACTGTCGCTGGGTCAAAGTCCTGAAACTCCCTCCCTAACAGCACTGTGGGTGTACCTACACCCCAGGGACTGCAGCGGTTCAAGAAGAGAGCTCACCACAACCATCTCAAGGGCAATTAGGGATGGGCAATAGATGCTGGCCTAGCCAGCGAAGCCCACATCCCATAAAAGGAACATAAAAAAAATTTGAACCTCTGCTTCCAAAGCATTAGCCTGGGTCTCTGGATTGCTCGTCTAGTGACATTACCACTATGCCACCATCTCCACCAAACATTCTTTTTGTATCAATGGTGTGGGGTGGGGCTGGGGCTGTCTCAAAGATGCTGGGGGTAATTTTAATCCAATGGATTGGTTGGAAAGTAGTTTTACACCCCACCCAATATTATTCTCCACTGCTGGCAGTCAGTAAGGGTGTAAGACTAGTGTTGCACCCTACTCCATCAGTTTACCAACAGGCAGGTTACATTAAAATTATCCCCACAGAGTCTGACTTTGTGCAGTAGCTCAGCTTAAATCACTAGATAAGGATTACTGACCCACGATTCTTTCACTATCTTCTCACCTGAAAGTGCGGACATTAATTCAGCAGTGCAGTTCCTGCGGCTTATTTCATCTACAATGTCATCAGCTTTCAATTCAAATGAAAACCTTTCGAAAAGCAAAAATGTTAAAGATCATCTCCCTCTCTCTTAATTCTTTTAATGAGGAGAGTCCTGCCTCGAATCTGACATACAATCAGCTGCCAAGTCAATCATTTTTGCCAAAGCTCCCTCTGACCTGTGTTAAAACTCCAGCAACCCTACCACCTCCCAAACCCCCGCTCTCGTCTTTCGTGCAGAACTGGAAAAGCTGGAGTCATGGACAAGACTTTCTTCTGCAGTGTTGTGGGTCTGCCATGGTCAAGGTCAGTTGCAGTAGCGTGCGGGTTGTGTGTGTGCTCTCTCTAGCTCCCTGCCTTTCACAATGCCAGGGCTCAGTGACAGCACACAAGTACCCCTCCCTATGTCCCGAGACTGACCCCAAATAGCTTCCCATTGGATGGCGCTGGGAACGGAATGTCTCAGCCAGATCGGTTACTTCATGTCAAGGCAGGGAAAGGCGGGCCAGTCCAACTGGACTATACAGAGCCGTTTCAGCACAATGCATCAACAGTTCAAGAAAGGATATTCCACTGAATGCAAGAACTGTGGCGCAGAACCTGTTTCACAAAACGGCCCGAGTGCTTTGACCAACCAGAGATTTTGCACTGTTACACTACTATTAGTTCAGGAAGCACAGAGAGCAACTTGAGTCATTTTCCCAGTATATTGTATATCCGCTAATCCCTTCAAACAAACAAAAATGATTCAGCTGAATATATAGTCTAGCAGAAGTAAATAAGCTTGATGCGAAGTAAATATTAAGTGTGCGAGCCCTACAGAAACACTAGTTGTCGAATACCACAACCACAAAAACCCTTTGCCTGCGTCCAGCAACAAACCATGTCACTGTTCCCTTCAGGCAATATAGCATCCTTATTCCATGTGGAGCTGCACTTTGTCCAGGCCGTGAGTTGTGACTGCAAAGATTAGAAACAGACAAATTCTGACCCATGAATATGTAACCTACGGGATGAAAGATAATAGGGACAGGATGAGTCTTGACTCATCCCCGATTCTAATACATATTGACTTCAATGGACTGCCAACTCACTATCATCTGTCTTACAACCTAGCACAGTCAAAATTATCCTTCAGAGTTGGACAGCAATGATTCACTCTCCAGCAATTCCAATGATATAAACCAGTAACAAGTTAACAGATTTACTGGCTTAAGCAAGTTGTTCTTTTATCATTCGTACAGGATATTCAGCAGATAGAAAGAAAAAAACTTGCATTTATATAACGTCCTTCATATCCTAAGGCTGCCACAAGCTGATTCACAGCCAATGGAATGCCTTTGTAGTGTAGTCATTGTTGTAACAGAGGGAAAAGCAGGAGCCAATTTGCACACAGAAAGATCCCACAAACAAGAGTGCCTCATCCAAAAGGTCGGCATATCTAATTGTGCAGCACTCCCTCAGTACTGCTCTGAAGTGTCAGCCTAGATTATGTGTTCAAGTGTCTGCAGTGATGCTTGGACCCACAACTCAGAGGTTAGAGTGTGACCAATGAGCATTTTCTCCTACAGCACAGTGTAATAAAACCTAGTATTAATGCAACTGGTCACATCGTGTTGGTCCAATCTCACTTCAGGTTACGTGATACAATCATCCCATTTACCATCAAGCCACAACATAAAAATGGCTCAATACGGGTAGAATAATCCCGCTTGTGTAGCTCTAAACACGTGGATAAAAATAGCAATGTGGGATGGAGTGTACTTCCAGCTATGGTTTTAAGATTAACATCACCTAAATCACATCATGTGCCACCACCCTGTCACAAACTTATGTGTTAACATTCTAGCACTCTTCGCGATGGACTCACACTCCATAAACTCCAACTTAATCAAAACCCCACTCCCCATACCCTGTACTAAGACCCACTCATCCATTACTCTTGGCTTCCAATCTTCCATTGCATTCATTTCAAAATCTTAGTCCCACTGTAAGTCCCTCCATGATCTTGTCCCTATCTCTTCATATCCTCCAGCCTGACATCTCCTCCCAAATACTCTTGACTCCAGCTTTCTGTGCATCCACTTACACAACTCGCCAGTGGTAACAGATCCTTCAACCGCCTGGTCCTAGTGCTTGAGATTTCTTCCTTAAACTTCCGTGCCTCGACTCCTCTCTATCTTTAAAAACTTCCTCAAATGCCATCTCTTTGACTGAGTTTGGCTCAATCCTCTTAATCACTTTTCCTGGCTGCGCATTTCTTCTCATTGTGGCCATATGCAAATCACCTTAGCATCTTTTTTTTTTAAACATTGAAGGTGCTATGTAAATGCAAGTTGGCCTTGTTATTATCAGTCCTTAAACTGGGCATGACCCTTAATGTATATAGTGGGAGCAGTGCAGAGATCATGGTGAAAAGGTCACATGTCCAACACTGACAGAAGAAGCACAGCAGTTCCGTGTAACTGGTACTTTATAACTACCAAATTGCTATAGTAAGAACATACAAAATAGGAGCAGTAGACCATTTGGCCCCTCATTCAAATAGTTCACAGCTGATATCCTACCTCAACTCCACTTCCCTGCCCACTCTCCATGTCCCTTGATTGCCTGAAAGATCCAAAATCTATTGATCTCAATCTTGAATATATTCAACAATGGACCATCCGCAGCCCTCTGGGATTGGCAAGTCCAAAGGTTCACAGCCCTGTGAGTAAGAAGTTTCTCCTCATCCCAGTCGTAAATAATTAACCCTTTATCCTGAAACTGTGCCTTGTTCTAAATTGTCCAGCGAGGGGAAATAACCTCTCAGTGTCTACCCTGTCAAGCCCCTTCAGAATCTTGTATGTTTCCATGAGATCACCCCTCATTCTTCTAAACTGCAGAGAGTACAGGCCTTTTTTATTCAGTCACACATCACAGGACAACCCCAACCCCCACCCCCTCTACCCCAGGAATCAATCGAGTGAACCTTTGCTGTACTGCCTCCAATGCAATTATATCCTTCCTTAAATATGCAGACCAAATTGTTCACATTATTCCAGATGTGGTCTCACTAAAGCCCTGTACAATTGTAGCAAGACTTCTTTATTGTTGTACTCCAAGCCCCTTGCAATAAAGGCCATTGTGCTACTTGTCTGCCTGATTGCTTGCTGCACCTACATGCTAACTTTGCGCTCCTTGCCCAGGTACACCCAAATCTCTCTGAACATCAACATTTAGAAGTTTTTTTGTCTTTTAAAAAAGTATCTAGCTTTTTTCTATTCTTCCTACGACAATAACATCACACTTCCCCACGTTACATTTCAACTATTAAGTGAACTGACAGGAAGTGATTTATACAGAGTTTGTTAGGCACAAAGCATCATACCAGCAGCCTAGTTTAACTTCTGGGCGATTCCCACAATTCCACTTCCCCTCCACCATGGCAACCAAGCGGAGGGCAGGCAAGATTTTAGTGCAAGGTGAAGCACATGCATATGTGGTAAACGTGTGAATAAAAATCTCCCGCCTATGGCTTGATGAATAATGGCCCTGAATTTCATGGTATGTGTGAGGTGCAGGTGGTGGGTGCAAAGAAATATACATCAAGCTGAGAAAATAAGGAAAAGGGCAAAACTTACTTATAAAACTTCACAATACAGAGCAGCTCAACTGAGGACCTGGTGAATTGATGTTCCGCAAAATTAGCAATGAACACAATTGTATGAAATTCCTCTGCCAGGCTAGCCAAAGCATCAGCCCCGTTTAAAATAAACAGGTCAGCACATTAGTTCAAAGAGCAGGCAAATTAATTTCGAAGGAATGTAAGAAGACATTTGCTATGAATACAGCACTGCATCATTTTGACCTCGGCAATTGAACCAAATAGGAGAGGAGATACATTTATCAAGCTGATACATTTATCAAGTGGTACTTTAGTGACCCGCAAGCTGGGATTTTAAAAGCAGAATTAAGTGTGCATGGTTCCGAGGGTTTTGACACAATGACCTTTCCTCCGTCGTGAGTCTACAGGGAGCAAAGTATGGATTGAACTTTCCTCCCCGCCACATTTTACAGGTTGTGATTATTAAAATGGAACCAAGGAAATGCAAAGCAAATTGGAGTGGGAAGATATATATAAATATATATATAAGAAACTAGGAATGACATTTTAGGCTGAGATTCCAGCAACAGGACTATTATTAAAGGACACATCCATATTCTTTCCAAAGCCTCCCCAGCAGCCTGACACTCAGTGCATTTGAATGATATTCCTATGTTTGCTATTTTAACAAGTGTGCTCCTCTGCACGTAGCACCAACAATAATTTTCGAGCTACAGAATTCAATGAAGAAGTAAGGCTTTGTACTACCATGAGAAAAATTGATGCACAACAGGTGCATTTTTCAAGGCCTTGTGTGAAAGAATTTGAATGGAAATACTGTCATTGGCCCTGTGAATCTGAGGCACTGGGGTTGTAAATGGAGTGCTATCTGGTTAGAATTTGGAACAGAGCCCAGTTATGCCACTTCCCGATTCCTTTTTCTGCCCATTGCAAATTCTTTGGGGTCTCGAGACAGGTTCATAATATCCCCACCCATAAATGGGCAAGTGCTCTGCAATGAGTAATACAACATAGTATTGCTGAAAAAAGAGAGAAAATAAGTGACAGCCAATCATTGATTCATTCCTTAGGGCAATGCCTTGACCAATCAGAGTAAAGCTGCCGGGTTTAAATTTCAAACAAGGCTTAGCAGTTAACTGTCAGTCACCATCAGCTGGTGCATTCCCCATGGCAACGCCTCTACCAATGAGAGTCTACTTGCCAACCAATCAGCACTCTCTTCTCATACAGTGTAAATTGTTGTTCCCTTTACATTTTGTGTTCTTCCGAAGTGTCCTGTTGAGTGCAAGATGAAAAGCTTTGACAAAAAAATCTTTCTTTCAGCAATACTCAAGTCCTGTACTACCAAACGACTATTATACAACATGCTTCTCTCAATTTGCTTCCTCAGCAACACTGGGCACCAGGGAAATCTGGTCATCTCTTGTGCCTAGTGCTGCTGTTACAGGTCTCAAGGTGCTGATTTAGGCTTTGACCTGTTTCCTGAAGGGAAAGTGCCATCTTTGAATTCTTCATCATCTTTGGCTAGCAACGCCAGTCTGCTGGCATAATGGGTAGGCCCTATTGCTAAATCATTTCCCCCAGCTCAGATGGGCACTCCAAGTTGTGTCATCCCTGTTGTGGGTGCCCACCAGCAAAATGCAAAGGGTTCTCATCCCAAGACTTGGGCACTCCAGATCCATCTGTAAAAGCTGTGCAGGGATGTCTCAAGTAATCTCGCTATAATAATAGTTTCTGTCAAATAACATATTTTTAGAGCCTTTCTTCATTGAGTGCGGAGTTTGATGTTTGATGGAGCTCTCCTACAAAGGACTCACATTCCACATTCTGTAGCAAAAACACTCATTGTACTAAAGGAATATTTTTATCCTAAGCAAGTTGACAGGGATTAGACACTCGCTGCTTAGTGCTAGAGATCTGTGAACACTCTCACCAAATGCTTTTTATAATATTGCGACAGGAAGTGCAGTGCCTTCTGGGGGATCTTCCCAATTTGAGTTGAACAGTGTGGCACGCTATTGCTCTATTCACCGGTGAACTAACAAACATTGGCATTTCTACCACTTAAGGGGTCCATCAGATGCATGACGAATGTCAGAAGATCATTATTGCAGGTGCATCACAACTGGTTGCCAGCTCAGGGGGTAGCACTCATACCTCCGGTTCAGCAAGTTGTGAATTTAAACCCCGCTCCAGAGACTTGAGCATAAAATCTAGACAGACCCTCCAGTGTAACACTGAGGGAAATGCTACTCAGTTGGAGGTGCTACCTCTTGAATGTAATGTTGAACCAAGGCCCCATCTGTCATCTTCTGCGGGTCATGAACATAAAATGGCACCATTCCAAGAAGAGCAGGGAGCTTTCCGGGCTCTCCTGGCTAATATCCGTCCCTCAATCACCACCGAAACCAGATTATCTGGTCAATTTGTTTCATTGCTGTTTGTGGGGCCTTACTGTGTTGCCACACATCCAACATGGCAACAACGATTACACTTCAAAGGTATTTCACTGGGTGTGCTTTGGCTTATCCTGAAAAGTGCTATAATAATGAAAATATTTTTCATTTGCTTTATCTCCACTCACAACGGCGTACTCACAGAAGATACACATTTCTAAACTTTCCATTCCTGCATGGTCGTCTGTGAGTCCAATAGAGGAGGCTTCTCTCTCACTTTTTTTCCACAAAAGCATAAACTCTTTTAGGTGGCTTCTGTTCCTCCCTCCACCCCCACCCCCCCTCAACGCCACCCTCCCATCCCCTCCCCACCGCCCCCCCAATGCTGCCAAGAGTTTGTTGCACCAGTAGGATAGCTCCACTTTCCCATTCTCTCTCCTTTTCATTCTTTCCCATCTCTCTTGAAAGCTTCAATCCATGGGGTATAGTGACGTGGGTCACTGGCCAATATTTGGTGTTTTGCCAAAGCAGTCACTCTTAGTGAGTCTCAAGGGTGAAAATCAGTTTACACTTCAATAATGGGGGCTGGGCGGGATGGGGGTGGTTAGAACAGGCGGATTTCACAGGCAAGCCCACCACTGCCCTCACCCTTCCACCATATATTATCACTTCCAGCTGAGAAAGGAAGACTTGCATTTATATAGCACCTTTCGTAAGCACTGGGTGCCCCAAAGCACTTAACAGCCAATGAAGCACAAGAGATCACTGAACAGGAGCAGGAGCAGAAGCAGAGGACTTTTGTTCACTTTACTAGGCGATTATTACACCCCTACCATCTCCTTACTGAGGTCAGCTAAAATAAGGTTGCCCCCATATCCCCTTATACTATCCGGACAGTCGCAGAGTGGGCATTTTGCTGCTTTGTGGCATCACTGCTGTTGTTTTACTGGGAAGTAATCCGTGATGAATTGATAAAACAAGTATAAGTGGTCCCCAAAGATTTCCTCAAGTTTTTTTTGTTTACCCTCGGGTTGTGGGGCAACACTGGCAAGGTCCATCTTTAATCACTCTGAGGTAATAAAAATCAACCACTTAATGCGATACTGGAATCAGGTGTCGGTGAGGGCAGGTAGGGTTGAGAGATTCCCTTCTCTGACAGATCAGTGCTCACTTAGACCTTATGACAGCCAGGCAGGCTTTTCCATTAATTTTTTTTTTCTGGGGGCAAGATTTATTGGGATTCTTTTACCAGAACTTGCTACAAGAGGATTTGAAGGCCTGATCTCTGGGGTTGTTTGTTACTCAGTCCTATAACCACCAGAAGACCATATCCTCAGCTTCAACACCTACTGCCAGGAGAACCTGCCAGGATTACAATGTACACTCGTTGGTGGACAGGGCTCATTAGAAAGAACTTATTCAGCCTCCAATGAACATTCAGTACATAGATTCTATCATTACACATAACAGAAGCAAACCATTCAGCCCAAGTGGTCTATGCTAATGTTTACACTTCATATGAATGCTTACTTCATCTCATGCTATCAACATGCCCTCTACTTCTTTCTTCTTCATCTACTTATCTAGTTTCCCCTGGATCAGCACCTCAAACACTCCATAAGGTAGCAAGCTCCACATTCTCACTTGAGCATTTAGGCAAGCCTTTTTGTTACAAAGCATTTTCATTATAGAAGTTTTCCCACAATCTCTTCCATTGTGTGCAGGAACCATGTTGGGCTGGACAAAATTTCACACTTAGTTCAGGTGTACTGAGAGTTTTTATTCACCAGAGTTGTCTGTGCATGTCTATGTCATTTCAGTAAATTTCTGAAGGGTTTGAGAGGATCCATTGCTTGTGCACTGTCCTGAACCAGCAGAGCTGTGAATGACGACTTAAAGAGTGGGTGTTCTGTTGTGTCTGCTCTCCTCTTGGATTCGGCTTAATTCTCCACTGTGAAATGTAATCTTTTGCAACTGAAAAGGAGCTGAGTAAAGAGACTGAACCAGAAACCAAGGAGAACTGTCAGGAGCACCGCATAATCTTCAAGGTCTCTAATATAATTACTGGAAGTAACACATTATTCAGCCAAGCATCTGAAAAACTGCAGTTCCCTCTTAAAAATTAATGTTATTTTTAACCTGTTAGACACTGATTCCCCTTGGAATTTCTCATTGCCCATTTTAATAAGCAGAAAATATACATTGTCTGGAGGCCTTATATTTTATGTATAGGCTTACTGTTTTTTGCAGGGTGCTCTTTTAACTCCTCTTACTAAGTGCTGGACCTAATCCTTTCAACATTATAAACTCCAAGGAACCTGCAACCTGTGAGGAAAGTCTCTACCTCATTGTATGTTGTTTTCTGTACAAATCCCATTATATTTTTTCATGGTGAAAACACAAGACTGTTAACATTTAGGGCAGACCCAAGTGCTCAAAAGTCAAAAGATTTGTCTCGGAAGATGTAAGTTGACAAAAAGGTTGCATATTAACAACCTTAGTGGAAGCGACAGCACAACTGTGAGGTGATTTTTTTTTTCTTTTTTTTGCAATTTCATCCTGAACAAAACCTTTCTCGTATCAAGGTGCATTACTGGTTAAAAAAGAAAAACCAAACTGTTGTTGCACTGCAGTTTAAAAATGTTAACAGCATAATTAACTTACAAAGACTTGCACATTCACTCCACATACACGCCGCCATCTAACATTTTACCAACAGCTCCAGTGGGGATGCAAGTGACTTTTGTTTTTTACAGACTAGACAAGCAAAATTAAATGTCAAGTTAGAAAGTTATTATAAAAAATCTTTTGAAATGAAAAGAATATGTGATCCCGTGTAAGAATAAAAACAAATCCATCCCTCTTTCTATTAACTCAAACTGTCTCAGATAGACAAACTGATCATTTAACATTTTGCTTGCCAATATATCCATATTTAAAAAAATCAAAGAATGATAATGAATGAAGATATTGTTTATTTAAATATGTTGCAGATATATTTTTCATTAGATTCCAAATAGCAGCTAGCATTTCATTTTTTTTAGTCATTCATCTGATGTGGGGCATCACTGGCAAAGCCAGCATTTATTGCCCATTCCAAATTGCCCTTGAAAAGATGGTGGTGAGCCGCCTTCTTAAACTGCTGCAGCCCGTGAGGTGTAGGTATGTACATCGACAGTGCTGTTAGGGAGTTCCAGGATTTTGACCGAACAATGAAGAAACAGTGACATAGTTCCAAGCCTGGACAATAATGTTCTCATGTGCCTGCTGCCTTTGTCCGTCTAGGTGGCAGAGATCGTGGGATTGGAAGGTGCTGCCAAAGGAAGCTTGGCAAATTGCTGCAGTGCATCTTGTATATGGTACACACTGCTGCCACGGTGCACTGGTGGAGAAGGGGTGCTTTGTCCTGATGCTGTCAACTTCCTTGAGTACTACTGGAGCTGCACTCATTCAGGCAGATGGAAAGTATTCCATCACACTCATAACTTGTATCTTGTAGATGGTGAAAAGGCTTTGCAGAGTCAAGAGGTGAGTCAGTAGCCACAGAATACCTGGCCTCTGACCTGCTCTTATAGCCAGAGTGTTTATGTGACTTGTCTTGTTAGGTTTTTGGTAAACAGTGAGCCGCAGCATGTTGATGCTGGGGGATTCAGCAATGGTAATGCTGTTGAATATCAAGGGGAGATGGTTAGATTCTTTCTTGTTGGCTGCCAGACCTGCTGCATTTTTCCATTTTGTGTTTTTCTTTCTTGTTGGAGATGGTCGTTGCCTGGCACTGTGCAGCACTAATGTTACTTACCACTTATTAGCCTAAGCCTGAATGTTGTCCAGATCTTGCTGCATTCAGGCACAGGCTGTTTCATTATCTGCTGAGTTAAGAATGGAAATGAATACTATGCAATCATCAGTGGGCATCCCCACTTCTGCCCTTATGATGGAGGGAAGGTCATTGATGAAGCAGCTGAAGGTTGGCCTAGGACAATTCCCTTGGGAATGCTTGCAGTGATGTCCTGGGATCGCAATGATTGGCAATATATTGATGCAGACTGTGTTTTATAAAAATTCACAGAGAACTCTTAACCCCTGGTGAGATTGGCGGAGAGAATTCATGATACCAAAAGGTCATTTTACCATAAGTGATCTGAAAAGGCTTTGAGTGGGGCAGTTTAACTCAGAAATGACACTCACCTTGCTTCACCACTGAGTTTCTAATGCTGTTCTGTATAGCTAAAAAACAGATCAGGATAAGCTGTAAGCAAATCTGCGCTCCCCTAAGAGTACTGATAGCAGGAGAGTCAAAATCCAGCAAGACTACAATGCCGGTCAAAGGACAAAGCCCATCTTTAATAGTTAATAAGTGACATTCAAAGGGGAGTGAGAGGGTTAAGGTACATGACAGCCGGGCCAGATTAAGTGGAAGTGATTGTCAAGAACCCAGAACTAAGCTCCAGGAAATGCGATGGGATCTCTCAGGTCTCTCTCTCTGGATGTTCCCTCTTAAAGGCACAGTCAGTGCACCGAAGAAACCTACCGAGTACCACTTAAAGAATGCCCTCCTGTTACATCTGATCTAATCACACAGGGCAGTTGCAAGTTAATATACACTCCGCTGCACTGTTTGACAATAATAGATGCAAAAAAAAAGGGGTGGCTTTCTTCATTCCATGGTCAGGCCATTGTTAAAATGCAGCAACTGTCCAGATCTCTTCATTGCAAAGGCAACCTGATTCGGGCATCTGAAAGCCAGTAAACTTCACTACTAGAAATCTCAAGTTATGTCCCCAGAACATGCGTTTGTGTGCATAAAGGCTTAATTTCAAAATGAAAAACGTGGATGGGAAACGCAGTGCACTGTATTCCTGGCTAATTCTTATAGACTATTGTAGTCTGAGAAATCACTCTCAGGCGCATGTCCCTTTAACTGATCCTTCCGTCCTAAACCCTAGCATGGTGTATAAGTTAACTGATGAAGCAACATCTTTCCTTTTGTCTTTGCCTATGTGGGTTTTGACATAAACATCAGAACAGCCCGTCTCTCCAGACAGCCCCGTTTAAGGTGGTCCAGGCTTTTCGCTCACTGAGAGAAAAAAAGTTCTTTCCAAGGGCAACTTTTTACGAGCCACACGCCAATAAAGAATGCGGAACATCGGCGCATTAATTTAACCAGCAGCGTTCAATGGGGTTATTTTGGAGAGAAAAGTGAAACCCTTGGTAAAGAGGCCGCTACGGAATCAGGAGGCTGTGCGGATTGAATAAAAGTGCAGCGTAAAAAATGATGGGTTTTCCTGGTTCATGCGCTGGTTATCTGTACACTTTGAGGTCAACTGGAATTGGCACCTCGTTAATTACATCCATTCCCATTCACATCTCGGTTCACAACCGGCAGAAATGGCATTTCCCAAAGCAAGTCAGAAATAAACTGACCCTTCGAGTACGATATTTCTTTATGTTGGGGTGGGATTGTAGAATATGAACGCGGAATATGAGGACCCTGTGTTTATTTTAGGGTTTCAACCATCTCCAGCTATGCCCGAGCTGATTTTAACCCTTAACAAAATGCCATGTTGAAAATTACAGCAAATTCTTTGTTGACGTTCATTGCCAACTTAAGTCACAATCCTCATCTTACTGTTTCCCCCCCTTTCTTGGAATACATTTCCAGAACAGAAGCCTATCGTTTAAAATTAAATACCTAAAGAGGATAGAGTGGGAGTGGACCGTATGCTCGGATAAGACCCCCACAGCCCGTTTCGATTAGCAACAAGTGGTTACCGCACTGATACAGTGGATAACAGGGACTTGCTATCTCGCATCAAGCTTCCGAAATTTGCCCTGGACACAGTCAGTGTAAAGTTACAACACACAAGCTTCCTGAATGAGCTGAAGTCTGTGACTATTTCTCCTTCTGGATAATCTATAAAACTTTTTTTTTTAAGGAGAGGCGCTGTAGTTGGCTGTCTCCAGTCCTCTGCAACACTGAAGAACATTTCAGTACTCTTGCACTTTGAGGTTCCCGAGTGAGCGAGTGTGTGTGTGTGTGTGTCTGTTGTGTGTTTAGGAGCACAACAGGTGTCATCATATGGCCGACAGGCACTTGAAGTTTAAATAGTAAAAAAATGATTCAGACAGAAGCAAAAAAAAAAGCGAGGAGGAGAGAGAATAAGAAAGCAAGATTAAATTTAAACACAATTTGTTGGACAAATAGAAAAGCTGGTTGAAAGACTGTCAGATGATGGTGTGAAACGCACTTACCCGTGGTCCGCTCGATCTCTGGGAACGGGACCCTGGTAGAACCGAATACAGCGGAATAAAGTGTATCAGAACGATAAGAGAAAACTTTCTGAACATTGTTTTTAAAATAAAAAGTTCGCACAAGTCCTTCTGCACAATGTCAATCAGAGTCCCAGGCTCGGAATCCCTAGTTGGGGACCTACAGACCTTGCCAGTGTTCGCGACTAGCTTTCTCTGTTTTTTAAGCACGCCAAAAATGTGTTAAGCAACCACTCATCTGGTCTTTTCTTCACCCCCCCCCCTCCACACTCCCCACTCCTCCTCCTCCTTCCCCCCACCCCCCCCTCCTCCCCAACCACCCCACCCCCTGCAGTGAAATCTCTTAAATGTGCCCGCTCCTGGTAATAAAACGCAGCAACTTGCATGCGGTTCCCGTTATAGGCAACTCCACCTCGGCAGAGTTTACAAGCTCCGATGACTGACAGGGCAACCCACCAAACGCATTGCCCCTGGGCGGGCCAGCCGGGAACAATAGAATCAGAGCGAGCCAATCAGCATGCGGGTGGGCGGGGATTTCCCTGTAATTGCGAAGAATGATTTGTATCCAAAAAAAATGATTGAGCTACAATGTTGGTCATGTTGCTCATCAGTGTCTCCTGCACTCCTTTCTACAGCTGCAGCTTTAACCATGTAGGCTTTAAAATGCTGAGATATTTTGCATTGATACTGTTTGCAATTCTCTCCCTTTGCCCAAATGCTGCATATAGTTTATAAATTAATTGCCCACAGAGAGAGAAAAAAAAACCTGACTGGAAACTTTGACGTTCCTTTCACCGCCTCCGACCTCGCATCCTATTCGTGTCTCAGCATTAGCAATATTTGGATTCGGAGCAATATTCGCATAATGCACGGTGCATGGGAGGAGAGGGAGAGAGGGGGTGGGTGGTGGTGGCAGGTCTGCCTAAGCAACGCCTCACCCCCACCCCCTGTTTTTGCTTTTGCACAGATGTTGACAAACTAGCTGTCTTTGTGTCTGGTAACCAGAAGTTTGATCTCGCTTTGCAGGTGTGATGGAGGGAAGGGGCTGGTGGGTAGGAGAGGGGGGGAGGGGGGGGTGTACGCCGATTTAGGGCAGGCTTCAAATTTGCAACCAAAAGGTGTTTTTAAAGCCCCTGGTGTGACATCCTAACTCGACCCGTAACGTCTAGAAAACATGCAACCCAAAAAAAAACTCTTTAAAAAAAAGCGTTTCACGAAAGCTATGTAATTTGCGAATCATTTTGCGGGTATTTTTTTGCTGTAACCCAGGCAGGGGAAAAATCGCAGCTTTTCAATCACAGCTTTTTCTCTTCTTGCAGTGCAATTAGGCAGGAGATTAATGATTGCTGCATGTGTTCCTTCACAAGGAGTGAAGTTTTTACTAGCGAAAAAAAGGTGGTGGTATTTAATGAACCGGGAGACTGCAATTTATCTCTGCATACAGGAACGGATCAGGCAATGTTGAGAAGTGGAAGGTGGTGGTGGTGGGGGGGGGATTGCGGTTTAATGTGTCAGGCAAACACATAAAGTGGATGGGGTGGGGGGTGCTGCGTATCACATTAATGACAGCGGAGAATTAGTAGGAAAGCTTCGTCATATGAATCGGAGACATACCATCAGGAGCGATGCGTCAGCTCTGCAGGGAAATTTCGATGGCTTTTTAGTGATGTTAAACCCACTGCCTGATTTCAGTTCGAATACAAATTTATTTCGGATCCACTCGCTCAAAATGACACGAATTCAATGTTGCTTATAAACCGGAGCACATATTATATATATATATATATATACACATATATATATATATGTACATGCAAAAAAAATCCTTTGTCACACATACTGTCTCCCTCAAGGTAAATACTTGGACCCATTCGTTCGTTTAACTGAAATTATTTTTTTCTTAAACACATAAAGCGTGGACAATATCTGGACAGACTTTTCAATATTGAGGAATGAATCAGGGCACAAACTTAGTTTATCCCCCCCACCCCACCCCAACATGCAAAGGGACAAAACGTGCGAGAGAAATCTTGACTGCATTCATTGATGAAGAGTGTTCAATGAGAAGCAGGATGGACAAGAGTGCACGGCTGATCATTTCAGTACACGAAGAAAAAAAGTTTCATTTTTCTTTCCCCCACCACGACTACATTTTCCACGTTAACAGACACTGCGTTCCCTTTAAGGTTATGACCTTCAACAAATTGGTAGCTGCCGCTGTTTTTGTTTCATGCGCTGGGATTTTCCATATTTCCCCAGGGGCGTGGGGTTGTATCAGAGCCGCTGGAGCAATGCAACATTAAAGTAAGGCGAAATGTTGACTTTTCAGCTGTCAAACATGTTAGAGAGAGAGAGAGAGAGGGGGGGGGGGGGGGGGGGAAGCGCGCATATTTGGCCTCTGGACATTTTCAGAAAGGAATCGAGCGTCTTAGCTTCCTTCCCCCACAAGTGAGAATGAATTAAAGTCGTCCCCCTCCACCACCACCACCACCTCCACCTCCCCACCCCCGCCAACCTCACACCAGCAAACATATGGCTGTTTGTCCCAGAGGACTACCAGTGGCTGTTAATGCAGGTGTACAAACAATATTGCAGAAAAGAACCCATAGCGATCACTCGCCCAGACTTGCTGCAGGTTCACTGCCTCGTCGGATATCTTTCTCCCCTGTTTACTTCATGGTTTAAACTGCAAACTTTAACTAAATATCAATGACATGTGTGTTTGTGTGTGTGTGTGTGTTTCCCGCTTTTGGTGATGCTGAAGAAATTTTCGCCCTTGCGACACCCTGGCCATCTGTTTTTAATTTGAGGTGCCACAATTTGTTTTATGTTATTCGGGGTTGGCATGGTAACGTTTAATGACTTAGCCATTTTACACCTTTAGTATGTTTCGTGTGTAGTTCTCCCGTGCGGGATGTTAGCAAAGTAGAAAGCAATCCGTTTGCAGGAGTTTCTTTTTAATTAATGGGCCAAGGTGGACAGTTATCAACGTGGAATGAGTTAGACACTTCAGGATTTACAGTTTCTCCTTATTAGGTCCCTATATCAAATTCTGGCTAGTTAAGCCCGATTTCTACATTAATATTGAAATGCAAGCTGACTTTTTTTTTGCCGTTTAATAACTCTTGTTAAAAAATAAAAGCTTGCTCCAATCCGCTACACAATTAAAAGGATGCGCCCCACGATTCAGTGCCTAAGGTTTTATTCCCCCCAAGTGCTATCCCACCGAATGTGTGTGTGAATACCTGGCGATTCTTATTAAAGGATTTCAATACGACAGCCAATTTGGAGTCAAGAGGAGCTGCTACCTTCTCTGCTGCGGCATGTTATTGATCGCTCTATAAAACAAATGCCACACGTTTAGGTTTTCAGCTTGAATAATATTTAGTGACCAAAAAAAAAAATGTAGGTTTTCTGCCAATTTACAGCTTCCTCACACACTTGGATCTTTTTGTCTGTCAGCCTTGACTCTAAAATTTTATAATTTTTTTGCTTTTTTGGGGGGTTGGAGGACTGGGGTGTGTGGAGAGGGGGAACTGCTCGGGATTCACGAGCCATTTATTTTGATGTTTTGAGTTTAAAGAGATGTGAGGAGTTGTCCCTGTTGGCGCTGGCTGCCGGAAAGCCCTCCCCAGGGTAACACCCCAGTCAAAAATGGGACACTGTCCCCTTCGTGACCCATTCATACTAGTCCGGGGGGGGGCGACCTTAAATTGCATGCCCTCTTTATAGGAGGCTCTATCTTTATGTTTGCCCGTTTCCTTGCAGAATGAAAGGAAGCATTCCACACACCCCCCACCCCTCCCCAACCCCCTGGCAGAGATTACGAGCGCTTGCCAAGACCTGACACCAACGGTCGGTGTTGACATAAATTGATCTGAGGAACTGGTCATCGGTAAAAAGTGAAACTCGTGTGAAAGTTCCTCCCTCGCAGAACAAGTGGCTACCCTTTCTGTGGCACACCTGCGCCTCCTATTCTTCTCCTCTGTTTACACTGTGTCATAGGAAATTAATTCTTTACTGTTCTGGTATTGAGAGTCCTCCCATTGTCCCGGTGGCCCCGCTGCTGGACCCCATCCGGAGCTCTTGTGCCGGCTTAATTGAGCGTCGGACGTTGCATTAAAGGAGTGTGTGGTGCTCAGGAGAAGGGAGGAAGGGGAGGTGGAGGGAGGGGGAGAGGGGAAGAGATCAACCTCGATGGCCCCGGGTGCAGACCGCGTCGCTCACTGAAGCTAATCAGCGCAGCCCAGGCGTCAAGAGGCTTGTGTGCTGGGCACAGGTCCCCACATTCACAGGGAGGGAGAAAAAAAAAAACAGTTCAAAATTTGTCAGGTCCCAGTTCAAATCAGTAATTGAGATGTCAGCTGTGGCTCAGTTCATAGCACCCTTGCCTTTGAATCAGAGGGTTGTGGGTTCATGTCCCACTCTGGGAAACCAAGAACTGTGATTGTACTCGAAAGAGTTGCAATCTGTGACTGTTGATAACTCGAAAGAGTTTCAAATCAGTAATACTGGCACCAGTGATACTGGAGTCCCATTTTAAAGTGCCGCAAGACCAGTTTGGACAAGTTTCACGGGTACCTTCCATTTCCAAGTTTTATCTTTTTTTCATTTTGGGAAGGATTTTGTGTGTGGGGGGGTGGTTGGAAGCAACAAGATGGATACCCGGCCCCTGAGCCCACCAGAGCACCCCAGCCCGCACTCCTTCATTCTCTGTACTACTGCAAGCAACCCCTTCTAATTATCCTCAACTGTTTGAGTCTCTGTATTATTTCAGTTTGCATGCATCTACAACATAGAGTTCCAGTTAATTCATTATTTAGCCCCTTTCCCAACCCCGCGGGCAAAAAATTCCCACCCACCTCCAAAAAAATCTGTAGGCAATCGACTTATTATTTTTGCCCATTGACAATTGCAACTCTGCCCCATGGGATGTGCTCATACTCCAGGTTGCTTATTTTCCCTCCACAACTCTTCCAGCCGTAAGCTTATAGGTCAATGTTTTTTTCTTCTTCCCAAGATCCAGTCTTTTTCATGGAGCCCAAGGTTTTGGGATGTGATTAATCCTGCTCAGTAATTCACCAGAAAAGAATACCAAGGTTTTGAAAAATCTTTTCTTGCCGAAATCTATTAATGGATGTGCACATATCATTAAATGTGGTAGGGCAGGTTGAGAAAGTGGTTAAAAGGGCATATGAGATCCAGGGCTCCACAAATAGAGGCACAGGGTACAACAGCAAGGACATTATGGTGAACCTTAAAGAAACACTGGTTTCAGCCTCAACTGAAGTGCTGTGTCCAGTTCTGGGCACCATGATGTAGGAAGGATGTGGAGGCTGTAGAGAGAGTGCAGAAAAGATTTACGAGAATGGTTCTGGGGATGAAGGACATCAGTTACATGGATAGATTGGAGAAGCTGGGACTGTTCTCCTCAGAGAAGCGAAGGTTGAGAGGAGATTTGATAAAAGTGTTCCAGGTCATGTGGTGACTGGACAACGTGTAACTGTTCCCATTGGAAGAAGGGTCAAGGATCAGAGGAAACCGATTTAAGGTGATTGGCTAAAGAAACAACAGCGACATGAGGAAGAGTTTTTTTGCATAGCGAGCGGTTAGGATCTGGAATGCACTGCCTGAGATTGTGATGGAGGTAGATTCAATTGTGGCTTTCAAAAGGGAATTGGATAAACACCTGAAGGGAAAAGAAATCGCAGGGTTACAGGGAAAGGGTGGGGGAATGGGATGAGCTGAGTTGCTCTTGCAGAGAGCCAGCTTGGATACGATGGGCCAAATGGCCTCTTTTCTGTGCTGTAACCATTCTACGGTTCCAGGACTTTACACACAGTTAATTGTTTTGAAATGCAGTGACTGTTGTGTATGTCAATTAATGCAGCTATCATTTTGTGCATTACAAAATCTCATAAACAGCTATAGCCTGGTTTTGGTGGTATTATTGAGAAAGGAATGTTGACCAGGAAAAGATCGGGAATCTTCTTCAAATAATGCCAGTGGATGTTTAACATCCATCAGAATATGTAGGCCAGGCTGCAGTTTAACAATTTGTCTGGAGGGTAATACTTCTAACAATGCAGAACCCAAGAATTGAACTAGATGTCAGCATTCCTTCAAACTGTATTAGACTCATATGGTATCAGCCTAAACTTGTGTACTGCACCTAGGATAAGACTTGACTGTACAACATTCAAAATTGAAAGCACAAGTGCTGCCATTTCTAGCAGATTATTAGAAATTTAATAATGATATAATCGCTGACAATACAGATACCTATTACAGAAGAATAATTTGGCGAATTTTCCTAAATGTTCTTCTAATTAAAATGTGAATTTTCTTGCAGACTTCTTTCAGCTATGTTAATATTCCGTTATGTGAATTAACGACACAAATAGAGATTAATGGGTATGATCTTATAGCCATTACGGAGACACGGTTACAAGGAGATCAAAGCTGGGAACTAAATATTCAGGGGTTTGTGACTTTTCGAAAGGACAGGCAGGAAGGAAAGGCTGGTGGGGTAGCTTTGTTAGTACGAGATGGAATAAGTATGATAGCCAGAAATTATCTTGGATCGGAAGATGTGGAATCCATATGGGTGGAGGTAAGAAATAACAAGGGGAAGAAGACATTGGTGGGAGTAGTCTATAGGCCCCCTAACGGTAGTTATGCTGTCAGACAGAGAATAAATCAGGAGATAATGAGGGCATGTAAAAAAGGCAGTATATTAATCATGGGGGACTTTAATCTTCATGTAGATTGGGAAAATCAAATTGGCAGAGGTAGCTACAAGCAAGAATTCATATGGTGTATTCGGGATAGTTTGCTAGAACAATATGTTGTGGATCCAACTAGGGATCAGGCTATTTTGGATCTGGTAATGTGTAATGGGGCAGGTTTACTAAATGATTTCAGAGTAAAAGATCCCCTAAGAAACAGTGACCATAACATGGTAGAACTTAGCATTCAGTTTGAGGGTGAGAAACTTAGTTCGGAAACATCTGTGCTAAACTTAAATAAGGGTAATTACAAAGGAATGAGGGCAGAGTTGGCTGGAGCGGACTGGGAAAGGAGCTTAGCAGAAAAGACGGTTAATGAACAATGACAGACGTTTAAGAAAATAGTTCATGACTCACAACAAAGATATATCCCAGTGAGAAAGAAAAATTCAAGGAAGAGGATAAACCAACCATGGTTAACCAAGGAAGTAAAGGATAGTATCAAAGTGAAGGAAAAACATACAATGTGGCAAAGATTAGTGGTAAGCCAGAGGATTGGGAAAGTTTTAAAAACCAACAGAAGCCCACCAAAAAAATAATAAACAGGGAGAAAACAAACTTTGAGCGTAAACTAGCAAGTAATATAAAAGAGCTTCTTTAAATATATAAAAAGGAAGAGAGAGGCCAAAGTCAATATAGGCCCCTTAGAGAATGAGGCTGGGGAAATAATAATGGGGAACCAGGAAATGGCAGAGAAGTTGAATAAATGCTTTGCATCAGCTTCATGGTAGAAAACACTAATAGCATTCCAAAAATACTAAATAATCATGGGGCAAAAGGAGGGAAGGAATAAATACACTAGAGAAAAAGTACTAGGGAAACTAATGGTGCTAAAGGCTGATGAGTCATCTGGACCTGATGGGTTGCATCCTAGGCTATTAAAGGAAATAGCTGCAGAGATAGTTGATGCAAAGGTAGTAATCTTCCAAGAATCCTTAGGTTCTGGAAAAGTCCCAAAGGATTGGAAAACTGCCAATGTAACACTCTTATTCAAAAAGAGAGGGAGACAAAAAACTGGTAACTATAGGCCAGTTAGCTTAACACCTGTCATTGGAAAAATGTTGGAGTCTATTATAAAGGATGTATTAGCAGAGCATTTAGAAATGCATAATCTAATCAAGCAGAGTCAGTATGGCTTCATGAAGGGGACATCATGCCTGACAAATTTATTAGAATTCTTTGAGGAGGTAACAAGCAGGTTATTTAAAGGGGAACCAGTAGGTGTAATATATTTGGATTTCCAAAAGGCGTTCTTTAAGGTACCACAACATAAGGCTACTTAATAAGATAAGAGGCCATGGTGTTGGAGGTAGTATATTAGCATGAATAGAGGGCTGGCTAACTAATAGAAGACAGAGAGTTGGGATAAGGGGGGCATTTTCAGGATGGCAACCTGTAACTAGTGGAGTGCCACAGGGATCAATGCTGGGGCACAATTATTTGTAATATATATTCATGACTTGGATGAGGGAAATGAATGTACTATCGCCAAGTTTGCAGATGACACAAAAATAGGTGGGAAGGCAAGTGGTGAGGATGACTCAAAGAGTTTACAGAGGGATATAGACAGGTTAAGTGAGTGGGCCAAGCTGTGGCAGATGGAATATAATGTGGGAAAGTGTGAAGTTATGCACTTTAGCAGGAAGAATAGAGGAGCTGAATATTATTTAAATGAAGAAAGATTGAAGGAAGCTGCAGCACAGAGGGATTTGGGGGTCCTCATGCATGAATCCCAAAAATCTAGTATACAAGTTCAGCAGGTAATAGGTGAGACAAATGGAATATTGGCCTTTATTTCAAAGGGAATGGAGTATAAAAATAGGGAAGTTTTGCTAAAACTATAAAAGGCACTATTGGACCACATCTAGAATGCTGTGAACAGTTTTGGTCCCCTTATCTAAGGAAAGATATACTGGCATTGGAGGCTGTCCAGAGAAGGTTCACTAGGTTGATCCCGGGGATGGAGGGATTTTCTTATGAGGAGAGGTTGAGTAGGTTGGGCCAGTGCTCATTGGAATTTAGAAGAATGAGAGGCAACCTTATTGAAACATATAAGATTCTTAGGGGGCTTGACAGGGTAGGTGCTGAGAGGTTGTTTCCCCTTGTGGGAGAGTCTAGGACCAGAGGGCATAATCTCAGAGTAAGGGGACACCCACTTAAAACAGAGATGAGGAGGAATTTCTTCTCTCAGAGGATAGTCAATCTGTGGAATTCTTTACCTCAGAGGGCTGTAGGGATTGGGTCGTTAAGCATATTCAAGGCTGAGACAGACAGGTTTTTAATCAGGAAGGGAATCAAGGGTTATGGGGAAAAGGCAGGAAAGTGGAGTTGAGGATTATCAGATCAGCCATGGTCTCATTGAATGAGGGAGCAGACTCGATGGGCCAAATGGCCTACTTCTGCTCCTACGTCTTATGGTCTTATTTTCTATAATTCTCAGCCTTTAGCAGGTCCAGTCAGTTCTATGATGAGGATGATACGTTTGACTAGTACGAGTGTCAAAACCAGAAAGGTGGTCTCCAGAAGACCCCGATGGAATGCTCTTAACTATGGCAAGGTAAGAGTTAAGTGTCTAACATTTTTTTCTCTCTCAATATTCCACAGTTTTGATTTTCAGCACTATGATGCATCCTTAGCTTTTCCCTGACACCTTTTGTACCCAATAATAATTACCCCGTGGTTCAATTAACATTTCGGTATATGTGACCACATCAAACCTGTTTCACACCTACATCTAGAAACGGCTACAGCCTCTTTTGTAAATTATTGGTCTCAGCCTGTTCTCAAGTCTCATTGAAAACATAACATGATCAATTTGCACTCATTGATATGCTAAATCACCCTTTGATATGCTAAAACCACAATTGTACATGGGGAATGTGCGGGTTGGGTGTGGGGTGGTTGGAGGGAGAAAAAAACAACTTCCCTAGCCTTTCCCTCCCTCCTGTTATTGGTTTCTTTTAGCTTCCCTGACACTAAACCCTCTTGTTTTCTCCTCCCCTGAAGGCACTGACCCTAGGTGGACAGGTTTCTCAGCATCAGCCACACTGAAGTCCTTCACCCAAGTCGCCATGTGACTGCCGCAATGGCACTGAGGCATATTATACAGCCCCCTAATGGCTTCGATGAGCAACTCTGAGCATAGGCAGAGGCCTTCCTGAGTTGGTTTGGCTCAGCATCACACAATGACCGCCTGAGCTACAAGGGAGGTGGGGGGGGTGCTTTAACTGCCTTTTTTTTTGTTCTGTAAACCAAGGAGGCATCCAAATGCAGACTAAAATTACAAGTCTGAGCAGTGAGTAGAGAACTTTATAGTATATCTATCCTAAGAGTGCCTGGTACCAGCGCTGGCTGCAAAAGTTGGAAATTAAACAAAACTTGGGTGGAAGGGTTTGTAACTTATAAAGTTAAAGGGGGTAATTATGATAAATCTGACTTGGCTGATTGTGTATACAATATTGTGCTGATCGGATCATCTGTCTGTTACGTATCTCAAACTATTTTCATTTTCAGTCAGATGAAATGAAAATCGGGGAAGATTCCTGATGACTGGCTGATTCGATATCACCCACTTTGCGCCCTTGCCCAACACCAATGTTACATCCCACAGGTTTTGAGCATACTAAGCAAGAGGTGCCACCCAATTGGTTTGACTTTTGTGAGAAAATAATAGCCCTGATATGGTATGACTGCACATTGCTCCATTTGTACACATTTCAGTAAAGGAGCTTCAGTCAGCACCACAGATGAGATTATAAAGATGCTGTGACCATCTAGGATGTTCCATCTCTCATGCTAACACCTCCAGATTACCAGAATAGTAGGGTATGTTCCTTTCAATTGGCAAGATACTGTGGCAGTTTTAATTAATTGTAGCTCAATGCCTTGAAAATGTTGAGCATGTTACCATAACCCATAAGATGTCTTTGATCTTAGCTAAAACCAAACCCTCAAACAAAACGTACCTTTAGCACAAACAAAAAGCAAGTCAGGGTAGAGAGGGCCCAAGAGAAACCATAAAAAGCCGAACACTGGCTGAAAGCAGAGAAAGAAACTAGTTTCTATGTTGGAGACTTTCTTTATGGGGAATCCTAGGTAAGGGCCAAGCTACTGTGAAGGTCACCACCAAAGCTGACTGGACCAGGAAAATGATTAGATTTTCTTTCTTTCATGGGATGTGGGCTTTGCTGGCTAGGCCAGCATTTATTGCCCATCCCTAATTGCCCTTGAGAAGGTCGTGGTAAGCCGCCTTCTTGAACCACTGCAGTCCATGTGATATCATGGTGCTGTTAGGGAGGGAGTTCCAGGATTTTGACCCAGCGACAGTGAAGGAACAGTCGATATAGTTCCAAATCAGGATGGTGGGTGGCTTGGAGGAGGACTTGCAGGTGGTGTAATTCCCATGGGTTTGCTGCCCTTGTCCCTCTAGGTGGTGGGGGCTGTGAGTTTGGAAGGTGCTGTCGAAGGAGCCTTGGTGAGTTGCTGCAGTGCATCTTGCAGATGGTGCACACTGCTGCCAAGATAATGTCAAAGCAGACCATAGGAGGAAGAGGAGAATGCTATACTTTCCAGTTTATTCAAAATTTAGCTCAACTGACCCAATGTTAGTTTATAAAGATTTTAGAAGTACTATATTCTTTCTGGCAAATGAAACAAGCCCATTCTCTTTAATACGTTCCTTGTTGGCCTCGAGCAAAAACGCCTCAGTATAGCTGTGTCTTTGCTTGCCAAATGAAAGTGGGCTATCGACAGAGTTATTTTTACAGGTTTCTTTCTGCATGTGTGAGGAAGCCATAAATAACACGTAGTATAATAGTGTTCACCATATATCAGGAAAATCGTGAGATTATTCTATTTCATAATGTTTCATAATTTAGCTTAATTTTCCAGTTTTAAAAATACAATCTGATTCAGCCAGTGGAAAAGACTGTAAACATGGATTCCAGTATTTTTTTTTCTATTGTCACTTATAGCTACCAGAGAGTAAAGCATAAATCCCGACCCAAAATCAACTTCATTTTTAAATTCCATTCAGTAAGGGAATCGGGTGCATGTTATGCTCCCACACTGTCCTTTCACCTCCAGGAGTGAATCTACTCCCAACAATTGGAATACAACGGTTTGTCCTCTGACACTGTTGAGGTGGGTATGCAAGTTTCATGTGAACAATCTCAATCCAGTTTTAAATGACTTGACTGCCATTTTATAGCACATAAACCGCCTTATAACCTTGCAGTGACTGAAACACTTTTATCTGTCTGATTTATATTCAAAGTTACATGTGGTAGCACCATTAGCTTTGGAGAGGTCTCTTCACGGCTGCACTGGAAACAACAGAGCAAGAGTATGAGGCTAGTCAGCTACTTGCACACACCATTCTGGTCACATGAGGACTGAGGGACAATGGCCCACTGCCAGAAATTAAAGTCAATCTCCAAACAATTGAAGAAGGCAAATTATTTTTTCGTTACCACCAGTTGAACCTGCACTGCAACATAACTGGAATGGATTCCACAGCAACAGCAGCACCAATATAGAAAAGTTTTGGTTTTAAAACTCTCATCCTTGTTTTCAAATCCCTCCATGGCCTCACCCCTCCCTATCTCTGTACTCTCCTGCAGCCTGACAACTCTCCGAGATTTCTGCACTCCTCTCATTCTGGCCTCTTATGCATTCCTCATTATAATTGCTCCAACATTGGTGGCTGTGCCTTCAGTTGCCTAGGCCACAAGCTCATCAATTCCCCCCCTACATCTCTCTGTCTCTCCACGTCGCTTTCCTCCTTTGAGACACTTCTTAAAACTTCCCTCTTTGCCCAAGCTTCAGGGCATCTGATCCGATATCTCCTAATGTGGCTCGGTGTCATACTTTGTTTCAGAATGCTCCTGTGAAGCACCTTGGGATGTTTCATTATGTTAAAGGTGCTATATAAATATAAGTTGTTGTTGTTATTGCTGTTATTGTTCTTCTTCTTAAAGTAAAAGCCCCCATATCAACAAAAGATGGATCATCACAGCTGGGAGAGTTGAATGCCCATGTCATCTGAGGGTGGAAGATGGAAGAAGACGTCCTTCAAATAAAAAGAACTGCAATTTCTGTAAATACAACAATATATTTTTTTTAAAAAGGCCCATGAACTTTTCAAGTACAAAGGAAGAACTTGTATCAACATAGCAAGACCTCCGGATTTCCCAAAGTGCTTTACAGCTGATGAAGCACTCTTGAATTGTAGTTACTGTTGTAAAATAGGAACAGGGCAACTAAACAACAATGTGATAGATGACCGCATAATCTGTATCAGGTGTTGGTTGAGGAACACATGTTGGCCGGCACACCAGGAAGAAAATCCCGGCCCTTCTTCGAATATTACCTTGGGATCCTTTCCATCTGCCGGAGGGAGCAGACTGAGTCTCAGTATTGCACCTCATCCAAAAGACTCCCTCAGTGCCTGTATTGAAGTTCACCCTAGATCTTGTGCTCAAGTTTCAGGAGTTGGACTATGAAGCCACAATCTTCCTACTCAGAATCGAGGGCGCTACCACAGAGCCAAAGCTGTCAGCTTCACCAGATGATACTCTCTCAGGGTGATGTGCAGGGTGCTCCTTTTACATAAAGCCTTATCCAATGAGCAGGGTGTAGTAAAATATTCCACGACTGGACAGCACTTGCTAAACAATCCTGATTGTGCTAAGAATTACACTGAAAACCAATTTAAGGTTATCAGTTGGGCTCACAATGTGGCTTACTTACGCATGCTAGAAGCCACGTATGTTCACACACGGGACCCTGTCCTTTGCAGACAGAAGGAGCTTGCCTACGCATTGCACCTTTTCCAATTAAACAAAAGTTTAGGGGACCACCATTCCCTGGTTCAGCCCCCATGGCAATGCCTTGACCAATCAGATTTGACCTCTCTGGTTTGAATTTGAAACAAAAACTTGGCAGTTAACAGTTAACTGTTCTCTGCTGCATTCTCCATGGCAACGCCTCTACCAATCAGTCCACTTGCCAACCAATCAGCACTCTCTTCTCATGCAATATAAATTGTTGTTCCTTTTACTGTTGGTTTATCTTGTGTAGCTATCCTGATGAATGCAGGATGAAACACTTCGATAGTATGTCTCTTTTTTTCAGCACTACTTAAGTTCTGTACTGCCAAATGACTATAAAATATTCCATAAAATGTGACCATTTTCACCTTGGCAGGCTAAATAATAATGAAATAGAAATTGTGTTGTTTACTTCACTAGTTTAGTACAATGCAGTTCTTAGACGCCTGGGGGTAAAGATAGCATCTGAATTTTTTGATACTGCT
This sequence comes from Cetorhinus maximus, assembly GCF_964194155.1. Taxonomy (NCBI): domain Eukaryota; kingdom Metazoa; phylum Chordata; class Chondrichthyes; order Lamniformes; family Cetorhinidae; genus Cetorhinus; species Cetorhinus maximus. Next base: position 90,604,914 of record NC_135896.1, read on the forward strand.
GTAGTTTTCTTTCAACCTGAAAGACAAAACAGATTTACATTTTTAAAATACCATAGAAGAGTCCCAAAGTCTTTCTTTGAACCCAAAGTGTTTCATGTAGAGTGAATGACTTTGAAGCCCAGTGGGCTGTTTGTTATGCAGGCAATCTCATTTGTTGTTGTTTTATTTCCCCCTTTATAGTTTTCTGCTCACCTCCCCTGAAGGCCTTAATGGATACTGGGTTCAATTCCACAGGTGCCTGTGCCCTCCAGTACTTCACTCTTGTGGCCATTGTTCATGAGCGCATCCTAACACTCAGCGCTGTAAATTCTACCCCTAGACTCCCACTGCAAGCCAGCAGCATGCTCACAACCCACAATTTTTTAAATCAATTAATTTTTAATGGATGAAGAATCATGGGGACAATTTTTTGTTATCTGCACAGGGAAGCAGTGGAAGTACACAAACATAATCTTTACCCCTTAGTGCCAAATGGCTATCGTGGACTGTGGTCAAAACATCAAAGCAGAGCCTAGACCCAGTACCTAAATGTGTACTTTTCCCCCCTAGCAATCAGCGGTGAGTCCCAGATGACTTTTTTTCCCTCTCCCTAGCCCAGGGGTACTGAGGCCACTTCACAAAGATACCTTAAATACTCTGACAATGTAGCTTTAACGTTAGTGGATTCCACAATATTCAAAAGTCAATAGATTCAACAGTTTTTATATTAAAATGCTCCCCTGCTGTAAAAACAAGTCATTTGACTACCTGGGGATTGTGCACTCCTGACAATCAACCAATTCATTTGAAATTCCTCCTTCCACTATCATGATGAAGGTGTCATCGTCCTTAAAATGGAATGCCACCTTTGTTAAAAGAGCGGCCTTCTGTGAACAAAGGGCAGGTCCAACCCACAGCATCCCTTATCTCTACCATAGGGACAAGGAGGCAGGTCCCAAATCCACATCCACCCCAGCAATCAAACCCTGTGCTGTGGGCACCAATGTGATCCACAGCAGCCCATCCAAACAACTGGCCCACATCCCAAGGGAGTCTGGGTTGCTTGTGGCATTATGCACTTTTACATGCATGCTGTAGTCCAGAGCAACAAGTAGAGGCTCCAAACTTCTTTCCATCACATGGCTGACCAGGAATCACTCCCACTTTTGCAGCCTGCCATTGACATATGTTGAGATTGGCCACATTATAAACACATCTTCCATGGCCACCAAGCTCTGGAGTGGGACTTAAACCTGGAGCTTCTGGCTCAGAGGGAGGGACACTACCCACTGCACCACAAGACCTCTGACGTACAAAGAAATTTCTCAGAATGTGCTAACCTGCTCATTTCTAGTATTCTACGGGATAGTATTGTGAGGGCATTGCTTTTAAGGCTCCAAAGGGAAAGCATCTGTTGATTCCCTATGTTGGAATTTTTTAATTATACATCTGACTGATTCAGCAATAGTGTTAGATTCAGACAATGCATTCACAACAATATGCTTAAATGTGAATCAAAACTCTCTAAGTTAACAACAGAATAAAGTAATTGATGTTTAAGTAAATAATATTTCATAAAGTTAGTTGTTGAATACTTAGTTGTCCAGTCATTCTACCCGTACCAGATAATGATACATTTGAAAAAAAGGATAAGCTTCTACGGTCTCTGAGTTGCTAAAATAATTTAACATCTTAATAACTTGCCTGAAAATAAGTTATGTATGCAGAGAAACAACATTGTGTGGCTTTTAAAATTTCAGGCCATTTCAATTTTGAATTCTTTTTCAAAGTTTTTTCTGGAGCCAGGACATTAGCACGTCTTTGTCAGCATTGAACTGGCAGGTGCTAGGACCCTTGGGAGCTAAAAGCCCACAACAAAGTGTTGAAGGGCACAGGTGCGCTGTCCCCCAGCACCAGTGCAGCCCACTTTGCCCTTTAGATCAGAACAAATCAGCAATAGCGACAGACAGCTCCAAAACCCAAACATTTGGTTTAATTACTAACAGCTGAAGGTGCACCTCATCTCATTAGCAAGGTCACCGTTCCAACATATTCTCTGATCTGCTGAAAGAAACACTTTCAGCTGTATCCAAACACTGGATTATTGTGATGTGAAGTCGGAGTGTCAGGCTACCCTGAGATTTCTTTTTGTTTAACATTCAGGATGTTTCTACTGCAGATCTCAAGATCACCCCCCGCCCCCACCCCCAGCACCCCCACAACCTCTTCTTTCTGGCCTATTTATCCACTTTGTTGCAGTGCTGGATCAACATGTGTCTCTTTTTTTTTCCCTCGTATTTAATGAGACATTCACTCTTTGATTTGCTGGGTGCACAAAATGTGTGACATTTCCCAAACTTGGGATTAATCTGTTCTGCATAAATTAGACCATTTGTATAAATGAGTTTCGGCCCTATTGTGCACAGATAAACTGACTCTTCAGAACATCTGCAGGTGTCTCGCAAGAGATTCCAAACGTAATTTTACTGAATACTTTTGTAATCAGGACTCAATCCATTGTCTCTGACTCAAACTCAGTTTTTCCCAGGATCTGTAAACTATGGGATTCCTTACTTCGCTTAGCCATTTCCCTTCCTCCTATACAACCCACAGGGTTTTAAACCCGAGACTTGTTGCCCAATGTCCATAACTTCTTATACATACCATATTTTCTCTTCTACGCTTTCAACCTCTATTTAGGTCCTATATTATGATTCTGATCTCTTTGTCCAAGCTTCTGAGTTGAAAAAAAAAACATTACAACATATAAATCCACAAATACATCTCAGAATGGCCATTCACTCAGTCTGCATTTCAGTTCATTCATTTTGGTAGGGGGAATAAGGAGGGCATATTTTCACTGGAAGGTAGGAAACCAAACTAAAATGGGCAGAAGGATCTGCGAATATATTACATAAATTGCCAAAAGCAGCAACACAAGTCGATAAGGCCACGAAGTGTAAACAAAGTACTGGAATCCGTTTCTAGAGGAATACAAAAACGAGGAGATAATATTAAGATGGTAAGGACATTTTTAGGCCTCACTGTGCATAGTTCTGATTTCCTGATCATAAAAAGTATATTGAAGCACGAAAGAACAGATGTATATAGGAATGTTGCCAAGATCGAGAGGAGGCAACTATCAAGTAAACTGGCTAAGGCATTTTTCTTTGGAAAAGAGAAGGCTAAAGGCAGAATCGACCCAGATTTGCACAAAGTGCGGTAGCGGGTGGGATAAAAATCGCTTTACCTGTTGGCCACAGTGGCGAGTTCTTGCACCGTATTGTCCCATTCCCGCCTCATTAATTATGCAGCCACAGGAAAGACGCCATCTCTCCGCTGAGCGGCCTCCAATTTGCCCGCCACGCCATTACCTCGCCGCTTCCTCACACCGTACACCATGTTTAAACTCCAGCCGTGCGCACGTTTCTCAATGTTTGCAGCCCAGGACTGTTCCAGTGAAGACATTGTCCCAAAAGCTAAGAGGAGTGCAGCCCCCCGATTCAGTGACACATCCCTGGGACACCTTCTGGATGCCATGGAGGCCATTGCAATGTCCTCTACTCCCTCCCCCCACCCCGGCCGCAGGGGGATCAACACTCTCACCACTCCAGCTTGAGAGGCAGTGACAGAGGTGGTCAGTGTCAATGCTGCACACAAGAGGCTAGCCATCCGGTGCAGAAAATAGAAAATCTCATCCGTGCAGCCAAGGTAAGGCAGCCAGCTTATCACTCTAAACTCACACATTCACAAGCCCATCACACATTCACCGGCATCTCACTCACTGCCAGCTCAAGGGACATCACCACTCACTCTCTCTCACACATCCTCACATCTCCATCTGGCCTCATCTCTAGACCCTGCCTCCTCATCCCTCAACATCTTGAGGCCACTTGTACAGACCGACATGTGCCCCCCCCCACCTCCCCCCCTCCCCCCACTCACACCCTGGGATACCCTCCTCTCCCAGTACTGCCCTCGCCCTGCAGCCTCTTCCCTTCCCTGAGGTAACTTCTCCCTCTCCACCAAGCAAGCCCTGGCCCTGCAGCCATTGAAAAGCCACCCCCACCTTACGGCTGGTCTGGTAGGTAGAGATCTGCCCGTGAGACCCCCTAAAAGTGATATGGTGCTGCCTGCGAAGCCTGGCATTGATGACCATGAGGTCTGCCCAGAGCAAGGCAGGCAAATAAACCTGAAAGTCTGGAGTGAAGTGCAGCTCACCAAGTGCACGTCGCTTATGTACAGTTGTGAAACACATCAGCTTGCAATCTCGCCGACATGCCCAGATGTGTTGAGTTAGCTCGTCTCAGCCAGAAGGCAATAGGTGAGCTCCATTCACACTCACCATCCCCAAACAAAGGAGGAGGGCAATAATCCCTCACTCTCACTCTGATCACTATCAAGTGCCTGATAACCTGGGCAATTTGTCTGGGTGCATAAGCCCTTTAATTTTTTTTTTGCTCAGTCTGCGCACATGAGGTAAATTAAAGGGGCCAACTTGTGCGCAGGAACTTTTGGATTACGGTGTACCCACGTGGCCAAGCAGCTTGGAGGATTGCTGGTGAGGAGCAGATTTTAACCAGGAGAAGGAGGTGGAGGGAAAAGATGAACACCAGGAATGTTAATAATAATAATGGTGTTTTCTTCAAGAAACATGTTCGCAGCCCAGAGGCTGAATTGCAGTGTGACTTACATTGAAGAATTCATAAATAGACAAAACTATCAAGTTAAAAAATGTACAAACATGTAACTGTTGTAATATGCCTTTAAGAGATAGCAGCATGCCATCACTAGAAGGGAAGTGTGTCATGTGATTCAGTCTTAGTTTCACTTCGGCCTGTGAGCAGAACACAGCGCACACAGCTCTGCTGCTGATGTTTTCAAGCTTTCTATCCATGTATATCTGTCCTCATGTGCCAAATCTAAATAAATGAACCCACACCATGTTTACCCAATCCTTTATGAGTGATTGGTGCCTTAATGTCATTATAAAAACACAACAGTAATAATCATGAAGTAACAAAAATACACAAAAATTCAACAGGGAAGAAGTGGATGAAAATTATGTTAAATTTACAAACCAATGCACCATCCCTAGATTACTGAAATTGGGAGATACTTGATGCCTCACTAACCAAAGTGTTAAAAAGTATATTGTGTGAGGCGGCCTAATGAGAAAGACTAAAATAAAAGTAGAAGTGGCTTTTGGTAGAGGAGGTGAACATATGGTAAACAAAAACAATAACTTGCATTTATTAATTCAGGAAAACACCTCGTGGGAGTATGAACAGAGAAATATGATATTTAATTGATAAGTAGAATATTATAATGTCCTTTTGACCTTGTTATTGAGGCCTTTGCTGATTGCATCCAAATACTGAATACATTTGCACCAGCTTACATAGTTTTCCTCAACTCTGCTTCCTTACTGCACTAGGTTCACAAGATTCAGTACATCATCACTCATTGTTTTCCCAGAACAGTGGCTACACTTCAAAAAGTATTTCATTGACTGCGAAGCACTTTGCGACGTCTAGTCATGGAAAGTGCTTTATAAATGCACAACTTTCTTTCTTTAACCCTTTCCTCAGCCTCCTGTTCCTCTTACTTTCAACATGCTTTTACAACCCAAGTTTGGCCTCACCTGACCCATTTTTATCTGGTCTTCACTCTCCCTTTCAGCCATGGCGGTGTCCTGTGTTTTGAGCCTTCGATTTTTACCTGGGTTTCCAATTTTAAAAGTTATATTTTTTGATCATGTACAGAATGAGACCAGGGTTAGTGGGATTAGTTTTGTACAAAATTGTGATAGTTTGGCTTAACACAGGGAGAGCATAGTGTGGCATTATCGACTGAGTGATAGGTACAGTTTGCTATGTTTCCCACTCTAATTCACCAGAGCAACTAAAACAACACGAGGTTGAGGTAATTTTGAGTAGCTAAAAATTCCATGAACAAGAAACAAGAAGCCATGGACAAGATGAGATCATTGTGGCCAACTCCAGCTGCAGCTCTGTGGTCTTGATATTGTTCCTTCCACAAATTTTAGACTGATTTATATAAAACAAATGTTAAATATTCACTTTATTTATACGTGAAAATATTCTGGAAAGTTCTATAGCAGAGCTTGGTCAATAAGTGTCAACTGCACTGACATCATCGTACCCATAATGCACGAGAGGTAAGACAATTAATGGTACACCCTGGTTGCATTTGAATGATACCAAGGTCACAACAAGTTAGCATGGATGATTTGGCGAAGCAACTATTCCAATGAAAAAAGAAGAAAACAAAACTCATCTATCATGCCTAGGCCGGAATTTTCCGGTCCGATTGGCGTCGGGCGTCATGGTGGGCGGTGACAATATGGTGAGAAAGCCAAAAATCAGTGTTACGCTGTCATGAAACCAGTTTGCGATCGTCCACTCTGCCCGTTAATGGCGGGCTGCCTTTCCTGTCACCGCACATCGGGAGTATAATTTTAATACATTTGCATCTAATTGTAAGCCCTGCTCGCCAGAATCACCACCCCCCGCCACGTCAAATTTACCGCCCTCGTCGGCATGACTTCAGAATGACATGCTTCATGACTGCTTTTAAAAGGCGTGCACCTGGTGACCTGAACTTAGAGGGGAACTCGGAGGTGAGTGCACAACCTTGCGCATCGCTTGCGAGTATCGCCCGCAGGACATCAAGGAAGAGGCGCTGTGCATTCGCGGGGGGCACAGGCAAGTTACTTTCTCCCGCCTGGCTTTCAGTGCGGTGCCAGGGCAGGGTCTCCAGTGCGGGTCAGGCCGGGGGATAGGGGGGGTGGGATGGAGGGCAAGGCAGTGCAGACAGACTGAAGGAAATGATCAAGCACATGCCGGGGGCATTGAGGGGAAGGAGGGGGTGAGAGAAACATTCTTCCGCAGCTGAGACCATTCAGCTGCAGCTCCATTGACATGTTTGGAGTCAGGCTTCTGAAGCTTTTCTGCCCATTCGAGCAACACAAAAGCATGAAAGTGGCACCAAATGCTCCAGAACTTTTCACCCCTTGGACGCAAACTGAAAATGAATGTGCGTTTTAGGGGGGGCAGCAGAGCAACTGGCCAACTGGACAAGTTGTACAATTCCCTTGCAAAAGGTGGCCATGGCACAATCGCTGGTGGAGGCATTCATAGCCCCTTGCAAGGTCTTTATTAGGGTTTGGACCAGTATTCATTATGGTTCAAGCTAACAGTGCAGCCTTGCAGTGCGGGTTAGGAGATGCCTGTGCCTGAGCTGAGAGCACAGCCTGCAGTCCGGTGGCCGAAGCTACAGGCAATCAGTCGGGCAGGGTGGGGTGGAGGTGGGTGGGGTTTCAGACAGCCAATGAGCACACTACACACTGGCCATCCAAATGGTGGCCAGCACTCTCCTGCATGCATGAAGGGGCCTTCAGGCTTAACCAAGAGCGGTTCGTAGTACATCCATGCTAACCCATGTGCCTCTCTCTCTCTCACTTTGCAGGAGGGGAACATCAGGATCATGGAGCCTGTGATTTAACGGTTTGCCTCATGGCTTACAGGGAGCAGAGAAGATAAAGGAGAGAGCGGCGGAGGTGCCGGGTTCAGCAAAGGGAGGAGCACCTCCCTCAAGATGAAGGGGAGGCAGGACTTGCTGCACACGCAGCTGAGGATCCACAGGGAGCCCTCGCTCGTGGGTGCCTCATTAGACCCAGGGTCTATAGATGGCGCCTGTCATTCCTGCAGATGACTGAGAACCAGTGTCGCTGAAGATTGCCCATGTTTAGGGAACTGGTGGGGCACAACTGGTGGCGCCACGGGGACATGGAGGGCATCCGCTGCCAGTGGCCATGAAAGCGAAGGTGGCACTCAATATTTACACCAGTGGCTCCTTCCAGGGCTCCACAGGTGACCTGCGTGGGGTCTCGCAAGACTCCATGCATAAGTGTATCCAAGAGGTCACAGACACCATCAGGAAAGCCAGGAAACAAGAGCGCTGGGATTTGCACAGATCTCAGGTTTTCCACAGGTGCAGGATGCCATCGACTGCACTCACGTGGCGCTTAGATCTCCATGGCAACAAGTAGTCAACTACGTCAACTGCAAGGCTTTCCACTCACTGTATGTTCAACTGGTGTTCGACCACCACAAATGCATCCTGCAGGTCTGTGCACGATTCCCAGGGAGTGTCCACGACTCTGGTGATGATGCTATTGCACTGGCTAGATGAGGCAGGCATGCTCAGGAGGTCCTCATAGTCACAAGATTCGTAAAGGATGACAACGAGATGCAGTGAGGACAGTCCTGAAATCCTCACCTTGCATCTGTGGATGCTTGACTCCTGTATGGCTGATGGCAGCACACATACCCTCAGTGCTCAGGCTCATGTCATGGAGATGCAGTGGAGGCTCTAAAATTCGATAGGTTCCAGGAGGGTGATGATGACATGCAATGAGGACACTCCATGGATTTTCACATAGCCTCTGTGAATGCCTGACTCCTGTCTGGCTGAGGGCAGCTTCTTAACCTTCCTAACCCTGCCGCTACGTCTTGGTGCTCCCTGGACATCCACAGTGGAGGTGGAGGCAGCCTGCTGACTGCAGCGCCCTGTCTATGGTGAACTTGAGTGGCATCATCTGGGAAGCCAATACCTGGAGGGGCCCGGCCTGATTTCGGGGACCTGCTGTGTGGCAGTGACACCCTCCTCGGCCTGTGGAGCTGAAGGGGTCAAAGGAAGAGGAGAGTCGGATGGGCCGAACACTCCCAGAGTCACCTGGATGGATGGCCGGGGGTGCACACCTGCTGATCCTCCTCCCTATGGGTGCCCGAGTGCCCCTGGCTGACTCCTTGAGGAGAAGGGGAAACTAGAATTAGATGGAGATTTCCCGCACACCTCTCATGTTGACACTGTTGAAGGCCAACTATGGTATCAGTGATGCCGTTCAGCCCATGCAATAATGCAGGAGTGATGTCCTGGACCAAGGTCTGCATGGCAGCCGCCACCCTAACAGTGTTGACCTCAGTGCATTGGCATGCCAGCACTATCACCTCAGAGTGAAGGCGGACAGACTCCTCCATCGTGCCTGGCAACACGAGGAGTGCAGCAGACATCCCTTCCTGATGTTCCCGAGCTTGCTTTTGCAGCTCCAGCAGCTGAGGTATGACCGAGTCCAGAGGCCCCTCATCTGACCCGAATTCATGAGATTTCTGACCTCCAGCAGTCCTCCGAGGATGCCAGCCAAGTTCATCACAGACAGGGAGCAGCCATAAACCTGGGAAGCCGCTGCCTCCACCTGCTGTGGATCAGACAGCGCGATGTGCTCACCAGATTGTGACCCCGAGGCTACTCTAGAACTAGGTCCCACTGAGGTGTGTGCCTTGGTGCTGGTGGAGGGTGTGGGTGAGCGCTGTGAGGGTCTTAAATGAGGGTGTCTTCAGCTTCTTCTCCTGAGGTGTCTTTGGGGCTTGAGTCGAGGACCTGGGTTGTGCACCCCCTCGGCTGCTTCCCAGATGTGCCCGAAAAAGTCGGGAGAGATAATTAGTGCATGGCAGGGGACTGAAAAACAGGGGTACTGATGAACAGGACATTTGTCTGATGGATGTTGCACTGCTGGATCGTCACTTGGTTGAGCACCGCCAACCTCACTGTCAGCACAGAAACAGTCCAGATTGTTGTCGGCCAGCTGGATGGCTCTGTTTTCAAAGTCCCTGAGGACCTTGATGTCGGGCATTCCTCCACCAGTCTGTGACCTCTCCCTTTTGTTGTGGGCCAGCTCGTCCTACATGAAGACAGATGGAGAGAATGTAAGCTGGATGCCTGCCAGGCCAGATGAGGACGACACCTGGCATGTGCGGGTGGTGAGTGGTGCCATGGACAGGATGAGGGCATGATCCACAGGGCAGAGGGAGGTGTGTGTGAGTGAGTGAATGGCGATGTCCCTTGAACTGGCAGTGAGTGAGATCCCTGTGGATGTGTGATGGGTTTGTGAGTGTGTGAGTTGAGAGTGATGAGAAGAGTGGTTGAACCTAGCAGAACGGAGGAGATCATTCATCCTCTTTCAGTACTGGGTGGCTGTCCTCTTTTGCAGGGTGTTGGCGCTGACCACCGCTGGATTGGTGACTTTGCTCGCTGGTCTTCGGCCAGATCAGGGGTAGAGGGCTTCACGGCAGAGGCCTCCACTGCATCTAGTAGGCACCTGAGGGAAGTGTCGCTAAATTTGGGGGCAGCATGTTTCCTGCCTTTGGCAGCCACGACTTTGCATCAGTTTCTGATCCGGTAGAGAGTGCTAGCTCTGTGCAGGGGCACCCTTTAAATATGGCGCCCAGATTACTGAAGGCCTGAGGTGACGGTGGGGCAGGTGAATCAGAGGTCAGTGATCTGGCCTGTTTCCCGGGAATGCGTTATTAATTAGGCGGGATGCACTGGGAATGGGACAATACATTGGACCGTCGGCGACTGGCGGGTGAAACGTCCTTTTTCCTGCCCGCTACCGCACTTTGTGCAAACCTGGGACGATTCTGCTCATAGTCTCTGGCAAGCCTGATGCATTCTGGGTTCCCTGCATGAGCCATTTTTTTAAAAATGCTTTCAGTTCATACAAAGGGACGTTGAAAAATCCTTTAATATTACAGTGATAGTTCTGCTCAGATGCCAAGTGCAGCCCTACTACTGTAGCTGCATTCCTAAAATATATACTTTAAAGTTCAGTGCAGTACTGCGGAGTGCTGCGCAGTCAGAGGTGCCATTATTTGGACACGCTGCTAGAGTGATCAGCCTTTACCTGGTGGACATCCCGTGGCACAGCGGGAGAGTTCTCACAATATCCTGACCAACCTTTATCCCTTAACCATCGCCTAAAACTGATGAAATGGTCATTTATTTAATTGCTGCTTGTGGGGGGCTTGATGTGCCACTGTGTAACCTTCATTACAACAATGTCAACACTTCAAAAGTGCTCATTGTCCGTGAAGCACTTTGCAATAAAATAGATGCAACATTAATGCAAGTTTTTAATCTGTCTTATGCAGAAGAAGGGTTTGTAAAAACCTTAATTCTGCGCTCCCGTCCATTGTCTCCTTTCTCAAGTGCTCTCCTAATTGGCATTCTCCAGGCAAAATCCCGAGCAGTTAGTAATAAAATATATATTTTGAAGGAAAATCTCTTTTCCTTTGCCCTTATGGCAACATTTAACAACTCTGATATGGATTTACACCCAGCACATATTTCAGGCAAGCCACCTGATTGCAGATCCTTCCAAAAATGCATAGGTCAGAGAGGTTAATCCTGAGAATTCCTGTAATGGATGGCCTATTGCAGGTGTAGGGAATTCTTGATTTTTAAAAAAACACAGCTGTCTCAAAGGCCATGCATTATTTTCAAGGGCTGCTGGCAGCCCAGGGGTTAATTTTAATCACTGGAGCAAAATTCACAAAAATGAGGTGCGTGAGAAGGCTAGAAGGAAAATTATTGCATTTTTATTGAAATGCTCAGGTTTATCGTTTGTGATGGAATTAGTAATATTCTCAGGTTCACCTTTTAACTTGGCTCTATCCTGACAGACTGTCCAATATCATCTCCATGCTCCAGCAGCGCAGGAAGAATTCCTGTCGATTCAGTCTCCAATTCATTTTAACTGCTAATATATACATTTCAGAGGAAGCGGTTAGCTCACTTGGCTAAGGCATCTAATGTGTGGTTTAAAATAATGCCAGTGGTGCAGGGTTTGATCCTCATTCCGATTGAGATAGACTCAGTGCCTGCCCTGCTTGCCCTGCCTCACAGTAAAAAGGCAGCACAAGCAGCAGCGGTTTGGTGAGCCCTGAACAATCGTGGCTGGAGAGGAAGGGGGTAAATGTCCCCGGAGGCCCCTTTACATGGAAGCACCTCCTCTGACAGCACCCTTAATCTTGGTGGCAGAGCAGCAAATGGGAAGGCTCAGCTGTAGCTCAGTTGGTAGCTTGTTTGTGTCAGGGGGCAGTCTATTCAATTCCCACTCCGGAGATGTAAACTAGGCTGGTATTCCAGTGTGGGGTTAAAAGGTGTTGCTCTGGTAGAAGATGCTGTCTTTCAGATGTGAAGGCCCCATCCATGTTCTTGGTTGGGATGTAAACAACCACATGGCACTATTTCAAACAAAAGCAAGGAATTTTTCACTGGTGTCCTGGACAATGTATGTTGCTGGAAAGAGAGACATGTTGCCAAAGCTTTTTGTCTTACACTCATCCGGACAAACACAAGAACGTCAAATTTCAAATAATCACCACAATTTATTCTACAGGAGAAAAGGATGCTCATTGGTCGGCAAGTATTTATATTTATCCTTCAAGCACCATCACTAACACAGATAATCTGGTCACTTGTATCCCTGCTCTTCAACCTTGATTTCTGCAAATTGGCTGCCACATGACAGCAGTGACTACACTTTAAAAGAACTTCATTGGCTGTTCAGTCCTTTGAGATGTTGTGAAAGGTGCGTTGTGAATGGAAATCGTTCTTTTTTCCTTCTAAGCGTAGATAGCCCTGCTACGCTTGAAGACACCGAGATCCACCAAAGCAGGTATTTTCTGCAGTGCAATGCAAGCTTTTCTCTGCTTGCAAGTTCTCGGACCAACAGTGCAGTCAGGAAAATTCGAACAGTAAGGATATTGGGCCGGAACCTGCTGATAAGATAAAGGCATGTGACTGATGTATGCCATTATTAATGTACAAAGTGGTCAGCAATTTGTAGAACAGATGTGATACACCTTGAATTATGAACTGTCACAAGTTGCTGGAACATTTGAGTCACTCTGTCATTAACTTCATGAAAACCACATCTCGCTCTCAACCTACCCATGAATGCTGCCTCCGTGCATTAATTGCCCATTAATTTTGCCATATAAAGTTAAATATAGTAATTAATAGCTCAGTTTTTCCTTTACAACCTGATAATCATTAATGACTATTAATCAACCACTCTAGCCCACAGTGAACAATTAAAAGCATGGAGTCTCATTCTGTCAGATGGTGAATTGTTGTTGGAGTTCTCTAAAATGTTAAGTAATGAAACATTTCTTCTTACATTTCCTTTCTATCTCTTTTTCTCTCACAATCTTTTTTTCTTTCTCTGAGCCGAATTTGATGTTGAGCTCACCCTCTGTAATTCATCATCCTTCACAGTCCTTCTCCTGTTCATTTTTCAATCCATAATTGCTGTTGAAATACATGGCGGGCGTTGTGGTTCACCTAGATCACAGATACCCCGTCATCCTCACTGTGCCACTTTCATCTTGCACTTTCAACAATTTATAGGGCAAAATAGGCTTGAGCTGAAGGTTGTAGGAAAAGCCTAACTAACTAAGCATGCCATGAGAGCCCCTACTGCAGCTAATTACGACCCATTAAACATTCTCATGGATCGTTACATGTTGTTTTGAACTCACCTTCAATAAAAATGGGGCAAATCCACGGCACCAAGTGTCCCGAGATTTGGCTGCTTCTCGAAAAGTTGGTGAAATATAACAATGGGCATGATTTTTGCACCTAGACTGAGTACTACAAAAGGTAGCATAGTTGAGTATGATCTTCTGTGGCACAATTGGATAGCATGTTTGGCTATTATGGTACTCCTCAGGTACTTGAAGGGGGAGGAGTCCTAGTACTAGACTGCCAAAGGAACAGATTTTTGGCACTGCAATTAGCCATGGTCTTCAAAGGACCATTTGCTTCTCTCTCCATTAGAGAGAGACGAGTGGTTACGTATAGCTTGAGGAGCACCATTCCACAGGCATGGGATCAGACTTCCGTGAACAGCTGGTTCGGGGATTGAACCTGTGCTGTTGCGATCATTCTGCATCACACTCCAGACATCGACCCTCCCACCCCCTCAACACAGTGAGCTTTTTTTTTTCACCCCTTGACAGTCTTGAACCACCAACCTTTTGGTTAATGGGCTTCCATTGGATCAGCCCATGATTACGCTTGGCAAAGTACTGCAGTGGTTTGCCATTGTCTTCTGCAGTATGGCTGACCAGGAAACTCTCCCATTCTTATTGTCTGCCATCAGGCATGATGGAAGGATTTACAGGCAACGTTTACGAATGATCCTTCCATGGCCATCAAGTCCTGAAGTGGGACTTGAACCCATAGTTTCTGTCCTAGAGGTAGGGACACTACCCACCACACCAGAAGACTTTCTCTGGGACTAGATTTACTAACACTAAATTTTACTGACACGAAATATTAATATATAGTACGTACTTACTATAAGTGTAGAGTTCAGGGATCACAGAATACCCAAAAAGGGGGTAAGTTCATAAGTGATTTTAGAGCACTTTAATAAGCAGTTTATTAAAAAGCAACAATTTAAATGTGATGCAAAAGCTAAACAGACAGGAAAAGCAAATGACCATAACGGGCGAGGATGGTTTGCCAACCCCAGAGAGCGAACAGACGGATGAAGCCAATTTCTGCAGCTGGGGGCAGCAGGCTCTTGTCTGCTCTGTTCACAACCTCCTTCTCCTTTGTTCTCTTTCTCCTCGAACTAACTGAGGTGCTAAAGCTGTCTCCCAGGCTTCCTCCGTCTGAAGAAGAACAGCCAGCGACGATCGCTTCGAAAAACTCTTCCCCGTCCAAAGTGATACTTCCCTCTCCTGAGCCTGTTTTAACCGTTTCTCAGATAGTTGGATTACATATGGGTCATGAGATCCGACCTTATCGGGAATGTCTGTGCTAGAGACATGTCCCTGGCAGAGGTGACAGGCTTGTTCTATGTTTCCCAGCTAGCGGGCTATATAGAAGCTTTCTTCATAATATTTCTATAGTATTCAATAATTTCTTACGATTTTATAAGATTGTTACATAGCGATTTTTCACACTTTTGCACAGCTGTATGTTATTTTCTTGTCTCACCAACCACCAAACCTCCTGCAGCTAAATGCATCCCTTTTGTTCTTTATGTAGATTATTGTTGCTTGTATTAACTTGCAATTGTGCATTCTGCACCTTCAAAGTATACCTTCGGGCCAGCGGGAATTTTAAAGTGTAATTCTGGCAACTTTGCACATCTTTTCACACCTCAGTTTCTCGCTGACTCAGAATACTAATTAGCAGCAGTAACAAGTTGTATGTTCTTATACCTTGTTGATAAATGATTGAGTCAGCAGCATTCAGTGAATGGTTAAATCAACAACACTCAGTAAATGATTGGATAGGCTGCACTTGGTAAACATTTTGATAGATAACATTCAGAAAATGATTGGATAATCCCTAGGTCATTGCCCGTTCTTAGCAATGCCCCAGTTCAAGTGAACAGTCCTGTTGAAGTTGCAAAGACAACTTTTCCCTTGTTATGCAAACTCATTGTGTCCTGTGTCAAGCACCTGCTGGGATTAAGGTTGAAAAGACCTGTTGCTGCTAAAAGTTCCTCAGTTCATGGAAGTGGATAGGTTTCTCAGTTAATTTCACATTTTACATAATCTACACCAAATCAGACAGATTTATCCCTTTCCCCACACCACAATAACTGACTTTCTCTTTTCATGTCCAGATGAAAGATTCCCTTCAGGAATTCTTGATGTCTCTTTGAAGGATATCTCGTCGTCTTTCCGTCTCGGGTGTGGTATTCTTTTTAGAGATTTTTGTGTATGCCCATAAATCTCTTGGGTAATCTGAGAAAAACAAACGCTACTTATGCAGTAGCTAAATTCAGTCTTGTCTCGAGTGAGTTTTAGTTCTCGTGCACTTTCTTCAACTGGCTTCATTTCTTCCATTGGCCCTATGCTCGATCACTGACTAGATATTTTCAATCATGGCTAACATTGCACTTGCCCTGCACTATTTTCCTTCTGCATCTTTTCTCTGCCTCTGATTTCCATTTCTTTCATTATTAATACCACGCTAGCACAATTCAACCCACCTGTTTCAAAGGTTCCACCAACTTTACATAGTTCTACCCTCTGTAAGAGAATGGGCCATGCCTAATGTAAAACAGCTCTTTCTCCTCTTGGATGCAGCTGGTCTCCTGAGTAGCAAAAGAGCCCGAGATTCGCCTTTTAATATTCATATATTCTTCATTTGAGTTGCTTGGTTTCCAAAAATCATTTCGCTTGTTGGCATTTGGTCATTTTCTAACACGGGAAACTATTTCACCTCCATCGCAACACAACCCTTATATCATGTAGTGTTCCAAATATAAAATAATGTTTCTTAAAAGCAAGAGCTACATACTAGGCAAGAAAAGGGAGGAATTCGCGGTAGAGGAACTGAACGCAAGGTTGAAGAGTTAGGTATTTACAGACAAGGAAATGTTAGCTGCTCAATTAACACCTCTTTGGGTTGAAATCGAACTGTACAATATTAGGATCAAATGCAGGCACGAGTTTGTTTGAAATACCTCCACCCACTGTTCCAGCAAATGCATGGGGCCTTAGTTAAGATAGCAGGCAAAGGAATGCATATGAATGTGTTAACATGTTTGTTATTAATGGTGCACAAAGCAATTTAGGCCCACCAGTTTCAAAGGTTCCACCGACTTCACTTAGTTTCCACTCTCTCTGTTTGCACAAAGAAGACCATATCTAATGTTAAACAGCTCAGCCTCTCTTGGACCCAGATGGGCTGTTTAATAGATGGAGAATCCACACAGCCCAGCAACAAAGGCTGAGTTCCCCACTTATTTCCGTTTCTCCCCTATGTGTCTCTCTCTCACAGTCTCCCTGCAGTTTGAGTAAAATTTACTCCTGCTTTCTTATGCAACCTATTTCTGTCTCTATCTCGTTTTCTCTGTGCTCCTCACATTTATCATTCAGCCAGGGTGATCTCTTTCCTTTCAGTTTCTCGTCTTCTATCCTCTTTTCCTATGCTTTTTGTGGCTCTCACTATTTCTCCAGAATGTTTCTCTGTTTCCATGTCCATGGATCTTGTTTTCCTACCTTGCTCCCCACCCCACCCAGTCCCTCTCCTTGTTGCCCAAAGATTCTACCTTTGATTGACAGAGCTGACCCAGCACTGGCATGATTGACATTTCAACATTCTTTGATCAGCAGCCTTGCCCACAACCCCGGGGATGACCATCATTGATTGGCACAGGGCACTGGCTGACACACAGGGCATATTCTGATACGCCTACCAATCACCTAGGACAGCATTAGTGCAGCTATAATATGGAGGGAAATTACCCCTGTACTGACCCAGAACCCCATATCTATTCCCTTGCTCACCTGACACTGTTCACTAGAGTAGCGAGGAGAATTCTATCTCCGGATGTATTTTATGATCCCTGGGGTGTGGATGTGGAGAGGATGTTTCCTTTTGTGGGAGAATCTAGAACTAGGGGTCACTGTTTAACAATAAGGGCTTGCCCATTTAAGACAGAGATAAGGGGAAACCTTTTCTCCCAGAGGGCTGTGAGTCTTTGGAACTCCCTTCCTCAAAAGGCGGTGGAAGCAGAGTCTTTGAATATTTTTAAGGCATAGCTAGATAGATTCTTGGTAAGCAAGGGGGTGAAAGGTTATCAGGGTAGGCAGGAATGTGGAGTTGAGGTTACAATCAGATCAGCCATGATCTTATTGAATGGGGGTGCCGGCTCGAGAGACCGTGGCCCACTCCTGCACCTAATTCGTATATTCGTATTTTCCTGAGGGATCAATTGAACATATTAAAACTCTCTATGGGAGAGTGTGAATGTCTCATCCATCTTGTTATTAAACCAAGGCCCTCCCTGCCCTCTTGGGGTTATAAAAGATCCCACAGCATCGTATCAAAGAACAGCGGAGGATATTTTCCCAGTGTCCTGGCCAATATTTATCCCTCAAGCAACATCACTAAAAAAAAAAGAGGATCTGGCCACATAACGCATTACTGTTTGCGAGACCTTGCTGTGAGCAAATTGGCTGTTGTGTTTCCAGCATTACAACAATGACTAAACTTCAGAAGTGTTTCAACAACTGGAAAGCACTTTGGGATATCATGAGATAGTAAAAGACGCTATATAAATGCAAGTCTTTTCTTCTTTCGTAAAGCATTGACACTGATTAAGGCAAAACCCAACAAGATTTTTAGGAGATCAGAGGCTATAAACTTCCCTTTTCACAAATGGTCAGTAAATGTCTGGTAGCAGAACACCTGATTGCAGTATATGGGTACAGGGTTTGTATTTGGAACACAATCAGTTCCTGTTTAATACAATATACATTATTTGATTTTTAGAAAATCCATATTGGCCCAGCTTGAAGAGTTTTCTAAAGGTCTGAAAGAAAGGGAATCAGAGGCCATTTTTATCAGACAATTGTAAAATAGATCTTTTTTTAATTAGGCCATCTCCCAATAACTGTCCTCATAATCTGTTGCATGTTTCCTTGTTAAGCAAACTGGATGTTGCCAAGCTTTTAATCCTAAATGGAACAATCTGTCTTTCTCGATTTACTTTAAATCCATCCATTAGAAGCTTCAGTCAGATCTGGAGTGAGAGCAAGGAGAAAAATTTGGCCTCTTTAGACATTTGAGGGGGGAGGGGAACATTCAGGAGAGCATTTCAGAGTCTGAGGGTTAAGGCAAGGCATTTGGTAAAGGTTTGATGTTTGATTGCACGGAACTGGCTGTGCAGCTGGCTCCAATGTTTGGCCTGGCAATGATTTGACGGCACTTGGAGAATTTGTCTGCATTCACTTTTTTGACAGGGATCACCGTACAACCTCGCTCTCGTTGCTGAACACTTGTGGGTCCACCTTTCTCGCACTGCATGCTGCTGGACAGCACAAGACAAAAGAGCCTGGTTTTAGGAGGTGTTTATTAGACTATCTTCTTAGCTGATGAAATGCTGACTTCCCTTTGAGGGGTGAGATGTGTTTTGTCCCTTGGCAGACAACGGAACCAAGAATAAAAGTAGGAGCAAGCACCAATGCTTAGCAACATGTTGTACAAGATGCTGGAGGTGCTGTGGAAATGGACTCTTGATTTTTTTTGGAGGATTAAGTGCTAGTGCTGGAACACAAGGTCTATATAAAAGACCTCAGCATTGTCTCAGTAAGTGCCGTGAAGTCACTGCATCACTAGTTCAGCAAACCTTATCTATGAAGATCTGGAAGAAAGCATTCAAGTGCAAAACCATCCTAGCTCTGCGCCGTTTATTTTCCTCTGTGTAGTTAATCCTCCCTGCTCCAGTTGTTCCAGTATTATAAGGTGGAACCAGATATATACTCTTAATGAAAATTGAGATTCCCGCTACCCTCAATGCGCACTGGCACAGTCCTCCCAAGTTTTGAGGCCCCCTAACCCACATTAACACTCGCACTCAACCTAACGCACACATTAATGCACCACAGTCCGCAGCTTCATCTCAGGCCTCACAGAAAATTACCCAGTTTAGATCACCACTGCAATCACTGCCTCCAAGAGCTGCTGCGAATCTTTGCCTGCCCACAGCCCCCAGTTTTACAAATAGATGTTCAAAAACACTGCAACCAACACGCTCGAAATGTGTGCATGCAGCTAGGTGAGGAGAAGCCTCACTAAACAGTGTGATTCATTTCGCCGCAGCACTGCCATTACTGCCTTGCAATGTAAACGAGAATTTTTGTTGCTGTATCTTAATTAGCATCTCAAAGCTTTTAATTAATTAAAATTTTAAAAAATGAATGCTCAGCGCCACCTGCAGGCATCAGGCTGCTAAATGCAAAGTGGAACATTTGCTCTAGGATGCTTTGCAGCAAGAAACACATTTTGACAGTTTCTGAGCTGGTTTGGGACATCATCAGTCACAAGACCCTGAAGGGTCGTGACAGGGTCGATATGGAGAGGATGTTTCCTCTTGTGGGAGAATCTAGTACTAGGGGCTGCTGTTTAAAAAATAAGGGGTTGTCCATTTAGGACAGAGATGAGGAGAATTTTTTTCCTCTCAGATTTAGAGCTTTCTTTTTATTCATCCATGAGAGGTGGACATCACCAGCTAGGCCAGCATTTATTGCCCATCCCTAATTGCCCTTGTTCAGAGGGCATTTAAGAGCCAACCACATGCACTGTGAGTCTGGAGCCACATGTTGGCCAGGTAAGGAGGGCAGATTTCCTTCCTTAAAGGGCATTAGTGAACCAGATGGGTTTTTACAACAATCATTTCATGGTTATCATTAAGACTTTCAATTTCAGATTTTTATTGAAATCAAATTCCACCATCTGCCAAGATGGGATTTGAATCCAGGTCCCCAGAGTATTACCCTGCATCGCAGGATTACTACTCCAGCAACAATACCACTATGCCATCACCTCATCCTCAAAAGGTAGAACCTTGGAATATTTTTAAGGCAGAGCTAGATAGATTCTTGAAAAGCAAGGTGGGGGGCGATAGGTTATCGGGGGCGGGTGGGAATGTGGGGTTGAGGTTACAATCAGGTCAGCCATGATCTTGCTGATAGGCAGAGCAGGCTCAAGGGGCCGAGTGGCCTACTCCTGCTCCTAATTCGTATGTATGTATATTTTTTTTTTGCTTTTTGGAGCACAGACGGTATTCTCGATTACTTTATGTTAATTTTGTCACAGGTTCATGTTTTTCAATGGAGAAAATTTCTTTCTCATTTTGTTATTACTGTGGCCGTTGCAAAAAGTGGTGATTATGCTGGTTTTGTGGATTTCTACAGACCAGAAGTAGGTCACTCAGTCCATCATACCCAAACCAGGTATCTGAAGGAGCTACCCACTTAGTTCCATTCCCCTGTCCTTTCCCAATATACTTTTTTTTTTAAATGCTTATCCATTGTCCTTATATATTTTTGGATAAGGAATGCTTATGCATTTTTCTTCTTTCTAAGAGCTAGAGCCAGTTATTTTTCCACTACTGTTTTAGGTAGAATGTCACAATGACTTTCCACATACAACATGTCCTCTCTCTTCTTCCTTTGGTGATTTTCTTAAATTTTATGCTTTCTAGTGACCAATGGAATTAGTCTTAGTTTACCTCACCCAAGCCTTTCACAGCCCTATCAGGCCCACTCCAAACTTCCTTGTCCTAATGAAAAGAGCCCCAGTATCTGTGATTTCTCCGAACTGAAGCCTCGTATCGCCTCAGTGAATCTTTACTGCAGTCTCTCCGTGGTCTTTTCATCCCCAAGTAAAACAAACAATGCTGGGCATAAGATTTTAATTGTAGCCTAACCAATGATGAGGATAGGGTTATATTAGCCCTTTTAAATGTAGGATCCCTTTGTTTGCAGCTTTGTCAACTTGGCTTCCCAGTTTTAACGTCTTGTGTACCTGAACCCTGTTTAGTGGTCTCTACCCGAGAGTTTTGCAGTCTAGTGTGGATGCGCTCTGCTTATTTTCCCTCCCCACCTCACATTTCTCTGCATTAAATTTTATCCCCCATCTACTGCCCTATCCACGAACTTACTTTCTCCTGAAATTGCTTGCCATCTTCTTCGTGGTTAACCACACGCTTTTTGTTCCCCGAGTGAAAATTTGATATTATGGGCTGGATTTTACAGATCTCCAGGGTCCTGCCCCACAGGGATCTAATGGCCATCAGACCATTAACTGGTTGAAGGCGGGACTGCTGCCTCCATCTGGGGAGGAGGTCCCGCCTCCGAGAGCTGCCGGCCAGTCAAAAGGCCGGCTGTTCTCTGGTCCCAGCAGCGCCACTGGGAGCGGTGGCCACTGCTGGGACTACATCCAGTCCTCATCGGCGAGCAGCCATGGAACTGGAGTTAGAGGTAAGTTGGTGGTGGTGGGGAGGGGTGTCACCAGGGCCAAGCTGGCAGGCTTCAGCAAGGGGGCTGGGGGGTGGGGGGGGTGGGGGGGGTGGGGGGTCCGAGTGGTCAGGGCATGGTGGGAGGCGGGGTTTAGAGACAGCATGGGGGGGCCAGGTGGAAGGCTTTGGGAAGTGTTCCCTTTGGATCTTGGGGCCCATTAAAGGTACGCACCACCCACCTGCACCCCCCATCACTGCCCGCCACTGGCCCACACAGTGAAAGCTGCTGTGCTGGCTGCTTAACGTGGGCCTCTCCCACTGCTGGTTAAATCGGTGGTGGAGGAATGAGGCCCGTAAGTGGCCATTAATTGGTCACTTAAAGGCCTGAATTGACCCACGCAAGGCAAGACCATACAACAGCTGGTAAAATTGCGGGGTGGGCAGGGGCGGGTAGGTTCATGGCAGGCATGGCACCCATGGCAATTTATGAGCCCCTGTCTGCCAATCCACCCCAAGAGAGCCATAAAATCCAGCCTTCTGTGTCCTCTTAGTCCAGATCATTAATATTAATTGAGAAGAGCAATAGTCTAATACTGACCCCTGTGGGACACCTTTGTTTATATCCTTCTAGTCTGAAAAGCACTCTTCTCCCTCTCCTTTAATTAGCTTCCAGCTCATACTGTCACATTCCCTTTCATATCACATGCCTTTATTTTACCAGCCTCCCCTCCTCAGCAGCATCTTATCAAATGCCCCTTTTTAAAATCCACGTATACAACGTCCACCATATTCCCTTTGTCGGTACGCTTTATTATTTCTTCAAAGAACTCGATTGAATTTATCAGGGATTACTTACCTTTGGGAATCCATGCTAGCTGCCCTTAATGTAACTACCATCCTTCCAGGTGAATACTCACATCATCACGTATTACGGCCTTTAGGAGTTTACCCACCGCAAATGTTAGGTTGACTGGCCTATAGGTCCTTGATCCATCCCATTCTTCTTTTTTGATGGAAGGTATTACAATAACAACCCTCCATTCCTCTGGCACAGCCACCATATCGAAAGATGCTTGATTATGACCAGAGCCTCTGTGATTTTCTGTCTTAATTCCTTTAGCATTCTATAATATCTACCACCAGGCCCGGGTACCTTTTCCACTTTGACTGCTACCAAATCATCCACTTGCTCATCGATGGTTCTCTGTGGTAATTATTTACCAGCTCATGTACCCTTTCGCACCCGCTATTGTACTCGCCTGCGAAAATCAAGGCCAAACCTTTACCCATGAGATAACTCATGTATTTTTTCGCCCTAATCGCCCCTTCCCTTTATTTAACTATCCATGGGCCAGAATGTTACGTGCTGCAATCGGACGCAAGGCCAACCCGACTGAGGGCGGAAACACGTGAGGAAATGTCAGGCGGGCGTCCTGACGTCATGGCAATGTCGCACCATGTCACGTTTGGCGGGCGCGCGCGGGAGTCGGCAGGACTTTGAATTTATCATGTTACAGGGCAATGGGGGCAATCGAGGCAAAGGTGATGAGTCAGCAGAGCTTAGTGGGGGGGTAGAGGATGTGGCCGGCAGACTGCCGGAAACCTAGAAACTGTGTCAAATGACACTCAACAAAGCGATGCTGGAGAGTCAAGGCTCCAAGAAACACAAAAGCGTGGATAAGGGATTAAAAATGTTGAAGTGAGGGTTAGGTATCTGGAGTTGAACAATTTAGTGGAGGTGAGATGGATAGGATATGGAGTTTGAAATGCAGCTCATTGTTAAGCAGGTGACCAAGGCTCACAGACAGCCTGCTGAGTACTATATTCATTAGATATTTTATGATTTGCCATACATGTTACCACATCTCCACAAATGCACACACATATCATACACAAGTTACCTAGTTCATATAATAAAACACAAACGGATAAAGGTACTTAGGTACAAATTACATTCAACTTCTGTCCTTCAGAGGAACCATAGAGAAGGCAGCCCTGGTCAATTCAAGTTTTCAAGACCGAGATCGATCGATTTTGTTCATTTTGCATTGAAGTATATGAAGCACAGGCATGCAAATGGAGTTCAGGTGCAGAACAGCCATGATGTGATCAGATGGTGCAACAGGCTCAAGGGGCGGAATGACCTACTCCTGGTCCATGTTCCTATGTGTCACTGGTGCAGCTGAACAGGGTTGTCTCAGCTTCAAGCATCATCACCATCAGCAAATACATCCATCAGCAACCCAGATAGAATGCATGCACTTAGTGTCCATTATGTGACATGGAGGAAGATGCATCATCATGGGGACACAGATAGTGGTGGAGAAGCAGAGCAGATGGATGCTGAGGGAGCAGGGGGATGAAGGCAGATGTCACATATGCTGAATGCCTCTCCAAAGTTACTTTGGAATACACGTGAGTGAGCTTATTTTTCATCAGAGAGTGTCACAACACATTAACCATGTTGAATAGATTCTTGGCTCCATGTCCATTCCACTACAAGAGATGGACAAGCAACAATCTGCCATTGTTCAAATCCCTCAATGAACTCCCCCTTTCCTATCACTGTAACCCCCAAAAAAGCGTGCGGGGACTCTATGAACTTCCAACTTTGACCTCTTGTGCTTCTTTTGTCCCACCGCTGACAACAATGCCTTCAACCTTCCTTAATCCCCTCAATCTCTCGCTCTCCTTATTTAAGATGTTCCTTAAAACCTACTTCTGTGGCCCAGTTTTTAAGTACCTGTCCTAATATCTACTCCTTTGTCTGTCTCATTTTTGTCTGATAAAGTTCTGCTGAAGGATGATTTGTGACTGCATGGACAAACTGTATATGTTGCTGCTTTACTACCCACGATCAGCATGTTTGTATGTAAAGGGTGTGTATTTTCTTATTTCAGAGTGATTGTCCCAATTAAATAATTTCCAGCAGCAAGCTTTTTTGTGAGTTTAAAAACAAAGGAGGTTATTTATTATCACACACCTACCCCGGAATATTAAACACGACATCTCACTCGCTCAAATCACACACACACACTATCACACACACAAAGCTTAGAGACAGATGAAGGTAAAACAATGCAATTACAATTTACCTGGAAAAACTCAGCAGGTCTGACAGCATCGGCGGAGAAGAGAAGAGTTGACATTTCGAGTCCTCATGACCCTTCAACAGAACTGAGTAATATTAGGAGAAGGGTGAAATATAAGCTGGTTTAAGGTGGGGGTGGGGGTTTGGGGGGGGGGGGGGGGTGTGGAGAGAAGTCGAGGGGGGGGTGGTAGTAGGGACAAGCAAGCAGTGATAGGAGCAGATAATCAAAAGATGTCACAGACAAAGGTACAAAGAGGTGTTGAAGGTGGTGATATTATCTAAGAGAATGTGCTAATTAAGAATGGATGGCAGGACACTCAAGGTACAGCTCTAGTGGGGGTGGGGTGGAAAGACTGACAGGGCATTACAGGTATAGATTTAAAAATAATGGAAATAGGTGGGAAAAGAAAAATCTATATAAATTATTGGTTAAAAACAAAAGGGAGGGGGAAGAAACGGAAAGGGGGTGGGGCTGGAGGAGGGAGTTCAAGATCTAAAGTTGTTGAATTCAATATTCAGTCCGGAAGGCTGTAAAGTGCCTAGTTGGAAGATGAGGTGCTGTTCCTCCAGTTTGAGTTGGGCTTCACTGGAACAATGCAGCAAGCCAAGGACAGACATGTGGGCAAGAGAGCAGGGTGGAGTGTTGAAATGGCAAGCAACAGGGAGGTTTGGGTCTTTCTTGCGGACAGACTGCAGGTGTTCTGCAAAGTGGTCGCCCAGTTTACGTTTGGTCTCTCCAATGTAGAGGAGACGGCATTGGGAGCAACGAATGCAGTAGACTAAGTTAGGGGAAATGCCAGTGAAATGCTGCTTCACTTGAAAGGAGTGTTTGGGCCCTTGGACGGTGAGGAGAGAGGAAGTGAAGGGGCAGGTGTTGCATCTTCTGCGTGGGCATGGGGAGGTGCCAGAGGTGGGGGTTGAGGTGTAGGGGGTGATGGAGGAGTGGACCAGGGTGTCCCGAAGGGAACGATCCCTACGGAATGCCGCCAGGGTGGGTGAAGGGAAGATGTGTTTGGTGGTGGCATCATGCTGGAGTTGGCGGAAATGGCGGAGGATGATCCTTTGAATGTGGAGGCTGGTGGGGTGATTAAGTGAGGACAAGGGGGACCCTATCATGTTTCTGGGAGGGAGGAGAAGGCGTGAGGGCGGATGCGTGGGAGACATTTCCAGCATCCGCAGTAGTTTTTTGTTTTTATCAATTACAATTTATGGTTGTCTCAGTTTCTTTCATAGCAGGCCTGCCGTTTCTGAGATGAAATTGATGCTTTAGCTGAAGTGAAGGCTTTGTAAAACAGAGGCCTCCTGTAGCTGAATTCCCAGGAGGTTAGCTCCAAGGTGAACTCGAAGTTGAAACAGGGTGGGCGGGAATCCTTCTCCCACTTTCAAGGTATTGCTGTTTATTACCTTGGCTGCTTAGATAACTAGTAGTCAGTTCAGTGGTTTTCAGATGGCGCTCTGTCTGCAAAACAGCTTCTTTCTGTTTTTAAAAGCAAACAAAAAGTATGGCTGTCTCATCATGTGACCTGCTTCAAGTCCAAAGTCCATTTCCAAATAAGGTGGGCGGTTAGGTCAATTATTCATCCTGTGTTGTGAGTTTCACACCTTGAGAGCTTGAGACATCCAGTGTCTTTGTACCTGAATGATCCATTCAATTTGAAATTACCCTTTTGAATTAGTTTCAGGAAAGAACATTGAGTCAACATCAATCTGGCAAGTTCCTTTTGTTCCCTCTTGAGACAGGGGACTGGTTTCAATCCACAAGAGAAGTCAGGTGATCCTTGGACAGCCTTCATTTTGTAGCCTTTTGTGGACAGTTTTTCAAAATATAAAAATAAGTCTGAAGTTCAGAATATACTGGGACATGACACTATACTAATGATGCTATCTAAACTCAAGTTGTTGTTGTTGAGCAGAGAACCGGAGATACAATCATACAAATATCAGACAACAAACTGTTAAACACTTTTGACAATTGCAACCATTGCTGCTATGGATACTGTGGGGTCCAATATGAAAGCAGGGAAGTTTTAATACAGCTGTAGAGGGCCTTGGTGAGACCACATCTGGAGTGCTGTGTACAGTTTTGGCCTCCCTTATTCGAAAAAAAATTGCATTAGAAGCAGTTCAGAGAAGGTTCACTCAACTCATTCCTGGGATGTTGGGCTTATCTTATGAAGAAATGCCCAATGGAGTTTAGAAGAAAGAGAAGTGATCTTAATGAAACATCTAAGATCCTGAGGGGACTTGATAGGGTGGATATAGGGAGGATGTTTCCTCTTGTGGGGGAGACTAGAACGAGGGGAGATAGTTTAAGAATAAGATGTCTCCCTTTAAGACAGAAATAAGGAGAAATGTTTTCTCTCAGAGGGTCATTAGTCTGTGGAATTCTCTTCCCCAGAGAGCAGTGAAGGCCGAGTCATTGAGTATATTCAAGGCTGAGATAGACAGATGTTTGAAAGACAAGGGGGTTGAGGATTTTGGGGGTGGCAGACAGGAAATTGGAGTTGAGACCGCAACGAGATCAGCCATGATCTTATTGAATGGCAGAGCAGGCTCAAAGGGCCGAATGGCCTACTTCTGCTCCTAAGTCTTATGTTCCTATGTCCAAATTCTAAGAGGTCATGAAGGCCATTGTAGCTCATTTAAGAATTGGTTTCAGGCAACCTTCAAGCAAGGATGCAACTATTTTGTTGAGTATCTGCGTTCTCCACTCTGATCACTGGACTTCATGAGAATATACCCTGTGGTTGTGACAGGCATGAGGAGGTCTGAGTAAGTGCTGTAGCCATCTTCTCACAAAGCAATGAAACCTTAGTGTTTACATAGTAGAGACTCCTGTAGCTGTATCTCAACTGGTTGAACTGGAACTTCGTCGAGCCTTGAGATGCAAGGAGTTACAACGTCTGTTATGGTAGCTCATAACAGTCAGTTAGTTGGTTCAGTGAGGGGTGCACGTCACCTCCTGCCCTCTGTGCGCACAGGCTGCAGTCATCTCTCAGTGGCTGCTTAAGGTTAAAACCATACCCCCACCCCCCAATCACTTGTGTTAGTGCTTCATGGAAACTTTGACATCTTGTTCTTTCTTCCTAAAACTAAGTCAAAGGTATGATTGGAAAAAAATGAACTCAATCTGTGAGTTCAAAATGTGCGAGTTTCTCTTGATTGCCCTTTCATAAGGGCTTAACAGTCCTTACTGAGTAATGTTTCTTTGATCCACTTGGTGGATTAACTTTCAAAAATGATTCAATGAGAAGAAAATAATGGCAAAAAAACTCAGCTAAAACTTTTATTAAATTCATCTTGCTCACTTATTCATTCACATCTATTTTTTTTTGTTCAGCTTGATTTGAGGAAAATATAGCCCTTAATGGCCAAGAGCTGGCAAGGAGGGAGAGGGGGGTGCAGCGGTAATGTCACTAAAACCAGAGGCCCAGGCTAGTGGCCTGGGGATACAGGTTCAAATCCCACCACATAGGCTGGTGGAATTTAAATTCCATTAATAAATCTGGAATTGAAAGCTAGCCTCAATATAGCAAGAAGACCAAAAATCAGTTCCACATTGTTGTGAAACCAGATGGTGATTGTTTGCTCCACTCATCAATGACAGGCCACGTTTCCCACCACCGCTAGTCAGGAACCTAATTTCAATACTTTAGCATCTCATTATAAGCCCTGCTCACCGGAATCATCCCCCCCCCACCCACACTGGATCATCTGGGAATGTAGGCACGTACTTCACAACTGTACACAAGCAACGTTCACCTGGCGAGCTGCACTTCACTCGGGATTTCAGGGTTTGTTTACCTACCTTGCTTCAGGCAGCACTCGCAGTCATCAGCGCCAGGCTTCGCAGGTAGGACCGCATCACTTTTAGGGGAGGTCTCTACCTACCAGACCAGCTGTAAGGCATCGGTGGCGTACCAACAGCTGCAGGGCTAGGGCTTGCTTGGGGAAGGGGGAGAAGTGCCTTCAGGCAACGGAAGAGGCTGCAGGGTGAGGGCTGTACTGGGGAAGGCAGGTATCCCAGGGTGTATGTGGGGAGCACATGTTGATCTGTGCAAGTGGCCTCAAGGTGGTGAGGGCTGAGGAGGCAGCCTCCAGAGGAGATGAGGCCAGATGGAGATGTGAGGGTGTGTGAAAGAGTGAGTGGTGATGTCCCTTGAGCTGGCAGTGAGTGAGATGCCGGTGAATGTGTGATGGGCTTGTGAGTGTGTGAGTTTAGAGTGATGAGATGTTTGCCTTACCCTGGCTGCACGAATGAGATCATTCATCCGTTTTCTGCACTGGATGGCCGACCTCTTGTGTGCAGTATTGGCACTCTGCCATCATCTCCCAAACCAGAGTGGTGAGACTGATGGGCCTCCTGGAGCCAAAGCAGGGGTAGAGGACATCACGGCGGGCCTCCACGGCGTCCAGAGGCATCCCAGGGATGCGTCACTCAGTTGGGGGGGGCTGCACTATTCTTGACCTTTAGGGTCATGGGCCAGAATTTTACGCCAGCGGGATTTTACAGTCCCGCCAAAGTCAATGGAGTTTAGACTGGCTTACTGGCCCATGCTTTAACCGGGGCAGTCCTGGGCTGAAAGTGTTGAGAAGTGTGCACGCGGCTGCAGGTTAAGTGTGGCTCCCTGCGTGAGGAAGCGGCAGAGTAACGGCATGGTGGACAAATCGGAGGCTGCCCGCCAGTGAGACAGCGTCTTTCCTGTGTCTGCATAGTTAATGAGGCGGGAATGGGATGAGACGGCGTGAAAGCCCGCCATTGCAGGCGGTGGGTAAAACAACGGGGTTTCCCACCCACTACCGCACTTTGTGCAAATCTCGAACGATTCTGCCCCTCGCGAAGTCTGCAGGTGAAAGGACAGGGTATAATTAGGGCTCCTAATTCGGTCCATATTCCTCATTTTAATCTAATACTTTTATTCTGTATTATTTATACTTTAACTGCAACATCTACAGGAGTTTGGGAAGGGGAGATGTCGAGGTTGGTCAGTGTGTAGGAGGTTGTCTACAGTGCAGGCTGAGGACTGGGGACTTAAACAAATGGAGGAGCTACAGTGCCGCCACTGCTGGGAGGGTGTAATTACAACTGATAACAACACTTCCATTGGCCAGGATTTTACATTGGTCGGGCCGGCTCGGCGGGATTGGTCGGGAACCCAACCACCACCCACGATCAGCTCCGCACCGCCATTTTAGGCGTGCGGGCCAATTAAGGCCCCCCCCCCCAGCATAATCCACGACTCCAGCATCAGTGTGAAGGGGCAGGCGGGGGCGGGAGCTCAATGTCCGGCGTGTCCAATGGTGACCCGGAGGCTGATTCAAAAGCGTCTGCGGCAGCCGTGCGATGGCTGCCATTGACTCGGAGGACCCTCGGTTATGGAGAACGTCAGCGCTGAACACGGCAGGCGAGAGGGCAGGTTGGTGGGGCAGTCGGCCCCCACGGTTTTCCAAGTGTCTCGCCGCCTTCCTGGAGGAGGTGGCAGCATCGCCGGGATATACTCGTCCCCAGGGACGGGAGGAGGAGGAGGCCCCCCACCCACCCACCTCACCAAAAATGCCTGGGAAGAGGCGGTATCCAGGGTGAGCTCCCACGATGTGGTGAGGTGCACATGGGTGCAGTGCCGTAAGCGCTTCAATGACCTCCTTGGTCAGGGAAGGGTGAGTGCCACAGGGAGGTAAGAGTGCACTGAGGTCAGAATGTCTGTCATAGCAACCGTTCCACTGTCGTCTCTATATTGTTGTGAGCCTGGAACATGGAATCCCCATTGATAATTGAAAGGCGAGGGCACCCTGGTCCGGGTGCCAGGCATGCACAGTAACAGTGTAATGACCTCAAACTAATGACATGTCCTTGTTCTTCCTTTCAGGCTCACCAGAAGCCCGTTGGGGTCAGGAACCTGAAGACCCACTGCTCATCCCAGAGGACACAGACAACAGAAATGCATCAGTGTCACACCCTCTCAGCCAGGCAGGCACCAGCACAGATACCAGCACCTCGGTGGGCGTTAGATCGGCAGATAGTATCTCGGTGCATAGCGGTGAGGGCTCTTCACACTTGCTTGAGGTGCGGGCGGAGTCAGAGAGTGCCCAGGGCGCCGGCAGTCGGAGGACTGCTGGGGCCCAGGAACGTGCTCAGTCGGAGGCTGATGATGTGCCTCTGGAGATGTTCCTGAGGCAGCAGATGCTGGAAGTCCACAGGGTGTGTGGGAGGATCTGGCGGAGATACATGAAGGAATGTGTGCCATGGTCTCCATTGTGGAGGAGTCCATGCAGAGCATGGGATCCCTTCCTGTTGACAAAGACACCCAGCTCACCCTCTGGCGCCTTGATGGCCACATGTGTGCAGTCGATTACACCCTGGATGCAGGGGAACCCACCAATCACTGCAAAGCCTCTAGCTCGCTCTGCCTGGCTGGCCTCATCCGTTTGGTAGTGAATGAAAGTCAATGCACGCCTGAAGAGAGCATCTGTCACCAGCTTGACACAACTGTGGACAGCTGATTGGGAGACACCACAAAGATCACCCACTGACCCCCTGGAAAGAGCCGGAGACATAGAAGTTGAGGACCACTGTGACATTCAGAGCCACTGGCATGGGGTGTCCACCCACACACTCGGAGCTGATCTCAGGGCCGATCGTCTGACAGATGGAAGTCGCTATCTCCCTTGAGAAATGGAGCCTCCTTCGGCATTGCACCTCAGACATATTGAGGCAGCTGCATCGCCGCCTGTAAACCCTGGCAGCAGGATAGTGGCATCTTCTGCGGCCCCTTCCACCTTGGACTACCTCTTGGCCCTGAGCCCCTTGCGCCTGTGCCTGTCCTCCCAAAGGTCACTTCCTTGGAGGCTGAGTAGGGGCACCTGGCCTCCTCCCTCTTCTGGCCCTCTCTTCCCCCTCAGAGGAGGTGCCTCCAGCGGAGACCACACTCCCCATTCCCAGGGTAAGGGAAGGCTGTCTGATACCTCGAAGGCCCCAAGTGTTAGGACACCTCTGGAGTCCTGAACTGAAGCCTGTTATTTCTGTCAAAGCAGCTCTGAAGTGAAATGAAGTTGTCCTGTTCACACAAGCAAGCAGCAGTAAGTAATAATCTAAAGTACTAACAACTCGTATTAACGAGCCCACTCACCCCTCTTATCTCACCTATGGACGAGGTTTTTGAAAATGTGGCCTACCCACCTGCCCGTTGCGCCCTGAAAATCGCACGGGCTGCGCAAAATCACAGACAATTGGTGCCTCAAGGGCCTTAACTGACCCGTTAATTAATGGCGGGCGCGCCTCCGTCCTCATAGCGCGCCCGCCTACTGAAATATGGCGATGGTCCACGGTGACGTCGGCACACGCGCCCGACATCATCGCGCGTTATTTTACGTTCTGGCGTCTCGGGCCCCACCACCGCAGGTCGAATGTAAAATTCTGCCCATCGTCATTGCAGACAAAAGAATTCATAATGGACAAAGTTAACACAAATGCGACACAAAAGAAATAATCAACAGGAAGCAATGTTTTGTAGAAAGTTATAGACATGGGCCAGTGTTTTGAATCCTGTTGCCAGAGCCATTTGGTCACCGGGGCACAGCGGAGACAGGGAAACCAGCTGGGGAGGGGGCACAGACCCCTAGCAGAATCTGCCCAACTCCCAGCTTGTAATTTGAATGGGTGGAGAATTGGGTGGTCTCTCTCCCAGTCGCCTGCCCCTCCCAACCCGAGTCTCCTACCTCTCTTGTGCCCACCTGACCCGGCGGCAGGAACAGGAAAACTTGCCATGTTAAGTGCCTCGGGGTATCCCAGAGGGACCCCAAGCTCCATTTCTCTGCATGAGCGCTCCCTGCGGGCAGTCTCACCAGCCGGGAGCACACATCCGGAAATCGCTGGCACAGCCCCAGCAAATGTTAATTCACCGTTGGAGGGAGAATCATGGAGAGCTAGCCAGAGGTTTCCCAATACCACCTGGCGAGGCTTCAATCTCGCGGAGAACAATAACAAAATAATTCCCATTTGTGTTATTTATTAAGGGTCACGTAGCCAACTAGGCTTCAAGACCAAACCAATTGGGATTTGGCTCCATAAAACACATCTTACTAAAACTAGGCTTCAGATCAAAAGCTTATTGTTGGCTCCAAGTTCAAAGGAGGTTGGAAGGGGCGGTGGGAGAAGGTGGGGTGGGGAGAAAGGCCACATTGAATAAGAGAGTTGTCAATCTGATGGCCCCAAAACCAATGGATTCTTATGAGTTTCTGGGGAAGTATACCAAAATGTTTTGGTGCAATGTATAATGCCTACCCTTTGCCTTGTCCCTGCCCTGGCTCTCGAATGGTACTGGCAGCTTTTGTTTTCTGACTGTTGGTTTATGTACAATGACAGTCACCTGGGCGGTGGGCTCTTTCAAGTCAAGTCCGAATGAGAAAATGGAGTAGCAACTGACTGTAATGAACACATCTTGTGCATTAAAGTTATATATTTTCTTAAAGCCAACTTTATGAGGGGCTTCTCTTTAATTTTTTTCTGTGGCAGTTATGTGAAGAGACAAGAGGAACCGAGCGTAAGTTTTAAACTTTAATTTTTAGTATTCCCAAAGCCATATGTCCTTTCCTAATCACAGAATCGCAGGACCGTTACAGGAGGAGGCCATTCGGCCCATCATGTCTGCACCGGCTCTCCAAATGAGCGCCATGACTTAGTGCCATTCTCCTGTTTTCTCCCCGTACCCTTGTACATTGTTTCCATTCAAACGATCATCTGTTGGCCTTTTGAATGCCTCGATCAAACCTGCCTCCAACACGCTCCCAGGCAGTGTCATTCCAGACCCAAACCACTCGCGGCGTGAAAAAGCTTTTTCTCACAAACAAATTCAAATGCAAACTCTTGTTTTGCGTTTATCAACCAGCTGACATGAATAATACGATAGTCTTATTCGTGGCCACAGGGCTTATGCCACAGGACCATTAAAAGCTTAAACTCAACATTTTTTCAACTTAACTAGGGTCCATGTTCACACAGCACGGAAGGAGGCCATTCAGCCCATCGTGCTTGTGCCGACTATGTGGGCAGGGTTTTCTGCACCCGCCCGCCGCCGGGATTGTCCAGTCCCGCTGCAAGTCAATGGACTTCAGGCTGGGGCGCCGCCTCACCCACAACAGGGCCGGAAAATCATGGCCTTTGAAGGAACAATCCAACTTCCACTCTCCTGCTCTTTCCTCACAGCTCTGCAATTTTTTTTTTTTCCTTTTCAAGTATTTATCCAATTCCCTTTTGAAAGTTACTATTGAATTCCTTTCAGGCAGAACATTCCAGATCATAACCGCACCCTGTAAAAGAAAAAATTCCCCTGATCAGTCCCTCTGCCCCTTTTGCCAGTTATCTTAAATCTAGTTATTGACCATCCTGCCAGGGGAACAGGCTTCTCCTGATTTACTCTATCAGAACCCCTCATAATCACAAACGCCATTTTAACTCTCTCCTTAACCTCCTCTGCTCTAAGCTGGACAGTCCCGGCTTCTCCAGTCTCATGTGCCTAACTAAAGTCCAGCAACTTCATAGACTGGAATTTGAAAAGGCAGTAATATGATGTGACAACCTGTGCCTGACGAAAAGAATTATTCCAAGATGGTGGCTGTGAGCGATGGATGAAGTCTAGAAAATATTTTTTAAATCACTCTGTTAAGTTTATAAACACACGCACACACATGCATTGATCAGTGGGGACCTGGAGATTGAATAATCACACACTTACTCATTTTAATTCTGATACAACAATTGTTATTCAGGTCTGGAGTTAAGTGCATTTCCACAGTGGTCAGTCAATCTGTTACAGAGACAGTGAAGGGCAAATAGGCAGATAGGAGAATTATACTAATGAATGTTCTCAAATCCCTAGACGAATTTCAATCATCTCGTAATATGATAGGTATAGTTGAGTCGATGAATCTTCAGGGGATAATTGAAAATCTGGGAGATAGGTTAGGCCATATAACTTGTACATGGGCTTTGTTTTATTTCTTTAATTGAGGAAACCTTTGCAAAGAGCCAAGGTTCATAGAACTGGGCAAGAACCCAGCAGAGTCAGGAAAAAACAGAAAAATTAGATCATTCAAAAAGGTGACTTTAAGGTTGGATTTTTAAATCCTGTAAATCATAGGAAGAAGGCTAGCCTGAGGGAGGTTCTTGATTCCACACTTTAATGTTGGGAAGAATTTATTGAAGTTGGGGTAGTTTGCTGCTGGAGACATTCCATGGAGCCGCACTTGTTATCCAGCTGCAAAGCAGGTAGCTAAGTAGCCAATATGGTGGGCACAGTGCACTTGATCAGTGGAAGCGCATCATATTGGTAAATGCAGAAAGCAGGCCTAAGGCCCTTTGCATATGCACATAGGGGCTCAGATGTCTGTTTGAGGAGTCCTTTACAATATTGGGCTGCCCTTGGCAGAGCCCACTCGGCCCCTTCACAATTGCCACTCCCACCCCCCCCCCGCCCCCCACCACCAGTTCCCCGGATCAACCCCTTCCTCCTGATCGCTCCCACCCGCCCCCGCCCTCCCCACCCCCGCCACCCCACACATCCCACTCTACCAGGATTTAACCACTGTGAACAACACAAAAGGCCGGAATTAGAGATTCAAACCCCAATCCCATTTTTATCGGGAGCCTTCGTAAATTGGGGATTCCTCTCCCAAGTGCTGCCTGGGAGATCAGCAATTTAAATTTTCCACCAAATTGTTCCGCCTCCCCTCCCCACTCCATGACACCATGAGCCTTTGCTCAGAGACGCCTCAGGTTTGGTGATGTCACCTGACCACCATTGCAGATAGCCAGCCTGGCTCGGGGGTCTGTGACTGTCAGCAATGGGCTACGTCTGGAATCGGGGATGGGAAAGGCACTCATGGGGAGAGATGGAGACTGGGGAATGGGGGCTCAGAGGAGATGGGGAATGGGGAATAGGGGTCAGGGGAGATGGGGAATGGGGAATGGGGGTCAGGGGAGATGGGGAATGGGGAATAGGGGTCAGGGGAGATGGGTAATGGGGAATAGGGGTCAGGGGAGATGGGGAATGGGGAATGGGGGTCAGGGGAGATGGGGAATGGGGAATGGGGGCTCAGAGGAGATGGGGAATGGGGAATAGGGGTCAGGGGAGATGGGGAATGGGGAATAGGGGTCAGGGGAGATGGGTAATGGGGAATAGGGGTCAGGGGAGATGGGGAATAGGGGTCAGGGGAGATGGGTAATGGGGAATAGGGGTCAAGGGAGATGGGTAATGGGGAATAGGGGTCAGGGGAGATGGGGAATAGGGGTCAGGGGAGATGGGGAATGGGGAATGGGGGCTCAGAGGAGATGGGGAATGGGGAATAGGGGTCAGGGGAGATGGGGAATGGGGAATGGGGGTCAGGGGAGATGGGTAATGGGGAATAGGGGTCAGGGGAGATGGGGAATGGGGAATGGGGGCTCAGGAGAGATGGAGACTGGGGAATAGGAGCTCAGGGAGAGAGAGATGGAGACTGGGAAATGGGGGTCAGGGGAGAGAGAGATGGGGAATGGGGAATGGGGGCTCAGGGGAGATGGGGAATGGGGAATAGGGGTCAGGGGAGATGGGGAATGGGGAATGGGGGCTCAGGGGAGATGGAGACTGGGAAATAGGAGCTCAGGGAGAGAGAGATGGAGACTGGGGAATGGGGGCTCAGGGGTGATGGGAACTGGGGAACGATGTTGAGAGGATGGAAGTGGAGGGAAGAGGTTTGAGCTCTGGGGAATTAAGGTCAAGTTGGAAGGGTAATGAGTGAGGGTGTGTGTGTGTGAGGACCAGCAGCAGCAGTGTGTTGGTGAGTGAGAGCAACACTGAGCGAGGGGCAGTCAGGAAAGGGATGAGTGAAACCTGCCATCTTACTGTGGGTAAATAGTGAAAGACTGTTTCTACTGGTAAATAAATGCAGAACCAGGCAACGGAAACCAAGGATTCTCAGTGGGGAGGATGGTTCATGTAATGCGGGAAATTAGCATGTGGAATTCCTCACCGCACAGGGGAACGGAGTTTGAGGCTAAACCTTCATTTAAAGGGGAAGTAGGATAAAGATTTGAAAAGGAGGAATATAAAAGGATGGGGCTAAATGAGTTACAAGAGGCAATGTCAGCACTGGGGTCAAATAGGCCCCTCCTGTGTACTAATTTCTATAATTCTATGAAAACTCTCCTTTATAAGACTGAGCCCAGGGCGTGGTTTAGAAATGTTGGTGCTGAGCTGAGTTAAGGACAATGCTGTCCTGTGAGAAGTGCCCCAAACACCGAGCCCACTGCCCTTTGTGCGATCTTTTGGTTTGTTTCAGGTTGATCTGTGCAGCCCGGTTTTGAAGCACGAAGTACAAATACAGATCAGACCTGACTGAGGCTCCCAGCTCCCAGTGTCATCACCTCCTCGTGACGCCAGAGTCCAAGGAGACAGGGAGGACGGTGGGGCTTTAAAGTGACATCAGTTGGGGAGGCTGACCACATGTTATGTAGAGCAGGGGATTTCTGGCTATTGGTTCAGGGTAAATTCAATGGGTTATATGATTATTACTAGTTATAGGTTGGATGTTGGAACATTGCACCAATTACCAACAGTTCCATATGGACTGTCAGTGAGTTATTGTGTTGCTGTTGGTTATGAGCGGAATCTGAGTGTGGCCAGTATTTGTTATCAGTGCAAATTCGGTGATTTACCATTAGTATCAAGATTCCTCCCAGTCCAGCTTTCACCTCTGCAAATCACTTCCCCACCTTTGGTGTCTCCTCTTCTTCTCCCATGGGTTCCCCACATTCCCCTCCCTCGGTTTCCCCTCCTCCCCTCCCTCAGTTTACCCTCCTCCCCTGCTTCCGTTTCCCATCTTCCCCTTCCTTGGTTTCTCTCTTCACCACCCCCCCCTCAGTTTCTCCTTCTCCTTCTCCCCACCCGTTTCTCCTCCTCCTCCTCCCCACCCATTTCCCCTCCTCCCTCCCTTGGCTTCCCCTTCTCCACCCCCTTGGTTTCCCCTCCTTCCCCTTTGGTTTCATCTCCTCCCCACCTCGGTTTCCCCTCCTCCCCCCTCAGTTTCCCGTCCTCCTCCGCACCCATTTCCCCTCCTCCCTCCCTTGGTTTCCTCTCCTCCCCACCTTGGTTTCCCCTCCTCCTCCCCTCAATTTCCCCTCCTTTTCCCCACCCCTCGGTGTCCCCTCCCTCTCGGCATGGAGTGGACCTCCTGGTTCTCGGGGTGCCTCACGACCACAAGTAAACGTATTCCGGCTTGGCAGGCTTGGCAATTACAATATTTATAGAAGTCACATGATTAGGTGTTCGAGGATCAGACATCACGTGGCCAGGCGTCATGTGATCGGAATGTCATGTGATCAAACCTCCAGGAGTGCCTGGGACCAGAGTTGGCAACCCAGCCGAAAACTGAAAACTGAAATGCCAGTTGACCTGGTTATCCTGAGTTAAATGAGAGAAGCCCCCGGGGGCCATGATCGAGCAAGTTCTCAGGACTTGCTGGGTTGGCACAGAGAACGTTCCTCGCTGATGCAAACTGATTTCTTGGCCGTTGGATCTTAATTGTGGCTTTTGGCCCTGCTAAATATGCTGACCTACTGGTGTATGAGCCCACAGGGAGCAGCCGTCCTCTGGCACGTCACCCACAGGCCAGCCTCCACGTGCCAGGAGTTCCAAAGCAGTAAATCTCTCCCTAAACGTTTGAATTTATTGATGGCTTTCCCAGTCCTGGCTTTGCCACACTACCAGCACCTCAATCAAAACCTTTTGGCAGCGCAGCTGCTGCATGTTATCTGACCTCCGAGAAGCCGACCATGGTTACTATGGAAACGTGTCTTCCCAGCCTTATGGCTGACATTTTTCTCGGGACCTTCTGACTGCATTAATTGTCGCCCCTTTGCCCTGAGCAAATTACTTCCATACAATATTTCTGGGCACTTTCCTGTACCTTTGACTTGAGAAAGTGACAGCTTTTGACTGCACATTAAAGGTTTATTCCCCAGTGGAGAGTGAATCAAACAGGCACCACAGCACAGGCACAGTCCATCCATTTCTTATAAATGAGTACAAAGTCAGAGACAAGTACACCCACTATTTCCCCCCAGTATACTCTCCGGGAACACTATACCCACTGCTGGAAGTGTTGAACCATGTCCGTGTGTGCAAAGAAGAATGTTGGACCCTCGTGAGCTTTATTTCTTTCCAAATTCGATCCCTGACTCATAATTTCACCCAAGTGACCATTATCTAAATGGAGGTGGTGAATGCCTGCAGCTTTTCTTGATTATGCCAGATTCGACTTAAGCCAACAATCTTCCAGACAGGAAATACCTCAGAGTCCTCCTGCCTTTCACAGTTATGAGCTTAGATCCAATTAATATTCAGCAAAGCTCCGTCCCTTCAACATTTGGAATAACAAGTAAAACACGGTGAGCGCTGGAAATCTGAAATAGAAGCAGAAGGTTCTGGAAATACTCAGCAGCTCTGGCAGCATCGGTGGAGAGAGAAATAGAGTTAATGTTTCAGGACAGAAGAATTCGACTCGAAACGTTAACTCTGTTTCTCTCTCCACGGATGCTGCTCAGTATTTCCAGCATTTTCTGTTTTATATTATGTAAGTTTTGAAGTCATGGCTACCTTTTGGCTATATGGTTCGTGAACCAGTCATTATAACGGCTGTTTGAGGAGTCGTTTGATGATGAACTAGACAGTTTTCGCACAATTTATTCGATGTATTGGTGCTGACTTTTAAACAGAAGTCATGCAATGCGCCGCCTTGATCTCCTCTGGAATATGGGGTGGGAATTGTCAAGCTGCAGGACAAATGCTTTCCACAGTCAGGTTGGAAAATCCAAGAGGTGGGGAACGAGCCTGGGAGTCAGCGATTGACCATCTTCTATCCCTTTGGGCATCCAGTCAACTGCAGAATCCTGGGCATAGGTTGCCGAGGACAAAGAAAGAAAGACTTGGAACTTACGTCACGCCGTTCAGGGCCAAAGCACCTTGCAGCCAGAGAAGCACTGGTCAAATTGTAGTCATTGTTGTGTTGTGGCAGCCAATTCCAGCAAGATCTCAAAACAGCAATGAAATAATTGATCAGATAATCTGTTTTGAGGCGTTGGGTGAGGTATAAATGTCGGTCAGAGCATCCCTGCTGTTGTTCAACATGGTGCCATTCTACCTGAGAGAGCAAACAGGGCCTCAGTTTAAGATCTTAACCCAAGAGGCAGCACGTCTGACAGTGCTGCACTTCCTCAGTACTGCATTGGTGTATCAGCTCAGACTTCAAGTCTGCAGACTCGAACCCCCAACCTCAGAGGCAGGATCGCTACCACTGAGCCCCAGCAAGAGTGAAGGGGCAAGTGACCGTGTAAAAGCAAATAAGCAGGATTGTACATGCAAATTAGTCTAGATTGGTGCTCAAAATGAAACTGCTTTATTTACAGCATCACTGTTTACAGCCACCAGTCACGAGTGTCAGGCTTCACAATAGCGTTACGTTAAGGAGTCAGTGCTGGCTCACAACCAGAAAGCTATAGGCTCAAGTCTCACTCCAGAGACTTTAATAAGGAGGGAATGCTGCATTTCTGAAGGTAGCATCAATCAGGAGGCACGTTAATCCGCAGTCCCATGCGTCCTCTCGGGTAGATGTAAAAGATCTCGTGGCACTATTTCCTGAGAGGCACTTCTCCCACTGATCTTGCCACTTCCAAATAATTCATCAGCTGCGAAGTGCTGTATAAGTGCAAGTCTGTTCCATGCGTGTGAATAGGTAATTGTTCAGCTTGTAACACAGCTGTCTAAGGCTATAAGGTAACCTAAAATATAGCTCCTGAAGCGCAGCAATGCATCTTGCTAAATCCAACTGTACTTCCTATCCCTGTAAAGAAATCTTCCAACACTTGGATGAAGATTGGATTCCTTGGATATAGAGGAAAAAGACTGGAGTCCATTCTTTGAGACTCTATTTTTTTAAATTTCTGTCAGAGCCAGAGATTTACATTCATCAAAGGGATAGTTTGCTGATACCTTGTTTCCCATTCTGTTAACTGCATGCTTAGCTACTGCACTTTCTGGGCCTTGAACAACTTACCCCAGAGGTGGAACATTGCCGCAGGACTGACTGAATCAAAATAATTCAGTCAACGTGATAGCCGGAACTAAAGATAAACAAATATAATCCAAAAGAGCCCCTTCAATTAGATGGAACTTCATGGCCTGCTATTTTGGGAATCTCCATCTGAATCAATAAGAAGTTGGATTCTATTGTCTACTTTCTGATGACTTTCAGCCTCCAAGTTCGATGTTCACTTTTCTTCTGTTAGAGCTCCCTCTGCAGACCATAGAGCTCAATAACTGAATAAAAGGAATTGAGCAAGCCAATGTTGAGGGGCATTCTACAAATAACTTAATTAACCTTCCCAAAGTGCTTCACAGGGGCATTATGAAACAAAATACGGGACCGAACCACATGTCAAAATCCAGGTGTTGGAAGACTGGGGCCAACATATATGAGGTGCCCGACACATTTTCAGATAATGTCGACAAGGCAACATTTAGATGAGAAATGGGAAGGGGTGAAAGATAGACCCTTGAGGAGGGGGACAATATTGCCTCTAAGGGTACACAGCAAGTAAGAATTTGCCCTGCATGGTGCTTGCAGACTGCAGTCCCTTTAAGATGCACGTCTGTGCAGCTGTGCAGCAATCTTAAAGGGACCATGCAGTCCTAGAAACAGGTTGCGCACAGCAAAGGGACATCACAGAGGACATTGCTTGAGGGATATCAGAGGTAATTCTGCAGGAGTGGCAAGAGAAGACGTTGCAGGTGATTCTCTGGCTACGATTACCTCATGGGCTGCAGTAGTTCAAGAAGGTGGCTCACTGCCACCTTGTCAAGGGCAACTAGGGGTGGGCAATAAATGATGGCCTAGCCAGCGACACCCACATCCTAAGAACGAATTTTTAAAAAACACTAGTGGAAGAGGCGAGGGCATTGCACCCTGCTGGACAAATGGAGGAGAGGCATTGGAGGAAGGCAATGTGAGAGCCTTGAACAAGGAACAGTGCAGACCAATGTGAGGCCACTGTCGTGAATGGTGGGAGACGTAAAATGGGCTCACACTCATAATCATCACCAGTGCACAAAGTCAATATTACCCCTGCTGTGTTTTTCATAAGGGTCCTGGCAGTATTTCAGTATTTACAGGCAATCCAAGGGTATAAATTCCCATTCTCACAGTTCATGAAAAATTGCAGTGGTCACAAAGAGGAAAATAAAATCTGTTCCTTTTGAAAGAAACAAAGTCTTTATAAATTTTTGTGCTTAATACTTTAAAAAAAATACCATAACTAATGAAACATGTTTAAAGCACAGAATTGAAAATACCGCTACAAATAAATTAAAATGAATTTTCTTGCAGCCAGTACCCACCACTTTTCTATCTTCTTTCCCAGCTCTCTCTCTCTCTCTGCTTTGGAGCTTTTATCCCTGAACGCCTGATGAATGGTCAGCTCAACAACTTACATTTATATAGCACCTTTTACATAGTAAAGCTTCCCAAAGCACTTCACAGGAACATTACCAAATAAAATTCAACAGAATCTTGACCTAAATTACACAGGGTTACATAGGATCTATGGCACAGCCAGAGGCCATTCGGCCCATCCATGTTGGTGTTTATGCTCCACTCGAGCCACGTCCCATCTTTCCTCATCTAAATCTACCATCGTAACCATCTATTCCCTTCTCCCTTATATGCGTGTCCAGATTCTCCTTAAATGTATCTATACTATTCGCTGCAACCTCTCCCTGCGCCAGCCAGTTCCACATTCTCAACAATTTTTGGGTAAAGAAGTTTTGTCTGAATTTCCTATTGGGTTTCTTGGTGACTCTCTTATATTGACAGCCTCGAGCTATGCTCTTCCCCACAAGAGGAAACATCCCCTCTGTCTTCACTCTATCAAAACCTTTCAGAATTTTAAAGATCTCTATTAAATCGCCCCTCAGCCTTCTTTATTCAAGAGAAAAGAGACTCAGCTTGTCAATCCTTTGCCTATGTATACCCACACATTCCTGGTATCATCCTTGTAATACTTCTCTGCACCCTCCCCAGTGCCTCTACATGCTTTTTATAATATGGTGACCAGAACTGTGCACAGAGCTCTAAGTGTGGTCTAACCAAGGTTCAACACTGGTTAAATATAACTTCCGTAAATTGCTGACATGCCAATTCCAATTGGATTTTTTTCCAGTGGGGGGAGCCATTTTATTTTTCAAGATAACATTGCAATTGCATAAAGCAGATGTTTCAAGAGCAGGTCTAAAAATGGTTGACTCAGAGTGCAAACATAATGTCCTAGTAATTTGATAGCAACTGAAAGATGCCAACTGGTGATGGGGAGCAGGCAAGTCAATCCGGAACAAAAACAAAAATACCTGGAAAAACTCAGCAGGTCTGACAGCATCTGCGGAGAGGGACACAGTTGACGTTTCGAGTCCGTATGACCCTTCAATCCAGATGCAGGCTACGGCACCTCGGAGTCTAGGAAGGCAGCAGTGTAGGAGGAGCCTAATGCTCTCTCATCCAGTTTCACTCCTTTTGCGAAAGTATGTAAATACTCATCCTGACACAGGGAGGCTTCAGTGGTAAATAGCAAACTGGGAGATATCACTGACGTCAACCTGGTGGAAGCCTTTGACATAAAAGTAAACAGTCAGGGTGACCTTGACCGTCACGGGCAAGAACGGCCGAGGCTTGAGTTGTGGCTGCAGTTGGTGACCTAACCTCATTGGTGACCAGGGCACTGCAATTATTGTTTCTCAGTAAACCTCAGGGAGAAGAAGTGCTGCCTGAAGATCCTCCATGGGCATGGATTCACCTGCACAGTGCCCTCCTCCTGCTGCTCTCTCCTGCCTTCTTTGCTGCTCTCACCAACACGCCTGCTCCCACAGTCCCATAGTCCAGCCACAAAGGCAAGTCTACCAGATGACCCATGTCAAACTGTTTTGAAGGCAGCCAGAACTCAGTCCAGTGCCAGCATAATGTGTTTTTAGCCCGAGAGAAATCAAAAGTGGACAGAAAATCGGCCCATATACGGCCAAGGTTGTTCTGCAGCCTAAAAACACAGGCCAGGAGCTACCATACGTGGGTAAGTGTATGGACGCTGAGAGATTGTTTCTGTTGGCTGAGGAATCTAGAACACGGGGGCACAGTCTCAGGATATGGGACCGATCATTTAGGACTGAGATGAGGAGAAATTTCTTCACTCAAAGGGTTGTGAATTTTTGGAATTCTCTACCCCAGAGGGTTGTGGATGCTCCATCATTGAATACATTCAAGGCT
This sequence comes from Cetorhinus maximus, assembly GCF_964194155.1. Classification (NCBI taxonomy): domain Eukaryota; kingdom Metazoa; phylum Chordata; class Chondrichthyes; order Lamniformes; family Cetorhinidae; genus Cetorhinus; species Cetorhinus maximus. Next base: position 90,648,962 of record NC_135896.1, read on the forward strand.
GGGATAGACAGATTTAGTTGCCTGGTAGTACAGAACTTGAGTATCGCTGAAAAAAGAGACAACTTGAAGCTTTTTGGCTTGCACTCATCAGAACACTTCGCAAGAATACCAATATAAGGGGAAAACAACAATTTATACTGCATGAGAAGAGAGTGCTGATTGGTTGGCAAGAGGACTCTGATTGGCAGAGGTGTTGCCATGGAGAATGCACCAGTGATGGTGATTGACAGTTAACTACCAAGCATTGTTTGAAATTTAAACCAGGCAGCTTGACCCTGATTGGTCAGGGCATTGTCCTGAGGAATGAGTCAGTGAATAGCTGAAACTTATTTTGCTTCCAGTACACGCAAATGGGCCACACTGTGAGCCCAACTGACAATCTTAAGATACTGGAAGCTACATATATTAATACACGGGACCCTGTTCTTTGCAGACAGAAAGAACATTGTGCCTGTTACAGATAAACAAAATAAGTGACAGTCATTCGCTGATTCTTTCCTGAGGGCAATGCCTTGACCAATCAGGGTCAGGCTACCTGGTTTAAGTTTCAATGCTTGCTAGTTAACTGTCAGTCACCATCACTGGTGCATTCTCTATGGCAACCCCTCTACCAATCAGAGACCACTTGCCAACAAATCAGTAGTCTCTTCTCATACAGTATAAATTGTTGTTTTCCCCTTATATCGGTTTTCTTGCGAAGTGTCCTGATGAGTGCAAGCTGAAAAGCTTCGAGGTGCCTCTATGGACAGGTTTTTGTTCTCTCAGGGAATTAAGGGAAATGGGGTACGGGTGGAAAAACGGAGTTGAAGCCCAAGATCAGCCATGATCGCATTGGATGGTGGAGCAGGCTCGACAGGCCGTGTGGTCTAGTCCTGCTCCTATATCTCGTGTTTTTGTGTTCCTTCCTGAGGGTGGAAAGCTCATCACATGGTGGGCCAGTCACTGGGGACAGACCGATTAATAAAAGTGGCCTACTACAAGCATAGGGCCTTTATTTAAATATTTTAATGAGGATCTTTAATGCTTGTGGCACGCTCGCTGAACACTGACCTGTAAAGCAGTCCAGTCCAATATGGCAGGTGAGTTACGTCCAGTGAGGATCCTTCGATACCCGTTTTCTGTCTGTAAATCAAATTCGACATGGTCGAATTCCTGGCCAATGTTTTAATCTATCTTGTCAGCCAGGTAATATACGACAGTTGCATGAGGAAAGTGTATTACTCAGCAGAATGAAATTAAAGCAGAAAATGCTAGAAATACTCAGCACCTGTGGAGACAGAAACAGGGTTAATGGGGGGCGGATTTTCCAGCCCCACCTGCTGCCGGGATCATCCGGTCCCACCAAAAGTCAGTGAACTTTTGGCGGGGCTGCCAACTCTCCCGCAGCGGGTCCCACCACAAAGGGGCAGGAACATCCCAGCCAGTGTTTCAGGTCAATGACTTTACTCTCTCCACAGAGGCTGCCTGACCCCCTGCACGTTTCCTGCATTTTCTGTTTTTATTTCAGATTTCCAGCATCCATAGTATTTTATTTTTGTCTCAGTTGAGTAGTCCTCTTACCTCTGAATCACAAAGTTTGGGACTTAACTCCTACCCCAGGGCTTGGAACACAAAGGCTGCCACTCCACAGGGTAGTACTGAAGGAGCACTGAAGGAGCACTCTGAAGGAGCACTCCAGGGTAGTACTGAAGGAGCACTGTGGGAGGTGCCATCTTTTAGGTGAGAAGTTAAACTGAGGCCTGCTCAGGTGGATGTGAAAGATCCCATGGCATTATTTCGAAGAAGAGCATGGGAGTTTTCCTTGTTGTCCTGGCCAATAATTATCCCTAGGGTTGCCAACCGTCCAGAATTGGCCTGGAGTCTCCAGCAATTGAAGATCAATCTTGCTGTGTGCAATCCTGGGAGAAAAATCATTGGAACATTAAAAAAGATTGTTTTTCTTTGAACATTTCTCTTTACTAGGTATGAAAATATTGAAAATGGGGGGAAAAGAGCTATTTGGCTGACAGTAAAGCACTATCCAACTGGGTAATGAGTCATTTTGCTTTCCAATTGTTGTAGGAAGGCAGTGCGTCACAAGGATGGATGTGTTTGCTAACTGATGTCTGAAGCATTGGGGACTAGTCGTGTGATGAAATCTCCATGAGTACATTTAATCACAGTTGACAGCATTGCCCTCAATCAACATCGCAAGCTACAGATTATCCGGTCACTATCACAGAATCACAGAATCTTAACAGCACAGAAGGAGGCCATTCGGCCCATCATGTCTGCACTGGCTCTCCGAATGAGCATTATGACTAGTGCCATTGCCCTGCCTTTTCCCCGTACCCCTACACATTGTTTCTATTCAAATAATCATCCAATGCCCTCTTGAATGCCTCGATTGAACCTGTCTCCCCCACATTTCCAAGCAGTGCATTCCAGACCCTAACCTCTTGTTCTGTGAAAAAGTTTTTTCTCACATCACATTTGCTTCTTTTGCAAATCACTTCAAATCTGTGCCCTCTTGTTCTTGATTCTTTTATGAGTGGGAACAGCTTCTCCCTAGCTGCTCTGATCAGCCCCCTCATGATTTTGAACATCCCTACCAAACCTTCTCTGTTCTCCAAGGAGTACAGTCCCAACCTCTCCAATCTGTCCTCATAGCTGAAGTTTCTAATCCCTGGAACCATTCTTGTAAACCTCTCCTGCACTCTCTCCAATGTGTTCACATCCTTCCTATAATCTGGTGCCCAGAACTGTACACAATACTCCAGCTGAGGTCTAACAAGTGTGTTATATAAATTCAGCATAACCTCCTTTGCTCTTGTACTCTATGCCCGTATTAATAAAGCCCAGGATACTATATGTTTTATTAACTGCTCTCTCTACCTGTCCTGCCACCTTCAATGGTCTACGCACATATACACCCAGGTCTTTCTGCTCCTGCACCCCCTTCAAAATTTCACCCCTTATTTTATATTGTCTGTCCATGTTCTTCCTACCAAAATGCATCACCTCATACTTCTCCGCATTGAACTTCATCTGCCACCTATCTGCCCACTCCACCAACTTGTCTTTGTCCTCTTGAAGTTCCACACCGTCCTCCTCTGAGTTCACAACACTCCCAAGCTTCGTATCGTCCGCAAACTTTGAAATTGTTCCCTGCGCACCAAGATCTAGGTCATTAACATATATCAGGAAAAGCAAGGGTCCCAATACCAACCCCTGGGGAACTGCACTACAAACCTTCCTCCAGCCCGAAAAATATCTATTGACCATTACTCTCTGCTTCCTATTTTTCAGCCAATTTTGTATCCACATTGCTACTATCCCTTTTATTCGATGAGCAATAACTTTTCTCCCAAGTCTGTGTTGTGTGGCACTGTATCAAATGCTTTTTGAAAGTCCATGTACACCACATCAACAGCATTACCCTCATTGACCTTTTCTGTTACCTCTTCAAAAGACTCCAGAAAGTTAGTTAAACATGATTTCCCCTTTAGAAATCTGTGCTGACTCTTCCTTATCAACCCACATTTTTCCATGTGACTACTAATTCTATCCCGAATAATTTTTTCTAGAATCCTGCCCACCACTGAAGTTAAACTGACTGGTCTGTAATTGCTGGGCTTATCATTACAACCTTTTTTGAACAAGGACGTAATGTTTGCAATTCTCCAGTCCTCTGGCACCTCCCCTGAATCTAGGGAAGACTGAAAAATTATGTGCCCCTGAAATTTCTATTCTCACTTCCTTCAAAATCCTTGGATGAATCTCGTCCGGTCCCGGTGCCTTGTCAGCTTTAAGTACCGACAGTCTATTCAACACTTCCTCCTTATCAATTTTTAACCCTTCTAGTGACAGAGTTTCACATTGAAGTTTGTGGGAGCTCCCTGTGCACAAATTGGCTGCTGTGTTTCCTACATTACAGCAGTGACTACACTTCAAAAAAGTATTTCAGTGGCTGCAACGCACTTTGAGACGACTGACAGTCAGTAAAAGCGTTATATAAATCCAAGACCACTTTCTGACCACTTCTTACTTTCTCCTTCCGTTTCACTCTCCAAGCAACAGAAAGTCAGAGGTACCTAAGTTGGTTTTCCAGTTTCTATTCCCTGAAAGGAATGCAAGAAAGGAGGCAAAATGACGAACTGTGAGAGTGAGTCTGACTTTCAGACAAGGGGGAGGAGAAAATTGGGAAAGCGATGAAATGAATACATTGCGAACAAGATGTTCTCAGATCTGATCTGACCTCACTATATTCGCTTAACAAGGCATCTGCTCTAGAACGCAATGTTTTATAAATCTGAGCTTTTCTCTACCAATTACATTTATTAATATAACTAAAACATTACGATTGATGAAACCTATTTTGATTGCCACAACGTACTATTCATTCCTTAAGAATTCACAGTGAAGTATCTGCAATAAATTCTGTTGCACAATTTTTTGTGTGTTTATTTTCCCTCGGTTGGCTTCATACTGCGAATGTTTTTTTTTGATTTGCTGCGTCTTATTAAGTTTCAAAAACAGTAGCAGCTGTGAAATGGTGTCGCCAGGTGAGGGGAAAGGAAGACAGCGAACTGGGTTTCAAGGGCTCAAGTTAATATGAAGAAATACAACAACAACTTGTATTCATAAAGCACCTTTAACATAATAAAACACGGGGGTGGGGGTGGGGAGGAGCATTAGAAAACAGAATACCACACTGAGCCAAAAATGGAGCTATTAGGGCAGACGGCCAAAGACTTAGTCAAAGAGGGAGGTTTTAAGGAGCATTTTAAAGGAGGAAGGTGAGGTAGGGAGGCAGAGGGATATAGGGAGCAGTTCCAACAAGAGCTTGGGACCCAGGCAACTAAAGGCAAGGCCCCCACCAATGGTGGAGCAATTAAAATCAAAGACGCTTAAAAGAGCAGAATTAGGTGAACACAGATATCCTGGAGGTTATGGAGCTGGAGGAGGTCACAGAAATGGGAAGGGAGCATGGAAATGGATGGATTTGAAAACAAGGATGGGATTTTACAGGGGAGGTGGTGGTGTAGTGGTATTATCACTGGAGTAGTAATCCAGAGACCCAGGGTAATGTTCTGTGGATCCAGGTCCTGGGTTCGACACCCCATCACAGCAGATGGTGAAATTTGAATTTAATAAAACACCTGGAATTGAAAGTCTAATGATGACCACGAAACTATTGTCGAATGGCGTAAAAACCCATCTGGTTCACTAATGCCCTTTAGTGTCATCCTTCCCTGGTCTGATCTACTCCAGACACATAGCAATGTGGATGACTCTTAAATGCTTTTGGAAATGGCCTAGCACGCGCTCAGTTGCATCAAATCGCTACAAAGTCTAAAAGGAATGAAACCAAACAGACCACCTGACGTCGATCTAGGCACCAGAAATGACAACGGCAAACTCAGCTCTGTCAACCTGGCAAAGTCCTCCTTACTAAAATTTGGAAGCTTGAGCCAAAATTGGGAGAGCTGTCCCACAGACTAGTCAAGCAACAGCCTGACATAGTCATCCTGAAGGAATCACACCTCACAGATAATGTCCCAGACACCACCATCGCCAGCCCTGGGCTACGTCCTGTCTCACCAGCAGGACAGAACCAGCAGAGGTGCCGGCACAGTGGTATACAGTTGGGAGGGAGTTGCACTGGGAGTCCTCAGCATCGACTCTGGACCCCCATGAAGTCTCATGGCATTGGGTGCATGGACAAGGAAATCTCCAGCTGATTATCATGTAACGCCCTCCCTCAGCTGATCAATCAGTATTCCTCCACATTGAATGCCACTTGGAGGAAGCAGTAAGGGTGGCAAGAGTGCAGAATGTACTCTGGGTGGGGGATTTCAACTTCCATCACCAAGAGTGGCTCGGTAGCATCACTATTGACTGAGCTGGCTGAGTTATAAAGGACATAGCTACTAGAATGGGTCTGCAGCATGTTGTGAGGGAACCAACAAGAGGGAATAACATACTTGACCTCATCCTCACCGATCTACCTGCCACAGATGCATCTGTCCATGACAGTTCGGTAGGAGTGACCACCGCACGTGCCTTGTGGAGACGAAGTCCCGTCTTCACATTGAGGATACCCTCCATCATGTTGTGCTAAATGGGATAGATGTCAAACAGACCTAGCAACTCAAAACTGGGCAACTATGAGGCACTGTGGGCCATCAGCAGCAGCAGACTGAGCCACACCCTGTAACCTCACCGCCTGGCATATCCCCCAGTCTACCATTACCACCAAGCCGGAGGATCAAAAACAGAAAATGCTGGAAAAACTCAGCAGGTCTAACAGCATCTGTGGAGAGAAAAAAAAGAGTTAACATTTTGAGTCCTTATGACCCTTCTTCTGAGCTAAAGAGAAGTAAAAATGTAATGAAATTTATACTGTTTAAGGTGGGTAGACCAGGTGAAGCTGGATAGAAGGCCAGTGATAGGTGGAGGCAAAGGAGAGATTGCCAGAGACGTCATGGACAAAAGGACAAAGGGGGTGTTAATGATAGTGATACTAGCTGAAGGAGGTGCTGATGGTGGCATTAAGGTCAGAAAGCAGAATGTGATAATAGCAGGACAAGGGTAAGCTCTCTGGAAAGGACAACATGAACAGTGACAGATGGTCCATGTAGGGGTGGGGTGGGGGGAGGGGATGGTGATGGGAAAAAAGATTGCAAATAGGATAAAAGGTGGGGATAAAACAATGAATAAAAATGAAAATAAATAAAAATAAGTGGATAAAAAATAAAAAATTAAAAAATTAAAATTAAAAAATGAGAATGAATGTTGAAAAAAGGGGATAAAAAGGAGGTGAGGATAGAGGAGAGAGTTCATGATCTGAAGTTGTTGAACTCAATATTCAGTCCGGAAGGCTGTAAAGTGCCTAGTCGGAAGATGAGGTGCTGTTCCTCCAGTTTGCATTGAGCTTCACTGGAACATTGCAGCAGGCCAAGGATGGACATGTGGGCAAGAGAGCAGGGTGGTGTGTTGAAATGGCAAGCGACAGGAAGGTCTGGGTCATGCTTGTGGACAGACCAAAGGTGTTCTGCAAAGCAATCACCCAGTCTGCGTTTGGTCTCTCCAATGTAGAGGAGACCGCATTGGGAGCAGCGAATGCAGTAGACTAAGTTGAAGGAGGTGCAAGTGAAACGCTGCTTCACCTGAAAGGAGTGTTTGGGCATTTGGATGGTGAGGAGGGAGGAGGTAAAGGGACAGGTGTTGCACCTTCTGTAATTGCATGGGAAGGTGCCATGGGAGGGGGATGAGGTGTTGGGAGTGATGGAGGAGTGGAGTGTGTCCTGGAGGGAATGGTCTCTAAGGAATGCCGACGAGGGGGGTGAAGTAAAGATGTGTTTGGTGGTGGCATTGTGCTGGAGTTGGCGGAAATGGCAGAGGATGATCCTTTGAACGCGGAAGCTGGTGGGGTGAAAAGAAAGGAAAAGGGGGACCCTATCATGGTTCTGGGAGGGAGGGGAAGGTGTGAGGGCAGAGGCATGGGACATGGGTTGGACACGGTTAAGGGCCCTGTCAACCACAGTGGGTGAGAAGCCTCGGTTAAGGAAGAAGGAAGACATGTTAAAAGCGCCGTTTTGGAAAGTAGCATCATCGGAACAGATGCGACGGAGGCGACGGAACTGAGAGAATGGGATGGAATCAAGTTAAAGGAGAAATTCTTCAGTGAGACAACAAGTTCAGCCAGACAGAGGAGAGTGAAAAATCTGATGATTTTCTCGCCCCTTGATATTCAGTGGCATTACAATGGCTGAATCCCCCACTATCAACATCCTGGGGGTTACCATTGACCAGAAACTGAACTGGACTAGCCATATAAAGACTGTGGCCAGAAGAGCAGGTCTGAGGCTAGGAATCCTGCAGTGAGCAAATCCCCTCCTGACTCCCCAAAGTCAGTCCATGATCTACAAGGCACAAGTCAGGAGTGTGATGGAATACTCTCCGTTTGCCTGGATGAGTGCAGTTCCAACAACACTTAAGAAACTTGACAGCGTCCAGGACAAAGCAACTCGTTTGATTGGTACCCGATCCACAAACATTCACTCCCTCCACCAGTGACACACAGTGGCAGAAATGTGTTACATCTAAAGGATGCATTGGAACTCATCAAGCCTCCTTAGACAACACCTTCCAAACCCACAACCGCTACCATCTAGAAGGACAAGAACAGCAGACACATGGGAACACCACCACCTGTATGTTCCCCGCCATCCTGACTTGGAAATATATCACTGTTCCTTCACTGTCGCTGGGTCAAAATCCTGGAACTCCCTTCCTAACAGCACTGTGGGTGTACCTACACCACATGGACTGCAGCGATTCAAGAAGGCTACTCACCACCACCTTCTCAAGGGCAATTAAGGGTGGGTAATAAATGCTGGATAAGCCAGCGATGCCTTGCTTGACCGCAAGCAGTGTAGGTCAGTGAGCACAGGGGTAATAGGGGAACGGGGCGTGCTACAAATAATGACAGGTACAGCAGAGTTTTGAATGTTATCAAGCTTATGGAGAATAGAGGCTGCTCAGAATGTACTGGAGTCAACTCGAGAGGTAACAAAGGCACGGATGACGGCTTCAGCAGCAGATGAGCTGAGGGAGGGGCGGAATCAGACAATGATATGGAAGTGGGAATAATGACGCTATTGATATGTGGTCAGAACCTCATCTTTGGGTCAAATATGACACCAAACTGTTAACAGTCTGGTTCAGTCTCAGAAGGTTGTCAGGGAGAGAGATGGAGTCGGTAGCTAGGGAGCAGGGTTTGTGGAAGATGACTTTGATCTTCCCAATATTTAATTGGAGGAAATTTCTGTTCAGTCAGTAGGTTGGTCAAGCAGTCTGACAAGATAGAGATGGTGGAGGAGCTGAGAGAGGAGGTGTTGAGGTAGAGTTGGGTGTCATCAGTGTACATGTGAAAACTGGTGCCATGTTTTTGGATTATGTTGCTGACAGGCAGCATGTAGATGAGGAATAGTAGGAGCCAGGGATAGATCCTTGGGGCACACCAGAGGTCATGGTGCAGGAATGGGAAGAGAAGTTATTGAAAATGATTGTCTAGCTACGATGAGATAAATAAGAATGGAACCAGGCAAGAGCAGTTCCACCAGTTGGCTGACAGGGGGAGGCATTGGAGGAGGATGGTGCAGTCAACTTTGTCAAACACCACAGACAAATCTAGAAGGTCAAAGAGGGAATGTTTACCTTTGCCACAGTCAAACAGGACGTTATTTGTGACTTCAGTAAAAACCATTTTGGTATATGGCAGGGGCAGGAACCTGATTGGAGGGACCCAAACATGGAGTTCTGGGAATACGGGAATACATTGGACACTGGTAGAAAGTGGCTTCGGAACTTTAATTTAATTAATATGGCATTGACAAGAGGGTGTTTATGGATAAACTGTTAACTGCAACAGTGAAAGTGTTTATGAACCTTGTCACCTTGGTTGGATGGCAAAGCTGTGGACAGCCATAAAGAAATCTGATATATTTTTTATTCATTTACGGGATATGGGTATCACTGGCTAGGCCAGCATTTATTGCCCATCCCTAATTGCCCTTGAGAAGGTGGTGGTGAGCTGTCCTCTTGAACAGGTGCAGTCCATGTGCTGTAGGTACACCCACAGTGCTGTTAGGGAGTTCCAGGATTTTGACCCAGGGACAGCGAAAGAATGGCGATACATTTCCAAGTCAGGATGGTGAGTGGCTTGGAGGGGAACTTCCAGGTGGTGGTGTTCCCATCTATCTGCTGCCCTTGTCCTTCTAGATGGTAACGATTGTGAGTTTGGAAGGTGCTGTCTAAGGTGCCTTGGTAAGTTCTTGCAGTGCTTCTTGTAGATAGTACACACTGTTGCCACTGTGCGTCGGCGTTGGAGGGAGTGAATGTTTGTGGATGGGGTGCCAATCAAGTGGGCTGCTTTGTCCTGGACAGTGTCAAGCTTCTTGAGTGTTGTTGGAACTGGATTCATCCAGGCAAATGGAGAGTATTCCATCACACTCCGGACCTGTGCCTTGTAGATGGTGGACAGGCTTTGGGGAGTCAGGAGGTGGGTTACCCATCACACTATTCCTCGACTCTGACCTGCTCTTGTAGCCACAGTATCTATATGGCTAGTCTTGTTCAGTTTCTTGTCGATGGTAACCCCCAGGATGTTGATAGTTGGAGATTCAGTGATGGTAATGCTATTAAATGTCAAGGGGCGATGGTTAGATTCTCTCTTGTTGGAGATGGACATTGCCTGACACATGTGTGGAGCAAGTTTACTTGCCACTTGTCAGCCCAAGCCTGGATATGGTCCAGGTGCTGCATTTGGACATGGACTGCTTCAGTATCTGAGCAGTCACGAATGGTACTGAACATTGTGCAATCATCAGCGAACATCCCCATTTCTGATCTTATGATAGAAGGGAGATTATTGATGAAGCAGCTGAAGATGGTTGGGCCTAGGACACTACCCTAAGGAATTCCTGCAGTGATGTCCTGGAACTGAGATGACTGACCTTCAACAACCACAACCATCTTCCTTTGTGATAGGTATGATTCTAACCAGCGAACAGTTTTCCCCCTAATTTCCATTGATTCCAGTTTTGCTAGGGCTCCTTGATGCCACACTCTGTCAAATACATTCTTGATGTCAAGGGCAGTCATTCTCAATTCACCTCTGGAATTCAGCTCTTTCGTCCATGTTTTGAACCAAGGCTGTAACGAGGTCAGGAGCTGAGTGGCCCTGGCGGAACCCAAACTGAGCGTCAGTGAGCAGGTTATTGCTAAGCAAGTGCCACTTGATAGCACTGTTGATGACCCCTTCCATCACTTTACTGATGATCGAGAGTAGACTGATGGGGCGGTAATTGGCTGGGTTGGATTTGTCCTGTGTTTTGCATACAGGACATACCTGGGCAATTTTCCACATTGCTGGGTAGATGCCAATGTTGTAGCTGTACTGGAACAGCTTGGCTAGGGGCGTGGCAAGTTCTGGAGCACAAGTCTTTGGTACTATTGCCGGAATGTTGTCAGGGCCCATAGCCCTTGCAGTATCCAGTGCCTTCGGCTGTTTCTTGATATCACCTGGAGTGAATCGAATTGGGTGAAAACCAGCATCTATGATACTGGGGACCTCTGGAGGAGGCCAAGATGGATCATCCATTCAGCACTTCTGGCTGAAGATTGTTGCAAAGGCTTCAGCCTCATCTTTTGCACTGATGCAAGGGATCTAAATATTACTATAGAATATAAAGATGCTTTGACTGCCCCTGCCTTACATTAAACTGTTGGATGCAGCTCGATAGGTCTGAAGAGGTCTTCGTAATCATACAGAAGTTAACTGTAAGTCTTTAATGACTCAGAACTATTTACGAATATACAGTGAAAGGTACAAGCTGGGAGCTGTTTCCATGCTTGCTGGTACACATGGCTCTGTCCAACACTAGACTGACCTTTGGTGTGGGTCATGTGCTCTATTACATCACTGTGTGGACGGTGCTGCACTCAGTCCCACATTAACCCTATATGTGCCAGACCTCATAATACACAAACTAGCACTTACAATTGTGGAAATTGCCAAGTCCACCCCAAGCCAGCACAAAAAGGAAGCTCACTTGTATCAAAAACAGAAAATGCTGGAAAAACTCAGCAGGTCTAGCAGTGCCAGTGGAGAGAGAAACAGAGTTAACATCCGAGTCCGAATGACCCTTCTTCACACTCGAAACATTAACTCTGTTTCTCTCTCCACAGACGCTGTTAGACCCGCTGAGTTTCTCCAGCATTTTCTGTTTTTGTTTCAAATTTCCTGCATCTGCAGTATTTTGCTTTTAGCTAACTTGGATCATTTGTTATCGCAACATGGCGAAGGGTGTTAATGATAAAAAATGAGACATTCCTTTCATTTTCGTCTTCTCCTGTAAGTTTTTTTTCACTTACAAAGATCAATGCACCAATCGTGCTCTCTTTCAGTAGATGAACATGTTTGGAGGCATCATAGTGGTCCCAGGGTTCACCCCTTTACTCCGTGTTGTGTTGGCTAAGGTAGACAGAACAGAGTGGGGACTTTGAATGGCCTCGGAGTTCCTCGGGCTAGCTGAGAAGAGGAAATGGACCCGGGTTTCCCATTCCTGCTCACTGACCCCCTCTGGAAACTGCAGAGCAAGGAAAACATCAACTTGGTTTCAATGGCTTATGAAGAATGGCCCATTTTGGTGAGATACTGAGATGCAGTAAGCTTATATGAGCAACGTCCCCATTTTGATGAGGGGGAGGCTGAAAATTGAGGGAAAAAAGGTAATTGAGAAATAATTAAAAATCACATCTGAATATTTGTGTACAACTTAGTCTTCCAAACCATTTGGGGGTGCTATTGACACTGGATGCACATAATGAATATCAAAGTGTTATGAAATCCACAGTATATGGGATTCCCTACAGTTGCTTAATAACAAAAGAACTTACATTCATAGAGTGCTTTCTACAACCACTCAACGTTTCAAAGTGGAGTATTGTAGCCAATGAAGTACATTTTGCAGCGCAGTTACTGTTGTACTGTAGGAAATGCAGCTAATTTGGACTCAGAAAATTCCTGCAAACATCAGTGTGATAATGAACAAATAATTTGTTTTTTGTAATGTTGATGGAGGGATAAATATTGGCCAGAACACCGGGGATAGCTCTCCTGCCCTTCTTCAAAGGCTATGTTTGCTGCCAATGCCATACATGCGCAGTTGTACTGTTTAACTCCGTGATGTCATTGCGAGCGACAGAATAGGCAGTGGTCAGGATCAAAGAAAGCGCTGTTCAAATCATCATGGCTGCGTTTTACCATACTTGATGAATACTTCCAAATTTAGCTTTGGTGCAAAGCAGTTCTGGCTCTGGCAATGGCAAACTTGTGAATTCACTAAAAATACTTCCGTTTCTTATCTAAAGTCAAAGAGTTAATTATGAGAAATAACTGACATAACCCCTGCTGTGAATGAATAAAAAAACTTTTTATTCCCAGAAATGGCACAGAAACAGGCAGATGGTATATGCGCATGGTGACGTCATTGACACATGCACAGAGAGCACTGGCATGCTGGGTGCAGCGGAGTGATGTCACTGGATTTCTGCACGTTCGCGGACCAGTGCGCATGTGCAGGTGGGTATCGATGGCCGTCCTGCATGGCCATCTTGCATTGGCAGGAGACACCGTTTTCTTCAAAATAGTGGTTATGAGATCTTTTACATCCTCGCAAAAGAAGCAGATAGAGCCTCAGTTTCACGTCTCATCCGAAAGACAGCGCCTCCAACAGTCCAGTGCTCCCTCAGTACTGCACTGGAATGTCAACATCAATTATTATGCTCCTGGAGTGGAGCTTGAGCCCAGAACCTTGTGATTCAGAGGCAAGAGTGCTATTAACTGAGTCACAACACTATATGTTATCATTTATCGTGAGGGGAATTGATTACAAAAGTAAGGAGGTAATGCTTCAGTTGTACAGGGTGTTGTTGAGACCACATCTGGAGTATTGTGTACAGTAATGGTCTCCTTATTTAAAGAAAAATGTAAGTATGTTAGAAGCAGTTTGGAGAAGGTTTACTAGACTAACACCAGGAATGGGCAGGCTGTCTTATGAGGAAAGACTGGACAGGTTAGGCTTGTATCCACTGGAACTTAGAAGAGTAAGAGGCGACTTAATTGAAACTTTTAAGATCCTGAGGGGTCTTGACAGGGTGGATGTGGAGAGGATATTTCCTCTTGTGGGAGAATCTAGAACTAGAGGTCACTGTTTAAAAATAAGGGGTCGCTCATTTAAGACAGAGATGAGGAGAAATGTTTTCTCTCAGAGGGTTGTGAGTCTCTTCCTCAAAAGGCAGTGGAAGCAGAATCTTTGTGAATATTTTTAAGGCAGAGCTAGATAGATTCTTGATTAACAAGGGGACGAAAGGTTATCGGGGGTAGGCGGGAATGTGGAGTTGAGGTTACATTCATATCAGCCATGATCTTATTGAATGGGGGAGCAGGCTCGAGGGACTGAGTGACCTACTCCTGCTCTTGGTCCGTATGTTCTGAATGAAAAGAAAATTTCCTGTTCCAATGAAGTGTCAGTAGCAATAGAATACATTTTTTTGGTGCTGCATTCAGACATTGTTAGACTTGCAAAGCTGAGGGTTATATTCCTTTTTATAACTTAGTTCTTAAGTGATTTGAGTTCAAATCTCTGCACTGAAACACTCCACAACACAAAGTTCCTTTATAAGCTTTGTGCAATATTCAAAACAACAGGTCATACATTCATGAGAATAGAGTGCTGACTGATTGCCTGGCAAGTGGACACTGATTGGTGGAGATATTGCCATGGAGAATGCAGCATGGAACAGTCCGTCAGTGACACCATCCAAAAACATGGCACCAGTTTTCACATGTACACTGACAACACCCAGCTCCACCTCACCACCACCTCTCTCAGCTCCTCCACCATCTCTAACTTGTCAGACTGCTTGACCAACCTACTGGCTGAACAGAAATTTCCTCCAATTAAATATTGGGGAGATCAAAGTCATCTTCCACAAACCCTGCTCCCTAGTTACCGACTCCATCCCTCTCCCTGACAACCTTCTGAGACTGAACCAGACTGTTAACAGCTTGGTGTCATATTTGACCCAAAGATGAGGTTCTGACCACATATCAATAGCATCATTATTCCCACTTCCATATCATTGCCTGATTCCACCCCTCTCTCAGTTCATCTGCTGCTGAAGCCATCATCCGTGCCTTTGTTACCTCAAGAGCTGACTATTCCAGTGCATTCCGAGCAGTCTCTGATCTCCGTAAACTCGCTAACATCCAAAACTCTGCTATACCTGTCATTATTTGTAGTACACCCCCTTCCCCTATTACCCCTGTGCTCACTGACCTACACTGGCTCACAGGCAAGCAACGCCTTTGTTTTAAAATCCCATCCTTGTCTTCAAATCCTGCACTACCACACTCCCATCCCCCTTTTTGTAACCTCCTCCAGCCCCACGACCTTCCGGGAAAACGGCGATTATGTAATTCTGGCCTTTGGAGTATCTCTGGTTTTAATTGCTCCACCATTGGTGGCCTTGCCTTTACTTACCTGGGTGCCAAGCTCGTGTGGAAACACCGCCCTAAATCTCTCCGCCTCCCTGCCTCACTTTCCTCCTGTAAAACACCCCTTAAAACCTTCCTCGTTAACTATGCTTTTGGTCATCTGCCCAGATACCTCCATATGTGGCTTGGTGTGATATTTTGTTTTCTGTTGCTCCTCTCCCTGGGCTGAATTTTTACAATGATGGGATTTAATGCTCCCGCTGAAGTCAATGGACTTTTGAACAGCTCGCCGCATTTTATGGCCCCGCTCCTGCTACAAATACTCCATAAAATTCCGCCCCCTGTGTTTTATTATGTTAAAGATGCTATGTAAATACAAGTTTTTTTTAATATTCATTCATGGGATGTTGCTGGCTAGGCCAGCATTTATTGCCCATCTCTAATTACCATTGAGAAGGTGGTGGTAAGCTGCCTTCTTGAACAGCTGCAGTCCATGTGGTGTAGGTACACCCACAGTGCTGAAAGGGAGGGATTTCCAGGATTTTGACCCAGCGACAGTGAAGGAACTCAGGATGGTGAGTGACTTGGAGGGGAACTTCCAGGTGGTGGTGTTTCCTTATAGCTGCTGCCCTTCTAGATGGCAGTGGTCTTGGGATTGGAAGGTGCTGTCTAAGGAGCCTTGATGAGTTCCTGCAGTGCATCTTGTAGTTGGTACACACTGCTACTACTGTGCGTCGGTGGTGGAGGGAGTGAATGTTTGTGGATGGGGTGCCAGTTCCTGCAGTGCATCTTGTAGTTGGTACACACTGCTACTACTGTGCGTCGGTGGTGGAGGGAGTGAATGTTTGTGGATGGGGTGCCAAACAAGCGGGCTACTTTGTCCTGGATGGTGTCAAGCTTCTTGAGTGTTATTGGAGCTGCACTCACCCAGGCAAATGCCTTACAGCTTTGTGCTCCTCCCCACCTGATTTTCCTGTACTCCCTGCTCCGAAATGCTCAGGTGCAGCACCAGGAAAATCTCCCCAATGGTAGCGAGATTGGCCTCCCTTTAGTTAGTGACATCCAATGACAACTTGCTCTTTTATTAGGCTTTAACGTAATAAAAACTTCTCAGACAAAGGTCGCCACTGAGAAATATTAGGACAGATAACAAAAACGTATTCAAGAGGGAGTGAGAGGTGGAGAAGGGGAAAGGTCCAGGAAGGGATCTCCAGAGTTTAAGGTCTCCTCAGCCAAAGGCATGTCCGCCCATGGTGGAGCAATTAAAATCGAGTGTACAAGAGGTCAGAGCTGGAGGAGTGCAGCGATCCCGGGGCCTTTGGGGCTGGATGAGATTACAGTGATCGGGAGGGCAGGGAGGGATTTTAAAGCAAGGATGAGAATTTCAAAACTGAGGCATTGCTGGACAGAGGGGGAGCCAAAGTCCATCAGCAATGGGCGTGATGGATGACGGGTGACTGATGCAAGTTAGGATATGGGCAGCTGAATTGTGAATGAGCTCGAGTTTATGTCGTGTGGGAGGCCGGCTAGGAGAGCATTGGAATAGTTGAATCTGGGTGTAACAAAGGCATGCATGAAGGTTTACACCGCAGTTGAGTGGAGGCAGGAGCGATGGAGCCGGGTGATATCACAGAGGTGGATTTAGGTGATGCCGGCAATGGAGAAGACATGGGACGAGGAGCTCATCTCAGGGTTAAATATGACACCAAGGTTGAGAACAATTTGGTTCATCCACAGACAGTAAACAGGATGAGGGTTGGAGTTGATGGCAAGGGAAGGGAGTTTATGGTGGGGACAGAAAATAACATTTCGAGGAAATTTCTGCTCATTCAATACTTGATGTTAGACAAGCAGCGTGACAAATCAGACACAGGAGGGGTCGCGAGAGAGGGTGATGTTCTGTTTTCGAATGATGTCACCATGCTGGTGTATGTAAATGAGAAATAGGAGGGGCGCTAAGGGTAAATGGCTCTGTTAATTGATTATTCCTCACCTCACATCCTCCTGTACCTGGTTGGATCTGTAGGGGTCTTGACCTGTGCATTGATAGCTCCAGGTTTGGGTACAGCTCTCTCCCAGTCAGTTATAAAAGTAAAAGTTTAGCTAGCTGTGAGGGAACTGTCTTCTCTCTGAACAATTAACTTGAGATTTGATTTGCCTGCAAAGTGCTTAGGAGGTTCACTGGACCTGCAGAGTGCTTTGTTAACCAGGTTTGACCATACTGATGTGAGACTAACCCCCTCAGAGGTGGCTGGTGCTGCTTCACTTCAGAATGAGAGTGAGCCCTAGGACAGCATTTTTAGACCCTGATGGGGGCAAGTGTGGAGGCCCTTTTCCCAGAGGCAGAATGGAGATGCGGGTGCAGCACGGCTACCCGCCCATAAGTGAATTTTTCCAGTTGGCCTCAGGGTCCCACAATGTATCAGGGATTAGGGCAGCTGCATGCGGACACGGCCTCTTTGTGTGAGCTCAGGGGCTTGGGCAGCGGGCGGGGAGGTTGCAAACTCCAGGCAGGCTTTGAGGCCTCTGCAGTAAAGAATTCCACAGATTAACTACCCTCTGAACGAAGTCAATTTCAGCTGATGTACTCCAGTTGACACAGCATGGGGCTCTTACACTTTACCAATTGCATGCCAACTTTATGCTCAAACCAGGTGAAATAAGTCCCAAACCAACAGCACAGTACTGAAGTGAAGCATGAACATATTGTTTTATATTGATGAGTAGATTAATTAAATTGAACCAGAGGGATCAAAGGCTGGGAATTTTGCAGTTAGTAACTCACTTCCTGGCTCACCAAATCCTGTCCACCACCTAGAAGGCACAAGTCAGGAGTGTGATGGAATACTCTCCAATTGCCTGGATAAATGCAGCTCCAAAACACTCAAGAAGCTCGACACCATCCAGGACAAAGCAGCTCATTTGATTGGCATCCCATCCACCATCATAAACATTCACTCCCTCCACCACCAGTGCACAGTGGCAGCAATGTGTACCATCTACAAGAACTCATCAAGGCTCCTTTGACAGCACTCCCAAACCCCCGACCTCTACCACCTAGAAGGACAAGGACAGCAGATGCATGGGAATGCCACCATCTGGAAGTTCCCCTCCAAGCCACTCACCATCCTGACCTGGAAATATATCGCTGTTCCTTCACTGTCGCTGGATCAAAATCCTGGAACTCCCTTCCGAACAGCACTGTGGGTGTACCTATACCATATGGCCTACAGTGGTTCAAGAAGGTAGCTCACCACCACCTTTTCAAGGGCAATTGGGGATGGACTATAAATGCTGGCCCATGAAAGAATACATTTCAAAAAACAAGATTGGTTTCCACGGAACTTGAAGTGTCCCTAATAATGGATGTTGACTGTGGTGTTCAATGGTTCAGTTGTTTCGTGTTAGATTATTTGAGTCTGTTTACTATTGATGCTCACAGTGTTTGATTAGTGAAGCCTGGTGTGATGACTCAGAAAAAGGTAACCAAACTGTGGAAAGAGCTGGGAGCTGAAACATGGAATAGACATTTTGAAGCACTATAAATAAAACCTGTTAGAGACATAAACTAGTGTATCATTGCTGCATAGTTCTGCGATATAAAATATACAACATTGATATCTGTCGTAATTGTAAATTCTCCACAATGCCTAGCATGTGATTTGTACTCAGCTGGAGATATTGGCCCTCGTGAGCTGGGTTTACAATGAAGCATTTGGACCAGTACATGCTTGTAGGGTTGCCAGTACTGTGTGTGTAGGATAGATGCTGAGAAATGCAACTGTAGTTTTCTAATGGTGCAATCAGAGATCTCGCCTCACAGGGTCATATATATGAGTGCCACATAAAATGGAATTATACAACTTCTCAGTTAATGTTCAGCCAATCACATCTCTAAAATGACTAGCATACAGTGAAATCATGCATATTTGCATTTTTTAAAGCCTGTGAATAAAATGTTGTGGGATCATTCTGACGCAGCTTTGAAGAAATGCAGTTCTGATTTAAAGTTGATACAGTCCAAAAATTTAACTCATTAGAAGCTCAGCCCAGCAAACTGACTTCCATGAGCTCCACATGAGTGAAAACACAGAGGAGCCAAGTGATAGGAAACCAAATTTTCTGAGTCCTAACCTAATGAAAAAAGGTAGAAAAAATTAACACGATTTCATTCTTTTATGGGATCTGGGCATCGCTGGCAAGGCCAGCATTTATTGCCCATCCCTAATTGCCCTTGAACTGAACATTTCAGAGTGTAGCTAAAAGTCAACCACATTGTTGTGGGTCTGCATGTAGGCCAGACAGGGTAAGGATGGCATATTGGAGCAGCCATGATACATTCAGTTCAATAAAAACACTACACTAGACACATTTTTGTCATTGAGCTTGTAGCATGGTGACAGAAGTGGAGTTGAGATTGAGTTTTGAAAAGCTGGAAGAGAAGCCACAGGTACTGAAAGAGGAACATAGAAATGCTCCAACTTGATAAAAGCTGCAGAAGGGGAAAAAAAACGCAAGATGAAGGCTGCAAGTAAAATACTGGGTGAGACAAAAATGGCTGTAAATTTCCTTCTCCCTGCTCTTGACAAAATAAAAGGTGATTTGCAACAGGACTGGCAATTTTTCTACGCACAATGACAAAACTACGAGATTGCAACAGATTTAATTAACAAACCAGAGCCAATATGAATAGCAACACTTTTACCATTGTTGGAGAGAGACTGCTACAACATAGAAACTAGGAAACATAGAAACTAGGAGCAGGAGTAGGCCATTCAGTCATGCTCCGCCATTCAATATGATCATGGCTGGTCCTCTATTTCAACGCCATATTCCTGCTTTCTGTCCATACCCCTTGATACCCCTAATATCCAAAAAATTATCAATTTCTTTCTTGAATATAGCCAGTGACCCAGCCTCCATAATCTTCTGTGGTAGAGAATTCCACAGATTGACCACCTTCTGAGTGAAGAAACTTTTCCTCATCTCAGTCCTAAATGACATGCCCCGCAT
Source organism: Cetorhinus maximus (assembly GCF_964194155.1). Taxonomy (NCBI): domain Eukaryota; kingdom Metazoa; phylum Chordata; class Chondrichthyes; order Lamniformes; family Cetorhinidae; genus Cetorhinus; species Cetorhinus maximus. The sequence goes on from NC_135896.1 coordinate 90,669,024, forward strand.
CCTGAGACCATGGCCCCTGGTCCTAGACTCCCCAACCAGGAGAAACATCCTCCCTGCATCTAGTCTGTCTAGGCCTGTTAGAATTTTATACGTTTCAATCAGATCCCTTCTCATTCTTCTAAACTCTAGTGAATACAGGCCCAGTCGAACCAATCTCTCCTCATTCGACAGTCCTGCCATCCCTGGTATCAGCCTAGTAAACCTTCACTGCACTCCCTCTATACTCTATAGCAAGTATATCCTTTCTTAGGTAGGGAGACCAAAACTGCATGCAATACTCCAGGTGTGGTCTCACCAAGGCCTTGTATAACTGCAGTAAGACATCCCTACTTCTGAACTCAAATCCTCTTGCAATGAAGGCCAACATACCATTTGCCTTCCTAGCTGCTTGCTGCACCTGCCTATTTACTTTCATTGACTGGTGTACAAGGACACCCAGATCCCTTTGTACATCCACACTTCCCAATATATCACCATTTAAATAATACTCTGCCTTTCTGTTTTTCACACCGAAACATATAGCTTCACATTTATCCACATTATACTGCATCTGCCATGTGTTTGCCCACACACACAACTTGTTTAAATTGGCCTGAAGCCTCCTTGCATCCTTCTCACAACTCACAACTCAACTTAGTTTTGTGTCATCAGCAAACTTGGAAATATTGTATTTGGTTTCCTCATCTATGTCATTTAAATATATCACGAATAGCTGGGGCCCAAGCACTGATCCCTGCGATACACCACTAGTCACTGCCTGCCATCCAGAAAAAGACCCATTTATTCCACTCTAAATCTATCTGAAGAACAGAGAAAACAGACGACAGAGATTTTGAAAGCCTTAAATGCACACTTTGAACCCCAAGTGAATGTAACTTATGAACTGTATGTGTTCAACATTAGGTCTCAAGGTGAAAAAGAGTCCATTGATCAGTATGTGACTGCAGTAACACAGCTTGCAGAATCATGTGAATTCAGGTAACTAAAAGATATCTCATTAAAGAGAGAATTATCTTATGCATAAGAGATCTGACAGTGAGAGCAAGTATACCAAGAGAGGAGAAATTTACTCTCAAGAGAGCGATAGACGTGTGCAGAAACACGGAGGTTGTAAAATGTCAGCTCGAGCACATGAATGACAGAACAGACCAGGAGATACATTATGCTGAGAGACATTCCAGACCGAAAGAGCAGAACAATTGCGGACAAGGGGCAGGACGCAAATACTGAGGAGGACAACACACAAAGGAAAAGAAGGATTGCCCAGTGTGGGGATAGCAATGTTTTAACCGCAAGAAACTGAATCACTTTACACACAAATGTTTGGCTAGAAAGAAGCAGAACAAACCTATAGAGATGGCCACTGGAGAGATGTCAGTAGAAGAGTCTGATGACGCACTATACACCAGACAACAGGTCAGGTTGGTTATGTCAAGTCAATAGGTGACTGTTAGGATGATGACCACAGAAGGAGGGCATCAAGTGAACGTGAAGTGTCAGATAGACAGTGGTGGCTCATGCAACATCATGACCTTCACAGGCCTGTGCAAAGTGGCTCAACATGGCGATCCAAAATTGAAACCCTCAAAAGTAAGGTTGAGGCTAAATGATGCCACAATACTCATACCGAGAGGACAAATTAGTCTGAGAGTCCAATGCAAGAATGCGGATCTGGAGCTCCAGACCATAGACAGTGCATAAAAACCATTCATCTCTGCCAGAGCAAGTCTAAAGCTTGTCCTGGTAACCTTAAACATGCCAACAGAGATTTACAATGTGTCGCAGCACACTAAACCATGAACTGCTGAACAGATCCTAGAGAAGTACAAAAGTGTGTTTACAGGGGTTGGATGTCTTCCTGCTGAACATCATCTCGAAGTAGATGAGAGTGTAAGACCAACTGAACATCTGCTGAGAAGCGTTCCAGCTGCCCTCAAGTCCAGCCTAAAAACCAAGATAGAAGAGCTGGAAAAGAAGGGAGTAACCTAGAAATTGACAACTCCTACAGACTGGATTAGCAGCATGGTAGCAGTGAAACAACCTGGAAAGCTGAGAGTATGCATAGACCTAAAGGATCTAAATTTTAAGTGTACAAGATTATGAGGGGCATGGACAGGGTGGATAGGGAGCAGCTGTCCCCCTTAGTTGAAGGGTCAGTCACAAGGAGGACACAAGTTCAAGATGAGGGGCAGGAGGTTTAGGGGGGACGTGAGGAAAAACTTTTTTACCCAGAGGGCGGTGACGGTCAGGAATGTGCTGCCTGGGAGGGTGGTGGAGGCGGGTTGCCTCACATCCTTTAAAAAGTACCCGGATGAGCACTTGGCACGTCATAACATTCAAGGCTATGGGCCAAGTGCTGGTAAATGGGATTAGGTAGGTAGGTCAGGTGTTTCTCACGTGTCGGTGCAGACTCAATGGGCCGAAGGGCCTCTTCTGCATTGTGTGATTCTGTGATTGTGTGAAATAAAGCTTTGAAGAGATCTCACTACCCAATGCCAACCTTCAGAGGAACTTTGGCACAATTTGCCATGGCAAAGCTCTTTCCTCCCCTCTATGCGAATGATGGTTACTGGCAACTGAAACTGGATGGAAGCAGCAGTTTTCTATCCACATTCTGGATGCCGTTGGGGATATACAGATGGTTGTGCATGTTGTTTGGCATTTCCACAGCTCCAGAAGAGTATTAACGTAGACAGCGTGAGTTAGTCAGTGATCTTCCTGGAGTGGAAGCTATCGTGGATGATTTGCTAGTCTATGGATGTGGAGACTCAATGGAAGAAGCCATAGTTGACATGATCAGAATCTAGTGTGACTGTTGGAGAGAGCTTGCCAGATGAACCTGAAGCTGAAAAAGAGAAAAATTGCAATTGAAGATGCCTGAAGTCAAGTAGATAGGTCATGTACTGACAGCAAAAAATCTTCGCCTGGATCCTGACAAGGTGAGAGCTGTAGCAGCGAGGCAGAAACCAACAGATGTGAAAGCAGTGTGACGATTTGTTAGATTCGTGAACTATTTAGCAAACTTTTTGCCTAATTTGTCATCAGAGTGTGAACTATTGTGCAAGCTCACTCCCAAGGATGTACAGTGGGCACAGAACAAGAAGCTGCATTCACTAAAATCAAATAACTAGTGACAACAACACCAGTGCTGACGTGCTATGGCATCAATGATGAAGTTACCTTATAGTGTGACACCAGCGAGACAGGTCTTGGAGCAACCCTAATGCAGCAAGGACAACCAGTTGCATTTGGATCCAGGGCATTAATGCAAACTGGACGATGCTATGCTCAGAGCGAGAAAGAGGGCCTGGCCATTGTTCTTGCTTGTGAGTATTTTCATCAATACCTGCTTGGGAGAGACAAAGTAACAGTGGAGTCCAACCACAAGCCACTTAAAAGCATTTTCTCAAACCGCTATTATCTGCTCCAAAGCATCAACAAAGAACATTACTTTGCTTACAGCGATATCATCTGGACATGACATACAAGCAAAGTAAACAGATGTACACCACAGACACGCTGTTGAGAGCAGCGGTCCCCATGAAGAAAGTTGACGATGCTACAACAGAATGTGAAATCTTCCAGATTCAATGTGAAACAGCAGCTTGACATGCTCTGGAAGTCATGAACCCAGCAGAGACATCGAATCTCACAGACAAGCACCTTGCTCAAATCAAGCGAACTATCCAACAAGATGCAACTCTCCAAATGCTGCAAGAAGTCGTGATGAAAGGATGGCCTGAGGGTATCAAGGACACACCTTTGGTCACAAGAGCATATTGGGCATACTGAGATGAACTGACAGCCCAAGATGGCATCCTGTACAAAGGAAATTGAATCATTATCTTGAAGGAGACGAGAGGATAGATGCTGAAGAGCATTCATGCAAGCCATCAAAGAATTGAATCAAGTCTGAGTAAGCAAGAGAAGTGCTCTACTGGCCAAACATGGACAATGAAATTAAAGACCGCATCAGCCAATGTGGTGTTTGTAACGAGTACCAAGTTAAACAAGCTAGAGAACCATTGATGACATTTGACATCCCAGATAGACTAAGGATGAAGCTGGGAGCAGACATCTGTTTCACTGGGACAAGAGTCACCTTAGAGTCACAAAGGCTGCAGGGAAACCTTTCCAGTCGCACATCACTCGGGACCTAATTTCAGAGAGTAACTCTCGCAGGGAGAACAAGTACGATGCCTTGCAGAAAGGTAATAGCAAGAAGTAAAAAGCTAAACACTGTGGATGCTGGAAAACTGAAATAAAAACAGAAAGTGCTGGAAAAGCTCAGCAGGTCTGGCAGCACCTGTGGAGAGAGAAGCAGAGTTAACGTTTCAAACCCGTATGACTCTTCTTCAGAGCTCGAGACATATAGACTCAAAATGTTAACTCTGTTTCTCTCTCCACAGATGATAAGTTTTTCCAGCACTTTCTGTATTTATTAGAATACCAAGAAGTAGTTGTATATGGATTTGTTGACGTCTTTCCCAAATGCTGTTCAAGAAAGTAAGCGCAGCTTCACCAAATAGGCTTTGGAGTTCATTTCAATAAGCTTGCAACCTTTTGAAGTTGCATGGTGACGTGAAATGTAGCTTCATGAGGAAATAGACTATAGTTTGTGAAGGATAGTGTGAGGCTGGGAGAGGAAGAACAGGTAGGTGAGAAATGGTTCTATCTGGTGTGATAACATTTATTCATTGAGAGTACTGGTGTATAAATTATCTGTTAGTTATTTCTGGCACCACCTTTGTTGATATGCAGACAAAGGAACACAAACCTTCAGAATGGCCTCTTCACTGTGGTACCTATCTCACTTAGACCACCAGTTATAGTGGGGGTGTTAATTTGGGTCAACTTTTGAGGGAACTGGAATGGGAGCACACACAGCCTCACCCCCCCCTCCCCCACCACCCCCACCCAACTTGCCCGCCTCTGCCTCCATTTAAGTGTGAGCTCCAGGGCGCATTCAAGATGAATGCCAGTTTTGTTATTCTCTGGGAAGATTCAGTAATGTTTAGCAGTGGATTTGAGGCCCTACACCATTCAAAATTGGTTTCGGATGAATTCAGCCTACTGACTCCATTAGAATCAACTGCATGTTTCTCCATTTGTTCGTGGAACCTGGGCATCGCTAGCTAGGCCAGCATTTACTGCCCATCCCTATTTGCCCTTGAGAAGGTGGCGGTGAGCTGCCTTCTTGAACCGTTGCAGTCCATGTGGTGTAGGTACACCCACAGTGCTGTTAGGAAGGGAGTTCCAGGATTTTGACCCAGCGACAGTGAAGGAACGGTGATATAGTTCCATGTCAGGATGGTGAGTGGTTTGGAGGGGAACTTGCAGGTGGTTGTGTTCCCATGTGTCTGCTGTCCTTGCCCTTCTAGATGGTAGCGGCCGTGGGTTTGGAAGGTGCTGTCTAAGGTACCTTGGTGAGTTGCTGCAGTGCATCTTGTAGATGGTACACTGTGCACCCGTGGTGGAGGGAGTGGATGTTGAAGGTGATGGAAGGAGTGCCAATCAAGCTTTGTCCCGGGTTCTGTCCAGCTGGAGCTGCACTCATCCGGGCAAGTGGGGAGTATTCCATCACACTCTTGACTTGCACCTTGTAGATGGTGGACAGGCTTTGGGGAGTCAGGAGGTGAGTTACTCTCCACAGAATTCCCAGCCTCTGACCTGCTGTTGCACACACAGTTGAAGGGGTGCCAGCGATGCACCTGATTTCCAACTGATCATTTTTCAGGGGCAACAGTAATAACATCATTCAATGTTTGCTCAAGAAAGCGAATGAGTGAGCTGAGAAAGCACTGCCAGTAATAAACCACCAAACCTATCTGCATCAAACCCTTTGACTGTTAAAGTCACAGCGACTGGTGGATGTGAATGCTAATGGCAGCCTCCATCCTATGTATCACCTGTGCCTCAGTTGGTAGTACCCTTACCTCTGAATTGTAAGGTGTTGTGTTCAAATCTCACTCTGGAGGCTGAGCATAAAGATCAAAGCTTGCAATTGAGTGCTGCACTGTCAGAGGTGCTGTCTTTTGGAAGAGGCCTTAAAGCCAAGGCCCCATCTGCCTGCTCACGTGGATGTGAAAGATCCCATGGTATTATTTCAAAGAGCAGGAGAGCTATCCCCCAGTGTCCTGACCAATGTTTATCACATCAGAAAATAGTGCATCTCTAATATTAACAATTTGTAATAAACAAACACGTACCATGTAATGGGAATGAAGGACACCCTGGGCCAAAGACCAGTGTTTATCTCAAGCAGACACAAAGCACCCACTTTCAACACCTACTACAAGACAGCGGCACACTGCTGGCTGCTCGCCAGATCAACATGCGTCCCTGCCCACCCACCCCCACTGTGAATGGATGAAAGGAAACTTCCTTCACACATTGTCACACAGGAGGCATTCTGGATGACCATCTGTAAATTTCTCCAGCACATCCTAGAGATATCTGTTCTTATTAGTCAATCCCCCGGGATTGAGGATGACTTGCTTCCACTCCAGTTCAATGGGTTCCGAGATGGCTGATAAGATCTGCAGACTCTGCCACAGGTTGGGCATGTTGAAGGGTCGGGCAGATGAATTGTTGAGAGGTTAGTGCACTCCCTCTGACACCTCAACTTTGCCTCTCCACATTCCCATCGAAGCCTCTCAGTATGTTCGGTGCCTTCCGGAATGAATCTTCTCCGTTTCAGTCAGTCACAAGCCAGAGTTTCCCATGAATCAGTGAGTATGTTTGACCTCTTCAGGGAGACTTTGAGGACACCCCTAAAGTATTTCCCTTGTCCTCCTGGGAGTCTCCTATGGTGACTGAATTCTGAGTAGAGTAGTTACTTTGGGAGTCTGGTGTCAGGCATATGAACAACGTGTCCCGCTCAGCGGAGCTGGTTTTAACTGATTAGCGTCTCGTTACAGGTTTTATTGACTTGACAGAGGACACTGTTGTTGGACCAAGATTCTTGCCACTGGACTCAGAGGATCTTGTAAAGGCACTTTTGGTGATAGTTCTCCAGTGCTTTGAGGTGCCTGCTGTCAGTTGTCCAAGTCTCTGAAACATGTAGGAGGATGGGGATCACTGCTGCCTGGTAAATTGTGACCTTAGCCTCGAGTTTGAGATCCTGGTCCTCATATGCACTTTCCCTCAGTTGGCTGAAGGCTGAGCTGACACATTGCGGCAACGATGAATTTCATCATCCATGTCTGTCTTTGCCAAGGGGAATCTCCCAAGATATGGAAAATGGTCCACAGTTTCCAGGATCTCGCCATTGATCTTAATAGATGGGGGGAGGCGTTGTGCTTTAAGAGTTGGTTGGAAATTTAGCAAATCCAAGAAAAATGCAAGGAACACCATCAACTGCTGTACATAGCCTTTCTTGACTTCATGACAATTTTTGACTCTGTCAACCGCAAAGACTCATGGAGCATCCTCCTCAAATTTGGCTGCCCTCAGGAATTTGCCGCCATCCTCTATCTACTCCACAATGATATACAAGCCAAGATCCTCACCAACGGAATCACCACAGACCCTATCTCAGTGAAGACTGGGGTCAAACAAAGCTGTGTCATTGCACCGACCCTCTTCTCCATTTTCCTCACTGTATACTTCACCACACCCCCAGAAAATTACCCACATGCATGGAGGTTATCCACAGAACAGACAGGAAATTGTTCAGTCTCCATCGCCTTCAATCCAAAACCAAAATCACTCCAACCTCAGCCAATGAGCTTCAGTATATATGATGATGCTTATGTGTGTGTTCACTTAGACACTGAACTCCTGGTGACTGTCGACTCCTTTTCTGTAGCATATGAGAAAATTGGCCTTTCACTAAACACCCAGAAAACTATATGATCCTCTTCCATTCCAGGGATACACGGCCCACTCTGCCCTTATTGGGAATCTTGACGCATACGGCAAGGCAAAACAAAATTGTTCAGTAACCAGCAAGGAAACAAGGAGACAGAGCTCTGACCAGACCAAACAGAGGGTGGGAAGAATGTTAAGCATTGCAAGCCATGCACTTATCTCCATCAAAACTGGAGAACAAAGAGTGGAAGGGCAGGAGCTAACTAAAAGGGGCCAAGAAGATAGGGCGAATAAACCCAGGGGAAGGAACAACAACTATTACTACTTACAATTTAACAAAGAAAAGCTTTCCAAGATGTTTTACAGGACTTGAATTGGCTGTGGGTGGGGGAAGGTGGAGGGCACTTAAAGCCTTGGTAGAATAGATAGGTTTTGGGATGGTTCATGGCGGAAGAGATAGGTTTTGGAGTGGTTCATGGTGAAATTGATAGGGTTTTGAGATGGTTCATGGTAGAATAGATAGGTTATGGGGTGGTTTATGGTGGAATAGATAGGTTTTGGGATGGTCCATGGAAGAGAAGGGAGGAATCGATAGGTTTTGGGATGGTTCATCTTGGAATCAATAGGTTTTGGGACGATCCATGAAAGAGAAGGGAGGAAGCATTGCAATGAATAAAAGGAGCAAGAATTGGAAGAATGTATAAATAATGTATAAATGTTGTGACAACTGGCTTTATTATGAAATAAGAGAGGCAGAAAAGTACACCAATGTCCAGGTTGAGTATCATTCGTTGAAATAATTTATTTTGTTGAAATCTCGTGGAAAGGGCCCCCCCTCCCATGTGGGTTTGGGGGATGAGTGGGGTGCTGAGGGGCAGGGGAGGGATTAAAGCAAAAGCAGTGGGCGCTCACCAGATCCACACCGCATATGCACCCCATGCCCAGGCAGGAGAGAGCCTCATTGACATTCGACAGTTGGGGTCCAATGACATTCTAGCCTGCAGCAGCCAGGTTCTCCAGTTTTGAAATCCAGTGCCAAGGCGCAGCAGGCCTAGAGGAGGATTAAAAAAAAGGGAAAGCTCATTCGTTAAGGGTCGGAAGAATGGGGATTTTCCTCAGGGTCCAACGAGAAATCCTTGGCTGTATCCTGGTTTCCCATCAGCTCCTCAGATCACACCCCTTCTAGACTTGCCTTTGTCAGAGATCATTCTCGGGGTGCCCTCTGCCATACTCGCTTGCTTCCGTCTGCTGGCGCAGCATCATCGATGCTGGGTTTGGGGGGCAGTCAGACATTATTTATTGAAATGAGACCTAGGAGTCAAAATGGCCTGGTCTCATATCAGCTAGTCAATCATATACTTAGTTTGCACCCAAAGTTAAAATTAGAGCTATTAGTGTTAGTTTTACCCCACCTTACAGATGCAAAAGAGGTTTTGTCGTGCAGAGGGTAGACTTGTTGTCTCTGGCCCAGAAGATCTGGATTCAAGTCCCACTCCAGGACTTGATGATCAAGGAAGTTGCATTCAAAATGCAGGCCAAGTATCAACTGGCCAATCCTTCCAGCACATGCCAATGGCAGGTGGTAAGAATGGGAAAGATTCCTGGTGAGCCATTTGGTGGAAAGAGCAGTGGACCTCTACTGTCACTGTCCATAGCTCTAGACCACAAGTGCATGTTGCCACGGCAACTTGGACTCCCTGAGTGTACTGTAACACACCGCCACCTGTTCATAAATGCTGTCAAAAACTGGGTGTGACAGACAGACAAAAATAGGCTCCAATTCTTTTCCCCACTTCTGCTCTCAGTTAGTGCTGCACTTAAACTTCCTCTATGGCTGCCATGATATCAGCACCTAGCTGTGCCCAAGAAGGTGCAGTATAACAATGTAAATTATATGCAAATGAGTGCACGCAAGTTTCCTGAAATAGCACAGCAGTGGAGGATCAGGAAAAGACTGTTCCCATAAAAACATGGCCGAGGCCATTTCCTGAGCTGCCATTTCAGGCACTTTCCAACTTAAAGTGACTGGGAATACCACTTTCGGTTTGTCCTGGATCCTTCTTCATTCCCTTGATGGTAACTTTCATTGCAAACTTTGTAATCTTTCAATCTTTTAATGGCAAATTCACAGAAGTGGGCAAAGTGGGTTGAGGTAGAGATTGGCCATGATCCTAATCGAATGCTGCTCCAATTTTCCTAAGCCCGAACTTTAATGATTAATTTAAGTCGCGCACTGCCTTTATATCCAGGTCACTTTTCTGCATGATGGGCATCACGCTCACCCAGTCTGCTCATGACGCAGTGAAGTTGGCAGAGGCCTTGGTGCTCAGGCACGTGCAGAATTAAGAACGTTATTTAGAAGACGCTGACCGCCCAATGCAATTTTTGATTTATTGACGAGATTTGAAAGGGTAGATTTTACAAATTTGCGCTACTGGAGAGGAGCTTTGTGCACCCTGGAATTTTGGACATGCTGGATTTTTGTCCACAATGGAAAGGCCCCGTGTCTTGCTGTCATCTACAAAACAAACAAGCCAATTCTACAACAACAACTTGTATTTGTATAGCACTTTTTACATCATAAAACTGTACAAGGTGCTTCACAGGAGCGTTACCAAGCAGAATATGGCATCGAGCTACATAAGGACTTAGGGCAGATGACCAAAAGCTGGGCCAAATTGGTAGGTTTTGAGAAACGCCTTAAAGGACGACAGAGAGGTAGCAAGATGGAGAGGTTTAGGGCACATATTCCAGAGTCTAGGGCCTTGGTGGCCATAGGCAAAGCTGCCAAAGAAATAGGGGATGCACAAGAGGCCAGAATTGGAGGAGCACAGATATCTCGGAGGGTTGTAAGGCTGGAGGAGATTACAGAGATGCAAGGACATGGAGCAATTTGGAAATAAGGGTGAGAATTTTAAAATCGAGTCTTACTGGACCTGGAGCCAACGTAGGTCAGCAAGTACCAGGGTTTTATCGGGAATGACAACAGGAAGTGCTGGAAATATTCAGCAGGTCTGGCAGCGTCTGTGCAGAGAGAAACCGAGTTAATGTTTCAAGTCCAATATGACTCTTCTTCGGAACTGTTTCTCTCTCCACAGATGCTGCCTGACTTGTTGAGTATTTCCAGAATTTTCTGCTTTTAGTTCAGATTTCCAGCATCTGCAGTGTTTTGCTTTTATTTCTGGGGGTTTTGGGACTTTGCATGAATTAGAATTTAGGCAGCCGAGCTTTGGATGAACTCAAGTTTATAGAGGGTGGAAGTTGGGAGATAAGCCTGGAATGCATCGACATAGTCCAGTCTAGAGATAACAAAGTCATGGATGAGGGTTTCAGCAGCAGATAAGCTCATGGGTGAAGTCAGGCGGTGTTACAGAGATCATTAAACAAAAGAAATCCAGCTTAATATTTGTATTTTTCAGACTGTGTTCATTTATTTCTGTCATCTAAAAGTATTGTCACGAGGCTATGCCCCTTTAATTTTGAAAAAATTATTTTCAAACTTTCCACTGACTAGTAATTTTGCAAGTTGAATTGAGTCAGAACAAACTACATGAAAATGCACGGCCATCTTGCAAGGTGAAGGTGAAAAACAAACAAGTCACCTTCAGGATTGTGAAGAGAGAGACATTTCCTATAATCCCATTGAAACTCGTCACTGTCTAAGGAAGAGACATTAAAATGCAAAGTGCTGGATATTGAAATGATGGCTGCCACAGACAGACCCACCCAAAATCCTTGGAAATACACAATGGGTGAAGTATAACAGGAAAGGCTGCAGAGAGATTGCAAAGAAGGTTTAATCAGAGGAAACAGGCTGAAAGCTGCACTCTCTCTCTCTCTCTCTCTTTTGGAACAAATGCATTACTGGTTCAGAAGCCAACATTACTAGAAATCTACCAATGAACCAAGATCTCATAATAATCACAACATCTCCTACATCTGACCACACCCACGAAACCAGCTAATCCAAATCAGCAAAGTTTAAAAATGAATACCTCAAAGGACAATCATATATTCTTTAACTTTTTATTGGACTCTAACTTCCCTTATTTCTGATATCTTTGTGTGTGACGTTGCATTTTTATTATTTTTTTCCCTCAGATTTAGTGGTTGATAAATTTGCTTTTTCTTTAACTCAAGGATACCTTGTTTGATTGGCTTCTTATTGCTTCCAGCTGAAAGAGTTAAATACATTTGGATTCAGGAATGGCATATGCTTGTGAGAAAGAAACTTGGGCCAGGATTTTACTTATGGCGGGCGGGCTGGGCGGGAGCGGGCGCGGAGCTGATCGCCATTCGCGATTGGCTGCGTGCCACCATTTTATGCGGGCCGGCCAATTAAGGCCCACCCAGCATCATGCGCGGCCGGTAGCGCTCAGCACTACCTGTGCAGGCGGGGGGAGGAGGGAGAGTCGGGGCCTGTGCTCTTTTGCGCATGCGCGTGAAAGAGCGCAGAAATCTCCCTGAGGCACGGAGCTGCCTTGGGGAGACTGAATAGATTATAAAACATTTTAACAAATGAAGTAAAAATTTATTTAAACATGTCTCCTCATGGGCTGGGATATGTTTGTGAAGTTGGGAAAATGTATTTATTTATTTTATAAAAGCTTCAGGAAGCCCCATCCCGCCCGTGGATGAGGTTTCCTGAAAAACGCGAAGGCCGCTTGGGCTCTTCGTCTGCCCACCAAACTTAAGGTTGGACGGGCAGCTTTCTAAAGTATTTTAAGTAATCCCTTAATGGCCTTAATAGGCCCTTCCGCCCAATGAAATATTGAGATGACACGCGATGACGTGGGGATGCACGCCCGACGTCATCGGCGCCATTTTACACATCGGCATGTCCAGCCCGCCCCTGCATGCCAACCAGAAGATTCAGCCCTTAAACCTTTGTTGTGACCAACCGAGGAGGCTGAATAGAGGGGGGGCCAGTTCATTCCTTCTTACCTGGTCACAGTAGTGTGACCTATGGAATTTTACTGATATCTATGTGTACAACAGCATGTGGTGCTATAGTTGATGAGGACAGAGGTTCATCCCTCCATGGTCTTGTTCTCCCTATCCCTGTAACTCCTACAACTCTCTGAGATCATTGCGCTCTTCCAATTCTTGCCTCTTGAGCATCCCTGATTTTAATCACTTCATCATTGGCGGCTGGCCTTCAACTACCTAGGCCCTAAGTTCTGGAACCCATTCCAAAACCTTTCCTTCTCTCCATCTGTCTCTCCTCCTATAAGACACTCCTTCAAACCTGTCTCTTTGACCAAGCTGTTAGTCACCTGATCAAATATCTCCTTACGTGGCCCAGTGTTCACTACGTGGAAAGACAAGTTGTCATAGATGTTGACTCCCTTGACAAGGCCATCAGAGAGGTACTAAATGCTTCTCCAGTTAGCTAAACCAAGTTTCACGAAGTGCGGTAATCTACTGGAAGTCATTTCATCGAAGCCTCGATAGATTTCACACCCAATTCACTGGATTTGTGAGGAGGCAGCTCAGCAAGTGAGAACGGCAATAAAATCGCACCGCATCTGATTTGGTCCTTCTTCATGGGCCCTGGCTCAAAATCCTGGAACTCCCTCTTTAACAACACTGTGGCTGCATACCACAGAGACCTCAGTGGGGTTCAAGGAGAAGGCCAAACACCACTTTCTCAAGAGCAACTAGGGATGGGCAATATAAGCTGGCAATGCCTACATCCTGAAAAATGTGTTTTTTTTTGCTTATTTAGAATTGAGCTATTCCCTCACCAATATTCCAACAATTAGAGAGGAATTCTGTTTACTGATTAGGTTGGCATGCCTTTGAATCTTACATTCACATGAGTGTGTCTACATTAATACTTAAGGGTGTCTGTCATATTAGAATGATGCAGCATTATTGTGTATAATTAAAAAGTGAAAACATGGCTCTTTTACAGTCAACACAGCAATTATAACCCAGAAAAGTCCACTTGATTTATCCGGTGTGTTACATAACTGTTATTTTGTTGCTGAAGAATTGAAAGTTGTTCCAGCACATAAAGGACGCGAATTTGGATGGTTTCCAAGCAACACTGCATCCACTTCACACGCCAAAATCATTATTGTGTTTCCTATAAGAAAAACAGTTTTGTATGCATGTTCCCACGCCCCAGGGGAGAAAACACAATGTATTGTCAACAGAAAACTGGGCAAACGTTCAGCCTGGGCTCCAGCACACTATGACGCTAAGACATTCTAGATGAAAAGAGATTGTCACCAACTGGGCGAACCCCTTTGAATAATCAAAGAATTTTAACACCGACTTTAAAGGGGCAATGTCATCATAATGAAAGTGGAAAATGCTTCAAGTACGCTAGAGCTTGGGATTAGATAAGAGACATAGCCTCACTTTGCTTTGAGGATGAAAGGCTCTGGTACACGTTCTGTTTAAAATAATCATTTTTCACAATAACTCTGCACCATGAATTTCATTGGCATTTAAATGAGTCTGAATGGGCAATTTTTGAATTAATAATTTTTGAGAAGGGCAGTTTCAGCACTTCCATAAAAATGTACATAGTCGGTGGCGGTACACAGCTGAAAATGCCGGTCAGGTCTGTATAGATTAATTGGGACACGACCTTGAAGTGAATGTTGGGCAGTCACACAGCACTATGGCTGCTGAGAATGGCATCTCAGCTAAAGATTCTTCCCAAAGCTCTCATGCAGGGATGTATAAAACAGCAAATAAGAAAAAAAGGAAATTTCTGTTTTCTGTAATGTGTTATTTCTTCATAGTTATACAGTAATGTTTAAATTAGCAATCTGACAACGTCATTGCTTTGGTTTGTACAGCAGGCCCTTGGCACTTAAAATTGTTACTACATTCAGATATTTTTGTAGGAGTTTGTGTATTGTAGAGTTCTCAGTTGTGTATTAAAAGTATCAACATTAACTGCCACTTAAGACCTTAAAATTTTGCTTTGCAAAGTTCAGATATAAATGTTTAATGAAATCCATAATGCCATGTTGTTCACGGAAGTCTAAGTCCTCAGCTTGTTGGAAGGTAGCACATGACTCCACGTGATCTCCTAAACTTCAAAAATGGGACACCAGTTGCTCAGGCTAACATCAACAGGAAACCTCAATCAACATTAAATGGACAGAATGCAGAACAATCAGTATATTTGTTGAAATTAAAGATTTTACTAATCTCCTCAGTCACAATTACACTTCTACAATGCTGGCCCTCAATCTAAAATTGACCCTTGAAACTCAGTTGATCACACAATGAAGTGTTATGCCAGTGTCCTGGAGTGACTAATCACGTCTCTTGCCCCAGCGTCAAAAGCATCCTCAAGATCAACTTGGCCGTGCTTTCAGTCACCTCTGCCAGGGAAACATGTCCCAATGTGGACCCAGGGAGACATGTCCCAATGTGCACCCAGGGAGACAAATCCCAATGTAGACCCAGGGAGCCATGTCCCAATGTGCACCCAGA
This sequence comes from Cetorhinus maximus, assembly GCF_964194155.1. Classification (NCBI taxonomy): domain Eukaryota; kingdom Metazoa; phylum Chordata; class Chondrichthyes; order Lamniformes; family Cetorhinidae; genus Cetorhinus; species Cetorhinus maximus. The sequence continues at coordinate 90,684,297 of NC_135896.1, forward strand.
GAGACAAATCCCAATGTGGACCCAGGGAGCCATGTCCCAATGTGCACCCAGAGAGACATGTCCCAATGTGCACCCAGAGAGACATGCCCCGGTGCGGACCCAGAGAGACAAATCCCGATGTGGACCCAGAGAGACATGTCCCAATGTGCACCCAGAGAGACATGTCCCGGTGTGGACCCAGAGAGACAAATCCCAATGTGGACCCAGGGAGCCATGTCCCAATGTGCACCCAGAGAGACATGTCCCAATGTGCACCCAGAGAGACATGCCCCGGTGTGGACCCAGAGAGACAAATCCCAATGTGGACCCAGAGAGCCATGTCCCAATGTGCACCCAGAGAGACATGTCCCGGTGTGGACCCAGAGAGACATTTCCCAGTGTGGACCCAGAGAGACATTTCCCAGTGTGGACCCAGAGAGACATGTCCCAGTGTGGACCCAGAGAGACATTTCCCAGTGTGGACCCAGAGAGACATTTCCCAGTGTGGACCCAGAGAGACATTTCCCAGTGTGGACCCAGAGAGACATTTCCCAATGTGCACCCAGGGAGACAAATAGCAATGTGGACCCAGGGAGACATGTCCCAGTGTTGACCCAAAGAGACATGTCCCAGTGTGGATCCAAAACATGTCCTGGTGTTGACCCAGGGAGACATATCCCGCTGTGGACCCAGGGAGACATGTCCCAGTGTTGACCCAAAGAGACATGTCCCAGTGTGGATCCAAAACATGTCCCAGTGTGGATCCAAAACATGTCCCGGTGTGGACCATGGCCTTCAGCAAGGGAGGGGAGAAAATTAAAGGAATAAGTAGAGAAAATATGTAATGCTGGGGTGATTTGTAACTTTGGTGATGAGATTTCTCTTACTGTGCTGCTCCAGAATTTTAAGAAATGCAGCCATGCAATAATTGCACTAGTGGAGGGTCATATATTTTGTTTGCTCTGCATTTCCCAAGTAATTAAATCAGAGACATTACCGAGGATTTTCAATTGCCATCCAAAAAAGAGCTGAATGACTAGTTCTTTGTTGCTATTCAGACACTGGGCTGAATACAGTCACTTCATACCCACAGCCCAACCTCAAAACATGACCTTAGGAAGCTTGTTCTGTTGTAAGTTCAGAGGAATTGCCAGATTTTGTAGAAACACCCTGCTACCTGGAAGCACTTGAAGCAAGTACCCTGCGGATTTATATCACACTAAATCGCCTTCTGAACGTCGATAGTGCAGTAAATGTTTTATTTCTGGGTGTGCGGGTGTTTACTTCTCACCTACAAAGCAGAAGAGATTTGGGGGTTAAGCAACAAACATTGGAATCAAAATGAATGTCACCGGTGAGGAACGTTTGGCGAAAGATGCTTGGAATGTGCTTGCGAATGGCAGCTCAACACCTACCCCAAACCTAACTGTGGGATGGATGGAGCAGCCAACTGGAAAGCTAATAGATCAAACCATTACCGTCATTTCAGTCATTGCTTTGTTCATCACAATGATCTCACTGGGCTGCACGATGGAATTACCAATGATCAAGCTACACATCTTGAAACCTAAGGGGGTGTTGATTGCAGTGTTTTCTCAATATGGGATTATGCCCTTTACAGCCTTCAGCCTCGCCAAGATGTTCGGTCTGTCCTCCATTGAATCCCTGACTCTCCTTATTTGTGGCTGCTGTCCTGGTGGAACACTCTCCAATATCTTCTCACTGGCACTGAATGGAGACATGAATCTCAGGTATGAACAGCCGGGTCAACTGAAGCTTGGCTTCTCTAGTGATCCAGGGGCTATAGTTGGTCTTCGGTAAAAATGCAGAATGTTTGAAAAGGTGCTGGGTAAAACAACATGCCCGTCTGCAATCTGTCCTGTAACGCATTCGCTGAAGACCAGTTTTGCTCGTTTAAACTTCAAAGAATGCTGTCTTCATTAAAAAATAGCCAGCCTGTTTCGTGTTTGTTTACAAATGTATTGTACAATAACATAGTCTCCACCTCAGTGTCCTTTACTTGATTTGCACTGTCACTGTGCTAAAAAATGAAACGTTTGCCTTTGCTCCTCCCCGAGCCAAAATATCGCTTGCCAAATATTTTTTTGCCAAGAGGACAGCACCTTTTAAATTTGGAACCTGAGTTCAAGTGAACATTTAACGATGTTTGATAGCCAAGTTAACTGCTCGGTATTCAGCATCCTCCACAAAGGCTGAACAATTCTGCTCCCTGGTGCTCTCCCGCCGCCATCGCCACCTGCTGGCGGGGACGCAGCTGACCGCTGCCATGGCAACTGCAGGACCAGGTGCAAGTGAGGGAAAAAGCGTGAAAGTCGGGAAGACAGCGCTGTAGTATAAAGGGTTAATGTTAAATATGTAAATATATGGTCCACATCATCAGTGATGTGGGATCACATGATAACAGAGCATGGAGAGGGATAGTTCTATGTAGAGCCTCATGCAGAGTCTACCTTGGTAAATAGTCAGCATTATGTTGAATAAAGGATGGAGTTTGCTAACAGTATTGCCTCCAGCATTGCCAGGTCCATGACAACCTCTTCTAAGACCAAAACAACAATAACAGAAATGCGAGATCCCTATTACACCCAGAAATGGAGACAGGGAATTCAAGGAATGGAAGGGAAGATTCAGCTATAGCTTATGTGAAAGTGAGAGAATAGTGGACATTGGAAGCAAAGTCAATTACATTTTCCAATTTGGGCAAGAGCAGGAAATAGCACCAATAAAGGTATTGTACCAGAGAAAGAGATGGGGTTGGGGGTCGGGGGTCGGGGGTGTGGGCGCGGGGGGTGGTGGGGGTGGTTGTGGCCTGGGTAGGACTGGAACAAAGAATTTTCCACATATCCTACAAAAAAGGCAGGCATAACCAGAACAGGGAAAAGGTTTCTGTGAGGAAAGGGAGTTAGGGTGGGAACCAAGAGGCCCATGATCACACCTTGTTCATCAGGCTAGATAGCAGAATGAGGATTAGCTGGAAGTTGAGAAGAGACATAAAGCTGGAACATGCCATCACGCTCAATAATCTGAGTGATGTTGGATAGCATGGGCCCCATTACAACCGGACTCATAATACTAAGAACCATCTCCTCTGTAGGGCTCAGGACATGTCAGTGTCCTTGTCTTCCATCGGGCCTGCTCTACTCCCTTGTGTGCCACCTTGTCCTGCTAGAGAGGGGGCTGGCAGTGATTGTGCTGATCTGTGTTCAGGTGTTGTACCTGCTATTGCTGAATAGCTAGAGGTATGTGGAGGCAGTGAGAGGTGGGTGTGAGGCTGGCGGCATTGGCAGGTATGTGAGGGCGAAGTGGAGTATCTGGATGTTAAGCTCAAGTCCTGAGTGCAGGGGAGTGTTGCTGGGTGAGTGATGGGGATGTGGTGCATTGAGCAGTGTGAGAGATTAGTAGTGTGGTGGATAGATGACGACATTGTGAAGATGCATTGACTGACCTTGACCACTAATGTGGGGTCATTAGACTTGTTGTGGCACTGCTGCTAGGTTTTCAGGTCCCAAATCCAGCTCACCTTCCTGGCCACTTCCTCCACCCTCTTCTGAGAGTGGCCTTTGAGAGTCTCCTGGTCTCCCTTAGACCCATGGCACATCTCCTCCCACCCACCTACACCATGAACCACATCCCTCACTCTGGAACCATGTCTGTCTTGATGTTCACTTTGAAATAATTTACATTGCAGCAATATTGTTGAGTGTAGCTTTCCTTTCAGAGACAGCCTGCCTTTAAGAAGGGCAGACTGGTTGCACTACATGGTCTGCAAACAATGCTGCTGGGCCCTCCTGCTGTTCACAGAGGCTGCAGGCAGCATTAGGCAGCAGAAAGCTGCACAGGAGCTGCTTGGGTCATTGCTACAATCATGCAGAAGAGATGGGTACACCTAGTTAACGTGTTGCCCGCCTTGATCAGAACGGGCATGGGCAAGTTGTTAATCATGGCCACCTCCCACCAACAATGCCCCCTCCTTGTGCCCGAATAAAAGGGCAATGAAGTTTTCAGCTCATAGTGGCCTGAATTTTACCAGCCCAGGGATGGCAGGAATGGAGGCAGTCGGGGGGCCAATAAAATAGTGGGGATTCCATGACAGGAGGGCTCCTGACCCAGTCCCCATCATGAAGGTTTCCTAGCGGTGGGCTGGGGTGCAGGAGTAGGGGGCAGCCAATTTACATATCTAAGGCCCCCATTAGCGGCTATTTTACCGATGGCGGGAGACCCCTACCACATCAGGAGGCTGCCCAGCTTCATGGGGACGGCCTCCCTGCGGCAGCCCGGGCAGGAGAGGCAGTTCTTATGACCCCAACTATCCCGCCAGAAGGGGTTTCCCCTCCGATCAGTGTGATTTTCCACCCTCGGCTTTTTTTTTATTCATTCACGGGATGTAGGCTTTGCTGGCTGGGCCAGCATTTATTGCCCATCCCTAATTGCCCTTGAGAAGGTGGTGGTGAGCTGCCTTCTTGAACCACTGCAGTCCATGTGGTTTAGGTACACCCACAGTGCTGTTAGGGAGGGATTACTAGGATTTTGACCCAGTGACAGTGAAGGAACGGTGATATATTTCCAAATCAGGATGGTGCATGGCTTGGAAGGGAACTTCCAGGTGGTGGTGTTCCCATCTATCTGCTGCCCTTGTCCTTCTAGATTGTAGCAGTCGTGGGTTTGGAAAGTGCTGTCAAAGGAGCCTTGGTGAATTCCTGCAGTGCACCTTGTAGATGGTACACACTGCGACTACTGTGTGTCGGTGGTGGAGGGAGTGAATGTTTGTGGACAGGGTGCCAATCAAGCGGGCTACTTTGTCCTGAATGGTGTCAACCTTCTTGAGTGTGTGGGAGCTGCACTCATCCAGGCAAGTGGGGAGTATTCCATCACACTCCTGATTCGTGCATTGTAGGTGGTAGACAGGCTTTGGGGAGTCAGGAGGTGAGTTACTCATCACATGATTCCTAGCTTCTGACCTGCTCTTGTAGCCACAGTATTTATATGGCTAGTCCAGTTCAGATTCTGGTCAATGGTAACCACAGGAGAATGGTTGACAGTGGGGGATTCAGCGATGGTAATGCCAGAGTTTTAAATAACTCCTACCTCTCCAAGGTCGCCTACCTGCCTCAGCAGTACCCACCTCTCCCGATGCTGCTGAGACTTCAGCACTGCGCGCCTTCTAATTGGGCTGTCAGCATCTAGAGTCCCCCTAACATCCTCAATAGGACAATAGCCCACAGGAAGTCAATTAGTAGGCCTCTGGTGAAATGGCTGAGTCAATCTAGCTCCTGGCAGGTACAGACTCAGGACCCCCATTTGGTCCTGACACCGGGCGTCCCAAAGTCCGCCAGAAAATTCAGCCCAGTGTCTCCATGAACTAGTCTGGTGTGCTGGAATGGGAGAGCGGTTGTCAAGGTATCTTTTGGGTAAATGATATGACTGAAAACTCAGATATCACTATTTTTCTTCCTTAAAATTAAAAATCTATCCTTTGCAGTGTATATGAATGTTAAAATTAGCCAGAATGCATAATTTTTAAAAAAATACAGATTCTGAAATGCACCGTAGAATTGTCCCAGTAACTGCACCTGAGTCAGGCAGGTCCTCAGCCACTCAGAGAGAGAGTCCAGTTAAAGTGGCACAAGGTAGGAATAGAGCAAGCATCAGGGTGCTAAATATTCAGAGATAATGTTCACTGCATGTTTGCCCCATTCCGTTGGATAGGTATTACAGGAAATAATCCCTCTGTACAGATTGCACTATCAGTGAAGGGATAAATATTACCCAGTAACATTGTATTTTAGAAATGGCAACAAAATTGTCTTTGCCTGATCTTTGCTAAAGCTTTATCTAATATTGTCTCCCTTATTCTCCTTGCAGTATTGTGATGACCACATGCTCTACAGGGCTGGCACTTGGCATAATGCCCCTCCTACTTTATCTCTATTGCAAGGGTCTCTCGCTGGCAAGTAAAGTCCCATACAGAGAGATATCCATGACCCTGGTCTTAACCCTCATTCCTTGTGGCATTGGCATTTTCCTCAATAGCAAGTACCCAAAGTACTCAAAGACCATAACAAAAGTAAGATATTTGTCAGTGTGTTGCTGCATGCTATCCTTTCTGCTTATTTTCTGTCACAAAATGTTCACAAATTAAATGAATGCTCGCACTGATGACATCTTTGAAAGATAACATTTATTGCAACTGTTGTGGCAATCGTTCTCATTGGTTAAGATTTGCAGGGGTAGATGTTCATCTTTGCATCCAAATGTGTATCTGCCGTGACAGATCCAGTATCGAACCAACAATTTCCACTTTTTTGGTTTCACAGGAAATGAAGATCGGGGGCGGGGGTGCGGTTACTACCACGACAGCCAATCCTTGTCAATTTTATAGACAGATGGTAGCTTGTAATCTCCTTGCAAGAGCAATGTACTGTGATGGCTGCAAATCTGAAATAAAGTTCTGACAAAAAATTATTGACTTGTAACATTAACCTTGGGCTGGATTTTACATTCCCCTGCTGGTGGGTTTAAAGGTGGAGGGACACGTAAAATCCAGCAGATGGCCTTCCCATCGCCTACCCGCCCACCCCCAACATGTCTGAAATTTTACAGGGGGCCAGGAAGGCGTTTGGCGACCTGCCCACCCTTGAGGCTATCTCTTCATGTGCACACTACATAAAAGGCACAAAACAAGAAGAGGCCATCTGACCCAACCAGCCCACGTCAATGTTTACCCTCCATGTAAACAAATTGTTCTAGTCATATTTAAGCACCTTGTTACCACATAAGTTCAAACGCTTTTCCTTCATCCAGCTACTCTGTGCACTCTTGAATGTTGGCATTGTTTCTGCCTCCACTACTAACCCTGGAAGTGAAACCCACAGCTTCATAAACCCTTCGTGAAGAAATTTCTCCTGCTTTCTGTTCTAAATTTCTTAATCTGTCTCCTTGTTTTTGACTGCTTAACTCCTGCAAACAGTCTCTGCCTACACTATCCTTTTATAATTTTAAACGCTTACGTCATATTAACCGGTAATTTGTGTTGTTAAAAAAAATCCCACGTTTTCTTTCTTTGTATTAGCATGTCCACATATCAGACCGTAACCTGGAGAATACTCGTACCAGGCCCGAAGAGGCTGTTGGCAACCATGGACTTCCATTGGATTGGTCCATGATTATGCTTGGCAAAGTACTGCAATGGTTTGCCATTGCCTTCTGCAGTATGGCTGACCAAGAAACTCTCCTGCTCTTACCACCTGCCATATCAGAAAGATTGACAGGCTGATAATCAACCTGTTAGGCCACATTATGAATACACATTCTGTGGCCATCAAGTCCCAGAATGGGACTTGAACCTAGAACTTTGGGCCTAGAGGTACGTATGCTGCCACTGCACCACACAACCTCCATTATGTCCTTGCCATAGCATCAATATCTTATCTACAGTGTGCATGCAGGTCTTATTAAGGTTTTATATAGGCTCACCATTACTTCTTGACGTATATATTCTGTGTCTCTTGAGGTAAAACCTAGAACTAGATTACCTTGTTTTATCACACTTAGATGCTTCCATTAATGTCCTGTGAACCTATATCCCCAAACCCCTCTACCCATCCACAGCACCAAGCCTGCTTCCATTTAGTGTATAACTACTGTTTTTTTTAACAAAATGCATCATCACACGCTCACTGGCATTGAACGCCACCAGCCACTTATTAGCCCATTCTCCCAATTTGCCAGGCTTTTGTTTGCAGTTTGCTTTTGTCTTCCAGATGTTTAATTATCCCTCCTAATCATCTCCAAATATCAACACCCCTTCCTCTAGGCCAAATCCAAATCATGGATATTCGCTGTGAAGAGAGGTAGCCCTAGAACTGAACCCTGAGGTACAATGTTACCCACTTCCAAACACTCTGAAAACATGCCCTTAGCTCTCTGCTTTCTCCCTTCTAATCAATTTTTAATCCAATTTGCTATTCTTCCTGAATCCTATACCCCTTAAACTTATTTAGCAATCATCAATGTGATGTTGGGGGAAAAAAGCCTTGTCAAAGCCCTTTCTAAAGTTTATGTTCCCTACGTTCACTGTGCTACCTGCTTATGGTACAAAAGGAGGCCATTCAGCCCATGCAAAAAATTCTATGAGGTTTGTCAGCATGACTGCCCTTTTGGAAATCTGTGTTGGCTGCTTCTATTCGCTTTCTCTTTTTATCCATACATGTGGTAAATTCATGCTTAATTAAAGGCCCTAAAATGCTTCCAATCACAGATATGAATTACTTGGATTTAGTACTTATTCCCTTTTGGAGAACATGCATTACATTTGTCACTTGCCAGTCCTCTGGCAGACATCCATTCTCAGTAAAGTACTGATATAATTCCTAGGACCTCGACCATCTCCTTCCTGAATCCCTACAAAATCCTAAAATACATCCCATCAGGTCCTGGCACTTTATCTTCCCTTGGATTAACTAACTTACCTAAAATGTTCATTATATCCATTGCAATATTGCTCATCTCGCTCTCAGTCACTTCAGGATTCATTTCCCCTCAATAACCTCCTCATTACTAAAGACCGATGTGAACTCCTTATTAAATACAGCCACCATTTTCTGATTATTCTCTACAAACTGGCAACCCTCTCCTCTCAGAGGTCCTACCTCAACATCAACAATTCTCAACTTACTGCCATATTTGTGAATTACTTCACCCGCTCCATTTGACGTTTTTAGAGATTTTTTTCCCCCTCATACCCTTTGGCTTTCCAGGTCTTGGTCACTTTTCCTATTTTCCCATATCCTCCTCTCATTTCTTTCATTGTTATTATAGTCCTCACAGGAAGTATACGAGAAAAGAGAAGTGTTGCAGGAGCAAATTGAGCAGAAGAGCAAGAAAGGAACAGGGAGAAAAATAGTAAGCAAGAGAAATAAGACAAGAAGCTAAATAAAGGAGTAGAGAGATGAGAAGAGAAAATAACATAGAAGGGTGATATACACTTGTGAAGAAACCTGGGACCAATTTTATTTAAGTGATGCGGCCCAAGGAAAGAAGAAACAAGAGAGAGAGAGAGAAAGAGAGAGAAAGAGAGAAACATACAGAGAGACGTATGTAGCCTTGGGGGTAAGAGCAGGCCAGAGGCAAAGAGATGCCCTTGAGACAGATGGACTGTTGGGATCTGCAAGAAGCAAAAGGGAAAGAAGCCTTGCTGTGGATAGGGATCCCTCTGGTTCTGCTGCGATTGGGAGGAAAGTTACCATTAAAACTTATCAGGCCAAGGTTAATGAAACACCACATTGTTACAGAATCATAGAATTCTTACAGCACAGGAGGCGGCCATTCGGCCCACTGTGTCTGCACCAGCTCTCCAAATGAGCAATTGACCCAGTGCCATTCCCCCTCCTTCTCCCTGTAACCCTGCACATTCTTCCTTTTCAGATGATAATCCAATTCCCTCTTGAATGCCTCGATTGAACGTGCCTTCACCATGCTCTCGGGCAATGCATTCCAAATCCTAAACGCTCACTGTGTGAATAAGTTTCTCTTCATGTCACCATGGCTTCTTTTGCCAATTACCTTAAACCTGTGCCCTTTCATTCTCTATCATTCCACCGATGGGAACAATTTTCCCTTATCTATTCTGTCTCGAACCCTCACGATTTTGAATATCAAATCTCCTCTCAACCTTCTCTTCTTTAAGGAAAACAGTCCCAACTTCTCCAATACATCTACATAACTGAAGTTCCTCATCCCTGGAACCATTGTTTGACTCTTGGGAGATTAAATTAGTATTTTCAAAATTCTGGATCCCTAGGAGTGTTTTTACAGTCAATTTTCACTCTGGATGAAATGAATGTTTTTATTTTGAAGCCAAACGGAGAATTTGCTGAGGTTTTTGTTTTGAGAGACCTGGATGGAGAGTCAAGGCCCAGAATGCAGGATGTCTCCAAGCTTGGATAGCGTGATAAACTCAGATTAAGTCCAGGAGCACATAATAGTTAGGTAATGGCAACCTGAAGACTGAAGGGAAAACTGAGCAAGGTGAGAACTTAAAAAGGAAGCAGAATTTTGTTATTCTTTCATGGGATGTGGGCACTGCTGGTTAAGCCAGCATCTATTGCCCATCCCTAATTGCCCTTGAGAAGGTGGTGGTGAGCTGCCTTCTTGAACCGCAGTTCATGTGATGTAGGTACACCCACAGTGCTGTTAGGGAGGGAGTTCCAAAACTTTGACCCAGCGACAGTGAAGAAACGGTGATATATTTCCAAGTCAGGATAGTGAGTGACTTGAAGGGGAACTTGTAGGTGGTGGTGTTCCCATCTATCTGCTGCACTTTCCCTTCTCGGTGTAGAGGTCACTGGTTTGGAAGGTGCTGTCAAAGGAGCCTTGGTGTGATTCTGCAATGCACCTTGTGGATGATACATACTCTGCCACTGCGTCAGTGGTGGAGAGAGTATGGTGGATGGGATGCCAGTCAAGCGGGTTGCTCTGTCCTGGTTTGGCGTTGAACTTCTTGAGTGTTGTTGGATCTGCACTCATCCAGGCAAGTGGAGAGTATTTCATCACACTCCTGACTTGTGCCTTGTAGATGGTGGACAGGCTTTGAGGAGTCAGGAGATTAGTTAGTTGCTGCAGGATTCCTAGCCTCTGACCTGCTCTTGTAGCCACTGTGTTTATATGGCTGGTCCAGTTCAGTTTCAGTTTCAGGAAAATAATTGAATAAAGAGCTGAGGAAGTGAAATGGTGAGTGGCAAATAGAAAGGAGAGGTTAAGTTCCGACTGACTCTAAGGGAGGGATTTTTCCATCTGCCCACAATGATGCAGCCACTGGTGGGATTGGAAGTTCCTGCCCAAAGCCAACAGGCTTTTGGGGCTCTCCAAATTTTTCGGTTCTACCAGCAGCGCACATCATCACGTGTGGGACAGGAAAAATCCCAGCCTAAGTGTAAGGTAAGGGAGGCAGGTCGGAAGAAAGGAACAAAGCAAAAACGGGGTCTGGCAGCCATTTCTGTCCACTAGTGCACTGGCTAAAGTCAATAAGGAATGATTGGCTCAGCCAGAGGTATTGTCACATTGGGTTCGAATTACTCTGCCAGATGGTGCTGTAGTCTCAGCTTTTGCCTTCCTTGAATGTGACACAGATTATGAGGAGATCACAGTCACTGATATAATTGATCAGTAAGCTGCTTCAAATTCTTGGATTCAGTAACCCAAGTGAAAACTTTTTTTTAGCAAACTTAGGTTGCTGGTTGGGCAGGGCCTTAGGAAACATTAATGTTCCGTCTTCTCTCGCAATATGATTCTTCCTGTGTTCTGAAGGCAAGTTGGACACAACCACAGAGTTAATGCTGAAGGTAAGTTTGAACATGGACTTATTGCATGGTTCTCTGGGCCAGTGATTCCAGGATTCCAGCACTGTGTCCAGAGGTGCTGTGGAACGGGACCTCAGCCCACGTTCCCGCTCTGAACAGCTAAAGCTCCTTCCCAAGTCTCGGAGGTAAGGTAATTTAAACTATCACAGCTGACCATTGCGGCCTGTATGAGTGTAACAGAGACACCACCCCGATTGACCTAAGAGAAATCATACCTGTGCCTGGCACTCCAAAGGCAGAGTCAAGAGTCCTTAATGGGCCAAAGAGGAACACTATGAAAGGGAAAATGACCAGTCATCTTGTTATCGAGCCCAGTGCAAGATCTGAGTCAGCTTTCAGCTGGTGTTTCAATGGGCACTGGGGCATGGGGATTTTGGGGGAGGAGAGAGTGTCCTGATCGGAATCCCCTGGGCTTTGTCCAGGCTGGCAGGAGGAACCCTTGCCCACTGTCCCTGTCTGGTATCTGAACCAACTTTTACAAAAAGTGAAATCACAGCAGGCCATTCCCCAAATTGTGACCCTATTCCTTTGCGGTCGATCTTGGCCCCATCACATTTTCATTGGTTATCATGTACTTCTCTTCATGTCCGGTTTCAGTTCTTAATCTGCCTATCATTTAGTTGACAGCATCCTTCGCAAAATAATGAAATGTTTGGTTCTCTGACCTGTGGGGGAGAAGTTGGCTTTGTTTCTCTGGCCTCTTTTTATTTACTCTTAGGGTTCTTCTGTCACCACTCATCACCGGGCGTTTTGCCCTCAGAAATTTGATGACCTTTGTTTCTTGTACCTTCTAAATCTTTTGTGTCCAGGGGTGTGTTTGGATTTATGCCACAGCCAACATAAACAATGCCTCTTAATTATCTGTACACTACCACCGTGTGGGGCAGGCCTTGCCAGTCTCATTCCTCTCTAGACGGGAATTTAAAAAAAAAACAGCAATGGCCTACAAATTTGCAGTGCCCATTTATCGGGCACTTCACTTCAGCCTCCAATACGGCAGGCAAGGAAGTGCATGCTGGGAGGCAAATTTGGTATAGGCAAAAAAAATACTGGAATCCTGGACCCAGGCTCAAATCAGGCATTAGGCCCATTGCACATTCAAATAGTTGTGAATAATCACAATAGTCAAATGAAAACAGGATTCAGTACTTTCGAAAATATGCCTGAATGCTCTGTGCTGACCATTGCCCTGGTTCAAGACATTTCTCTTAATATCTTTTCCTCCCACAAAACATATAAGGTAAGGTGCAATGTGTCGATCCCCTTTTCATGGCGACGATCAAGAATTTCAATGGACTGGATTTTAACGGCCACAAATCAGACCCCCGCCCCTCCCACATACAACCCCTCACCCCCCAAACACACGCTGGCGTAAAATGCAGCCTGATGACGTCAGGTTGGATATCCGACATCATCCCACCAGTCTCCAATAATACGGAAGGTGAACTGGACCCAAAATCGGAAGTACTTTGAGAAGAACAGTTCACAAGCAATTGAACCTGTTAAAGGAGCCAATTGGCTGCAATTTTTTGTTGCTCACTCTGTTTTTCGCTAGTCACAGGGGAAAACTGTTTGGGAGTGGTCCAGGTATGAGGAGGCGGCACAAGAGTGGATATAAAGGCCTGTAGACAGGACCATGGCTGCATGTAGCAGTAGAGTTTGCTGCTGAACGTGGCAGTGTTTTGCTACTCGCGTACTCGATTTCTTTGTTTTTTTTTGGCTGACGCAAGTAAGAGTGAGAGGGCAGGGGGCCTTTAAATTGGCGGCTGTGGCTGATTTCCAGTTCACGGCCTAACCCCTCTCCCCCCCCCAGACCCCCAGTTGGGCACAGGGCATCCCTCTCCCCAATGCTAATTGGCCGGCCTTCCGGCCAGGCAGCCACTGATTGGCCGGCCGATGCTTGATTCGCCGTGGCGAGCTGGTGGGACGGGGGCGAGTGGACCACACACTTCCTGTTCCGTCCCTCACCCCATAGGAACCATAAAAGACCCAATATTCTAACTAATATTCTAACAACTTTGAATATTAAGATTTTGAAGGCCCATGATTTTATTACATGCAAAACTTGCCCTGAGGGTTAAGGCGACAAGATGCACTGACCTAGAAATTGCTGCTGCTGGCAAGATTAGCAGACAAGTACTTAGCGTGTGTGTATCATATGCCTGTCTACTATTTTAATGGTGGCATTAAGCCACTTAAAATAAATGGACTGAAATAGCAGACAGCAGAATTCAAGATGCATTTGCCCACTGACAGAGCCATTAGTGATCTCCACACTAATGGTTCATTCCTGCCGACTGCCCCAAACACTGACCGTGCTGCAGCAATGGCAGGAGTGGCCGCTGAGAAGCTGGCACAGCTCATCTGAGTCGTGCTCGGGAACTGATGGCGTCACTGCAGCAACTGCTGGGCATTGGAGAGATTGTGTCACTGAAAGTATTTTGTTTTACTAATCTCACATTGTTTCTCTTTCAGACAGGCCTGTTTATTCTCCTCGGCGCAGCATTAATAATTGGCATCTTGTCAGGAATGTCAATCGGGAATACTGTCTGGATGCTTTTCTCCCCTCGCCTACTTATCGCCACGGCACTAATGCCCACTGTTGGATATACTTTCGGCTATGCCCTGTCGTGCTTATGCAGGTTACCAGAAAGGTAATGTGCGGAATTAATTGCAGTGCAAATAGTTTTTGTCTTAACAATCAAAATTGTGGCCTTTTGCCCTTTCTGTTTACGCCGCTGTTTTGGATCGACCAGTTGAGGAGTAACAGATATTTTGCATATATTTCAACTGGGTGCTAATTACAATGGAAGCGTATATCAGAGGCTTTAACACACCTTTCAGGTTGAGATGCGGAAGAAACAAATACCTGGTTAATGCTGAAAAAAGAGACATGCTGTCTAAGCTTTTCATCTTGCACTCATCAGGACAGATCACAACAGTAAAGGGAGCAACAATTTATACTGCATGAGAAGAGACTGCTGATTGGTTGGCAAGCGAATACAAAAAAAAGCTGGCACACGTTCATATGCAGGGACGTGTTCTCTGCAAGTAAAAAGGGATATGTTCAAACCTTGTGCCTTTTTGATTTACTCGGGAACTTAGGGAGCCTATAGATCCCTATTGTTTTCTCCACGGCAATGCTTCGGCCAATCAGAGTTGATTTCCCAACCAATCAGCACCCTTTTCTCCTGTAGTATAAATTGTTGTCATCATTTGAAATTTGGCACTCTTGATTTTGGCCTCATGTTTGATGAACAGTTTCAGAGACATGTCTCTCTTCAGCAATATTCATATCAAATTCCTTCCTCTGTCGTATAAATGTAGGTGTTAATGCACTAAGTACTCGAATGTTAATATCTCAGACTATGAATAGTTTGTATAAACTTTTGAATTTAGCCATTAATTATGAAGCAGACCGCACCACCTCCAAGCTGCTAGGTCATTTTACTTGCCATAAATTCACATTACGTAAATTCAATGCTAGCCCTAACTGCACAACTACCTGAACCATCATCATGGGCCATCCAATTGTAGTAGCACATTGAAGATCAAACTCCAGAAAGTCTCCTTCAACATGTTTGCTCTCTTTTAACAGGTGTAAACGGACAGTTTCTATGGAAACTGGATGCCAAAATGTTCAGCTGTGTGCTACCATCCTCAAAGTTGCTTTTCGCCAAGAAGATATAGCTGCCCTTTACTTGTTTCCGTTCATTTTCTTGTTGTTCCAACTCTCTGAAGCGTTAATTCTTATAGTGATCTATCAAAGTTACCAAAGGATAAAAAAATCTAAGGAACAGAGTGAGTAACCAATTTTCTTTCATAGAATCATCCCTCCAGCTCCTTGAAAGAGTTATCCAATTAGCCCCACTCTCCTGCTCTTTCTGTGTCTTCGTGCATTTTTTTTTCCTTTTTAGTTTCATGTCTAATTGCATTTTGAAAGTTACTATTGGCCTGTTTCCACCACAATTTCATGCAGTGCATTCCAGGTTATAATAGCCTGTTGCATATATTTTTTTTAAAATCTCCTCATATCCCATCTGGTTCTTTTTCCAGCTCCTGCTCATTAATTGTATGAACGCCCTTCATAATCTTGTGCACCTCCATTAAACCTCTCCTTCCCTTTTTCAAATCTAAGGAGAATAATCCAGACTTCTCTAGTCTCTCCATAAATCAGAAGTCCCTCATCTCTGGTACCATTTTTGCTACATCTCTACACTCTCTCTCCAAAGGCCTTGAACGATCCTGCCCAAAGTATCCCTCGTAAATTACAGTAGTTTGAGCTTTCGTGGCAGCAAGTTGATCTTGCCTGACTTCAGTCTGAGCTTCCGCTACAGCGCACAGACATCAGGAGGTTTCTAAATTTAAAACGAAATACAGAGGAGGCTGGAAATCTGAAATAAAAGGAGAAAATGCTGGAAAAATTCAGCAATCCTGGCGGCATCTGTGGAGAGAGAAAAAGAGTTAACACTCAGAACTGAAGAAGAGTCATATGGACTCGACACGTAAACTCTGTTCCTCTCTCCCCAGGTGCTGCCAGACCTGTTGCGTTTCTCCTGCATTTTCTGTTTTTATTGGAGTTGGTTTTTACTTGCGTTGCAATGGAAGCTGAGACATCTGCCATCAGACGCTGCTTCATTGTTAGATCCACAAGTGTGCTAATGGAGCCTGTCACCACTTCCATGTTGGAATAGATGAGCTTCAAGCTCTGCGCAATGCCCTGTACCAAGTTGATGCCAGGCTCCTCCATGCCCCTTGACATTGGCCACAAGCTTCCTGGCAGATCTGTTGGTACACCGAGCATTTCTGTCTGCTTACGCATCAACCTTCCTCTGTAGACCACCCTATCAAAGTGCTCATCTGAATCCCTTGCAGCAGGACTCATGTGCAACCTCACCCTCGGGGACCTGTGCTATATTTATCCCCTCCATCTTGTGCCCAATATCTCACCACATCCAGATCTTTCCTCTAAGCTCTCCTCGAAAGTGTCTGCTGTGCCAGTATCTGAGCTGGTTCTCTGTGAGTGTGAGAGCGAGTGATGGTTTCTTTTCTTCACTGTCTTCCTGTTCTTCCACCTCCTTCTCTTCCACCACTGCCTGGCCAGATTTTGGATATCTGAAAGGAGAAAGGCACAAGGGTAGGGTTGTGGTGAGGGGAGGGGGGAATAGCAAAAGGTGCAGGCTTACAGCATCTGCAGCTTATAAATCAGAAGAGTGTGCAGGATGAGGGGGAAGTGAGATGCGAGAAGGAGGATTCAGTGGGAAGATACTGTCACCTTCAATGTTCTCAACCCCTACACCCTCAGCAATGGCAGGTCCAGTTATGGTAACCATGCAACCGTGTATGCCCCCTGCTGTTTAGCGCCTGCTGTCTCCAGTTATCCTCCATCTTGTCCCGCAAGAGAGAGGGAAGAGTGCCGGTGAATGTGATACAATGTATTTGGGTGATTTGCCTGTCATGGTTGAATAGGTGGCAGTATGTGTAAGCTGGGAGATGTGGGTTGAGGCTTCCAGCTGTGCCGATTATTGTGTGCAGGTGAAGCGAGGCCATGAATGTTAGGCTTTAGTTGCAATTGATGGAGATTGTTGGGAGGTGTCTAATGGGGGTGTGGTGCATTGTGCAGTGTGTGAGGTTAATGGGGAAGTTGGTGGGATATGGCATTTGAAGATACAGTCACTGACCTTAACTACTCGTGTGAGGATGTTGAACTTTTTGAGGCACTGCATCCAGGTTCTCACTGACGTTGGCCATCATCGCTATCTAGTCCCATTGCCTTTGCATAGTTTGTCTGGAGTGCTTCCTGTCCCTTCTGTATAGAACATGGGCCTGAACTTCCTTGGAGTGGCAATCAGCATCGGATTGCCACTCCGATCCCAGCTTCTTACCCGAAATCCTGTCTCGCCCGACCTTCCAACACAGGCTGGGCGAGACCCGGGCAGTGCAGCGCATCCTTAGGGCCTAGTTTTGAGTGCAGCTCTGTCGAAGGGAAGGAGGCCATGCCCCTTTTTTACAGTACTAGCTGCTGTAAACCAGGTTAGTTTAAAGGTCCATTGAAATTTAAAGCTTCTTGACAGGCCAGGGAGAAGGTAAGTGGGTAAGATTAGGGCAGTGTGGGAGGATTGGGGGGGCAAGGGGGTGGGGCCAGCAGTGTTGGTACTCAGGAGACGTGGGGGTATGGCGTGGTGTCAGGTCAGGGGGATTGGCCTCGGGGGGGGGCAGTGGGAATTGGGCCTTGGGGGTTGGGGGATCAGAGTTCAGGGGGGTGTGTGGATCTGGTCTCTGGGGGTGTGGGGGCTGGGCCTCTGGGGGGGCCTTCCAGGAGGGAGGAGTCAGGATGCGTTTGGCCTCAGGGAGGGCGTGTCAGGCCTCAGGGGGGTTGGGTCGGGCCTTGGAGGCAGGGTATCGGGCCTAAGGGTAGGTCAGGCCTTGAAGGTGTGGGGGTCAATTCAGCCCTCAAGTTGGAGGTGGGGGGGGTTGTTGGGTCAAACCGGGTCAGGCCAGGCCTGGAGGTGAAGGGGTGTCTAGGGGTGTCGGTTGGACCTTGAGGGTGGGGGAGGAGCTTTGGTTCGGGCCTCAGGGGTTGGGGGTGGGGGCACGGGTGAGAGTCGGCCCTGGCGTGGGGGGTGGTGGGGTGGGGGGTTTATGGAAAAAGTCCCCATGGGAGTGGGAGGAGTCCCATGGAGGGAGACCCCTGGGGGGGTCGGAGGGTTTTGGTATAGGTCTGTGCAATCATTACCCAGAAGTTAGAAGAGCTTTTAATTCTTCTGGATGCTTTGGAGCTCGGACATTATGGCCCCATGTCTCTCTCCTGCCCATCTCATTCACCAAAGCCTCCGGTGCAGCATCAGAAACCTTTGACCCATGTTATGATATTATTGAGCATTCCCTACATCCAGCACCTGCTCCAGCCAGAGTGCACCTCCCCTTGACTGTATAAGTGGTGTAGGCTAGTTTTAACTTGTGTTTGCTCTGCCTACATCAGAAGCAGCTGGCAAGCAAGGTAATCCCTCATTGCGATGCCCGCACCCATTTCTTTGGTCCTATCTAATTTGTCCCCCTTTATGTCTCTATACTGGCTGTGTATTGGAGGAAGGATAGTATTCTAGCCCAAAGTGACACCCAGTGCCTTTTGTTTTTGCAAACTACTTCTTTCCTTAATAGCTCTGACTTTAGCGTCTCACTTTGGGTGGCCAGTTTCAACATTAGAAATGTGCCTCCATGCACCCAATTTGTACCCCTCCAGGTTTTGTGAACCTGGAATTTGTTGGTCAGGTACAAACTGAGCTTATATTTCATGAGTGTTTTGCCAAACTTTGCCCCCATTGTGTAGCTCTCCTGTAGAAAAAGGCTCACCACTGCACCTCTCTTCTGGCCTGCTATAGTACAATCCTTAAAGCAAGGTTGGCGCTCTGGGGGTTGGCAGTAAACTGTTGTTTCTTTTTGCATTGGGCACTATACTTTTGAACAGTGTTTTGGTCTGCGCATTTCCACATTATTGCAAAACAATTCACTTTGGCAGGCCAAACTATCCTGCAATCTTTATTGGATGTTGCCACTAACAACTAACAATGTTTTGAGGCTTTGGCTGTATCACTAATGGTCCATAACTATCATGAGAAGGATGATTTCATGAGGGGATGAAATTTTCAGGCACATTGACACCTCAGGTGGTATGTGTGCATCTTTATTGGGCAAGAACTCATGTTAAATGACCTGTTCTGCCTGTCAGAAAATCTTTGCTGCCTCCGCTTCGCTGCAGTGTCATTGACCAAACAATTTACATAGGGTGCAACGTGGGAGGTACAGAATTGGAATAGTCGAGCCTAGAGGTAACACTGGCAATGACGAGGGTTTCAGCAGCCGATGAGCTAAAGCAAGGGCGGAGGAAGGTGATGTTATGAAGGTGGAAGTGGGTGGTCTTAGTGGTGGAAAGGGTATCGGGTTGGAAGCTTTATTTATCTTTATTCTTTCATGGGATGTGGGCATCACGGGCAAGGCCAGCATTTATTGCCCATCCCTAATTGCCTTTGAAGTGAGCGGCTTGCTAGGCCAGTTCAGAGGGCAGTTAAAAGTCAACCACATTGCTGTGGGTCTGGAGTCACGTGTAGGCCGGATCAGGTAAGGATGGCAGATTCCCTTCCCTCAAGGACATCAGTGAAACAGTTGGGTTTTTACAGCAATCGATAATAGTTTCATGGTTATCGTTACTGAGACTATCTTTTAATTCCAGATTTATTAATTTAGTTTAAATTTCACCAGCTGCCTTGGTGGGATTTGAACCCATGTCCCCACAGCATTAGCTAAGTGACAGCTGCCACTGCACCAGCATTGCAAGGTTAAGGAAGATGCCACAATTGTGAATGGTCTGCTTCAACCTCAGGCAGTGGCCAGGGAGAAGAACATAATCAGCAGCTGGCTAATGGAGTTCGTGGTGGGGACACTGGCCTTAGTCTTCTCAATATTTACCACTTCAAAAATGATCACGCAAAACAGGCTCATGCCATGAAGCAAGCTACTGCGGTGAATACTGTCAACACAACGATCCTATTGTTTGAACTGCTCAGCTGGCATGTTGTTCCAGCCAAGGTCTGCAGCGTAAGAGCTGTCTGCTACATCTTGCATAACTTTGTATCAAAAGTGAAGTTAGGATGACGAGCAGTCTGGGGGCCAGCGAAAAGAGGATGAAGAAAAGGAGGAAGCCAACGTGGAGGTATCCAATGTGTAACCCACGAGTGTTGTCTGTTAATCTGTTAAATGAGAATGAATTCTACATCCTGGGTTCCGAATACATCTCGGACCCTGAATCCAGAATTTTAATGCTGCTACCATGTCTAGACACACATTAACCTGGAGCAACCTGTCATGACAGGTAACCCCACTCAACCAAGACTTTGTGCAACACGAGATTAGACAGTAGAAGAAAGACATATTATAGGTTTCCCTTATAAGAGAAATAGTGATAGAAATTTGAGCACAGCATATCATAAGTATCAAAAAATTCATTATGGTCATTTTATTATGCAGTGCAGGGGGAGGTTCAGGAAAGATGACAAATGATGAAAGGAGGCTGAAAGATGGCCATTGAGCATCAACAGCAGAAAATGCACTGACTGTCCTTTGATAATGAAAAACTCTTCTGTTTTCACTGAAGTGGCAACAGTGCTTAGGGCAGGCACAACCATTACTGGAAGTCCATCTTGATCACGAGTTAACAAGCAAATCTTGTGGCCTGCGCGTCATGTCACTCCACATCGGCCTCCTCCTCATGCTCTTCCTCATCCTCTTCCTGCTGACTTGATATGACCTGCAATGACCTGTCAGACCTGGATGGAGCCTACAACTATTAGCAGTTCCCACCTGATTTCCCCCCATCCTGGGAAATCTGTAATTGGAAGCCCAAGGTGCCAACTGCAGCCATCACGACATCGTAGAGAGAAACCAGGCCTGCGTTTGATTGCTTTGGCCTTGGAGGCATCGCTGGAGATATCGATAAAATTATCACCTGCTCCATGGTGTCCTACATCAATGTAATTCCCTCATAACCATGATATTGAGACACAGTGCTGCATTATCTTCACCGACAGCCACAAGTTGTTGTTGTCGGTGGGCTTAAAGGATCTCTTTTAAAGAAGCTCTTTCGCTTCTCCTTTAACTCACCCCTAAAGGCAGGCCCAATGTGAGGCCACCCTTTGCTTCACACTGCAGGGAAATGCAGACTGTCTGGAGGTGTCCTGTTCTCCCGTCACCTCTGGCTGCTCCTCCTCACTGGGGAGAGGTGCATCTCCTGCTGTTCCTTCTCGATTCTACAGGTGGCCAGGCTCTGCCTGGGTGCATCGGACAGGTGGAGCTTTTGATGCTGTGTTGTTCCGAGTTCCAAGGTAAACCTTTATCTGTGATCGTGATCTTGGCAATAGCCCAGAACAAGGGAGAAATGAAATTGGTAATCAAGCAATGCCATCACTGAGAGGGGAGGTGGCAAATCCTATTGTGCATCATTCTCCATCTGCTTGATCCTGGACTGATGATTGAGTCGAGAATATGAATTATAGTAATAAACAGAGAATACTTACTGTGACTTCACACCCTCCTCCAAACCCATTCTCGTCCATAACCTCCATAGATTTATAACCAAAGAGGACCAAGGTCATCTCTAGAAATTGTGCAAGTTGATTTGATGCATCTGTTCTCTTGGTCCTCCCTCTTATAGCCAATATTGGCATGGAAGCAAACTCAATTTATGAAGACACTAGAAATTGCCAGAGCACTCCAAACCCACCCTCTCCCCCGACCCCTACCTGAGTGCCCAGTCTACCTCCTGCCCTGTATGAGGACACTGCAATGCATAATGCACGCTGTTTGTGGTATCAGTACTCCATCACAGCACCACCTTGCACTGTTGTACCCCAATAGGAATGTGTGTCAACTTTATTACATTAAACATAAATGCAGAAATAGTAAAAAGATTATCTCCATGCTGTTCACTTGAGAGTGATCAGGTGAACATTAACGTTTGTAGCATGCCTTCCATACCCCAATAGCGATAACTAAGCAAAGACTGCATTAACATTTGCACTTCTGAAACAATCCTTCCGGTGCATTTTAGCTCACTGTTCTACCTCCGACCTTGAACCTGTATATTAACAGGAAGGGGGGAAGGGCTTTCTGAGAGCCATCCTCCTTTGCACCACCTCCAGCAACAAGAAGCCAAGTGATTCCTCCAAGGTCCCTAATTGCACACATTTTGGACAATGAATTTGCTTCCTGTCTATCTTCTCACAACAATGCTTGTGCTTCTCCTGCTGCCATGTAATGCTAGGAAAGAGTTCTCTTCCCTTTAATGGCAAACAACAGCCCTTTAAGAGCTACTGCCTAGTCACCTTTAAATACTTCACACTATTGGTCAACCAATGCAGGGAGCATATGGAAAGGAGGGGGAAGAGCTAGTTTGTAAAATTAATCCCTTCCCATTGTCAACACACATGCCATATGGATAAGTCCAGCTTATAACCATTGCCTGGCAGTAAGAGCGATCAGATCTTAAACAAAAAGTGAGTGGTCATGATTGCATTGCCATGATAAGGGTCAGATCAGGACTGGGAGCAGAACTAAGACATGGAAAATATCCAAACTGGTTTTGAGACAGGGCTCAATTACTTTGAAAGTAACAGACTACGGCATTGAGGGGAAATCGAAGGTGGGGGTGGGGTGATAATTTGATATAAAACAACCTTCCTAAGGCCAGGATTTTATGGCCTTGCCGCGGTTTGTCTCTCACCATCCACCCTCCCCACCCCCCACCCCGGCAGAGCCGGTGAGCCATTTAAATCTCCATTTAGTTCGGCGGGACAGTAATATCCAACTGGGCGGTAGGGACCATAAAACCCTGGCCTAAGTTTTACAGGCAAGAATGACAAATGTACATTTCCCACTATAGGGTTTGTGACAAGAGAGGTGCAGTATGAAGGCAGGGTGGTGGATTTAAGATGTACAGGTAGCAGCGATTTGAACTTTGATGTTATTTGTCTCTTTCTCTTCCCAAAATAATAAGCATTTCTGATCAATCATGATATTTCATTTAACCTCACTTCCTTGTTCATTTTTTCAGTTGGATTCTTTTTTATCATCATTTTGTTCACGTGTCACACAGAGACAGTCATTTGTCGTCACCATAGTTGAACTTACTTGGCATGCACTGCTTCATCAACAGTAGGCAGTGATTAATCAGGCAGAGGAAGAGAGGGTGTTTGGGGGTGGCACTGATTCAGGCTGCTGTTCTTTTCAAAGTTTGGTGCAAAATGTTGTTGCTCTGTACTCACTCTGTTCAGACTGGTCTATACCCTTCTTGTAGAGACTGCGTGCAGGGTCATGTAACCTGGAGCATCAGAGGAACCAGCCTGCCTGGTGTCTCTATAGGAAGAGATCATACTGCACAAAGTCCTATTGGAATTTACTGGCAAGGCTAAAGGCTTTTTAGGTGAAGCGATCAAGGGAACACAACCAGCCACCAGAAAACAGTACCTCAGACAATAGACAAGTGGCAATGGGAGAAAATGTAAACAGAAAAAAAAATCTGAAAATTCGCTCACAATCCCAAAAACGTCTGATGTGTTAACTGAAAACGTCTTTGATAAATTCGGCAAATACATCAGTAGATGATGGACATTGTGACAGGATTTCGGGCACCATTCAAGATTGTTGTTGTATTTACATCTGCAGATGAACAGCTGCAGGACTAGCCCAGAAAGCACGGGTTACATGTGAACACTAAGGAAGAGCAATTTGCAGCAGTGGCTCTCTACCTCAAGCAAAATTGCTGAGAATAATTTTTGGTTTCTTTTAGGTGCCAAAATGATTTACGTGCCTGTAGAGGACACAATGAAACAGCTTACAGCTTCTGAATTAGCGAAACCTTGTGGCCCTGCCGACACCTCCCAGAGCAGTAAAATGGAGTCTTCTATATAAGGATGCAGAGAAAACAATGAGAAGTTCATAAATTAATTGCAACTATTTGTTCTTATACAAAATGTCATTTTTCTTAGATACTCCCTACGTCACATAATATGGATTTGACTTCCAAGTGGTCAGTGAATGCAGTTAGAAAAATAATGCAATCAAGATATGGTGGACTTGTCCAGTGTTTCAGTACATATATGTTGTTAATTGACAGTGTGTTTCTCCCAAGCTTTTCGCTTGACTTTAGGGCCAGGATCTTTACGGCCCCTCTCCCGCCCAGCAGGACATTACAGTCCCGCCGAACTGAATGGAGATTTAAATGGCTCGCCACATCCACCGGAGGGAGACAAGCCATGGCGGGCTGTGTAATCCTAGCCTAGGTGTCAAGCAGGCTCAATCGCCGGTCTCTTGTCTCAGCAAATTCTTGGCTCAAGTCCCAGTCCGGTGATGAGGAACTAATCATGGATGCTTCAATGTAGTATTAAAGGAGCACTACCCTTTCAGATGTTAAACTGAGGCCCCGTCTACTTTATAACCTGGACATAAAAGATCCCTGGGCACTATTTGAAGAAGAGCATGCAAGTTATCCTGGTATTTTCCTCAATATTTACACACACCCCCATTGATATTACTAAAAGTCCAGATGATTTGGCCATTGTGGGAATATGTGGGAATATTGTGGGAATAGTTCAACACTATATTGGCCGCTGCATAATTTACAATGGGGACTTCACTTCACTTCATTGGCTGTGAAGCACTTTTGGGATGTGCTGAGGCCTTAGAAAGGCAGGGTTATAAATGGCAAGATTTTCAAACCGTCTTCTCCATCAGTCTACATTATCGGCGAGAAGGGGGATCAAAAACTTCCAGCCAACCATGGTGCAAATTAAAAACTCTATCTCAAGGCGGTGTAAGCTGTGAATGCCCCTAGTTTTTCATATTTTTTAATACAACTGAAGGAAAACAGAGAAACGGTTCTTTAATGGTACAGCCATTTCTACCCTACTTCAGATATCCAACTCTGGCTGGACCTACTCCTGGAGGTTTCATCACATAACCGCCCATGTCTCATAGCCCTGACCCCACCATTGGGCCAGCAAGAGTGCCAACCTCACATTGCACCTTCCCAACGCCAGTGCAGATCAAAGCTCATCTTCAGAAGCAATTCATTACCCTCCTGACTGGGTGATTCTCAGCTCCAATCAAACAGCTCCTTTTCCCATCGCCAATGTTTTTTCTTAACAACTAATAAACAAAAGAGAGCAAAGAAAATGTGAAAAAGCATCCAATTTGTTGACTGTGCCAATGGCATTTGTCCAGGGTTGATTGAAGATTGATTGATCCTGCAGACTTCAGGATCATCCTGAAGCATTAGCCACTCTAAATATATCTGCTACAATATACATAATGGACATTTACCATAACACAGGTTTATAAGTTTATAATTAAGTTGTGGTCCCTTGACAAGTTCCTCTTTTTTGTTGGCAGTGGGGGGGGTACAATTGCCAGAAAATCCACTTTACCCACCTCTATAGTCCTCATTTTAATCCTTATTCAGGTATAGACAGTACCTGATCCATTTGCCAACCCAGACCACATTACTTTCCTGCACTGAAAGTACTCAACAGTTGTGATCAATTGTACTTTGTCTTCATAGCTCTGCAACCCAGATTAACTTTACAATACATGTCGGACAACTAAAGAATATGGAATCATTTTCGTTTTTCTACTAATAAGTTTAACATCTCACTCCAACCCTGCAATCAACAATGGATTAATGACATCAGAGACTGGGCAGACTAAACACACTGGACACCCACGTTGTAGTGAGTGAATAGGAGCTAGAGAAGGGCTGTGTGCAGCGCTTTCTGGCCCTCCCCAGCACATGTAATTTCAGCATGAGTGTGAGATTTGCACTCAAATTTCTGAGACAGCCAGCAAAACATCGACCAGATAGATTTAAACATTCCTGCCAACAGCTTGAATTATCTTGCAAGGCTGAACTGCCCACACCACAAGCAACCAATAAATGCCCTACAATGTTTTGCACATTATTCCCTAATCACTTGCCCTACCCACAAGGCATAGGTTTAACCAAGTAAGTAGATTTTTTTTTCAAAGGATATTATCACACACATTTTTGTTTCTGCTGTGGAGAGGCAGTGGAAGAATTCCCAGCAGATTACCAACCCGTTGAACCACTCCTATGACCAACAAGTCCTGGCATGGGACTTGAACTTAGAACCTTCTGGCTCAGAAATAAGGACACTGCCACTGCACCACAAGACCACCCACATGGTAAAGAGTGAAACACAGGCAATAGTTACTTTGCTTAACTTAATACAGATGCTGTCCCTGCAGCTCTTGAAACCAGCCTAGGCATGGGCAACACACATCACTTCTTTGCATCCCAGTTTCACCTTGGGACTAATTGTCCTGTTGTGGGTGTTTCGTCAGCAGGTGTTCAGGCCTCCCACTGGGGCATGGGTGATTAAAACACGGCTGCAGGCTCCAGCAGCTAGGGACTGAAGTATCTTGGGGTTTTGGGAGAGTCTGTGGAGGAAGGGAAGAAGCCTGAGCCTGGGTATGTGTATGTGCATTGATCATTGAAGGTGGCAGGATATTTGGAGAGAGCAATTCATAAAGCATACAGTATCCTGGACTTTATTAATAGGGTCATAGACTACAAGAGCAAGGAGGTTATGCTGAGACACTATATAAGACAGTAGTTAGACCTCAACTGGAGTATCGTGTACAGTTCTGGGCGCCACACTATAGGGAGGATGTGAACGCATTGGAGAGAGTGCAGAAGAGGTTTACAAGAATGGTTTCAGGGATGAGAAACTTCATTTATGAAGATAGATTAGAGAGGTTGGGACTGTTCTCCTTGGAGAGGAGAAGGCTAAGAGGAGATTTGATAGAAGTTTTCAAAATCATGAGGGGGCTGGATTGAGTGGATAGGGAGAAACTGTTCCCACTTGTAAAAGGATCGAGAATGGGTCAGCACAGATTTAAAGTGATTTGCAAAAGAAGCAAATGTGATGTGAGAAAAAACTTTTTCACACAGCAAATGGTGCGAGTCTGGAATGCACTGCCTGGAACTGTGGTGGAGGCAGGTTCAATCAAGAGGGTATTAGATGTCTATTTGAATAGAAACAATGTGCAAGGGAAAAGGCAGGATTTTGGCACTGAGTCATAATGCTCATTTGGAGAGCCGATGCAGACACGATGGGCTGAATGGCCTCCTCCTGAGCCAGAACAATTCTGTGATTGTGTGTGTGCAGGCAAGTAACCTGGAGGGTTTGTCAAAAGGGAATTTTGTCAGAGGAGAATCTTTTAAAGCAGTGGTGCCATCAGCAACAATAAAAAAGCAGTTTGCAATGCAAAGAGGGCTGGTCAGTTAAGTGGACCCTGCTTTGATGCCAAGGCTATTACAGCTCATGTAGGAAATAGAGCAGAGAGGGAGCTGCCCTAATCTTTGAAATTAAGGCAATGGTTTCACTGTCGCTATCAGTCAAAATCCTGGTACTCCCTACCCACAGCACTGTGGGTAGTGTGTAACTGGACTGCAGCAGTTCACAGAATCACAGAATTTTAAAAGCACAGAAGGAGGCCATTCGGCCCCTCTTCTCTGCACCGGCTCTCCTGTGCCCCTGCACATTGTTTCTATTCAAATAATCATGTAATGCCCTCTTGAATGCCTCGATTGAACCTGCCACGAGAGCCCCTCAGGGGCTAGTTCATCGCCACCTTCTCAAGGGCAATTAGGGATGGGCAATAAAAATGCTGGCCTAGCCAGCTACACCCATGTCCCATAAAATCATTTTTTTTAAAAAATAGGGCATGGCAAGAGGTAACAGGAGAACCCAGCCAAGGGCATGGGTGTGGTACTGAAATAAGTCTAATGGCCTCATCAGGAAGGGGGAGTAAACTTATACTCAGGTTTAAAAATATCTGGGGATCATTTTCAGTTTTGGGTAGTTAATTGATATGGTAGGTCTAACGGAAATGAAAATTGGGCAGGTTCTGTGATGAATAAGTGACACTTTCTGCCAGTTTACATCCCAGTGGGTGAAAGCTGAAAATACCCTCTTTGTTGGCTATATTGTTATGTTAGGCAGCTACCTACATTCCATTACTGAGTGTAATGAAGCAGTTAAAGGAGCATGATGTAGTAATGGTGCCATCTGAAACACAAGGGACTGACTCTAAGCCAAACCCACTGCACACAAGGAGTTGCAAGGATCAGGACAACAGGAATTCAGTCAGTCAGCCTATTGAGCCTATTTTGCCATTTGTTTAGATTATGTCTGATCTCCATCTCGAAACCAATTACCCACTTATGATCTTGATATTGTTATCAAATAATAATCAGCTCAGTCTTGAGAATGTAAACTGGCCCAGCATCCACAGCCTTTAGAGAGAGAGAGAGAGAGAATTAAACATTTCCAGAGCCCTTCTTTTGAACCAAATTAAATGTTTTCTAATTTCATGTTGAATAGTGTCTAATTCTTGTTCTGGATTCCTCCACCAGAAGAAATCATTTCTTTGTTTGTACTCTATCAAATCCGCTTTTTTTTTTCATTTTAAATATCTTAATTAGGTCATCACTCAGCCTCCTAAACTCAAATGAATACAACCCATGTTTATGCAAACTGTCCTCATAACTTAATGTTTTCAGTCCAAGATATAATTCTGATAAATGTGAGCTGTACCCACTCCAAGGCCAATACATCCTTCATGACGTGCGGTGCCCAGATCTGAGCACAGTATTCCAAATGTGGACTAACCATGCCTCAAGCATACCCTTTTGTATTCTAACCTCTTAAAGGACAACATTCCATTTGTCTTTTTGTGCCCAATCTGTCTTTGCCAGATCCAAAATGGATGGCCTTGTGCTTTCCCACATTGATCTGCATTTGCCACAGTTTTGTTCACTCGGTTAATCTGTCTCTGTCTCTTTGTACCTCCCAGCTTCCAATTGCTTTAATTACTGTCCCAATGATCTAATAGAGCAAAGTCACAGTGCAGTAACTAAAACTACTTCAAAATGGAATGAGCAGAAGCACTGCAATTATTGTCGGGGGTGATGCTGTATTAAATCATGATGGCAAGTCAGGCTACAGCTACTGGAGGAGGACCTGCTACAGTTCAGGAAGGCATTAGAGAAGAGGCTAGTAGAGTTTCAACAACACAACTTGAGAGAGATGGCAGGAGATAGTGAAACAGCAAGTTCCCAACCAGTGTTTGTTATTCTCTTTCCCAATCCTGGTGAATGTGTCAGAATCGATCAAATTTCAAGACCCTCCCACGCAATTGTGAGTGATGAAGCTCCTGGGTAGATACTCCGCTGACTATTAGTTTATCTTTATATTTGGCCTTTTTATGATCGTCACTGAGACAGCAGAGCATTCAGAGGCCAGACCCTCTATGATGTATGCGAGGGGCAACTCATTAGACATCCCATCACAATCTCAAGGTCTGGCATGCTCAACGTTGAGGGCAACAGTTGGTGGTGTGTAGGGATGGAGTATGAGGAGAACACTAGTGTGGAATTATTGAACGCTGGAGAGCAGGAACGTTAAGAGAAGTTGGAAGAATACAAGGATCCTCATTGGAGCACAAAGGAAGCCTCCTCCAGCAGCTACACGGATTGTGGAGCCAGGTCTTCGTGATCCTGCATTTGAGAGAAATGTTTTCAGTGCTTGATAGGCTGGTGCAATAATTGGTAATGATGTGCCTGTAGCCTCACACTGTGGTGACAAGCGAGATAGAGCGCACTGTGAAGGAATAAGGGGAAAGATACGATCATAATGCTGAAATATGTGGTTAAAAGAGTTATTTTTCTGTAAATACTCACAGAAGGTATTATATGAACAAGCTTACAAGACACATTGAGGTTCAGCCTATTCCATAACAATGTGAATTCACTGATTAACTAAAGCTCAATCAGGTGGAAGAGAGCAAGGCATTGATAACTAAAAACACATTTGAGCGGAATAACTATAGATTCCAAATCATATCACATGAAACTTTCCCATGAATAAGGAAAAAAATTGACCAGCGTGACCATTAACAGGGACATGCCAGGGCACGAATTTGAACAATTGATGTAGGGAGTGACAAGGTATTGGAGGTGTTGGCAGGCTTAAAAGTGGACAAATCTCCAGGTCCAGATGATTTGTGTCCCAGACTGCTGAGGGAGGCAAGGGAGAAGATCGCAGGGGCTCTGACCCAAATTTTTTATTCCTCTCTGGCCACGGGGGAGATGCCAGAGGACTGCAGAACAGCTAATGTGGTTCCGCTATTTAAGAAGGGTTGTAGAGATAAGCAGGGAACTACAGGCCAGTGAGTCTCACATCAGTGGTAGGGAAACTATTGGAGAAAATTCTGAAGGAGAGAATCTATCTCCACTTGGAGAGGCAAGGTTTGATCAGGGATAGTCAGCATGGCTTTGTCAGAGGCAGGTCATGCCTAACAAATTTGATTGAATTTTTTGAGGAGGTGACCAGGTGTGTAGATGAGGGTAGTGCGGTTGATGTAGTTTATGTGGATTTCAGCAAAGCCTTTGACAAGGTCCCACATGGGAGACTTATAAAAAGGCAAATGCACATGGGATACAGGGTAATTTGATAAGGTGGATTCAAAATTGGCTTAGTTGTAAGAGACAGAGGGTGATAACAGAAGGATGCTTTAGTGACTGGAAGCCAGTGTGCAGTGGCGTACCACAGGGATCTGTGCTGGGTCCCCCATTATTTGTCATTTATATAAACGACATAGATGACTATGTGGGGGGTAGGATTAGTAAGATTGCGGATGACACAAAGATTGGCCGGGTGGTTAACTGTGAGGTTGAGTGTCTTGGGCTACAGGAAGATATAGACGGGATGGTCAAATGGGCAGGTAAGTGGCAGATGGAATTTAACCCTGAAAAGTGTGAAGTGTACACTTTGGAAGGAGTAAGTTGACAAGGAAGTGTTCAATGAATGGCATGACACTAGGAAGTTCTGAGGAACAAAGGGACCTTGGCGTGTGTGTCCATAGATCTCTAAAGGCAGAGGGGCATGTTAGTGGGGTGGTGAAAAAGGCATATGGGACACTTGCCTTTATCAATCGAGGCATACATCACAAAAGTAGGGAGGTCATGTTGGAGTTGTATAGAACCTTGGTGAGGTCACAGCTGGAGTACTGTGTGCAGTTCTGGTCGCCACATTATAGGAAGGATGTGATTGCAGTGGAGGGGGTGCAGAGGAGATTCACCAGGATGTTGCCTGGGACGAAACATTTAAGCTATAAAGAGAGGTTGGATAGACTTGGGTTGTTTTCGTTGGAGCAGAGAAGACTGAGGGGCGACCTGATCGAGGTGTACAAGATTATGAGGGGTATGGACAGGGTGGATAGGGAGCAGCTGTTCCCCTTAGTTGAAGGGTCAATCACGAGGGGACATAAGCTCAAAGGTGAGGGGCAGGAGGTTTAGGGGGAATGTGAGGAAAAACTTTTTTACCCAGAGGGTGGTGACGGTCTGGAATGCACTGCCTGGGAGGGTGGTGGAGGTGGGTTGCCTCAAATCCTTTAAAAAGTACCTGGATGAGCACTTGGCACGTCATAACATTCAAGGCAATGGGCCAAGTGCTGATAAATGGGATTAGGTAGGTAGGTCAGGTGTTTCTTGCATGTCGGTGTAGATTCAATGGGCCGAAGGGCCTCTTCCGCACTGTGTGATTCTGTGAATTATATCATTATTGGTGATCGTTTTACCAAACATGGAAGCTAATAGGGGTGACCTCATGACAACTAAAAGAAACTTTTCTTTATGTGTTTAATTTAAAAGAAATTTACTAGAAATATCTGGGAACAATTCAGGCGTATTTAGCTTTGCTTTAAGGGCTGAATGAATCTCACTCAGGGATTAAGGTAACCTTACTTTAATATGTGATGGATATATCCAAACAGCTCTATAGCAATCAGAGCTTAGACAGGGATTCTCTGTTAGAAATGAGATTTCGCTTCCCCTCTTTTCCTAGATCTGTCTAATGTTGCGATTTCCGTTTTCCACCTAAATATTGTATTGCATGTTTGGTTCTTTTAATGAAGTTTTAGATATTTATAAGTTTATTGGCTCACATTGATGTCTGTATCAATAACTCAAAGAACCCGTCCTCCCATTGTTGGGGCAGTACTTAACTGTAGAGTTTTCACCCGGACCCTTTTAATATTTGGGAAAAATTACAATCTGACTGTAACTTTAAAAAATAAAAAGCTATCCAGAGGAAGGTCATAATCTCGAGCGACTCTTTTCCTGTGGGGAGAGACTGTTCAATTCTGCAGACTCAATTAAGTGTCTTTGGATTCTGGCTTTCTCTACCTGAGATTGAGAGGGGTTAATCGGGAGATACCCCTGATCTAGAATAGTCCCAAAAGGGGCTAGGATTGTGATAAACCACAGAACATCCCACATGCATGAGGTGCTGATTTACAGTATTAAAACCACACAGATATTCCCAGAAGAAAAAAAACAGTAAAAACTGGGAAATAAGAATATTGGTTCATGCTGGTCTTGTATACCTTAAAATGGAACACCAGTAAAAACTGGGAAATAAGAGTACTGGTCCAAATTGGTCTTGTATACCTTAAAATGGAACACCAGTAAAAATTGGGAAATAAGAGTACTGGTCCAAACTGTTTTTTGCCTTCGGGGTTCTTGAAGCCAGAGGCTGCTCCATGGTCACCTGGTGCGCCCATTTCCTAGACAGTTCCCAAAAGCTGAGCCTGGAATTCTCAGGCTGCTGAGATACAAGCCCTCTGTGACTGCCTGTGTGGATGGATTCACAGAAAAATTCCAAAGAGGAAATAATGCCCAACATGGCAACTTTAGCACGGGCCTGAGAGCCATCAGGCCTATGGGTAGAGTGGCTGGGAGCAGGAGAAGGTTGGAACAGGCTGTGGACGGTGCTTCTCTCAATCTAGAACGCTCCAGTTCCACAGCTGCCATTCGCTCTCCCCTCCTCTGCCAAGGACACTATAGGAGCCTAACAGCAGGCAGAAGCAGGCTGCCCCTGCATCAGTGGCCTGAAGCCAACCCACCCTGTGCACAAATGCACAGAGCGAGAGAGATATTTGGCCTCAGAGCCTGTTAGTGACGCACATCTGCCCATCCCCCTGCCTCAAGGAATCATTTAGGCAAATACACCACGTCGGTTCACCCGAGACAAGACACACAATGTTAGAAAGAGGAAATGTAATGATGGAAGGGGTTAGAGTGAAAGTGAAATATTGAAATTCTGTGATGATGCTTTGTGCAGAGAGTTTTTATAAAACCCGGATATGAGGTTCCTGTTGTTTGTGCAATGTTGATGGAAGGGTAATAAATGGATAATGGTTTAGCTTCTCATGAATGTTTTATTGTACAAGGGAGAAGCAATGAAATGGTTTAAATGATTGAAACAGTCCAGAAACTGTCGGCATGATAAGGTTCCTCGGGATAGTTCTACCAGTTTGAGCCTGGGCTGCCTTCTGCTCTCTCCACCTCCTCATCCTGTGAGTCATTCTCAGTCACATAAGCCGAATCCATTTCTGTACCTTCCGGTTGGCAGCCCCCATCAATAGCCAGGCTTTATGGAGAGCACAATAGGTCTAGAGATCTTTGTGGATTTGCACTGCAGTACTCACTGGTGAACTGGAAAATATATCTAGTCATTGGACCTGACAAAAAATGCATCAGTGATCTGGTTGGTGCATCTATACCAATTTGCTGATGCAGCCAATGCCCCCTAAATTTCTCTGTAACTCTCCACAGGCAAAAAAAAGAGTGCCTTTGTTATTTTTATAAGAATTTCGAGGCAGTGGAGGCTTCAGGTCTTCTATCTGCAAGTGACAAAGATCTCGTACCAACTCTCTACCAAACTGGAGCTGCCTTAAGCATTGTACCACTTACAACCATTTGTATTATACGATTGTGTAGCAATAAAAAATCTTAACAAATGCCTCTTTCTTAGTTCTGCTCTAAAATAAGCTTTTAGTTTTTGAAACTTAATTTACACATGCCTGTAAATGGTGCAACAAACCTTAACACCAGGAGAGAGGAACAACACACATGGTGACAGGGAATAGTGTAAATGTTCACAGGCCAACAGGACAACAAAACAGAGAGGACAACATGGATCACAGACAACAACTGGGAGCCAGAGGGATAGGACTAAGCACATTAGTAACTGCTTAATTGCTCTTAAAAAGCTAAAATGATTAGGAAGGAAAGAACATATGTTTATATAATGCCTTCTCGACTTCAGGACACACCAAAGCACTACAGCCAATTACTTTTTAGGCGTAGTCAATGTTGTAATGCAGGAAATGTGGCAGCTCATTTTTGCACAGCAAGCTCCCATAAACAGCGGAGGTAACAGTCAGATAATCTCTTTTAGCGATGTTGGTTGAGGGATAAATGTTGGCCACAGCACAGAGAACGCCCTGCTTTTCTTCAGTAAGTGCCACGAAATCTTGTACAGTCACCTGAGAGGACAGACGGGACAACAGTTTAACAGCTTACCTGAAAGATAGCATCATGGAAACTGCAGTACTCCCTGCACTAATGTGTTAGCTTAGATCAGTGGTTAGAATCACACAATGGTTACAGTATAGAAGGAGGTCATTCAACCTGTTGTGTCCATGCTGGGTTTCTGCAAGAGCAACTCAGCTAGTCCCCATGACCCTCTGTTGAAGGGTCATGAGGACTCAAAACGTCAACTTTGCTCTTCTCCGCCGATGCTGCCAGACCTGCTGAGTTTTTCCAGGTATTTCTGTTTTTGTTTTGGATTTCCAGCATCCGCAGTTTTTTGTTTTTATCAGCTAGTCCCACTCCGCCATCCTTTCCCCACACCCCTGCAACTTTTTTTCTTCAGGTGTGTAGCCAGCCACAGCTTGAAAGCCATGATTGTACCTGCTTCCACCAAACTCTCATGGCAGTGAATTCCCAATCCTAATTACCAGCTGTATAAAAAAGGATTTTCCTCATGTCACCATTGGTTTTTTTGCCGATCACCTAAAATCGGCGTCCTCTCATTCTTCACCCTTCTGCAATGGGAACAGTTTTTTGCTATCTACTCTGTCTAGACCCCTCATGATTTTGAACACCTCTATCAAATCTCCTCTTAATCTTCTCTTCTCTAAGGAGAACAGCCCCCGCTTCTCCAAACTACCCATGTAACTGAAATCCCTCATCCCTGGAACCATTCTCGTAAATCTTTTCTGTACCCTCTCTAAAGCCTTCACATCCCTCCTAAAATGTGGTGTCCAGAATTGGATACAATACTCTAGTTGAAGTTTAACCGGTGTTTTATAAAGCTTCACCATAACCTCCTTGGGTTTATACTCTACGGCTCTGTTTATAAAGCCCACAATCCTGTATGCCTCCTTAACCACTTTCTCAACCTGCCCAACCACCTTCAACAATTTGTGCACATACACCCCCAGATCTCTCTGGCCCTGCATTCACTTTAGAATTCTCAAATTTATTTCTAGTTGAAGGACTCCTTTTGAAATGAATTAGTAATCATGGACCCTCTATCTAAATGATTATACTATAAACTCTTTGTGTGTTTTTACATTTCTGAACATAAAGTTCATCAGCATACCATTAAAGGGATTTGCATGAAATCTGTGTGATAGAGTGAGCATTGATGTGAAACTCTTCTCTTCAGCTGAAAGATAACCCTTTAGGTTCAGTAACATACGTGTTCAATACATCACCGTATGACCTTTCTACACTTTATATCCTTTGTGGCGTGAGATTAGGTTCGAAGGCTCCTGTTCCAGGTGCAACCCACCACTAACCACCACCTCCCCCCTCTCACCTCTGCTGTTTAGAGGATTGCCACTAGAGTATCACCCACACAATGCCTGGTGGGGGGCAGCATTTCTATCATTGGGACATCGTCACTACTAGGGTCTGGTGACATTATTTCACAGACCAACCACATCCCCCCCCCCACCTCGGAAAGTCTCTACAGACAACCAGCGGTCCACAGACTCCAATTTGAGAACCACTGGTTTAAATTTTGTGCTCACCTCTGGAGTGGAAATTAAACTCGTGGCCTTCTGATCCAGAGGTAAGAGTGCTACCACTGAGTCAAGTCGGGCACCTCAATCTTATGCCACTGGTGTTAGCAATTGGCTGCCATACATATGTCAGATTTACTCTCCGCAAAGTTAGTATTGACCTTGGGGATTCATTGTCAAGATGGTCAGTTTGAACATTGAGAGAGTGTACTCCTTTGCTATTCAGCACTTTGAGTGGGTTCACAGTGGGAGACTGTAGTGTATCATGGATGCCATTCATTTCCTCCTGAACTTTGGGGTAGCCAATAACACAACAGAACTGAAAGCCCCAGTCACACTCAGAGCCAGCTCAAAAATGGGTGGATTCTCCAGCTCTCCTGAAGATGATCTCAATTACCTAACAAATGTAAGTCAGGATGCAGAAGTCCCACATCGCAACTTGCAAGGATTACACTATAAAAGTTGAGAGCCATAGTGATAGCAATGGCAGCGGTTGACCTGGGCTACAGGTCGGCGTACAGAAGCTGTCAGAGTGACTCTAGGGCTTCCTCGCTGAATCAATGCCTGTGAAGCTACAGCTCCTAACCAATTTCTTAGTAAGTTTTACCACGGAGGCAATAGCAAATTGGCCTCAATATTCTTTGATGCTGTGACATCCTTCTTAACTTCTTTTGTTCATTAAGACTGCACTTGTATGGAGACAGGTTGAATTTTATTGCACTTCCTATCATTTTCAAGGTGAAATGTTTTATAATGTACTTTTACAAATGTTATGAATAAAGTATTAGGGGAAAGTCTTCATAGGGAAAACTATTATGCAGTACAGTATGCCGAATTATGATTTGGGGTTGAAGGTTTGCTGAGGAGTCACTTGAACAATCAGGCTAACTTTAATTTCACCAATTGCTCATGGGATGCAGGCATCGCTGGCAAGGCTAGCATTTGTTGCCTATCCCTAATTGCCCTTGAGAAGGTGTTGGTGAGTCACCTTCTTGAACCAATGCAGTCCATGCAGTGCCAGTGCACCCGCAGTGCTGAAGGGACTATTTTTTAATTCATTTACGAGATGTAGGCTTCGCTGGCTAGACCAGCATTTATTGCCCATTCCTAGTTGCCATTGAGAAGGTGGCAGTGAACTGCCTTCTTGAACTGCTGCAGTCCATGTGGTGTAGGTACACCCACAGTGCTGTTAGGAACTGAGTTCCAGGATTTTGGCCCAGCGGCAGTGAAGGAAC
This sequence comes from Cetorhinus maximus, assembly GCF_964194155.1. Lineage (NCBI taxonomy): Eukaryota > Metazoa > Chordata > Chondrichthyes > Lamniformes > Cetorhinidae > Cetorhinus > Cetorhinus maximus. The sequence goes on from NC_135896.1 coordinate 90,721,396, forward strand.
TGCAATATATTTCCAAGTCAGGATGGTGAGTGGCTTGGAGGGGAACCTGCAGGTGGTGGTGTTTCCATCTATCTGCTGCCCTTGTCCTTCTGGATGGTAATGGTCATGGGTTTGGAAGGTGCTGTCAAAGAAGCCTTGGTGAATACCTGCAGTGGATCTTGTAGGTGGTACACACTGCTGCTACTGTGCGTCGGTGGTGGAGAGAGTGAATATTTGCTGATGTGGTGTCAATCAAGCAGGCTGCTTTGTCCTGGATGGTGTCAAGCTTCTTGAGTATCAGCTGCACTCATCCTGGCAAGTGGGGAGTATTCCATTATCCTCCTGACTTGTGCCTTGTGGATGGTAGGTAGGTTTTGGGGAGGCCTCTGGCCTGCTCTTGTAGCCACAGTATTTATATGTCTAGCCCAGTTCAGCTTCTAGTCAATGGTAACCCCCAGGATTTTGATAGTGGAGGATTCAGTGATGGTAATGCCATTGAACATCAAGGGGCAATGATTAGATTCTCTTTTGTTGGAGGTGGTCATTGCCTGACACTTGTGTGGCACGAATGTTACTTGCCACTTGTCAGCCCAAGCCTGGATATTGTCCAGGTCTTGCTGCATTTGGACATGGACTGCTTCAGTATCTGAGGAGTCACGAATGGTGCTGAACATTGTGCAATCATCAGCAAACATCCCCATTTCTGACCTTATGATGGAAGGAAGGTCATTGGTGAAGCAGCTGAAGGTGTTTGGGCCGAGGACACTACCCTGAGGAACTCCTGCAGTGATGTACTGGAACTGAGATGACTGACTTCCAACAACCACAACCATCTTCCTTTGTGCTAGGTATGACTCCAACCAGCGGAGTGTTTTCCCCCCCGATTCCCATTGACTCCAGTTTTGCTAGGGCTCCTTGATGCCACATTCTGTCAAATGCGGCCTTGATGTCAAGGGCAGTCACTCTCACCTCACCTTGGGAGTTCAGTTCTTTTGCCCATGTTTGAACCAAGGCTGTAATGAGGTCAGGAGCTGAGTGGCCCTGGCGGAACCCAAACTGAGCATCAGTGAGCAGGTTATTGCTAAGCAAGTGGTGCTTGATAGCACTGTTGATGACCCCTTCCATTACTTTACTGATGATGGAGAGGAGACTGATGGGGTGGTAATTGGCTGGGTTGGATTTATCCTGCTTTTTGTGTACAGGACACACCTGGGCAATTTTCCACATAGCCTGGTAGATGCCAATGTTGTAGCTGTACTGGAACAGCTTGGCTAGGGGCATGGCAAGTTCTGGAGCACATGACTTCAAGTACTATTGCCGGATTATTGTCAGGGCCCATAGCCTTTGCAGTGCCTACAGCCGTTTCTTGATATCATGTGGAGTGAATCAAATTGGCTGAAGACTGGCATCTGTGATGCTGGGGACCTCCAGAGGAGGCCGAGATGGCTCATCCACTTGGCACTTCTGGCTGAAGATTGTAGCAAATGCTTCAGCCTCATCTTTTGCACTGATGTGCTGGGCTCCTCCACCATTGAGTGTGGGAATATTTGTGGATTCTCCTCCCCCAGTGAGTTGTTTAATTGTCCACCAACATTCACGACTAGATGTGGCAAGACTGCAGAGCTTAGATCTGATCCATTGGTTGTGGGATCGCTTAGCCCTGTCTATGACTTGCAGCTTATGCTGTGGCATGCAAGTAGCCCTGTGTTATAGCTTCACTAGATTGACATCTCATTTTTAGATATGCGTAGCACTACTCCTGGCATGCCCTCCTGCACTCTTCAGTGAACCAGGGTTGATTCCCTGGCTTGATGGTAATGGTAGAGTGGGGGATATGCCGGGCCATGAGGTTACAGATTGTGTAAAAGTACAATTCTGTTGCTGCTGATGGACCACAGTACCCCATGGATGCCCAGCCTTGAGTTGCTAGATCTGTTTGAAATCTATCCCATTTAGCACGGTGGTAGTGCCACACAACATAATGGAGGGTATCCTCAATGTGAAGGTGGGATATCGTCTCCAATACTGTCATGGACAGATGCATCTGTCCATTGGCAGGCAAGTTGGTGAGGATGAGGTCAAGTATGTTTTTCCTTCTTGTTGGTTCCCACACAACCTGCCGCAGACCCAGTCTAGCAGATATGTCATTTAGGACTCAGCCAGCTCGGTCAGTAGTGGTGCTTCCGAGCCACTCTTGGTGATGGACATTGAATTTCCCCACCCATCCTGCGCCCTTGCCAACCTCAGTGCTTCCACCAAGTGGTGTTCAACATGGAGGAGCACTTATTCATTAGCTGAGGGAGGGCGGTACATGGTAATCAGCAGGAGGTTTCTTTGTTCATGTTTGACCTGACGCCATGAGACTTCATGGGGTCCAGAGTCAATGTTGCGGATTTCCAGGGTAACTCCGTCTCGATTGTACTCCCACCTCTGCTGGTCCTGTCCTGCCAGTGGGACAGGACATACCCAGAGATGGTAATGGTGGTGTCTCGGACATTATCTGTAAGGTGCGATTCCATGAGCCTGACTATGTCGGGCTGTTGCTTGACTAGTCTGTGAGGCAGCTCTCCCAATTTTGGCACAAGCCCCCAGACGTTAGTAAGGAGGACTTTGCAGGGTCGACAGGGCTGAGATTGCCGTTGTCGTTTCCAGTGCCTAAGTCGATGGCGGGTGGTCCATCCGTTTTCATTCTTTTTTTGTGACTTTGTAGCTGTTTGTTACAACTGAGTGGCTTTCTCAGCCATTTCAGAGGGCATTTAAGAGTCAACCACATTTCTGTGGGTCTGGAGTCAAGTGAGGCCACACCAGGTAAGGACGACAGCTTTCCTTCCCTAAAGGAGATTAATGAACCAGATGGGTTTTTACAACAATCGACAATGGTTCTATGGTCATCATTAGACTTTTAATTCCAGATTTTTTTATTGAATTCAGTCCCCAGAGCATTACCCTGGGTCTCTGGGTTACTAGTCCAGCGACAATACCACTGCGCCATCACCTTTCCTATAGGACTTTGACCCAGCAGCAGTGAAGGAATACGATATGGTTCCAAGTCAGGATGGTGTGTGGCTTGCAGGGGAACTTGCAGATGGTGGTGTTCTCATGCATCTACTGCCCTTGTCCTTCCAGAGATCGCAGGTTTGGAAGATGCTGTCGAAGAAGCCTTGTAAGTTCCTACAGTGCATCTTGCAGATTGTACACATTGCAGCCTCGGTGCATTGGTGGTAGAGGGAGTGCCTATCAAGCGGGCTGCTTTGTTCTGGGTGGTGTTGAGCTCCTTGAGTGTTGTTGGAACTGCACTCATCCAGGGAAATGGAAGGTGTTGCATCACATTCCTGACTTTTGCCTTGTAGAAGGCGGACAGGCTTTGGGGAGCCAGGAGATGAGATAATTGCCACCAAGGTACCCATCCTCTGACCTGCTCTTGTGGCCACAGTACATTTATGGCTGGTCCAGTTCAGGTGAACCACAAGGATGTTTATAGTAGGAGATTCAGCGATGGTAATCAAGCTAAATGTCTAATGGAGGTGGTTAGACTCTTGCTGAAGTTGGTAATTATCTGGCATTTCAGTGGTGTGAATGTTACTTGCCACTTATCAGCCCAAGCGCAAATGTTGTCCAGGTCTTACTGCATGGTGGTACGGACAACTTCAGTATCTGCAGACATACAATGGGTTCCAGTAAATTTTCTCCAGCCAGCTTGCATAACTCCGTGCTTACTGATTGGATAAAACATTGAAGCATATTGTCCAAATTACATTTAATTGATAAATACTAATGAACTATTTTGTGGCCATGAAGTGAAGTTTCATTATCTTTAGAAATATGAATGGACTCATTACCCTGTTTAATCACCTCCTGAAATGACAGGAAAACGCAGCCTTAAGACATTAAGTTTAGAACAAGGGGAGTAATTGCGGTAATTTAGCGCATAAGTAGTTACAAGTTCATTCTGGATAAACAGGGTGAGTATCTCTTGTTGTCAAATTTGGAGTAAAAGCATACAGATTAGTTAATCTTAACGACATTTGAATGGAAACTAAACATTGTAGTAGAGAGTTGCACGTTAAAATGATGACTGCAGAAGTATAGAGGTAGTTCTGAACTGTAACATCTAGTAATCCAAACTCAGACTGCTTGAAGTCAGACAAATATCGGTTTTGTTTTGCTGTGCTTATTAGAATTAGAGATAATTATGCTGGTGAATAAAACATTTTTCCTTTTGTATCTAACGTCAGTATCTAGCACTGTCAGGTCTTTCTACAATAATCCAACAACCACTTTTAGGCTGGTTTTATAGAGCAAATCAGACAAGTTCAGACAGACAAAACAAAAACAGAATTACATGGAAAAACTCAGCAGGTCTGGCAGCATCGGCGGAGAAGAAATCAGTTAACGTTTCGAGCCTTCATGGCCCTTCGGCAGAACTGAAGCATAGTTAGAAGAAGGGAGAAATATAAATTGGTTTAAGGTGGGGGGGGGTGAGAGAGACACATTGAGGGTGTGGTGATTGTGGAGATGAGCAGATAATCAAAAGATGTCACAGACAAAAGGGTCAAAGAGGTGTTTTGTCTGAGAAAAGTGCTAATTAAGAATGGAGGACAAGATATTCAAAGTACAGCTCTAGTGGGGGTGGGGTGGAAAGGCTAACAAGGTTTTAGTTTTAGATTTAAAAATAATGGAAATAGGTGGGGAAAGAAGAATCTATATAAATTATTGAAAAAAAAAATAAAGCGGGGGGGTGGGGATGGGGGGAGGGGGAGTTTAAGATCCAAAGTTGTTGAATTCAATATTCAGCCCGGAAGGCTGTAAAGTGCCTAGTCGGAAGATGAGGTGCTGTTCCTCCAGTTTGCGTTGGGCTTCACTGGAACAATGTCCTTGGCTTGCTGCATTGTTCCAGTGAAGCCCAACGCAAACTGGAGGAACAGCACCTCATCTTCCGACTAGGCACTTTACAGCCTTCCGGGCTGAATATTGAATTCAACAACTTTAGATCTTAAACTCCCCCTCCCCCCATCCCCACCCCGTTTCTTCCCCACCCCCCCACCACCCCCCCCGCTTTATTTTTTTTTTCAATAATTTATATAGATTCTTCTTTCCCCACCTATTTCCATTATTTTTAAATCTAAAACTAAAACCTTGTTAGCCTTTCCACCCCACCCCCACTAGAGCTGTACTTTGAATATCCTGTCCTCCATTCTTAATTAGCACTTTTCTCAGACAAAACACCTCTTTGACCCTTTTGTCTGTGACATCTTTTGATTATCTGCTCATCTCCACAATCACCACACCCTCAATGTGTCTCTCTCACCCACCCCCCCACCCCCCCCCCCCCAACCTTAAACCAATTTATATTTCTCCCTTCTTCTAACTATGCTTCAGTTCTGCCGAAGGGCCATGAAGGCTCGAAACGTTAACTGATTTCTTCTCCGCCGATGCTGCCAGACCTGCTGAGTTTTTCCAGGTAATTCTGTTTTTGTTTTGGATTTCCAGCATCCGCAGTAGCTTTTTGTTTTTATCCTTAAGTTCAGACAGACTCCTGGATGAAGTGTTAGACTTCATGCTCTGTAATCTCCTGAGCCACTGTGCTATTTTCCTCTCAATGTCCATCAAAAGAAAATGTAGCAATACAATTTAACCCTAAAATTCAAACTTAGAATACACCATACCGCACACCAGCTAGACAAGAATTTTGCCTGAGGTCCATTAAGCAAATCGTGTTAGTGCTCTAGTTTTTTTTTCATTCATTCATGGGATGCAGGGGTCGCTGGCTAGGCCAGCATTGATTGCCCATGTTCAGAAGGCATTTAAGAGTCAACCACACTGTTGTGGGTCTGGAACCACATGTCGGCCAGACCAGGTAAGGACGGCAGATTTCCTTCCCTAAAGGGAATTAGTGAACTAGGTGGGTTTTTACAACAATTGGCAATAGTTTTGTGGTCATCATCAGACTTTTAATTTCAGATTTTTATTGAATTCAAAATTCACCATCTGCCATGGTGGGATTCAAACCCGGGTCCCCAGAGCATTACCCTAAGTCTCTAGGATACTAGTCCAGTGACAATACCCCTATGCCACCGCCTCCCACAAAGAGTGTTATGTTCCACCCAGCCAGCTAAATTTTGGCATCAGTTGACAGCCTGTGTTTTGCACAGCAGCAAAACAGCTCACATTCACATATTAATCGCTATTCTGACTGGGTTACCATCCTTGTTTTGCTGCCCATAGGTGTGTGTACTTCATTTTGTCAGCAATTTTCTGTGTAGTAGCCTCAAGTCCAATAGTTTTGTTTTTCCCGTATTGTGCTAAGACATGTATCCTTTTACCTGAACATCTGGTCATATCAATTGTCTTGTGCCAGGGATTCTTATTTTTAGTTCTATGTTTTTTGAATGTTATTAGCCACATGGCTCTTGTAGACACTGGGCAAGCATGGAAATCTCCACCAGTATCCAGTTAGGTTTGGCTTTACAAGCCGAAGTCAAATTAAACCACCCACTTCACAGCATTTCCACCTCACCCCAGGTTTATTTCCTTTCATCTTTCTCATTATATCATTCTTCAATGAACTCGTTACATTCTCACCTGTCTCCTCTGCAGTGCATAATGCCTTGGCAAAGTTATGCAATTCCATAAGCTTGATAAATCCGATGTGCTAATTTGGCAAATGTTGAACATTTGTGTGACTGTGACCGTGGTGATCTGCCCCTCTTCACTTTTCTCAATCTGTCTTCAACCTTTCCCATCACCCTCCCCCAACACTGCTTTGCCCTTGTACGTCTGGGTGGGACAGCGCTTGTCTGATTCCATTCCTATCTATCCAGTCATAGCCAGAGAATCCCTTGCAATGGTTTCTCATCCAGCTTCTGCACTTATTACCTCTGGAGTTCCCCAAGGATCTATGCTTGGCCCTCCTATTTTTCATCTACATGCTGCCTCTCAGTGACAGCAATTGAAACCATGTCAGATTGAACATTTCTCATTGAAGAATTATCAAGAACCTTGCCTGATTTTTGCCCTCCTTATCCAAAGGCAAGGGGTCTGATTTTAATACTTCCCACTGAGATCAATTAACTCAGCACAGAAAAGGGACCTTCCTTGCCTGTGTGGCTCAGGACTGTCATGGCATGCATTTATTCATTGAACCATCGGGATCACTGTAAAATAATTTCATCACTCACTGTGCGGAGGAGAAAACGCCAGTTTGGATGGCAAACGATGCTTTTAACGGTACTGCCAATTAGGGCACTTTTTCACACTCTTATAAAATAGAGGTAACTGATTATTGATCCTGGCCTAAAAATATTAATCAAGACAATTATTAGACAACTGATGATAGTAGTGTTCACTAGTCCACCATTTCCTCACCTCCTGTCTCATCAAATTTGACAAAAAATTGTTGGCTGTATCTTGAGTTCTGGCCACTGAATTTTTGAACCCAAATCCTTTCCAATTCCTTATAATTTTTGGATTTAATCATGAACTCTCATTGTTTTTAGCTTATCAGCCCTACTGAAAAATTTCTCAAAGAGCATTTAAGAAAAAGTTGAAGCACATCTTAAAGTTTTCCACAGTCCAGCTGGCTTAAGAGGTGAAAGGCAATGAAATAGAGCTCATGCAATGGGCGTTATGGCAACAGCTACTTTAATATGGACTGGTAACCTGAGACTATAGAGGGAGACCAAAACAGATCGCTGAGGGAGCCCAGGCTAAAAGCCATATGCTAACATGATAGATGCCTCAAAGCGGGGCCTCATTCATTGACAGGCTCAATTTTAAAACTTTGCACATCTGCAAGTTCAGCAAAATGCAAATACCTATCGAGACTCACTGCAACTTGCAATCTCCTTCAAACCTGTTTTTAGTTGCAGCATTTGACTCCCAACACAGCCATTTCTGACATCTAAAACATGCCAAGTTACTTTAATACACACTGATTTTCAATCCTTGGTACGGAGCTTTGTGCTGTACTCGTGCAAGAGCTGGCCCCTCAGTAACACCAATGAGTAGAGGATTCCAGCTTTTGAAATGCAGCCTTGGCAAAGGGTCCTTAGAATCAGCTGGACAGAGTGAAGAGCCAATGAATTTGTCTGCAGGAAAATCCGAGTCCCAGTATCGCATGGGCTTTAGCTGAACTGAAAACTGAGAGTGCAACCAGTGGAAGCGGCAGTGAGAGCATTTGATGTTGGTTGGCGACAATAGAAAGTAAAACATCGGGAAAGAACAGGCCAGGTTGGAGGAGTACTTGATGGGTGGACATTAAACTGGCATGCAGAATGGCGGTGAGCAGAGAGGGGGATGCTTACAGCCCCACGTGGATTATGGATGTACAATAACAGCCGTACCTTTTATGAAAACTACTGGGATTACAGCGGTTAAAACTGCAGATTTCATATATGGTCTAGTGGATAATAATATTCTAACAGAAGAAAGTATTCACCTATATGAACATGTAGTGGGTGAACATGCAAGCTATTTCAAGATGTCATTTATACTGAATCTCATAGCTCAATGTTGTATGTCTCTATCTCTGAATTAGAAATATCTTTAGTAAAAGATTGAAAAAGATTTCTGACAACCCAATTGACAAGAACACGCTCCAAGTATTAATGTAGCACCTTTCACATTCAAAAAGGATGCTTAAAACACTTCACTGTTAGAAAGCTTTTATCACTGTCATAGGAAAATTCAACATCCAACTTACAGCAGTCCCACAAACAGCGATGATATAAATGACCAGGTGATCCATTTTTGCAGTTGGTTGAGGAATAGATGTTACCAAGGTAGGGAGAACATTCTGCCATGGGATCTTTTACTGCTACTTGAGAGGACAGGGCCTTTGTTTAATGTCTCTTCTGAACAATGGCTCCTCCATAAACGGCTGTGTTGGAGTCAAACACTGCAGCTAAAAACAGATGTTTGAAGGAGAATGCAAATTGCAGCAAGACATGTGTCCTTTTACCAGAACATCTGGTCATACAAATTGCCTTGTGCCAGAGGCTATTAACTTGGATGTTTGTTCATGTTATTAGCCACATCTCTTGTATACAATGGGCAAGCATGGAAATCTCCTCCAGCATCCAGTTTACAGTTAGGTGGACATTAAATTGGCCAGAGGGAGACATGCAGAATGGCAGTGAACAAAGAGGGAGATGCTTACAACCCCTCGTGGATTATGGCCCTGTGCATGAATCTCTGGAATGACACCTGAATCCACATCCTTGATTCAGTAGCCTGAGTGAGAAATGAACCACAGCTGCTGTTTACAAGTCATCTGTAGGGAACAGAAGGTTAAATTCCCACTACCATTATTTGAGCTTAACAAGGGCACTATAATTAGTTTCAGTGCTCCTGTTTCTAAAACCTTACGAAGGCCAATTATCCTTGCTAAAACAAAAGCAAAATACTGCAGATGCTGGAAACCCAAAATAAAATAGCTATAAAGTTGGTTGATGCAGGTCAGGCTCAGCTGTGATAGAAGGGTCTGTGATTCTTCAGGAGGTAGTGTCCCACTTACCCTCGCCTTTGAATCAGGGGGTTGTGGGTTCATATCCCACTCCCGGAAACCAAGAACTGTGATTGTACTCGAATGAGTTGCAATATGTGACTGTTGATAACTCGAAAGAGTTAAACAGAAAGCTGGCTGTTGGCGTGGAAACATATCTTCATTCATTCATCATCACTGGATCAAAATCCTGGAACTCATGGCCTAACAGCAGTGTTAGAAGAGCGTCACTCTGCAGGCAGCAGTAACTCAAAGATGGCTCATCACCAACATTTCAATTACGGATAGGCAATAAATGCCAACATCACCCACATCCCATGAATGAATTTAAAAAAGCACAGGTTTTATTGGAGACCAGAAAATTAAGGCAGCCTGATGAAAATGATTCTACATGTCAAGAATTTAGATTTTGAAATGCCTATATCTGCTATTGCAAATAAACAGATCTCTATTTTGTAGCAACTGAACGTCAGAGGTAGGGGGAGGGCATAGGTGAATTTAAATATTGGATATTTGTACTGACCACTTGCAATAATTTTGGCATAGAATTTTTAGTGAAGACTGAGACACACAGCAAGCTGGGAAAAAGAGGTGCAACACTTGAGCTACTAACTTCTCTTTTTACTGCTAAAGGTAGTTTTAGTATTTTCTTTTTCCTTCATTTCAGATTTCCAACTGCAGCACACAGTTCTCATTATCCTCATTGTCATTTCTTAAGAGCGCCTGTGTTTGAAATGCTGATGTTGAAGTTCAGAAACATGAAATTTATGAAACCGACAACACAGAATACTAACTATGTACAATCTTTATTTCAAAGGAGTACATAAGAGAAATGTAATTTACACCATTACATTTAATACCAAAAAGTAAAAAAAAAGATTTGGATTCATAGCTAAAGAAACCAATGTCAAGAAGAAATAATTGAGCAACTCAACTCCGCATGTGACAAGTTAAATGAATAAAGCTCAGTAAATGCAGTACTGCGGTTTTAACAAATTTAAGATTTGTGTTTCTCTAATTCATTCCTTTGCATAAACTTTCACTCACTCAAGTAAAAGTCCACATTAACATGCTTAGTCTGTACTCTCACCAGAAGGTGAACGTGTGCGTGATCTTACATGATCCCCAGATGCCATAGAGGAATGGCCTCTCTGCTCCTTGGCAGGAACAGGCGATCTACTCTCAGATCGGGATTTGCTGCGGCTCCTACTCCTGGAGCGGCTATAAGACTTACGGCCTCTGGAGCGAGATCTAGAAGAGCTTCGGCTACGGGAACGAGACCTGCTACGAGACCTGAAAAGGTGGGGGGGGGGGGGGTGAAAAGAAAAAAAATCAAAACTTTGAACAGTCACAATATAAACACTATTTTACAACTAACTCTAGAAACATACTTGTTACGATTTTTTTTTCAATTTAGTTCAACCTAGTTCACACCCAACCAAATGACCCCGAATTGATAGGACATTATAAGCAAATGTTTAACCAAAAAAAACAACCAATGATGCTGACGCCTGCACTGTGATATTTAATATTACAGCTGCTCTAACCTATATATGTTCCTGTCAAATGCTGAATTAGGCCCAAGATACATGGTTTCAATGTATTTCAAATGTATTTGGAACAAACATCAATCAATGCAACCAAAGACCTGCACTACAGCCTAGGGCAATTACCTGCGCTGTTTACGTTCTTCAACCACCCTGATCTTTCTTCCATTGAGCTCTGTGCCAGAGAGCTTCTCAAGAGCATTCTTCACATCACTGTAGGAGGCAAATTCAACAATTCTAGGCAGAAAAGGAGAGTAATTTTATTAACTTTGTAATTACTAAAACTGGGCTTTTCTTAGCATAATGAGCAAAGTTCAGAATGTTAAGAGCAAAATCAAACAGATGAAGGAGTACAAAGGTTGCCAAGTTTTACTAGCCAATCATTTATTTCAAAACCTTTTAACTTTTCATATTTGTCCTGTTATAGCGAAATGTGCATTTTTTTTCAAGATGTACATTATAAAGCAAAATGTGATCTTAGTCATTGATCTACATTCACAGCCAAACCAAAGCTTCATCGCTAAATTAAAATGGTTGCATAGTTACGAGATTTTGTCACGCTTTCTATCCCCAGCAATCAAGAGACTTCAGGCAGTAGCTACTTGAAATCTCTTGTAACTTACCCTTCATTCATTTTGTGCCTGTGCGCATCCGCAAAGGTAACTTCTCCAGCCTGTCTCATGAAATCTTTCAGATCCTATACAAGATCAGATCAGTTAGGTAAATCAAAGCATATTAACATCTTTCTCTATCAATTTCCAATGAACATCACTGGAAAAGCAAGCAAAAAAATACATAAATCTAATTTCAAAATTTATATTACCTTCCTGTACAATTCCCTAGGCTATTCAACCAGCCAAATGTAACAAGTGTTCGCAGAGGCACCACCACGACCGAAGACCAGATGGTTCTCTTCACCACCCGCTTGACTGACACTACCCATTCGATGGGAGCCTTCCCGGACATCACCCTCCCTTAAAGGCAGACTTGGGCATTGCCATAGGAACAGGGATTGCTACTCTTGCGCCGTGACCAAGGACTCCTCGCCTCACTCCAATCGAGCTTCCAAACAACCCTACCAGCGAATTTCTCCCAATCAAGGACCTCGCATTTTACAGCAGGCTCTCAGAACTCTCGACTTTAGGACACCTTGTTATCATTTTCAGGGATGCAGCAAGGTAAATGGCACTAAACCCAGTGCCCACCAGTGTTGGTCAGACCACCACAACACAGATTTAGATCATCAATTGACAAAGGTAGGAGCAGATTGGCATTTCAACTAGGCCCAAGAGACCAAGGCACAGCGAATAGGAAAACCAACGGCACTCCACGTCACAAGGCCAACGACACGAGAGGCTGGTAAATAAAGGTTTTAACACTTGGTTAAATTTCAAAAACACAAAACTGAATGAACACACATTTTAGTTTCAAGGTTAGTAGGCAATCAAGGTTAATTTTTTTGTGTATTTAACGTTAACTTCTCAAGTTAAAGGAGCAGTACTTAATTTTGGAAGACAATTAAAGCTTAACCCATTGTTTCAGAGGATGGGCCTGTTTTATGTGGATTATCTGATTTTCATTTTCTCATCAAGGTCAACGATAGATTTTTAAAAAAAAGACAAAGCTAATTTTATTGAAAGAAAAGAACTGAAAGTCTCAGCATATTCCCTCTTTCATAATGGCGAACATAGGACATTCCCTAAGCCAAACTTCATTCCCTTCTGTCAAAGGTGCTGACTCTTACTGGAGTACAGTTCTTCATGTGCTGGTAGTTCCCCAGCAAACCATTTATTGTGAAAGTCTGGACAAATGCAGGCAAGCTATTTGATCATGGGGGCTAAGTTGGGGGTGGGGGCGCAGTGGCAGGCATCAAAGCCAAGCCCACATCAAGTTCCCACACATCTACACATGCACTTTACAGCTACTGGACCAGGAACCCTGGCTTATATTTCCCCCTCTCTAGCCGGGTAGCCGAGGCAAAATTGTAGCATTACCCCTTGTATACTGTCTGCAATCATCTAACTTAACACAGACCAGGTATATCCATCTGTGCTGCTCAAAACCACATGTCAACCTTCCAAAATTAGCCACTTGGGCACTCATAAGACATTGTTAAATATTGTTTCTTTAAGAGGGGCAAGAATTCAGCTTGGTACATGGGAGTGACAAAATCTCTAAAATACCACAGGACTATAAACAAGTTGAAAGTCAGAATTCATTGTTTTCTATAAGTCTAAGGAAGTTTAAATCTTCCACTTTACCTTAGACCCAGACAATGACATTAAGTATAGCACCTTTGACTGCAGTTTTTCAATTTATGGAAAGACTTGGGAGGAATGGCAACATTTATCAGTTAGCTGTAGATAACTGGTAACACTTTATTAAGAGCCATTTTCACAATAAAAGGTCTAGCATTACAGTAAATATACAACAAATGGACATTTTAGAATTGTCCGCATATGTATTTGGAGGAAACTTGGCGATTCTTTTAAAAATAAAAATTCAAGTTTATCTTTGTCAGCAGCTCAAGTTATTATACTATTCTGTCAAAATTAGTCACATCATGTATAATGTTTCCACTGTTAGCTAGTTACATTCCTTTTGGAAGGAACTGTTCTGACAGATTTAATGCCAACTTGTTGAGAACCACTTCTTCTTGTTCTCCTACATCATGTTACTGTTTAACAGCTTCTTTATATTCCATTCAGATTCATTGTTTGAATCTAACGTTTGTGGCTAACTTGTCAGAAATGCACAGATACAGTAATACACCTACACCCTACAATGCAAAATGACTCTTAAGTTAACCTTGAAAGCTCTACTTACAATTAAACAGTACCACTTTCATTCAATCTCACTTATTTGTTTTAATGAATTACACAAAAGTTGCCGTACATATGACTAGATATTACATGCAACATACCTGCCAGCTAACTCTCGAAGACAAGTTCTCAACAATCACTCTGTTTTCTGTACGAACCGGAGGCCCATTTCTGAAACGGATAGCGATAGTGCATTACAGAGGCTGAGTCAACAGGCACTTTATTCTGGACACACCATAGCAAGGAAGCATTGAAAAGATTTCAAGGTTCTCCATGTATCTGTAGTCCCCACTATTTTTAAAACACTAGAACTAAACATTTCCTCTATCTTACACAACTCAAATACATGGCTTTTTCTTAAAATACCAAATAATGCTCAAAAATATAATTCTTACTTTCAGTTGGTGAATCATGCATTTAATCAGCGAGAAGGATGAAATTTACCCTTTAGTAAATTGACAGACCCTTTTCCTCCCCTCCATATAACAGACATGAGAACTCTGGTTTCAAAATGTTGTCACAGAGGCAGCAACGAAGATGGGTCCATGGAAACAAGTAATCCTATCATAGCGTGAGCCTGAAGATTGCAGGTCATCGGGCTATTCAATGTTAAAGCAACTATTTCTGTCTTCACCCACCAGCGAGTGTTCAGTTTCTAGTAGAGTCACCCAAGCAAGGACCAATGTTTTTGTCCTCTGATTCTTGTAAAGCCAACAGTAGTAACTGCTGCAACCTAGATCAGCATTTCCAGGTATTAAAGTTGGGATCTTCAAGATTCATATGGCTCAGTACCATGCTGATCCTTGAATGAATGTAAGCAACACCTTTACTTTGTTAACGAATTAATTAATATGACATTCAGTATAAACACTGGACAAGCGTTTTTCCAATTAATACTTTTGAACAGAGTAGCATAAAATTGGCTAACAAATTCAACTTATCAGGTTATGAAAAAAGATCGTGTATGATTTGACATAACTAAATTTGTCAAAGTCTATTTGAATTGATGTTATAGATTCTTTAAAGATAATATTGATATAATTTTACTGTAATATTCTCAATTTAAGAAATTGGGTCAATGGACTCACCTTCCTCCACTGCGTTGATAGCTCTGGCTAAAGCGACCTTGATAACGTCCCCCACCTCCTCGTCCTCCCCGATTGCGTGCTCTGGCATGCTCAACCGTCACTCTGCACAAACAAAATGTCTGGTTACACATCTGAAAACACTACACAGTAACTTATCGGCCTTCTTGTTTTTGAGGGCCTGGAGGAGTGGGAGTGGAGGAGTGGGAGTGGAGCACTCACCTTTCATTGCACAACTCTTTTCCATCCAGTTCATAAACTGCATCCTCTGCATCTCTGTAATCTTCAAACTCCTGAAAACAAAAAAAAAAAAAAAAAAATCTCTATCTTGGTTTTCACTGTTGCAACAGTGTGGATTTAAAATGTTACCTAGCCCCAAAACAATCCCCAATTACTAGATAAGCTCCATACTAATGAGTGATAGCAAAACTACATTTTTATCTGTATGGAGAAGACAAATAGGCTTCAGCTACTCATGTGGAAGTGCCTTTGCTTCTAGTCGCTTCTCTCAGGAAAAGTCACAAAGGTTTGCAGCTCCAAACAAGAGCAGCTGACTCGTCAGCAAATCAAAGGTAACAAAATCACATTGGCAATCCTAATCTGCCACTGATTTCGACACTTAGGTAAGCAATATAAATGTGTAATTGGTTGCAGAGGAGTTAAGTCACTTCACACACACACACACGAACAATTACAACGTATACACTTAAAATAACTTACCACAAATCCAAATCCATTCTTCAGATCAATTTCCTTAATTCGTCCATATCCTCTGAAGAACCTCTCCACATTTTTTTCAGTGGCATAAGGGCTCAGTCTGCCAATGAATACTCGGGCACTCATCTTTGCTGACCTAGAATACAACTGCCAAAACAAATAATGAAATCAAACCTGGAATACCATCTGCTAAGGCAACAACTTGCATTTATGTAGCATCTTTGACAGAGAAAGACATTTCAGAAGCACAAAAGACAAAAACAGACAGGGACAAAGAAAATGACCAAAAGCTTGATCAAAGAGGCAGGTTTTAAAAATAGCATTAAAGGATAAGATTAGCAGAGTTTAGGGCATGAGCCATGCCAAAAAGTGACATCCGACAGTGCTAGAGTGAAAGGATGAGAGCAGATAAGAGGCCACAGTTCCAGGTAATGATGAGTTCAGCAGAATTTTCCTCCTGTACATTATTAATATAGAGAGGCACAAAGCCATAGAGATTTAAGCTCAGGGAATTCCAGGTCTGAGACAGACAGAGAGCCAATCAATCTAGTTTGAGGGCAGGCTGAGAATTGAGCAGCATTTGGATAGCAGAAGCTGTAAAACACTTCTTTGAACTGGAACACACAGAAACATCAATCATCTCCTCCCACCACCCACACCCTCCCCCACCCCTCAACTGCCTAGCCAGACAAAGCACAAAACAATGAAAGATGTGACATCCAGAACAGAAAAATAGTCCTGCTTGAAAACAATCAATGTTTAAAGCTCATATTAAAGGGTTAAAATATTCACACGACTGTACTTAAATGGCAATAGTAATAATTTTGCATTTTTTAATTAAATGACATAATTGTCAGCCCTGAAATCGTGAAAATAGATTTTGTTTGGCACCAAGTACTCATTTTTTAAATGAACTTGTTTTTTTTTCCTGTTCGTGGCAACTCAAAATTAAAAGGATTACAATAAAACTCAAGGCAAAAATAACACCATAACCTGCACCAACACGTCCCCAATCCAGTCTCTTCCATTTCTCCCCTTCCCCCCCCAATCCCCCATCATAAATTTATTAGCCTTAGAAAGACGGGGCAGAAATAATCCCCGCTGGAGTTCAGGAGCGGCTGTGGTTGGTTTTCCCCCATTGGAAACACTGGCCTGCCCGGCTCCTCTGGCCCCGAGGCCGCTCCAGCTCCGTGCGGCCTTGGGGGAGGGGGCGGCCACACCGCCGAACAATAACCAGACAATAAGGCCCCTCAACCGGCGGCGCCTCGTGTCCCATTCGATCCTATCCCCGGTTGCCCAGCCTCTCCTCCCTTCCCCTCCACGGCCCGATCCAGCCCAGGCCCGTCTCTCTTACTCTCGCTCGCTCGCTTTCGGTTCTCTGCTCCGCCGATGATGCCTCTTCCCCCCCGTCTCAACGCAGCCTCACCTCAAAATGGAGGCCACGCCTGCGCAGACGCTCCCAGCGAGATCGCGCGCGCTCTCTCTGTGCCGTCACTTCCGGGATGCGGGGCAGCGGACCCGAGCCGGCCCGTCGCCGTGGAGACCACCCCGAGGTGGGGGGGATTTCCATCCTCCCCTGATCTTCCTCTCCCTCCATCCTCTCTTCCTCCCCTTCCACCCCCTTCCTCTTCACCCTCCTTACCCCCTTCTTCCTCACCCTCCCCCCTCCTTACCCCCTTCTTCCTCACCCTCCCCCCTCCTTACCCCCTTCTTCCTCACCCTCCCCCCTCCTTACCCCCTTCTTCCTCACCCTCCCCCCTCCTTACCCCCTTCTTC
The DNA here is from genome assembly GCF_964194155.1 of Cetorhinus maximus. NCBI lineage: Eukaryota > Metazoa > Chordata > Chondrichthyes > Lamniformes > Cetorhinidae > Cetorhinus > Cetorhinus maximus. The sequence goes on from NC_135896.1 coordinate 90,738,824, forward strand.
CTCACCCTCCCCCCTCCTTACCCCCTTCTTCCTCACCCTCCCCCCTCCTTACCCCCTCCTTCCTCACCCTCCCCCCTCCTTACCCCCTCCTTCCTCACCCTCCCCCCTCCTTACCCCCTTCTTCCTCACCCTCCCCCCTCCTTACCCCCTTCTTCCTCACCCTCCCCCCTCCTTACCCCCTTCTTCCTCACCCTCCCCCCTCCTTACCCCCTTCTTCCTCACCCTCCCCCCTCCTTACCCCCTTCTTCCTCACCCTCCCCCCTCCTTACCCCCTTCTTCCTCACCCTCCCCCCTCCTTACCCCCTTCTTCCTCACCCTCCCCCCTTCCTCACCCTCCCCCCTCCTTACCCCTTTCTTCCTCACCCTCCCCCCTCCTTACACCCTTCTTCACCCTCCCCCCGCTTCTTCACCCTCCCCCCACTTCTTCACCCTCCCCCCTCTTCTTCCTCACCCTCCCCCTTCTTCTTCCTCACCCTCCCCCCTCTTCTTCCTCACCCTCCCCCCTCTTTCCCCCCTTCATCCCCTCTTCCTCTTCCAACCCCAGCAGCATTATTTTCCTCCTCACCGTTTCTTCGGATCTCCAGTGTGAGTCCAACATCTGTCCTATGGGCCCAGCTGTGCAAAGTTCAGTTTCCGTTCCTTTTATGCCAGTGACACTGCTCTCTCCCTCTGCTTTTCTCTCTCAGCCCCCCTTCAGAACTCTCCAGGCAAAATGAAGTCTAACTCTGTAAGAGATTTCACTACTGCTCCTTTATTCGGAACCTCTGGAGAAAATACAAATGCAATAAAAAATAATCTAATTGGACAGTCCAGCCTGCAACAGTTCTAAGGCAATCTTTGTGTCAATTTTATTGATACTACAATGGCCATTTCTCCACCAGGCGCCTTTTATTGTTTCTACCAAGCTCCAAATATGCTGCATCATGCTTTTAATCTTTTTCATGAAATCAAGATTCATTGCACCATCTCTGAATCTAAGTGACTGCTTTCCAGAACATCAAAACTTCTAACTTACGCAGTCTTCTAATCCATCCTGAAATATTTTAGTTTTTAAAGCATAAACTTGGTATCAATAAGCCACTACTTTGTGATTTTAATTATCTTTTTTGAATCTTTGTACTGTTCAGCACTGTTAACCTGGCCTTTCAATTTGGCTCCATCATTAAGCCCACCTACTTAGATCTCTGTACCATCACCCATCTTCTGCTGAAACCATCATTCAGAACTTTGTTAACTCGAGGCTATATCATTCCAATGCTCTGGTCAGCCTTCCATCTTCCACCCTCCGTAAAATTGTGCTTATCCAAAACTCTGCCATCCATGCCCTAACTTGCATCAGGTCCCATTCACCCAGCACTCCTGTGCTCGCTGATCCATGTTGGTTCCTGGTCTGTCAAAACCACAATTCTTGTTTTCAAATTTCTCCAAGGCCTCACGACCTCCTTATCTCTATAACCCCCTCCAACCTTATAACCATCAGCGATCTCTACGCTGCTCCAATTATGGCCTCTTACGCAGTCCTCATTTTAATTCCTCCACCACTAATGGCTGTGCCTTCAACTGCCTAGGCCCTTAGCTCTTAAATTCCCTCCGGAAACCTCTTTTCCTCTTTACCTCTCCTCCATTAAAAACATTTCCCCTACTCTCCCGTATCTCTTTTCCCCTCTCTCCTTATCCCTTTCCCCTCTCCATAAAACGTAGGAGCAGAAGTAGGCCATTTAGCCCATCGAGTCTGCTCCGCCATTCAATGAGATCATGGCTGATCTGCTAATCCTCAGCTCCATGTTCCTGCTTTTCCCCATAACCTTTGATTCCCTTACTGATTAAAAATCTGTCTATCTCCACCCTGAACATACTTAATGACCCAGTCTCTACAGCCCTCTGTGGTAAAGAATTCCACAGATTCACTCCGAAGAAATTCCTCCTCACCTCTGTCTTAAATGGGTGACCGCTTACTCTGAGATTATGCCCTCTGGTCCTAGACTCTCCCACAAGGGGAAACAACATCTCAGCATCTACCCTGTCAAACCCCCTAAGAATCTTATATGTTTCAATAAGGTCGCCTTTCATTCTTCTAAACTCCAATGAGTACAAGGCCAACCTATTCAATCTCTCCTCATAAGAAAATCTCTCCATACTCGGGATCAACCTAGTGGACCTTCTCTGGACTGCCTCCAATGCCAGTACATCTTTCATCTCTCCTCCCCTCCCCTCCCACCTCCCCTTCCCTCTCCCCTCTTCTCCCCCCTCCCCTTCCCCGTCCCCCCTCCCACTTCCCCCTTCTGCTTCCCTCTCCCCCTCCCCTTCCCCCTCCCCCTCCTTCCTCCCCAGCTGTGACCCAATCGTTGTATACAGAACATTAGGCAGCCTGTAATTTGATACAGAATACTACATTTGGTACATAATAACAATCCAATGACTGAGATAACATTGTAATGAGGAAGAGCAAAGCTTGAAGTGCGTTTGTACCAAGCTTTATACGTGGTAGTGTTTTGTAACATAACCCAGGCTATGATTTTTTTCAATAATTTACAATAGGTTTTGTTTTTGAACAAAAAGCAAACACACATAAAAACATAATTGTCTCTATACAATGTTCAGCAAAGAAAGCTGCAAGTGGGCTCACAAATTTGGAGATTAAGTGATACAGCATATTGCAAATCTCTAGAACTTGCTGGTCGACTTCAAAGGACAAAGGGGTGTTGACGGTGGTGATATTATCTTTTGTCTATGACATTTTTGGCAATCTCTTCTTTGCCTCCACGTATCACTGGCCCTCTATCCAGCTCCACCTGTCCCACCCCCCTCTACCAGCTTATATTTCACCACATTTCTATATTTCTTTAGTTCTGATGAAGAGTCATCCGGACTTGAAACGTTAACTGTATTCCTCTCCGCAGATGCTGTCAGACCTGCTGAGTTTTTCCAGCTATTTTTGTTTTTGTTACTATGCTACTAATCTTCGTGTCATTGGCAAACATGGATATATGGTTTTCTAAGTCATTCACATAGATTTTCAACCTAGATAGTGAACAACTGGTCTCCTAGCTTCATCCCTCAAAGCAATGGGAGAATCCATCCAATCCATCTATGTCATTAATATAGCGAACATAGGCCTCATAACATGCAATTACTATAGAATAAATGCATTAAATATGCCCTGTTACATAGTCTTAGGACATTGCAAGTGAAAAAGGCTGGGAAAAAAGCAAGAATTGTGCTGTTGGCTGGCATTATAATGAATGCAAACAATATATATAAAAGAAAAAAAGAAAGATTTCCACTAATATAGTGCCTTTAATGACCTCAGGACATCCCAAAGCCCTTTACAGCCAATGAAGTATTTTGGATTGCAATCATAGTTGTAATAATCAGTAGTTTTGCATATATTTGTGGAAAAACTGTAAAATCATGGCAAACCTGTGCTGAAATTAACTATTTTCCAGCTTCAATGCCATGTATTAATACAACAGATAATTTTCGCAACCTTTTGGCACTAATTATATCACATTATATTTCTTGATTATACATTCACAAGTAAAGCTTAGGAATATAGGCACAAGGTTAGGCTATTTTCCATTCAGTGAGATCATGGCCGATCCATGACCTAACTCTATATTGTCAAGTTTGGATTTGATACCCTTAGATAGTATTAATGCTTAAGTAAAGGACAGAGGCTTGATTCAAGTTGATACTCTCGGTTTCTACTAAGTAAGACCAAAGCCAATTGCTGAGCAGGTCAATGCTGTTTACAGTATGCAAATATCATTTAGTATGCCAAACACAGCCAAGTTAATGAATCATCAGTGAGAGAAGCTGGAGCCACCACTTTCCAGCTCTATAAATAATGTCATCAAGAATCAAAGAAAGAACTGAAAGTGCATTACAGCCCCTTGTGAAAGTAGCAATCAGAACTCAGAAGGAAATTTTCATTGATCAGCTAGAAGCTATTCTCCAGGAGATGAAAGAAGTGGCAAAATAAATCTAGTGGGTGAATAATATCTGTTTAAATATCACCAACCACTAGCACCCCCACCCCTAAAACCTACCTCCAATATCCATTCCCCATCCACCCGTCCCCACAGAACCCAGTTTCAAAATCACTGTATAGGTCAGTCCAATTATACTTTAACACAAGGAGCAGGTGGCCCAGGGGTAGATACAGAATACATCAGAGCAAGGAAATCTAGGGTAAGGAAGAAGGTAGGAAGTAGTGGGGAGGAGCAGAGAGGGCAGGAGGAGAAGAGGGAGAAAAGGAACAGGTGAGAAATGGTCAAAATAACTGAGTGGAGAGGGTGAGGAGGACAGATTTTGGGGGACAAACTCCAGATTCTAATGCAGCGTGTGGATTCACAGGGAACGTTGGACTCATTCACAGTTTGATTCTGTAGCTATATCCAGAAACCCTGAAGGAAACAGGGAAACAATTATCATCTCCTCTGGAGATCTTCCTCCCACAGCTTCCAACCCGATAGTCGCCCAACCTCGGACAGCCCGCTTCTACCTCCTACCCAAAATTCACAAACAGAACTGTCCTGGCAGACCGATCGTGTCAGCCTGTTCCTGCCCCATGGAACTCATTTCTTGTTATCTTGACTCCCTTCTCTCTCCCCTTGTCCAGTCCCTTCCCACCTACATCCGTGATTCCTCTGACACCTTACGTCACATCAACAATTTCCAGTTCCCTGGCCCCAACCGCTTCCTCTTCACCATGGATGTCCAATCCCTCTACACCTCCATCCCCCACCAGGATGGTCTGAGGGCCCTTAGCTTCTTCCTTGAACAGAGGCCCGAACAATCCCCATCCACCACTACTCTCCTCCGTCTGGCTGAACTTGTTCTCACACTGAACAATTTCTCCTTTAACTCCTCTCACTTCCTCCAAATAAAAGGTGTGGCTATGGGTACCCACATGGGCCCTAGCTATGCCTGTCTCTTTATGGGGTATGTGGAACATTCCTTGTTCCAGTCCTACTCCGGCCCCCTCCCACAACTCTTTCTTCGGTACATCGATGATTACTTCGGTGCTGCTTCATGCTCTCGTCGGGACCTGGAAAAATTTATTAATTTTGCTTCAAATCTCCACCCCTCCATCATTTTCACATGGTCCGTCTCTGACACTTCCCTTCCCTTCCTTGACCTCTCTGTCTCAATTTCTGATGATAGACTGTCCACCAATATCCATTACAAGCCTACCGACTCCCACAGCTACCTCGACTACAGCTCCTCACACCCCGCTTCCTGTAAGGACTCCATCCCATTCTCTAAGTTCCTTCGCCTCCGTCGCATCTGTTCTGATGACGCTACCTTCAAAAACAGTTCCTCTGACATGTCCTCCTTCTTCTTTAACCGAGGTTTTCCACCCACGGTCATTGACAGGGCCCTCAACCGTGTCCGGCCCATCTCCCGCGCATCCTCCCTCACGCCTTCTCCTCCCTCCCAGAAACATGATAGGGTCCCCCTTGTCCTCACTTATCACCCCACCAGCCTCCGCATTCAAAGGATCATCCTCCGCCATTTCCGCCAACTCCAGCATGATGCCACCACCAAACACATCTTCCCTTCACCCCCCCTGGCGGCACTCCGTAGGGATCGTTCCCTCCGGGACACCCTGGTCCACTCCTCCATCACCCCCTACTCCTCAACCCCCACCTATGGCACCTCCCCATGCCCACGCAGAAGATGCAACACCTGCCCCTTCACTTCCTCTCTCCTCACCGTCCAAGGGCCCAAACACTCCTTTCAAGTGAAGCAGCATTTCACTTGCATTTCCCCTAACTTAGTCTACTGCATTCGTTGCTCCCAATGCAGTCTCCTCTACATTGGAGAGACCAAACGCAAACTGGGCGACCGCTTTGCAGAACACCTGCGGTCTGTCCGCAAGAAAGACCCAAACCTCCCTGTCGCTTGCCATTTTAACACTCCACCCTGTTCTCTTGCCCACATGTCTGTCCTTGGCTTGCTGCATTGTTCCAGTGAAGCCCAACGCAAACTGGAGGAACAGCACCTCATCTTCCGACTAGGCACTTTACAGCCTTCCGGGCTGAATATTGAATTCAACAACTTTAGATCTTAAACTCCCTCCCCCCATCCCCACCCCGTTTCTTCCCCCTCCCTTTTGTTTTTAACCAATAATTTATATAGATTTTTCTTGTCCCACCTATTTCCATTATTTTTAAATCTACAACTAATACCTTGTCAATCTTTCCACCCCACCCCCACTAGAGCTGTACCTTGAGTGTCCTGCCATCCATTCTTAATTAGCACATTCTCTTAGATAATATCACCACCTTCAACACCTCTTTGATCCTTTTGTCTGTGACATCTTTTGATTCTCTGCTCCTATCACTGCTTGCTTGTCCCTACAACCACCCCACCCTCAACTTCTCTCCCCCCACCCCACCCCCCAGCTTATATTTCACCCCTCTCCTAACTACACTCAGTTCTGTTGAAGGGTCATTGGACTCGAAACGTCAACTCTTCTCTTCTCCACCGATGCTGCCAGACCTGCTGAGTTTTTCCAGGTAATTCTGTTTTTGTTTTTGTTTTGGATTTCCAGCATCCGCAGTAGTTTTTTGTTTTTAAACAAGTATCATGGCCTGAATGATATTTTAGGGTTCAGCTGAGAGTGAATGTGTGCCAGAGAATTAAAATGTGGTCAGTTGTCAGCCAGGATACAATTGGCAGCATTCTTACCTCTGAGTCAAAAGGTTGTAGGTTCAAATCCCACTCCAGGCCTTAAGCACAAAATCAAGGTTAACAATCCAATGCTGCTGCAATGTCAGAGGTGCTGTATTTTGATCTGAGATGTTAAGCTAAGAGCCCTTCCGCCCTTGAGGTGGATGTAGAAGATCCCATGGCACTATGTCTGATATGATGCATTAGTGAAATCGTTAGATATATTAATTATGGACTTTCAAAGTGCCTTTGACATGGTACCATACAGGAGACTAATGGAGAGCATTAAGGGATGGATAGTAAATTGGATTAAAATCTGATTAGAGGGAGGAAACAGAGATTAGGATTTAAGGACAGGTTTTTCAGAATGGTTGGAAGTGGGTGTTGATATTCCATGGGGTTCTATTCTGGGTCTGCTTCTGTTCACTTGAACATCAGTGATTTGTGGAAATGATGGACATATTTGCAGATAATCCTAAATTAGGAAGGAAGCTGTAATGGGATATTGATAATATGGTGAAATGGCAAAATAAACCAAATGAAATTCAACAGCAGACATTTTGAGTAAAAAAAAGTGTACTTTGAATGGGGGAAAGCTGGATGCTCTAGAAGAACAGGGCTTGCAGGTTCAAATTTACAAGACAAAGCTGCATTACAAGTGAAAAGGATCTTTAAAAAGATGATGGAATAATGAATTTTCTAGTAACAGGTATAGAATACAACAGTTGAGATCTAATAGTGAATTTTCTGTTGTTTAATTTAGAATATTGTTGATTGTTTTAGAATGTTGTGGATTGTCTCAGCTACTGTGGTGTAATTTGTCACAGCTGTCAAAACGTCAGCAGAGCTTTCAGAGCAGGTTGTTGGATGTGGATTGCCTGAAGCCTCCTCGGTGAGATAGAAACTCTTAATAAAAAGATTTATCTTTTCAGCTTTGTAGCTACAGAGCATCAGCCAGACAGGGAAAAGGTTCGAGGAAGAACTGCGTAATTGTAATAACATTGAGTTAACAGCATGGTAGAGGTATGCGCTCTACTCAATGCCCACTTCTCTTGTTAAATGTTGTTCTGGTGTTTTTGAATTGAGTTCTGCAACTCTATATCCAATATTTTGTGGAAACTATAAGTAGCCTTTATTTTAGATACATTCTTTTCCATATTGTTTATTATCCTTCACCATTTTTAAAGCCAAAAATATACAACAAGATGCACTGAGCAAAGATATCTCTTACTTATGGGGATTGGATAGGATGAATTTGGTGCTCTTGTGGATTGGTTCTGGAAATTGGCCCAGGGTTTTATAGAATTGATGAAACTGTAGTTCAGAATAAAATCAATAGTTACTTAGACACATGCAGAATAATTAAGGAAAGCAGGCATGGATTCATTCCCTTAAACTAACTTGCTGGAGTTTTTTGAGGAGGTAACAGAGAAGGTTGATAAGGGAAATACTGTTCATGCGGTGTATATAGATTTTCCAAAGGCATTTGATACAGTACCACACAACAGACTTGAGAGCAAAATTCTAAGTCATGGGGCAGAATTTTCCCCCCGTTAGGGGGGGATGTTCAGGAGCAGGCGCATGGAGGCGCGCCTCAGATCGGCGCCCCCGTACCATTTTACATGGGGAGGCAAATTAAGGCCGGCCCAGTGTGACATCCGCAAGGAAGCGCTATGCGTTCCCTGTGCTGGCGGGGGAGATTCCTTCAGCCAGGAGTGCACGCTTTCGCGCATGCGCACGAAAGAGCGCACTCATCTCCCTGAGGCTAAGTGCTGCCTCAGGGAGATCGGTTCCACAATATAAAATCTTAAAAACAGAAAAAAAAAACTTCCCTGACATGTCCCCTCATGTGACACTGTCACATGAGTTGGGGCATGTCCATCACTTTTAAATACACTTTTGTTAAATTTTTAAAAACCGACATGAAACCTCATCCCGCCCTTGGATGAGGTTTCATACTTTTTCCAATGCCCGCCAGGGCTCCTGGCCTGCCCGTCAACCTTAAGGTTGGATGGGCAGGTCTACTAATCATGTTAATTATTTTGTCAATGGCCTCAATAGGCCATTGACAGGTCAGCAGGCACACAGCTGATTCAGCTGAGCCCCCGTCGACCTGAAAATTGAAATGACGTGGGGTGACGTTGGGAGTTCCACCCGACGTCATCCCGTGTCATTTTACGGGTCGGCGAGCGAGCCCCGCCCCCCGCTCGCCAACCGGGAAATCCTGGCCTTGGAATAAAAGGAAAAGTAGGCACTTGGATAAGAAATTGGCTGAGTGACAGGAAACAGTAGTGATAAATGGTTGTTTTTCAAATTAGAGGAAGGTCTGTCATGGAGTTCCCCAGGGGTCAGTGTTGGGACCCTTGCTCTTCCTGATATGTATTAATGACCTAGACTGTGGTGTGCAGGGCATGATTTCAAAATTTGCAGATGATATGAAGATTGGAAATGTTGTCAACTGTGATGAGGATTGTCTTGGGCTTCAAAAGGACATAGTCATGTTGGTGGATTGGGCAGACAAGTGGCAGATGAAGTTCAATGCAGAGTAATGTGAGGCGATTCATTTTGGCAAGAAAATATGGTGAGACAGTATAAAATAAAGGGAGAGCCACTGAAGGAGGTGCAGGACAGAGGGACCTCAGTGTATACATACATAAGTCATTGAAGATGGCAGGGCATGTTCAGAAGCAGTTAATAAAGCATATTGTATCTTAGGCTTTATTAATAGGAGCATTGAGTACAAGAGTAAGGAGGTCATGTTGAATATGTATAAGACACTAGTTAGGCCTCATCTGGAGTTCATTCAGTTCTGGGTCCCATACTTGAGGAAGGAAGTAAAGGCTTTGGAGACAGTACAGAGGAAATTCACAAGAATGATTTCAGGGATAAAGAGCTGTAGCTATGAGGATAGATTGGAAAAAAGAAGGCTGAGAGGAGACTTGATAGAGATATTCAAGATCCTGAGGGGAATGGACAGGGTAAATAATGATAAATTGTTCCCACCCAAGAGAACATCAAGAACTAGAGGGCACAGATTCAAAATAATCGGCAAAAGGAGTAAATGTGGTGTGAGGAAACGTTTTTTTCACCCAGAGGGTGGTTGGAGTCTGGAACAAATTTCCTGAAAGGGTGGTGGGGGCAAGTTCGATCGAGGTATTCAAAACGGAATTGGATTGCTAACTGAAAAGAGAGAATGTGCAAGGTTAGGGGATGAGGCAGGGGAGTGGGACAAGGTAAAATTCTCTTTCAGAGAGCCAGTGCAGACTAGATGGGCCAAATGGCCTACTTCTGCATTGTAAAGATACTGTGGAATAAAATGTTAGTAAGATCAAAGTTGGAGTCATGTATGTATATCTTGGCCCTACACAATAGGCAGGATGTGGAGATGAGAAGGTTTGGCATAGATTCCTTTTTACACAGAGGAGTGTGGGGAAATAACTACTGGAGTTAGTAATTGAAGCAGGGAGCCTGTCAACATTTACAAATAGGTTAGATACGCAGCTGAAGGGATATGAGTGTCAAGGGAACAGGGAAGGCACATGGAATTTGGACAACTGCCCGTGTGGAAAATAAAACCAACACAAACTGCTAAGTCCAAACCACCTGTTTACATGTTGCACCTTCAATGTAATAGCAGCCTGGCACTTGGCACCCTTGTTAAATTAGCCATATAATATGATGCTCAATGTCTCTTACAGACACCATTTTTTAAAATTCATTCACGGGATGTGGGCTAATACATTAAACTAATGCAACTACTTACTGTTTTTAATATAGTTAGATATACATTGCAGGTTTTCTATGGTGTAGCATCTGGTGGGTCACATGATATGTGTTTAACATTATTCCCTGAATGAGTCACATTCCATTTTTATCATATGACATTCAGGGATTTTTGCTGGTGCCTAGGGGATTAAATTCTGAGATTTTCTCCACTATTTTGTGAATCCTTTTTTATATTTTATCTTTGTACTCCAACTTCAATCTTTTTAAAACTGAAGTTATAGAGCAAGATCGCCCTGCATTTTGGTTTGCCTCCCTAATCGCCATGTTACGGAAAGTATTCAAGAGTTTGATTTATTGAATTAGCCCTTAGCATGGATCCTGACATGATATCTGAGCTCCATGTATATGGGTAAGAGCAATCAACCATTACTTGGTGAGATTTGACTCCGTTAACAAATTAATGTTGTTAATAATTCAGTGCCAAATTTTCATGGATGAGATTTCGGGGGAGAGCACACTGGGACATGCTTGTAAACAAAAGTAAATAAAAATGGATTGTTTAGGTTCATGCTGATGGAAAAGGATTAAAATGTTTCGTGTTAGAATGAAGCCTAAATAGGGATATTTGTGGAGAAACTAAACTAAAGATATTTTCCATAAGTGTTAAATATTTAAAGACAAGTACAAAAGAAAGTTAAGGGTAACTAAAGCTAGTATTAGGTTTGCTAAAAAGGCACAAGAGAAAATATTATTTAACCATTGTTGTAACAGTGGCACAGCTTTTTTCACTTATGTTAGAAACAGAAAACAAGTAAAGACTACATTGACCAGATGATGGATTTTTCAGGGCAAGTTAAATATAATGATAAAAACATGGCCAATGAGCTAAATAGATGCTTTGCATTAATTTTCACTTTGGGAGATAGTGCAGTCTTATTGACACGGTATCTGAAATTTTACAATTGGGCCCAATAACACTTTTATCCAAATCACTGATGAAAATGATGACCAAAAATGGTCCTTGTGGAACTCCATTTGTGACCAAGCCCCATTCAGATGCACCCACGATAATAACAACCCTTCAGCCTACTGGGATGATGGCAGTTTTGTTGACATTGTATAACTGGATTCCCCAAAATCCTCAACAAGGTGATGCTTAGAATGTTATTTGAAAAGATTATCATATATGGAACATTGGATATCACGCTGGTTGGGAAAGTGGTTGAAATCTCTTTGCTGTTTCTGGGATGATTTGTAACTTTGCAAATGACAGAGTGGTCTGTCTCTGTTTTTCTTGAACGATCTCTCGATTTTAGAAACATAGAAATAGGAGCAGGAGTAGGTCATTTGGCCCTGCGAGCCTGCTCTGCCATTCAATAGGATCTTAGCTGATCCTCTATCTCAACGCCATACTCCTGCTCTCTCCCTTGACACCTTTAGAGGCTAGAAATCTATCTATTTCCTTCTTAAATATGTTCAGTGACTTGGCCTCCACAGCCTTCTGCAGTAGAGAATTCAACTGGTTCACCACCCTCTGAGTGAAGACGTTTCTCCTCATCTCAGTCCTAAATGGCCTACCCCGTATCCTGAGACTGTGACCTCTTGTTCCAGGCTCCCCAGCCAGAGGGAACATCATCCCTGCATCCAGTCTGTCCAGCCCCGTCAGAATTGTATACATTTCAATGAAATTCCCTCTCATTCTTCTAAACTCCATTGAATACAGGCCTAGTCAGCCCAATCTCTCCTCATACGACAATCATTGCCATTCCAGAAATAAGTCTGGTGAATCTTCGCTGCACTCCCTCTATGGAAAGTATATCCTTTCTTAGGTAATGAGACCAAAACTGTAATGAGACCAAAACTGCACACAGTACTCCAGGTGTGGTCTCACCAAGGCCCTGTTCAGCTGCAGTAAGACATCCTTGCTCCTGTGCTCAAGTCTTCTCGCAATGAAGGCCAACATACCATTGGCCGTCTTAACTGTTGCTGCACCTGCCTGCTTGCTTTCAGTGATTGGTGTACAAAGACACCCAGGTCCCTTTGTACATCAACATTTCCCAATCTATCACCATTTAAATAACACTGCCATTCTGTTTTACCTACCGAAGTGGACAACTTCACACTTATATACTGCATCTGCCATGTATTTGCCCAATCATTCAACTAGTCTAAATCGCCTTGAAGCCTCTTAACATCCTCCACACCACTCACATTCCCACCAAGTTTCATGACGTCAGCAAACTTGGAAATATTACATTTGGTTCCCTCATCCAAATCATTGATATATATTGTGAATAGCTGGGGCCCAAGCGCTGACCCATGCGGTATCCCACTAGTCACCGCCTGTCATTCTGATAAAGACCCATTTATTCCTACTCTCTGTTTCCTGTCAGTTAACCAATTCTCAATCCGTGCTAATAAATTACCCCCCAATCACAAGTGCTTTAATTTTACACACAAACCTCTTATGTGGGACTTTATCAAAAGCCTTCTGAAAATCCAAATACAACACATCCACTGGTTCTCCCGTATCTATTCTGCTAGTTAAGTCCTCAAAAAACTCCAGTAAAGCATGATTTCCCTTTCAGAAATCCATGATGGTTTTGTCTAATCCCATTGATATTTTTTAAGTGTCCTGTTGTCACATCCTTTATAAAAGACTCGTGCATTTTCCCTACAACTGATGTTAGACTAACCGATCTATAATTCACTGTTATCTCCCTCCCTCCTTTTTTAAATAATGGGGTTACATTTGCCACCCTCCAGTCTGCTGGGACTGTCCCAGAATCTACAGAATTTTGAATGATGACAACCAACACATCCACTATTTCCACGCCCACCTCCTTTAGTACCCTGGGGATGTAGATTATCAGGCCTTGGGGATTTATCGGCTTTCAGTCCCATTCATTTCTCCAACACTATTTTTTCAGTAATACTAATTTTCTTCAACTCCTCCTTCTCATTAGACCATCTCTTTTTGCACATCTCTCAATGAAGCATCTTCAACGAGATCATGTATGACCTGCAACCTAACTCCAAACACCCACCTTTGCCCCATATCCCTTAATACCTTTAGTTAACAAAAGTCTATCAACCTCAGTTTTAAATTTAACAATTGATCTAGCATCAGTTGCCATTTGCAGAAGAGAATTCCAAACTTCGACCACCCTTTTATGTAGGTAAATGTTTCCTAATTTCACTCCTGAAAGGTCTGGTGCTAATTTTTATATAACTCTTAGTTCCCAACCAGTGAAAATATTTTCTAGCCACCCTCTCCCGATCCTGTTAATATCTTGAAAACATTGCTCAAATCATCCCACAACCTTCTACACAATAACGCACAAGAACATAAGAATTAGGAGAAGTAGACTATTTAGCCTGTGAAACCTGCTCCGCCATTCAATAAGATCATGGTCAATCTGATTGTGGCCTCAACTCCAGCTACCTGTCTGCCCTCCCATAACCCTTGACTATCAAAAATCCACCTAACATAACCTTGAATAGATCCAATGACCCGGCCTCCTCTGCCCTCTGGGGAAGAGAATTCCACAGACTAACAAGCCTCTTGAGAGAAATAAAATTCTTCTTATCTCAGCCTTAAATGGGAGACCTCTAATTTTTAAACAATGTTGTTTAGTGTCCCCCATAAGGGAAAACACCCTCTCAGCATCCACCCTGTCAAATCCCCTCAGGATCTTATGTTTCAATAAGATCACTTCTTCTAAACTCTAATGGGTATGGACCCAACCTGCTTAACCTTTTCCCCAGAAGGTAACCGCTTCATCCCAGGAATCAGCCAAGTGAACATTCTCTGAACCCCTTGTAATGCAATCATATCCTTTCTTAAGTAAGGAGACCAAAACTGTGCACAATACTCCAGATGTGGTCTCACCAGGGTGCTGTACAGCTGCAGAAACACTTCCCTACTTTTATACTGGAATGCCTTTAGGATAAGCTCTAACATTCCATTTGCCTTCCTGATCACTTGCTGCATCTGCATTCTAGCTTTTTGTGATTTATGTACCAGGACACCGAGATCCCTCACCGCTGAGTTCTGCAATCTCTCTCCATTTTAATAATATACTGCTTTTCTATTCTTCCTGCCAAAGTGGACAAGTTCACATTTTCCCACATTATAATCCATCCAAATTTTTGCCCAATCACTTATCCTATCTAAATCCCTTTGTGGACTTTCTATGTCCTCTTCACAGCTTAGTTTCTGTAGTAATTATGGTTTTATTTAGTGTGTAATGTACCTTTAAAAATAATACGTGTTAAGGAAGATCACATGATCTGTAGTAACCAATAGGAGAGTAGCTCGGGCTACTTCAGGAGTCAGTGTAGAGATAAAGTTGGAGTTGAAAGCACACGTGTAGTTGCTGCTGAGTATATTGTAAATAAACTTAACGTTTCAACTCAAGGAGTGTCTGCAGATCAACTCTATTATTAATAGAACTCGGCAACCCTACAACAAACTGGTGATGAGGACAAAACAGGATTGAACAGAAAAAATCAAGTTAAAAAGAAACCAGCACTGTACCTCGCCCAGTGATTGTAAGTAGCAAGCTCCATTAGAATTGAAGAAGTTATCCCCTTTTGAAATGCCACAATTTGGGAGAATTGATCCTTTACTTTTGAACCTGCCACAGACAATTGATCTCAATACATAGAACGTTTCACATTTTTTTTTCAAGTGAACGACTTTACGGGGGAAGTGAAGAGGTGAGTGATCCTCTTGAGTACTTGTGGGAGCAAAACCTACAGTCCGATTTGAAGTTTGACAGCACCCAGTGCCCCAGATTCGAAGAATTTCGATGATTGGTGGACCACATGAAGGGTAACTTTCAACACAAGCCTTCAGTCACAATGCAGGGGTTCAGGTTTAATTCGTGAAATAGAGCCCTGGGTGAGATAATTGCATGTTACATGGCAAATTTGAAGCAGTTAACGGAACATTGTGAGTTCGATATGACTCCGAACAACATGCTCAGAGATCATTTAGTGTGTGGTGTGAAAGAGGACACTACTCAGAGAAGATTATTGTCCGAAGTGAATCTGGAGATCAAGAAGGCGCTAGAGATAGCGCCGGCCATGGAAAGCACAGTAAGAGATTCAAAAGCAAAACAGGGTGCACAAAATGGTGCCATCCTCCACAACGGGCAGGAAACCTCAACTGAAATGGGCGCAAAAAAGCAAGATTCCGCCGAGAGTTCTGAAGAAGAGTCATACGGACTGGAAACGTTAACTCTGTTTTTCTCTCCCCAGATTCTGTTAGACCTGTTAGAATGGAAGTGGACACAGGAGCTTCCATTACAGTAAGAACATACCTTCAGATAGTTGAATGATGGTGAACATCAATTAAGTTTAGAAGAAACAGCTGCCAAGCTAAAAACATACAGGTGAAGACATTCAAGTAAAAGGCATAAGCAGAGTGACTGTCCATTATGGAAGCCAATCGGCAAAGCTACCGGTGTTGATATTGAGAGGCAGAGGATCAAGTATTCTAGGGTGAAATTGGCTAAGGGAAATCAACCTTGATTGGCCACTGAGATTCCAAAAGGAAGCTGGAAGCATTCCTGTATTGAAAGAGGAGAGTGCAAGGACTCAACAAGCTGAAGAAGTGCAGGCTGTCTTAAATCAAAATCTGGAAGAACAGCAGAAGGAACTCGAAGAGACCCTGCGTGATGACAGAGTTCGACACGAGGTGATCAATCTTCGAAGGGAAAAAGAAAACCTGTTGAAAGACCTTCACACACTATAAGATTCCCTCAGGTCAAAGTTTGTACCTCTGGAAAAGTATGAAGAAACAGAGAAAGAATTCAGCACCTCTTTGAACAAACTGAAGGATGAGTTGGCAGAGAAGACACAACAATGTTCAATTTTCCAGGAGGCAGCAAACAAATACAAAAAAGAGACGGAAGAGCTGAAGAATCAGCTAAATGAAGCCAAAGAAGCTTTGGAAGCAAAAGTCGCAGAATTTCCCAAGAAGAAGACAGAAATTTAAATTTTGGGAGACTCCGCCACTGAGGTCAGATAAGTTGAGCTTCCATCTGAGAGAAGTCTGGGCAATAGTGAAGTCAAAAAGAAGGCCGAGACTAAAGCCTGCACTAGAAAGGAGAAGGCACATAGAAAGAAGAAACAGAAATACCAATAAGACTTTAACGTGGAGGTGGAAGGCCGGATCATCCGTAAACATGTGGGCATTTAAGGAAGAGAGACAAATCACCAAGATTTGGTTCCACCAGTGACCATGACCGGGTCTGCGTTTCCTGTTGAGAATACTCAACCCAGGACTGGCATGTCTGATGTTCCTGTAAGAGTTGAGGATACAGAACTGCAAGTGCCCATCGAAGCACCTGATGTTTAGGCAACTCCGGAAAAGGAGGTTCCTGACAAAGAATCGGAAGTTGTGGAGCTGCAACGTTCCACACGTACCAGGAAACCACCTGAAAGACTGAACTTGTAAATTTCTTACCCAATGTAAATATTATGTTGTCTTGAAAAATATGTACTTGTAAATATATTCGTTGCTCCCAATGCGGTCTCCTCTACATTGGAGAGACCAAACGCAAACTGGGCGACCGCTTTGCAGAACACCTGCGGTCTGTCCGCAAGAATGACCCAAACCTCCCTGTCGCTTGCCATTTTAACACTCCACCCTGCTCTCTTGCCCACATGTCTGTCCTTGGCTTGCTGCATTGTTCCAGTGAAGCTCAACTCAAACTGGAGGAACAGCACCTCATCTTCCGACTAGGCACTTTACAGCCTTCCGGACTGAATATTGAATTCAACAACTTTAGATCTTGAACTCCCTCCTCCATCCCCCCTCCCTTTTGTTTTTTCTAATAATTTATATAGATTTTTCTATTCCCACCTATTTCCATTATTTTTAAATTTATACCTTTTATGCCCTGTTAGTCTTATTTCACCCCACCCCCACTAGAGCTGTACCTTGTGTGTCCTGCCATCCATTCTTAATTAGCACATTCTCTTAGATAATATCACCACCTTCAACACCTCTTTGTTCTTTTGTCTGTGACATCTTTTGATTATCTGCTCCTATCACTGCTTGCTTGTCCCTACAACCACCCCCCACTTCTCTCCCCCCACCCCCCCTCCCACCTTAAACCATCTTACATTTCACCCCTCTCCTAATTTTACTCAGTTCTGCTGAAAGGTCATGAGGACTCGAAACGTCAACTTTATTCTTCTCCGCCAAAGCTGCCAGACGTGCTGAGTTTTTCCAGGTAATTGTTTTTGTTTTGTAAATATAATATGTATAGCTGAGTTAGAGGAGGAATGTAGTAATTATGATTTTATTTAATGTGTAATGTACCTTTAAGGGTAATACTTGTTAAGAAAGATCACATGATCTGTAGTAACCAATAGGAGAGTAGCACGGGCTACTTCAGGAGTCAGTGTAGAGATAGAGTTGGGGTTGAAAGCACACGTGTAGTTGCTGCTGAGTACATTGTAAATAAACTTGAAGTTTTCACCCAACAAGTGTCTGCACATCAATTCTGTCATTGATAGCACAACTTGGCCGCCCTACAACAGTTTGCTACCTATCTTTGTACCATCAGCAAATTTAGCTGCCATACATTTATTTGGTTCCTTCATCCAAGTCATTGATATAGATTGTAAATAGTTGAGGCCCCAGCACTGATCCCTATGGCACTCCACTAGTTGCAGCTTGCCAACCCGAAAACGACCCATTTATCCCTACTGCCTACTTCCTGTTAGCTAACCAGTCCTCCATCCATGCTAATATGTTACCCCCTACACCATGTGCGGCAGCCATTTTGTGTAGTAACTTTTGATGTGGCAATTGTTCTAAATTCCAGGAAATACAATCCTAGTTTGTGTAATCTCTCCTCATAATTTAATTATCTCTTTCTGTCCATTGATGCGTACCTTAATCTGTTGTCACTGTATTTGGGTGAAGTTAAAAATTGGGCACGCGGGCTAGCATCATTGAATCATAGAATAAAAAGCTGATAGCAGCGACATGTTTATTTACTTCTGTATATGCTGAGCAGGCAGCAGAGTATTGAATTCAGTTTAGTTTGGTTCGGTCAGGATGAGCCCCTGTAATTTATTCATGCTTCATATTAAACTGGTCCCAAATGCCACTGTAAACAAAATGAATAATTCAGCAAGCAGGGAGAGAAATGTTATAAAGGTTTAAAATGAAACGGATCTGCCCTGGGGAAATACCACAAAGCAGGTACAAAAACAAGCGGTGATCTGGTCAACCCCCTGTCACAGCAAAATCACGAGGCTGAAAGACAACAAGCAGAGGTATAGTAATCATTTTACCAGGTGTTACATTTCTTCACTAAAATATAACCCGGCTTTACATGAGGCATGTGGAGGGGCTGAGATGATGATGCAAGGAGGAGCAGGACAATAGGAGTGGGAGGGTCAAAATGGAGGAGAGGGGAGATTGAGGTAAGGAAGTGAGGTAAGATGAGGGGTGGGTATAGGGAGCTAGGGAAAAGGGGAGCATGGAGTAATGGGAGAGGAAAGAGATGTTACCGAAGGCTCTGACAAACGTTCTCAGCTAGATTTTGCTCCACCCCCTCTTAAACAGCGTAAAATCCATCACATTTCTATATCTTTTGAGCTCTGAAGAAGGACCATACAGACTCAGAATGTTAGTTCTGTTTCTCTCTCTCTACAGGTGCTGCCAGACCTGCTGAGTTTTTCCAGCATTTCCTGTTTGTATTTCAGTTTTCCAGCATCCGCAGTATTTTGCTTTTTACTTCTTGCTGTTACCTTTCTGCAAGGCATCATACTTGTTCTCCCTGCAAGAGTTACTCTCTGAAATGAGGTCCTGAGTGATGGGTGACTTGGAAAGGTTTCCCTGCAGCCTTTGAGACCCTAAGGTGACTCTTGTCTCAGTAATACAGCTGTACCAGAGCTACGAGCATTTCAGCTAGATGGCTTGTCTGGCTAGCAGACCTTTGACAGCAAGCGGTCAGTTACCACAACAAAGGGCTGGAGGGCATCAGCTGGACTGGAAAACACTCCAAGAAAATGTATGTGGGCATGGGATGGGGGTTTTGTCCAGGTTGACAACTTGAGGAGTGAAGGGAGTTGGGAGGAGTCAAAAGAGTGAAGGGAACAGGGAGGGGAGGGAATGAGATGGGAGGGGTAAAGCAAAGAATGGAGGCAAACCAAGTAGGAGGACAGGAAGAAGGGTGAGTCGGACCGGGAGCAGAAGGGCAATAGTAATTGGAAGACAATAGGTTGGCTTCGGTCAGCTAAATTATGCCATGTGGGTAGCAAGAGAAAAATATGTTCAGTTGAGGAGCATGGATTCTGGTCACCAATATGATAAATGGGTCGGGGAGAGGATTTTCTTGACTGTGGGGAGTGGGTTCCAATCACTGAGAAAACGCTCAGGGGGAGTGGCCTGCAAGCACCTGGGGGTGATCCTTGTCTTGCATTCCTTCCTTATGAGAGGGTAATAGAGATCTTCTCATGTGACCCAGGGATTACTGTTCAGGGGCAGAAGGGGTTGGTTTTCCCGGCCACTTGACATTTCTGCAGAGGGAGCAGGGACAGTTTGCTGACCAATCAAGGAATTATTGCAAGCTGGGGGTTGGTGGGGCAAAAGGTTATAGCATCTTGGGACTTCTTGTGGGAGGGCATGCAATGAGTGTGGCGGAGGCTGACCTGGTACTTTCAGTATGGGGACAATAAGCAGCTTGTTCTCAACAGCATGGAGACTAGCATCTATTCCTGCTCAATAAGGGGGGGGGAGCACAGATGGAGTTGTTATTCCAGATGTTTACTGGCATGAATTTTACCTTTACTGCTCAGGTGTCATTCAGAGATGATCTCATGCACGAGAGACAGCTGTTGCACTTTGCAGCCTTGCACTGTTTGGCTTCTGCTGTGTTTCAAAGTTTATCTACGTTCAATGACAATTGACTGGGTACCATGAGTGCATCTTTGACCAGGATATATATTTATTGGAAAAGTAGGTTATTTTCTGTTCAGTGAGGTGAGTGGACTCCTTTTTTTCCCCCACCTTCATGGCTGCAGGGTATTGTGATGAATGTTTACTTGCTTGCCTGCTTAGATGTAATTGTGCAGGGATTTTCAAAGATGATATTGTGCTCAGTGCAGAAGGCACTTTGTGGCTGTTTTGCTTCGCAGGCTTCGATCCCTCAGCTTCTGTGATCTCCCAGTGGCCTTATCATATTCCCTGATGATTCACTGTGAACCCATAATTGCATCTTCAGCACGAGGCGTTCAGGTTTACGCTGCCATTCCTCTCCAGGCACTTCTTCAAAATTTTTCAATATTCTTTGCGGTATGCATTAACTTTGTAACTTTCAGTTGGATTTTAACTTAATGGCCACCAAGTTCAGATCACGTAGGCTGCTTTCACAGTATGGTCAGCTCAGTTTAACAGCTCCTGAGATGCGACAATCATGATTGTTTTCCCCAGCAGGGAGTACCTGACAATTATTAAAAGTTCAGTCCAAGTTGTTTTACTATACCCACTGCCCCTCTGCAGCCAATTAGTCACATAGTATTATTTCACCACCTATAGGCACTCTATCTCTAAAATTCCAAGACAGCTTGTCATTTTAATGGCTGAGGTAAAAGCAGACAGAGATGCAGAAGATTCTTCATATGAGGAGGTGAAGGTTGCTTAATCCTCTTGTCCATATACTCATGAACTTTTTAAAATAGACATCACTTGACAGCAATCAGCAGCAACAACCCTGGCTGATTTTTCTCCACTCTCTCACAAAAACAGGTAGGCAATTTAGGACTGCGATGAGGAGGCAATTCTTCATCAGTCAGAGGGTGGTGAATCTTTGGAATTCTCTACTCCAGAGGGCTGTGGAGGCTCAGTCACTGAGTATGTTCAAAGCAGAGGTCAATAGGTTTCTAGATACCAATGACATAGTGGATAGTGTGGGAAGATGGCGTTGAGGTAGATGATCAGCCATGATCTGGTTGAATGGTGAAGCAGGCTCGAGGGGCTGAATGGCCTACTCCTGTGTTCCTAGCTTAGGGAAGCTGATGCCTCCTATACTTCTCCCAATACAGTACTGCCTGGAATAAAAACAGAAAATGCTGGAAAAACTCAGCGGGTCAGGCAGCATCTGTGGAAAGAGGAACAGAATTAACGTTTCCTGAGTCCAATGTGACTTTATAAAGTATTGACTGGCTTCTGTGAGCTAAATCAAAAGAAAGGCTTGAATTTATATAATGTCCTTCACGAACAGGGTTCTAAGACACTTTACAGCCAATGAAGTACTTTTGAAGTGTAATCACTAATGTGATGTGGAAAACATAGCAGCCAGTTTGTGCACAGCAAACTCCCACAGAAATCAATGTGATAACGACTAGATAATTTGTTTTTATCATGTTGATTGATTGAGGGGTAAGCATTGGCCAAGACACCAGGAATAACTCACCCGCTCTTCTTTGAAATATTGCCATGGGATCTTTTACATCCAAACTAAAGAGCAGCCAGAGCACCAGTTTAACATCTTATCCAGAAGATAGCACCTCTGACAGTGCAGCACTTACCAGTACTGCACTGGAGCATCACCCCAGATTCTTGTCTCTGGAATGGGGCTGGAACTGACAGCCTTCTACCACAGGGGCGGAGTCCTAACAACTAAGCCACAGTTGATACATAATTGGCACAGAATCTGCAGCCTTCCTCATCTTTGCAGACAGATATCTAACTATTTTTGCTGAGTAAATTTTGTGTGTCCCCAAACGATTGTGTCGTTTACTGTCCCCAGGATAAACTTTTGAAAGAACTTATCTTGGTGTCGATATAGCTAGAGGCTCTTAAAGTGATTATTTAAGTATGAAGGATACTTGGGCAGCATATGCAGTTGCTATCCAAAATAGACTGAATTCTGGGTGCTCATTTTGATTTTGTTAGTCGTAAGAAATTGGAAATCTAGCCACTTTCCTGAGATTTTTAAAGTGCTGCTAAGGAGGAAAAATAAATCAGACAATTCTTTGCATTGGTAACAGTAAATATATTGCCGAAATCTGTTTAATACTCCACAATACTGAAAAATGCAGGAAACATCACCCAAGATGAGTGTAGAAAACATATTGCCCCACTTTATATTTTCCATAGAATTCAATCACTAAGTCTAGAACTCTGTTTACTTAGCTTGAGATAGCCCTAGAAATCAATATTCCTAAATGAAGGATTATTCAAGTAAGTTTACCAGTGCTCTGTGCAGATAAGCTGCATGATTTCAGTTGTTTATAGGGCTTTCTTGGTTCTTGCCAACTGTAACAAAAAATGGATTTTTGGTCCATATTCTTTATTGTAGGAAACAGTTTAAAGGCTTAGAAATCTAGCACTTTTCAAAGGAAAACCATGAGATTAGGGACCAGATGGGCTGCGTTCCCAGAAGATTATTGTTGTGGAGGTCAGGTAACTAAAATGCTGGGCTTTAGAGATTGCCAGAACACCTAAAAGAAAATGGCAGTTCAGGAGGTTACCCATGTTCGCTTACTAAGAGTCAGAATAGGAGAGATGGAGCCATAAAACAGTAGATGGGCTTATTTAACTGGATAAATTGTAAAGGAGGGATAATTGGTTTGGAGGTCGGTTGGAGGATAGACTAGAAAAGGCCACATTGTCATGGAGATGGGTAGAGCTTAAGAAAGTTCTCTGGTTGCAATTTATGAGTGTTTTGCAGTAGGGGAAGAGGCTTGATACTGAAAAGGTGCTGCAGTTAACAGGGTCCAGGCAGTTAGGGCTCAGAAAACTTTTGGGAGCCATTTTGGGAGCTTGGTGCAGCTGGGAGTCTGGAGTTCAGGGAAACCCAGGGGGCAGCACCAGCTATGTGAGGCCCGCGGTCTGCATAAGAGTTGGAAGCATGCCAACAAGTGGAGGGGTGAGTGCAGCTTTATGAATCCCGTGGAAAGAACTTTCGAACATTGAGTAATCAGGAGCTAAGTAGTTACTGAGGCAGTCCAAGTCAGAACAGCTCTTGAGGCAATTCAGAGGCTCGATCTTCGAAAGTGAAACATTGAAATCCCTCGAGGGGGAAACATTTTGTGACTCAGGAGATGTCTGGGTGTGCTGCTGAGAAATCCGTGGGGTCTGGCTTGGTCGTACCTGCCATTTAACCTGCAGTGTGGTGTATTAGACCAGTTTGCCTATTAATTCATATTTACCTCATGGTAATTTTCAATGTTCAGAGTGTAAGCTAGAAGTTGTAAATTGTTTATTTTTCTCACTTGGTAGTTTATTTCGTTTGTTTAAAACCATGGAATCTGGTGGCTTTATTCTCCTAGTGGGTAATTGGGATCTCAAATTTTGTCTACCTTAAAACAAAAAATTACTGGTCCCTAACCAGATCATAACACCACATAGCCGTTCCAAAGTCTGGCTAACTAATTAATGCTAAGGGAAATGCAGCTGTTTGCGCCATTATTTCTTGAAAGGATGTTGAATGAGGTATCTTGAATGCCTTGTTAGTGAAATCAATTTTTCGATGAGTAGACACACTGGCTGAAAAATTATGTTGAGGTTACTATGTTTTGGACAGCAAAAAGGGTACATCAAAAGGAATGATTCACATTTTTATAGTACATTAATGTAATTAAAATGTCCAAAGTTGTTTCACAGGAGCGTAATCCAATAAAAATTAACCGTGCAAAGGAGACATTTGGACAGGTGATCAGATCTTAGTCAAAGAGGCAAGTTTTAAGGAGGATTTTTTAAAAATATATTAACGGGATGTGGGTTTCACTGGCTGGGCCAGCATTTATTGCCCATCCCTAGTTGCCCTTGAGAAGGTGGTGGTGAGCTGCCTTCTTGAACCGTTGCAGTCCATGTGGTGTAGGTACACTCTCAGTAAGAAGGGAGTTCCAGGATTTTGACCCAGCGACAGTGAAGGAATGGCGATATATTTCCAAGTCAGGATGGTGTGACTCAGAGTGGAGCTTCCAGGTGGTGATCTTTCCATCTATCTGCTGCCCTTGTCTTTCTAGATGATAGTGGTCGTAGGTTTGGAAGGTGTTGGTGAATTCCTGCAGTGCATCTTGTAGGTGGTTAACCCTGCTGCTACTGTGATGGTGGAGGGAGTGAATGTTTGTGGGTATGGTGCCAATCAAGGTGGGCCACTTTGTCCTGGACAGTGTCAAGCTTGAGTGTTGTAGAAGCAGCACTCATCCAGGAAAATGGAATTGCAGAGAGAGAAATCCTGAGCATAGAACGGAGGCAGCTAGAGATGAAAGCAGCTTGTCTTTACAACAGAAGACAGTTGGAAACCCTGAGTCAAATAGAACACTGAGGTTGCAAACAATCTGGTTCACTCTGAGACAGTGGCCAGGAAGGAGAATAATGTTGGCTATAGAAAAGTGTGTCAGGAACTGATTCCATTCGCATCCCCGCCCACTACAGTAGCTCAAGATGCAACCTCAGTAACATCACTGGTCTCTGTCCCTAGTTTGCTCATCTGCTGCTGAAACCATCACCAATGTTTTTGTTATCTTCAGACTTGACTACTTCAACACTTCTGACTTCCCGACTTCCACCTGCCATAAATGTCTCGGGAGGTGCATTACCTGCTAACACAAGTCAGTGACACTAAGCCTAACAAAAGGATGTCTAGAAACCCCCAAAATGAGACAATGCTCTGAGTTTAGGTAAAGTGACAGACTTATAGGAACAATGCATATATTCCACATCTAACAACCACCATGTCTACACCCGTGTGCATTTTTCAAGTTCATTTGAGACTCAAGCATGGTGTTGAGTTTCCAAAATGACTCAAAATGTAGGATATACTCATCTGTCCCCAGTTTGAAATTTTACAATAATTGGATATTGAGCCACAGAAATCTTAATTTGCTGGGTGCATAGATTCCAATATATTATTGTGTGACACAGAACAATGAATTATATACCATTACCAACTTCGACATTTCTACTTACATTTGCTGACAATTTAGGAATTGATGATAGGTCACAGATCCAATTCTGAGCACAAGACTTTAGGAAATATGAGTGCAGAGATTTATTGGCATGGTCCCAGGGATGCAAGATTTCAGTTACGTGTAGGGGCTAGAGAAGCTGGGTTTTAATAGGTATGTTCAAATTCATGAGGAGCTTCGATAAAGAACTCTTTCCAGTGACAGAAAGCGAAGTAACCAGAGGAAACAGATTTAAGGTAATTGGCAAGACCACCAAGTGAGAGATAAGGAGACTTAAAAAACAATATTCCATGTTATGGTTTGGAACGCAGTGTCAGAAAAGACTGGAAGTCGATCCAATAACTTTCAAAACAGAATTAGATAAATAACTGAAAGGGAAAACTTGCATGGCTATAGGGAAAGGACAGGGAAGTGGGACTAATTGGATAGCTCTGAGAGCCAACACAAGTGCGATGGCCTGAATGGCATCCTGTGCTATGCTATTCTATGATTTGCTGCATTTCAAGTAATCGATGCCCTAATACTTTTTCTGAAAAGTAATCAATTGGTGATCTTTTGCTAAATTTTAAAATGTCACCTTTCTGTTCAGAAAGCAGTTTGTGCTTGCATCAAGGTAAACTCGTTCCTGTGCATTCCTACGGTTTTACAGAGGCAGGGACACACTCAGGGTATATTATCATCTATCAAAGATGACCTTCTGCTCTTGGTACTGGCCAGTCTTAAAAGGAAAGATGCTAGTCATAAGTAGTAACAGGGTAGTCAACCCCACTTAAATCTTTTAGCAGTTAACCATAAAGAATTAAATCTCCATGTGAAAATCCCTTTTCTATCTTTTCCGAATGACAGCTATCATTTAAATACATTGCAAAAGTCTGAATTTATTCATTTAAGCACTGTGCTGCCTCATTAGTAACATAGTAAATAGTAGTAGAAACAAAGAAAATAGGAACAGGAGTAAGTCATTCGGCCCTTCAAGACTGCTCTGCTATTCAATATCATGGCTGATCCTCTACCTCAACGTCATACTCCTGCTCTCCCCCATATCCCTTGATGCCTTTAGTGTCTAGAAATCCATTTATTTCCTTCTTAAATATATTCAGTGACTTGGCCTCCACAGCCTTCTGTAGTAGAGAATTCCACAGGTTCACCACCCTGAGTGAAGAAGTTTCTCCATTCAGCACTTCAAGCTGCTCTGTCATTCACTTAGAACATGGCTGATCTTCCACCTCAACACCATTTTCCTGCACTATCCTTTGATGTCTTCACTATCTAAAAATCTATCAATCTCTACTGTGAATATAGTCATTGAGGTCTACGGCGCAGAAAAAGGCCCTTTGGCCCATCGAGTCTGTGCCAGCCGAACAAGTATCTAACTATTCTAATCCCATTTTCCAGCACTAGGCCCATAGCCTTGTATGCCATGGCATTGCAAGTGCACATCCAAATACTTCTTAAATGTTGAGGGTTTCTGCCTCGACCACCCTTTCAGGCAGTGAGTTCCAGATTCCCACCACCCTCTGGGTGAAAAAATTCTTCCTCACATCCCCTCTAAACCTCCTGCCCTTTACCTTAAATCTATGCCCCCTGGTTACTGATCCCTCCACCAAGTGGAAAAGTTCCTTCCTGCCTAACCTATCTATGCCCCTCATAATTTTATACACCTCAATCATGTCCCCCCTCAATCTCCTCTGCTCCAGGGAAAATAACCCCAGTCTATCCAATCTCTCCTCATAACTAAAGTTCTCCAGCCCAGGCAACATCCTGGTAAATCTCTGCACTCTCTCTAGTGCAATCACAATGCGGATTCCAGAACGGCACACAATACTCTAGCTGTGGCCTAATCAGCGTTTTATACAGTTCCAGCATAACCTCCCTGCTCTTATGTTCTATGCCTCGGCTAATAAAGGCAAATGTCCCATATGGCTTCTTAACCACCTTATCTACCTGTCCCGCTACCTTAAGGGACCGGTGGACATGCACACCAAGGTCCCTCTGATCCTTGGTACTTCCCAAGGTCCTACCATTCATCATGTATTCCTGAGCCTTGTTTGTCCTGCCCAAGTGCATAACCTCACACTTATCCGGATTAAATTCCATTTGCCACTGATCAGCCCACCTGACCAGCCCGTCTATATCCTCCTGTAATCTAAGGCTATCCTCCTCACTATTTATCACCCCAATTTTCATGTCATCTGCGAACTTACTGACCAACCCTCATATATTCAACTCTAAATCGTTTATATATACCACAAACAGCAAGGGACCCAACACCGATCCCTGTGGAACCCCATTGGACACAGACATCCAGTCACAAAAACACCTCTCGACCATTACCCTCTGCTTCCTGCCACTCAGCCAATTCTGGATCCAATTTGTCAAACTGCCTTGGATCCCATGGGCTCTTACCTTCGTTATCAGTCTCCCATGCGGGACTTTATCAAAAGCCTTGCTGAAGTCCAAGTAGACTATGTCAAATGCATTTCCCTCATCTACACACCTGGTCACTTCTTTGAAAAATTCAATCAAATTGGTCAGACATGATCTCCCCTTAACAAGCCATGCTGACTGTCCTTGATTAATCCCTGCCTCTCCAAGTATAGATTAATTCTGTCCCTCAGAATTGATTCCAATAGTTTCCCTACCACTGAAGTTAGACTGACTGGCCTAGTTTATTCCTTCCTCCCTACTTGAATAACGTACCACATTGGCTGTCCTCCAGTCCTTCTGGCACCTCTCCTGTAGCCAGAGAGGTATTGAAAATTGCCAGCGCCCCTGCTATCTCCTCCCTCACTCAACAGCCTGGGATACATTTCATCTGGGCCTGGAGGTCTATCTACTTTTAAGCCTGCCAGACCACTTAGAACCTCCTGCCTTTCTATGCTAATTTCTTTAATTATATCACAGTCCTTAGGCCTGATTTCCATACTCATGTCGTCCTTCTCACTTGTGAACGCCGACAAAGTATTCATTTAGAACCCTACTTACGTCTTCCGTCTCCACACACAAATTACCACTATGGTCCTTAATGGGCCCTACTCTTTCCCTGGTTATCCTCTTACTCTTAATGTGCTTGTAAAATAATTTTGGATTTTCCTTTATTTCACTGCCAATGTCTTTTCATGCCCCCTTTTTGCTCTCCCAATTTCCTTTTTAAGTTCCCCCCTACACATTATATGCTCCTCTAGGGCTTCCACTGTTTGCAGCCCTCGGTATCTACCATAAGCCTCCCTTTTCCTCTTTATCCAATCCTGCATATTCCTCAACATCCAGGGTTCTCTGGATTTGTTGGTCCGACCCTTTATCTTCACTGGAAATGTGTTGGCCCTGTACTCTCCCTATTTCCTTCTTGAATGAGTCCTTCTGCGCCAGAGTAGTGCGCTAGTGAGTATAGAAATAGGTTAGTCCAGATGAATGTGTGGCTGGAGAGACGGTGCAGGAGGGAGGGCTTTAGATTTCTGGGACATTGGGACCGTTTCTGGGGACGGTGGGACCTGTATAAGGCAGACGGATTGCACCTGTACTGGAATGGGACCAACATCCTTGCGGGGAGGTTTGCTAGTGCTGTTGGGGAGGGTTTAGACTAACTTGGCAGGGGGATGGGATTCTGAGAGGAAGTTCAGCAGGGGGAGATGCACAGCCAAAATTAGAAGAGAGCAAATGAGTCTGGAAGGCATAGAAATTATAGACCAGACCAGTCAATGAACAAGGGAGTTTGGCAAGGTTGGATGGTATTTATTTCAATGCAAGGAGTCTGACGAATAAGGCAGATGAGTTGAGGGCACAAATAACACATGGAAGTATGATGTCATTGCTGTCACAGAGACATGGTTGAGAGAGGAGCAGGATTGGCAGCTCAATATTCCAGGATATAGGGTCTTCAGGTGAGGCAGGGAAGGAGGTAAAAGAGGGGGTCTCACAATATTGATCAAGGAATCAATTACAGCAGTAAGGAGGGATGATATCTTAGAAGGCTCCTCAAATGAAGCCATATGGGTAGAACTTAAAAACAAAAAAGGAGCAATCACATTGCTGGGAGTGTACTATAGGCCCCCAAACAGTCAAAGAGAAATAGAAGAGCAGATATGTAGGCAAATTTCAGAGAAGTGTAAAAATAATAGGGTAGTAATAGCGGGGATTTCAACTTCCCCAACATTGACTTGGTTAGTCACAGTGTGATAGGTTTAGAGGGAGCAGAATTCTTAAAATGCATCCAGGAGAGCTTAAGCAAGTAAGTAGAAGGCCCTACAAGAGAGGGGGCGGTCCTGGACTTAATTTCAGGCAAGTGGTAGAGGTATCAGTGGGGGAGCATTTTGCAGATAGTGATCATAACTCCGTTAGATTCAAGGTTGTTATGGAAAAGGACAAGGATGGGCCAGAAACCAGAGTTCTAAATTGGGGGAAAGCTAATTTTAATAAGATCAGATATGATTTGGCCTGAGTGGACTGGGAACAGCTACTTTTAGGTAAATCTGCATCAGAGCAGTCTCCATGGCGTCCGCCATTCTCCCCACAGGACCGCCACATGCACACCACCTCCTCAGAGAGCAAGTGGAAGCACTTCTCAGGCTCGCACGCCACCCCACCAAGGGCCCCCAACAGCCCCACGTGACGCCCCCACGCCGACTCTCCAGTATGAGCTGGAAGGTCAAACCCAGAGGCCCGCCATCCGACCTGGACCCCACAGATGCCTCCTACCCAGCAGTCCCGAGTGCCAGGGAGCCTGCACAAACCTGCCCCCGCCACTGCGGACACACGCCTGCACGGCGACCACCAGATTGAGAACCCAAGCCCACTCCAGATCCATGCTCCAGCGAGGCGTGCGCCTCCACACTGAAGGTCATGGGCAAGCGCCGTGACGGGTCCTCCAGGCTGCCCATCCACAACTCTTCAGTGGAGGAGGTGTCCTCTTGGCTGCCGGCGAGGAAGCAGACGAAGCTGAGGGAATGGCTGCTCGAGGACACCAGCCGCCCGGCAGAGCCCCCCACAAACCAAAGCAGAGATAAACAGTGCATGGCAGCAGAGCCAAAAGCAGGAGAGGGAACACCCACAGTTGCACTGAGAGGGGGACAACGTGGCGCGGGACCCCCACGAGGGTGCTCGCCGCCACCGCAGGCATGGTCCACATCCCCACCAGCCAGCGCGACGATGCTCCCCAAAGTGAGCGAGGGGCCCAATGCAGGCCACTCCACCGCAGGCCCAGGACCACCCCCCCTGCCGACGCGAGCAGGCCGCCCCGCATGGAAACAGGCGGAGAGTGCGAGCAGGACACAAGGCACCGCACGGATTGCGGAGCCATGGGCGGGACGAGGACATGAGCCTGATGGAGATGCGAGGGTGTGCGCGAGAGCCAGCGGTGCCGCCCCCCCCCCACCTCCGAAGCACAAGATCCCCAATGACGCGCGAGAGGCCCACGAGTGATGAGCGAATCACCCCGGCGGTACGGACGAGACCACCCACCCCCTCAGCACCGGCTGGCCGTCCTCCCCCGCGGGGCACTGGGCTGGCCGCCCCCCACCCTGCAACCAGAGTAGGGGCAGAGGACACCAGGGCGAGCCCCCACAGCATCCAAAAGGCACTCGAGGGATGTACCAGTGAAGCCAGGGGCCGCAGTCCCCCCAACCCCCAGGGCCATTTCCTCCCTGCAGCAGCTGCGGGCCAGAAGCACCGAGAAGTGTACATGCGGCCGGACCCCAAACATGCCGCCCGGCATGCTGAAGGAGAACAAGAGTCCACCCACATGGCATGTTCCCCAGGAATGCACAATCAATGCGGCAGACCCAGGACAACACGGCGCAAAAAGTCACCACCTCAGCCGACGGGCAAAACACCATCCCCACCCGCCCACCACCGCACCTAATGCAAATCTGGGATGACTTCATCCTGCAATTGGGCCACTTCCAAACCAATGCTAACTGAACTTGCTGACCTTTGGGGCATCTTCAAGCTCCTGTACACTCAATGACTGAGCCTCCCCAGCCCTCTGGAGCAGAGAATTCCAAATATTCACCAACCTGAGTGAAGAAATGCCTCATCTCAGTCCTAAATGGCCTACCCTTATTCTGAGACTGTGCACCTCCACCCCCACAGCAGGGAAACATCCTTCCTGCATTTACCCTGTCAAGCCCTACAAGAATTTTGTACATTTCAATGAGATCCCCACCCCCATTCTTCTAAGCTCTAGAAAATACACACCCAGACACCGTCTCCTCAATCTCTCCTCATAGTACAATCACTCCCCACATCCCAGGAATCAGTCTGACAAACCTATATTGCACTCCTCTATGGCAAGTATATTCTTCCTTAGATAAGGTGACCAAAACTATAAGCAACTCTAGGTGTGGTCTCACCAAGGCTCGAAACACATTTGAGCTCTGTTCATCAAGAAGTGACCAATTTAACAATGTTTTAATGTCCGGTGCTCAGGCTCTCATACTTTCAGCAAGCACTTCTGTTGTAGTCTGAAAAACCACCTTGTAAGGCATTTATGTTCAAGGTTTGTAATGCTTATATATGTTTTAGTAGCCCAACATTGACACCAAACCAGCAGATAATCTTTCCAAATACAAGCATAAAAATGGTTCTACCTCTTGGTGATACAAGTAAATGAAATTACAAAGTAGAACGGGGAAACAGCTTCCAAGATGAAGAGTGAAATCAAAAACTGGTGCATCAGCCTTTTTACAATTTGCTGCATGTAATGAAGCAAATACACTATCCCCAATTTCTCCACTCCACTCTAAACTTGGCCTTCTACATTGAGCTTTGTTAGCACAAAAAAAGTTCAGGAACACCTTACCTTTTTGATTATGCACTTTACAGCTTTCTGGACCCAACAGTGTTCAACAATTTTAGGTCATAAATACTCCCTTTTCTTGAACAACAACTGCTGTAATGATTCTGCTATTGCCATTTACATCTCTAGCCCATCTTTTGTTTCTTTACTTACCCCATTATCCCACCCCCTTTTGCCTTACACCATTATCTCTTGAGACATTTCATCTCTGCCAAACTTTCCTGTTATTTCCTTGCCTATGTACATTTCTTAACTTCTTCCCAGTTCTGATCAAAGGTAATCAATCTGAAACATCACTGGTTTTCTCTCAGCAGATGCTACCTAAACTGAGTATTTCCAGCAGTTTGTGTTTCAAATTTCCAGCATCTGTACTATTTTGCTTTCGTATCCCTGAGAGATTTCCAGTACTGCAATTCCAATCCATTTTTGCTATATACACACAACAGCTAAAACTAATAAAGGAATGTCAGAATTTAATTTATCCAAACCTTTCAGCTCTGGGTGCCTCAAAGCACTTTATGGCCAATGAAGTACTTTTGTAGTCACTGTTGTAATGCATGAAATGTGGCAGTCAATTTGTATGCTGCATGGTCTCTCAAACAGCAATGAATTAAAATTATTTGTTGGCTTAAGTGTTGTTGTTTGATGAATAAATATTAGTCAGACATTTTAATCATTTTTCGTTATAGTGCTGTGGGACCTTTTATGGCCACTTAACATGCGAGGCCTCAATTTAACATCCCACCTGAAAGACAGCATCTCCAACAGGAGAGCACTTTCTCCTGTTATTCTAAGGTAACCAAGATTCAGAGCTCAGGTCTTGAATAGAATTTGAACACGTCACTGACTCAAAGCAAGATTGTTACCACCAAGTCAAGGCTGACGCCATTAGAACATTACTAAAAACTATTACGGAAGTTATACAGAGGAAAACTGTTAGATAAATAAAGGATTAGGCAGCTTTTGTATCCCTGAATAAGTCACATTGAATTTTAACCAACTGCACCCCAATGTTACTCTACTTCAAAATTTGAACGAGATAATTAGAGCCCCATATTTTAATGACTGCAGTGTTGCTCTGCTTTGCTAGGCAGCTAATGTGTAGGAAGTGAAACACCGCTAGAGTATACATCTTCACAAACTTACAACATAGAATCTACTACAAAGAAAGAATGTAAATTAAACAATCATTTATCCATCTGCTTGTGTTTGGACCCCTCTAACCATTCTA
Organism: Cetorhinus maximus; assembly: GCF_964194155.1. Lineage (NCBI taxonomy): Eukaryota > Metazoa > Chordata > Chondrichthyes > Lamniformes > Cetorhinidae > Cetorhinus > Cetorhinus maximus. Next base: position 90,772,201 of record NC_135896.1, read on the forward strand.
TTTTCTACCATCCACATTGTTCTTAGTCTTCATTTTGCATCAATAATCAGTGTTAAATCAGAAAGACAAGTTATATTCCCTCGAGTACAGAGACTATGAGTGATCTGGTAGGAGAGTGTAGAGATAAACTATTTCCCGTGGAAGTGTCTAGAACAAGGACACAATTTTGGAGCTATATAATAAACACAGAAAATGCTGTAAAAACTCAGCAGGTCTGACAGCATCTGTGGAGAGAGAAGCAGAGTTAACGTTTTGAGTCTATATGACCCTTCTTCAGAGCTAGGCTGTTCAGTGGTGATGTCACAAGAAAGGTAGAAAATTTCCTCTCCAAAAGCTGTCAGGCTAGCACAATTAAAAATTTCAATAGATTTTGCAACAGCAGTAAGGGTTACGGAACTATAATAGGTGGCTGGAGTCAAGATATAGGCGACCCATTGTCTAACTGAATGCTGGAATAGACTCAAAGGACTGAATGTCTAGACCTGTTCCTAAAATAAAAATCCATATAACATACGAGTAGATATTTCATTTTTCACTAATCAGTTGCTTAAAACACATGTCTAAATTGGAACATTACACTCTGCAGTTGTATAGCCGGAATAAACACACATTTACACAGGTTTCAGCATAGACTTTTAATTTTGGTATTAGAACATGATAAAACTACATTTAGCAAAATACAATTTGACAACATAAGCATGTGAAAAATATTAAGATTAAAAAGGCAATTCTAATCCTCATTGAAAGACAAAAATATTTCTCCTATCTTTGCCAATTAATGACAATTTTTTTTGAAGTTTATATATGGTACTTGCAAGATAAACTACCAATTGAGTTCCTTTAAGTGAGCTTCTATACAAAACTGATAGCTGAGGGTGTATTAATGTCCACAGAAGGTACAGCACAATTCAATTCATATGAACTTCTTGGGCCATAACCAGATACTATATAAATGCAAGTTTCCAAATACTGCTGCTAGTGGTTTTGAGAGAAGTAATTTGCAAATCAATCATAAACACACACACACACACACACATACCTTGAAAGTGTTTTGAAAATGCAACGAAGTCAATTTTTTCTCTGCTAACTTTCTGCACTGTGTGAAGGGTCTTCATACAAGTATGTCGCTTCCACTAAACTATGCACTGCCTCAAGAGTGGTGGATACAGATTTAGTCTTTGATAAATTCTTGAGAAAAAAAACTGCAGGAATGTGGGGAAAGGGCAGAGGAGTGTAACTAATTGGATTACTCATCCAAAGAGCCAGTAGACTGAATGGACCAAATAGAATAGTACAGCACAGAAGTAGACAATGATTATATGAAGGTTTGAGCTCAGATGTCATATTTTACTTATTTTTGCCTTTTCACCTCTACTTTTTGCTGTTGACTTATGACAGAACAGGTCAGGAGACATCACCTTTCACCATCATAGATAAGTAGCTATTCTTTACTCGTAAATCCAGACACTAACGCGCAGACGGACTATAATTGTTTGGGATAGAGAGTAATTACTATGCCAGATTCAGTGTGTGTGGACTATCCACACTTACATTTTCAGGAATCACTGGCGGATCAGCAGTAAAAACTGATTTCCCCCTCCCCAGTGCAAAGCAAAAATCACTCAATGAGCCTAAGTTCTTCTGTCTGGCTCAATTACATATTGACATTACAGTTCATAAATGACAGTCTGGTGTTTTGCACTGGAAACTGATTCCCTGAGCTCTTGAACCCATTTCAGTGCTTACGAACAATCTCACAACTCCCCTTCAGATCTATTAACTCCCAACTTAAATTTAGATGTTAGAAATATTACCCATAATAGTTCAACAAGTCTGCACCGACACGTGTTTCTCACGTGTCGGTGCAGACTCGATGGGCCTCTGTGATTCTGACACTGTGATTCTGTGAAGCCTGTCACTAAGTTATCAGGTAGGAAATGCAAGTCACCAATCATTAATCACCTTTGCAACGTGTTTTTCACATTCCTGTGTCTCAATAGTTTAACATAAGGTCCCAGAATCAATGCTACATTACCTCCCAGTGGCAAGTACAATGGAAATTTGACATCAACAGCTGTTGTGCCAAAGGCATTTTTGGAACTTAGCAACAAAGTAAGTGAATCTGACAGCAAGTGGGTTTTCGCTGCGGAGTTTATCCATATAGACCATCTTCACTGACTTAGCTACTTATAGTCAGAACTACATACGAACAAACAAAACAGCACAAGTGCTCACGTCTAGGGGATATAGCAAGTAAGATCAGGCCTCTCATGTCATGCTAGATCTCCAGCGCATGAATATGATGCAAGGGGAGGCCCCCATGGTGTACTAGCCTTTTGGCAATCACTGCACAGGCTTACTTACACGAATAATGAATACTTGGTCACAATACCAAAGGGTGAGCAGCAACTGTGGAATTGTATCCCAGCAAAGGATGGAGAAAAGTCATAAGAAACAAAAAGTTGTGATACTGAGGGCATAACACCACCACAGAATAGACTGGTCTTCAAAATTTCCCTAAGTGCACCTCCTCCCCTAAGTGGCAGAGTGGTGGTGGCATGTGTATGTGTGCTCACTTTCATACACAACCTAACTAACACAATGAAAGTAATAATGTGGGGGGAAGACTTGTTCTGAGGGTGCGGGCCTTCTGGGGAGTAGTCAGATATTCAATCCCTTAAGGGGATGTGGAGCAATTCTGGAAGTTTCCCCCCAATTAAAATAGGCATATTCCTTTCTGTCTAGCACTCAAAATATATGTATATTTTCACTGCTTGGGTGGTTCCAATGTTACTCACTTTTGAAGCACCATAAAACAGAATCAGCTTCATATCTATTCAGAGACCTCTTGTTGCTTGCTCCAGGTTCTCTTATGAGCTTGTTTGCTATAATGGCAAAAATGAGCTTAAGGTCACGTGTCTTGACAGTGATTTAAAACACGTTGTGTATCTGGTTTGTATGCCACATTCAAGTCTTTCTGCATTGACAAGCTATAAAAAATGCAGCCTGCTCAGTTCAAGCATTGCTTGTGGCAATTATATTGGTTTCAGAGTAATTTACTTACAAGTGATATAACACATCTGCTTCCCGGGATGCAAGGGAAAATTTACAACCACTTGCAACATTGCTGGCTCGGGAGAAAATGAACCTTTACAAAATCCCACTATTCTAGGTTAATCATTATAAATTTTAATTGACAACCTGCAAAATACACAATATTTTAATTATTGCCTATATAGACAAATCAACCATAGATTATAAAAATAAGCACGAGGGAAGCAACTCAATTTTAAAGACTCCATGCACAGTGAAATGGGAAGCCTTAATACTTCCCTAAGGATCGGCATTACGATTGGCCTAAACAGCTCCCTATTGCTATCCAAACATTAGCTGAGGCATTAGAGTCAAGCTTCCCTGTCCACCCCACCTATGAAAGAGCAATAGCATGAATCATCATTTCCCCGGGGAAGAAGAAAATTTAGCCAAGATCAGCCAGCTCAGCAAAAAATAAGGGATTGAACCAGAGATCACTGGTAGTTTAAAAAATCAAGTTTTTAATTTCTGGAGCAGCATTGAAATAATTTGATTTCTTTTATAATGAAGCCTATGATATGCCAGCAGTACATAAGGTAAAAATGCTGCCTTTTTGTTATACATGACATTAAACATTCTCCATCCACCTTACCTAGGGAAGGGAAACTACATTTAGTTCTGCATGCCGTACTGGGCATACTGAAAAACAGTACAACTGTGAAGATGCTGGAAAATTTACCGTAAACATTTCAACACGACAACTGTCTGGGAAGATAAAAAATCATCCTTTAGCCCGATAAGTATTACAACAAGTTGCTCAAATAATCCACCACTACTCTAGCATGGCAATTGTTAAGAAATAAGAAAATGTGTTACCTAAATACTAAAGTTACAGGAAAAAACCATTAGCAAAACAAGGCAGGATTTTTGAATATTCAAAGAACGATGTGCATTCAGCATTACAAAACATTGTTGCTCCTTAACCCAATTTAAGAACTTAGTGGCATATTGAAGATTTGCTATGAAAATTTCTTAAACTTACCTAGCAATCAGAAAACACTCACCATCTGCCAGATGATATGCAGAAATGAGGTTTGTGCAACCCATTATAAACGCACACCTTTTTGTGGAATATTTATTTAAAGCGATGCACAAGAAAAACAATGAAATTGCATTCAATATTACAGATAGATAGAAACTAACAGAAAAGGTCAATTAATGAAATCAATGTGAAAAACAAACCGCACATTAAGCGGTTAAAGAAATTATCATTCTGAATAAAAATGTGAATTTATAATCAAGTCAAAATTACTTCCAATAACTATACATATTATGCATTTAAGTAAACAAAAGATCTAAACTCCTTTGACAGAAATTCACCACTTCCTACTTACCATATTTTACATCAACTTTCACTCACTTGGGGGTAAAAGTCCACTTTTGACATTAACATTTAGTCAGCGCTCTCAACGGAAGGCGATCTGGACCGGGAGCGCGATTTTGATCGCGAACGAGACCGGGACCGAGAACGGGATCTTGCATGCTCCGCCGACACTGGCGACTTGGATGGTGAAGGGGAGCGGCCTTTCTGCTCCTTAGCAGGAACAGGTGATCTACTACGAGAACGTGATTTACTGTGACTCCTACTCTTTGATCTACTGTAGGACTTGCGGCCTCTGGAACGAGATCGACTACGTGATCGGCTACGAGATCTAGAAGAACTGCGGGTACGGGAACGGGATCTGCTGCGAGACCTGTAAAAAACATCAAGCAAGAAGAAATATTATTTTGCATTACCTCAGCCTCAAAATCCAGTGCAGCTGGTTAACTTATGAATTTTGGAAATGAATTGGAGCGAGCCGACTTGAAATGTACACAATCCACACCAAAAGTTCAGGTCACACAGGACTGCCATTATCTCACTCATGCTGTTGCTTTGATAGGACACGGTCCTCTTAAAAATTCTCTGGGTGCTCTATCCAGTGGAAAACAAAAGAACTCAATTAAAGAGCTCTTGATTTCTCTACATAAACCCTAAGATTGCAGAAAGTAGCAATTCACACTTTCTGGCATGTAGACAGCATTGTATAACATTTACCTGTACTGTTTACGTTCTTCAATCAGTCGGATCCTTCTTCCATTAAGCTCTGTGCCTGAGAGCTTATCGAGTGCATTCTTCAAGTCACTGTAAGAGGCAAACTCTACGATCCTATAAAAAAAAAACCAACTATCAGAAAAATCTGGTCAGACTATTCTCTTTGGGGGGGAAAAAAAAAAACACTCCTGAAATAACCTGATGGACGTCTTTAACATGATGAAATTGTACTTCCTCTTACGGGCGAGAACAGAGGGAAGGAGTCTAAATACAAAGTAGCAACTAACAAATGAGGTAAATTTCTGAACAGAGTCTTTACACAAAATGGTGAAAATATAACCTCACTGACAAGAGAGCAGGCGAAGCAGATAGTCTGACACTTGAGGCAGGAAAGAAGGAATATAGGATAGGCCGCTAGGAAGCTCGTGCAGTATAAACACGAGTCAAATCATCTGTGCGTACATTCTAGGTAAAAGGAAAGCAAGTAGCAAAATATTTTTCCAAAAAAATAAGCACAAATCCCAAGTTGTACCTCAGCATTTGGCTTCCCAAGCTACATAGTACTGTATATTGCACAGCCAATAACAGAAGCACCATAAATAGAAATTTGCTAGTTATCTCAGCCTCAGGTGGTGGAGGCAGGGGTTACTGAATATTTTTAAGGCAGAGGTAGATTGATTCCCTTGCCTAACAAGAACCTAAGGTTATCAGGTTAGATGGAAATGTGGAAATCGAAACACAAGCCATGATCTTATTGAATGGCGGAGCAGGCTCAAAGGTCCAAATGGTCTACTGCTGTTCCTATTTCTTACATTCCACTGATTCGGACCATGACCACAATCAAAGCAAAATTTGTCACAGACCTGCAAAATGCTGATCAATTTAACCTATCAATGCACACAGAATGCTTGGTCCAGATCTGAATAATGTTCAGTTAGTAGATAAAACATCAAAACCATGGAGTCCATTACAGAATAGCATCTCGAGCTGTGAATTGACTTACTGAAAGAAACTGTACAATTTACATCTGCACAAGTGGAAGTACAGGTAGTCTCTACAGAATTCCTAGCAGGTGCAAGCTTACAGAGGAGACCTAATATTTGCTTCATTTCAACATAACTATCCTGAGCCAAAAGTGACATGCAAACTTAAAAGTCTGGAGATTTTTAACCCCAACCTAAACACTTATGTTTAATGTACACAATTATATTTTCATTGGTGAGAGCACCAAAATTCAACAGGTCAGATGAGCAGCTAAAATACCAACTCAAATCATTCTTGTCACTTACCCTTCATTGAGTTTGTGCCTGTGCGCATCCGCAAAGGTAACTTCTCCAGCCTGTCTCATGAAATCTTTCAGGTCCTAAGTAAGATCAGATCAGTTAGGTAAAACAGAGCACAACAAGACACGCATTCTTGTTATTTTCCAATATACAAGATTATTGGAAAAATGTTTAAAAAAAGCAATTCTAATTTATCAAAATGTGTATTACCTTCCTGTACAATTCCCTAGGCTATTCAACCAGCCAAATGTAACAAGCACTTGCAGAGGTACCACCACGACTGGAGACCAGATGGTGCTCTTCACCACCCACTTGTCCGACGCTATCATTCGATGCGAGCCTTCCCGGACATCACCCTACCTTAAAGGCAGACGCTGACATTGCCATGGGAACAAACATTGCTACTCTTGCGCCGTGACCAGGGGCTCCTCACCTCACTCCAATCGAGCTTCCAACCAACCCTACTAGCGAATTTCTCCCATTCCTTTCAACCAAGGACCTCATTTTAGAGTGGGCGCCCAGAACTCTTGACTTTAGGAAGACACCATTTTTCGAGGTGCAGCGTGGAACACTGGCATTAACCAAGTGCCCACCATGTAGGTCAGACCACCACACACAGATCTAGATCACCAAATGACAAACGTAGGAGCGGACTGGCATTTCAACTAGGCCCAAGAGACCAAGCCAGAGCGATTAGGAAAACCAACGGCACTCCTCGTCACAAGGCCAACGACATAACGAGAGGCTGGTAAATAAAGGTTTTAATACTTGGTTAAACTTTGTAAACATTTAAGCATAAAAACCAAATAAATGTCATACTTAAGGCTTTCAAGGTTAACAGACAAACAAGTTAACACTGAGTTAACTACTTCCAGAAAACAAACTAATAGTGCTGCAAATTAAACAGTTCACAATCTCCTCAGTGTCACACACTAGCTGCACAGAGGACGGGTATGCAATCAGCACCCTCCTAATATTGATAGCAACATGCCCAGCATCTTCCTTCATTGTGGACAGGTTGTCTGCTTCCCATCCCCAGTCAGCTGAGAGAAGGAACTACCCATGTGAGTAATCATGGGCAAAAACCCAAAACTCACTTCAAATATACCTGTTTCACCTCTTCCCTCAATGAGGCCAACAGGATTAGCATTACCTGAGAGACTCAGCAAATCATATTCAAACATAATGGGGCTGGGGTTCTGAGAGAACTATAATTCAGGTCAAAATGAGACCTTCCAAAATGATAAGTTTTTTTTCACTTACAAAGCTAAGAAGTTAAACTGTGCGCAAGAAAATATTTGATAATACAATGCTTTCAACAACTCACACAAGACATTACAGGCACAACTACTTAAGGACAACAGGTTATGCTTGACCAAGCCATTTTACAGTAAAGGGAACACAGATCCTGGTTTAATTTCACTTCCACTGACCAGTTTGAAAGATTACGTAGATCCAGTAAGATTATGTAACATATGTATTTGTAAATGTTACTATCCACAGGCTTGTTCACAATTCAGCCAGCTAATTAAGTGCCTTTCAGGAAGGCAAGTACATCCACTTCCCCATCTCCATTGCCAATTTAGCAGCAGCTTATTTGTTAAAAAATCTGCAGTCTGTCCAGGTTACTTACAGCTAAATACAACTTTTCCTCTTAAAATATTAGCTTTTGATTTGGTGAATGGATAAGCACTTAGCTAATCCAGGAAGACAATCAGACATGTCAGACAAGTGCGTGCCCTTCATTGTAAATGAACTCTTGACTAATCTTGAAAGCCTGATTCACATGTAATTCAAAAGGAAGTACCAGTTTCATTTTAAACAGTGTTAGCTGTTTACACCACAAAAGTACAATTTAATGTTACACAAATACCTGCCAGCTAACTCTGGAAGACAAATTCTCAACAATCACTCTGTTTTCTGTACGGATTGGAGGCCCATTTCTGAAAGACAATAAACAGAGATCTCAACATTATCAAAATAGACTGCTGGGACATTCGAGTCTGGAGACAATTTACAAAAAGCCACAACTTTCCGAAAATGGCCAATTTATACCGTTCCTCAGCGGAGGCTTAGAAGCTCTGGCAGTGGTTAAATGATTAACTTCACAAGCAGTGTGTGCTGAGCCATGAACACTAGAAAGTCTCATGACTTAAATGAACCTGACAAGTGGTAACTGAACAACTGGTGTCACTACCCCAGGAGAGATCACTGTAGCCACACCTCCCATTACCCATTTCTATCCACTGCCATCTACAGTTAATATATTATGCTTGGTTGTGGTGGTCCGAGCAGCCGAACCTCAATGCACAGATTTAGCAATGGACACCCAAGGTGCTTGGAAGTGAGAGGATTAGCCAGAATGCCCCGAAGCGCATAATTTCTCAGTCTGTGCTGCAGACTTTTAACGGTAGTTATTCTACTACATCCAGAGTGAAGTAATTATGAATCACAGGTCTATCAAATGGTGCAAGTATGTATTCAAATAATTGAATTAATTCAAGTATGACAATTGCAATAATCTTGCAAAATTATGTAGCTGTGCTCTCGAGGAGTTATTTCTTCAAGCTACAGTGAAAGACTATAACACTTAGGCTCACCTTCCTCCTCCACTACTACCACCACGAGACCAACGTTGGTTAAAGCGACCTTGAAATCGTCCCCCTCCACGTCCTCCTCTAGGGCGTGCTCTGGCATGTTCAACTGTAACTCTGAAAATTTTAAGCCATTAATATCCATAATTAACAGCATGTACATGTATATCATAAATGAATAATTTTTGTATACCTTTCATTGCACAACTCTTTTCCATCCATCTCATACACTGCATCATCTGCATCTCTGTAATCTTCAAACTCCTAAAAAGAAACATATTTTTTATTAGAAAGGCTAAATGAATCAATGTCCTCAATCAATAGCACACTGTATATAACTGTAAAATAAGGTCAAGACATTTCCTGTGGGACATAAATACCAACAAGGATCCGTTGGCCTTATCTCTACGCTCGAAATACGATGTTACAATGATAGTTACTGCTTGTTGTTTTATAGATTCAGCCAAGAAAATAATTAAAATTTGATATCCTTAAACAATGAATGATGCAAATATTCTAGAGACGGGTTAAATTTAACAGTCAATAACACTTAACTGTGTAGTAAGAATAATCAGGCAATAGCTTTTTGCAATTTTATTCTACAGCTACAGACCTGTAGCGAAAAAAAAAACTTACCACGAATCCAAAGCCATTCTTCAAATCGATTTCCTTAATTCGCCCGTATCCTTTGAAAAACTTCTCCACATTTTTCTCTGTAGCATGAGGGCTCAGTCGGCCAATGAACACTCGAGAACTCATTCTGAACGAACACTTAAGAAAAAGGCATAAAACAAAGTCTTTAAGTCGTTTTGCTGAACCATCAGCTGAAATTTCATCATTCATGCATCAGTGACAGATACTGCTCAAATTTGAGCATGTTATGAACACCCATTTGGTGAGGTGCTTGAAGGCATCTATAGAGAACAAAAAGTGGAACTCAAAAGTCCCACATAACAAAAACGCCAAAACCAACCAAGATAAAACAAATGTTTGTATACTTTAGGAAAATAAAACTTAAAAATGTGATCAATCCTTTTAAAAACACCAAAGGTCTTGAAAACACTCAAATGATTACAGCCTTCTTCAAAAGTATTTAATAAATTGTCACGTTCCAGTAAACCACTTATAACTTTGTAACATCATCAATCAGTTGAGGGCAGAAAGTAACAGTCAGTAAGACACTTATCAGATGCAGAACAAAAAAAAATACAAATTTTGGTTCATATTATGCATCGCCAAAACCATTTCAAAGGGTAGGGCAGGGGAAATGGAGACTTAAAAAACAGCGCTTTTAACACATGGCCCTTTCCATCATGGCTGCAGCCATTATAATCAATTGGTCAGAAGCACTTTACTGACCAACGATCAAATGAAGGAAAACATTGGATGCTGGAAATCAAATAAAATGCTGGAAATACTCAGGTCAGACAACACCTGTGGAAAGAGTTAACATTTCAGGTCTGTGACTTTTCATCAGAAGCTGTCAGATGGGAGAGAGATATAATTATTTTTCTCTTTCCATAGATATTGCCAGACCTGAATAGCACCAGCATTTATTTCAACAGGTTAAGATGTTGGAAATTTTAAATGGTGGGGGAAAGAAGTGAAGGATATGCAGAGACAGTGAAGGGCAGAGGAGAGGGGGAGTTGGCGTTTGACCTCTTGACATAAGAAATACACTAACTCCTGCTGCTGACCAGAAAGGCATCAGGAACAGTTCTGCATGCGCACTCAGTTCACACTGCAACCACAGGCACATGCGCACCTGCTCCTTGCCGCCTTTCTGGTGGGTGGGTGGCAGGAGCATTGGTGGAGTTTGCAAATCTGAGGACCACGAAGAACTGTGCCAAAAGTATCTTGTCCAGCATGGGGGATATGTTTCAGACAGCAGTGAAGCTGTTATCCAAGTTGGAAAGACCGTATAGCAAGTTCCTGTGCAGCCCGGCTAGCTCAGTTTGCACTTAGCGAGACTCATAATCCCAGCGTCCTGGTCTCAAGCCCTACACTTGAGCGATGACTTATTTAAGGTGGTAATAAATTATACTCTTAACTGAGCAAGAGACCTTTGGACAGGTTGTTTGGGCACAGTTCTTTAGCAGTTCTTGCACTATGAAATGTTGTAGCTCACACATTCATTAGAAGGCATCTGGATTTAGCACCCAATAAGTTGCTGCTGCTACTTTCTCACTGACATTTTCTCCCTCTTACACTGTCATAGTTTTGCTATCCTGGCTCTTCATCTCGAGACACACTTTCAGGGTGGAGCCCACAGTAGATGCAACACTCACTTGTGAATCATCATATCTGCATCTGCACGTGTGCAGCCAGTGCTTTCCCCCAACAAGTAAAGGCAGCCGAAGAATTAGGAGCAGGCCATTCAGCCCATCGAGCCTGCTCTTCCAGTCAAGAAGATCATGGCCGATATGAGTTGGATCTCAACTCCCAAGTCGATCAAAAATCCACTGAGCCTTGAATTATATTCAATGACCCGGCCTCGCTGGGGAAGGGAATTAATTCCACAGGCGAACGACATTTTCAGAGACGTAACTCCTCGTCTTAAACCGGAGGCGCCTCTTTATTTTTAAACCGTGCCCCCCCCCCCTAGCTCTAGACTCCCTGACCATTCCAGAGTCTCGTGGACATTTCCAGCCGGCCTCACTGGGGGGGGGAGGGGAGAGAAAGAGACTGGATTAGGGGCTGGAGGGGTCACCGAGGAGCAACAGAGGGGGAACAATCCCTGGGTTAAATCCCACATGTCCCTTCTTCGGGCCGAATAAGTGTCCTATTTGCACTGGGAAAGGTGAACCCTGTTTCTCTCTCCGCTGAGGCTGCCAGACCTGCTGAGGATTTTCCAGCACCTTTGGCTGCTCTTTTTCACATTTCAGATCTCTAGCATCCACGATATTTTGCTTTAACTTTAGGGGGGGGGGCAACAATAATCCCACCGCTGCCTCCCTACCTCCCTCGAAATGGCGGCGGCCGCGCCCTGGGCCCGGAGACCCCCCCCTCCCTCCGTCCCTCCTCCCTTCCCGCCACCGCCGCCGTCGTCGTGACCATCCGTCGCCCTCGTGTTTGCGGCACCTCAGGGGCCGAGGGCCCGACTCTCAGCCCGTGGGTGAGGTGGGTGAGGGGGGGGGTCAATTTCCAAAACCCGCCCGAGACGCCGGCGGCTCCGAGCTTTCGATTCTAGAAGCTGCCGCCTCCACACAAAAATAAATCGACCCTCCCGCACGATCTTTTTCACCCGCCGGTTAAAAGATCAAGACAAACGGCAGCGGTTGTTTTTCTTTTAAATTCCATTATTCTCCTTTTCCTGAGGATCACTCACCCGCACTCGGCTCCAATGACGCAGTGAAAATAAAATCCGCTCACAAAATGGCGGTCATCAGTCACTCATCTTCGCGTCACTTCCGATCACCCCGCCCTCCCCTGCGTCATCGGCAGCGCGCCACTTCCGCTTCCCCCCTCACCACAAAGAGCGGGACAAACCCAGGCCAAAATGCCCCTTTCTCAGAGGGGCACAGCACCCCCCCCCCCCCCCAAATCCAATGAAAGCCAACAATCCAAGAGACTTGCCAAATTAAGCAATTATAGTGCCACAAAAACAGAAAATGCTGGAAAAACTCTGCACAATATATCTGTGGAGAGAAAGACAGAGTTAATGTTTTGAGTCCGTATGACTCTTCTTCAGAGCTTCAGTGGCAATTATATTGCCACCCATGTCCAAGATACCCTCCACTAAGGCCCCTTTAGGGAAGTAAATCTGCTGCCCCTGCCCTGGTCTGACCTACATGTGCATCCTCCAGACCCACAGCAATATGGTTGACTCCGATCCCAACTACCTGCAAATGGCCTAGCAACCAGCGAGCCACAGTGACAAAATGCTTTAAAAATGGAGATAAAGATAGTATCCATTAACGTGCATAGCATTAAGTCGACCACGCGATGTGTTGCGACCTTGGATTACCTTGCCAAGGTGCTCTTTCTGCAGGAATGTGCAATATCGCACCTCAGCCCCTACAGACTATGGTTAAGATGGTGGCCCCCATGGGCCTGGTCGGGAGGAAACGAGTCACATCCCTCTGGCCTGGGTGTTCTGCTCCGAGGTTAAGGAGGTAGTGGGCGGGTAGTGGGCGTAGCAGACGTATTATACAAGAATGCTCCGCTCCGGTTATTTAATATGTATGCCCCGGCTCAAAGCAGCGAGTGGCTGGCAGTCCTTCAGCAGCTCCTACTGCTGCTGGTGACTTCCAGGCTGGTCATTCTGGGCGTTGACTCCATCTGCATCATCAAAGCGGCTGGACCATTCGGCAGGGCTGACAGCAGACTGGACGCCACGTCCAGACTCCTGATGAAAACAGTAAAGAATGCCAAGCTGCACGATGTCTTCAGCAACCTTGCAGATGGGGCGCAGCGTAGGTACACCTGGTCACAGCCAGATGGGCCCAGACGTTCCAGGATAAACTTCCTGTTTGTGCCCCGTGTGTTCACAGTCAGATCCACCGACGTCAAGCCAGTGTTCTTCTCTGACCACTGCCTCCTACTGGCTGACTGTCACTTACAGGAAGACCTGAGGGTTGGGAGGCGGACACGGAAGCTGAACATACAACTGCTAACCCCAGAGAACATTGAGGAACTCAAGAGGGATTACAAAGCTTGGAGAACTGTGAAACCCCTCTTTGAGTCCCTGACACACTGGTGGGAAGCGATTAAGGAGAACATCAAGAAGTTTTTCATCCTCAAAGGTGTCCAGAAAGCTAGAAAGGAGCAGAGGGAAATGCCCCAACTCTGGAAAAACATGCAGAACCTGCTCCGGCTGCAGTCGATGGGGATCGATGTCAAGGAGGAACTCCGAGTGGTGAAGAGCCAGCAAGCTTCACTCTTTGCCTTGGAGGCCTCCAAGATCATCTTCCGGTCCAGAGTCCGCTCCATGGAGCAGGGTGAGATGTGCTCACATTTCTTCTTCCAAAAGGTACACAGAGAGAGCTCTGTGATCAGCAGCCTGAAGGAAGAAGATAGCTCAGTAAAGTCATCACAGTCCAACATTTTGAGGATCAGCAAATCCTTTTATGCCGGATTGTATGACGTAAAGCCCACCGACAGCACGGCCTCCCAGTCCTTCCTCTCCTCTATCACGGAGGTCTTAGACGACAGTGCTCAGGAGAGTCTGGACAAACCGCTAACTCCTGATGAATTAACTGTCATGAAGCTATTAATGTATATAATATTATAGGAAAATATTTTTCTTTTAAAATAGAGGTTTAGTCTGTGGGTGCATCTTAATTGGATTAAAGCCAGCTAGTCTGGTTGCTATGATATGTATTAGTTTTGATATGTAAGAGAGATAGCGTGCATTTGCATTTTTTGAATAGAGCATTCAAGAAGTAGGGTTAAAATGGACACCTATCTAGCAGCTGACAAACCATATGTTTATATTACTAATAAAATTGGTACTATGAAAGGGGTTTCATTGTTAAAAGCTGGAGTTCAAAGAGGCTGGTGAGACAATGAGAATTTAAATTCAATCAGTGGTGGTAGTTATAACAAGACAACCATTTTGGTTGTGCAGGGCAGAGGCAATGTAAGGTCAAAGCCTGTAAGCCCACCACTGTGTCTGCAAGGAACCAAAGTGAAAAGAACCTCATTTTGAATTCCTACGGTGAAAATGTTTTGCCTAGTGTCTGGTTAAGTCTATGGGTTGCTGTTGCCTTAATGGAGATTAGTTTGGGAATTTGTTAAAAGTTATGATAGTAGTAATTTGTAGCCATGCGTACATATATTTTAACCTGTGTAAATTAATAAAATGTTTCATTTAGTTTAATGTAAAGCCTTGAGAGCTGGTGGTCTGATTCCTGAATTTAGAGTTGCATCTCAAACATAACACTTAAAATTATAGGTTATGACAGTTGTTTAAAGTTTGCCTCTGGGAACTTTAAATAACTCCACTTTACCAACTGCATTGGTCATAACACTGACTAAGGCCCTTGAGTCCTTCAAGAAGAGTAAAACTACCAGAAGCGACGGCTTACCGGCTGAGTTGTATTCGGCTCTGTGGGAATGGATGGGCCCAAACCTGCTTGGAGTGTATGAGAGTATGCTCCTGGCTGGCAGCGTGTCAGAATCCATGACGAAAGGCATCATCACCCTCATCTACAAGTGGAAGGGGGAAAGGGAGGAAATTAGAAATTGGCGACCCATCTCACTGTTGAATGTGGACTATAAGATTCTGTCCAAGGTCATCGCCAATTGGGTCAGGTCTGCTCTGGAGTTGGTGATCCACCCTGACCAGACCTGCACTGTATCCAGCAGGAAGATCTCTGATAGCGTTGCACTACTCAGGGATACGATTGCATATGTGCAGGTCAGGGGAGTGGACACCTGCCTCATCAGCCTGGACCAGGAGAAGGCCTTTGACAGAATGTCGCACACCTACATAGGGTTTGAGGAGGGAATCCACAACTGGATCCAACTGCACTACACAAACATCTGTAGCGTAGTTTCAATAAATGGGTGGGAAACAGAAAGCTTTCCAATTAAATCTGGAGTCAGGCAGGGCTGCCCTCTCTCCCCTGCCCTGTTTGTGTGTTTCATAGAACCCTTTACTGAGTCCATCAGGAAGGATCTGGGCATAAGAGGAGTGACGATCCCAGGCAGTGGAGGCACTCAAGTCAAAGCATCCCTGTACATGGACAATGTCGCCGTCTTCTGTCGGTGCACAGACTGATCAACATCTGCGACCAGTTCGAACTGGCCATGGGAACAAAGGTAAATCATGGCAAGAGCGAGGCCATGTTCTTTGGGAACTGGGCTGACCGATCCTTTCGCCGTCAGGGCTGATGGCCTGAAGGTGCTGGGGATATGGTTCCAGGGCATGCGTTAGAAACTGGAAGGAGTGAGTGGCTATGGTGAAAAGAAAACTGGGCATGTGGGAGTGACGCTCCCTCTCCATTTCGGGTAAGAACCTGGTGTGAGGCACTCTTGGTGTTGCTGTATGTGGCACAGGTCTGGCCCATTCCTCACTCCTGTACCATGGCGATCACCCAAATCATCTTTCGCTTTATCTGGAGGTCAGAAATGGATCGTGTCCACAGGGACACGATGTAAAAGCCTCTAGGTAAAGGCAGAAAAAACCGTTCCCAACATCGCCCTCATCCTGATGGCCACCTTTGTAAGTGGCTGCATCAAGCTGTGTGTAGATCCTCGGTGCGCAAACACCAAGTGTCACTACGTGCTGAGGTTCTGCCTGTCCCCACTGTTGCGAAGAATGGGTCTGGCCACCTGCCGCGGAACGCTCCAAATAGTTGGACCGTACTGTACCTACTGTCCCTCGGGGAAAAATTAATGCAGAGAAACAACTTTGACCACAAGTCCATCAGACAGTGGTCGGCACATAACGTCTTAGAGGCCCTGTGGGAAAAGGAGATGGTGGATCTTGTCGGATAGTTCCCCAAGCAGACTGTCAAAGTCATTTTGAGAATGCCTGATCGCTAGAGCTTTCCAACAAGGGTCAAGGTGTAGCCTGACTGGTGGTGAGAAAGGCCCTCTCCGTCAGATCTTTCCTACACATCAGGAGTCTCACCCCCTCTGCATGTTGCCCTCGAGGTGGCTGTGGTGAGGAAGAGACTGTTGTTCATCTCCTTGTGGAATGTGCCTTTGCAAAGAAGGTCTGGAGAGAGGTGCAGTGGTTTCTGTTGAGGTTCATCCTGAGCAGTGTTGTGCCACAAGACTCTGTGCTCTACGGGCTGTTCCCAGGGACACACACCGAGACAAACATCAACTGCAGCTGGAGGATCATCAACTCGGTGAAAGATGCTCTTTGGTCTGCCCGAAACTTGTTGGTCTTCCAGCGCAAAGAGTTGTCCCCGACTGAGTGTTGCAGACTGGCACATTCCAAGGTCCAGGCCTATGTGCTGAGGGGCGCATTAAAGCTTGGGGCAGCCACTGCAAAGGTGCAATGGGGAAAGGTCACTGTCTAAGACCTTTCTGCCATAGTGCACCGAGGGGCTGGGAAAGGTATAGACCCCTCGGGCTGTACGGCTCACAAGGAGTGTATGCAGTGAATACTAAATGTATCATAATTGTATTGAAGCACTTCAGAGTGTAACATGGTGGTAGCAGTGTGTGTCAACTAGATGCACTGCAGCAACTTGTCAAGGCTCCTTCAACAGCACCTAAACCTGCGACCTCCACCACATAGGAGGACAGGGGCAGCAGACAAATGTGAGCACCATGACCTGCAAGTTCCCTTCCAAGTCACGTAGTATTCTGATTTAAGAAAGACTTGCATTTATATAGTGCTTTTCATGACTACCGGACATCTCAAAGCACTTTACAGCAAATTAAGTACTTTTTGAAATGTAGTCACTTGTAGGAAACGCAGTAGCTGATTTGCACACAGCAAGATCCCACAAATAACAAGGTGACAATGACCAGATTATCTGGTTTTTATTGTGATGTTGATTGAGGGATAATTATTAGCCAGGACACCAGAGATAACACCCTTGCTCGTCTTTGACAAAGTGCCAGTGCATCTTCTCATAGTCTGAGTAAATGTGATCTATTCAACTCATCCAGGTTCCAAAACAAGCAACCTGGGATTCCATGAAGTGGCATAGAAAAAACATATTGATGGAATTGCTCCGTGCAACAATATCCACCCCAGAGACTCCCACACAAAAAACCCTCACTCCTTTGGGACCTCTTGGCCTCTGTGGAACATTACCGTATCTTGCTTCTCCCCCTGCAAAGTAATTTTCATTAGAGCAGTAGATACCGGAAGAGGAAGGCTATTGGCTCTTTTTATTTCAACCAGCTCTCATCTCATTGCAGGATTCAATTGTGTAGCAATTTTGTTTTAGTGGTTCGAAATTGAATAAGAGCAAATTAAGGTTTACTACATTCATATGAAATTGCTTTGTCTGATTTTTTAAAAAGATATTGAGAGATATTTTTCTGTTTAAATTCAACGAGTTAAGCATTTGCTTGTTAATAATTGTAGCCCTTATTTCCCAGGCACAGGATTTTTGCCATTATGACCCTACCTGGGGGTCTCATTTCCAAGTCTGACTGGATGTATTGCTGGAGGCTGGATCACAGCACATCGGTATTGTTTTTGTATTGTATTTGTAATGTTATTGTATTTACCTTACACAGGTTGGGCTCCCTCAGTATCTTTGCTCGTGGTTTTGTGCCAGCAGTTGTTGTGAGAGAAGTTCTGAAAACCAGAACGTCACCCTTGGATGGGCAAAGAAGGAATTAGTGAGGGGAGAAAAGGGGAAAACCGAGGGCAGGGAAGAGAGGAAAACTGAGAGCAGGGAAAAGGAAAAACCAGGGGAAGAGGGGAAAATCTGAGGGCAGGGAAGAGGGAAAAACTGAGGGCAGGGAAGAGGGAAAAACCTTGACATTTGCTAAAAAGTTTTAGAATCAATTCCATTTTATTTGATAAGGTGTCTCATAGGGGGAAAAGTTCCATTTTAAAAGGAAATGTACAGCGTGGAAGAAGAGTCACGTTGGCTTGAAACGTTAACTCTGTTTCTCTCTCCATGCATGCTGCCCGACCTGCTGAGTATTTCCAGCACTTTTTGTTTTATTTCCGATCTCCGGCATCCACCATATTTGGCTTTTGGATAAAAAGTTGGCTGATGAGCAGAGGAAAAGATAGGGGTAAGGTAATTAGGTAGTGAAAGCAGAAAATGCTGCAAAGTACTCAGCTGAGGAAACAAAGTTAATACTTAAAATCAGAAGTGAATGATGTTAATCTCCAAGTTTTTAAGCAAGTATAGAGCCCGGATGGGGAGAAAGGGAAAAAAAAGGAAAGGTCGGTGATAGGATGGTTGGCAGAAATGATTAAATGACAAAAGGAATGATGGTGCAAGGTAACAGGGATAGTAATAGGGACAAGTAAAGAAACAAAAGTTGAATTGAGAGGTGTTAATGGCAATACAGAATAACAGAGGGATATGGAAGCATGGGAACTCTGGCAATGAGTAAAATGCTCCCACGGCCCAGAAATATGGTGGGCTTATCTGAAACTCTTATGCCGTATCCTAACTCACAGTAAATCTCGCTTTTCCACTTTCTCTTTGCTGGCTGACCTACATTGGCTCTTGGCCCTGCAATTTTAATTTCAATTTCAATTTCTCATCCATGTTTTCAAACCCATCCATTGCCTCGTTGCATCCATAAATTTAACCTCTGGCCATATGACGCTCCCAGGTTTCTGCACTCCTCCAATTTTAGCCTTTCGTGCATTCCAAATTTTAATTGCTCCACCATTGCTGTTTCTGCTTTGAGCTGCTTAAGCTCTTAATTCCTTCCCTACATATCTCCACCTCTCTTTCCTCCTTTAAGACCCTTCTTACAACCTCTTTGCCCAAGCTTTTGGTCATCCAACTCAATACCCTCTTATGTGGCTTAGTGTCAAATCCGAGGCAGGGGAGTGGTGAATTCAAACCTCCTGCTCCAGAGACTTGAGTCCACTCTCTGAGCTAACACCTCAGTGCGCTGTTGTAACGTGAATGCCTCGTTTGAATGTGCCTCCACCACCCTGTCAGGCAGCGCATTCTGGAGCCTAACCACTCGCTGCGCACTATCACTTTCTGAATCACCATAAATCGGTATAATCTGGCTCTTGACCCTTCTGCCAATGGGAGCGGTTTCTCCCCCCTCTACTCTGTCCAGACCCCTTGTGACGGAACATAGGAAACAGGAGCAGGAGTAGGCCATTCGGCCCATCAAGCTTGCTCCCCCCATTCAACCAGATCATGGCCGCTCATCTACCACTTATGCCATTTTGCCACTGTACCCATCTCCCTTGATGTCATTGGTCTCCAGAAATCTATTGATTTCTTTCTTGAACATGCTCAATGATTGAGCTTCCACAGCCCTCTGGGGTAGAGAATTCCAAAGCTTCACCACCCTCTGAGTGAAGAAATTCCCCCTCATCTCGGCCTTAAATGCCCTACCCCTAATCCTGAGATTATGTCCCCTGGTTTTAGACTTATCGGTCAGAGGAAGCATCTTATCTATGTCCACAGTGTCATGACCTGTAAGAAAGTTTCTTTTTTTTTTCAAAACCCAAGGGACCACATTACAGGAAGGACGTAATAGCTCTGGAGAAAGTGCAGAGGAGGTTTACAAGAATGTTGCCAGGGTTAGAAAAGTGTAGCTACAAGGAGAGATTGGATAGGTTGAGGTTATTTTCCTTAGAACAAAGAAGGCTGAGAGGTGACTTGATTGAGGTGTACAAAATTATGAGGGGAATAGATAGAGTGGACAGGATAAAATTGTTTCCCTTGGTGGAGAATTCTAGAACCAGGGGACATAGATTCAAGATAAGTGGCAGAAGGTGTAGGGGGGACATGAGGAAGAACTTTTTTACGCAGAGGGTAGTGGGTGTCTGGAATTCGCTGCCCAAGTTGGAAGTAGAGGCAGAAACTCTCAACTCTTTTAAAAAGTACCTGGATCTGCACCTTAAGTGCTGTAAGCTGCAGAGCTATGAGCTGGGTGCAAGAAGGTGGGATTAGAAAGGGCACCTGGGTGTCCTCGGGCTGGCATGGACAAGATGGGCCTCCTTCTGTGCTGTAACTTTTCTATGGTTCTATGGAACACTCAAGGTGCTTTGGGAAGCTTTACTTTGTAAAGGTGCTATTTAAATGCAAGGCCATTTTGTTATAGAAGTGGTGTTCAGCAAAGCAAAACAAATCTGCAATTGGTCTCCCCAGTGTAGAGGAGATAGTGAATACAGCCTACCACATTGTAAGAAGTACTATTTAAAAAATCATTGGTTCACAGGGGAGTGTGAAGAGTCTTGCATGTTAGAAAGGTATTGCATCCCCAGTGCTTGCTTGGAAACTGGCTAAGGGGAGTGGGTATTTGGGGTAATGGACTGGTCAGTCCCAATTTCTCTGTTGTATCTGTTCTGCTTATGCCACTTTCTACACAAGTACTTCTGATATGTCTTTCGTTTTCCTCAGGGTGGCAGGGCCCTTGACCCTATGTATTCCATGCATTTCAACCCTTGTCACTTTCCTTCCATCCTAGAACCACAAGAGGGTCCCCTTTCATACCACCAGCCTACACATTCAATAGATGATCCTCCATCATTTCCACCACCTTTCAGCATACCATCACCAAGTACATTTTCATCTTCACTGTCAGCATTCTGAAGAGACAGTTCCCTCTGAGACACCTTGGTCCACTTTTCCATCCACTGTACTTTGCTTTCGATTTAGGGTAAATAGGTGTTGCTCAGATTGGAGAGGTGGTGTACCCCAAGGTCAGTGCTGAGTCCACAATAGTTCTTGGTATGCATTTGTTCTTATGGTTAAAGGAAGACAGTAGCAAGCACAAGACGACATTGACAACTTTTCAAGATGGGCATGTAAATTGCAAATGAATTTCAATTTAGATAGCGTGAGGTGGTACATTCTGGTAACGGAAGGAGAAGGCCACCTTGAGAAGGCTTGAGAAAAAAAAATTAGTTTAAGAGTAGGGAAGCATTAAAAATAGCAGCACAGGCTGACAAAGCCAACAAAGCTCTGGTGTTCATTTCTAGAGGAATAGAAACCAAATTGAAGAAGTTGTGTGAAATTTATGTAGTTAGATAATATTTGAGGACACATTGCACATTTCTAATCTCCATTTTACAGGGATATAGAAACAAATGTAAACTGGCCTAGACTTTAGATTTTAATTTAGTATGATTTAGTTTCCTGATGAACTTGACCATTTTTAGAGACTGCATTCTGCAACAGGCTAACATGGTTAAACTGCCATTTTGTATTAACACCTTATATATATAAAAGAAGCCATTTTGTGATTTGAACACCTGCTGCCAAACTTTACAATACTAATTAACGTACTAAAATATTGCAAAGTAGCAACCGACCAGCAACAGATGAATATAAGATTCTTCAATTAGAGTAATTGAGGTAAAGTAATTAATCATATAATTAATGAAAATCAGATTATATCTATTTATTTCTGTTTTCTGCTAACATTCCTGCCCGTATTTTAAACATGCTGTGAAAATATTTGAAAGGAACCTACACTATTCTGTAGAGACCCCTATCAAAATAAACTCTTCTCGACTAGTCTAGTACTGGGCCAATGAATAAGGCACTTGTGCAGTATTGAGATCTTGAAACAATCCATTGCCTTATGTTTAAGGCAATGTGCACAGCAGATGGGGCAAATGCAATGAAATTAACCCTTACATTATTGACCAATTAGCTGTTCACAATAACTTTGAATTAGCTGTTCGATAAGGTTTTGGAAACCATGTTTGTGTACACCAAGTAAAGGGATCCTGTATTGTGTTTTCTCAGAGCCAGGGGTAGAATTCCTGCTGGCATGAGAACAGGTAGTGTAGAGCTGGGCCCAGGGACAGAGGCAGAATTCTGGTCAGCAGGAAGGGCCGAGGTCATTTTCTGCTTCTTCTGAACTGGCCATCCATTTGAAGTCATGAAATCTGTAGTGTATTATTGATAAGCATACTTTTTATACTTTTGCTCCTTCAGTTAGTTGATAAGTACTTCATCTTATCCTTAGTCAATAAACTTTTGTATAATTTGCCAATTTGGTGTCCGAGTCTTTGCCTGATGGTTATATCTGTCAAAATAAAACATGTTAAACGGTTAATAATGACATCAAGTCTAAATTTATCAAAAGACCCTCTTTTTTAAATGTAGACATAAAAGTACAAAAATGACTTACAAGGATGTTGCCAGAACTGAGTGTGTACAATAATCTGGAAAGACTGAACAAGCTGGAGCTCCTTTCCTGTAGAAAAGAGACTGAGAAGTGACCTAATACAGGTCTTTACAACTATGAAGGAGTTTGGTGGGGTAATCATTAAGAAAGATGCTTCCACTGGTGAACGAATCCAAAAGAAGGGACCATAAATATAAAATGGCCACTAATAAACCAATGAGAAATTCAAGAGAAGCTGAGAGTTGAGACATGAAACTAGCTACCATATGGAGTGGTTGAGTCAATTAAGATAGCATTTCTGGGGACACAAGATAAATACATGAAGAGAAAGGAATAGAAACTAATGCTGACAAAACAAGATTAAGCTGGGAGGAAGCTCCTGTGCAGCATGAACGCTAGCATAACAAAAACAGAAACCTGGAAAAACTCAGCAGGTCTGGCAGCATCGGCGGAGGAGAGCACAGTTGACGTTTCGAGTCCTCATGACCCTTCAACAGAACTAAGTAAAAATAGGAAAGGGGTGAAATATAAGCTGGTTTAAGGGACGGGGGGGTTTGGTTGGGACAAGCAGCCAGTGATAGGTGGAGATAACCAAAAGATGTCACAGACAAAAGGACAAAGAGGTGTTGAAGGTGGTGATATTATCTAAAGGAATGTGCTAATTAAGAGTAGAAAGCTGGTTAGACAAGGTACAGATAGCTCTAGTGGGGGTGGGGGAATACTAAAAGCGCTAAAAGGTAGAGATAAACAATAGGTGGAAATACATTTAAAAATAATGGAAATAGGTGGGAAAAGAAAAATCTATATAAATTATTGGAAAAAACAAAAAGGAGGGGGAAGAAACGGAAAGGGGGTGGGGATGGAGGAGAGAGTTCAAGATCTAAAATTGTTGAACTCAATATTCAGTCTGGAAGGCTGTAAAGTGCCTAGTCGGAAGATGAGGTGCTGTTCCTCCAGTTTCTCTTGAGCTTCACTGGAACAATGCAGAAAGCCAAGGACAGACATGTGGGCATGAGAGCAGGATGGAGTATTGAAATAGCAAGCGACAGGGAGGTCTGGGTAATGCTTGCGGACAGACCGAAGGTGTTCTGCAAAGTGGTCACCCAGTCTGCATTTGGTCTCTCCAATGTAGAGGAAACCGCATTGGGAGCAACGAATGCAGTAGACTAAGTTGAGGGAAGTGCAAGTGAAATGCTGCTTCACTTGAAAGGGGAGTGTTTGGGCCCTTGGATGGTGAGGAGAGAGGAAGTGAAGGGGCAGGTGTTGCATCTTCTGCGGTCGCATGGGAAGGTGCCGTGGGAGGGGGTTGAGGAGTAGCGGGTGGTGGAGGAGTTGACCAGGGTGTCACGGAGGGAACGATCCCTACAGAATGCCGCCGGGGGGGGTGAAGGGAAGATGTGTTTGGTGGTGGCATCATGCTGGAGTTGGCGGAAATGGCGGAGGATGATCCTTTGAATGCGGAGGCTGGCGGGGTGATAAGTGAGGATAAGGGGGACCCTATCATGTTTCTGGGAGGGAGGAGAAGGCGTGAGAGCGGATGCGCGGGAGATGGGCCGGACACGGTTGAGGGCCCGGTCAACCACTGTGGGTGGAAAACCTCGGTTAAGAAGGAGGACATGTCAGAGGAACTGTTTTTGAAAGTGGCATCATCAGAACAGATGCGACGGAGGCGAAGGAACTGAGGGAATGAGATGGAGCCCTTACAGTAAAGCGGGGTGTGAGGAGCTGTAGTCAAGGTAGCTGTGGGAGTCGGTAGGCTTGTAATGGATATTGGTGGACAGTCTATCACCAGGAATTGAGACAGAGAGGTCAAGGAAGGGAAGGGAAGTGTCAGAGATGGACCATGTGAAAATGATGGAGGAGTGGAGATTGGAAGCAAAGTTAATAAATTTTTCCAGGTCCCGACGAGAGCATGAAGCAGCACCGAAGTAATCATCGATGTACCGGAGAAAGAGTTGTGGGAGGGGGCCAGAGTAGGACTGGAACAAGGAATGTTCCACATACCCCATAAAGAGACAGGCATAGCTGGGGCCCATGCGGGTACCCATAGCCACACCTTTTATTTGGAGGAAGTGAGAGGAGTTAAAGGAGAAATTGTTCAGTGTGAGAACAAGTTCAGCCAGACGGAGGAGAGTAGTGGTGGATGGGGATTGTTCGGGCCTCTGTTCGAGGAAGAAGCGGAGAACTGCCAGACCATCCTGGTGGGGATGGAGGTGTAGAGGGATTGGACGTCCATGGTGAAGAGGAGGCGGTTGGGGCCAGGGAACTGGAAATTGTTGATGTGACATAAGGTGTCAGAGGAATCACGGATGTAGGTGGGAAGGGACTGGACAAGGGGAGAGAGAAGGGAGTCAAGATAGCAAGAAATGAGTTCCGTGGGGCAGGAACAGACTGACACGATCGGTCTGCCGGGACAGTCCTGTTTGTGGATTTTGGATAGGAGGTAGAAGCGGGCCGTCCGAGGTTTCTGTAGGGATCATTCCCTTCGTGACACCCTGGTCCACTTCTCCATCACCCCCTACTCCTCAACCCCCTCCCACGCGACCGCAGAAGATGCAACACCTGCCCCTTCACTTCCTCTCTCCTCACCATCCAAGGGCCCAATCACTCCTTTCAAGTGAAGCAGCATTTCACTTGCACTTCCCTCAACTTAGTCTACTGCATTCGTTGCTCCCAATGCGGTTTCCTCTACATTGCAGAGACCAAACGCAGACTGGGTGACCGCTTTGCAGAACACCTTCGGTCTGTCCGCAAGCATTACCCAGACCTCCCTGTCGCTTGCCATTTCAATACTCCACCCTGCTCTCATGCCCACATGTCTGTCCTTGGCTTTCTGCATTGTTCCAGTGAAGCTCAAGAGAAACTGGAGGAACAGCACCTCATCTTCCGACTAGGCACTTTACAGCCTTCCAGACTGAATATTGAGTTCAACAATTTTAGATCTTGAACTCTCTCCTCCATCCCCACCCCCTTTCCGTTTCTTCCCCTTCCTTTTTGTTTTTTCCAATAATTTATATAGATTTTTCTTTTCCCACCTATTTCCATTATTTTTAAATGTATTTCCACCTATTGCTTATCTCTACCTTTTAGCACTTTTAGTATTCCCCCACCCCCACTAGAGCTATCTGTACCTTGTCTGTCCAGCTTTCTACTCTTAATTAGCACATTCCTTTAGATATCACCACCTTTGTCCTTTTGTCTGTGACATCTTTTGGTTATCTCCACCTATTACTGGCTGCTTGTCCCAACAAACCCCCCCCCCACTCCTTAAACCAGCTTATATTTCACCCCTTTCCTATTTTTACTTAGTTCTGTTGAAGGGTCATGAGGACTTGAAACGTCAACTGTGCTCTCCTCCACCGATGCTGCCAGACCTGCAGAGTTTTTCCAGGTATTTATTTCTGTTTTGGATTTCCAGCATCCACAGTTCTTTGCTTTTATGAACACTAGCATAGCATTTACAGCTGACATAGACCCATGTATACATATGATTTGGTTTTGAAGACTATGGAACATCAGCTCAGTTTGCTGACATGAAAAATAGGTTGGTAAATAGAATAGGTAATACATTTAAAAGTAAACATGGGAATATACACTTAAAAGAAAGACACAAAATGTGGATGAGCAGATAGACCTAGGGGTTCATAGTTATATGGGTTACACACAGCACATTAACAGGCCATTGGACACAACTGCATGGCTTTTATGCTCCACTCAAGCCTCCTCCCATCTTTCATCGTA
This sequence comes from Cetorhinus maximus, assembly GCF_964194155.1. Classification (NCBI taxonomy): domain Eukaryota; kingdom Metazoa; phylum Chordata; class Chondrichthyes; order Lamniformes; family Cetorhinidae; genus Cetorhinus; species Cetorhinus maximus. The sequence continues at coordinate 90,798,660 of NC_135896.1, forward strand.
TCCTTCTATTCCCTTCTCCCTCATCTGCTTGTCTAGCCTCCCCTTAAAATTATCTATTTGCTTTAACCAATACAATATTTGGAGCTTATTCTATCACAAATGGACCTCCCATGGTATAAGGAATGTAGTTGCTATCTTGCCTGTTTTTGTCTGTTCTTCTGCTGCTCTTAGCTAATCTTTTTGCTTGTCCTGTTTTCTTCTGCTTTTTTGCTAAGAAATCATTGTTTGTAGGATGCTCAGTGAGAAGCTAGCAGAGAAGTGTTTAGTTGTTACCATCTATTTCCTTTCTACTTCCTATCCCTTTGATCTGTCCTCTACCACATCACCATTCTACTATCCTCACTGCCACCAGCCCTCAATTCCTATGACTATACCCATCCACTCAGCCATTTTATTCTCTTCTTCATAACCCTTAATCCATCCTCACTTGCTCCCTCTAAGATGGATGCTGACAGGCCAGAGGATCACATGTTACTATTCACCCCCTCTCCCTCACTCCTATTTTGCTCAAGCACCATTGTTTGCTTTCACTACTTGTCTCTTTGATAAGGTCTTTCAAGTATTCAGGATAGTCCAAAGTGCTTTTAGCCAGTTTATAGAAGTTTAGTAATTGCCATCAAAGCACTAAGGTCCCATGGTCAAGGGATATGCATTGCTCAGGTCACCAGCAGTATTCACCTTTGATTGCACCATGAATCTTTGTCTATCTGAACAGGAAAACTTGGTGTCACATTGAAAGGACACAGGTCAAGAAATTTGTTCACACCCTATTCGGTTTTCAGAAGCAAAAGGGGCAAGCACAAAGGGTGTGCTCCTTATGAGCCAGAAGTGGGACACACCTTCCCCATATTGGTTCAGGCCTCTCTGTAGGGATTCAGAACACTTGCCAAAGCAATTAAAATAAGGATCCATTTGCAAGCTGCCTCAACTCCTGACTCAGGCCACATGGTAAACGTGTTCAGCAACTCATGGCCCTTAAAGGCATGCAGCAATGCTATTTAAAGAAATCATGCACAGTACTTACAAGTTAGTCCTTGGTTTGTCATTTCAGACTGTTGGTTAACTTGAGTGTCTTTTGGCCCTGACTCTTGAGGACAAGATTTTGCTGGTGTTGCACTATTACTGGCTGCCTGCACAGTTTGACTGCAGTAATTGGTCCAGAGAAACCCTTAAGGTCCATCTTCAGTTCATTGACTAGGAGTTTTTACATGTCTCCATAACTCCCAACACTCCTGAGCCTCCCCACCCGCAGATATAGCTTATCCCCTTACACCCAACACCACTACTCTGTTGAACGCTGGTTGAACTATGTAGTTGGGGGGCTGGCAGTGTCAGAAGAGGGCAAAGTGTTGCAGTTGCTTTTGTGCTGGCGTGTTTCAATGCTCCACCTGATTCACTTAAGAACTGTGTTCCTGAGGAGGCTTTATGCCTGCTAGGGACATCTCTATGTACATCAGTTTAAAAACCTGGCTAAGTATCGGATAAACTGCCCATTTTGCATGTTAAGACCATCAGCAAAGACTCCCACGCAGCTATCGGAGGCTCTTGGTTCCAGCATAACCGGGCCGGCTCCCCAGAATCATTGTAGCCCTCGAAAGCAGTGAGCATCTCAGCGTAGAGTAGCATGCCAACAAGAAATGCAGAGTGCAATCCAATTATTCAAGAATTACTACAATTAAATGGCAAATAAAATGAGGCTCTCACCACAAGGCCTGCAAAAGTCCTAAAAATACTGTAGTCAAAGTTGGTGAGGAGCTCTTGAGACAGAGGGTGGCACCCTGCCTCTGAGCCAGAGCTACAGGTTCAACTCCAACTCCAGGAAGATGTGGTCATAATGCAGCCAAACAGATCGAGCATCAACTTGTAATTGCTTTCAACATACACCAATGGCAGGCACCATGAGTGGGAGATATTCCTGGTCAATCATGTGATGGAAAGAAATTGGAGCCCCAGTATCCATAGCATATACATGCATGCAAAAACACATGTTGTCAGAGTGAGTCCTAGAGGGCCATTTGGTTCCACTGGCTGGATATCCACTGTGGATCAGATTGGTGCAAACAGCATGGGGTTTGACCTGTTCCAGCTGGGGTGGATTTGGGACCTGCCGCCTTGCCCTACTTGTGCCGGAGGTTGTGGCACTGTGGGTCGGACCAGCCTTTGGGCAGAGAACTCAAGGTGATCAAAATGGTGCACCGTGAATCAGGTATTCAGGCCTACTTACCTAATTTAGGAAAATGCACATGGAAACAAGGGCTGATCTTCTCTGACCATACCATTGCAGAATCAGACCAATAATCCAATGTGCTTTGCAAAGTAAGAGATCAATGTAATAGATGTGAAGTTCTCTCATCTTCACTATTTACAAGCACTTTAAAACAATTTCATTAACTTTACTTGCAATTGAAGGAAACTAACAGAGAATGAAATATGGCTTTGGTGATCACTTAAATAAACCAGAGCTACAAAGACAATGGAGTTGCTCTGACTCCTCCCAACTCCCTCCTCCAAAAAAGATAGGTTGAGGAAGTTGTGACACTAAATCCACATTTCAGTTGTTGAATGAGGAACAAAAACTTAAAAATTACTGACTACACAAAACAAACTTGTACATTAAGAAAAATGTCAATATTTCAGAGGAGCATTCAAACCACTTATGCAATGCAATGAAATATCCAAAAGTCCAGTTGGGAAAAATGCACATTTTAATTGAGTTACATTTGCAAGTTTTACAAACAAAAAAAATAATGAAATGCAATTATATATACCATTGGGAAAGTACTAATGCAAATTTAGCTGCATCTTTAAAGTAACATTAATTGAACATTATGGTATATTAAGGTATGTGCATACATTTTTTTCAAACTACTGCATATGTAAACAATACAATTCCAACATACTTCCAATAATTGCAAGCACTCTAGCCTCAAGTAAAAGACATTAAAGTTTCATATTTCTTGAGACATATTCACTACTTTCTACTTACATTAACTTCCATTTACTTGGGTAAAAGTCCACTTTTACTATATTAACAGTCAGTACATACTGCTTAATCGGCACTTGCAACAGAAGGCGATCTTGACACTGACCGAGAACGCGAGCGAGAACGAGATCTTGGCCGTTCCAATGATGCAGGCGATTTGGACGGCGAAGGCGAACGGGCCTTTTGCTCCCTGGCAGGGACACGAGATCTACTGCGAGAACGGGATTTACTGCGGCTTCTACTCTTTGACCTACTGTAGGATTTGCGGCTCCTGGAGCGAGACCGACTACGAGATCTGGAAAACGTACGGCTACGTGAACGTGATCTGCTGCGAGACCTAAACGTCCAGGGGAAATAAGAACTGCCTATTTAGCATGTGTAGTCAGTGTTTTTCATCAGTCATTACAAAAAACTAATCTATATTAGTGACAGTAATACAGCTTAAATGCCAACACCATTTTTTTTGCTGATTGGATTTCCAAAAGTGACGTCACCTCTTTGCAACTGCTGTCACTATGGCAAAATATTTAAGAAACACAAACTTTTGTATATGCCACCCCCACTCCAAATTGTACAAATGCAATCTTCCTTTTATATCAGTTATAATACAGTCAAAGGCTCGTATATGTTTGAAAGCTTGGCCATCTTCCTGCGAAGCAAATGCAAGAATTTTCTATTCTTCTACAAATGCCGAAATATGTATTCTTCAGCCCGTTAAAGCAAGTCACCAACAGAAACTAAATGCATGTTCTGATTTATAATTAATGGAAGCTATGATGTCTCTGTAGCTGATATTTCAAATCAACAATGCAATTATCTAACATTTCACTTGGAAATAAAACCCAGATGAGATCATTTTATGTGGCACTTACCTATGTTTAGGTTCCTCAATCAGCCTGATCTTTCTTCCATTTATTTCTGTGCCAGAGAGTTTGTCAACAGCATTCTTCAAATCACTATACGAGGCAAACTCAACAACCCTAAAAAGAATATTTAATATTTTCCCATGAAATTCAACTTTTTCCAATTTGAACCCATTACTCAAGCACTTTAAAAATTTCCAGACAAAAAGTTGATTCCAAGTCAAAGGAGGGCTAACTAAAAGCTTAAATAAAGAGGTGCGTTTTAACAAGGGTCTTATGAAATGGTGTGGAGGAGAGAGAATCCGAGGTCATAGGGTTCAGATGGCTGATATCCACCAGCAATGATGTGTGCACAAGTAGCCAGAATTGAAGAAATGCAGAGTCATGGAAGACTGAATCCTCCAGAAAAAGGCGAGGGCACGAACAAAGTTAAACATGAAGATGAAAATGTTACTTGAGATGTTAGGGGACTAGGGAACAACGTAGGTTGATGGTTGACCTGCTTCCCATATACTATCTCCCAGATCCAGAGTTTTGGATTAGCTCACGTTTATGAAGGGTAGAGGTGTTGTTGCAGTCAACGTTCTTGGTCACGAAGATGTAAATGAGGGTTTCAACAATTGAAGGGTTGAGGCAAGGGGAAGAGGCAGGTAATGGAGTCAGCTCTGGGGTAAATAGAACCCCAAAGTTGCCAACAGTCTGATTCAACCCAAGACTGTGGCTGGGAGGAGAGCAAAATCAGTAGCGAAGGTATGAAGTTTACAGTGAAGGGCCAAGATGATAGTTTTGATCTTCCCAGTATTTAACTGGAGGAAATTGCAGCTCATGTTGCAATATCAGTCAAGCAAGCTGACAGAAGATATAGTGGTGGGTGTCATAAGAGATGGTGGACATCAGCATACATGTGGAATTTGACTCAATGCCTTCTGATGACATTTCCAAGGCCAGCATTTAAATGAGATTACATCAAAGTTGATTTCAAAATATTAAGGTTACTGCCACCAAGGACTATAATTCTGGTACTATTGGTGCAAGTTTGAAAACTGTTGTGCAGCTGGATTGACAAAGATTGTTTTCTTTTACTGAGTGCTAATAGGCAAATTTTTCCCATTTAATCATCAAGCTTTTGTGAACACATCAACTTAATTCATTCCTTTAACTTACCCTTCATTCATTTTGTGCCTGTGCGCGTCCGCAAAGGTAACTTCTCCAGCCTGTCTCATGAAATCTTTCAGATCCTATACAAGATCAGATCAGTTAGGTAAAACACAAATGCATACTTACTCAAGTCATCTTCTAACAAAGTTACTACAAAAGAAACCAAAGCTAATTTCATCAAAATTTATTACCTTCCTGTACAATTCCCTAGGCTATTCAACCAGCCAAATGCAAGAAGAACTTGCAGAGGTACCATCACGACTGACGACCCGATGGTGCTCTTCAGCACCCACTCGACGTGAGCCTTCCCGGACATCACCCATCCTAAAGGCGGGCTTTGGCGGTGCCATGGGAACAGGAATTGCTAAATCTTGTGTTGTTACCAAGGGCTCCTCACACTTCAAATCGAGCTTCCAAACAAACCTACTAGCGAATTTCTTTCAATCAAGGACCTCATTTTAGAGTCAGCTCTCACAACTCGACTTTTGGACAACTCGTTACCAGCATTTTCAGAGGCGCAGGAACGAACCCCGGCACTTAAGCTAGCGCCCACCAATGTTGGTCAGACCAGCATAATACAGATCACCAACTGATTGAAACGTAGGACTGGCAATTCAACTAGGCCCACCAAGAGACCAAGCCAGAGCGATTAGGAAAACGTCACTCGTCACAAGGCCAACGATACGAGAGGCTGGTAAATAAAGGTTTTAATATTTGGTTAAAGTTTGCACATAATTCAACACAGAAACCAAACAAAAATGTCACATTTAAGGTTTTCAAATAAGTAAGCAATTTAGACAAATTACATCATTATGAATGTTAACTGTTAACACTCTTAAAGTTGCAGTACTTAATGAAAATTTTATAAATGGACAAATTAAAATTAGTTCAGTATTGTGCATCTTCAAATCAATTTCCTTTTACCACTGTTCTTCCTTCCCTAGGTCAGCCTTAGTAATTGAAGTTTGACAAAGGCAAAAAAAATCTAGGTGCATCTTGGGCCAAATTTCTTGACAACTTGCCCACCAACCCTGGCCAAAATTTTAAATAGGTAATTATTTTGAAAAATGGAAATAAAGTCAAATGATGTCAATTTAGTGACTTTAATTGGATTGACATTAGGGATTGCACAATACCAAGCAGCACTTGGGAAGGAAGAAAAACATCTACCACGATGCTGATTTCTGACCACTATCAGCAACCTCTGCTAGAAACATGACTCAGCAAAACACAATGTCAAGATGGGGCTTGACTGCAATGCCAAATAGAATTGTTTGCCAATGGTCACCATCCAACCTTACATACAGGTAATTGCAACTTGGTCAAAGTTATGGAGAATCAGTACTCTCCATGGAATCGTACCCAGCATGAGCCACTGGCTTTAGAACCGAAGAAAAAAAATCTGAGGGACAAGTGGAGGTAGAAAAAAGAAAACATCTAAACTTAAGGAACATTCCATCAGTCTCTAATTAGGACTTGTAAACAATACTGCATATTTGACACTTAAAGGCTCTTAAGATAAAAGGCAAGTTTTTGGATTACATTAATTAAGCCCTATTGGCAAGATTCAAACAAGAGTCAGGTCACGAAGTTTCTGCAGTTTTCTTGAATCCAAATGCTACTGGGAAGACAACAACATGGTATGGCATCTTGTGTTTGCATGAACAGTAGTAGCACCATCTATGAAATACATCCTTTTGAGATAATTCTCTTTCTAGAAGAGAAACTCTCAGTTCATCCATCTGTTTACAATCCATTAGTATTCTCTTGCCCACACAAAATTACCACAGAAATTAAGTAACTAATTCCACACTTTCTAAACAGAGCAAGACAAATTTCAGGTTCCAATCCTTACTTTAATGCCAGTAACTTTCTTGTAACAATAGTGCAAGCTTTGAGTAACATTTTAATTGAAGATTTTCGCAGTCCCCGTTAGAGGTCCTCACCAGTAATACGTACTGCCATATCCATCTGTTTTTTGCTGTAAAAATCTCAGCTAACCTTGAAAGCACTCTTCACATTATAGCAACAGGATCACAAAATACAACTCACTGTTATATGCAACATACCTGCCAACTAATTCTTGAAGACAAATTCTCAACAATGAGTCTGTTCTCTGTACGAACTGGAGGTCCATTTCTGAAACAAATCACATGAACTGAGATTCACAACTGTGTTCAGTGAGGAATCCTATGTTCAACTTTTACTGGAATTTAATTTCTATCAGGCAAACGCCAAGTCGTGGATTTTTGCCATGTGATAGTAAAGAGTTTCAATGCGATGACTCAGGAACCAATTTACTCAGACATTGGTACCTCACAAATCACTAGAATTTTGCTGCGATGAATTGGTGCCCAGCAATGAGGAAATGATGCTGATCCTATGAATTAGTGAGATAATTTTCAGGATTACACTACCCAACATACATGGCCTTATGTGAAGTGTCGGTGACATTCCAGTGAGACAAATACCTGTAAATCAATTCAAATACTTGATAGGTCATGGAGGTACATCCAGCTAGCAAATATGATAAAAGAGTTTAAAACTGGTGATGAGATAATTCATTTAAAAAAAATTCTCATTTCATCAAGTGTATTTTAATGCACTTTGCTGGATATAAAGTACTTCTGGGATTTTCTGAAGAATTAATTTTAAGTGCTACATCAATTCAAACCATTTCTTTACAATAGCTATTCACTCAAGACATCTACAGCCTCGATATTAACCTCTACATGACAGGAGCTAGGAGTTAAAAACGGGAATATGTTTAAAGGGTGACAGTTATTGGGGCACCCAAATGTCCACTGTGGGACACAAGTTATTTAAATCTGACTCCCACAGTGCCAATGGGACCTGAAATTAAAATTTGCTGCTGCTGTATGGATTTGGGAAAACCAGACTGAACAAAGGCTCGAGCTGCCGGCTTCAAGTGTTGGAGGAGGATGATCTACCCAGCCCCGAAAGGAAGGCCCCACACACCTGCCATCTCCCCAACTCCAATTGCTGGGAATAGTCTCTGGCCACAGCCATCTGTTGCTGCTGTTAGGATTTTCCAATTGGAAGGAAAGTGACCAAAAATGTTAAAGGGATCCTGCCGTTAAGCTTGGTGGTCCCCGGCCTTGCTTGGGGGAGGGTCATCTTGCATGCGTTGCTTATACGTTACGTTGAAAACAATCCTCTAAATGAAATTATCCTCAATTTTTCAAATAGCACATACAGAAATCAAATCAATCTCTAAGCTTCCCAACAAAATTCTTGTTTGTGTTTATTTGCAACCCCACTGTTATTTTCTCATTCGACCAATGATTTATTTTCTGTTGCTGCTCTACTTGTCCAGCACTGATATTTGACTGAACAGAGACACCGAACAGGTTGACTAGCAATAGGCAGTAAATCACTGCACAAGCTGGCAAGAACAATGCAAGCATGAAAGAGCAGCATTGTGATAGCTGCAATCAAATCAAAATCTCCAAGTCACAAACTGCTGGATTGCACCTCCTTACTTCACAATCCAAATCACTCCAAAACTAGTCTGTAAGTATAATCCAAAGGTATTTTAATATTCAGAAATACATAAAACTATATGTGTAGCCATTGCATGGAAATTTATGCAAGTTTAGCATGACAAGGAAGGTATTGTTTGCAAGAGGATCTTTTCTCCCTACTCTAAAACAATGCTTTGTTTCTTTACTACTACAATTACCACTCTGCCTTTTGTTCCATGACATCTTTTGTTATTCCTCTCCTACCCTCCATCCTATTCCAGGCCTTCCCTTTTGTTCAACCCCCACCCCCCCCCTCAACAGTGTAAAATCCCACATTTTTACCTTCCTTCACTTCTGAAGAATTATATTCAACTCGAAACGTTTCTCTCCAAAGATTCTGCTAGGCCTGCTGAGTTTTCCCAGGACTTAAAAAAAATTAAAATACTACCAGGATCAAAAATTATGTTCAATTTTCCACTCCCTTATAATTGGCATTGAGGCCAATTATAGCACTCTTGTTGCTCTACCAAAGATTAGCACAGGCTGGAGATCGAACCTGGAGTTATTTCTCCCTTATGCACAGCTCAGCTATTTACTGGGTCATGTTGAGTGAGCCAACAGTGCAGCTCCTGTTTAAATTGTCTCACCTTCCCTCACTCCGTGGACGGCGTGGGCTAAAGCGACCTTGATAGCGTCCTCCTCCACGACCCCCTCTAGGCCGTGCTCTAGCATGTTCAACAGTAACTCTGCAGAAACAAAATATTCTCTTAATGAAACACCCCATTTTAAAATGAAGAAAGTTACAACTACAAAGCAACCTTTTTGACTTGTTTTACCTTTCACTACACAATTCTTTCCCATCCAATTCATAAACGGCATCATCTGCATCCCTGTGATCTTCAAACTCCTAATAGTAGATAATAAAGTATAGCTAAATTGATATGCACAAGTTGGTTTATTCCATCAAAAATTGCATTTCTGAATATTTTCTTGGTTTGAGTTACAATGTTCAAATTTGTTGAACTAAAAAGCAACCTTACCACAAATCCAAACCCATTCTTCAAGTCAATTTCCTTTATTCGCCCATACCCTTTAAAGAATTTCTCCACATCCCTTTCTCTGGCATGAGGGCTTAGTCGACCAATGAACACACGGGAGCTCATTTTGTCTGGTGGCATTCCATAGAAAATAAAGTTAGAAATAAGGCGGATTAATTTTGGATATTGAACGTAGAACTTTGATTTTATACACATTCAGTAGACAAATCAAAACCGATCTATTGTGGCATTGCTCCCCCAAGTTGAATGATATGACACTGACGACGATAAAGGTGTTATGCCATACAATGGGAAGTAAGGCTGCGTAGACTATGCTTGTGTATATATTTTTCTTTGCATACAGAAACTTGAGCTGTGATCTACTCGAAGCATGATGAAAGTTGATAAAGGAAGTGAAATATTTTCCCCTTGTGGGAGAGTCCAGAATAAGGAGGCATAAGCTTAAAAATTAGAGGCTGATCAATCAGGGAGGGGTGGGGGGAGGTCAGGGTGCTGTAGCCTACCATTATAACAGCAGGGAGTAATGGATATTTGGGTCAGGAAAAGGGAAATGGTCAGATAACGTTATAGGTACTTCATGCAGTAGATGATAGTGGTAATTGGCAAGATGAGTTAAAATTGGAAACGGTGATGAGCAGGAATACATAGAGGTGTTTGGAGCAGGAGGTAGCAAAGGAGAATGCAAAAAAAGTGACAAAAATATAGTCATTCAGGATTGGAGGAGCAAAACATACCAAGGAAGTGGGAACAGGAAGAAGGATTCAGCCGTTTAGTGTGGGAGGTGAAGAGAGTGAATTGGTCAAGGGCTTACAGAACCTGGGAGTCCTGAGTGAGCAGTAGGCACTGATAAACGGTTTGCATTTGAGTGTTGGAGAATTGTAGTGGCTTTATGGGCTGAGTATAGTGGAATTATTGGAAAGTTATGACGGTCACTCAAACGTCCTCACCTCCACACACTCCCTACAAACTCTTATCTCACTTTGGCTCTTCACATTTATCACTTCTAATCTAGGTTGGTTGCTGTGCTCAGAAGTGATAGTTTTCACATGTGCGTGAAGTGCAAATAAAACCCAGCAACGTGGATAAAAAGAAATGGCCAATTTGTGACAAAGGTCACATGCTGAGGATAGGTATACCCATCACAGGGCAGACCAAAGGCAAAGAAGATTGAGTGAAACTGAAATCAGGCAGCAATGGGCCAATACAGGAGCAACAGGAGGACTAAGCACATTTCGCACAAAGTAAAATGCCACAGGGCAGCAGGGAGATGGGAATAAACTACATAAGAGCACTTTTTGAAGGACAAGTATTACATAGCAGAGATAAAACAGAACATATAAATTTTAATGTACTACCCTCTGATAAACTGCCAAACTATGGTACAGCCCTCCTGCATTGCAGGGCATGTTTGGATACATTAATTCAGATTGCTCACATGAAGCTCTTTGCTACAATGAACAAAAACAAAAGTTTTGCTTATTCAAGTAGCTTACTATTAAAAAAAAACTCGGAGTAATACAACTGCAAACTCCTTAAAGATAGTTACTTTTCCACGATTATTTCCAAGGTTGCATTTTGAAATATCCAACTCGGGAGGAACAGAATGATTGGAATCGCGGGGTTGGGGGAAAAAAAACGGGCTTTCCACCCACCCCCACATCCAAATACTCTTTCGGTGGGGCGGGGGAACATGCCCACGCCATGCGGATGGTATCAGGCGAGAACAGGGCTGGGCGGTGGGCCCTCCCCCTGCTGCTTTCGCCAGCGCCATGTGCACAATTGAGGCGGCGGAAAACGTTGGATTGAATATTATAGACTTGAACTCAACTTTCCGACCTGAAAACAGGGGAGGGGGGATAAAAAGGGGGTGAGTGGAAAATGAAGCGACACTGGGAGGAAATGGAGACCTGGTATTAACACACACCCGGGGCGGGGCGCCTCTCGTGGGAATGAGGCCCTCAACCCCCGCGAACAAAACCCTCGCCTCCTCGAGGCGCCAGGCCCAGCAGAAAACTGCCGAGATGGGATTTACTGCGGGGAGAATCCCGGTTTACACTTCCCCCCCCCCCCCCCCGGGCCCCCGGTTTACTCCCTCTCCCCCCACCCGGGCCCCGATTTAATCTCTCCCTCCACTCGGGCCCCGGTTTAATCTCTCCCTCTCCCTCCACTCGGGCCCCGGTTTAATCTCTCCCCCCACTCGGCCCCCGGTTTACCCTCTTCCCCCAACTCGGCCCCCAGTTTACTCCCTCCCTCTACCCCCACTCGGGCCCCGATTTAATCTCTCCCTCTCCCTCCACTCGGGCCCCGGTTTAGTCTCTCCCTCTCCCCCCACTCGGGCCCCGGTTTAATCTCTCCCTCCACTCGGGCCCCGGTTTAATCTCTCCCTCTCCCCCCACTCGGGCCCCGGTTTAATCTCTCCCTCTCCCTCCACTCGGGCCCCGGTTTAATCTCTCCTTCTCCCCCCACTCGGGCCCCGGTTTAATCTCTCCCTCTCCCCCCACTCCCCCCACTCGGGCCCCGGTTTAATCTCTCCCTCTCCCCCCACTCGGGCCCCGGTTTAATCTCTCCCTCCACTCGGGCCCCGGTTTAATCTCTCCCTCTCCCCCCACTCGGGCCCCGGTTTAATCTCTCCCTCTCCCCCCACTCGGGCCCCGGTTTAATCTCTCCCTCTCCCCCAACTCGGGGCCCCGGTTTACCCTCTTCCCCCCCACTCGGCCCCCGGTTTACTCTCTCCCTCTTACCGGCTCCGACTCTCCGTCTGAAATGACGCAGGTGAAAATAAAAAACCGCCGCACAAAATGGCGGCCCACTCCTCGTGGCAGCCAATCAGCGCGCGGCTTCAGCGTCACTTCCGAACGTCAACGCGTCAGCCTCACCCCTCCCCCCTCATTTCCCCCCTACCCATATTCCGCCCAACCCCCCCCCAACACCCACCCGTCCTCATCCCCACATTTCCTCTACCCTTCCCCCCACCCATCCCCACATTTCCTCTACCCATCCCCACATTTCCCCTACCCATCCCCACATTTCCCCTACCCTTCCCCACACCCATCCCCACATTTCCTCTACCCTTCCCCCCACCCATCCCCACATTTCCTCTACCCTTCCCCACATTTCCTCTACCCTTCCCCCCCACCCATCCCCACATTTCCTCTACCCTTCCCCCCCACCCATCCCCACATTTCCTCTACCCTTCCCCCCCACCCATCCCCACATTTCCCCTACCCTTCCCCCCCACCCATCCCCACATTTCCTCTACCCTTTCCCCCACCCATCCCCACATTTCCCCTACCCTTCCCCCCCACCCATCCCCACATTTCCTCTACCCTTCCCCACATTTCCTCTACCCTTCCCCACACTCCCCCCACCCCCACCACATTCATTCCCCCTACCCTTCCCCACACTTCCCTCTCCATCCCAACTCTCCCCCCTTTGCTCTCACCTCTCCCCTTCACTCTTCACCTTTCCCCCTTCCTACTCCACCACCATCGCCCGAGAGTGTGACGGAGACAGGTTCAATTGTGACATTCAATTGGGAATTGGATTATTATCTGAAAAGGAAGGATATGCAGGATCTTGGGGAGAAGGTGGGGGAATGGCACTCAGTGAGTTGCTCATTCGGAGAGCCGGTGGAGACACAACGGGCCAAATGGCCTCATTCTGAGCTGTAACAATTCTATGATTCTGTGTCACAAACACAATCTCTTAGAGGTTGTCACAAATAAAATAATTTAACCTCAGGTCCAAAAAAATTGCATTTATATAGCACCTTTAATGTAATAAGATATTCCAGGGCACTTCTCAGGAGTATTGGCAAACAGAAATTTGTCTTTGAGCCATATATTAGAAGTGTTGGTGAAAAGCTTGGTCAGAGGTATTTTAAGTGTCTAAAAGCAGTAGAGGTACAGTACAGAGGTGGGTAGATTTAGGGAAGAAATCAAACTAGCATAAACTAAATCATTATTGTGATCAATTATACTATGAATGTCTTGTGGAGCCTACTGGCCACAGAAGACCTCAAGCTTAATGGTAGATGCCACATGGAAATCTGGTGTTGGTCAGCACATAAATGTTGAATGGCTTCAAAGTGTTGTAAAATTCGACTTCAAACTTGCACCGTTACTTTAAGTGTGCAACTAAACCTTCTATTTCCCTCACCATCCACGGCTCCAGCGACAATCTTACATCTGGGATTTGCAGCGGAGTCCTGGGCTTCACATGGTGCAGAGTGGAATGAAAAGTACTGAGTTACCGAACATGAGGGTTCATTATACAAAATGAACTATCCTTGTGAACTCAATGGGAGTGAGATTCTAAACTATAATAAAGTGATTGAAGTTGGTGTTTACCAATGTTGAAGTCACTGAACCTCAAGAGTAATTCATTGTGTACAGCATATTTTAATATAAATAGGCATACATTACATAGTTCTGTAGTATTCCGTTTATATGGTAGTTTTAACATTGAGTGCCAAGTTTCTCCAAAGTCGAGCTAAGTAAGAAACAATCATTGTTTAGCAAGAATAACTGAAAGCTAACTTGAAAAGTGTTTAAAAGAGAATTAGTGCAGTGGAGAGGCAGTGTCAGCTCAGCTGCCAGTTCTCTGCACAGGCAGAGAATGAGGATAGCAGCTCTGAAGATGGGTAGAGGGATGTGGGTAGAAGAGATAGTCTAGTCAGGAATCATGTCTTTGGTACAAGAGAACATGGCTGGCCAGTAAGATAGCTGGTAGAGTTTATATCAAGGATGAGATTGAAATGATAGGAGGACAGAAAAGTCAGAAGAGTCAGTTAGGGAAGTTTTGGTATAGAACAATGCTCATACACTGCCAAAAGCACAAATTCTCCTACACAGGATTATTCCCTCAATGACGTCTTTGATCTGAGCGGTAAACATATGGAGCCAGAGCCTGTGCTTGATGAGAAACACCACTTTCTCTGCACTTCAATGATTGAAGCAGAGCATCACAATTTAACAAATGCCAGCTTTATAAGTGAACTAGGAAATTCAACAGACCTCAGTTAGTTCAGACGTTTGTCTCTTGCATCAGATACTCCCTTGTGGAGTCTGATAACAATTAACATTGTAGCAACAAACTGCTGATTATTTATCTAGCCCATTGACTGAAAATGATTGTTTATCTGGCATTTATTACAATGACAATTAAGGGGTAAATGTTTAAGATGTTGTTTGTAAATTAATTAATGTACAAGTGATGTAGAAGATAAAAATTACTACTTTGCCCCTCCAACTTTTTACTTCACCTGTTAAAAGTTGACATTACCTTGGGCAGTTCAAAGGACATCAGCAATCCTTCATTACTGCCTCCAAGGTGTTATTCTTTATGTGTAAGTTACATTGAGTGTTAGGAGATTAATAGAGTGTGGAGAACCTTGTAACCAAGTACAATCCTATTTTCATTATTGCCCACTCAAGAATAATGATCAGAAACAGGTACCCTGGATGATTTTACCTGGTCAACTTTGCCTGGCCCCAGTTGAAGCATCATGACAGTTTCTATTTTATGTGCTCTATATTTCGTTTCTCACATTGGTCACTGGGTTTCTCTTTCCAATTTTCTCCCTGTTCCCTCCTATCAGCTTTCCATTTCTCCCCTTTCCTAGTCTCTACTTTTCTTTCTAGGATTTATAAGATTGCAAGCGTATAAACTATCATGCTCTTAAAAAGCTCACTTTGAGCAAGTGTCATTGCTTTGAAAAAGCTAGTTACTTTATAATCACTAAATTTCTGTACTGTTGCCTGTATATTTGTCCATAATTTCTGCTGTTCCCATGATGATCAAACATTACCATCAAATGGCCTGACCAGATGGCTAAATTCACACAAAGAGTGCCACAAGGCTATCTACACTTCGAAGAGCCCTACCCTAACATTAGTCAACATCGTTACAAGGGTGATACACAACTGGGGAGTAGGGACAATTAACAAGTTATCATAAAAGCAAAATACTGCAGATGCTGGAAATCTGAAATAAAAACAGTAAATGCTGGAGAAACTCAGCAGGTCCAGCAGCATCTGTGGAGAGAGAAACAGACTTAATGTTTTGAGTCCATATGACCCTTCTTCAGAGCTAAAGAGGTCAGGAGAAGGTCAAAGAAAAGGTATCTAAAATAGAAGGTCAGGGATAGGTGAGAGCACAGGAGAGATTGACAAAGATGTTTCTCTCTCCACAGATGCTGCCAGAGCTGCTGAGTTTCCCCAGCATTTTTTGTTTTAATGTTATATTAAAAAGTTATTTTAATTTATGGTACTGTTTCAATTCCTGAATTAGATTGCAAGCTTGGTTTGTTCACTGATTTCTATCTGTTGCTAGCTAGATATTTCTGCCAAAAAACCTCACCATGCATGTGGCTACTTTTTAGGCTAGCACTCAAAGGCGATAGTGTAAAACTGTGCTCATTCACTTTTGCCATTAGAATGTGCAATGTCTCAACTTCTGGCAAAGCATTTCATATTCCAACAGCTAACAGAATCACAGATCTTAAATTAGGTGGGTTTCAATTTTATTTATGAATTGCGTTAAGAAAATTTTACTTGATTTCCGATGCAGGAAAAGTTTACTGTGCAAAAATTCTGGAATGTACCTACAAAATGCAGCTGGTTCAAATCTAGGTATAGTTTTCTGCCAGTGAATAATTAATCTATCAAAACATATTTCTTTTAAATATTGCTGAAAAGAGAGGCATATTGCCGAAGCTTCTCATCTTACACTCATCAGGACAAACGCAAGAATGCCAAATTTCAAACAGTGTAATATAAATTGTTTGAAATTTGGCATTCTTGCATTTGTCCTGATGAGTGCAAGATGAAAAGCGTTGGCAACATGTCTCTTTTTTCAGCAATATTCACATTTCTCTTATTCAGTAACGTTTACATACGCAGAATATTAAGGCCCAATCAATCTTATACAGAAAACTGACACCTCATCATTGTCACAGCTCTAATTTCCCCTTCAAAAAAAATGTAACTGTTGCCGGTAAAACACAGAGAGCCTGTTAAAAAAAAATAATTGTTCAAATATTCAAAAAAATATTTGATTTGGAAACAGGAGTCAGATAGTGCAGAAGCTACATTTGAAGTGTAGTTATTGTTGCAATGATGGAAATATAGCAGTCAGTATGCACACAGCAAGGTCCCACAAAACAGAAATTAAATAAATGACCAGGACATCACAATCTTTACAGTACAGAAGGAGGTCATTCGGCCCAGTGAGTCTGCACTGGCTCTCTGAAAGAACATTCTACCTAATCCCACTCCCGTAACCTTGCACATTCTTTCTTTTCAGGTAGCAATCCAATTGCCTTTTGAATACCTCGATCGAACCTGCCTCCCTTTCAGGAAGTTTGTTCCAGACTTCAACCACCCACTGGATGAAAAAATTTTTCCTCACATCACTTCTACTCCTTTTGTCAATTATTTTGAATCTGTGCCCTCTAGTTCTTGGTGTTCTCTTGAGCGGGAACAGTTTCTCACTATTTACCCTATCCATACCCCTCAGGGTCTTGAATACCTTTCTCAAGTCTCCTCTTAGCCTTATTTTCTCCAAGGAAAACAGGCCCAACCTCGCCAATCTATCCTCATAGCTACAGTTGTTTGTCCCTGGAATCATGTGAATCTCCTTTGTACTCTCTCCAATGCCTTCACATCCTTACTCGAGTATGGTGGCCAGAACTGGATGCAGTACTGCAGATGAGACCTAACTCATGTCTTATACAAGTTTAACATGACCTCCTTACTCTTGTACTCAATGCCCCTATTAGTAAACCTAGGATACCAAATGCTTTATTAACTGCTCTCTCAACATGCCCTGCCACCTTCAATGACTTATGTACATATACACCAAAGTCCCTTTGTTCCTGCACCTTCTTTAGAGTCTCTTTCATTTTATACTGCCTCTCCACATTCTTCCAACCAAAATGAATCACCTCGCACTTTTCTGCATTGAACTTCATCTGCCACTTGTCTGCCCAATCCACCGATATGTCTATGTCTTTTTGAAGTTCAAGACTAGCCTCATCACAGTTGACAATGCTTCCAATCTTTGTATCATCTGCAAATTTTCAAATCATGCCCTGCACACCACAGTTTAGGTCATTAATATATATTAAGAGCAAAAACACAAGTTGAGGGGTTGGGTGGGGAGGAGTGGCAGCATTGATTAAAGATGGTATTACAGTTCCGGAGAGAGAGGATGTTCCAAAGGGGTCAAGGACAGAATCTCTCTGGCTAGAGGTAAGGAATGAAAAAGGTGCAATAACATTGATCGGTGTATTATATAGATCACCAACTAATGGGAGGGATGTACAGAAACAAATTTGTAAAGAAATTACAGAGAGGTGCAAGAATTATAGAACAATTATAATGGGGGACTTCAATTATCCAAATATAGACTGGGATAGGAATAGTGCAAAGGGGCAAGAAGGGCGAGAGTTCAAGATAATTTTCTGCAGCAGTTCGTTTCCAGTTCAACGAGAGGGCTGGCACTGTTAGACCTGTTTCTGGGGAATGAGTTGGCCCAAGTGGATCAAATAACAGTGCGAGAGCATTTAGGAGACAGTGACCTTTGTATCATAAGGTTTAGGTTGGCCATGGAGAAGGACAAGGAGCAATCCAGAGCAGGGATAATTAACTGGGGGAAAGCCAACTTCAATGGGATGAGAATGCAGTTGAGTCGAGTGAGTTGGAATCAAACCTGGGGATCTCCACTACAGACCTTCCTCCAATCTGAAAAACAACCATTTATCACTAGTCTGTTTCCTGTCACTCAGCCAATTTCTTATCCAAGTGTCTACTTTCCCTTTTGTTCCATGAGCTAGAATTTTGCTCACAAGTCCATAGTGTGGCACTGTATCAAATGCCTTTTGAAAATCCATATACACATCAACAGCATCGCCTTTTTCAACCTTCTCTGTTACCTCCTCAAAATAGTTAAACATGATTTTTCCTTAATGGATCCATGTGGACTTTCCTTAATTATTATGCACCTAAGTGACTATTGATTTTGTCCTGAACTGCAGCTCCCAGAAGTTTCTCTACCACTGAAGTCAAACTGACTGGTCTGTAGTTGCTGGCATTATCCTTGCACCCCTTTCTGAACAAGGGTGTAACATTTGCAATTCTCCAGTCCTTTGGCACCACCCCCGTCTAAGGAAGACTGGAAGATTATCACCAGTGCCTCTGAAATTTTCACTCTCAACTCCCTCGGTATCCTCGGATGCATCTCATCCGGTCCTGATACCTTATCAATTTTAAGTAAAGATAGCCTTTCTAATACCTCCTCCTTCTTAATTGTAAATTCCTCGTATTCACCAGTTACCTCCTTTCTCACCTTGGCTTGGGTAGCATCCTCTTCCTTTGTAAATACAGATGCAAAGTACTCGTTTAAAACCTCTGCTACTTCTCCTGTCTCCATGTGCAAGTCTCCTCTTTTATCCCTAATTGGCCCTACCCTTTCTTTTACCACCCTTTTATTATTTACATGCTTATAGAAGACCTTGGGATTCCCTTATATGTTTGCTGCCAGCCTCTTATCATGTTCTCTCCTTGCTTTTATGATTAATTTTTTCACTTCTCCTTTGGTTCTTCTATAATCAGCCTGATTCTTCATTGTATTTTCTACCTGACATGTCATACGTGTACTTCTTCCTTTTCATCTTCACTATTTCTCTCATCATCCAGAGTGTTATAGATTTATTTGACCTCCCTTTCCCTTTCAAGGGAATATAATATACCTTGACATTGCTTGCAATACTATCTCTTTGAAGATAGCCCATTGTTCAACCACCGTCTTTTCCGCCAATATTTGATTCCAATTCACTCGACTCAAATGCATTCTCGTCCCATTGAAGTTGGCTTTCCCCCAGTTAATTATCCCTGCTCTGGATTGCTCCTTGTCCTTCTCCATGGCCAACCTAAACCTTATGATACAATGGTCACTGTCTCCTAAATGCTCTCGCACTGTTATTTGATCCACTTGGGCCAACTCATTCCCCAGAACCAGGTCCAACAGTGCCAGCCCTCTCGTTGAACTGGAAACAAACTGCTGCAGAAAATTATCTTGAACACACTCCGAGAACTCTTGCCCTTCTTGTCCCTTTACACTATTCCTATCCCAGTCTACATTTGGATAATTGAAGTCCCCCATTATAATTGTTCTATAATTCTTGCACCTCTCTGTAATTTCTTTGCAAATTTGTTTCTGTACATCCCTCCCGTTAGTTGGTGGTCTACATACTACACCGGTCAATGTTATTGCACCTTTTTCATTCCTTACCTCTAGCCAGAGAGATTCTGTCCTTGACCCCTTTGGAACATCCTCTCTCTCCGGAACTGTAATACCATCTTTAATCAATGCTGCCACTCCTCCCCACCCAAACCCCAACTTGTGTTTTTAAGAAGCTGCTTGAGTGGTCAATGTTGGACAGGACTTCCCGCTCTTCTTTGAATAGTACCTTGGGGTCTTTTACATCTACCTGAAAGGGCAGATTTGATGTCTTATCCGAGAGAGGACACATCCAATATTGCAATGCTCCCTCAGTACAGCAGTGAAGTGCCAGCCAAAATTATATGTTCTACTCTCTGGATTGGAGCTCGAATCCACGATCTTTGACTTCAAGGCAAAAATGCTGTCACTGAGCCAAGGCTGACAAAGAAAAAGATGAAAATACAGTCAAATCGCGTTCTAATAAAAAGATCTTTTTAAAAAGGTCAAAGGTCACCACGCAGTTGCACTCAGGTAGCAAAGGCAAACATTTCATTCAAAATGCTTTCATTTGAAGAGATAGCAATTAAGTAGTCTAAGAAAATAAAATGTGTGATAATATTTATTTAGTTTCAATCAAAAGTATAATATATCAGTTATAATGAACGGAAAAACTAATATGAACTGGAGAATCTAAGATGTGCCAACAGCTTTTCACAAAAAACATTCCATTAGTTTACTCAATCAATCAATTATATATTCAATACCAAAGCAGCGTAGAACTTTAAAACCAGTTCCAATACAAGAAAATTTATTTTGCATGAATGGACTTTGTGTATTAAAGAAAGAGTCACATTTTACAGTTCAACAAAAATCTAGATGAACAAAGAGAAGCATCCACAAACGCACAAACTGTCTCAAGTAAAACGTGGCAAATATCAGTTTACAGAAGAAAACAGCTTTTCACAAACATTGTCTAATCAGCACTTTCCACCGAACGCGACCTGGACCTTGACTGGTTCGTCAATCCGGAAGGAGATTTTGATCTTGAATGTGCCTTCTTTGTTGGCTGATCTTTCCTGCCTGGCGATCTGCTGGCAGAACGGGACTTACTGCGACTCCTGCTTCTGGACCTACTTTTTGACTTTGAATGCCTAGGTGATGGTGACCTGCTGCGGGATCTTGAGGAGCTTCTAGAATGAGATCTGCTTCTGGTCCTGGAAATGAATTAGATGACCAAGTTTTTTCATTATCAAATATTTAGTCACAAGTCATCAACAACTTGATTTCTAAAGCTTATTCATGTAGAAAAGGTACCGCGCAGAGGTCATTTAAAAATATTTTCTTCCAGTAACATCTGTGAAGCATATACAATGTGCCCTGTGCCATATCCAGCACCAGCAATTTGAACAATCTGTGCGAAGATTGAAAAAAATTACCTGCTGAGATAATTCTGATCTTAATTATTTCCCCATCCCCCATAGTGACAATGGTATTGAGGGTAGTCAATGGCCATCTCCACATCAAATCAGAATTCCTACAGATTTTAGCTGATTGCGGCAAGTGGAAAAGGGGGAGGGGGAATGAGCAAGAATTCCCACTTCTCATTAACATTGAGCAGCCTGACTGGCAAGTACGTGTGTGATATCACGCAAGTGCAGGCTTAGATCGAGCTGTGATTTAGCCCTCCTCCATATGGTTAAGCAACTATAACTTGTATTTATATAGCGCCTTCAATGCAATAAAAATGTATCCAAGACATTTCACGGAGGTATCATAAAAAATTGCACACTCTGCCACATAAGATGACCAAAAGCTTGGCCAAACAGATAGGTTTCAAGGAATGTAGGAAAATGAAGGGGGGGGGGTGGAAGAGAAAGGTTTAGAGAGGGAATTCCAAAGCTTAGGGCCTTGGCAGCTGCAGGCATGGTCACTATAATGTTGCTTGCTTGTCACATGGATATAGTAATTAAGGACTTTTGTAAATTCAAAGGACAAATGCTAACAGTCTTAGTAACAATTACCTGCGTTTCCGATCTTCAATTAATCTTATTTTGCGACCGTTTATCTCCGCACCTTCCAGCTTGTTGAGAGCATTTTTCATATCGCTAGATGAGGCAAATTCAACCACCCTAAAACAAATAAAATTACATTTTGAGAAATTCACACCTTGTAATACTGATAATCATGCAATATTTTGCCTCCTGCTCAGGTGGTAAGGGCACAGCCAGGTATAAACTAAAGCAACAGCAGAAGATCCCCGGTTCAATCTCCAGCCTGTGCTGAATGTGCACTCACCCTATGCTGTCACTAGGACTATGCAGGAAATCAATAAGGATTCTCATCCTGATGGCTAAAGCGAATACCTGCTGCAATGTGAGCCTACATGGATACTGGGCAAGCGTGAGGTTGTGATGCCTTCCACAGTTTCAGGGTCCGCCAACGTTCAATTTTAGGGCTTGTCGTTGTTCAATGTCTGGGCCTACAGGTGAAGAATAGCCACTTAGGCAAAATAGTGGATGAAACCTGGTGTTGGTGGAATTAGTACAAGAACACGGATTAACTCCTTCAAGAAAACAGAAGAGAGAACATTGGAAAAGTGAGTTTTAAAGAAACAAATGTTTTAGGAAAGCTTATCAACATGTATAGATAGATATTTCGTCTACACTCCACTATTCTACCCGTTCTGTAACATGAACCACCAACTTGCCTTGGAGCTGCCCCCAGTGGATCGTGGCATGCATAATACTTGAAATTTCAGAATACAGTCACGGCTTCTATCCACAAGAAGAGGGATTCTAGTGAGCATAACATCTACTGAGGAATCTTGCTGATATCTGTGGTCTTTATAGTGTCTCTCTTGGAATTGCTGGAGACCGATATCAGATGCCAAGCAGTCACACAGGATAATCAGAAAGGAATTGGCTAGATTCCAATTTCAAGGCATATGAAGAACAGACTGCGGCTTTATTTGAGATTGTAAGGCTCAGTGAAAACAGGACTTGATTGATTTCCACAACACTTTCAATGTAATGCTTCTTCAACAAGCTGGGAGCCCTGGGAATATACGGCCAAATCTTGGATTTAATTTGTGATAGGTACTCCAGTTCAAAGCTCAATGCAAAGGTGGATAAGGCTCTCAAAATGGGAGTGAGACCAGGTGGTCATCAATGTTTTGAAAGACAACGTATGGCATGGGCTTGCAGTGCCTGTTCCAAATATTGCCTAAACTATTGGGACGCTGATTCTTGCAGATTAAATTGTGTTGTTGGTGGACCACCTAGAACTTTACACATTATTAAGCATCTTGAACAATGGGTTAATGTGTCGGATACTCTATTGGAGGCCAGAAAATGCAGCTATTAAGTTTTGCACAGCCCAAAAGATTATTGTAAAGCATTGTTTGGAGGGGAGTAGCTGCTCCATTTGTTGATTCACCTCATTACCTGAGGATCCCAATGTATGCAGACTTTAGCTCTGAGACCATTCAGAAAGGGCAAAGGACAATTTGATCATTCTCACCTACCTGCAAAGTTCCAGTGCAGGTAAAGTTTGTGGAATATTATATAGCAAAACTGAATTTTATGGCTCAGAGCGCCTCAGCATGCACCAAAATAGCTTCCTCTTGATCATGTGCAAAATCCAGGACCAGACAAAGGGGTTTGACAAGCCTGTATATGACATGTGATTTGAACATATATCCTGGGTAGATTCTTCCACTATGCTGAACGCATATCTCTTGTACAACTAAAGAGGAACCTATTGCTGGAAGACACTACTAATTGTCAGAGCATGTGCTCATATATCCAGCGCTCTGCAGTTACCACGGTTGGCTTGCAGAGAAGTTAGGCTGCTGGTGAAGCTCCATACCTACAACTAAGAGAACCACCATTAATGTGTCTATGCTATGTTCAAGAAGATGGTGGCAATACAATCTTACATCTTACAAGGAGTAATGCTGCTCACCATACTATGACAAGAAACTCCCGATACCTGCTGTCCACCTAATGAAGGCACAGCTTTGCACTTTTCTGTTATCTAATGACCAATTAGTGACTATACTCCTTAGGACAGGGAGACTATCATGGTGAAGTGGCTTTAAGATGACACATGTGATGATGGAAGTCAGCCCACTGTGGTAAACTCAATAATCCAATACCTGAACTAGATAAACATACAGCATTCCAAGATACTAGTGATGATAGCTAACCAGTTTGGCTCACTACTGGAGCCAGGAGGGACAGACCCATCACTGGAAGCTGGTATTTTTACAAGTTTGCTCCAAATAACTCTGAAATTCTGTCCTAATAAATAGGTTGGTCCTAGCTGGAAGCTTACAAGAGTGTTGCACTTTGGAATTCCAGACACATCGCAGCACATACCCTAAAGTCCCAAAACCTTAGCTTTACCTTTTTGTGTCTAAGCTATTTGGATTTGGGTAAGTTGGCTACATCCTCTTAGGGAGAGATACCAAGGTGACCAAAAAATCTAAACGGTTTCCACTATTGTACTTTACACAGATTCAACGAACAAGAATACCATGAACAACTAAATACAACTAAAATGTTCTTGTATCTGTTAGAGTAATTATATTTCCATTGGTCAAAGGGTTACTTGCTATCATAGAGTAACACCAGCAGTTACCCAATGGGTGATTATTCAAGCTACCCAGCCCAAAGTGTCTTTATGCTTTGATTAATGCAATATAATTGGATTCTTGAATTGGTAATCCAAATCAATTTACTTTTCCAGAAGGGACTGGTGCGGTTAGAATTGGGCCACACTCTTTTAGTTAGACAACAGTAAATAAGGTGCACATCTATTCTGATTGCTGAGGAAACAGGGACTTTTTTAAAATTAAGTAATCTGAATGCACCAAAGCTAAAATACACTACCAAAGTTTATTACAAGGTGTATATTCAATATTTTTTAAAACTCCACTTGTACACAATTCTCTTCCTTCATGAAGTTACCAATTCAAGTTGTTCAGTATCTCACCCAAGTGACCATTCTTCACAGGCCAGTGAACGATTCAATCAGACACTCCGGCCAATAGTATTGCTGCTATTGCCATTCACCTGAGATCAGTACAATCAAGACAGTTAAGTGATTGAACCTGGGTGCTTTCTCGTGCAGATGACTCAGTTGTACTCTGGACAGCAGTACATTTACCATCTCAGTCACCAGAAGAGCCACTTTTGCCTTCTTCAATTGTCAGTTCTCAATTCACTTGACTTCACGGCAGAAACTTGGAGGTAGGACAGGATAGATGTGCAGCTTCTCATTTACTGTTGTCTAACTAAAAGTGTGTGGTCCAATTCTAATTGCACCAGTCCCTTCTGGCAAGGTAAATTGATTTGTATAACCAATTCAGGAAATTAATAATACTTGAAATAAAAATGGAAACTTGAATCACTTGCAGCTTCCTTCAGGTTCCGATGATGTGAGGAGCCTGTGTCGGTCCAGGAGGCTGGGCTGGGTTCAGCTGTCACTGGCTCCAAACACCTCCCTGTCCATTCTCACTTTACTTGGGGTATTTTATAATGACTCAGCCAATCAAAAAAAGTTTATAATAAAAACATGCAGCATCCTGAACTGTGTTCAATCAAATGCTTTGTTCGTACTGCATTCATGTTTCTTCTCCCCATTCTTATATACTTGTTGCCACAGAATTCTCTCAGATTTCATTTTTCCGTAGAGTCACTAACATTCATGAACAGTTAGCATGACAGTGATTAAATGGAAATAATCCTGTTTGACCACTACTCTAACTCCTCCAAAATAAGAGCACTTTGGGTGTTCTAGTGCATGAATTGCAAAAGGTTAGTATGCAGGTACAGCAAGTAATTAGGAAAGCTAATAGAATGTTATTGTTTATTGCAAGGGGAATTGAATACAAAAGTAGGGAGATTATGCTTCAGTTGTATAGGGCATTGGTGAGACCACATCTGAAGTACTGTGGACAGTATTCATCCCCTTATTTAAGAAAGGATGTAAATGCGTTGGAGGAGTTCAGAGAAGGTTTACTAGACTAATACCTGGAATGGGTAGGTTGTCTTATGAGGAAAGGTTGGATAGGCTAGGCTTGTATCTGCTGGAGTTTAGGAGAGTAGGAGGTGACTTGATTGATACATAAGATCCTGAGGGGTCTTGACAGGGTGGATGTGGAAAGGGTGTTTCCCCTTATGGGAGAATCTAGAACTAGGGGTCACTATTTAAAAATAAGAGATCGTCCATTTAAGACAGAGATGAGAAATTTTTTTTTCAGAGGGTTGAGTGTCTTTGGAACTCTGCTTCCACTGCCTTTTGAGGAAGAGTGTCTTTAAATATTTCTAAGGGAGAGGTAGATAGATTTTTGATAAGCAAGCAGGTGATAGGTTATTGGGTGTGGGTGGGAATGTGGAGTTGAGGTTACAATCAGATGAGCCATGATCTTATTGGATGGCGGAGCAGGCTCAAGGCGCCGAGTGGCCAATTCCCGCTCCTAGTTCCTATGTTCGTAAGATACCAATTTACTCGCCTGACTCTATCAACAAGCTGAGGAAAACAACTCCATATTATAACTTAGGTCTCAGTAAGTGATCCTGAAGCTCTATCAAGTTCCAGTAAGGCTGCATCTGGAGTGTTGTGTTCAGTGTGGGTCTCGTAAGAACATAGAAAAATCTAGAACAAAAATAAAAATACCTGGAAAAACTCAGCAGGTCTGACAGCATCTGCGGAGAGGAACACAGTTAACATTTCGAGTCCGTATGACTCCTCATCAGAACTGTTGAAGAGTCATACGGACTTGAAACGTTAACTGTGTTCCAGTTCTGTTGAAGAGTCATGCGGACTCGAAACGTTAACTGTGTTCCCCTCCGCAGATGCTGTCAGACCTGCTGAGATTTTCCAGGTATTTTTATTTTTGTTTTGGATTTCCAGCATCCGCAGTTTTTTTGCTTTTATCAGAAAAATCTAGACTTATTGCAGGCAGCCCAGGAGAGAGCTAGAATTTTGAGGGCTTAGAGTTGAGGAAAGGTGATTTATCTTGGCACTTTATGGAGAAGAGAAGGATGAAAAGAGGCTCGGAGATCATGAAGCTATTCATGGGTGTGGAAAATTTGAATACATTAAAGTTCCTTCGGCCACATGATTTGAAAACGAGAAGACTTAGTTTACAGTTGAGTTTAAGAAAATTAAGGATATAGGTAACTTTTATTTTAAGATACAGGGTGATAGAATTTTGAAACAGAATACAAACAGTAGTGGTGAACAGAAATCCAAGGCAAGTTTTATAAAAGGATAGCAGGAAGTCCTATCAGGAAAGGGATACTGAACTATTAGCTCTGGAATTGCTAAGGAAACTGATAGGTAATGTGGTAGGTTAAGTTAGATGGGTGAACCCAAAAAAAATCATGTTATAATAGACAATGAAGCCAGTGACTAAAACTTACAACCTTCTATTGAAGAGCTCCAGAGTATTATTTCAGTCAGACACCTTTTGCTCGCAACATCTTTTCAAAGCGTTCCAAATCTGACTTGGGAACCATTCTAGTTTTGTTAACAATGCTCGGGAAGCTGAGCAGTGCTTACCAGAACTAAGTCCAGAAATTACCTAATATCAGTAATTTTGGACCCCCAAAAAATCGACATGAGCTGGCTGGTGAAAACATGGGCTTCTTCATTCACAGCATTCTTTGAATAAACTACAAAATAAAACCAAATCGCATTCTTCATCTTGATATTTACTTTGACACAAAAATGCTACATCAGTTATCATTCGGCACCATTATTTCAACAAGTACGGTATAATTACATAGTGTACAAATATTAAAAAATGCAATTTGCAAAACAAAAAATAAATCCCTTCTAGTTGACATTCTTAGATTTTGATATAGATGCATTTTGTTGCTTTTTGGATCAGTCGATATTAAAGGTACATTGAGGCAGACATATTATGACAATATAATGGCAGACTTGTGTAAAGAAAATTATTCCATGTTGTGTGAACTTATATTGACAGCAGCATTGATGAAGTTATGCAAATTATCTCAAAAAATACCCACTTTGCAATTGCAAAATATAATTATAGTTGCTTGGTAGTACAGAGCTTGAGTATTGCTGAAAAAAACATTTTGTTGAAGCTTTTCATCTTGCACTCATCAGGACAATCACAAGAATACCAATGTCAGGGGAAGCAACAACTTTATACTGTATGAGAAGAGTGTGCTAATTGGTAGGAGCACTGCCATGGAGAATGCACATGTACACACATTGCAACTGTTTCAGGTAAACAAAATAAGTGATAGCCATTTGCTGGTTCATTCCTCAGGCCAATGTCATGACCATTCAGAGTCAAGCTGCCCGGTTTAAATTTCAAACAATGCTTGGCAGTTAACTGTCAGTCACCGTTAACTGGTGCATTCTCCATGGCAATGCCTCTACCGATCAGAGTCCACTTGCCAAGCAATCAGCATTCTCTTCTCATACAGTATAAAGTTGTTGCTTCTCCTGAGATTGGTATTCTTGCAATTGTCCTGCTGAGTGCAAGACATAAAGTTTCGACAAAATGTCTTTTTTCAGTAATACTAAAATATAATTACTTCAGTGTTGCAAGCATAGTTGTCAATGTGTTCACAATTGCTGCTGTTCAATTCAATATTATACATCACATTCATGTTTTATGTATATCACAAGTAAATTGTTAGCTAATGAAAGTACAACTATTTTCATATTTAAATCTTCTTAGTTGCATTTTCGTTGTACTTGGCTCCAAAATGTAACAGTTCCATTCTAGACATCCATTAGTTTTATGCAATCCAGAGAAGCTTACAGCACAGGAGGCAGCCATTCAGCCCATCGCTTCTGGTTCTTTGCTAGACCACAAAACAATCCTATTGCCTTGCTTTGTCTCCATAGCCCATTATTTTGCTCAGCTTCAAGTGTCTGTTCAATGATCTCAACCGCATCCACTCTTTGTGTCAAAGTACTGCACGCTTCAAGCATCAGATTTTCTCCCAAAACTTTCCTTATGCTCTGTGACAATTTTAAATTGATGACCTCATCACTGACTCCTACACCAGAAAAATGTCTTTCACTATTCACTCTTCATAATTAAAATAAAAAGCTTTGTTAAATCTCTTACTAGCCATCTCTACTTGAGAGTGGAAATAGTCCCAATGTCACAAGTCTATCTTCATAAATATAAATATAATTTCCTATCCCTGGCATCATATAGTCAATTTATTCTTTCTGCTTCCTATAGCTTTAATGTTCTTTCTGTAACTATGTACTGAAAATGGCACTCAGATTTTCAGAAAATTGTGTATTTGAATCCTAGGTCTCTGTTCATACATAACCTTATTGTCCTTAAATATTTATTCCCATCCCTTGTTCCTCCTCAGAAATTATTACCTCATACTTATCCATGTTAAATTTCATCTGTCATATGTCTGAGCACTCTGTTAAGCTACTTACACCTTTTACACTCCTCTTCACTGCTTGTTAGCTCTTTAACTTATTTGGTGTCAGCAAATTTTGAATTGTGATGTCCAAATCTAAATCATGTACATATACTAGGAAAAGTGAACCCAGCACTGACTCCTAGAATACATAATTTCCAACCATTCTCCAATCTGAGCAATACTCATTTACCCTAACTCACTGTTCCTTGCCTGGCAATCAAATTTTCATTCTATTATATTTCCTCTTCGACCATATACTTGAACTTTTCTAATAATCGTACTGTGAGACGTTGAATTGAATGCCTTCTGAAAATCCACATATATTTCAGCTACTGCACTTCTTTTATTTATGAAATTGGTCATTTCTTCAAACCGGCAGCAAGTTTGTCAAAGGCAACTCACCTTTAACAATTCTGTGCTGAATATACTCGATTAACCAATGCCCTTCCAAATACTCACTAATTTTACCTAAGCCATGAGTTCGTTCATAACTAGTACTAAACTAACTGACCTAGCCACCCATTTATCCTTCTCTCCCTTCTTGAACAAAGGTGCTACATCTGCTACTCTCCAGCCTCACAGCACAATTTGCACATTTAAGAAG
Source organism: Cetorhinus maximus (assembly GCF_964194155.1). NCBI lineage: Eukaryota > Metazoa > Chordata > Chondrichthyes > Lamniformes > Cetorhinidae > Cetorhinus > Cetorhinus maximus. The sequence goes on from NC_135896.1 coordinate 90,828,475, forward strand.
AAATGAATAATTGCTGCCAGGAACAGCATGGTGGGAGGTTTGCTAGTGTATGGTGGGGTGGGTTTGAATTATCTTGGCGGGGCCTTGGGAACCTAAGTCAGATTCAGAAGGGAGAAAAAGCAAAGCTGGAAATGGAAGGCAGAAAATTATACGTGAGTAGGGGAGGCAAAGGAAATAAAGGGTAGAAAAAAGACAACAAATGGTTGCTCAGTGATTAACGATATCTGCATTAGCTGTGATAAAATCAGTGAGAAAGGTATGAAGGACAAAATACATGCAAGAGAACATTTTTCTAGCCAGTATGTAGCAAGCCTAACCGTGGAAGGGGCAGTTCCATATATATGAACACATGAATTAGGAACAGGAGTAGGCCATTCAAGCCCTTCGAGTCTGCTCCGCCATTTGATAAGATCATGGCTGATCCAACTGTAGCCTCAACACCACTTTCCTGCTCTACTCTCTATACCCTTTAACTACCTTGTTAGTCAAGAATCTATCTAACTCTGCCTTAAAAATATTCAATAACCCTGCCTCTACTGGTCTCTGAGGCAGAGAATTCCACAGGCTCACAACCCTCAGAGAAAAAATTTCTGCTCACCTCCGTCTTAAATGGGAGACCCCTTATTTTTAAACTCAGTCCCCTAGTTCTAGTCTCTCCACAAGGGGAAACATCCTTTCAGCATCCATCCTGTCAAGTCCCCTCAGGATATCATATGTTTCAATAAGATTATCTCTCATTCTTCTAAACTTCAATAGATACAGGCCCAAACGTCTAACATTTCGTCATAAGATAACCCCTTCATCCCAGGAAGTCAAGTGAACCTTCTCTGAACTGCTTCTAATGCAATTATGTCCTTTCTTAAATAAGGAGACCAAAACTGTACACAGTACTCTTTATGTGGTCTCACTAACGCCCTGTACAAATGTAGCAAAACTTCCCTACTTTTATATTCTATCCCTCTTACAATAAACGACAACATTCCATTTGCCTTCCTAATCACTTGCTCTACCTGCATAATAACATTTTGTGATGTATGTACCAGGACAACCAGATCCCCCTGTACCACTGAGTTCTATAACCTCTCTCCATTTAAATATTATGCTGTTTTTCTATACTTCCTGCCAAAGTGGATAATTTCACATTTTCCCACATTATACTACATCTGCCAAAATTTTGCCCACTCACTTAACCTGTCTATATCCCTTTGCAGACTCCTTATGTCTTCTTCACAACTTACTCTCCTATCTATCTTCATGTCATTATCAAATTTAGTAACGATACATTCGGTCCCTTCATCCAGGTCATTAATACAGATTGTAAATAGTTGAGGCCCCAGCACTGATCCCTGTGGAACTCCACTCATTACATTTTGCCAACCCGAAAATGACCCATTTATGCATACTCACTGTTTTCTGTTCGCTAACCAATCCTTTATCCATGTTAATATGTTACTCCCTACACCATTTGCTCTTATTTAGAGTAGTAACCTTTGATGTGGCACCTTGTCAAATGCCTTCTGGAAATCTAAGTATACCACATCTACAGGTTCCCTTTTACCCACATCACTTGTTACTTCCTCAAAAAAACTCTAGATTAGTCAAACATGATTTCCATTTCACAAAACCATGTTGGCTTTGCCTGATTACATTAAGATTTTCTAAGTACCCTGCTATAACCTCCTTACTAGCAGATTAAAGCATTTTCCCTATGACAGATGTTAGGCTAATTGGCCTGTAGTTTCCTGTTTTCTGTCTCGCTATTTTCCAATCCGATGGGACCTTTCCAGAAACTAGAGAATTTTGGAGAATTAAAACCAATGCATCTCTTATCTCTGCAGCCACTTCTTTTAAGGCTCTAGAATATCAGGACCTGGGAACTTGTCAGTCTTTAGTTCTCATAATTTTCTCAGTGCCTTTTGCCTGGTGATTGTAATTGTTTTTTGTTCCTCCCTCCCTTGCACCTCTTAAACAACCATTATTTCTGGGATGCTATTTGTGTCTTCCACAGTGAGGTTCTGGACTCAGTTTTGGGGAATGAAGCAGGGCAAGTGGAAGGGGTGTCAGTGAGAGAACATTTTGGTGGCAATTATCATAATTTAGGTAGAATTAGCATAATTATGGAAAAGAACAAAGTTGGACCAAGAATAGAAGTTTTAAATTGGGGAAAGCCCAAATTTAATAAGAGATGTGATATGACAAAAATGGGTTGGAACAGCTACTTGATGGTAAGTCAGTGTCAGAGCAGTGGGAGGCATTCAAGGTTGAGACACAGAGAGTTCAGAACAAATATGTTCCCAAAAAGGAAAAGTGAGAGACTAACAAGTCTAGATGCCCCCCACACTGTGCCACCCCTCCCCAGATGTCAGAGTGCATACCAGGAAAAATAAGGCATAAAAGGGAAGCTTATGTCAGATACTGAGAGCTCAATACTGCAGAAAGCCTGGAGGAGTACAGAAAGTGTAGGGGTGAAATAAAAAAAATTAATGAATAAAAAAGGGCATAAAAAAAATTCACAAGTAAAAATCAAGGAAAATCCAAAGATGTTTTATAAATACATAGGGAACAAGAGGACAACTAAGGAAAGAGGAGGGCTCAAGACCAAAAAAGGCAACTTACATGTGGAGGTGAAAGAAGTGGGCATGGTTCTTAGTGAATTCTTTGCATCTGTCTTCACAAAAGAGGGTGGATGATGTAGACATTGTAGTTAAGGAGGAGGAGTGTGAAATATCGGATAGGATAAACATATAGAGGAAATATTAAGTGGTTCAGCATCTTTGAAAGTGGATAAATTGCCAGGACTGGATGAAATGTGCCCCAGATTGTTAAGAAAAGAAAGGGATCTGACCATCATTTTCCAATCCTCTCTGGCTACAGGTGTGGTGCCAGAAAACTGGCAATTACAGGCCAGTCAGCCTAATCTCGCTAATAGGCAAATTTTTGGGGAAAATTCTGAGGAACAGTGTGAATAGTCATTTACAAAGATACAGATTCATCAAGGCCAGTCAGCACAGATTTGTTAAGAGAAGGTTGTGTCTGACTATTTGATTAAATCTTTTGAGGGGGTAACAAGGAGTTCGCTGAGGGAAGCGAATTTGAGATTTCAGAGGGACCATTTGAGGTGGGTAGATAAGTGAGCTGCAAGGTATATAAAGTTGTTCAAATTTTGTTTCAGTCCTTAAATTTTGAAAATGGCATGATGGATCTGAGGCTAGCCATATAAACATTAAAAAAACAACTCTAATTAAATATTTTAAAGGAAACAGAAAACTACATTTTGAAGATGAATCTTCAAAGATTAGGTTATTACAAGGTTTCAGCCTTAATCATGACAAACTTTGCGATGATAATCTGTTACATAATATAATGGACAGTATTCTTAGGTCATACTCATTAGCTGGTTGTATGGATGCTACTAAGATTGCATATCACAATCTTTATGTCTAATTCTGCAGTAAGTCAGATAAATACTTTAAAGCTTTGTACTAAAAAATGCTGCATAAATCATCGAATTTCAGTATCTGAAATTAATACACATGCTCCTGCTTATTAGCGCTAGTGTTTTATTAAACCACAGTACACCGTCATGTCAGCCCACATTGCTTTCAGATGATCATTTTGGGACTTCAGGTAAATATCTTTGCATTAAAGAATGGATTGAAAAAGATGAAAATATCTAGTGCAGTAATCCTAAATAATCACATTATATTAAAATCACATTGTCAGTAGATCTTTTGAAACAGCCAGACACTTGGGGAAGTTCTGGCTAAACTATTTTAAAGTTTCATTATAACACTAATGGGTAAACCTTAATTAAACAGATTTTTTACAGACCATTTGGGTCAGCGTCAATGCCAGTTTATCCTCCACATGACCCCCTTCCAGCCTTACTTGATCTCACCCTATCAACATACCCTTCCATTTCTTTTTATGGTAGCTTCCTATCAAACTTCCCTTTAAATGCCTGTCTCATTAAGTAACACCACAGTTATCTCATGTTAAACATTAGGAAGGGACACATGGAAAGATAACAATGCATCTATTGCTGCCATTTACACTGTATTTTAAAAAGTCAAAAGCGTACAAATAAGGTTAATCGGCAAAGCAAACTCAACTTACCCTTCATTTTTCTTTCTGTGTGCATCCACAAATGTAACCTCTCCAGCCTGTCTCATCAAGTCTTTCAAATCCTATGCACAACAAGAACAATATTTATTCATTTAACAGTGTACACTTTGATATTTACAGAATACACATTAAAACATATTAAATATGATTCAGGCATTTTAAAGTTTCTGTAGACATTCCAACATGGGTGAACTTTTGTTCACCTTCCTTCAAAATATTAGGAATTTAAGAAAATACGATCATTTTATAAAAAAATTTGAATTATTAAACAGTATACATAAATTTTTTTTTTACATTTTTACAAAGGACTTTTGGTTACTTATTGGTCATAACTGCACCACAAAACCATTATTTTAAAAATAAAGCATTTAAATTAAATTTGGTTCGCCCTGGGCGAGGCACAGAATGAAAGAAATTTCACCCGTCTAGGCACCAACCTTAATTTGTGAAATTGTTTCTTTTTCTCAAAGACTATAAAAGTATGATTTAATTACTTTTTTTTTACATCAGCCCTAGGCGAGTCACCTTACAAGCCTTAGCAGATGTCACCCAAGCACCTGCGCTGCCTTACCAGAGAGCCACTCTTCAATACTTAGCTGGTCATCTTGTGCATTCGGGCATTCAGGAAATCTGCCTCTCAAGTTTCTGGATCCACATTCTTTCATGGAAATGGAAACCGCTACAGAATTCCTAGGCAGTATTGGCTTTCCTTTTCTTACACTGATCCTCCAAACAACCCACTAAAGAAATCCTATTATTTCAATCAGAAGCAAAAAACCCTTGAGGTAAGGGTAGGATACCTGGTTGACAAGAACCGTGCAAAACAAAAGGTTATCCTGATAAAGGTTGTTGCCAATACTTTCCTAGTTTCTAGGGCACTCATTAAATTTGAATATTAAATACGTTATGCATATCAACCTGAAGTCAAATTAGCCAAGCCAGAGCTTCTATAGATGTAATAAATATGTGCAACCTGCAAACAAATGGAGACCATACAAAAAGTCAACTAGATTACCTAATCATATATTTAAAAAGGGGAAAAGTAATCCTCCAAAGAAACCAAGTGGCTACCCAGACAATAGCCAGTTAAAGAGAGAGTTCACACATGCTTGGGAGGAGAACAACAGTTGGCTAAGTATATAGATGAGTTCTGATGTAAGGTCATCAAGCTGAAATGTTAACTCTGTTTCTCTCTCCACAGATGCTGCCCGACCTGCTGGCTTATTCCAGCCTTTTTTGTTCTTATTACGGTTGGCTAAGCTTGTAATCTTTGACAATTCCTCCGCAATTGTAGAGTCAGATTTAAACTGGACCCAAGCATAAATGAATTAAGTAGCAACAACAACTTCAAGGACAACTTATATTTATGTAGTGCCTTTAATGTAATAAAACATCCCAAGGCGCTTCACAGGAACATTATGAAATAAAATGACACTAAGCTACATAAAGAGATATTAGGTCACATGACTAAAAGCTAGTCAAAGAGGTAGGTTTTGACGCAGTGCTTTAATGGAGGAAAGCACGGTAGAGAGGCGAAGATGTTTAGGGACGGAATTCCACAGTTTGGGGCCTGGGCAACTGAAGCCATGGCCACCAATGGTAGAGTGATTAAAATCATGAAAGCTCAAGAGGCCAGAATTAGATGAGCAGAGATATCTGGGAGGGTTTTGAGGCTGGAGGAGATTACAGAGATAATTGAGATGAGGTCAAGGAGGGCTTTGAAAATAAGGATGAAAATTTTAAAATCAAGATGTAATGAGTGCATGGGTGATAGTTGAACGGGTCTTGGTGTGAGTTAGAACATTGTTGGCAGAGTTTTAGATGATCTCAAGTTTAGAAAATAGAATGTGGGAGACAGGCTAGGACTGCATTAGAATAATCAAGGCTAGAGTTAACAAAGGCATGAATGAGGGTCTCGGCAGAACAATGACAATGGCCAGGATCAAGTCAGGTGATGTTAGGGAAATGGAAATAGGCAGGCTTAGTGATGGCTTAGATATGTGGATCAAAAGAAATGCAAGATATCTCCCAAAAAGAAATGAAGTAATATCACTCTGGATGCTAAATTACTATAAAAAATTTAATTTTGAATAACTGGTTTCCAAACATATGGGTCTCAAAATAGTGGCCGGTTCAAAATAGTGGCCGATACAGATAGTTACTTGTCAGGGCTGCTCCATGATGCTGTCCCACCTCTGGGCCATTTTTCCAGGGGTGGCTGCCATGGGAATTGGCAACCCACTCCATGGAAGTGGACAGTCAATTAAGGCCCCTTGGGGCCATTTTCTAAACCTCTTGGACAGGCCGCCCCACAATGAGCCCAGAGCCATGTGTTCTAAAGATTCATCTGAAATTTTATATAAAGTTAAATCTACCCCAAGCACTCTACTGCTAGTCCCATTTTCCATACTACAGGATACATCTGTCTCGAAGTACAAATTTTCCTAAATGCATGCTGTTTAGAAAAAAATAACTGAAGGATGTAGGTTTGTTTCGAGTTCCCAAATAACATTTGGCAATGTTGACATGAATTAAGGTCAAACAAGCAACATGGCCAACAAAAGACTTCTGCAGTATGTGCAATAGCTGTACAAAGGGTCTCCCAAAGACTAATCACATTCCACATAAGATCATTAGAAAAGGGATTTCAAGACCAATGCAGCACATTATCTACAGAAAAATTTGCCACTAAAAATACTTTAGTGCAACTGAATGTAATTGATTCAGATCATGAGGAGTTCAGGATCAAAGAACATCAGTCAAAGCAACTTACCAACTCAGGAGATATCAATGTGGGTGAAGGACGCATTATCTAAATAGTATGCTAAAATGCTCAAGAATGTTGGAACATGGCAAAAGCATTTCTTCACGTAATATCAAACAAAATTGTTCTAGGATAATCCAAAATAAATCAGTTTTTTTTTAGTGTCACCATGTACATTATTAAGCACACATTCAAAAGACTGCCATTCGTTGAAGCCATAACACTAGCACAAGTACTTCTCTATGTGTTGCTACAGAACAATTCACTTTGCCAAACAAAGATGTTAAGCTCATAATTCATTTTCTTTCAGTGCACAATATATCTAGTCTATACGCTTTAAATCTGAAACAAGGCAATTCTTTCGATTAAAGACTAATTAATTTATTCAATTCAGTGGACAAATTTTAACAGCACTCTTGTTTAGCCACTTGATGATATGCCAGTGGGACTATACCAAATTTTTAATTAAGATACTGAGTGTAATTAGGCAATGTGTAATTCCCACTATACTCCACAAATTATTCGTTAAATTTGTGACAGGGCCCATCAGTAACTTTTGCTGACTCACCACATTACTTTGCCAAAAAGTACCTTTTACCATGGGATCTTGTGTTTTTGCAATCTTAGGTGCCGTCTGCCTTGTCCCACTTCCAGGGGCAAACTGAGACTCGTGATATTCATTCAGCATTTTGCATCTGCATTTACTCTGGTGGTAACCAGCTACTAAACAAGATTTCTAGCAAAAACTTAAGAAAGAGAACACTAATATATCATAATAATAATAAATGTGTTAGAAAATACATCACATTTCTCATTTAATGTTTAGTTTGTTTTGCACAACTGATACATTTAAGGATGAACAATCCAGCTGATCTAAGGTTAAATTTAGGCAAGTGAAATACCAAGTCATCAAAAAATTAATGTTGGGTCCCTGTAGTACATTAAATGTACACAGCAACAAATGTGAACATATTTTTCCATTGCACTTGTCTTATAACAGAGCTATAAAAAATACCCAAGTTAGTATAGTCAGTTTTAGCATAAACTGTATTTCCTACAGTTGTGTAGGTTTAAGAACAATTAAGCCACTTATGAAATTATATTTGGTGGCCCTGCAACTTGGATGGTAGAGCACTGAACTCTCAAACAGATGATCGAGAGTTCCATCCCCAGTCTGCTAGATGGGCCACTGTGTACCAGCAGAGCATTCCATCTCAGAGGGAAAAGTAAAAACAGGCAGGAACTGACCCACCGTACTGCACAATTCCAGTTGTCTGATCACGAAGTGAACGGATGCTGGCCATGGAGAAGTCTACAGCCCAGACCATGCCATTTTCCCAGTTGGAGGAGGAAATGTGTTGACAAGAGGTAGCAGATGGGGACCTAACAGGAAAACAAGTTATCTGGCATCAGCTGTTTAAGTTTCTGGCACTTGATGTGTTGGTAAAAGTATCATACTCAAAGTACATTCTTCAAAACAGAACCAGGACCATAAGTGTTATTAGAGTTATGGGTTCTGGTAGACTTGATCAAACCCATTTTTTAGCTTTGGCACTTTAGATTAGGCTGACATTGTACTTAGAGGCATTGCTATTTGCATACGTTCAGACATGTGAGATTCAAGTATTTTGCAAAATATTACACAATAAAAGAGTTTTAAAAGATAAATCACAATGCTCACCTGCCAGCTAACCCTGGAGGACAGGTTTTCCACAATAATTCTGTATTCAGTACGAACTGGACGGCCACCTCTGAGAAACAAACAAGAACGTTTTATTCCACTCTTTAAGCCAGTATTATGCTGACTGCGCTTTAGTGGCAATTTCAATGCAGATCTGAACAAGCGTGTATTTGTATAATTTGCACCGCAGAGTTGCATATACTCTAATGCTAGCAGTGAGAGCTGCTTTCCAGCCTTTCACATTCAAGCCACATTCTGCTGATTGAGAAGAGATTTTCTAACAGTTGGTTCTTCCAATCATAAGGAACCGAAAGGCAAGTTGCTGCTGCACAGGAGGTTTAGAAAACCTTAAAACACGTAATGCTAAGGTTTTCTGGCTGACTTTAGTGCACAAGTAGTACTGTTCTGGGTAATCTAATTTCAAATGAGGCAGCACGACTGCTGCAGTTCTGCAAGGCTGGGGGATGGTGGGGGAAAGACAAATTGTCCACGTTCTTATTCTTGATCACTACTCTTGTGACTGTTGCTGGAAATAATAAATGTGCGGATGTCAGGAGGGTAGGACTAGGTTGGTTGTGATGTTTCCCAAGTCCAAATAGTCCATGGATATTCCACAACTGAGTAAGATACTGGAAGGCATGCAGAACAATATGCAGCAAAGAGGCAGTGCATTCAACCGAGAGGGAGAAAAAAAAAATCTACAAATAAGGTATGTTAGACGTGGGGACCACAATGGGACAAGCTATAAAACTTACTACACGAGTGAGATTACACAGGATTGAGGGCACAGAAACAGACCATCTGGCCTAACCAGCCCATGTCAGTGTTTATACACTACTTCAGCCTCCTCCCACCTTTCCTCAACAAGAACAATCTTTAATTGTAGTGCCAATGCATCCTAAAGCAGGAAGAAAACTGTTTACAGAAAAATTCCCAAAAACATGGGGCAGAGAAGAGCAGCAGCTTTGTAAATATGATCTTTCACAAGGCTTTTCCTCGAAGATGCATTTTTAATATTTCAATATGGTTTTAATAGGTATGGCATGTGTTTTGTTGAAGGGAAAGATTCCTTTTAGGAAAATTCTTTTCCATTTGGCCTAATGCGGGTATTAGGTTGAACATTCCTCCCCCCTCCTCTCCTCAGATGTTAGACAAAACAGATTCGACTATCACCAAAATATATACAACAAAAATAACTATGGTGCTAGATAACTAATTTAAATATCTAGCTTTTGTTTGGTTATTGCAATCAAATCTTCAATCAATTAGAACAGATTAGAATACTACAATATGAAAATTATTATACAAATGTTTAGTGAACCTGTATTAAATTCTCCTTTACCATTATCTTGTTTTGGTCCATTATGCTAACCATAGCTTTACACTTGAGGTACAATCTATTTTGCTTTCATTCCAAGCATTACTTCCATTGTTGTCCACATTGGTCTTTTTTCTATTATCCTTTTCCCCAATGCTCTGCTCATTGTTCAGTGTTTCTATTGTATTCAATCTTTTTCCAATCATGAGAATAATCTTAAACTCCACATATCACAGTTCAGTGCTTTCTTGTTTGTTTTGCACCCTGCAAGCATTCGATTTCAACCCAAGTCCATAATTTCCTTTCCAAGAACACGAATATTGTTATTCCAAAGGGTTTATATGAGGATCTCACCTTCCCTCGCCTCCACCATTATATGGTCTGCGATAACTGAAGCGTGGTGGGAGTCTGCTTCCTCTGCGCCAACCTCCTCTTGATCGTGATCGAGCATATTCAATAGTAACCCTATGAAGATGATTCAGAAGGTTGAATAAATTTCTTTTCGAGCAATGTAACCAAATTTCAGGAAGGCAAGGCAGAGTTGCCTGCTAACCCCTCCACCCACTATTTTTGCCCCTTGTCCTGAAGGCATCAACTCCTGCCAGTGTACAGTTCCACGAGTACCTGGCGTCATCTGGCATGAGCCTAGACAATACTGGTCAGCAGGAACTTTTGACCAAGTATGTTGGAGATAGCTTCACAGTGTGATGGCCATGTATGCACTTTCCAAAGGGGATTAATAGATAACGACCAGAAGTGGGAACCCTGGTTGATTTTGTTCCCCCAAGTGGGTCTGATTAAATTTTAATATCTCTAGGGCCACCATAGCTGAGATCAGCTAACATAGCAAAGATTAGGGGTCAAACTTGAGATGTTCTGGAATTTGTGACTCAAGTTTACTAACTGAGTCATCCAAGGAGTCACAAGGATCAATATGTTATTTTCAGGTGAAAATTAGAATTTAGGTTTAACATAGGATTCTGAGTTGCACTGGTAAATTTTAGGTATCAATGTTGGGTCAGTATAAAATGAAATACAGTAAGTGCCCCAAGTGCAATCAATGAAAATCACTCGAATTTGGAACATATGTTATTTCTTAACTTGGGGTTAGTGCCTGCTCCAAGCTTAAATCATTGTGAACACATATGTAGAATCAGACAATGATACACATAGGAGGCCATTCAGCCCATACAGCTGGTGCCAGCTCTTTGAAAGAGCTATCCAATTAGCCACATTCTCCGGCTGTATTCCTGTTTTCAAGAATTTATCCAATTTCTTTTTTCTTTTCGTTTCAAGAATTTATGCAATCCAGTTATTACTGAACCTGCTTCAATAACTGGTAGCAAAACTTTTAAAATTCACATATTTTTTCTGTGGTCATTTGTCAAAAGTGTATTTTTAGTAGTGATAGATGAAAGAAAGAGAAATCATCACAGTGCTCTCTTCCAGTTGCTAGCTTGTTCCTTAAAGCTGTAATAAAGGTACTGTAATTCTTAAATAATGTTCTGAAGAAAATTCAATGCAAGAAATAAATGAGATCAGAATTATTCTATAACAACCATTTCAAACGTTTCAATGCGTCTCACAGTTAGTCATTCTTGCAACAGCAAAGTGGGTATGTAGCAGCAACGATAGAAAAAAGCTACAGATAGGGGACAGCATGAGACAACGGGCTCAAACTTGAATCAAAATTATATTTTCTGTTATATTTAGTAACAGCCTTCCCCATCCCCCACCAAGACATACAAACGAACACTAATTAATACATAACCCCAATGTGAATATTCCTAATATTCAATACTCAATAGTCTCAAAAATAAATAGGCCAATTTATCACTTGAGGCTGGATCTCAACAGCAGGCTTACAGTGTCATATCCTGTAAAGATTGCTTCTCTAGTAGGAATGTGCAGAAAGGAGTGAAAGAGCTGTCAAGATCACTCAGCTGATACAAATGCGCAAGCACACTTCAAAGTCTGATGAAGCAGGCAGGAACTTCTGCCTGAATAAAAGGAGTCAAGAGGTCAGTCCCGAATTCCGGGAATCACATCCATTTTGCAAAGTTCTGCCTCATTTTTGCTCACCATGGGCTAAAATGGATAGGGAGGATGAACACTACTCACAAGGTTTTTAAAATTTATAAAAACTGTTCTTTCTCTTTCAAGTGTGCCAAGAAAGGTACAGTGGAAATAGGTGGGTTTCAAAGACACTTCCACGGGTAAAACAATCACAGGTATTTATTCTTCTCAGTGGACCAGCACAATCGTTAAATTTGCACCCACATGAAACAAATTTTGCGTCTGGCAAGCTGTTGTCCGTTATACATGGAGTTTGACTGAACAGATATTGCACAGATTAAGTAATAGATCTATCCACTTATGTGCCAAGACAGGTATATACTGGTCCCTGAGGTCGAGGATAATATGCAATTTATGTTCATCAATAATGTTCTGCATTCTTAGTCATCTGGATAGCAATATTATGGACAGAAAATGTAAATAGGTTTGCATTCTTTTTGTGGTGAGGCATGCCCCATATTAATTGTAATGCTGAATGGGGTGAAAGATTACCTTTCATTGCACAGTTCTTTCCCATTCAATTCATAGACTGCATCATCAGCATCTCTGTGATCTTCAAATTCCTGGAATAGAACAACTGGTTGCAAATTACCTTTCTACCAGATGCACAGGGAATGATATGTAGAATGAAAGGCAGTGAGTCATTGAATTTCGCTAGCTTCAAAACACTTGGCACTTACCACAAAACCAAAACCATTTTTTAAGTTGATTTCTCGAATACGTCCATAACCTTTGAAAAACCTCTCAACATCCTTCTCTCGGGCATGAGGGCTCAAGTGACCGATGAACACACGGCATCTCATTGTAACTTAGACGTAATTGAACCTGCTTTTATTAAAACATTTAAAAATATTAAATTCAAAGCAGAGCACAACGCTTCCTACAGAAAGTAAAGCAAACACATTTTGAAATTGACCTGTTATTTAAACTAAATGGCTGATTTATTTGGATCCTTTCTTATGAGGCAATTTTGCCGATTTATCAGTTATCTAGATGGGTTAACATGCATATTACACTCTTAACACCTAAAATTGAACAGAACCAAACTTAGAGGGATCCTTTTCATATTCAAGCACAACTTTATTTAAGAATTTTTTTTTCTGTGGTTATCATTGGAAGTGATAGATTAGTAAGTTCCAAATGAGATCTTTGCTTGGCCATTCCAGGGAAAAGAAAATAGTCCAACTAATCAAAGGGCAGTATATTAAATGATGAAACCTGATGACATTCTTATAAGTCATCACATCATTGTTTCATTGACTAGGCAATGAAAGAATTGAAGTTTAGCCCATCTTATTGTAAATGCTAGGGATGCAAAATTCAGCAATTTACACTTTAAGGAAAAAAATGGGAATTTGGGCTGGGACTGTTTCCATAGCAAATCATTTGGTCACTGCAGGTGTCCCCATGGAGGCAACTGTAACATTTACCTAGCTCATATGGAACCTCCAGTGGTGGAGATTGATTACTACAGTGATACAAGTTGAAATAATGCAGAACTTTACACTTAAAGACTGCAAATGTTTTGACATTGCAAAGGGATTGAAAATCAAGAATGCTGTACAGAACTACTGGACAGCAGGGCTAAATTACAACAAATGGTATGGTAAAATAACTTTAAAATGTACCACACAGGCACAATTTGAACATGCATTGGCATTGCAAAGAATTCACATTCCTGCCAAGTGTCCTAATGAGTGCATGGCGAAAGCTTAGGCATCTCTTTTTTCAGCAATACTAAAAGTATTGAAAAGCTGAACCCTCACTGTACAACTCTCAATTTTGATCTAGTTACATTGGCCCTTGCTGCATGCAAGCATAGACTGCTTGAGTATCTAAGGAATTGCAAATGGTGCTGAACATTGTGTAATCAACATTGAACATTCACACTTCTGATCTTATGATGGAGGGAAGGTCATTGATGAAGCAGCTAAGGGTGGTTGGGTCTAGGAAATTACCCGAAAGAACTCCTGCAGCGATGTCTTGGGGCCAAGATGATTGGCCTCCGACAACCACAACCATCTGTGCTAGGTCGGACTACAACCATCTCAGCCAAAGATGGCATTTAAAAAAATATATTCTTTCAAAGGGATGTGAGCATCGCTGGCAAGGCCAGCAATTTTTGCCCATCCCTAATTGCCCTTGAACTGAGTGGCATTTCAGAGGGCAGGTAAGAGTCAACCAATTGCTCTGGAGTCACATGTAGGCCAGACCAGGTAAGGATGGCAGATTTCCTTCTCTAAAGGACATTAGTGAATCAGATGGTTTTTACAAGAATCGATGATAGCTTCATCGCCATTACTGAGACTATCTTTATATTCTGTTTTATTTTTTGATTAATTGAATTTAAATTCCACCAGCTGCCGTGGTGGGATTTGAACCCATGTCCCCAGAGCATTAGCCTGGGCCTCCGGTTTACTAGTCCAGTGACATTACCACTATGTCACCATCTCCCCTACATCTTAATGCGAACAGCAATCATGTAAATTAGGGGTTAAGCAGGCCAGCAATACTGTAGCAGGAGGCTGAAAACTTCTGCAGAAATTATTAACCATATCAAATATGTTGGCTTTGAATCCTCCTAGTAACAAGACTGCCACTTAAATTTGCTACTCATGCTTTGACACAGTCTGAGCACATAGTCAATTATAAATTAAAAAAATACAATGAACATTATCTGGAACAGGTACAAATTAGCTTTAACCAGCAACTCGGAAACATATGTCCGGTTTCAAGGCAGTACAGAAAAGCAACTAGAAAAGAAGAGCTGATCCTAGTCAGACCAGAGTGGTATTTAGGGTCTCCAATGACACAAGCTGCAATACACAGCCAAGTAAAACAATTGGATTTCTATATGAAAGCAAATTAAACAACAATCCGGACTATAGCTAATCCACAGTGAAGCCTGTTTCTGTCCATCTTATTTACTCTGTTTTCTTTCTCTGAAACAAAGCATCTTCAATTTTCCTTGTTTCAGGCTTTATTTCACTGCCCCCTACCCCCCATGTTGTTCCCTCGTATTTTTGCTTCTCCAATTAGTTCCCATCCAGTTTAATATCCCCATCATCCCACAACATTATCCTATTCATCGACAAAAAATGCACACATGCTACTTTTTAAAACTTCATTCTTATGATGAGAGTGTCGACGGCAAGGCCAGCATTTACTGCCCATCTGCCCTTCAGAAGGTGGTGGTGAGCTACCTTCTTGAACCACTGCATGTGGTGTAGGTACACCCAGAATGCAGTTTGGGAGAGTTTCAGGATTTTGGCCCAGCAACATTAAAGGAACAGTGCTATACTTCCAGCTCAGGATGGTGAGTAACTTGGTAGGGAACATGCGCCTGCTGCAGTTTGGAAGGTGCTGTCGAAGGAGCCTTGGTGAAATGCTGCAGTGCCTCTTGTAGATGGTACACACTGCTGCCATTGCTGGGAGGAGATTAAGATGGTGCATGGGGTGCTGATCAAGCGGCCTGCTTATCATGGATGGCTTTGGGCTTATTCAGTGTTGTTAGAGCTGCACTTGTCTAGCCAAGTGGAGTGTATTCCATCACACTCCTGACTTGTGCCTTCTATATGGTGGCAGGCTTTGGGGAGTCAGGATGCACATTATTTGCCTCAGAATTCCCAGCTTCCAACCTGCTTTTGTAGCCACAGTGTTAATATGGTTAGTCCATCTACCCTCTAAGATGTTGATGGTGGGGCATCCAGCAATCATAGTGCCACTAAATGTCAAGGAGAGATTAAGAGATTCACTCTTGATGGAGATAGTCATTGCCTGGTACTTGTGTAGCGTGAATGTTACTTGCCACTTATTAGTCCAAGCTAGCATGGGTTGATAAATTGGCCCTTGCTGCATGCTTCAGTATCTAAGGAATTACAAATGGTGCTGAACATTGTGCAATCATCAGTGAACATTCGCACTTCTGACCTTATGATAGAGGGAAGGTCATTGATGAAGCATGATTGGGTCTGGGAAACTACCCTGAAGAACTCCTGCAGTGATGTCTTGGGGCCGAGATGATTGGCCTCCAACAACCACAGCCATCTTACTTTGTGCTTGGTAGGACTACAACCAGAACTCCCTGGTGTCACATTTGGGTAAAAGCTATCTTGATGTCAAGGATAGTCACTCAGCTCACCTCTGGAATTTAGCTCTTTCATCCATGTTTGGACCAAGGCTCTAATGGGATCTGGAGCTGAGTGGCCCTGGTAGAACTCAAACTGAGCACAGGGGAGCAGGCTATTGCTGAGTGAATGTTGCTTTTTAGCACTTTCAATGACACCTTCCTTCACTTTGCTGATTGAGAGTAGACTGATGGGGCAGTAACTGGCCAGATTGGAATTGTCCTGCTTTTTCTGGACAGGGCATACATGGGCATTCTTCCACATTGTTGGGTATATGTAGCATTGTAGCTGTACTGGCACCGCTTGGCTAAGGGTGTGGCTGGTTCTGGAGCACAAGTCTTCAGTACTACAGCTGGAAACAGCCACTGTTGCTACAACGTGAGCATTTTAAAAATTCATTCATGGGACGTGGGCATCTCTGGCTAGGCCAGCATTTATTGCTCATCCCTAATTGCCCTGGAAAAGGTCATGATGAGCTGCTGCCTTGAACCGCTGCAATCCGTGGTGTAGGTACACCTACAGTGCTGTTAGGGAGGGAGTTCCAGGGTTTTTACCCATCGACAGTGAAGGAACAGCAAGTCAGATAGTGAGTGGCTCGGAGGGGAACTTCCAGGTGGTGGTGTTCCCATGTGTCTGCTGCTTTTGTCCTTTTAGATGGTAGCAGTCGTGGGTTTGGAAGGTGCTGTCTAAGGAGGCTTGATGAGTTGCTGCAGTGCATCTTGTAGATGGTACACACTGCTATCACTGTGCATCATTGGTGGAGGGAGCATACGGTTTTCCAATGATTTTAAATTTAATCATTAGGGATTGTCAAAATCATTTTACACAGGAATTAATTTTAATACGCAAGTTACTTGATGCTATTACAGACACATACGGATAGACTAGTAAAGCTTGATGCAAAGTCCTTTCAGGGCTCACTATGAAACAATTCTGCAGGGATGAGTAACACCTTTAGTCAAATTGCAATCACAAATAATGAAGTCAGGTCAAGTCTCAAAGAAAATTTTAATTTCAATTTCCAGAATTTAAATTCAATCTTCCCTCATCCAATATAATGAGTTGAGAAAATTTTATGAGATATTTTGAAAATCATTAATGCAGCCTCTTCTACATGTACAGATAAGTGGTACCCGCAGTATACATCTTACTAACCATTGCAATGTACAGTTTAATACAATTGCTTTTGTTATTCACAGCTCACTCCATTCTCTGCAGCTTTCCATTCAGTCGTCACCAATATTAAACTGGTAAAGACATCTCCTCACATCTGGAGGAGAACTTGGAGGAAGAAAGGGAGGATCCAGTTGTCATGGTCCATGTAAGAACCAACAACATAAGTGGAACCAGGGAATATGTTCTGCTGAGAGAGTATAGGGAGTTTGGGTCCAAATTAAAAAGCTGGACTTCAAAAGTAATAATCTCTGGGCTGTTCCCTAAGCCATGCACCAACTGGTATAGGGATAACCAGATTAGAAAGTTAAATGTATGGCTAAAGGAGTGGTGTGGTAGGAAGGAGTTTAACTTCATGGGCCACTGGCATCAGTACCAGGGAAAGAGGGATGTACATCTGTTGCAAATTATGTATTCATCCTTTAAATGCTAACTACTGATTACGTAATTTCACTGAATACAGTTACCCAATCTACATTAGTCAATGCACTCAAGTCTACATAGTTTGCTTTGTTTGGATATAATGCTTTTGGCACTCTCATGCTCTGTGACCTCTGTTCTCTCATGACATACAGCTTGGCTGGATATCTGCCTTCCTCCTGTTTTAATTAACAAGGGACAAAGATTTTGGGCTTTCTTTTTGTGCTCCAAGTGCCAGGTCCACTCCGAGCATGAAAATGTAATTGCAGCAATTTCTATTCCCCTATATCAACTCGAATAGTGTCTACTTCCACACCATTACTCATCTCAACCCTTCTACCATGGGAGCACTGAAATGGCATTATCACCAAAACTGCCCATTTCCACCTCTGCAACATCCCCCTGCCTCCACCCCCACCTCAGTTCACCTGCTGCAAAAAGCCCTCACCCATGCCTCTGTTGCCACCAGTCTGGACTATTCCTTGCCCAGCTTCTCATCTTTACAAACTTGAGTTCATTGAAAACTGTAAATGTGGGGAAAACACCGTGAATATGTCATTAGACTTCAAGTCTTTGTGATAAATTAAAAACTGCTGCCACGTTTGATCTTTGGTTTTTTTTTGAAGCATGAAAGGCCACTTACTGTGCATGATTGCTCCAAAATAAAGTAAAATATTGAACAAAAAATGAGTTTTTAAAAAATTCATGAGATGTGGGTGTCGCTGGCTTAGGACAGAATTTATTGCCCATCCCTAATTGCCCTTGAGAAAGTGGTGGTGGTGAGCTGCCTTCTTGAACCATTGCACTTGTTTTTAGCAGTTCAATACAACTAAGAGACTTGCTAGGCCATTTCAGAGGACATTTTAAGAGTAAACCACGTTGCTGTGGGTCTGGAGCCACATGTAGACCAGACCAGGTAAGGACGACAGATTTCCTTCCCTAAAGGACATTAGCGAACCAGATGGGTTTTTATAACAATTGACATGGTTTCATGGTCTTCATTAGACTCTTAATTTCAGATATTGTTGGGTTCAAACCCAGGTCCCCAGAGCATTACCCTGGGTCTCTGGAATACTAATACCATTACACCTCGAATAAAGGGGAAGCAATGGCATAAGTGAAAAGGGCCTGGTAGAGATAGACTAGCTTCTGTAAATGACCACAGACTAAAACTGAGCAGGAACAGTCTTTGCCAATTAAAAAGATTCCAGCAGTGATGTATAATTGCTGAGAGAGATGAGAATTGCATATCTTAAAATTCTGCAACTATTTTGGAACTGTCAGTAATACTGGCACTCCCTCGTTTTCAGTATCATATTTGAATACTTACACCAAGTCAACAAGATGACCTACAAAGTGACGAGAACTGGCTAGAAAGTGGTCACATGATCATAGCCAGATGATAATTCCAAACTGGCCATTCATTGGAAACGTTGAAAGAAAATCTGTTTTAATTAAGCTGCACGTGGCAACATATTCCGACATTTAGCTTTGCTGGAACATAAACAAACTCAAGTCCTTCCCAACTGGCATTTTGAAGACATCATTAACACTCCTCCTCAAACCCACTGACATCCTCCACTGACATTTCTCAATTATTACTTCTTCCAAAAGTAATTTCAGTTCACTTGGAGACCAAGATAATTTCCACAACAACAAAATAGCCCAGCATTTAAACCCTGCATTTTAAAGAAAATATTTTTGGATTTATAATAAATATAAAGGGGCAAAAGAACTCTCCTGCGTGGAGCATTTCCTGGACAACACTTCCCCCACCCCAAACCACCACTCTCCTCCTCCAACCCCACCCCAACTGTAGCACTCATCACACCAACCCAGCCACTCCAATGCCATCACCCCAACCCTTCCACCCCCCCAACCCTATCACCACCCCACCCCCACCACCCCACCCCCATCACCCTGCCACCCTAATACCACCCTATCACTACCACCACCACCCCAACCCCTTCTATCCTAACACCACCCCCAACCCAACATCACCCCCACCACACCAACCCAACCACCCTGCCACTCCAACACCATCACCCCAACCCTGCCACCCTATCACCACCAAGAGTAGTGGGGAGGGGGGGGGGACAGTTAATGTAAATAAATAAAACATGTCCTAATCCCACTTCTTTCACTGAAATTACCTGTGTCAAAATTGCAAGTGTTTTTTTTGAGGCGAAGGGAAAGGGCGGCCGAATTTGGGTCAGTATCTTTACTGAATGATTTAACAGGCTGGCAGGAAGGGAGTTTCTGGGCCTGAGAGTCAGGTTGGGAGACACATCCTGTGAAGCTCAGGCTCCCTCAGTCAGTCAGCCTCTCACTACAGGAACCAGCAACAAGTTTCAATCGAGGGACTGTTGCAGATACTCAGCACGGTCTGCTTTTATTTCACATTTCCAGCTTCTCTCTCTCCTGTTCACACTCTCTCAGTCCGTCGCAAACTCACTCACTCACTTGTCCTTTTCCTCTTTCTCTCCCAAACCTTTTCCCTGGTGACCAACAGCCGCCACCTCCTGAAGCCCAGGCAGATACCGTGCGAGGCCAAGAGTGGCCGCGGCTCCCTCAGCAGCCACCCTCCCGCTCACACTGCCCCCTCCCGGCCGGGAGGACTAGCCGCTCCCTCAGCAACTACCCTCCCGCGCACACTGCCCCCTCCCGGCTGGGAGGACTAGCCGCTCCCTCAGCGATACCTTCCCGCTCACACTACCTCCCTCCCGGCCGGGAGGACTAGCCGCTCCCTCAGCAACCACCCTCCCGCGCACACTGCCCGCTCCTGGCCGGGAGGACCAGCCGCTCCCACAGTGATACTCTCCGGCTCACACTGCCCCCTCCCGGCTGGGAGGACTATCCGCCCCCTCAGCAACCATCCTCCCGCTCACACTGCCCCCTCCCGGCCGGGAGGGCCAGCCGCACCCTCAGTGATACTCTCCCGCTCACACTGCCCCCTCCCAACCGGGAGGACTAGCCGCACCCTCAGTGATACTCTCCCGCTCACACTGCCCCCTCCCAGCCGGGAGGACTAGCCGCTCCCTCAGTGATACTCTCCCGCTCACACTGCCCCCTCCCGGCCGGGAGGAGTAACCACTCCCATCAGTACCCCTGTAATTTCCATGATCAGAGTGTAAATACTATGAAAGTCCTTTCTCAAGGGTTAGACAATGCAGCTATGATTAACAAAAACAGAATTACCTGGAAAAACTCAGCAGGTCTGGCAGCATCGGCGGAGAAGAAATCAGTTAACGTTTCGTGCCTTCATGGCCCTTCGGCAGAACTGAAGCATAGTTAGGAGAAAGGAGAAATATAAATTGTTTTAAGGTGGGGGGGCGGGGGGGGAGAGAGACATTGAGGGTGTGGTGATTGTGGAGATGAGCAGATAATCAAAAGATGTCACAGACAAAAGGGTCAAAGAGGTGTTGAAGGTGGTGATATTTGTCTAAGAAAAGTGCTAATTAAGAATGGAAGACAGGATATTCAAAGTACAGCTCTAGTGGAGGTGGGGTGGACAGACAACTCATCGACACCAACACCCATCTGGGACCCTCCACCCCTGCTTGTCCCTCCGTCCTCACCCCATCTTCGAATCCCAGCCCCAGCCGCGTATTCACTATACCCCCTGACCTTCCCCTCTCCGATGCTGAACGTTCAGTGCTCAGCAAAGGACTTAGTTTCATACCCTTACGCCCTCATCTCAATGAATTTCGGGCTCGGCATGATGCTGAACTCTTCTTCCGCCGTCTTCGTCTCCGTGCTCACTTCTTTGGGCAGGAGTCCTCTCCCCATTCAACGGATCCTTTTACCCACCTCCAATATTCTCCCTCCACTTGGACCCCTCCCTCTGGATTCTTACCTTCTCTTGATCTTTTCATTGAGAACTGTCGGCGTGACATTAGCCGTCTCAATTTCTCTGCTCCTCTCACCCATTCTAATCTGTCTCTCTCTGAACTCACTGCACACCGTTCTCTCAGGTCCAACCCCAACATTGTCATCAAACCCGCTGACAAGGGTGGTACTGTTGTTGTCTGGCGCATTGACCTCTACCTCGCGGAGGCTGAGCGTCAACTCGCAGACATTTCCTCCTACCTCTCCCTGGACCATGACCCCACCACAGAACATCAAACCATTGTTTCCAGGACTGTCACTGACCTCATCTCCTCTGGAGATCTTCCTCCCACAGCTTCCAACTTGATAGTCGCCCAAACTCGGACGGCCCACTTCTACCTCCTACCCAAAATCCACAAACAGAACTGTCCTGGCAGACCGATCGTGTCAGCCTGTTCCTGCCCCACGGAACTCATTTCTCGTTATCTTGACTCCCTTCTCTCTCCCCTTGTCCAGTCCCTTCCCACCTACATCCGTGATTCCTCTGACACCTTATGTCACATCAACAATTTCCAGTTCCCTGGCCCCAACCGCTTCCTCTTCACCATGGATGTCCAATCCCTCTACACCTCCATCCCCCACCAGGATAGTCTGAGGGCCCTTAGCTTCTTCCTTGAACAGAGGCCCGAACAATCCCCATTCACCACTACTCTCCTCCGTCTGGCTGAACTTGTTCTCACACTGAACAATTTCTCCTTTAACTTCTCTCACTTCCTCCAAATAAAAGGTGTGGCTATGGGTACCCGCATGGGCCCCAGCTATGCCTGTCTCTTTATGGGGTATGTGGAACATTCCTTGTTCCAGTCCTACTCCGGCCCCCTCCCACAACTCTTTCTCCGGTACATCGATGATTACTTCGGTGCTGCTTCATGCTCTCGTCGGGACCTGGAAAAATTTATTAATTTTGCTTCCAATCTCCACCCCTCCATCATTTTCACATGGTCCATCTCTGACACTTCTCTTCCCTTCCTTGACCTCTCTGTCTCAATTTCTGATGATAGACTGTCCACCAATATCCATTACAAGCCTACCGACTCCCACAGCTACCTCGACTACAGCTCCTCACACCCCGCTTCTTGTAAAGACTCCATCCCATTCTCTCAGTTCCTTCGCCTCCGTCGCATCTGTTCTGATGACGCTACCTTCAAAAACAGTTCCTCTGACATGTCCTCCTCCTTCCTTAACCGAGGTTTTCCATCCACGGTCGTTGACAGGGCCCTCAACCGTGTCCGGCCCATATCCCGCGCATCCTCCCTCATGCCTTCTCCTCCTTCCCAGAAACATGATAGGGTCCCCCTTGTCCTCACTTATCACCCCACCAGCCTCCGCATTCAAAGGATCATCCTCCGCCATTTCCGCCAACTCCAGCATGATGCCACCACCAAACACATCTTCCCTTCACCCCCCCTGACGGCATTCCGTAGGGATCGTTCCCTCCGGGACACCCTGGTCCACTCCTCCATCACCCCCTACTCCTCAACCCCCACCTATGGCACCTCCCCATGCCCACGCAGAAGATGCAACACCTGCCCCTTCACTTCCTCTCTCCTCACCGTCCAAGGGCCCAAACACTCCTTTCAAGTGAAGCAGCATTTCACTTGCATTTCCCCTAACTTAGTCTACTGCATTCGTTGCTCCCAATGCGGTCTCCTCTACATTGGAGAGACCAAACGCAAACTGGGCGACCGTTTTGCGGAACACCTGCGGTCTGTCCGCAAGAAAGACCCAAACCTCCCTGTCGCTTGCCATTTTAACACTCCACCCTGTTCTCTTGCCCACATGTCTGTCCTTGGCTTGCTGCATTGTTCCAGTGAAGCCCAACTCAAACTGGAGGAACAGCACCTCATCTTCCGACTAGGCACTTTACAGCCTTCCTGGCTGAATATTGAATTCAACAACTTTAGATCTTAAACTCCCCCTCCCCCCATCCCCACCCCGTTTCTCCCCCCCCCTTTTTTTTTTCAATAATTTATATAGATTCTTCTTTCTCCACCTATTTCCATTATTTTTAAATCTAAAACTAAAACCTTGTTAGTCTGTCCACCCCACCCCCACTAGAGCTGTACTTTGAATATCCTGTCTTCCATTCTTAATTAGCACTTTTCTTAGACAAATATCACCACCTTCAACACCTCTTTGACCCTTTTGTCTGTGACATCTTTTGATTATCTGCTCATCTCCACAATCACCACACCCTCAACGTCTCTCTCCACCCCCCCGCCCCCCCACCCCCCCACCTTAAACCAGGTTATATTTCTCCCTTCTCCTAACTATGCTTCAGTTCTGCCGAAGGGCCATGAAGGCTCGAAACGTTAACTGATTTCTTCTCCGCCGATGCTGCCAGACCTGCTGAGTTTTTCCAGGTAATTCTGTTTTTGTTTTGGATTTCCAGCATCCGCAGTAGCTTTTAGCTTTTTGTTTTTATAGCAGCTATGATTAAGCCTGTTATTCAATGAATTGGAAGAAATTGTGTAAAAGTTTTCCAAAGGGGATGTTCATTATCCCTTTCTAATGACTTTCTAAAGTCTGTGAATGGTTAGAATCTGTGTCTGGACAATAGATTTCATCATAACTCTGCAAGTTGCTGTTTGTGGCTGACTCACTGACATTTTAAAAACCTTTCAAACTGTTGGTCTCCAAACATACCATTGAACAATATTGAAAAGAGAGACATGAAGAGAGGCAGATTCAACCAGAGTACTGAAGAGGGGATTAGACTGTTAGCTGAAAAGGAAGAATGCGCAGGGTTACTGGGAGAAGGTGGGGAAATGGTGCTAAGCGAATTGCTCATTCGGGGAGCTGGCACAGACACAATGGGCCGAATGGCCTCCTTCCGCACTGTAACAATTGTGCGATTCTATGTTTATGAAGCTTTTGCGTCTTGCGCTCATCAGGACAAATGCAAGAATGCCAAATTTCAAATGATCACAACAATTTTTACTACAGGAGCAAGGATTGCTGTTTGGATGGCAAGTCGACTAGTTGCCAGAAACTACCGGCAGTCTTGAAAAGCTTTGTTGACACGTGTCCCTTTTTGGCAATATTCAAGTTCTGTACGAACAAGGGACTGTTTATTTAACAATAACTCCAGACTTGTAAACTTTATCCACGCACACTTCCTATTTTTGTCATTTGCCTTCCAGCTGTTACATTTTTGTCTTTCCTTCCACTATCCATTGCTAGTCTGCATAAAGAGTGGAAGCCACAAGCAGGGATGAGGCTGAAGCATTTCAGCTTTTGGCTCTCCTAGCACCTCAGTATGTTGTGCAGAGAAACTACTGTGCTCCAACCAACTCAATTCCCAAGTTGCCTCAAGAGTTCATAATTTGATAAATAATGTCAAATTAAGGTGGGATATACAAATAAGGAGAGAATGCACAACTTATTACCTATCTGTAATTGGTAAGAGAAATACTATTTATTTCCATTCTTCCCAAGCGTTCTTAAATTGAAAGTGTCGCCAGAATACACACTGAAAAGGGGAATCAAAACATAATCCTGTCCTCATCTGACATTCAGGTGAACACATTTTTCAGTAGGGCTATCACAGGATATCAATCAGGACCAGAGAATCTCTTGTAGCTTAAAGGCACTGTGATAAAACCTGAACACCACTACCCTGGCTGAATTCAGTTAGCTTAGCACAGGCCCAGGACTGGGTCTGGACTGTTCTGTTCTCCGTGACTGAACATCACTGCAGACCGAACACTTTACCCACTAGAGATAAAAACAAAAAACTGCGGATGCTGGAAATCCAAAACAAAAACAGAAACAGAAATACCTGGAAAGACTCAGCAGGTCTGGCAGCATCGGCAGAGAAGAGCACAGTTGACGTTTCGAGTCCTCATGACCCTTCAACAGAACTAAGTAAAAATAGGCAAGGGGTGAAATATAAGCTGGTTTAAGGGGGGAGCGGTTTATTGGGACAAGCAGCCAGTGATAGGTGGAGATAACCAAAATATGTCACAGACAAAAGAACAAAGAGGTGTTGAAGGTGGTGATATTATCTAAAGGAATGTGCTAATTAAGAGTAGAGAGCAGGACAGACAAGTTACAGATAGCTCTAGTGGGGGTGGGGTGAAATAATACTAAAAGGGCATAAAACGTAGAGATAAACAATGGGTGGAAATACATTTAAAAATAATGGAAATAGGTGGGAAAAGAAAAATCTATATAAATTATTGGAAAAAACAAAAAGGAGGGGGATGAAACAGAAAGGGGGTGGAGATGGAGGAGAGAGTTCAAGATCTAAAATTGTTGAACTCAATATTCAGTCCGGAAGGCTGTAAAGTGCCTAGTCGGAAGATGAGGTGCTGTTCCTCCAGTTTGCATTGAGCTTCACTGGAACAATGCAGCAGGCCAAGGACAGACATGTGGGCATGAGAGCAGGGTGGAGTGTTGAAATGGCAAGTGACAGGGAGGTCTGGGTAATGCTTGTGGACAGACCAAAGGTGTTCTGCAAAGCGATCACCCAGTCTGCGTTTGGTCTCTCCAATGTAGAGGAAACCGCATTGGGAGCAACGAATGTAGTAGACTAAGTTGAGGGAAGTGCAAGTGAAATGCTGCTTCACTTGAAAGGAGTGATTGGGCCCTTGGATGGTGAGGAGAGAGGAAGTGAAGGGGCAGGTGTTGCATCTTCTGCATTTGCATGGGGAGGTGCCGTGGGAGGGGGTTGAGGAGTAGGGGGTGATGGAGGAGTGGACCAGGGTGTCACGGAGGGAACGATCCCTACGGAATGCCGCCAGGGGGCGTGAAGGGAAGATGTGTTTGGTGGTGGCATCATGCTGGAGTTGGCGGAAATGGCGGAGGATGATCCTTTGAATGCGGAGGCTGGTGGGGTGATAAGTGAGGACAAGGGGGACCCTATCATGTTTCTGGGAGGGAGGAGAAGGCATGAGGGCGGATGCGCAGGAGATGGGCCAGACACAGTTGAGGGCCCTGTCAACCACCGTGTGTGGAAAACCTCGGTTAAGGAAGAAGGAGGACATGTTAAAGGAACTGTTTTTGAAAGTAGCATCATCAGAACAGATGCGACGGAGGTGAAGGAACTGAGAGAATGGGATGGAGTCCTTACAGGAAGTGGGGTGTGAGGAGCTGTAGTCGAGGTAGCTGTGGGAGTCGGTAGGCTTGTAATGGATATTGGTGGACAGTCTATCACCAGAAATTGAGACAGAGAGGTCAAGGAAGGGAAGGGAAGTGTCAGAGATGGACCATGTGAAAATGATGGAGGAGTGGAAATTGGGAGCAAAATTAATAAATTTTTCCAGGTCCTTTTACCCACTAAACCAATTGGGAACTTCCATTTTATGTATTGTCATTCACATTTTGCATCAGGAAATCTCGCCAGAAAAGATTCTACCCTCCATTTTCACTAATTGACCACAGTCGTTAGGTTTTGCTGTCTGCTTTATGATGACAAAGTTCGAAGGGGAATTCCAGGCCTCTGAAATAAAATAATTGTTAAGAACACTGATGAATTTACTTTTGAGGGCAAATGGAGGAGTGAGGTATTTTTGTTTAGTTATCATTGACATCATAGGAGGACTGGTTTGGAACTCTTTGATCCTCAGAGGAAATAGAGAATCAGCAAAAATGCAAACAGCCAATTACCAAAGAAACAGGTGAGCGGTTGATGAGCTACATTTTTCTGTTCTGTCTCTTCCCAAAAGAAATCAGCAGGAAAGACGAAACCACTTACTTACTTGCGGTGATTCAAAGAACAAAGAACAAAGAAAAGTACAGCACAGGAACAGGCCCTTCGGCCCTCCAAGCCTGCGCCAATCATATTGCCCGTCAAACTAAAACATTTTGCACTTCTGGGGTCCGTATCCCTCTATTCCCATCCTATTCAGGTATTTGTCAAGCTGCCTCTTAAACACCACTATCGTACCTGCTTCCACCACCTCCTCTGGCAGCGAATTCCAGACACTCACTACCCTCTGCGTAAAAAACTTGCCCCGCACATCTCCTCTATAGTTTTCTCCTCTCACCTCTATCAAGTCGCCCCTCAATCTCCATCGCTCTAGTGAGAACAATCCGAGTTTCTCCAAACTCTCCTCATAGCTAATAACCTCCAGACCAGGCAGCATCCTGGTAAACCTCCTCTGCACCCTCTCCAATGCCTCCATATCCTTCTGGTAATGTGGCGACCAGAATTGCACGCAATATTCCAAGTAAGGCCTAACCAAGGTTCTATACAGCTGCAGCATGACTTCCCAGCTTTTATACTCAATACCCCTGCCAATGAAGGCAAGCATGCCATATGCCTTCCTGACTACCTTATCCACCTGCGTTGCCACTTTCAGTGACCTGTGGACCCAGATCCCTCTGCCCATCAATGCACTTAAGGGTTCTGCCATTTACTGTATAATTCCTGCTTGTATTAGACCTTCCAAAATGCATTACCTCGCATTTGTCCGGATTAAACTCCATCTGCCTTTTCTCCACCCAAGTCTCCAACCGATCTATATCCCGTTGTATCCTTTGACAATCCTCTTCACTATCTGCAACCCCTCCAACCTTAGTGTCATCTGCAAACTTACTAATTAGCCCAGTTACATTTTCCTCCAAATCATTTCTGTATACTACAAACAGCAAAGGTACCAGCACTGATCCCTGCGGAACACCACTAGTCACAGCTCTCCATTCAGAAAAGCACCCTTCCACTGCTACCCTCTGTCTTCGATGACCAAGCCAATTCTGTATCCAACTTGCCAGCCCACCTCTGATCCCGTGCGACTTTACCTTCTGCTCAGAGAGCTCGTGGTACAATGGTACTGTGTCTGATTCCAGCTGCAAAGGTTGTGTGTTCAAATTCAGTGATGTAACATTTTAGCCTAAGGTTGCAAACACATTGTGAGGGATTAAGACCTCACACTGTGTATTTTTATAAAATATATATAGATATGCCCATTGCTATTTCGAAAATTTTTAACAACTGAACAAATACCTTTAAAATGGCTGACAGTGTGTCTGTCTGTGACCCCGGAACAAAAGAAGCAACTGGACAGTTTTAGGAATACCCACATCTCGTTATCTCTGAGGAGGCACTAATGACCCCTTGTGGACTATACAGCCCAACTTCAAAGAGTGCTATACAAAGGCCATCTGCATTTAGTAACCCAGGCTAGCCAGAAGGAGATGGGTTATCTGCTAAGACAAAGGGCCTGTAATCTTCCTTTCAATTCCTAATGGCTGAGACATTTAACTCTCTTTGGGATCCAGACGATGGATATACATCCTTTGTCAAAGATGATGGAGAGGTGGGAGTGATGTGACATGAGCCTCTGGCTTGTGGAACGAGTAATATTGCCTTGCTGAACTGAAAAGCTCAGTCTGCTGTTTAGCAGCTAATTAGCAGCCTCACAGACAAGGAGCTCTGCTCAGATGGAACACCTGGCTGCACCTACACTGTTTCTGTGGGAACTTCTATACCATCGCCTACAAGACTGATTCACCTCTGCATTTCTATCTCATCTTGGCGAAGTCAACCCCAGTGGAAAAGTGAATTGTACAGTGTTGCTTTCACACCCGACAACCTGTGTGAAGGAACACCTCATTGGACTTGGATTCTGGACTTTGGAGCCAATGTGAAACAATATCTATTTTTCTTGGTGGTCTCTGTACTGTAAAACCTCCTTTTCTCCATCCCTGACTTTACTGTATGAATGTGAGGGGTGACATTGTGACCCTCCATTCTGCATTTTGAGTGTGTGTAAATAAACTAACCCTTTGACTTCACCCTATCTCAAGTTTACTGCGGGGTTATTAATAGAAAATTGGATCACAGCAAAACCAAGGGGGTTGGGAAACACACCGGTGCTTGTAAAGAGGGAAACAAATGAAAACACTTTTCTGTTTACAGATGGGATGGTGAGAAGAGGAATTAAATTAAACCTCTCCTGTCTGTAACAAGGTCAGCCAATTTGCACAACAATGTCCAGCAAAAATCAGATGAATGGTCAGATAATCGTTTATTTTTGTGTGGTATTGTTTAAAGGGGGAAATTTGGTAAGAATACCAAAGGCCCTGCTCTTCTTCAAACGATATCAAATAGTGCCAAAGAACTTTTTACATCTTGTTGAAAATACAGTCAGCGTCTTGTAAATCTGGTCTAAGAGACGAGTCCCTGCTGTAGCTCCGTCGGTAGTGCTCTCACCAATGACTCGGACAGTTCTGGGTTCAAGTCCCACTCCAGGATTGGAATACAAAAATCAAGGCTGACACTCCAGTGCAATACTGAGGGAGTGCTGCACAGCTGGAGGTGCTGCCTTGTGAATGAGATATTAAAGGGGTTGGGGAGGGTTATCCCTGAATACCTGGTCAATGTTTATTCTTCAATCACCATCGTGGAAACAGATTCTCTGGTCATTATTGTGGGAATTTGCACATTTCCTGCTGTGGTTTCCCATATTACAACAACGTGCAGAGGAATGTCATTGGCTGTAAGATGCTTTGAGATGTGCAGTGGTCATAGAAGGTGCTATATAAATGCAAATCCTTCTTTCCAATAAAGCAATTCTCCCTCAGGACTCCTGTGAAATGTCATCCTAGGTTATGTACTCGATCTGTTTTGGGATTGAATCCACAACCCAGCTCAGCAAGGTGACATTTAAAGATCCAAAGGGTAGATTTTAATTATTGCCACTGGAAAGGTCAATTGAAAGGAAATTGTTATACACCCTGCCCAAGCTTCCTTTCCACTCCTGAAAGAGAAATGGCAGTGAATTAAACACTAAGATAAAAGCAAAACACTGTGGGTGCTGGAAACCTGAAACAAAAACAGAAAATGCTGGAAAAACTCAGCGGGTCTAACAGCATCTGCGGAGAGAAAAAAACAGAGTTAACGTTTTGAGTCCGTATGACTTCTCCTCTGAAGAAGTGTCATAAGGACTCAAAACGTTCACTCTTCTTTTTTTCTCTCCGCAGATGCTGTTAGACCTGCTGAGTTTTTCCGGCATTTTCTGCTTTTGCTCCTTTCCACTTCATTGGAAGTGTGCAGTGTTCAGTTCATTGGTGAAAATTAAAATCTACCCCCAAATCTTGTCACCAAGAGCTTTCTTTTTAAGATCCTCTTTAAATACAAGAAGGTGGTTTTTGTAATATAAGGGTCTGGCACATAAACGGTGAACATGGGACTCAGTACAGTACCACCCACACGGTGATGTAAGAGAACATATGACTCACACCTAGGGGGTCAGTATAGTGTTGGACAGAGCCCTGTGTAGAAGCAAGCATGGAAACAGCTCCTAGCTTGGGCCTTTACTGTATCTATGTATATAGTTTCTAGTAGTTAATAAATACTTACTGTTGAACTACCTAAGACTATGAATACCTTAATAAGACCTACCAAACTACGTACAGCACCTTAGAATAGTATTAGCTCCCCCGATGGCTCAATTGCTGGTTCAATCCTGGACTCGCTTCAGTTCACACATCTCAGTTGGGCGGGAGGTTGAAGCATTTCACTTATGATAGTCTCAACAGTTCCTAACTGGGGAAGCAGTGGATATGGTAGGGACAAAAATCAGCCGGCTTCTCACTTCTGTTCATTATCCAATGCTGAAATGTACATATCATGTCGACATTGGTGAGGATAAGCTCCACTTCTTAAAACGTGCACCCACCTTCCCCGCACTGGATGACCCAGTGACGATCAATGTCCAGCTCACTTAGGAAGATTGCTAACTGAGGTTGCAAGGCACATGCTTGTGGCTGATCAGAATGGGTCTTATGGTGGATCTAACTGAGTCAGAAGTGTCTGATTTACACACTTGATACACCAACTCATCAAAG
Source organism: Cetorhinus maximus (assembly GCF_964194155.1). Taxonomy (NCBI): domain Eukaryota; kingdom Metazoa; phylum Chordata; class Chondrichthyes; order Lamniformes; family Cetorhinidae; genus Cetorhinus; species Cetorhinus maximus. The sequence goes on from NC_135896.1 coordinate 90,859,842, forward strand.
CTCTTGGAATCTGGGGCATTTGATGCTGATAGATTATGAATTAGGCCGTACGATTTACTGCCATATGTTGACAAGAGGATTGCCCGCCTCTTCTCCTCCCCCGATATGTCATTGACCAAAAAGAAAAACGCGAGGCGTTCAACATAATGTGACCAGTCATTGATGGTCTGATCAAGTGGTTTGATGCAGCCAAATTGTGGCATATTGTGGGGGGCTGCGATAACTTCGATGACTATGGTGGGGGTTTACAGTTGTAACGTGCTTACAATCGGCCTGCAGGCATGGCTGCTTCACTACAGTTGAGTTTTCACGGCTTTCCTTGGTGTCGTTGACTGGTGGTGTTTTGCCTTGTCGCCAGTTGTTATGTTTTAACTATGGGGTTGCTTTGCTTGCGAACCGGTTGCAGGCTTATCTGTTGGCAGGCGAGTCGATTACAATATACAGCAGACGCAGAGACCAATATGAAATGAAGCACATACTATTTATTTACACAGACACCAGAACACTAACATGGTGTGCGCTTCTCCGGCCAGGCCCTACTCTAGACTAACATTAATCTGGTAGCCCACGCTACACAGCTATTGCGTCTTAGAGTCACGTGGTCCATCTGCTCACAGTCTCTTAAAGGTGTATTACACTTCAGATGACCACACTTTCTGTGGTTGATTTTACTCCTGGTGACTAACTCTAATTTCAAGTTTGTGCCCCTTTGCTCTGGATTACCTCACCAAAGGAAAGAGTTTCTCTACAACCTTCTGAACCCTTTGATCATCTTAAACACCTTGATCAGATCAGCCCTCAACCTTTGAAACACAAGAAGACAAGCCTCGATTCTGCAACCTGTCTTCATGATTTAACCCTTTGAGCCCTGGTATCATCGTGGTGAATTTGTACTGTGTTCCCTTCAAGGTCAGTATATCTTTCCTGAGATATGATGGGTTTGCTGACCATTCATCATCCATTCAACAGAATAGAACTGATTGAAACTGTAAATCCCAGTGATGCACCAATCGACCAACTCTGCAGCTTATGGTTAAGATTCCACCTGATGGCCTCTTTATGGTTGGGTAGGGCAAGCCATGGTGGTTGGCTGAAAAATGAGAAGCACTGAGAATGAATCATGTCATTAGCTGCAAGTATGCCAATATAGAGAGGCAGACAACAAAAATCTTAATGTATAATAGTTTTACTCCCCTTTTCCAGCACAGGCGTTTCTTTGGTCATTTTCGAAACCGACTGGGGTAATTAAAAGAGAAATTAAAATAATTATTTCACTTAATCCACCATGAGTTTTGTTGGGGGGATGCTGGTTACAGATCAGTATGTCTAAAAGAAGTCTCCATAGTCTTCTGTGGGTTAACTGTAAGTCTTTATTAACTACTAGTACTATTTACACATGTACAGTAAAGGTTACAGGCTAGGAGCGGCCTCCATGCTTAGGTCTATACATGTCTCTGCTCAACACCACACTGGCCTTGGGTCTGGATCATCTGCCTTCTTACATTACAGTGTGGGTAGTACTGTACTCAGTCCCACATTAACCCTATATGTGCCAGACCCTTATACTACACGATCTTTTGATCAGTTTACAAAAGATTGATGTGTAAACTAGTTTTTAATATTTTGTTTATTCTCCTAGTTTGTTAGGAACTTTACCTCATGTCATGCACCATTCCCAGCTTGAACACAAGGCTATACAGCCCCTCCAGCCAGTTCTGCCATTCATTGAGACCATTGATAATCTGTAACTTAACCTCCATGGCGGAATTGTACACCCAGTCGTGTTGGGAAACTCACATATCTACTTCTTTTGATATACCCTTTCTTAACACTTGAGCCATCCCTAACTGCATCCTCTTCCTCTTTAGTGTTGGTAATCAAATTTACCACTCATGAGGATGGATGTGTTACATTCCATTAAGATATGAGGGCACCTGACACAAGTTTGCAGTTCAATTCTAAGAACATTTAACATGGAGTCTCTGATCTCCCCTTCCCCAGTGAGAATTGGGGTATTCAAATAGTGTCACCAAGACCCAAAAGTAACATTTCTTGTGTGTTCAGAAAGAGAAACTGAATGCATTAGCTTTTATGTTCACTTCTAACTAAATATGAAAGGCACCCCCAATTGTGGAAGATCAATGGGGTTCGCCTGCTGGGGGATTAGGGGTAGGTCATTCAGCCTCCTGAACCCATTAAGCCAATCAATTAAATTATGACTGACACGTATCTTAACTCTACCTTACCTGCCTTGGTTCTGTATCCCCTAATGGGGATACTTCCATATCCTTTAATACCTTCGCCTAACAAAAATCTATCCATAATAATAATAATACATGCAAAATACTGTGGATGCTAGAAATCTGAAATAAAAACAGAATATGCTGGAAAAACTCAGCGGGTCTGGCAGCATCTGTGGAGAGAGAAACAGAGTTAACGTTTCGAGTCTAATATGCCTCTTCTTCAGAAAGTCTATCCATCTCAGTTTGTGCCACCCTTGATTGCCTGTTTCATTTCATATATAAATAGGTCTTTTGGTAGTGTGCATGTGTTGGTAATTGCCAAACATACAAAAGAATTCTCTTTAAAACTAAAGAATCCCATCTTTCGTTCAACACCTTTAAAAGGTAAAACTTTTAGCATATTAAAGCACTAAAATGATTTTACAAAATATAAGAAAGTACAAGTGCTAAACCGAATGGCATAGACTTTATTGGTCAGAGTTATCATGCAAGCAGCAACTAAAACAACTTTGTTTGATGCTTTATTCACCAATAACGTCTTGCCAACTTTACAGTTCAATTGCTCTAGATTCAAGTTATGATCCTTCAGTCAAAGCGTACAGTGCTTTCTTTCCAGTAAAGAACATCCATTACAACTGTTGCAGGGCTGCCACTCTGCATCATCAGTTCTTACAGGAATGCAGACAGACAGAATACCCAAAGGTTCACTTTCATTGGAACATTACAAAGCAACTTGATTGATTGTAAAATTAAGCAAATATAAACTGGACCTTCTCCGGTGACCAGCAGGAATCTGAAGCTTCGTTTGTCACAATTCTCACCAATTTTCAACGATGACGTTTACAACATTCAAAAGCTACTATTGCCCTGGTACTTTTGCTGAAATTCCTTACTTAAAATTCCAGTGGTATAGTGAATAGTTGTTCTATTCAGAGCAGCTAAGTCCAAGGTTCAATCTGTAGTCAATACTGAGTTAACTGCCCTTAGTAGTGGTTGGAGATCTTGTAGCTCAGGAGGTGGCGCCTCTGAGCCAGAAGCTCCAGGTTCAAGACCCACTGGAGGACTCGTTGAACACACCTTCTGTGGCCAAGCAGGTTGATAATCAGCACTTCCCCACTATTCCTTAAAGTGGAAAAAGGGAACAGTCGTGGTTGAATTGGCCAATTAATGCCCTGGGCTAACAGAGGGTGAAAAAAAGCCCTGCCAACATTCTGAATCGCTCTGTGACGACTCCTGCTACAGTCACAAGCTTGGGGGTTTAAGGAGGGGCCAGGTTCGAAATTGGCCTTGTGGATAATAGCCGACTGACACTTGCTCTCAAGCCTCACAACATGACCACCTGGGCAAGTTAGTGCAGAGCCACCAGCCCCTCTGAATATGCACTTCAATGAGTAATGAAAAGGAACATCTGAGACAATTAACATACCTGTCCCCCACCAAAAGACGCCCCCCCCCCGCCCCTCCTCCCACACAAAGAAACTAGGCTCAAAGTGAAATGAAATGCCAGGGTTTTAAAATGACATTGTTGGTTAGACCACTTGATCAGAGAATGAGAACTTAAGTGAAACAAACACAGTGGGTGTTGAAGTGTAGCACTGTTTAAGCAGCAAGGTGGACATTTCCTGCCCCTTAATTCTTAGTCTTGGTTTGCTGCAGTGGACAAGCATCATGCAGAAATTAGACACTTCCCTGGAAGTGAAGGAGCTGAGGGGGAAGGTCAAACACACAAGTCATCCGAAATCTCACTTACACCCCTCAGTTCAAAGTCGCACTGGAAGAATCCCAGAACAGTGGAGCAATGCTTCAGAATTTGGTGAAAACCCCTCTGTGATGCACAGCATTATTATAGTGCAGAAATTATGCTGCAACAAAGGACACAGTTTCCTGGGAATTCTATACTCCACCGGAGATCCATGATGAAAAAGTTGAAAAGCCAATTGTTGTAGCGTGCATTCCCCATTAAAATCAATGGTGGGATTGGGTTGGCTGAATTAATGGCCCTGTCATTGCCACAAGTTCTTGTGGCACAGTGGGTAGTGTCCCTAACCCTGGGCCAAGTGCTCTCGGTTCAAGATCTGCTCCTGGGCTTGATGGCCATGGAAGGTGTGCTTCTAGGTGGCCAAACAGGTTGATTGTCAGCCTGTAAATCCTCTGAATACGCCCAATGGCAGGTGGCAAGTGTGTGTCCTGGTCAGCCATACTGCAGAAGGCAATGGCAAACCACTGCAGTACTTTACCATGAATATGGAAGCCCATGGTTGCCAAAGTCCTCTTAGGGTATGGTACCTGAAGGAGGAGTCATCATCATCACAGCCACTTGGAGACCATTACAGAATGAGATCAGTGTTGGGTAATCACAGGAATTGTATTTTACTGCTTAAATTAAGAAATAGTTTTGCTCTCATTAGGTGCTTTTTAAGAACAATATTTAGTGGTGGATTCATGACTGTGTCTAGGCACTGGTACAATGTGACAGAAATTAAATATACAAAGATAAAATGCTGCAGCTACTGAAAATCTGAAATATAAACAAAATATTGGAAATACTCAACAGGTCAGGCAGCATCTGCAGAGAGAGAAACAGTTATCCTTTTAGGTCAATGACCTTTCATCATAAATTTTACATATCTGACAGGAAGGAGCAGATTACCAGTTCCTGGTCTTAAACTATCACTCCAATGGGACTTCGTTTCAATACATAATTCAGATTGTCAATCCTATGCACTGTGACTGTGGTCATCACAATATGCCCATTTACACCTTATTAGATCCATGGAGTAAATGAGAAAGCACTAGAATTACAGACTGCTTGAGCAATAAAAGTCTATCGGCCTCCAGTTCTCTTATTGTTGTTTGTACTATCTCAATGGGGTCATGGGGTGAGGGCCACTCTTCTGCCTTATGAACTAACCATAGACAAGAACATTTGTGTACTGATGAAAAAAAAGAGACATGCTGTTGAAACTTTATGTCCTGCACTCATCAGGACAGATGCAAGAATACCAAATCTCATAGGGAACAACAATTTATACTGCATGAGAAGAGGGTGCTGATTGGTTGGCAAGTGGACTGATTGGTAGGGGCATGGCCATGGAGAATGCACCAGAGAACAGTTAACCTCCAAGCTTTTGTTTGAATTCAAACCAGGTAACTCAATTCTGATTGGTCAAGGATTTGCCATGGGGAATGACTGTCCCCTAAGCTTCCATTTAGTTGAAAAAGGCGCAATGCTCGGGGTCCTGTGTGTGAATGTATGTAGCTTCTAGCACAACAGGGCATTTGCGCTTGTTTCTACCCATGAGGCCAATCTTCAAACACTGAGTTAAGAACGAACAAAAAAAAAAAATTGCTGGAAAAACTCAGCATCTGTGCAAGAGAAACAGCATTGACGTTTCAGGTCAATGACCTTCCATCAAAGCTGAAGATAGACAGAAATGTTAAGGGTTTTCAAGGCAGTGGGAGGAGGGAGGGGGCAGAAAGAACAATGGAGAAGCTCGGTGATAGGTGGAAGGTGAGGGAGATTAATAACAAAAGATTTCATGTTGCAGTGACCCAGGAGAGTGCTAATGGATAGAGTAAAGAAGCAAAGGGTGTGTCCAAATGAGGCCTGAATGGCTACATTAAAAACACTCCCGGGCCCGATTAGCATCACATCACAATGTAAACTCACCTTGGCCATTGACAACACCGCTCCCAATTCATCGCTATACTAGCTGCGGAGTATCCTACTTATTTTTCCAGCAAATTATGGCATGAATTCACCAGAAAGTGATTGGGGAGCACAACAATCTAAGTTATGGCATTCATCGGAGCAAATTCCAAGCCAATCTGGTGAAAAATTAAAGATTTAGAGATTATAAAGTTGAAAATTATGGACAGAATTTATGTCAATGCACATAAAACAGTGGGCTGGATCCTGCTGGAGCAGGGAGGTCATCACATGGTGCGCACCTCGCGTTAGAAATTTTCTTACATCCTTCAGCTTTAATGTTCTTTGTGCCATTGCTTGCAGGAAGGGAGAACTGACTGGCTGTGCGGAGACGGTAAGAGAGAATCTGGGACTGACAGTCCACCCCCATAACCAAGGGGATTTAAGGATTGAGAAAGAAACTGGGGAACAATGGAAAAAGGAAACAGGCTGAATTCAATGTCAAATCAAGTTCAGGGAGAGAAATAAAGGGAAAGGATGACTGAATTGAGAGAGAAAGAAGAACACGTAAGAAAACAAATTATACAAAAATAAAAGACTGCAGAAGCTCAAAATCTGAAATGAGAATCTAAAATGTTGGAAAAACAGAGCAGGTCAGGCAGCATGTGTGGAGAGAAACTGAGTTAACGCTTCAGGTCAATGGCCTTTCATCAGAACACTTCTTTCATCCATTAATTAATAAAACCTGGGATTGAAAGCTGGTTGCTGTAATGGTGACCATGAAACTATTGTTGGTTGTCGTTTAAAAAAAAAAACCCATCTGGTTCACTTATGCACTTTAGGGGAGGAAATCTGCCATCCTTACCCAGCCTGGCCTACATGTGACTCCACACCCACAGCAATGGTGGTTGACTCTTGAACTGAGTGGCTCAGAGGGCAATAAGGATGGGCAACAAATGCTGGACTTACTTGGAGCACCCACATCCCATGAAAGAATAGAAGTTTTTTTTTCTTGGAATTTACTGGTCGAATACCACCACTTGCATTGAATGTGCTGGTTGATTTGCACAATGATTACGGTGTGTGTTGTTAAATATGCCCTTATTTTTCCAGTAAGGTCAGATCCATTGCGTGTTCTCAAAGGTTTTGCCTTCCAAGGCATCAGTATTCCCGCCAGAGAGACACGAAAGACAGCAGAAAACTCAAGGCTGACACTGCTTTTGCATGAAGGTATTCAATCATAGTTTTTTTCAAAGGAAGACAGCTTTCAAGGCAGATTACGTTTTAGAAACAAAATCCAAAAAAATTCCAGCCAAAAACTCTGGCTCCGTTTTAGTGCAAACCTGCATTCTAGCTGCCGTTACTCATGACTTTCTGCTACTTTGTGTTAACATTGAAGCTGAAAGTTCTGACCCCAAATTCCACGGAGCAGCAGTGTGGCAACGACTGGGCCCAAATCCATAGAGATGCATTCCTTTTTTGTGCATCTGCTTAAGGAATCATACACAGAGGGCATCATTTTCAAAATAGCAGAGTGTATTTTTGGTTGGGGGTCCGGGGGCAGTTGCAGGGTGGGGTACTCCTTGTACATCTTTATATATTTGCCATAAAACACCATCCTCTTGCACTTCTGGGGGCTGGTTGGGGTCAAAGGGATCCTGGGCATCAACACGAATCATCCTCCTCAAATTTCTGTATTTGTTAATTTACTAGCAAATTATTTTACTTGCTGTATATATTTTGAAACTCCCCTGCAATAATAAGAAGTTTCCTTTGAGTAGGTGACTCTGTCCTTTGGAATTAGGGCAGGGAAGTTTGGTGTCAATATTTACAATGTCTTTGTGAGCCTGTCAATATTGGTGGGGACCTGCAGTCTGTCAGTACTTACAGGGTGACTCCACACTGTAGGGTTTGAAACATTGACACAACAGTGCCAATGTCCAGGAGTACAGCAAACCCAACTTTTAAATAAACTCACTGCTTAACATACTATACACAGTTGATTTGCAAATACGTCATCTTTATTTGTAAGTTTAAAGAACGAGTTACCAATACAAATAATTACTTTATGTATAAATATGCTGCAGTCAAAATCTTCCTCACTTTCTTTCTAAATGAAAAGTATAGATGCAATCTGACAATAGTTCCCACTTCTCTGACCCTCAAAACATTTTTAAAAAAAAAAGTACTTCAGTTAAAAAGTTCGAGTCACTTTTCAAAATGACAGAGAAAACGTTTTATGTGCGGCTAGGAGTTTGGATGGTATATTAAAGGATCAAACGTTGGTCTGAACTGAATCTTCTTGCATGTGAACTCTCTCACAAATAGGAAACCATTTTGGGTTGTTGACGTCAAATGTATTTCATGTAAACGAACACCAAACTTCAGCAGGGCCCAGTCAAGCTTAGTCCTGAATGGACGATTGCCCAGGGTCATTTTGAATGGTGACCCAGTTAACTGTTTTTAACATTTTAATAAACAGGAATATTCTAGTATGGAAGGGCACAGCATAAGCAAATGTGCCTGGTGTTACTTGAAATTTTCTTGTTTTGGCTACGTAGAGCCTGTTCCTGCTGAAACTTTACAAGCCCTCAAGCCCTGCACAAAATTGCATCTCACTGCACAGTTGGCCCAGGTTCAGAGTCATTCCAAAGCCACAGCCATTTCGGATGCATTTTTGATTAAACATAAGTTTTGATCAATCACCTGAGCTTGAAATTAAGTGAATAACTTGAAAAGCTTAGGCATCCGGTGAGAGAAGTTACCAGAGCTGGCTGGGGGGGAGGGGGGAGAGGGGAAGAAATAAGATATAACTTGCAGAAGCTTTTTTTTAAAAACCAAGAAAAAGCTTGCAACTTGGAAACGTCATTCATTTTTCATACAACGTTATGTAGGCACATAAAAAGTTATGAAAATATTTGTGCTTTCACATAGGGTTCAAAAGTAACCAGTATGTTCCATTTCTTCTCCCCCATCTGCAGTCTTTAGTAACTCGATCGCAAAGCAGGGACGTCAAAGTAGTTTAGTTTATCGGTGGACTGTACAGAGGAAATACTGTGGAACCTTGGGAGAAGGGAAGGCACATATTCATGTCAAAGCAAGGTTCCCATTCATTTGTTCATCGAATATATTTACATATCTCAAGCTGCTGATATTAACAGGTCTTGGCGTACTAATTCAGAACCAATCCACCAGCGAGGCAACAGCACTAAGCATTGACCAGTGCAAACCTCTGGGCCTGCAAGATTCAATCAGGATCAACCAACGAATGAGTCTGGGTTGCCCCGACTTTGACGGCAGGGTTTCCAGGGCTTGGGGAGGGGAAAGGGCACAGCCTAGGCCCCCAGGCCACTGGTTGGGCATCCCAGACACAAAAGGACACGGGTGGGAAACTCCTTGAATCACAGCTGAAATATAAAGTCTGCAAGTCTGTAATGCAATCTTATTGCTGCCTTTCCCATCTGAGTTATTTTCACTACAACATTTGAAAGGGAACACTGAATTGAGATTCTGGAAGTTTTCTATCATAAAGCTAAAAACTTAAATATCAAAACAATGGCACCCATCACATACAATGCAAGATGATTTAAAAAAAAGTCTGAAAATACTTAACTTACTTATAAAATAAATCCTTTATTATGCAGTGTAATGAGTGAACTTGCTTAATTTTGTGCAACAGTGAGTTACAATGTGATCTTATTTCATATACATAAAATGTGTACATTAGTAGAAAATCATGGAATGCAACATTGTGCTTAACTACAGATATCACAGCAAAAGTAAATGGTGCATTTCAATTCTTTCTTTTTGGAACGTTTTGAGAAAAATACCTATTTCTATAATAAAATATGTTTTGAAGTTGCCTGAAGAAAAAAATATTTCTTCTGTAAACTGCACTTTGCCAGCTCAAGCAGACATTCCGCAATTTCTTTAGTTTAAAGCCAAATAGAGGTGAGCAGACACTGGTTTGCATACAAAAGATGCAGAGTTAGAGGTCACTTTCGCCATAGAGCGCTGTGGAGAAGGACATGTAGTCCAGGGAGCCTGGAACGGCGTCTGGCCCGTTGTACGGCGCCATTCTTGCAATGCAGTATTCTGCCTGGTCTGGAGGTAATTCACGACGTAGTTCTTCAGCTGTGATATAGTTCTGTAAGGCGGAAGAAAATAAGGCCCTTAAAATGCAGCAGCTCCTTCCGGTTAAAATATAACCTGGGGTATTTCCCCCCCCCCCTCCGCCACCGTTCTCGGGCAATTCTACTAAAAACAATTACCTTGTTAAATTTTGTACAAATTCTCATTCACTTTGCAATTCAAAGAGGGCTTCACTTAACTGCACAGTTCTCACCTTTTTTTTTTAAAACAAAAAATCAAAACAGTAAACATTTCAGTTTGTAGAAATGGTATAAATAGATTACAGGGGTGAAAAGATGCTTCTGAAGACCAAGCGGAAAACATTTATAAAAAAAAAAGAATCAAACTTCAAAAGAGTATGGAGGTGAAATTGCACATGATTAAGCAGACATCAAGGGAAACTGCATCTGTCAGCCATTATGCGAATCACCTCATATTCAATTCCATTGAAATGAATGAAACAGAATATCAAATGGAGGATGTAACAGGCACCCGACCAAAAGCGCCTGTTTTGTGACCCTGTCCATGTCCAACTTCACCCCCTAACTATTTCAGTCTGTTGCAGTAGTGTAAGTAGAATACATAGGTCTAAACCAGAGTAGAAATCTATATCACCACCCTCATGTCCACTAAAGCTGATAGAATGCAGTCTCACTCTACAGCTCGCAGGCTAATGATACAAATGTCAATTGCTGCCCCTAGTGAAGAGATGAGCTACATTAAATGAACTGAAAAGAAGTCAGGCTCTACACCATGTCTGTATTAAATTCAAGAACTCACCTTGTCACCTGCCAGAACTTTAAACGAGGCCATGACCTGGTCAGCAGTGTCCGTGTCTGTGGTTTCCCGTGACATGAAGTCCAGGAAGGCCTGGAATGTTACGACGCCCATGTTGTTGGGGTCAACAATGTTCATGATGCGTCCAAACTCTGCTTCACTCTGAAATCATCAACCACAGCAATTGTACCAATGTCTTGTCAGGGTCAAAATAAAAAAAAAAGGAGTGCGCACTTTCCCACATTACTGCCCATGTTCAGTCTGGTGGAGCTCAGTATACACGTCAATTTACAGCAGCAAAACTGTGCTCAAATAGGCAGCAATGACGGACACACAAATCAGGATTCCATGTGCCAAATTTCTTGTTGCAAGTGTTAGCTCAACTCTGACTCAAGAAGTTGTGGATCAAACCCCATAATCCAAGATTTGAGCGCATAGTCTAGGCTGACACCTTGGAGCAGTAATGAGGGAGTGCTGCATTCTCACACATGCTGACTTCTGCAGATGTAAAGCTGAGAATCTGACTGGTGTGCAGACAGATATTAAAAATCCAATGACATTTATTCCTCCCTCTTAAAGTTGCTCAGGGATTTCTCCTGTTTTTTTTTTAGCCCCAAGTACATCACTGAATAGAATAACTGGCCATTTAGCTCATTACTATTGATTCCCACTTTTGCTTACACTTCACAAATAGGGATTTAATTATGAGGTTTTTTTCCTTTGGAATTTGTAGGGGATATGAAATGTCCTAATGGGAATTCAAGTTCCTTCTTTCTATCCAATCATGCCATTGTGCGGAACTTGACATGCTCACAGAATTAAATCATCATTTGAACTTAAAACATTCCCCGATTACTTGGCATTTGACATCTAGCAATTCAGGGTTTGCAAAGGAATTCTTAAAGAAAGGGAAGCAGGTGGGGAGAGAGAAATCTCGGGACAGAATTCCAGAGCACAAAGCAGAGGTAGCTGAGAACACAGCTGGCACAGATCTGACAAAGAGCGGGCTTCACTAGAGGCTGAAGTTAGAGGAGCAAAGTATTTGGAGAGGAGCAGCTCTCAGGCTGGAAGTGGTTACAGGTAGGAAAGGGTGAGCTCATGGAGAGACTCAAACACAAGGATGAGAATTTTAAATTTGAGGCATCAGTGTACCAGGAACCAATATAAGTCAGCAAGTTGGAATAGCTGACATTGGCAAGAATAACTTAAGTGTGGGGTGGGCAATGGAGGAAGTCTTCATGATGGACAGAATTTGGAGCTGGAAGCTCACTTTTAGGTCAAATGAGGTTGCAAACCATTTTCTTCAACCTGAGATGGCGGCAGATAGGGAGTTGGAGTCGGTGGTGTGGTACAGAGTTTGTATTGAGGGTCAAGGACAATTTTGCCAGTGTTGAACAGGAGGAAGTTGCAGTTTAACCAAAACTGGGTGCTAGACAAACCGCCTGATAAGAGAAGGTGGGAGAAAAGTGATGGCGAGGTAAAGCTGGGTGTGACCAGCATACATGTGGAAGGTGGCTCAATGGCAATGGATGATGTCACCAAGAGGCAGCTTTTAGAAGGAAGAGGAGGAGACCAAAGATTGATCCTGGCAAAGACTCCACGTACGATGGTACAGGAGAAGGAAGAGAAGTTAGTGATGTAGATAGACTGGCTGAATTCAGATAGGTAAGACCATAAGGCCATAAGACATAGGTGCAGAAATTAGGCCATTCGGCCCATCGAGTCTGCTCCACCATTCAATCATGGCTGATAAGTTTTTCAACCCCATTCTCCCGCCTTCTCCCTGTAACCTTTGATCCCCTTACCAATCAAGAACCTATCTATCTCGGTCTTAAATACACTCAATGACCTGGCCTCCACAGCCTTCTGTGGCAATGAACGTAAGAATGGAACGAGACAAGTGCAGTCCCACGCAGCTCGGCAATGGAAGAGAAGCTTTGGGGGAGGATTGTGTGGGTAATTGTGTCTGCCCAAATATGGCTGCTCACATACAAAATCTTATTTACAGGCCTTCAGGACTTTTGTATCTATTGTTAAAATAAAGGGGAACTAAACAGCATTGCTCTCCCTATAGCAGTGTACATCATTATTTATTCATTCATGGGATGTCGATGTGGGCGTCGCTGGCTTGGCCAGCGTTTATTGCCCAGCCCTAGTTGCCCTTGAGAAGGTGGTGGTGAGCTGCCTTCTTGAACCGCTGCAGTCCCTGTGGTGTAGGTACACCCACAGTGCTGTTAGGAAGGGAGTTCCAGGATTTTGACCCAGCGACAGTGAAGGAACGGTCGATATATTTCCAAGTCAGGATGGTGAGTGGCTTGGAGGGGAACTTGCAGGTGGTGGTGTTTCCATGTATCTGCTGCCCTTGTCCTTCTTGATGGTAACGGTCGTGGGTTTGCAAGATGCTGCCTAAGCAGCCTTGGTGAGTTCCTGCAGTGCATCTGACATGGCAAGTCGGCCAACTGGGAGTGGGGGCAAACCCAACCTGCATCTCAGGGACTGAGCCTGTTGCAGACAAAGTCCACAACGGTTTAGTTACACTCCGAATTAAAGGGGAAAATAGTATGAACTCCACCTTCAACTAATGTGTCCAAATCTCTCTCTCTGCAGCCTTTACATTTTCAGAGCCTGACCACTCAACCCATTACAAGGTTAAGCTCATCTTCATTAGTTAACTGATTAGAAGTATAAACAGGTTAGACAAATGTCTCTTGGGCTGGAATTCCACCAGTTTTTTCCCAAATTTTGCGCTCCTGGGCAGTCTTGCCATTTGGGGACAGTTCCAGGAATTGCCGGTCACCCTCTGGAACATTGGCAATTATTCTGCTATGTGCCATGGCACCAAGTGTCAGCAGGGTCTTCCACGTCACGGGGAGGGGCAGCTATAGCCAAGTCCGAACCTGGAATTCACACAGTCACCAGGGCAGGAGTCTGAGCTGATCTCCCCCTTCTTGACCCAGGGGTGCAGAGGCTGGGTGTATAGCCCCCTATTGTCGCTCTGGCGGAGATCAGCAGTGTTTGGGGATCAAAGCCCAGGCTGTATAGATTAGCGTTGAAAGGCCTCAACCTGCCGCGTGAGCCAAGGTGGCAGAATTTGACATCTGAGAAGGGAGATTATCTTGGTCACATTGATATGAGTTCAGATTAAGTGTGGCTCCAGCAGAGAGCAGGGTGGCTGCTGAAACTTAGTCGTCTGCCTCACTGTTGTAACAGGGACCGTTAGTTACCCATTTGCCTAAATTGGCTAGTTACCTCTCAGCAGTACACTGGAAAGCAAGACACATATTAGTTACATGGCACAGCATTAACATTCCTTACCTGTTGGGTGAAAGAACAGCTTTAATAATTAAAAGGCTGCTGGGTGGATACCTGTGTTCTCCTGGCTGTATAGATTTACTCTATCATTCTAAGGGGAATGAAAGGCAGTCTCCAAAACATGCGTGGGAAGCAAAAAGGGGAGAGGAAACTCTGGGCAGGTTTTATGAGAATTATATAAAAAAAAAAAAATTCCGTCGGATTGATGTGGGTTTGAGTTGTACCCAGGTTCCGGGGTGTAAGGACAGTTCGCCATCCAGTGGCACCACATAGCCCCTCCCTGCGCATATTATTTTAACAATTGACTTATGCAGTCATGAATTCCCATCAGTTAAACTGCATCCTGTAAACGGGGTTTTTTCTTTTGCAAGTAATTGTTCAATCCTATTTCCTGCACACCCACCCACCCCCCCTCCCACAACCTGCAACATATCTTTGTCCTGAGCACTGAGCTCTAGAGAGCTCCCCTCTGTGTATTAATTATACTCCTCCAGCCATTAATAAATTATACTGTAACAGGGTGCGCTTGATCAGTCTATTATGAAAACACTCCTCTCAATATTAGTATGGTGATGAGCAATCCTGCTCCCTACTCTGTTCGTCCCTGCATCATTCACAAACATCATCAGCTGCAATATTACAAGCAATGTCTTGCAACAACATGCAACTTTAAGTGCTGAATGGGAGATTGGATTCAATAAGTAGATTATCAAACTTCCCCATCGTTTAAACAGCGTATCATTCCTATCAACAGCTCATCATAGTAAGCAATGGACTAGGATTCATTCTGCGAGACTCTTGAGAATATGAGGAGCACCACAAATCAGGAGATCAGGTCTTCACACCGTTCCTCTGTCCTGTTGAACAAGGCACCGTGACCAGGAGCCTCCATTGCAAAACTACCCCCAAGTCCCACAAATTGTTTTGAAATCGTTCTATTTGCAAGACACAGATCCATTAGTGAGAATTCATGAGTGTTGAAGATCATTTAGTAAATTAAGTGTTAAAAAGAATCCACTCAGAATGGGGGAATGTATGGGGCACTCAATTGGCACACTGCCCTTTCAATCCTAGGACCTGAATTTAAATGAAATCCAGACTCACCAGTCTAGAGAGTTAAAGGAAATTCCCAAAGATCTAAACACTCCTTTTTAATATGATACAGGTCCAACATACTTTGTAGAATCATACAGCACAATAGGAGGCCCTTCTTCAGCTCATTGTATCTGTATTGGCTCTTTGACAGAGCTATCCAATTAGTCGTAACTCCCCCTGCTCTTTCCCTTCAGCCCGGAAAATGTCTACTTTTCAAGTGTTTATCTGATCCCCTTTTGAACGATACCATTAACTCTGCTTCCAGCACCTGTTCAGGCAATGCATTGCATTGCAGATCATAACAACTGCACGAGGAAAGTCTAATTTCCTGCCAATTATCTTTAATTGTGGAAGACCGAGAGGATGCCACCTCATTAAAATTTAAAAGGAATTGCTTCAATGTGTCTTCATCATTTTTTTTTTGAGAATCTAATTGTCTTTGTACATGGTTACATTTATTCAACTTTCCCTTTTACCAATCTCCGGTTAGTGAGGTCCTGAACTTCTCGAACATAAAAACACACAAACTGCACTGAACACTTAAACTTTACAGTTTTGTGCAAATTGCTTCATCCAAAAGCTGCAGTGCCCTCTAGTTGTCCCATGTTTACATAACAACACATGAAACAGGGGGAGGCCATTCAGTCCCTCAGGCCTGCACCACCATTCAACTAGATCAGGGGTTTCCCAAACTGTGGGTCGCGACCCCCACCCCCCCACCCCAAGGGGGTGGTGGGACGAGCAATCGGGGTCATGAGTTCCGAGGCAGCAATGGTGACTGAAGAGCGGGAGCTCAAATTTGACAGTCCTGGGATTGGCTGTGAGGCCCCTTTAAATGTGCATTTTTTTTTGCATGTGTTCCTGGCCTAATCCAATGAGCTGAGGCCAGATCACGGACACCAACAGAGCCTGCAAAATGGTTGGTGTCTTAGCCTTTTTTTTTGTGCCTGTATCTCCGCCGTTTGAACCCCCTGCCCCACTCAACAGGTCTTTCCCCGCCCGCCACCAAATTTACGCTCTGGGGTCATGTCAAGTGTGAAGCATTAAAATGGGGTCACAGCAGAAAAATGTTTGGGAACCATTGAATTAGATCATGGCTGACCTCCACTTCAACTCCACTTTCGTGACTTTGGTCCACATCCCATGATAGACTTACGTTGGGTAAGTCTATCTGTCTCAATCTTGAATGCTCCCATTGTCTCAGAATCCATAGTCTTATGGGTGATCAGGGCTCCTAACTTATATGGCCCCAACTTTATATTTTTTTGCAAGCTACATGATGCAAGCTGAAGAAGCTAGTCATTAAAAACAGCCTATCTTGCGGTTTCTGTAATGAAGTACTTAAGATTTTCCACAGTGGAGTAGTGTGCCTACTCATGTCGTGGGCTTTGAATCTGCTGTGACTTTACAGTTGGTATAAATTCACAGGCCAACCTGCAGAGTGAACCAGCCATTTTGCTGAACTGGAAACCCAAAGGTCTAGACATAGTACTGCACAATGTTCCAGCAAAAAGAAAAATCTGGGGCCCTGCAGCTTTAGTTCAGTGTTTCAATAGTCTTAAATAAGACTCTGAAAGAAACACAAGTATTTGGTGTCTGGATAAAGCAAGTTACTAAACTGCGCACATGTTCTTCTACAACGAACACCAGTTAACATGGATTGCTTACATTCATCACCCAGCTTCAGAACCAGACGTTAATACAATGAAAATAGAAAGAATGGGAAGTCACCATACCAGATTGTAACCCATGGAGATAAGGCAAGCTTTGAAATCATCACTGTCCATCATTCCAGTCCTCTTCTACAGAGAGAGGAGGAAGGAGACACCAACAGGACAAAAAAGCAGAGTGAAAGGTAATCACGACAAGAAGAATGGGACAGCAAAGTGCAAGACAAGCCAAATGGAACAATGTTTCAACGATGAATCAGAAGAACAAACACAAGAGAGATCAAAATAGGTGAAAAGCAGACAAAGTGGTTCAGAAGTCATGAACAGGGATTCATGGAGAAAAATCAACAGTTGAATAGGAAGACAAGTTACAAAAAGAATCCATCACAAACAGAGACAGTAGGTCAAGACAGATAAAAAAAAAGAGAAAAAAAAAACACAAGTTTAGTTAATTCAATGTACCGGATTGGAATACTTCACATCATACATTAGCAGTTAATACCTGTGCGTCATTTCCAATATCGTACCCCAAGCTGATGAGGCAGGCTTTGAACTCCTCTGCTCCGAGGGTGCCAGAGTGGTCCTGGGTTAGGCAATGCCACGTGGTACGCCATGCATGGTGACGGAGACAGCGGTTGTTGGGTGAGGGAAAGGGGTGGGGGAAAGAGTGAATATTTGGAAGGCGTGCATGCAAAGGAAAAATGGGGGAAAAGGGAGGAGGTCATGCAAGTGGAAAGAGGAAAACAAAGTGCACAAAATTAGACATCACAACGGTTCAAATATCATGGTCCCAAATGATCTAGCTTCATTTCCAGGCTACTAGAAAGCTGAACTCTTCAGTGGCTTGTCTGACAGGGACCAAAACTAACAATTCATTCCCTCCTAATCACAAGAGGTCAATTGGTGAGTAACTTAACTTCAAGTTAAGAGCTAGAAAGGAACAAATGTTTGCAAATAGTTAACTCTTTGAAATTCTGAGAAAATTCAAAGGAAAGATTTTCATCGTATTTTCTGAAGCTAACCACTGGATTTACCTACGCGGAATAATCCAATGGTGGTTCAGGAGAGTGGTCTTTTACTTCTGTCATCAGGTTTGCTCCCTGAAGTGATCACATTACAAGTTACTCAGGCTGAGGGCTGGTGGTGGGGTGAGGAGGGGCAGGGGTTTGCCGTGGGAATGGAGTGGATGACACAAGGGAAGTAGTTCGCCCTGACCAGGTTTTCTCCTTTCCCTGCCCCTCTACATCCTCCTGGCTAATTCACTGAGTGCTGAAGGTGTAGTAAGGCAGTCCATGGTCCCATTTACCTTTTCCAATATTGATATGAGGGAAGACTAAGACATTAAATAATTGTGTTTTTTAAAGGCAGAGGGAGAAAATGGAATTTCGTTTTAAAAAGGGGAAAGGCATCCTTTGACGCCCCAGCACTACAGGGCATCTTGTTTCTGCATGCCTGCAGCCTCAGGCTGATCCAGAAAATGAGCCTTCTCCAGACGCTGAATAATTAGTGACAATTTTGAATTCACAATTAAGTTTCTTTTCACCCCAATTCCCTCTTCCGAATAATTGTTAAAATTCATCCCTGTTAGTCTCCTGTCAAATCCATGACATTAGAAAGAACAGTTTGTTTTAATATTCAGAAGCACTGTAAAACAAACAAGGTATCAATACAATAGTACAATAGAATTTAACAAAGCTGCACATCCAAGAGCGGATGCATCCTTTAATGCAGTGACACAGTGCTCGGGGGCAAGGATATGCAGTGACAGCAGTGCAGTGACAGAAAGGCAAGTGCAGTCAGAGTTACAAAGTAAAACATACTTAACTCTTCTAAAACTAAGTGTTCAATCAACATCAAAAATACATTCATTTTTTATTTCTCAATGTGCTATTCTACTTGCAACAGTTAAACAGGCCTCTTACTGGGCACTGTGACAGTTGCACCATGATATACAACAAGAAATTAAGCACATCACATATAAACCAGATCTTAATATACACAATGGTTCTCAAAGGGTTAACGCTTATTGTGTAATACTGATCACACTTTTAAGCGACAATCTCGCAGCAGAAATGCATTATCCAATTTTGACAAGGAGAAGAATTGCACAACCATCGTGGTGTTGGTTTTATTTAAATAAATCATACACACTCCTTTATTTTCTTCTCAGGTATGCACCACCTGGACACCACCTCCCTGGCGCTTGCCAAAGCTGCTGTGACCCAGCTGTCAAGAAAAGCAAGTGATGACTTTCCTTCTCTTCCCGTCTCAGAGTCCACGGGATCAGCGATGCAACAGTATTGGGGATTCTAACCTGCAGCTCCCCAGAGCATTAACCTGAGGAGGCTAGTGTACCACATGAATACTGTGGAATGGTAGAGTCAGAGCCTTGGTTTACGATACGTTATTCAGCAAGTTTCCCAACTCCGTAGGGGCACCGGACAAATTGAAAACTGGGACAAGAATTTAAATGCTGACTGTGCAAATGGTCCGTGATGCTGAGGGACCAGGGCAGGGAAGGTACAACAAAAAGAAACAAATAAAAGGCATTCAAATCTGCACAATTTTTGTTCTTAATCTAATTGGAATCTAAAATTCATTCATCATGAGTCAAGTTTTGCTTCTGCTGGCTGTAAAATAGCACCAAGCAGGTTGATAATGTCTAAGGGAGCAGATCATGATTCTCACTCAGCATCCAGGGCAGCAAGCTGTGCCAACAGCCCCACACATGAAGGCTCAGTGACATAAAGTACTTGCCCCTCAGTGGAGCAACAGCTCAGCTTCACTCACATCTGAGTTAAATGAACAAGCGCAATTTTTGTGCAATATTGAAGGTGAAAGTGCTTCATTTGTGCCAAATGGGCTTGATCGGCTGACTAACCTACTTCTTGTTCCATTTATTTGCCATTCACTCTTCTCCTCCCACAAGAAATGGGAGGTGTAGACCATATGTCCTGTTGAGCCTGCTCCCCATTCAATACGATCATGGCTGATCTTGGGTTTAGACTCCACTTTTCCGCCCACTCCCCGTATCTCTTAATTCCCTGAGACATCAAAAATCTGTCCATCCCAGCTGCAAATGTATTCAGCGATGGAACATTCAAAACCCTCTGGGGTAGAGAATTCCAAAGGTTGACAACCCTTTGAGTGAAGCAACTTCTCCTCATCTCAGTCCTAAATGATTGGTCCTTTATCCTGAGGCTGTGGCCCCATGTTGTGGATCCCCCAGCCTGAGGAAACCATCTTTTCCCCCAAAAGGCAGTTTTCCTTTTCACAAACTACTTAGGGACCTATCAACTTCATTATTTTCACTCCATCTCAATCCAGAATGTAATCAGTCATTAATTACACATCTTGAATGGATAATGGACACCTGGCAGCTCATCAAGATCTGATAAAGTCCAACCATAAGAGTCAAGAATGAACGTCAAATACTGAGCCTGAATTAGGCTTAAATGCTTTCACCGCTATGTTACTCTAGGATGAAGCCTAGTTTAAAAAGGTAATTTCACCCCCACGCTGTTTAATCTTTTGGCCCCCTCTACCTGATGCCAGGGATGCCAATAGTCTCCTTCTATCTCATTGGAATGGTCATTCTTCATTCATGTGTGAGCCTGAACAGTATTGGCAGCAGTTTAACAGAGGTTGGAGAGTGCGGTCCTAGTCTCTCCTACTAATGGAAATATCTTCCCCACGTCCACTCTATCCAGGCCTTTCAGTATTCTGTAAGTTTCAATCAGATCCCCCCTCATCCTTCTAAATTCCATCAAGTATAGACCCAGAGTCCTCAAAAGTTCCTCATATGTTAAGCCTTTCATTCCTGGGATTGTTCTCGTGAACCTCCTCTGGACCCTTTCCAGGGCCAGCACATCGTTCCTGAGATACGGGGCCCAAAATTGCTCACAATATTCTA
Source organism: Cetorhinus maximus (assembly GCF_964194155.1). Taxonomy (NCBI): domain Eukaryota; kingdom Metazoa; phylum Chordata; class Chondrichthyes; order Lamniformes; family Cetorhinidae; genus Cetorhinus; species Cetorhinus maximus. The sequence continues at coordinate 90,880,632 of NC_135896.1, forward strand.
AATGTGGTCTGACCAGAGCCTTATAAAGCCTCAGCAGCACATCCCTGCTTTTATATTCTAGTCCTCTCGAAATAAATGCCAACATTGCATTTGCCTTCCTAACTACCGACTCAACCTGCAAGTTAACCTTAAGAGAATCCTGGACTAGGACTCCCAAGGCCCTTTGCACTCCAGATTTCTGAATTCTCTCCCCATTTAGAAAATAGTCTATGCCTCTATTCTTCCTACCAAAGTGCATGACCTCACACTTCCCCACATTGTATTCCATCTGACACTTCTTTGCCCATTCTCCTAACCTGTCCAAATCCTTCTACAGCCTCCCAGCCTCCTCAATACTACCTGTCCCTCCACCTATCTTTGTATCATCTGCAAATTTAGCCAGAATGCCCTCAGTTCCTTCATCTAGATCATTAATGTATAAAGTGAAAAGTTGTGGTCCCAACACTGACCCCTGCGGAACTCCACTAGTCATCGACCACCATTCTGAGAAGGACCCCCTTATCCCCACTCTCTGCCTCCTGCCAGACAGCCAATCTTCTATCCATGCTAGTACCTTGCTTCTAACACCATGGGCTCTTATCTTACTGAGCAGCCTCCTGTGCGGCACCTTGTTAAAGGCCTTCTGGAAGTCCAAGTAGATAACATCCATTTACCGGCTCCGCCCACCACTGGGATCGTCCGGTCCCGCCAAATGTCAATGTACTTTTGGCTGGGTTGCCAAATCTCCCGTGGTGGGTCCCACCATGATGGGGCCAGAAAATCCCGGCCTTTATCTTGTATCGAAATTTTGAATCGATCTTCAGCATATTTTCTTTGGCCTATTCGTCAGGTCCCTTGAAGTTCAGGAGCAGCTGGTGGCTCCCATTTGAATAGGGCTTACTTTCCATGGCAAATACTCTACCTTTAAAAGTATCTCCTGTTTCCTGAAAGAAAACGCTGTAATCAAATATCCTCAGGCAAGAAAATGGAGTACATTTCTCTGCTAAATACACACACACACACACACCGCTAGCAAATTAAACCTGCTATCTTACCCTGTCAAAGTGATTAAAGGAGGCTCGGAACTCATTCATCTGCTCCTGACTGATGCCTTTTGCATCTCTGGTCAGGACCTGGTTCTCAATTTCATTGATTGTCCTGGCAATGGTGGTGAGCAGCTGTTCCCAGCCCACACGGATATGCTGAAACAAAGAGAGGGAAGTCAATGAGATCAGAACACCTGCTTAATGCATTCTCCATGGCTTCTCCTCACAACTCAATTTGCTACTCTTACTGAAGGCCGTTCTCTGCGCTATCCTGAGCAGATCTGTACCTTAAAACAGATCAACAGTAATCTTAAAGAAAGAACCGAAAAACCATTCAAACTGGAACAGTTGGGCGTGTCTCCAGTTGCCAACATGGTGAGAGGGAAAGGGCGTAGCAGGAGTTTCCTCAGTAGCTGGGGCTTCCATGAATGTTCAATATTGCATCGTCGACAACCTTGCTTGTTTCAAAACCCGCCGAAAGGCAACAGAGAGTGGACGCATCATCAATGATCATTCTGATTCGATTGTTATTTTTATTTCCCTGACCTTAAAACATTGACATCACTTCAGCTGGTCATCAGCTAGTTGAGGAAAATGGTGGCCCTCACAGGAGGGCCAACTTATAAATGCGATGCTTTCAACTTGCGTACCGTGACGCTGAAGCAAACAAATATTGCTGTAATCAAAGCAGATGGGAGGATAACTACTGAATTATTATTCCTAAATCCACAAAAATTGGGCCATGACTGCTGGAATCTAGAGCTTGGGAGGTAAGGAACAACAGGATGAGAAAGTGACCATAACACATCTTCCCCTCTCACCACTGCTCATCAAGTTAAAAATACACATTTAGCAAAACTATTGGAGTAAATGCTAAGGAAAATAGCCTATCTCCAGGGGAGATGGTGGTGTAGTGGTAATATCATTGCATTAGTAACCCAGAGGCCCAGACTAATGGCCTGGGGACATGGGTCCAAATCCCACCACAGTAGCTGGTGGAACTCAAGTTCAATTAATAAATCTGGAAGATATAAAGCTAGTCTCAGTACTGGTGACCATGACAACTATCCTCAATTGTCGTAAAAACCCATCTGGTTCACTAATGCCCTTTAGGGAAGGAAATCTGCCGTCCTTACCTGGTCTGGCCCACACATCAATGTGGTTGACTTTTAACTGCCCTCACGTGGTCTAGCAAGCCACTCATTTCAAGGACAATTAGGGATGGGCAACAAATTCTGGCCTTGTCAGCGACACCCACATCCCATGAAAGAATAAAAACAAAATATAGAGAACTTAGTTTTTTTAAGATTGGGTGGCCTCCAAGATCCTAGTTATGTGGCTCATCTCAAAGAAACATTGATGAATCATTCTGCAACATGTTCCATATCTGATAATTTTACTGAAAAAAAAATCTGTGCTTAAGCAAAATTTATTAAAAAAAAACACAGATCCATCAAAAAGGACACAGGCTTTGCTAAATTTGAAGATTGAATGCCATGCAGTCAGATTAATCACAAGCCTCAGCACTGCATGGGTCGTGTGCCACGAATTGTCTCAGTTCCTTCAACACAGCAGCTCTGGTAGGCACTTGGCTTACAGCATATATGCTGCATCTTAGCAAAATGATCATTGTTCCTCGAGTCTGGCATACATGATGTCCTGTATTATGTGGATGAGGGCTGGCTACCTGGTGGATTGCATCAGTGTCCGAGTCTGGAGGCCATTCTCATTGGGGGCGCAAGGAGGGGTAGGTGGGAGGGGTTAAAGGCTGTGATCAAAAGTCCCACAATTCATATCTACAAACTGGACCTAGGTAGACAAGCCAGGATGACGAAGAGTAGATGTGAGAACAAAATTAGGACCGAGGAAACGGCAAACCACTTGAGACACTGAAAAACATTGCACAGCTTAAAACAAAGTCATCGTCAATTCAGCAGAAGCACCTGGTGCAACATCATAAAATGACCTCAAGAGGACCTGAGCTTTGAGTGTAAACTACAGATGTTAAGCGTTAAACAGGGTGCCTCGGCAAGTGGGACCCAGAGCTGCATTGGGTGGAGTCTAAAAGCTTCTCACCTCCATTGTGTAGTTGGTGTGCTTGTTGTCAAAGATTAGTGCCTCTTGAATGAGCTGATGGTCGCCTTCTAGCTGATCGATCTTTGGTTTGTAGTTGACTATGCTCTTCTCGTACTGTCGGAGGTGGTTCAGTTGATCCTCCAGTGTGCCGTGCATCTCAATGGAAATACGGCCAATCTCCTACAAACGTGACCAGAAAGAGATGAGGATCAGGGTGATGTGGTGAATATCTCTGCTGCCCTCTTGTGCAATGGAGTGGGTGCTGTACAAGAGGGATAACCACATGGAACTCAAAAATGGTTAAACAGTACAAGTCCTACCCTTAATTTTACAACGTCTTCATTAAGTGTGGATGTACATTCTCCAGAACCTAATCAAAATTTGTACAACTGCACTATCAACATTGTTGGGCTTACCATCGACAAGAAACTGAACAGGATTAGCTATATAAATACTGTGGCTACAAGAGCAGGTCAGATGCTAGGAATCCTGTGGTGATTAACTCACCTCCTGACTTCCCAAAGCCTGTCCACCATCCACAAGGCACAAGTCAGGAGTGTGATGGAATACTCTCCACTTGCCTGGATGAGGCACCATCCAGGACAAAGCAGCCCGCTTGATTGGCACCCTATTCACAAACATTCACTCCCTCCACCACCAGCGCACAGTAGCAGCAGTGTGTACCATCTATAAGATGCACTGCAGGAATTCACCAAGGCACCTTACACAGCACCTCCCAAACACACGACCACTACCACCTAGAAGGACAAGGGCAGCAGACACATGGGAACACCATCACCTGAAAGTTCCCCTTCAAACCACTCACCATCCTGACTTGGAAATATATCGCCGTTCCTTCACTGTCGCTGGGTCAAAATCCTGGAACTCCCCCCCTAACAGCACTGTGGGTATATCTACACCACATGGACTGCAGTGGTTCAAAACAGCAGCTCACCGCCACCTTCTCCATGGACAATAAACGCTGGTCTAGCCAACGATGCCCACATCCCACAAATCAATAAAAAAAACCAGCCAACTAGATGAGGATACTTCACAATAGAGGAGAGACCAATATCTAACTCTGAAGGAGACATAAAGCATGGCCATATGCCAAATAGTAACTACACACTTAAAACTCATTATGGATCAGAAAGGACATAATAGGAACATAGGATCAGGAGGAGGCCATTCAGCCCATCGAGCGTGCTCCGCCATTCAATAGGATCATGGCTAATCTGGTTGTTGTGGTCTCAACTCCACTTTGTCATCTGCCCCCCCTTAACGAGTCTGACACTTCACTGCGGTACGGAGGGAGTGCTGCACTGTAGAAGGGGCCATCTTTTGGATGGGATGTTAAACCGAGGGCTAATCGCACCTCTCAGGTGGATGTAAAAGATCCTATGGTCCTATATGACGAAGGACATGGGCGTCTTCCATATTATCCTGGCCAATGCTTCTCTCTCAAAGCACATCACTAAAACAGATTATTTGGGTCATTGCTGTCTTTGGGACCTTGTAAGCACGCACACACTGGTTGTCGTTTTTCCTACATTATAATAGTCATTGCACTTCAAAAAAAGAATGTACATCATTGGCTGCCATATACTTTGCCAAGTCCCGAGGTTGTGAAAGGGATTATATACATTCAATTTCTTACTTTAATTCAAATCGCTATCACAATCCTTGTAACAGCACCATCATCAATAATACAGCTATCAAAGTGCCTGTAATAGCGCCATCAATAATATAATGCAGTCCTTCAATCAGCTTGGAGTGCTTTTGGGGTCTTACCTCCATCTTTGTCTGAATCCAAGGGCCAATGACATTGGCTTGTGTTGCGAACTGTTTCCGCAGCCTCTCATTGGACTGCTGTCGGGCGTTCTCCTCCATCAGAGCGTGGTCCCTCTGTGGCACCAAGTGTCGAACCTGAAAACAAAGCATCATCATATGAGTCACTGCATATTACACCCAAACCTTTAAAAGGGATAAAAATCCAAATAGGAGTAAATTTCTACCTTTACATCTATAGACATTTTACATTGATTGGGGTCCTGGGTGGTCTAACACTCTCTTTTCACCTTGAATCCAGCCCAGAGTAGTTGAATGATAGTTACCTTGCTCTTGATTTGAATACAACCTCTTTGCTTTTATCCTTCGTCTGTGTTGAATTCGCTAATCTTGACCAGAGCAGAGTGGGATGCAATAATTGCGTGCAGTGCCCTTGGGTGAGGGAAGAAAGTGAAGAGCTCCCAGGATACCCAGTTCTAACTGTCTTCCAGTGCCTTCTGTTTGAAGTGCATCTGTGTGGACCCCAGATGGAGCCAGGGTCAGCCTCAACTGGGATATTCTTCACAACGGAAGCCATTCAATGTCAAGAGTCACACTTGAATAATGGACACTTTGCAAGGCACTAGAAAGAAACTGCTCCATGGAAAACTGTATCCTCTCAAGGGGTCAACAAAAAGGAAGGGAGGAAGTGGGAAAAAAATAAAAATAAGGACTCTATGCCTCCAAGAGGAAGATGGGTCAGTTCTTAACTGCGGCAGAGACCAACAAATCGAGAAGGAAATTGCCTTTATAGATAGCACTTGGCCCAGAAGATCTCCGTGACTGGTTTAGATCACTTTAGGTAGTTCAAGAAGATTTTTCCCCCAGAGTATTTCTTCCCTTATTGATCCTGGGGTTGTTTCTTTTTGCCTCAGGAGATGAGACGGCTTCAAGACTGGAGAGCGCATGTTTAGGCTTGATGCCCCAGTCAGCATGAATGTGAGGCAAGCTTGATGGATCAGCCAACCTTAACCAATCTATCAATTTTGTAGGCAGCTAGTGTGCTCCCAGGCACCAAGAGCCAGGTCATGTTTCCACTGCATAAAACCATCCATGAGTCAGCAGTTGTACTATCTAAATTAATTGGTTATTTCGGCTAACGAGGCCATAAGGATGGGCATTAGAAAGGTCATTAGTGCAGCAGGATGGAGGTGCAACAGTGAGGGCACATTGTTGGAGCAGAGCAGAGGGATCTTCATCTTATGGCACACCCATCTCACTCAGCTCCTTCAAAAAAAACGTCAACGTGGAGCAATAAAATCCTTACCATGTCATACAAACCCTCATCCAAATAAATGGTGACAAGTTAATCTGGAGTGGAATACAGATTGGAGATTTTAGTACAGTGTGTTAGGAAGTTGGCAACTGGCTCTTTCATTTGGAGACTTGCAAAGCTGCAATCAGTTCCTTCAGTAGATTACAGAAGGACAAAAGAATGCACACTCAGCTGGAAACAATCTCACCAACATTTTGTTTCCTCAGAGATTAAATTCCAAAGTTTTCAAAAGTCTGACACGCAGCCAAAATCCAAATGAAAGCCACCACTGAGATACACACAGTGTCTTTCATTCTGTACATGATGTATTGTAGCTATATTCTGTTAAGAATTATTTCACCCTCAGGTAAGGTGGATAGACAGCCTACGTATCTTGTGCGACTGTGTTGGGTTTGTGTCGAAACATAATTTTGGAACAAGGCTTGGTACATGGGGACAAATCAAATTATAAAACAGGATTAAACGATCAAGACCAACAAAAGTAGTTCCATTATGTGTGGACAAACAGGATGGGAAGCTGAACGCCAAACGAGGCTGCAATCAGAAGTCAGGTGTTAGTGCAAAATGAATTTAGGTGGTCAGTGACACTTTGCTGCAGTATTACTTTTATTTTGAATGCAGCTGTCCTCTTCTTCAACACCACACAATTGATAACTTTAACATTGTTCTCACCTTTTCCCATTTGCTGTTAATATCCTGCGGGGCGATAGTTGTGTAAGGGTTGGTACCAGCCATGTTGACATGGTAAGTTTGGACGATCTTTGACACCTCATTGTGTATGCCCAGGATAGCCTGGCGTTCCCGGTCTGCCTCGGGCAGAGTAGCTTTAAACTGTTCGTGAGCAGTGATCAATCCCTACAGGACAAGAAAAGAGGCAAGGAACAAAACGTTAATCACACTGACTACATGGATTCATTGGGCTTCCCACATCTCCAGGCAAAGAATCATTTGTTTTCCCTGGTACTTAAGCTGAACAGGAATTAATGGAAACTTATCACTTTGCCATCTCTAAAGTTCCCCTTGCTTAAATCTTTTGGCTTCCACTTTTTAACTATCCACTCCTGGTGCTACTGACCCAGGCATGAAACAAGGCTCCTTGGGAGTCTTCACTCAACATGTATTCACTGGAGTGTGATTGGAGTAAAGGCCCTAACTTATTTTTCACCTCCGTAATCCATTGGCTTCACAATTGCCCTAGCTGAGATCCGCTAACTTAGTGCCGACCAGGAAATGAACCTGAGGCTTTCTGACTTTCCATAGCCCTGTTCCACAATGAACAATACCATTAAGAGCTGAGAATTTGAAGGAGTCTGCCAATTATAAAAGCTGTAACTAGACTAATAGAACTAATCTGGTATTTTACAAGTAAACTGAGAAACTCATCCATCATAAGCTATTACTGTTACGTAAATATGCTCAACAGTTCTCCGCAACACTTTCCCTCAGACTTGGCATGTTAAAATAACTGGAGTTTACTAATTGTCGAGAATAACTTTGCAAACTTTTCCTAATATAGTAATATATCTTAACCAACTCTCATTGTTCTTGTTGCTTTCCTTAAGAAATACTGAAAGTATTACAGCAATTGGAGATTTAAACAATTTTCATTCCTCTTTTTTTAAATTCATTTATGGGATGGGGGCATCGCTGGCTGGGCCAGCATTTATTGCCCATCCCTAATTGCCCTTGAGAAGGTGGTGGTGAGCTGTCTTCTTGAACCGCTGCAGTCCATATGGTGTAGGTACACACACAGTGCTGTTAGGAGGGGAGTTCCAGGATTTTGACCCAGCGACAGTGAAAGAACGACGATATATTTCCAAGTCAGGATGGTGAGTGACTTGAAGGGGAACTTCCAGGTGCTGGTGTTCCCATGTGTCTGCTACCCTTGTCCTTCTAGGTGGTATCAGTCTTGGGTTTGGAAGGTGTTATCTAAGGAGCCAAGGTACGTTCCTGCAGTGCATCTTGTAGATGGTGCACACTGCTGCCAGTGTGCGTCAGTGGTGGAGCGAGTGAGTGTTTGTGCATGGTGTGCCAATCAAGTGAGCTGCTTTGTCCTGGATGGTGTCAAGCCTCCTGAGTGCTGTTCTGGCTGCATTCATCCAGGCCAGTGGAGAGTATCCCATTACACGCCCAACTTGTGCCTTGCAGATGGTGGACAGGCTTTGGGGGAGTCAGGTGGTGAGTTACTTGCCGCAGGATTCCTAGCCTCTGACCTGCTCTTGTAGCCACAGTATTTATATGGCTAGTCCAGTTCAGTTTCTGGGCAATAGTAACCCCCAGGATGTTGAAAATGGGGGATTTAGTGATGGTAATGCCATTGAATGTCAAGAAACGATGACTAGATTCTTGTTGGCTGGCACTGGTGTGGCGTGAATGTTCTTGCCACTTGTCAGCCCAAGCCTGGATATTGTCCAGGTCTTGCTGCATTTAGACACGGACTTCTTTAGTGTCTGAGGAGTCACGAATGGCGCTGAACATTGTGCATCAACAAACATCCCTACTTCTGACCTTATGATGGAAGGAACGTCATTGATGAAGCAGCTGAAGATGGTTGGGCCGAGGACACTACCCTGAGGAACTCCTGCAGTGATGTCCTGGAACTGAGATGATTGACCTCAAACAACCGCAACCACCTTCTTTTGTGCTAGACATGACTCCGACCAGCGTCCAATTTCCCCGATTCCCATTGACTCTTGTTTTACTAGGGCTCCTTGATACCACACTCTGTCAAATATTGCATTGAGTCAAGGGCAGTCACTCTCACTTCACCTCTGGAGTTCAGCTCTTTTGACCACGCTTGACCAAAGGCTGCAATGAGGTCAGGAGCTGAGTGGCCCTGGTGGAACCCAAACTGAGCATCAGTGAACAGGTTATTGCTAAGCAAGTGCCACTTGATGGTCCCTTCCATCACTTTACTGATGATCGAGAGTAGACTGATGGGACGGTAATTGGCCGGGTTGGATTTGTCCTGCTTTTTGTGTACAGGACATATCTGGGCAATTTCCACATAGCTGGGTAGATGCCAGTGTTGTAACTGTACTGGAACAACTTGGCTAGGGGAGCGGCAAGTCCTGGAGCACAAGTCTTCAGTAATATTGCCGGAATATCGTCAGGGCCTATAGGCTTTGCAATATCCAGCGCCTTCAGTCGTTTCTTGATATCACATGGAGTGAATCAAATTGGCTGAAGGCTGGTACCTGTGATGCTCGGGACCTCCGGAGGAAGCCGAGATGGATCATCCACTTGGCACTTCTGGCTGAAGATTAATAGGGAAAACATATTGTATACCTCATGGGGTGAAGTGGCATAGTGGCTATGGCACTGGACTTGTTATCCAGAGGCCTAAACTAACTATTGAGAGAAGGTGTTCAATTCCACCCTTACAGGTTGTGGATTTGAAATCAGTTGAGAAATGATGGTATCGGTAAAAGTGGCCATTGTTGAGCTGTTGTAAAAATGAAAAGGAACGAGGTTCTCTAATGTCTCTAAGGGGAGGAAAGCTGACACCTTTACCCTGTCTGGCCTACAAGTGACTCCAGTCCCACACCAACTATTAAATGCCTCATGATGTGGCTTCGGACTTCACACAGTTGTATCAAGCCACCTTGGAAAATGGGGGATTGGCATCAAAACCTCCTGGGAAGGAATTTTACATCAAAATCCAACCTTACGCGTGCCTTTTAAAAAGCTCATTCTTGGGGTGTGAGCGTCGCTGGCAAGACCAGCATTTATTACCCACCCCTTGAGAAGGTGACGGTGAGCTGCCTTCTTCAACTGCTGTGGACCATGTGGTGTTAGTTACTCCCACAGGGCCGTTAGGGTGGGAATTCCTGGATTTTGATCCAGTGACGAGCTGTGAAATATGTTCCAGCCGGGATGGTCTGGGCCTTGGAGGTGGTGGTGTTTGCTTGTGCCTCCAGCCTTTGTCCTTCTCGGTGGTAGAGATCACAGATTTGGAACGTCAGCCAAGATGCAGCCAGCCAAAGAAGCACTGCCGACAATATTTACTCTACAACACCAAGAACAGATGGCTGGCCGAGACTTTCCAAGTCAGTTAAAAGAATGATGAACGATGAACGCAATGATGAGGGTAAAAACAAAGACAGGAACAGGTGTGTTAGCTGTACATGTTGTCACTGTACATACGCAGTCCGTCTCTTGCCACAGCGCTCAACAAAATATTACTGACACCAAAAGCCATTTGGATAAGCTCGGGTGGATTTATATGAAATTCTATTTCAAATAAGGCATTAAACAATTTATTTTATCTTTATTGAGAAGCATGAAATAAACTGTCGCATGAAATAAACTGTCGATTTAACCCAGCTGGGAACATCCTTGTCCTGAACCAGAGTATTATTCTGGAGCATATCACCGCAGTTAATAATTGAGGGAATGCTGTATAGCGGAATTTTCTGCCTTTCTGATTGGAACTCTGTTCAGGGCACACAGAAGATCCCATGACGCTGTCTGAAGAGAAGCATAGCCTAATGTCCTGGGCGACATGCCTCTTTCAGGCGACACTAGCAGAACAGATTAACTGGTTATTTATCTAATTTACCTCTTGTAGGGACCTTGCTGTGCTGAAATCGGCTGCCTACAAAGCAACAGAGACCTCCTGAAGATGTAAAGGTTACTGTTTAAGTTCAAGTTGTTTTTGTGATTTCTTATTCAGACAGTGGGGCCTCAGCTTTTTCAATTTAAATCAATGACTTAGATGAGGGGGAGTGAAGGCATAGTAGCTAAATTTGCAGATGACACAAAGATAGGTGGGAAAGTGTGTTGTGAAGAAGACATAGGCCAGAATTTTGCCCTCGCCGGGTGGGCTAGCTGGGAGCAGGCGGGAAGCCGACTGCCGCCCGTGATCAGCTCCGCACCGCGATTTCATGTGGGTGGCCAATTAAGGCCCACCCTGCGTGGATGGTGAGCAGCAGCGCTGAGCGCTGCCTGCGCGGGTGGGTTGGGGGGGGGGTGGAGGAAGGAGAGCAGGCCTGGCGTGCAGCTCGTGGGTATGCGTGAAAGAGGGCTTCAATCTCCGAGGCACGGAGCTGCCTCAGGGAGATTGAAGTGCTATTTAAAAAACATTAATAAAGGCTATAAAAATTTACCGAAACATGTCCGCTCATGTGGCCGTGTCGCATGAGATGGGACACGGTTTTATTTTTCAAAAAAAAGTTTTTATTCAATTTGGAAAAGCTTTAGGAAACCTCATCCCGCTCGTGGATGAGGTTTCCTAAAAAAATGTAAAAGCCACGTGGCCTTTTCGCCCGCCCGCCAACCGTTCGGTGGGACGGGCAGTGTAAATTTCAAGTTAATGAGCTCGTTAGTGGCCTTACAATTATCGGCTGGCGTGCAGCCAACTCCAGCACACGCCCGCCAAACGAAATATCGCACGTCATAATTCTTGTTAGGCAAGGGAGTCAAAGGTTATCGGGGTAGATGTGAATGTGGAACTCGAAACACAAACAGCTCAGCCAGGATCTTATTGAATGGTGGAGCAGGCTTGTAGGCCATTCAGCCCCTCTTCTACTCCTATTTCATATGTTCGTACGATAGGGGAATTTCATGCAAACACATATACACAACTAACTTTCATTCTTGTGTATGTTCTCCGTGTACTTGCATGTTGTATGGACTACAACACAAATAATTCCTGTATTTAGTGACAATATGGACATGATGCTGTCAGGCCGGCAGCACACCGGTCAGGGAGCCCGTGGGGAACCCCCCATCAGTTCTGTACAGGAGGCCCGATGGAAGCAAGTGCCTAGGTACTTAGTTAAGCACCTTTGGGTCCTCCCTGCAATTGTCCTGCTCGCCAAAAGCTGACGGCCAATCAGAAGCCAGCAGCTTCTCATTGACACCAGCGCCAGCAGGGGCGGTGGCAGCTGTCGGTAATGCACCCAGCAGGGCCTAGGATTGACGAGGGATCCCAGGCCAAATTCCAGCGATGGTGCGACGGGGTCAAAGTGGTGGGAGTCAAGGGAGGGAGATGGCAGGCGTTGGCTTTCAGGAGGTTACTTCCCTTCCCGCTGCCGGGTCCCTCAATTGGGCACAAGTTGCCTGACTAGGAGGGACACCCCCAGGAGGCCGCTGGCAGAGCTGACAGGGTGGCTAGGTGGCCTTTCGAGGAAGTGGCAAAACTGCGCGGCCCTCATTTAATCCCCGAGTGACCACTGTGGGCTCAGGGATTATGGGTCTCAATTGAGCCCAAATGAGATCCCACTGTTGGCAGCCGGGAATCCCACCTCAGTGCCTTCTGCCCTCTGACTTGATCGGGGGGAGTTGCCCCACTGCTGGGAGGCTGATGCAGGGCCTCTCCCGCAGTTAAGCAGGCCCAGTTGCCATGGTTACCGCTGCAATGGGCTGCAGAAAATACAGCCCCGTACCTCACACAGAGGGCGAGGGCGATACGGAAAGGGCGAGAGGAAAGCCTGAAATGGTGTGAAATTATTTTGTGGATTTATCTGCCAGAAGAGCTTTGCAACAGTAATTTTTAAGCTGCTCTCCACAACTCACCTCATTCTCCATCAAAGGCCTCAAGCAGCCTCCAACAACATTTTTAAAAAGTAATTTACGAAATGTGGGCGTCACTGGCCAAGCCAACATTTATTGTTCATCCCCAATTGCCCTCGAGAAGGTGGTGGCGATCCACCTTCTTGCACCGCTGCAGTCCATGTGGCGTAGGTGCACCCACAGAGTTAGGGAGGGAGTTCCAGGATTTGGACCCAGCGACAGTGAAGGAAGCCATAAATGCCCAGCTAAGGTGAAGCGATGAAGAGTGACCACTTTCCCACCTCTCCCATGTTAATACAAGGGGTGGGGAGGTGGCAGAGAAGCACGGCAACGCACTCCTAATCTGTGCTGACGTTTCGAGTCCACATGACTTCTTCAGAAGAGTCATGCGGGTTCGAAACGTTAGCTCTTGTTTCCCTCTCCACGGATGCTGCCTGACCTGCTGAGTTTATTCCAGCGTTTTCTGTTTTTATTTCAGATTTCCAGCGTCTGCAGTAATTTGCTTTCACCATTCCTAATCTGCCTTCCGCATGTCCAAGATACCTCAGGTATGAAGCAACTGTTCAAGCTCTCAACCCTGTGCCTGGACGTTAAACTCAAATCAGGTTCGGATGTGAAATGCAAATCAGACGCCAACTAAGCAAAACGATTGCTGCCTTTACAACATGGCCGTCTACCATTCAAACGCGCCTCTCAAAAGGGTCAACTCTCTGAATTTGGAGAATGATTTGACAGAAGCGCATTTCGGTCAGGAGAGAATCAGGTTTGTCTCTCTGCCAGCACTGTTCCTCAAGAGAAGCGTCTAAGGTTAATCTTTCAAAACTAACCGTGAAAATACAAATGCTGGATGGTACAGGGCAGACGCTTTAAAAAGGAAAACAGTCGGTCATGAAGAGGTTTGACAGGCTCAAATCTGTTGGAGAGTGCGGTGCTGAAAATTGTTACTTCTGCGTGACAGCATTGCTCTCAACTGGTCAGATGTAACAGACATAATATCAGCGTAGAGATTAATTGGCTAAGGAAAAGATACAGACTCAACAAGGTTGAGTATGATTTTTATTTAACAACAATCTGAATAATACTACAAGAAAAATGAGCTGATGGTTATTGTGACATGTACTGAATGCACGTCTTAACCAACAGGGTTGCAACAAATTATCGAGCAGGTTTAATTTTTGTTTTAGTTTATAAATATGTTCATTTTTCAACTAAATTTAAGGGGGTGGTAGCAAATGAAGCTTTTTAATGTTTAAGTGACGCAGGCTCCCATTGTTCTGAGCATGTGGGAGTGCTCTTTACTGTGGCTCTATTTGACGTACCATGTGAGAATGACTCACTGAGAGCAGTTTAAAAGTCTGTTTTAATTAATCTTGCATCTGTACAGCCAGATACAAAATTAAATGCATCAGTGGATGGTGTCCTGTGTCAGGCTCCCTGACATGCACTCTTAGTTTGTTCCTCAGAGCTGGTCACTGCCAGTTTTGGAAAAAGAAATGGACAGTGTCCAAAATGGGCAACCATCACATTGATCAATGCTCACCTGGATTTCCTCAATAGTGTGAACAATGAATGTGTCTTGCAGATCCTCCATGGCACCTTCCATCCAGTTGTTAAAGGGAGCAGCCCTCTTTGCATATTCTAGATACAACTGGTCAATGGTCTCCAGGAGTTTCTCTGTCCTCTGAAAAGGAATGCAAAATACATTCAATAAATTGGAGAGGGATGCTTGTTTACTTAAGACAGCTTCCTGATGTTAAAAGAAAGCTTGTTTGGTGGTTCAACCCCATGGCAATAATAAACAGAAGACTTTGTACAGATAGTCTGATTTTAATCCTCTGGACTTGCTAACTTTCAAATTATCCATCACCCAAAGCTCTGGCTTAATAAATCATCTTCAGCAAGGTTTTCAGCGCTGTCTTGTTGCCAACATTACATACTCTGGAACTCTGCTCTTGAACACTCTGGTGATTAACTATTCTTGGGCAAGTCTTTGACAAGATCTGGTACTGCTCATTTCGGACCAATTTTCCACACACTCAGCAAAATTCTGTTCATGAATGTCTCATTCCTCCCCAAATCGCGGTTTTGTAGCTGACATCCTCTGACACATTTATAGTTCATTCAGGGTTCCCCAGTATGTTTTCTCTCTTTTCATCATTCACATCTTTTCCACTCATTATCCAACTAATACATTCCCTTGTGTTAATTTACATTTATCTCGTTCCTGCAGAGTACATCCCCTCAATATTCATGAGCACTGTTCCGCTCACAGTGCAATGGCTGGTTTACAATCTCTTGATCTCTCGATATGGAGCAAAGAAAATCTGGTTCTTCCATTCTTCAAAAACACACTTTCTTGTCTCTCTTCCTCTCTCTCTAGCCAACCTTCAGTGCTTCCACACCTATTCCTTTTCCATCTATTGACACTCAAGGTCTCAGTAATTCCTCAGAACTGCAATAGAACCTACAAATCCCTTTTGCAGCTAAGACAGCTCCCCAAATAGCTCAGTTCTCACTTTTACCCATGCAGGTTTGTTTTGCCTTGCACAGTTTTAACATTATGTAAAGCTCAAGCCTATCCCAGGCCATGAATATGGTTTCCATACCTACGGAGATTCTTCTGACGCTGTTCTTGTACTGATTCAAGAAAAAGCATGCCCATTTTGTGATTACTCTTCAGGCAATATTCTTTGTAACTCTTTCCTTTTCTCTTTTAACACATTTTATTACAGTCTCTCAGCGGCAGATCTTGTCTTTCTTGATCTTTATAAACTGAAAATACAGCGCACTGATCACCAATCTATGCTCTTACAGTTTCTGCAAACAAATTCCCACTCTCTGGACAACTCCAAGGTCTATAGTTGCTGGAAGACATCAGTTTGCAGATTTGAACAAGTGGATGACCCAGTTTTGAAGATGACCTTCAGTTTTCCCAGGACAAAAGCGACTAGTCAAAACTGTGTACATCCGTGTGCAAAAGGTCAGAAAAAAGTCATCTGTGTCTATACTTTCAACAAAGTCACCTAGCAGCGAGACAGATGAGGGGGTGGAAAGTTACCACTAGCACAAACTGGTCAACAGTTCCGCCTACATTTCCTGACAAAATCTGAACACGGCATTAAGACGACATATTCTACCTGGAAATTTTAGAATCAATTTTTCTTTTATCTTAAAGATCCTTTCTCAAATGCTTCCCCCCCCACCGCCATTCCATCTTGTAGGCTTGTTCATGTCGTATCGTCTCCAGCTAAAAACAAGCCGGAGACCTGCCCCAAGCACCAAAATATCATTTGACTGATGCACACACTAGCAAAGGTGAACCTAATTCACTTAAATTTACGCTCCATTCATTTGAGTGTTATGGCATAATCGTGAGGCAAACACTCAACACTTCACTTACAGGAGATAAAGGAGTTGCTCTCACGCATTATGAACGTAATTAATTTACTGGAATAACAGGAAATCGGAAATGGAACTATAAATCGTACACTCTAACACATTACGTGGGTCAGTTATGTACACACAGCAGATATCAAAGGATTTAAAGAGTACTGCACTCATTTTGCGAGGCGCTCCATCAGCTTGGTATCTGGCCAAGCACATGCACAAGCCTCACCACTAGAGGGCTTAATGGGAGCCCATAGATACCAGTATGTGCTCCTGCTTATGATTAAGCAGCCTGAGCACTTCTCATTTTTAGCATATTAGCACCAACAGCCCACAGACCTGAATCTGAAATTGTCTCGGGTCCATTCACACCAGTGCAGGCCAGGCACTGAACATGTTTAATCATTCCTTAACCTGCTCGTAAAAGCCCGTTCCCCAATCTCGTGAGGACTGACTAACTCCTTACAAATGTGCACAAGGAAAAGAATACTCCAGCGAAGATCCGACGTTAAATCAGATTAACGAGCCTCCCCACGAGTTCCATAACTTTAAATAGGTTTTACTGCCTGATCCACTAAGTCTAATGCCACGTGTAAAGTGATTATACCTGTCTTCACCCTCACAGTGAGAACAGAACGGTACACACTAATGCGGGAACGCTGGCTGTGAAGCCAAATTTTTACTATAATTTAATTGGGAATGCCTGTGCCCGAAGCAGCAGCTTCATATGTTCTGTGAACAAGGTTGATAAAACTAATTACTCCCTTCATCGGAGCAGGAGTGGGCCATCAGCCTCTCGAGCCTGTTCTACCATTCCATTAGATCATGGCTGTTCTGAGGCTTAACTCCATCTCTCTGCCTCGGTTCTGCAACCCTTAATACCCTTACCTAACAAAAATCCATCAATCTCGGTTGTGAATTTTTCAGTTGACCCTCAGCCTCAACAGCTTTTTTGGGGGAGCGAGATCCAAATTTCCACTACATTTTTTGTTTAGAATTGCTTCCTGATAGTCTAGCTCTAATTTTAAGGTCACGCCTCCCTGACCCCAGAAAATAAGTTTCTCTCGATCGTTTTAAGCACCTCAATTAAGGTTAGCTCTCTTCTATATCCAATGCAATAATGCTCCATGTATGCAGTCTGTCCTTGTAGTTAAACCTTATTAGATGGTTATCATTCTGGTGAATCTCCGTCACTATCTCTGAGGCCAATCTTCCTCAAATAAAGTGCCCAAAATGGGGCCAGTTGGGGCCTGGTTACTGTTGTACAGCTGAATATCATCCTTATGGGTTTGATTTAAAAAACAGAATCTGACAGCACGTGCAAATATTTGAGAAAAAAAAAAATCACATCCACAAAGAGCAGGTTGAAGATGAAAGTACCTCCAAGGCATCTCTTCTCTTCTGGGTCAGGGCTCCTAGGTTGTCCCACTGATCACAGATCTTCTGGCAACGCTCATTCACACTTGGAGAATCCCAATAATCCAGCTCACTGCAAAAGTCAGAAATAATTCATCTCATCCAATGGCTGTACGAGATCAATAAAGGCTCATCTGTTATCACCCTCAGTATCATCTACAGGGGAAGCAGTGGCGTAGTGGCATTGTCACTTGACTAGTAATCCACAGACTCAGGGTAATGCTCTGGAGACCGGGGTTTGAATCCCACCAGTGGAATTGGTGGAATTTGAATTCAATAAAAGTCTGGAATTAAAATTCTAACGATGACCATGGTTGTCGATTGTCATAAAAAATAATGGTTCACCAATGTCCCTTAGTGAAGGAAATCTGCTGTCCTTCCAAATCAGCAATGTGGTTGACTCTGAAATGGCCTAGCAATTAGGGATGGGCAATAAATGTGGGCGGGATGCCCATGTCCCGTGAATGAATAATAAAAAAGATCTTCCTTCATTATGAGCGCTGAAAATTAATACACCAAGATAATACCCTGACGGATCTCCAGAATACTGGACACACACTCGCCAACCCCCACGCTTTCACTCTCCCAGGATGCAGCCCCTTTAAGGTTAAGAGGCTGACTTTTTAATCTACTCCCTATGACATAAACAGGAGCATGTCCTGTGCCAGGGTCAGAGTTTGGGCAGGGCAGAGCTTCTCTTGGGCTCGGAGTGGGATTGCGGCAGGGGTATGTGGACTGGGGCCTGGGCCTGGGTGGTGGCCAGGGCCCAGACAGGTACAGGCCTGGGGTTCATCAGTTATAGTGGGAACCACACACACCAAACTCACCGTCTATGTGGGGAAAAAATCCACACACTCCAATGAAGATAAACAACTTTCAAGAAACTGTCCTGAGGCCAACTTCTCACTCATGGATTTTAATGCAGAAACTTCAACAGAAAGGAGAACAATCTTGCATTTATATGTCGCCTTTCATATCCTGTGGATCTCCCAAAGTACTTCACAGTACTTTTCAGTTATCGTCATTGTTGGAATACAGGCAAATACAAGGGCCAATTTGTTCACAGCAAGGTCCCACAAATAGCATTAAGGTGAATGACCCGATAATAACGTTGACCAAGGAATAAATGTTGGCCAGGACATTGGTAGGATTCTTCCATTTTGCTTTGGGAAGTGCCATGGGCTGTGCAGGCCGAAAAATTCTAGGTTTGAGCTATGGTACCAATTTAACTAAGCCAGCCAAATGTTGCTGAGGAGTTTAGAGTTGGCTCAGGTATCCTTAGTTGGGAAAAGTTGAAGATAGGAAGGAAAACCAACCAGTGTTCCTACACCCTGATTGCCATCGAATAACTCCAGCTAGACACATGTGGGCTTCGGGTCAGGCCTGGATCGAGGATGACGATCAGCCTGGTCTTATACCAGACAGCCAAATTTATCAGCTGGTCTGGTCCCTGTCTAGTGCTGGACACCTTTATGTCCAGTATTTTTATTTTGAAATGCCTCTAAAAACCACAGTTGTTTATCTTCGTTGGAGTGCGTGACATTTCCCCTCAATAGGCGGTGAGTTTGGTGTGTGTGGTTCCCACTATAACCGATGAACCCCAGGCCTATACCTATCTGGGCCCTGGCCACCACCCAGGCCCAGGCCCCAGTCCGCATACCCCTGCCGCAATCCCACTGCGAGCCCAAGAGAAGCTCTGCCCTGCCCCAAACCCTGACCCTGGCACAGGCCATGCCCCTGTTTACATCATAGGGGGTGGGGAGTAAAGAGTCAGCCTCTTAATCTTAAAGGGGCTGCATCCTGGGAGAGCGAAAGCATGGAGGTTGGCGAGTGCGTGTCCGGTATTCTGGAGATCCATCAGGGGCCACCCTAGATCACACTTGCACATCCACAGATGAATAGGCCGACAACGCTCAGAATCTAAACTCGCTTAAGAAAAGCTACTTGCAAAAGGTGCTGCAGAGCTGCTGACACCTGTAGGAGTTACAATTTGGGAGAAAACAAAATGGGGAAGGAATGGAAGAGTAAGCGCTATTCGTCAAAGAGAAAAAACTCATGGCAATATGTATTAGAACAGAAGGACACAATTGCCAAAAGGATTGTCATGACTACCAGAGACAGATATTGAAAGAGGTCCCAGGGTCTTAACATTGTTTACCGCAGTCTCAGATTTGTAGTGATTTACAGACAGTCAAATGTTTAGTTCCTCAGGATATATGTTATGAAAAGATAAAAATTCCAGCTGTTAAACAAAATCTCAAAGGCATTGTAAGATCTAATACAAATTGGCTGGAGGCCTACTTCTCTTCCAGTCTCCCATCTTGGCCACATTGCAGCCAACACAAGCAACTGCAGATGCCTTTTACTCTCCTTGCTACCACCCCCGCCCCCCATCCCCACTCCCCCAACCCCCTCCAACACCATCCCAGCCACAGACAAGTCACAACAAATGTTCAACAGATGGAGCGTGCAGCTTTTTTTCAAAAAGGCAAGAATGAATGACTCACTGCCCACTCACCCGGAGCTTCACCACATCTGGAGTCACTTCCTGGGCATTTAACCATGCCCCAAGTCCTCACACACAAACCAGGTAATGTCAGAGCACAGCATTGCTTAGCTTTTGCTGCAGGGCCCCAGCAATTCCAATAAAAGGCATCTGAGATAATACATCACAGGAAGCTGCCATCCCCGATTAACCCACACACAATGCAGATCAATGAGAAGATGGGGCTCTGTAAAAACACGCCAAGCCCTGAGATTGTGCTTTTGGGAGGGGGCGGGAGGAGGGGAATGATTAATCTGCCGTCAATTACCTCCTTTGGCTGCCTTCTCATCTCTGTAAAGCCTTCTTCCAACTGGGAGGGTAGGACAGTCTGGACTTGCAAACCGAGCTCTTATGCATAAAGCACACAGGACGCTTCTCCTGGCCAATGGTTCTCTTCCATGCTAACGGCACCCCCAGGCACTCCACTCCCAAAAGAAAGGCCTCAGCTGACAATTTAGAGATTTTCACATTGAGGACACTATGCATTTGAAGCTGAACTGCCTTTCACTGGTCTCTGCCCATCAATAGAACTGGCCAATTACACTATGGACAGCTTTTTGACCAGGAGAACAGAAGCACATGACAAAGCCAGCAATTGCAGCACCAATAAAACTGACTTTCAATTAACTTGTTTAGATTTAAATGTCTCTTGAGGGCGTCTCCCATGGAACACTTCACTCAGGACACTTTCAATCCTTTGCGTTCTTTGATCTTTTACTTAAAATGAAAGCTTTATTAAAGCACATACTTCAGCTCCTGGGCAATTGCAGCAATCTGTTCCACACGGTCCTGGTGAGCTGCTAGGTCACTTTCGAAGGCCTCATGCTTCTTCAATATAGCCTTGACTTCTGACAGCGTAGCAGTCTCGAAATCCTTTGCCATCAGCATTTCCTCCTTTCCTAAAACAGGGAAGGAGACACACAAATAACACTTAAAAAGTACAGTCCGTGAACAAGCTCTCACTAAGTATTAAAAACAGAGGAGGCATTGTATTTCAGGGAGCCAGGGCAAGAAACGGATGATAGCTACGTTGCCGGCATTGTATCTGTTCGAGTTTAGAAGAGTAAGAGGCAACTTGATTGAAACATACAAGATCCTGAGGGGTCCTGACAAGGTGGGTGTGGAGAGGATGTTTCCTCATGTGGGCGAATCTAGTACTGGGGCAGGTCACAGTTTAAAATGTTTTTTTTCTCTCAGAGGGTTGAGTGCCTTTGGAACTCCCTTCCTCAAAAAGCGGCGGAAGCAGAGTCTATGAATATTTTTAAGGCAGAGGTAGATAGATTCTTGATAAGCAAGGGGGTGAAAGATTATCCGGGGTAGGTGGGAATGTGGAGTGGAGGTTACAGTCAGATAAGCCATGACCTTATGGAATGGTGCAGCAGGCTCGAGGGGCCGAGTGGCCTACTCCTGCTCCTAAGTTGTATGTTCATTACCAAACAGCAATAATCAGCTCTATCTCTCCCCCTCCTCCATCAATCCCCAAAGTACTTGCAACTCTTTACAATTGCCTGCCTGTTACCACAACCTGAATAAGCCCAGGTGTACAGGCCCTGAGTTGCACTGCTTAGCCCTAAACCCTTACTGCTCCCCACAAACATCGATTACCAAGGTCCCCTTCTTTTGTCTCCCCTTTTCCACCTTTACTCCTGCCACTGAAACCTTAATGTGTGCCTTTATCATCTCAGAACTTGATGGGGGAAGGTTTTGCTGGGTCACACTGATTTGCAGAGCTACAGTGAGTATCAGGAAATTGGGTGGGTTCCTTTATAGCTCCGTACACTAACCTCGCAATTTTCCCAATTTTCACATGCCCAAGCAATCAACTACTCTGGCTCCAGACCCAGGAAAATCTCCTCATTGCTCCAATGCTCTTCTGGCTTCTCAGCCTCTATTGACTGCAACTCATTCAGACAGTCGTAGCTCACATCCTAGGTCTATACCCTATCCTTGCCAAAGTACACTGGCTCACTTTGCACCAGCCAATTAGCTTTCAAAGATTGTCATTCGTGATTTTGAATATTCCCATCCCACCTGCCTAAGTGATCTCCACCTGTATATCCTTTTCTTCCTCGGCTACCGATTCCTCACTATTTGGGGCTATTCCTTCAACCACTTTGAGGCTATATTCCCCACCACCTCCCCTTGTTGCCACACTCCCTGATGTCAAATGCCTCCTTCTCTTCCATTGTGCTTTTGACACCTTCAAACCTTTCCTCAAAATCATGCGTCATGCTAACAGTGCAAACAGGGAGAATTTGTTCCCTCAGGTAGAGAAGCAGAAACCACAGACTTACAAGCAAACTAAGGGGAAGTGTTTTCCACACAGTGGGTTGTTATGATTTGAACGCACTATCTGAAAGGGTAGTGTCAAAGGAACTTTCAAAAAAAGGCAATTGGATGAGTATTTGACACGTAGATGTATGAATATGGACATGTATTTGAAGAGAAGTAATTTGTAGGGTCATGGGGAAAGAGTTGGGGCGCACAAGATCAAATTGGACAGCTCTCTCAAAGTGCCAGCATGAGTCTGATGGGCCAAAAGGCCCCTTTGATGGTACAACTTCCTGTGAAGCCTTTCTCTTTCCCTTTCTCTCCCCAATCTTCAGGGTCTGCTCTCCATTTCTCCAACATCCATGAAAGCGCTCAGGCCTTTTTCTGCATTTGAGAGCATTATGGAAATGTAAGTTTTTATTTAGCGTGTCAGCTGAGGCCCAGCCGGTAGTACTCTCGCCTCGGAATCACTCGGTTCCGGGTTCAAGTCCCATTCCGGCACTTGGGCACAAAAATCAAAGTTGACACTTCAGCGCGGTATTGAAGGAGCACTGCACTGTTGGAGTTGCTGCCTTTCGGATGAGACATTAAACTCAGGTCCCATCTGGTGGATGTAAAAGATCCCATGGCACTATTTTGAAAAGCAGCAGGGCTGTTTTCCCTGCTGTCCTGCCCAATTCTTATTCCCTCAACCAACATCACATAGACAAAAAAAAATTATCTACCGCTGGTAGGAGTTTGCTGGATGTAAATTGGTTGCTGCGTTTCTTACATTACAACAGTGAGTACACTTCAAAAAGTACTTCATTGGCTGTTAAGCACTTTGGGATGTCTAGTGGTCATGAAAAGCGCTATATAAATGCAAACCTGTTTTTATTGTCAGTTGAATAAACCGCATCACTTTAAAAAAAAAAGCTAGAATGATGCAGCTGCACTCTTATCATTGTTATGATTTCTCGTCAACAGATCCTTGTCTCCTTCCAAGTCATCAATAACTTAAGGTGCCGATGGATTATTAACTAGGTCAATTAACCTCAAATTGTCAAGTAACCAGGTGCGAGGCGATGAACAGTGGTAAAGTAGATCAATCCCCACATTCTACTTTCTCTCCACCCTTTTGGAAAACACCTTCATGCCGTATTGGGAAGGTTAAAACACTTAGCGCGTGGAGTTCCAAATGCATTTCCTGCCACTTTCTTCTGGGTGGGCTAGCATAGCATGTGACTGTGCCACTGAGTCCAAGCCTAAATTTACCTCCAGTTCAATACTGGGTCTGAAAAGGGAGAATGGCAGCGCAGCACAGTTGTGGACCCAACAAACTTCATCAAGGAGCAAGAGCTTGCATGCTTGTGTCATAGTTCCTCATGATGTAGCCATGACGTACTCTGTGTCTTTGTTCTAAGCATCAAACAGAAGCTATGCCAGTAAGCAAGGGAGCCAGAATAATACAAGAGTCACTTAAGGCTGACTTTGTGCATCTTTGTGCGGCCAAAGCAAGAGAGGCATGTGGGGAGGCCTGGGCCAGTTCATTGTCCGGAGGATCCTGATGTCGCTAACTAGATGAACACCAAACGATTGCTGGGATATTACAAAGCAAATACAATTGTATCCACAAAAGCATTTCAGCTTTTCACTGCAGTGAATGAGAGGGGCCTTTATTCATGAGGATGGATTGCAATCAGCTTGGAATTTATTCAAGCTGAATGAATCAAATGGTAAGAAAAGAATGCTTCGCTGTGTTTAGGGCAGCACCAACGCTGGCTGGGCTGGAGCCCTACGTAGCACTGATCTGCAAATCAATATTAAATTTATTCCTGAACGGGCACATCATGTAAGATTATAGCAGAATAACAGGTCTATTTTTGCTATGAGGTTGACATGTTAGTAACTGTGTGAGGCAAAAATGTCTGGTAGCACAGACAGAAGTGAATGGGGAGGCAAGTGATTTATCATCACTATGTTGTTTAGTTTCAGAATACTCCTCTCCATCAGGCTTTAGGTGGTGCAGTGCAGTAGTAAACCGTCCTAGTACCTCAGAGCTTTCAGTCTGAATTCAGCTCAGATTGATGGGGATATAAACCTCTTTCTCCCTCTCCCAGCTGAAAGGATCCTTTATGATGTAGTTTTGTGGTGTCTCCACAATGTCCAGAGTACACAATTTAAACATAGGCACAAGAGGAGGCCATTCAGCCCCTTGTACCTGTGCTGCCATTCAATCAGATCATGGTTGTTCTGTATCTCAGCTCTATCGGAGTCTGATATAACCCTTTCTTTGATCCTTATCCCTCTTTAAAAATTCATCAATCTCAAGTCTTGAAAATTTCCATTTATCCAGCATCCACTTTTCGGGGAGGGCTGCCCAGGTTTCCACTACCCTCTACGTGAAGGACTGCTTCCTGATTTCATCTCTGAATGGCCTCCTTTATTCTGGATTCCTCCTGCAGAGGAAATAACTTTTTTGCATCTACGCTTTTATGACTTTAGCACCTGAATTAGATCACCCGCCAACTTCCTAAACTCAAGGAAACACCAGCCACATTTATGCATCCGGTCCTCATAATTTCATGCTTGGTGTCACTTTGGTAAATGTGTGTTGCACTCCCTCCAAAGCCATCACATCCCTCCAGAGCTGCAGTGCCCGACATGGCCAATTGCCCAGCACAAACTGGCAACCTCCCACAGGCTGGGAGGAGGACCAGAGAGGCAAATGGTAAAGCTGACAAAGTGTTCAAGAGCTGCAACCCCATGGGTTTACAGCAGTATATTGAAGAAGGGTTGACTGGTCCACTTGGATATTATGACAGATAATCTCTGGGAGCCAATTAGACTGACCACAGCAATCAAAAATCATCTTTCCGCCAATGGCTTGTTGGGCATGTAATGGGCAAAGGGGATGTGAAGACAGAGAACCGCCAATGTAAAATTACATTCCACTCGGGGCTGCCATGCACTGAGATAATCCAACATCCAATGCCATGATACCTAAGGGATACAAAACTGACCCATACATGGATATTTCGTGTTAACCTCACCCAAAGTTTGAGCCTTTAGGCAGTGAAATATTTACCATTGGTCCAGGCCTCATGGATTGCTGCTTTCTGTCTGAATTTCTCAGCCAAGTGGTCCAGCCTCTCCAACCTCCTGATTTCATTCAGCAGCCATTCTTCATAACCTTTCTCGGCCTGCTCCAGCGAGCCCCAGGCATTGTTTATATCCTGCAATCACCACGAATCACAATTAGAGACTCCGAGCAATGTCACATCACTGGTGTGTCCGTTCACATTCATTAACCCAGGGTAGCAGCCTTATCCTGCTCCACCCTAATCCCCCACCCCTCTCCCAGAACCAAATGGACTTCCAAACTCTGAATGGGTCCCAACAGGATGAAATCAACTCAGGTGCGGATATCAGACCATTCAGTTTTATAACTGACCTCCCATTGTTCATGCTAACACATTTCTGAATGAAAGATATAACTGATAAGTGGCAAGTAACATTCGTGCTACCCAAGTGCCAATCAATGACCATCTCCAACAAGGGTAAGTCAAATCACCTTTCCTAACATCTGTTAAATGTAGTTTCCATCTCTCCCAAGATGTTGACCTCTTCCTGCAGCAAGCTTCCATAGGCACTGGGTATTCTCCAGGAGCTTGAGCAAGTGACGATTATTGATGTGTGACTCATGACAATGGGAATCAACTGATTATTTGGCAATGGGAGGCATCAGAGCAAACATTAACCTTGTTATTTCTACTTAAATGCATCAATTTAAAAATCTCCACAGGGATCAGGGAACAATGCAAGTTGTCCTTCTCCAACGTTCACACGCAGATGGATTTCCAGCAGGGGGGGTTGTGGGATGAGGATCAGGAGTGGGAACCCAGACCAGGCCCACTCACCCCTCTCCCACCCAAAGACACGGAAGTAGGGTGTAACACTATTGCTTTCCCTGAGGATATCAGCTAGGGACTGAACCTGGGCTCCTCACTGGCTTAACAGCTCAGCTCAGCTAATCACTAGATGAGCTCTTGGGACAACAAACTCAACTTGATTTTAAGAACTGTGAAAATAAGGATTCCTGGTTAACTACAACACTTGACACAATTCATCACAGTACAATATCTAAATGTGTTTAGAGCCTTTGTGAGACTGCACCTGGAGTATCGCTTACAGTTTTTATCTAAAGAAGAATATACTGAGGTAGAAAACCAGCCATGAGCTAAGTGAATGGCAGAGCAGGCTCAAGGGGCCGAATGAACTACTCCTGCCCCTATTTCCTATGTTCCTAGCTAACCACTGGGTCAGACACAATTCCAAAATCAACAGTCTACAAAGCTGTAAACATTTCTCTCCTGCGTGTAGGTTTAATAGGCAGAGGTTCAATCATGTTTCACAGGTCTGTGAACAACTCCCCTAATGTCCCTCACCTTCCCCCTTTTGTCACTCACCAACCCCTTCTTCTCAAGGGCAACATGAAACAGAGGAACGGGAGTGGGCTATTTAGCCCCTCAATCCTGTTCTGACATTCAATGAGACCATGGCTGATCTGTGAGCTAACTTCACCCAAACACCTTTCACCAATGCCCCTTAATATCTTTGATAATTTTAAATCTGAGATTGGTCAACAAAAATCTAACAACTGACCCAGCAGTAGCTGTCTCTTGCAATAAGAGTTCCAGACATCTAGCACCCTTTGCGTGTAGAAATGTTTCCTAACTTCACTCTTGAAAGGCCTTCTTCTAGGTTTTAGGCTATGAACCCGAGTCCTAGATTCTTTAACCAGCAGAAATAGTTCCTCTCTAACTAGGTTTGTCAACCCTCCAGGATTGGCCCAGTCTCCAGGAATTGAAGATCAATCTTCAAGACATATGCTGTGCCCTGGAGAGAAATCATCGGGACAATAAAAAAATTGTTTTTTTTTGCCATTTTCTTTGAACATTTCTCTTTACCAGATATAAAAATATTGAAAATGGGGGAAAAAAAAGGCTGTTTGGCTGACAGTCAAGCATCATCCAATTGGGTAACGAGTCTTTTTGCATTCCAACTGGCGTCGTCGGAAGGCAGTGTGTCATGAGGATGGATGTGTTGGCCGACTAATGGCTGGAGCGTGCAGGGCAAGTCATGCGATGAAACTTACAGGAATATATTAAATCACAGTTGGCAACCCTATCTCTAACCTTCCTACTCAAATCAAGGATGGGCAATAAATGCTGGCCTTGTTAGTTACACCCACCTCTCCAGAGTGAGTGAAGAAAAATCCTAAATCAATTCCAAACATTCACAATGAGTGGATTTTATTTGCAGGCAATTTGCCATGAAGGAAGTGAGAGCTGGCTGGGTACCGAGAAATCAAGTTATGATTGAAGATCAGGAGCATAAGGAATGGGAGAAAAATCATAAAAATAACCTGGATGTTGACATGAACAGTAAAACATTCATGTTTTAGGTTTATAAACATGTAAGGAAAGAGAGTGTCACTGTGCTCCAACATGTTAACATAGCTGCTGTCTACAAAGAAAGATCCAGTGGGAAATGAGTTTGGACTTAGAATCCACACCATTGTCATCCACAGGTTCTTCCAGGCAAAATGACAGAGTTACTGCAGCCAAATGGTGGGGTGGCGGTAATGCCACTGAATTAGTAATCCAGTGGCCCAGGCTAATGCCAGGGAGATAAAAGCAAAATACCGCAGATGCTGGAAACAAAAACAGAAAATGCTGGGAAAACTCAGCGGGTCTGGCAGCATCTGTGAAGAGAGGAACAGAGTTAACGTTTAGTTAGCGTCCGTATGGCCCTTCTTCAGAATGAGGAGTTTTCCCAGCATTTTCTGTTAATGCCCAGGGAGACGTGGGTTCAAATCCCTAGTCAGCAATGGTGACCATGAAACGATCCACCTGGTTCACTAATACCCCTTTAGAGAAGGAAAAATGCCATCCTTACCTGGTCGGGCCTACACGTGACTCCAAACTTTAATTGCACCCCCCCCCCACCCCCCCCACAAAAAGATTGAGCAAGCTATTCAGTTCAAGGGCAATCAGGGATGGACAACAGATGCTGGCCTTGCCAGCGACATCCACATCCCATGAAAGAATAAAGAAAAAAAAACCTGGCAACCCTACAACTTTAACACTACAGTCATGATAAAATTAATAACACATTCACAGCTGAATTGCAGTGCAGCCTATGTCAAAAAATTCACATATGGGCTAAGTAATCAAGGTAAAAACATGCGTACATGGAGGAACAAAAATAGACAAATAAGTTCAGCAGGTAACAAGGAAATGGTGGGCGGCTTATTAAAAGGGTAAAATCGAATCAAATGATATTAAAATTACAAACTAATACTCCATTCCTACATTACAGACACTGAAGTACATATAAACTTCATCATTTAAGAACCATGGAAGGAATAGGGCTGAACTCGGAAAAACTGCACCAAACGTAGAATGGCTAAACATTGCACAGCCAAATCCCATCCAAAACCCCAGAGTCAATTGGAAATGAAACGTGAGCTTGGGGTAATCTCAGTTCCTGAGTATTTACATTGGAATGGCTTCTCCGGTTTATATTTAGAAAGATGTCCGGTATTACTCTCTTAATACGTACCGACACCATCTTGCCTTCCGATGGCATGAAGGCTGGTCTATTGCTGAGCCGCAGTTTGGTCTGTAGGGTGTTGAAGTTGATTTCCAGCTGGCACTTCTCCTGCACTTTGGGTGGTTTGTGGAGGCGGCGATAGTCCCGGAAATCCTCTAGTTTCTGCTGCATGGCCTGCATGGTGTTCTCGGGGGCGCGGTTTTCCAACCAGGGAATAGTACGTCGGATCCACTCCAGGAGCTACGACAGAACAAGTGCCGTTAGGGACCTAGAAAGATGGTAAAACATTCCCCAGCCCCGCTTTCCACGTGAAAGTGAAGCTTGGTGATCATAAAAGGAACAGTGCAGTCATGAGACTGAGACGAAGAGGAATTTCTTCACTCAGAGGGTGGTGAATCTTTGGAATTCTCTACCCCGGGGTGGCGGGGGCCTGTGGAAGCTCAACCATTGATGTTCGTTCAAGACGGAAATACATAGATTTCTGGAGACTAATGGCTTCAAAGGATATGGGGAAAGTGGGGAAAACGGTGTAGAGGCAGATGATCGGCCGTGACCTATTGGAATGGTGGAGCAGGCTTGATGGGCTGAATGGCCTACTCTTGCTCCTATGGGGGGGTATTTTGCAAATGCAGTTCGCTGTGTCATTAATGGAGGGAGCAATGATGTGGTTGGCGATGATAGCGTGTTTCTGATCACGCATGATGTTACAAATTTAAACATGACAAATATGACCCAGGCAAAGTTGATTCTGGGTACATATTCTTCTGGAGTGGAAGACTTTTTCCACTTGGTTGCCAATTATACTGTAGCTCAACTCTACCTGTGCGGATGCAATGCTGAGGAACATACATGGCTGCCTGCCACTTAGCAGATTTGGTTGATCCCAGACAGACACCTGCATACTGTGTCTAATTACAGAGCTCCTTTTATTGCCAATATCCTCCATTCTGGAGAGTTAAAAAAAATACCAGTGCTCAGTAAGCACTGAAGTTCCTCAAACAATAGTATTAAAGGTAACCCAGCTGGTGTGATGGAGAGGGGGAGGTTGTTGGCTATCACAATCTCCTGCAGACTTTGGGGGAATCAGAGAGGAATTTACTGAGTTTGCTTCTCTCGCAGAGAGCTTCCCTTTGATTTTCGCCTGTCCCGGGACATTGGATGATTAAGGGGTAAATGATTGTGCGTAGTTACACTTTATCCAGATAAGGTGTGCTTTTCTTTTGTAGCATTATAAATGACTCAAGAGACAATGGGGACGATCATTGAATTCCAGTGTAAATCATTTCTAATGTGGTGAGCACGGTCGCCTGTTTGGTGGGGATTTTCCACCCCCCCCACCCACTGCCGGGGTCGTCCGGTCCCGCCAAAAGTCAGTGGGCTTTTGGGTTGGCCACTGAATCTCCCGCAGCGGGTCCCGCCGCGATAGGGCCGGAAAATCCCGTGCTACATGCAATACTTGGGAGTTCTTCTGTGCAAACCCAGGGGTCAGCACTACAGCGTGCCCGAGCCAAAGCACGGACAGGAACAGATCTTTGCTGTTCTCCATACCACCCGAGGTCTGTTTTTCAGCCTCCTGTGGGAAGAGGAGCCTCAGGCAATTACTCCTGCCGCAGCGAGATATGCCACCTCCCGCTGTATGGGGGGCAGATTACTGATAGGAGGGCGTACCAACAAATGGCTGGCAAGCTGATCTGCTCAGCATCCCGACCACAGCTATTCCCTCTTCCTCCCAAAGCATCAGCTTCAAATGGTACCAAATGGCAATTAAGAGGGCACG
Organism: Cetorhinus maximus; assembly: GCF_964194155.1. Classification (NCBI taxonomy): domain Eukaryota; kingdom Metazoa; phylum Chordata; class Chondrichthyes; order Lamniformes; family Cetorhinidae; genus Cetorhinus; species Cetorhinus maximus. The sequence continues at coordinate 90,911,345 of NC_135896.1, forward strand.
GTGCAAAAATAGATGTTAAAAAGCAATTGACACAAAAGCTGAAGGGAAAAAAAAAAGTCTGTTAAAATCTGTGGCCCACCCGCCTGTGGGTATACCCGAATTAAAAATCTTGTGTATTGCTGGAAAAAAAAAAAGCAGCACGCTGTCAAAGCTTTCTGGTCTTGTACTTATCAGGACAGATGCAGGAATGCCAAATTTCAAAGGGAGCAACAATTTATACTGCATGAGAGAAGGGTGTTGATTGGTTGGCACTAAAAATGTTGAGTAAGTTGAGCCTTCCAAGGTAAAGGTGGCAACCAATTTGGAATGACACAAATGGAACTGACTTTCAAATTAAGGACAAATTTCAACACTGCAGAGAGTAAAATGATAACACCCATCTGTACTTTAAGGCTGACGATTTCCAGTTTTGTTGTTTTGCTTCCAGTTATTCCGAATTTTATTATTTGAGCATTTAGCAAGGAAGAACTCTACAGGCGTGCATATACATGAAGGGATTCGGGGAAGAGGCGGGGGAACGGAGGGAAATTTCCCATAAGAATCTGAAGAGGCCCATTTGTGGAATAATATCGGGGTGCCTCTCCAATCCTTTTTAATGAAGCACACCTTTCAGTTTCAAGGAGACAAACATCTCCACAATTCTCAAGTTCTGGTTATGCGATTGTGGAATTTTTTTTTTTTAAACACACGTACGTCCGTAGCCAGCTTCTCGTAATCCTCCATTAGCTGCTCATTCTCCTGGTTAACGGCCAGAACTTTGCAGATTCGATTGGCTGCTGTCTCCGCCTGGAAAGAGGGGGAAACAAAAGGACACAAGTCTTGGTTCACACGCGGACGTTAAAAAAAAATTCCCTTCCACACAAAAGGTTTTCAGCACTGCTCACTCAGTTACAGAAAGGGGACTCGGGTCACACCTGCCTGGGTTTTCATGCATCATGACCATTAGAGGACAAGTATTGTCAGTTAAGCCAGTGAGGCCTTCACAACACCAGAAATCAATTAAGCTATGCAACACAATCTGAGGAACTCAAGCTTGCTGACGCCGATACCGATATTCTTCACGATATCGTCTATGCCGTTCTCTACCACATTTTCCTCTTCAGTGAGGGGATTGGTTTAGGCTTCTAGTGCCTCCATTGCCATGGTTATACAAGGGTGGAATTTTACAGCCCAATCGCGGCAGGGGCGGGGCCATAAAATGCGGCGAGCCGTTCAAAAGTCCATCGACTTTGGCAGGACCGTAAAATCCCGCTGGTGGGAAAACTCCACCTCACATTCTGCCAATGGTTGGCCAGTTTGCTTTCAGATGGTGGTACTGATCCTGAGAATACTTCCTTCCACTGAGTCCACCAAATAGCCTGGCCACAAACCGGCAAATAAAGTGCTCAGTAAAAGTAACGAATGAATGAATCAGTGGGAGGATACCAGGGGCGGAATCTCCCGGCCCTGCCACCAAGTGGGAAGCCTGGAGGGCAGAGGAGCTTAATTTGGCGTGAGGCCATAAATCAGTTTCCCGACGGCGGAGTGAACTGTAGCAATGATGTTTTCGGGACTTTAAAGTTGGTCGAGCTTCCCCCCGAACAATGTCGGGAAGCCCTTTAGCACGCGTTAGCACCTCATGCATTCTCATTAAAAGGCAGCTCGCCAAGAGTTAAGTTAAGTCAACCATCCAAATTAAGTTCCCTGCCAGTCAGAGATTAGGATGTTCACTTTTACGACTGCACATAAGTGGCGTGCACCTGGTGAGGGAGACATCTTCCATGATTAACGGTGAGTTGCCGCAGCACTATGCTCTTTGGGGGGGGGGGCGGCCATCTGTAAATGCCAGCCTATGCTCGAGACCGGGTGGGGGCAGTGCCAGTTGCATGGGAGGATGATCGAGGAAGGGTTGGCGGAGAAGGGTGGAGCAGTGGCTGGGCAAAGCTGGAAGAGATAGTGCAGGCTGTCCGGGTGCCTTTTCAATATGGCGCCAGGGCCTTCAACCCCCATGAGGTAACCATGGAGATGACGACTTCCTGCTGGCCCCACCATGAGAATCGGCAAGTCCCTCACAGATACATATTTAATAAGCTGAACAGCACAAGATCGCGTGTGGCCAGCTGTCCCACCCCCAGCAAAAATCACTCCCACTTCTACCCCTGCCACCAAACTTAGGCTCCAGAACAGAAGATTCCGGCCCAGGTTGCAGTCTTCTGGTTTGGCTTCACAACTGGAGGTGCTCAGGCCCAAACAGTTAAACCTCCCTCAATTGTGCTTAAAAGTGGAGTCAAGTGGTGTTCTACACCTTGCAACTCCGTACATTTGTGCCAATTGCAGTTCATCAGGAACAGTGACTCAGTCCGGCAAAGGACTGAATTTGGTGTCAAACTGGAAGCAGATTTTGCCGCGAGTTTGCAACAGGACTGATTTGACCTAGAAGCGATCACAAAGACTTTCACCCACTGTGACAGAGTTGGATAAAACCAACAGCACATCCAACAGCTGAGAGAATAGAGCTCCAAAACAGATGGCTACTGCTCTCACTTTCCGAAATATGCGCTACCATTTTAGAAGCTATTTGATGGATATTTCCTTTGGCCACTTTCAACAACTTCCCAGAATTTTCACATAAATCATTTCATTAGGGAGTTTTCTTATAATCAGCTATGGGAGCACAGCTAACTAACTCCAGCTGTGAACAATGTTTTAGTTATCAGTTTTTCATGAACTCGACTTGCAGCGACGCATCTAGAGTGGCTTTACTGGCCTCCAATTAATTCTTCTACCTGAAAAAAATATTCCATACAATATTTAAAACAAACCCTTAAAAGTCAGTTTTCCTCATCAACTATAAATCTCTCCACATATTTAGACATTTTGAAAAAAAGAGAGTTTTAGCCTTTATAAGAAATCCAAGATAAAATCATTAGAAATATGGAGTAATCCACTTAGTCCCTCAAGCTGACTCCCCAATTCAATAAGGTCATGGCTGATCTAATTGTGGCCTTTACACCACTTTCCTGCTTGCCCCTCCATAAACCTCGACTCCCTTGAATATATTCAATGGCCCAGCTTCTACTGCTCTCTGGAGGGAATATTCCAAAGACTGACAACTCTCAAGAGAAGAAATTTCTCCTCATCTCAATCTTAAACAGGAGAGGCCCCTAATTATGAAACTGCGCCCCCTGGTTCCAGATTCCCCCACATGGGGAGACATCTTCTCAGTATCTATCCTGTCAAGCCCTCTCAGAATCTTACATGTTTCAGTCAGATCACTTCTAAACTCCAATGAGTATAGGCCCAACCTGCTCAACCTTTCCCTCATAAGACAACCCCTTATTCCCAGGTATCAGCCTAGTGTACCTTCTTGGAACTGCTTCCAATGCAATGTCCCTCTTTGAATGTGGAGGCCAAAACTGCATACTGTACCCTAGGTGTGGTCTCATCAATGTCCTGTTCTGTTGTACTATTTTCATACTCCATCCCCCTTATAATAAAGGTCAACATTGCATTTACCTTCCTAATTACTTGCTATAAACGTGTACTAACTTTTTGTGCTTCATATACAAGGACACCCAGATCCCTCTGTACTGCAGCATTCTGCTTTCTCTCTCCATTTAAATAATATTCCGATCACATCCTGCAAATAAAATCGAGAGTCTACTCTGACCGCCACTCATTTGAAGGCTTCACCCGATTAGATCCAGCTCAATTGTCCAATAATGCAGGACCTGCATGGCCATCATAGAAGACTTAAGTTCCCTCCTTTCCACAACACCTCTAACTGCCAGTGGAATAGCCGGACTCTTCATTCGAAATGGTCACTGAGCAGTTTTATTGCCGAGCGTTCAGAGCAGTCAGTCTAAAAGAAGAAATATTGATTTTATCTGCAGCAACAAGAATTTGCCAAGATACCTCGTGATAACCAGATCCTGGAACCAATTTAAGAACCTCTCTACGTTCTGGCACTGGCCTAAGCTGCAAAGCCACAATTTTGTGACAAGATTTAACCTCTCGACTCTCACCACACAACAATTTTCTTTCCTCAACCTCCAGTCACGCAATAACTTTTCCACCTTCCATTTGGTTGCTTGGCAACCGAACAGCAATCTGCAGCAGAAGTCCGGAAGGTGCTAATATTAGCCACAGAATGTACTTGTAACAGTGTTTTCAGCTGCATTAGTCTGCTACCGAGCTGGCTGCCATAATCACTATTCCGCCCCTGCACAGCACCACCTCCAATGTAGAAATGGGATCGGAGGCAGCAACACTTCATTGCTCAGTCTCCACACACAGCTCAGTGCTGGAGTCAACCCTCACTGGGTTTCTCAGCTTCTCAGCTCTGGCCTGTGCCAAGTTAGCAAAGGTGATAGTGGGGCATTTTCCCATTTCTAACCATGGTGCCAAGACAGACCCAGGGCAGCCAGGTCCACAGAAATGCTCCTGCCACGTCGACCAAATAAAATGCCTTAGCCACCAAGCTCAGAATGGCAGTCTTTCCATACCCCACATCCTTACAGCCCTCCAATAGTGTATTAACAAGCCGTGGGCAGTTTTGGACAAGTCAGCCAAGTGTACAGCAAACCTGGCCCTGCTCTTCCCTAAAACCCAACCCACCCCAACTTCAGGAGATCGCCTCCTGTGCAACGTTTCCAACTCCCACACCAGTTATCCTGCGACATCCGAGTACGATCACCGTCCCTAAGCCAACCACCATTTCCATCTGAACTACGCGGCCCACCGTCAGAGGAACTGAGTTTACCTGTGTTCAAAACCATTCCACAGCCAGCAAAAGGGAGGCTCGCCTCTGGTCAGCGAGGGCTGAAATTTCACCCAGCTCTCGGCCCGGGGAAATGGCCACTGTGCCAGAAAGCGCCCTGCAAAGTCGCGCTCTCTTCTACTGACTTGGAATGGATGGGAAAGGGGGAAACGAGGAAAACAAAAGGAGATGTCAACGTCACTCACCTCTTCGAATCTCAGCAAGAGATGTATTTAACAACATCATTTTGTTTGCTTCATGAGTGGAAAAGGTTAGCATCATCCAGTACTTCCCACCCCACCTCATCAATTCAACTCCTGTTGGCTTTTTAAATAGGTCATCAGTAAGCGGTCAAACCAAGTGGAAAATAAAAAACAGGATATCTGAATTGCAGAGCCTGATCAGGTTCAGCTCTTGTACTGCAGCCAAATTTAGCAGTTTGGATTAGCAGGCCTGAGTAAAACAGTATAACAATGAGACTGGAACCTACGGGATCCAACAGCTGGACTGAAGTCCATACATTTGCTACGACAGTCAGGATGAGGGAACCTTTCAAAAGGTAAGTTCAAAAAGGTCCTCCTCATGCCTCCCATGCCAAGGTATGCCTCCGACCTACCCCCTACGTTCCCTCTTGGTTCCTCCCCCATGCCAAGGTATTCCCCCCACCCACCCCACCCCCGCAAAACATCCCCCTATGGCCCCTTCAATTCCAACAGCATGACAACAGTTCAGACTGCCATTGTAGTCTCTGCTGAAACAGGGAAAGGAAAAAGGTAGACAGCTGAAACAAAGACATAGGAACAAATGCAAACCAGCAAAAGGCCCAGGGAAGGGAACGGGAGAGGTACTGCATTTGGAAGGCAGCGGCAAGTGGTGCCACATTGTTTCAGAATGCACTGCCCGCTCATGGGCCCCCTGCAAATGGGGTTCCCAATTTTGGCTGTGCGATGGTGGCGCAGTGCTCAGTGATTAGGGTTGCCAACAACTTACAGAGTGATTAGGGTTGCCAACGCTCCGGGTTTGGCCTGGAGTCTGCAGGAATTGAAGATCAAATCTCCAGGACATTGCTGTGTGCAAACCCTGGAGAAAAATCATCAGGATATTTAAAAAAAATGTTTTCTTTTTGTCAGTTTCTTTGAACTTTTTAACCAGATATAAAAATATTGAAAATTGGGGAAAACAAGACAGTTGGGCTGTCAGTCATCCATCATCCAATTGGGTAATGAGTCTTTTTACTTTCTGATTGGCTTAGGAAGGCAGTATGTCACGAGGATTGACGTGCTGGTCGACTAATGGTTGGAGCGTGGGGGAAAGTCATGTGACGAAACCTCCAGGAATACATTTAATCACAGTTGGCAACCTTAAGAGTGAGTTCAGCAAAGGCAAAATCTGGAGCCAGTGTGTAGCACAGAGACTCCAAGAAGGGAAAAAAAGCCGTTTTAGAAATGAAACACTAATTCTATAGAAGCAGAAAGAAAACACAAACGTGTTAAAAGCGAGAAAATGAACAAGCAATAAAAAAAGGAAGAGATATACAGGAAGAACAGAAGTATAGAGTACAGGGCTGACGGACTAGAAAGAAACATTTACCCTGATTAAACACGTTCAATTTAAACTGATTAGGATATTACCAACTGAATGAAATTCCTGTACTTGTTTCAAAGTTCAACTAGAGGGCACCAGCACACAATGGTGGAAGTGGGCATCGTTAAATAGACCAAGCTGATAAGCTGCTCCCAGCCTCGAGGACAGTGGGCTGGATTTTCACTCAGTCAGGGTGACTTGGGAGCCCTTTAAAAATGGTGCACGGGTTCAGATTCCGGGATTCCCAACTCCATTCTGATTTTCAGGAGTATCTTTTAAGGGTCCAGGCTGCGAGCCCATACCCTGCACTCTCAGCTTGGTCAGCTCCATGGCAGGGGTAAGCACGTCTTAGCCCTCTGTAATTTTCATGGAGTCGGGCCAGCTTTTCAAAGAGCCACCTCAGAGGTATCGCAAGTCACAGTCTGCATGAGGGAACCTTTTGAAAGGTAAGTTCAAAAGGTCCTCCTCAGGCCCCCATGCCAAGGGATGCCCCCCCACCCACCCTCTATGCTCCCTCATGTCCCCCCATGCCAAGGTATGGCTCTCCTATGGTCCCTCATGCCAAGGTATGCCCCCAAAACAACCCTTATGGTCTCCCATGCCAAGCTATGGCACTTCCATGCCCATTCAACCACTATACAATGTAAAGGACCAACAAGCCCTATAATGACAGGAGGATGTGTAAAGAAAAGCTTTTAAAAAAAGTCATTCATTGATAACTTTCCACTTTCTTAAAAAAAAACTGTTTCCAACTACAGACCAATAAGAGTGCCAATCATCCAGATCCTTTAAAGTATTAATAGCAGAAACTGCAAGTACTTGAAACCTCTGCATCTTGTGTAAATCAACATTTTGAAATTGACAACATAGATCAGAGAACAAGAGCTGCCAATCAAGCAATGTTTTCTCTGGAGCTCAGGGGTTTCAACAGGCTCTGGATTTCTGGGCTCTCAGCCAAGTCTCAGTATGTATTCTTGGCTGAGAGCCCAGGCATCCATTAGAGTATTGAAACTCCTGAACCTCAGGGAAAAAATTGCTTGATTGACAGCTCTGGCTCTCTGATCTCTTCTGTCAATTGGATCAAGTGGCATGGATGGGACTGGATTGAGGTGACATGGATGGGGCATAGGAAGTGTGTGAGGTGTGAGAGGGTAGGGCTGCAGGACCTTTCCATTTTATTATAATGGGGACGAAGTCCCACAGCACCGAGGCGGACCTTTTAAACTGTCCGCCTCCGTACCTGGCAACTCAGTCAGCTATCCGACTGCAGACCCCAGCCAACCCCTACAATGTAAACCCCATCCTTGTAGGTACTCTCTCTCGAGCTGGGAATTTCCCCGACTCCCACGACCTGACTCGAGGGTGAAAATCCAGCCCAATGAGTCCACACGCTTTTATTTGAAGGCTTTAAGAGGAGGTTGTGCTAAATTGCTTTCTTGAAAGTGAAGTGATACCAAATTGCCAGACCCATCTTGAGAGTCACACTAGCAAACCCAAGTAATCATGGTTATAAATAACACGAGTTGTTCTCTATAATTCCCTATATGGACCGCATGTTCGCGAAAATACGTTCAAGTAGCAGGTTTTTGAACCCGGGACTTTAAAGTTAAAACAAAAATAGGCAATGATTAGGAAAATGGGTCTTAACAACTCATTAGTTTCTACGGTCTCATCTTCATTTAACACTCAGCTTCTAACACTCAGCGCACAGAGATGTTCCTGGCCAACGGATTTGAATTAGAAGCTAAGCTGCCAACTTATTCATCTTCCGTAAACATTATAAACTATTCCCCACTTCAAACTCAAAAGAACAAAAATAAAATCGTGTGTGGAGTGACTCATTGTTTACCGAGTGCATGGACAGTTCCTGCCGAGTGTTTACCAACTGCATTTCAAACAGGTGAGAAAATCTCAGATGACGGCATGTCAGTGAAAACTAAAGGTTTCATCAAAAACTTGCTGACGTGTGTTTGTGCAGAAAGCCACCCAGCAAACACATTTCCAGTTTAGAGGCCAGTTATAGTATGGGGGCAGATAAAAGCCAGTTTGTTGTTTGCTTGTGGCCGTTTAAATCCAATATTTGCTTACTGAGAAATTTCCTCAGAGCTGAACAAATACGTTGGGCAGCTACACTAGATTGCCACGGGTGTTTGGTGGCAAACCAAGTTCGGACACTTCAATGTTTTCAATTTTCGCTGGGTGGCAACATTCTCAAATTGTGTGCAGCGTTCAGTATTTATACAGCACCAGAGTATCCTCAGTCAGGCATGGAAATGGGTGCCTGTACATTCTGGAAATGATACCACGTAGGATTGAGAAATTCACCCACCCCCGCACCCCCCACCCACCCTTAGGAAAAAAGGAAAGCTCTCGAACTCCACCACATACAAAGAAATACTTTGGAGTGCAAGGATTTATGTAAGTAAACGTGACAATCATATTGCACAACAACGAAGATGAACAGTTAATCCGATTCGGCTGAGGGAGGGTCTGATTGAAAGCCCATTAACAGCTTAAATAAAATTACTCGTCTGAAACTCAAGGGAAACTTTTCACCACTGTCTCACTTTGCACAGACTGCCAGACCAGTTACAACGCAGGGGCTCCTTTAGATAGATTTAAAAACAGTGATAGACCTATAGGGTATTTAAAAGTAGAAGAGATGCAGGACCAGTGGAAAGATTCATGCAATATCTAAAGGGTGAGTTACTACACACAAACCAGCATCAACTTGAAAACACACGTGCAAAAGAAAAACCTCCAGCCAAACTAGGGCCTGTACCTGCACGACATTAAGGACAGAACGAGAGAAGGAGGAGGTTGCTCATGAGACATTTTTCCTCAGGCTTGCAACACTAAGTGGAAAACGAGCAATGAGAAGAGGGTTCAGAGCGGAGCAGAAAATAAATGTTCACATTTGCACAAATTCAGAAAACTACAGGAAATCTTTCCAGCTCAACGGTCGCTGTTTTGCCGATACAGTATAGACAGGGAGATCTATGGACAAGAGCTGACCAACTGACCTTGGGAACATCATGTTCACTAAGCAACCCAAGGGTGAATAATGTTACATAAACGGCCTCGTGCTTGGACCACACATGCTGTCCAGGCATACGTTTACAGGCTAGAATAAACCAACCCCCATCAAAAGCAAACACACGAGACACTTACTTACCAATTATTTCCCAAATAACAAGCTCTCAGCAAAGCAAACATACACATTTAGGTTGTTCCACCCATCCAGGTGACAGAAAAATAAAAAAAAAGGCAGAGTCTGCTTTGCTGCAGTCTCTCGCTAGATTGGTTATAAACCAGGTCAACTGACCACCTTCCTCACCAGGGAAGTGGCACAATAGAACAGAATGACTTAACAGGACAGAGAAGGACTAAATTATGAGGGGAAAAAAATGAGAACAACTTGGCGCTGAGGGATTTATTACAAATCTATAAAAGTATAGCTGTATTCATGAAACTATAGTCGTCGCAAATGGTTTTGAATATGATTTTTCCATTGTTTACCCTCTTTCTAGCAGAGAGAATCCACAGTGAACTTGATAAAAACAATTGGAAACAATACATCAGTTTTAATAAGTAGGCATCTGGGGTCAGGAGTTGGACATCATTTACTGGAATTGGTTTTTATTCACTGTTACGTCTCCTATTTTTGACCATAATTATGATGCTCTACAGGTCCCATTAGAATAGTATTTTTTAAGAGCAGAAACCAGTTACATCATTAAATTTATTAAATACTTCTGCCTTGGGAAAGGAATAAATATGGAAAAGCCACAATGTGGATAAGACATTTTATCACAATCAGCAGTACTTAAAAAAAGAAACTTATATTCAGTTAATGCAGTTAAGAATCAAGTATACACAACAATTAACTGAGCATTACATTGAGATCAGCCAAGCCAGAGAGTGAAGCAAAAGATATTCACACAACAAAGAGGAGTAGATTTAGTCAATGGTGAATAAGGACACCAGTCTTGAGAACGAAGCCAAGAAATAGTAAAAAGAAATTTCTCTTTCAACATGAGGAAGTTACTATGGTTGGAAACTGATTTGCTGCTGGCTTACTGTGGAGCCACTAATGTTAAACTCCGGGTTGGTATGTTGTAGAGAACTGGGATAAAGAGGACTGCCACAAACAGAACAATGAGAAATGGGGAGAAAGAAAGCTGTAAACCTGGAGCCTACAATTTACAACTGTCCATTGATTAACATCATCACTTTATAAGTAATTGTACTTCTCCTGATTTTTCCCACTTAGAGCAGGGGCCTTAAACAAGCAGGGGCCTTAAACAATTCTGTGCCAGATCCAAGGCTAGATGCAATCAAACTTTGATACAAGTTCGAGTCCTCAGGTGCACCAATGCAGAAGAGCAGATACCAAAGGAGAAACTGGTAGGAAAGATTTTATCTCTCAGGATGAAATCATTTAGGTTGGGGGTAGGCATGGTGGTGGGGCGGGGGTGGGAGGGGCCTGGTTATAATCAACAATCAAACCGATAGCAGAATATTTTTCTGTAGACAGTCAAATAGATTGGCTACCTAATGGAGGCTCGTAGAGTCACTTAAAGAACAGAACTGACAGCAACTTAGAAGAGAAAGCTGTACAATATGGGATAAAATTGGAAGAAAAAAACTGAAAAAAAGAGGTAGGGCCAAATATTGTCGCTACAGGCACTGTACAAAACTGGCGATGAGGCAACAATGCTAATCCGCTCAACATCACTCCTACCAAGTCGATCACAAAGTGATACTGAGGGAAGATGGATGGTGAGGTTTCCAGCCAGGAAGCAACTTTGATATATTTTGCTGCTCTTCATATTTCAAAATCTAGGAAAGCAGTTTGAAGAATTTGACTAGCCAATCGACCAGATTTATACCAAAAGGAATCATGTCCTAGGTGTAAATAGGATCCAAGCCATTGAAACCAACACACAGCGCTTTTCTTTGTTGGGAGAGTTTGTTTTACTTTGTTCAATCTCACAGCTCTCTTCCCACTCAACCCAGTGCCTCAGCTGTCCCCTATTTAAATGTGTTCAAAGTATTTAATTAAACAATGCCCTTCACCTGTATATCCTAACAATATAGTTAACATACCGTTAACACTAGGGTGACTGTGGGGGAGTTGGTGCAATGGATGAACGAGTGTGTTTAACTTCTAAACCAGCACCTCTTATGTTATTTTTTTTAGCTGGACCACTGTAAGCCAGATCAAAAAAAAAAGTGAAGGATGATATGGGATCTATGAAAACAAGAGTAAGAAAATCTAAATCAAAGGGGAATTCTACAGGGGTGAGGTAGGTTTCTCACCTTTTGCGCACCTGAGAACGCATGGTAGTAACATGAAACATAGGTCATTACAGCCTTTTCATCCGGCCTAAGCGTGCTTATAAGATCTGTGCAAGGAAGACAAGAAAAGATTAGGAAAGGAAAAGGTGAGCCAAGGTACAATCAGCGAAGAACCATACTGTTCTGATCATGCAACACAGGAGATCATATCAAGAGTGGAAAGTTCAGCATGGGGGAAAAACACATACCAGCTGGAGAACAGAAAAAAATATAGTTAGCCAGAGAAGCTATTGCTGCAGGAAATATGGATTCCTGGGATACCTTTTGGGCTCCTGAAAATGCATGGTAGAAGCTAGAGACATAAGTCATGATTGCCTTCTCATCTGGACGAGCTGTACCCACAATGTCTGTCAGGAAACACAGGAAAGGGTTTATTTTTTTTTTTTAAAACTCAACACAATGTTTTCATCTATTGAAAATCTTGAGGGAAAACGTTTAGAAACAGTTATATTGCACAACAGAGATGAGAACTAGTAGTCCCCACCAGGAGCCCGGCGCACGAGGCCTGGAGTGATTTCCGCATTCGAAACTTTGGTGATGATCCATACTGAGTGAAATCCAGCTCTTATAGTTGAGGATTTTAATTCTTCCAAGGCACACAACGCAATTGCAGATTAAGCTGAAAGCCCACCACCACTGATGACCAATGGTGTTTGCTTTAAACACCCATCCATCCATTTTCACACCGCTTCTCCTGGTGAGGGTCACGGTGGCAGTAAGCTGGGCAGGGCCCACCAGATTTCCCTTTCCTCAGCCATAGATTCCAGCACCTCCCAGGGGGATTCCCAGGCGTTCCGGTGCCAGCCGAGAGATCTAATCCCTCCAGCGTGTCCTGGGTCGGCCTCGAGGTCTCCGCCCAGTGGGCCGTGCTCGGTACAGCTCCAGCAGGAGCCTACCGGAAAGCATCCTTACTCAGATGCCCGAACCACCTCAACTGGCGCCTCTCAATCTGGAGGAGCAGCAACTCTACTCTGAGGCTCTCCCGGATTACAGAACTCTTCACCCGGTCCCGGAGAGTACACCCAGCAACCCTGCGGAGAAACCTCATTTCCACCGCTTGTACCCGTAATCTTATCCTTTCGGTCATTACCCACAGTTCATGACCATAGGTGAGAATGGGGACGTAGATCGACCCGTAAACCGAGAGCCTAGTCCTAAAATTCAGCTCCTGCTTCACCAGCATAGACCGGTAGAGCGCCCACTTGTTTTAAACAAGTTAACAGTATAAAAATGGTATTGTCAATGAGACCAATGAAAAATATAGGGCACATTAAAAACTATCAAAAGAGAGCAATAAAACATGGCCAACACACACGTACATCCATAAAATCATCAGCCCAGTGAACTGGCTCGGTTACCATGACAGGAATGGAACTTCATTTTTTCAAAAAAAAGTGATCAGGAAATTAAATATGGCCATAATCCAAAGTTATTATGCATTACCATAACTAGGGAGGTCTTGTGGTGTCCCTACCTCTAGGCCATAAGCTTCAGGTTTAAGTCCCACTTCAGGACTTGGGGGCCAAGGAAGGTGTGTTCATAATGTGGCCAAACAGGTTGATTATCAGCCTGTAAATACTTAAAAAGCTGATGGCAGGTGGTAAGAATGGGAGAGTTTCCTGGTCAGCCATACTGCAGAAGGCAACAGCAAACCACTGCAGTACTTTGCCAAGCATAATCATGGACCAATCCAACGGAAGTCCATGGTCGCCAATGCCCTCTTAGGGCAGGATAGGAGGAGGAGGATCTTAACTAGAAAAGTCAACAAAAAAATTGAAGAACTTATTACTCAAGACAATAACATGTTTTACTTTGGACAGTACAGTGCAACACAAAAAACATGAAAGATTTAGAATCTTTACTATTTAAATTTCTACTAAATAGTTTTGCACATGAAGGATATTGGAGGATGGTACTGTGCCCCACTTATGTAGACGTGATCAGATTTCACTGTATCCTATAACAGTTAAGTTCACAAACAGGAGTAATTATCCCATTGTTTCCTTAAGGTACCAGATTGTCACGCTCAGAAGTTAGAAGGCCCTTTCCAATTTCTGATTAGTATCAAAGTCTGGCAATGACTTCCAATAATTTGATCCCAAAAACAGGCTTGGAACGATTCAAGGCATTAATCATATTGACCAGTCAACAAAATGAAAAGTTCTGCAAATGCTCAAGACAATTGATGCTCCTCTCAAAAGGAAACCCTGCCCCAGAGAGAGAATGCCTTTCTGTTAATTAATGTTAACATAGCAATGAGAAAATATGATTTCACACACCAGTTAGGTTAATAGGCAGGGTCCACTGCAATAAAAAAAACATTCCTGCAAAGTCAAACTCTTATAAAATAACAACATATGTTTAACTAAGTGCAGTGCTTCGAAAGGAGCTTTGATGTAGATGTGATGTTATACAATTGCTTTCGTGCCAATGCGAAGAGAGTTCGAATGTGCATTAGGCAACATCAGTAATGCCGTGGAGAATTTGCCTCCAGATGACACTGAAATTGTGGGGCATATCATCTCTCTTGTGGGCAGCCATCGTACCAGGTATGATGTAACTCCAACTCAAGGCACTTTAGAAGCACCCAGGCCACTGAGCCATCCCAAGAACTTTGAAATTCAACCTTAAACCTTTTTGATGTTGGGAAAGACAGGTACTCCTAACAGGAAGCATCAAAGCCCAGCGTAGCAGAGCACACAGCAAAGTGCAGTCAGTGGGTCCATCAGCCTCACATTTCTCTCTATGGGTCCTGGTCAAAGGTTGACATCTCCTAACGGCCCAAAACTCTGGGAGACATCTGCACCCCCTCCAATTCTTACCTTCTGAGCATCCCTGATTTTAATCGCTCCACCATTAGCAGCCGTGACTTCAGTTCTCTAGACCCTGAGCTCTGGAAAACCCTCCCTCCAGCTCTCTATCTCACTTTCCTCCTTTAAGACACTCCTCAAAACCCACCTCTCTGACCAAGCTTTAGGTTATCTGACTTAATATCTCCTTATGTGGCTGGGTGTCATACTTTGTTTTATAATGTTTCTGTGAAGCTCCAGAGGATGTTTAATTACTTTAAAAGGTGCTTGGTAAATTTAAGCTGTTGTTACTGGTGTAGTATAAGAGCACTCAAAGAGGAGCACTAAGATACGGCACGACAAGAGGCCATGCATTTTAGCAAACAAAGATTTCTTTTAAAATAACAACGCAAGTTTATTAAAGATTGCTTTCACACTGTACAACTCATATAGCAGCTAAGGGAATGCTGAAAGTTAACTGGAAAAAGCACCCACAAGTGGACGTGAAATGGTGCAGTTTTCCCAGTCGATGTAGCATAAAAACTTCCACTTCTATTAAAATGTTAACGATCCAATTTAGCTATTATCACAACATTTAGGATCTAACAATAGTAAATCCTACCTGCTATATAAGGAACAGAACTGTTCCAAGTTCACAGGGAATTACAGCTCCTTAGTTTACCAATCCGCCTTATCTGATACCAAATTCATTTATCCAGCCTTCCAGGCAAATACTTCTCAACTTTCGCGATTTAATCAGGAAACTTTTCTGCAGGCCAATTTCAATTCTGCCTCGCTCGCTTAGCTTTGAAACACCATTACTCATCTTTGAAAGGTTCTGGACTATTGCAGCTCTCAAGGCTTATTTTTAGAGAAGAGGTACAGATGTTGGAAAACAAGGAAATCTTTTTATAATAAGAACAGAAAATGCTGGGAATGCTCAGCAGGACTGGCAGCGTCTGCGGAGAGAAAAACAAGAGCTAACGTTTCAGACCTGTGAACATTCCTCAGTAAGAGTTTTGACGTAAGGTCACAGGCCTGAAGCGTTAACTCGGTTTCTCGCTCCACAGATGCTGCCAGCCCTGCTGAGTAGTTCCGGCACCTTCAGTTTTTATTTCAGATTTCCAGCATCTGCAGTCTTTTGCTTTTGCATTAAGGAAATCTTTTATTTCCCCACGCTTCAATTAGAGGGATTGACACCTTCTTGCAAATGGCCTATGTGAATACATTTGTAGAACAAAATGCATTAACATTAAAGGAAATCAGAACAATGGACTAGAGCTTGTGGTTAAGTGCGCCCCTGATGGCTTCGCAAATGTACCCAAGTGTGTGGCTCAACTGTACAACCTACAGAGCCTGTAACTGATGTCATCCATGAGCCATAGTAAAAGTGCCTCACTACCGCACAGTAGTGAAGGATCGATTGATGGGGCGGGGGAGCGGTGGGAAGAGAAAAAATTAAATCCTTCACGGTCACTGCTCTTTATCAAAATTCAGAAGCCCCGCCTAGATTGGGAAGAGGACTGGCTATCAAACATGCTGCTGACTCTCTCGGCTCACACGTTGATTCTGCCCATATGGGAACTAACTACTCCCATGATCACCAGGCCATACTCCCATCTTCCACCCTGCCAAGGCTAGGGGCCATCCAAAGTTCTATGTCTGTTTGCCTCCGAACTTGTACCAAATCCCTTCCACCCCCCAGGTTCGCTGACTTATACTGGATCCCAGCACATGAGTTTACCATTCTCATCCTTGTTTTCAATTCCCTCCTCTCCCTATCTCTAACCTCCTCCAATCTGACTACCCCCCAAGATCTCTGCGTTCCTCCAGTTCTGGTCTCTTGCCAATCCCCAATTTTAAAATCAGGCTCCACCATGGGTGGCAGTATCTTCTATTGCCAGGGCCATGGGCTCTAGGATTCCCTCCCAAAGCCCTTCCACCTCTCGACCTCCCTCTCTTTCTTTAAGGCGCTCCTCAAAACCTGCACTTCACTCAAGATCTCAGTGTGGGCTAAGTGTCAAATTTTGTTTGATAAATTGCCTGTAAAG
The DNA here is from genome assembly GCF_964194155.1 of Cetorhinus maximus. Classification (NCBI taxonomy): domain Eukaryota; kingdom Metazoa; phylum Chordata; class Chondrichthyes; order Lamniformes; family Cetorhinidae; genus Cetorhinus; species Cetorhinus maximus. The sequence continues at coordinate 90,927,868 of NC_135896.1, forward strand.
CACTTTGGGATGTTTTACCTTGTTACAGGTGCTGTATAAACGCAAGTTGTTGCTGTGTCTCCAATTTCCAAAATTGTAGGGGTGTTCGCAAGAGTCTATTTATTGACATCTGTTAAATGCAAAGCTTCTAAAACATGATTCACAGAGGGAGCTGAAGGGTTAAAACTACCGCTACACACAGGATTTCTATTTTGAAAGTCAGGGACAGTATTCAATTGAATACTTCAGTTGTCTGATTTCCCCTTGCTCAGCTGGTTGACATGTGCAGAAACCCATCTCCCTCTTTGGGCCTCTAAATCAGGCTATTCAAAAATCTCTATCATCAACAACTTAGATTTATATAGTGCCTTTGATCCAACAAAACCTCCCAAGGTGCTTCACAGGGGCATTATAAAACAAAGTATGACACCGAGACACATAAGGAGATATTAGGTCAGGTGACCAAAAGCTTGGCCAAATAGGTAGGCTTTAAGGAGTGTCTTGAAGGAGCAAAGTGAGGCAGAGAGGTGGCGAGGTGTAGGTAGGGAATTCCAGAGCTTAGGGCCGAGGCAATTAAAGGCACGGCCACCAATGGTGGAGCTCTTTATACATCCCTCTTTCTTAGGCAACTCACCTAGGGGCCACCTCAATCTCACAAGGAGCCCACTTTGAAAATATGCAAACCTTCATTGCTACAGTAGGTAAAAATTGTAAATTTTTACAAGCCCTTTCTAGCCACTGATGACATCTTCTGTAATGCTGACTCTAGGGACCAGACTGGTAGTCATGGCACCGTAGCCTCTGGAGTTCCTTGGTTGGACCATTCCTTCAAATGAAATTGAAAACACTCAATTTGGACATTGAACAGATGTGAAGCGAGCATTGTTTCTGCTCTTTGCAATATAAGGAATCTTTGGCCTGCTTTCTCAGTGAGTTGCAGTGTAATCAGGATTCAGTTCCAGGTAGAATATGCCTTGCTGTCATTTGGGACCAATTAACTCTAGTTCTATTTATGCTGCAGATATGGCTGACTGAGGGTATGTTTGGGAAAGTGTGCCTGCCCCAGAGGTCACTAATTTGAGCTCTGAAGTAAAACCTTAACTTCTGCACTCTGCATTCACATCAACTATAAAGCAAATTCTATTGAGGCTGCTTAAACGTTTCTCAGTGAGATAATAAATTGTAACACATCATATACATAGCTGATTTGAAGTAACTTGTACCACTGAAACAGCACAAATTCTGAAAGAATGAAACTTGCAGCTTCAAACAACTAATCAGTTAAGACTGTAACATTTAGGTAATTGTGGTAACTAATTAAAACAGCCTTCGTTCAACGGAAAAGGCTTATCTTTCACCATCTTAAAACCGTTATAATCACAACAAAAATCCACGAAGGTTTATTGTGGCTAATTACAGGAAAAGCCCCCTCACCTTCAGCATCCAACATTTTGGGAATGTCCAGGTATTTTTCTGCCACATCAAAGGCTGTGTTCAAGTTGGTGTAAGGGTCATCCTAACACAATAAAAGAAAGCGAACGTCAACAGGACATCAAGACTGACAAGAGGTGATTTAACATTCTTAGCGCGATCTTAAAGTCTGCTGCAGTGAGGGGGTGTTTGATCAATCTTACATCAAACTCAAATGAAATTAGGCATGGTGGACCACATATGAGGTGAGTTTCCTCAACTTCCAATAGAAAGAGTTAGAAATTAGAATTCTAAACTGCAGTATTCAAAAAGCGTGACACAGCACTTCCATCTGACCATTATCTTCCCCAATGAAACCACCAAACGCTGGAATATTTTTGTTATATGTTGTTGTGTTATCTGTAAATAGCCAGGAGCTAATGCGTTATGTGTCAGTGTTCGGAGGGACATATTTCACAGCTGGGCTGGAGATTGAAGTGGTGTGTACATAGACAATTCAATCTGGTTTTTCTTTTGAGGCAGAAGCCTGGCAAAATTAAACATTAAGAATTTCTGATCTTTACAAACTTAAAGTGTGACGATTAATAACATTTGGGAACCAAAATACAGCAACATCAATAACACAGCCATTTTCTTCAAACACGAGAGATAGTGACTTCATGAGAAATGTAACAACCCTCCCCCAGATTAAAGCAAAGTATTGCGGATCCTGGAGATCTGAAATAAAAACAAAAAATGCTGGAAAAGCTCAGCAGGTCCAGTAGCATCTGTGGAGAAAGAAACAGAGTTAACACTGAGTCCATATGACTCTTCAGAGCTGTGAAGAGCCATAGAGTTAACGTTTCGAGTCCTCATCACTGTTTTTCACAGCTCTGAAGAGTCATATGGACTCAAAACGTTAACTCTGCTTCTCTCTGCACAGATGCTGCCAGACCTGTTGAGTTTTTCCAGCATTTTCTGTTTTTAACACTCCCAGATTTCCTGGGTCAAGTGGGGCAGACGAGAGGAAACATAATTACAAATCAGAGAAATAATTTACAAGGTTATGGAGAAAGAGCAGGCAAATGTGATTTATTGGATAGCCCCACCAAAGAGCTGGCACAACCATGATAGGCTGAATGGCCTCTGTCTGTACTATGTGATTCAATGAGTAGAAATCAGAAACAAAGACTACAAGCATTACAGACAATCAGCAGATCAGGCAACATCGGAGAAAACATGTCAGGTTTCTCATCATTGCTTCCAAATTGGTTTTAGTTGATCCATTTTTTTCCGATTGGTAGTCAGCCACATATTAGTTCATAAAACCTCTGGTCGATGTCTTATTTACGTAAGGAATATGAAGTTTACCAGTACTGTTGGAAGTTTGAAAGCATCTTCTGCAACAGTGTACTGAGAGTCTGTCTGCTTTTCTGTGTATGAGGGGAAGGTGGTGGTATTCACATCCCTGTATTACCACAGTGAACTTCCCATCAGGGTAAAATCATTGATTTCATAAACAGATACATGAAGCTGGGAGTTTACTCCTTAGAGAGAGGGGGAGATTTAATCATTTCCACTGACAGAAGGGAGACGGTGGCGTAGTGGTAATGTCACTGGGCTAGTTATCCACATTTGTTTTATTCATTCATGGGACGTTAGCATCACTGGCTCGGCCAGCATTTATTGCCCGACTCTTATTGCCCTTGAGAAGGTGATGGTGAGCTGCCTTCTTGAATCGCTGCAGTCGATGTGGTGTAGGTACACCCACAGTGCTGTTAGGGAGTTCCAGGATTTTGACCCAGCGACAGAAGGAACAGCGATATATTTCCAAGTCAGGATGGTGAGTGGGTTGGAGGTGAACTTGCAGGTGGTGTTGTTCCCATGTGTCAGCTGCCCTTGTCCGTCTAGGTGGTAGCGATCGTAAGTTTGGAAGGTGCCATCTAAGGAGGCTTGGTGAGTTCTTGCAGTGCATCTTGTAGATGGTACACACTACTGCTACTGTGCATCGGTGGTGGATGGAGTGATTGTTTGTGGATGTGGTGCTAATCAAGCGGACTGCTTTGTCTTGGATGGTGTCAAGCTTCTTCAGTGTTGTTGGAGCTGCACTCATCCAGGCAAGTGGAGAATATTCCATCACGCTCCTAACTTGTGTCTTATAGATGGTGGACAGGCTTTGAGGAGTCAAGAGGTGAGTTACTCGCCAGAAGATTCCTAGCCTCTGACCTGCTCTTGTAGCCACACTATTTATATGGCTAGTCCAGTTCCGTTTCTGGTCATTGGTAACCCCAAAGATGTTGATAGTGGAGGACTGAGTGATGGTAATGCCATTGAATGACAAGGGGTGTTGGTTAGATTCTCTCTTGCTGGAGATGGTCATTGCCTGACACTTGTGTGGCACGAATGTTACTTGCCACTTGTCAGCCCAAGCTTCAGTATCTGAGGAGTTGCGAATGGTGCTGAACATTGTGCAATCATCAGCGCAATCCCCACTTCTGACCTTATGGTGGGAGTGAGGTCATAGATGAAGCAGCTGAAGATGGTTGGCCGAGGACACTACCCTGAGGAACTCCTGCAGTGATGTCCTGGGATTGAGATCATTGACCTCCAACAATCACAACCATCTTCCTTTGAGCTAGGTGTGACTCCAACCAGCAGAGAGTTTCCCCCTGATCCCCATTGACTCCAGTTTTGCTAGGGCTCCTTGAAGCCACGCTCGGTCAATTGCTGCCTCGATGTCAAGGGCAGTCACTCTCACCTCAGCTCTCGAGTTTTTAACTCTTTTGTTCATGTTTGAACCAAGGCTGTAATGAGGTCAGGAGCTGAGTGGCCCTGGTGGAACCCAAACTGAGGAGTGAGCAGATTAAATGTTAAGCAAGTGCTGCTTGATAGCACTGTTCATGACCCTTTCCATCACTTTACTGATGATCGAGAGCAGCCTGATGGGGTGGTAATTGGCCGGGTTGGATTTGTCCTGTTTTTTGTGTACAGGACATAGCTGGGCAATTTTCCACATAGCCGGGTAGATGCCAGTGTTGTAGCTGTACTGAAACAGCTTGGCTAGGGCTGCAGCAAATTCTGGAGCACAAGTCTTCAGTGCTATTGCCGCAATATTGTCAAGGCCCATATCCTTTTCAGTATCTAGTGCCTTCAGCCGTTTCTTGACAACACGTGGAGTGAATCGAATTGGCTGAAGACTGGCCTCTGTGATGAGGGGACCTCCGGAGGAGGCCGAGATGGCACTTCTGGCTGAAGATTGAAGACCCAGTCTAGCAGCTATAGCCTTTAGGACTTGGCCAGTAGTTGTGCTACCGAGCCACTCTTGGTGATGGGACATTGAAATCCCCCATCCAGAGTGCATTCTGTGCCCTTGAATCCTCAGTGCTTCCCCCAAGTGGTGTTCAACATAGAGGAGCACGGATTCATGAGCTGAGGGGGGAAAACAGTACATGGCAATCAGCAGGAGGTTTGCTTGCCCATCTTTGACTTGATGCCACGAGACTTCATGGGGTCTGGAGTCGACGTTAAGGACTCCAAGGGCAACTCTCTCTTGACTGTACACCACTGTGATGCCACCACTGCTGCTTGACTAGTCTCTCCCAATTTTTGCACTAGCCCCCAGATGTTCACATGGGTCGGCAGGGCTGAGTTTGCCGTTGTCTTTTCCAGTGCCTAGGTCGATGCCGTGTGGTCCGCCTGGTTCCATTCCTTTTTTTTTTAGACTTTGTAATAGAATGATACAACCGAGTGGTTTGCTCAGCCATTTCAGAGGGCATTTAGGAGTCAACCACATGGCTGAGAGTCTGGAGCCACATGTAGGCCAGATAAGGTCGGCAGATAAGGTGGGCAGATTTCCGTTCCTAAAGGACATTCGTGAACCAGATGGATTTTTACAACAATCGTCAATGATTGCAGAGTCATCATTAGGCTTCTAATTTCTTTTTTAATCTGTTGCGGGGTTCGAACATGGGTCGCCAGACCATTACCTCGGGTCCCCGGATTACTAGTCCAGTGACAAGACCATGATGCCACTGCCTCCTCTTTGCCCAGGTTAATGCTTTTGGGACATGAGTTCAAATTCGACCACAGCAGCTGGTGGAATGTGAATTCAGAGTAAATCTGGAACTAGTCTCTGTAACAGTGAGCATGAAACTCTCATCGATAGTTTCCATCCTTTGGAAATCTGTCACCCCTACCTGGTCTGGCCTACATGTAACTGCCCTATGAAATAGCCCAGCAAGTCCCTCAGTTCAAGGGCAATAAGGGATGGGAAACAAATGCTGGTGTTGCCAGCAAGGCCCACATTGCATGAAAGAGTACATTTTTAAAAAGTAACCAGAAGATGCTGATTTAAGATAATTGGGAAAAGTAGAGGGGGGGGAAAGAAGTTCTTTTTTAACGCCGTCAGTAGCTATGATGCGGAATACGCTGCTGTGTGGCAAGCACCCTCAATAATAAATTTTAAAATTGTTGCATTTTTAATCCTTGTCTGGGATTATGGAATTGGGGGCTGGTCCTGACCTCACCAATTTATGGCTCCTGACATTGGGGTTGTTTGCTCAGTGAGGTGTGGTATATTTGAGTGCTGTGGGTCAGTTTTAGCGTTAGGAGCTTGGGGTGGTGCGGAGTGGCGGTGGGTCGGGGGTGGGGTGCATAATCTGGATGGTGTACAAAGGCAGAGGGTCAGAGTTCAAAGATAATAAGTGTCTAGGTCAGCTCGTTTTTGTGTTTTTGCTTTATTCACGATATCAGTTTCCAACATCATGATCTTTCTGATGAGCTATATCACAATATTTTTTGATGAGGTATGACTGATCTGCTGCAACTGGGACAATAAATATCAAGATATTTCTAAGCATTAAAAAGACGTTGCAAAGGTTGAACACAGAAGTTGCTTCACAGGGGTTATGCTACAACTGTGAATCAAACGGGGCCAATAAATCCTCTTTTAAGGCCACACACACTCACAAACAAAACTTCTCAATCATTAAAAATCAGCTTAATTAGTAGAAACATTGGACCTCAAGCATCCCTCCAGAATATAAAGCTAATTTGGTTGCCACAGACACCGAGGAAAGTAACTGTAGGTTGCCGACAGCAAGTGTGACAACAACATTGTCCCTCTAAAATACCAAGAGGAAACTGAAAATCAAGCATAGGATCATAGGGACAGGAGTAGGCCATTAAGCAAGCTAATACAGGTAGTACATACAAATGTCCACTAACAATTGTTACTGTATAAATATTACATTCTAAAGACAAATAAGACCCTCATTGGCTTTTGCTTCTAAACGCACACACTGAGTTTGAGATGATTCTATCTCAGGGCTGCATATAAGAGTATCATTCTCACGAGGTCAGCCATTAATCTGTATCTATATCTCTCTCGTTATCTGTTGACGTATAAAAAAACCTTGTGATGCCTAGGAGATTTAGCCACATAAGCTGCATGCAGCAACCCAGTGTGGTAATGTTGTCCATTTACCAAATCGCATCTCCTCAAAACTCAGAATCTGTTCTTGCAGACTTCATGCATTTTATAATGTGGAAACTACGTTTATAAAATCAGCTGGAGTCTTAGTCATAGTCTCATCAGGTAATCTCCGCAATGCTAATCAGCTACAAACTTTCAAAGTGCATTCTCATTGTCTGCTTGCAAGTTCACAAAGTTTCTGGTGGAAGATCATTTTTCAAGAGGAAAATGTAAAAAGCAGAAAACCTTTTTTTTGCTTTAAGAGCAAGCGGCTAAGAAAATATGCTAGGGGAAACTACCAACATCCCAAAAGATCTTTGGCTGATTTAGGGCTCTTAAGAAACCTCAGTTCCTCTTTCGTGTTTTCTCTCCTCTCCCTAACAAACTAAACTTCTGTTTTACAACTAGGGAGCCCAAAATTCTCACTAATGCTAGATGTTCCAGTGAAACACTAACTTGAACAATGCAAGCGATACCAAGCAAATTAGGACAGCAATTATATAGAGGGCTTTTCCGGGCTCATTTTAATTTTCACAGTGTCAACCATGCTTGCTTAGTACAGTGCAATATTGATGACAAACTTTACGCTATATACCCATATAGGTTGACTGCTAAAGATAAGAAACAATTAACTGACCTGATTTAATTTAACTCAACAAATTTCCATTTACTAAAAGTTCTGGTCTAACGTGCAGCAATCAAAAACATGTTTTTATTTAAAATTGCAGTTTTGTTCCAATTCTTCCCTTTACCCATCCTTCTCTACTGCACCCTTTTCCTGCTTTTCTGTCCCTGGCATGTCTGCCTTTAAATTGTGAACAGCTACACATTCAGAACTTTTGTTGATAGAATACTCTGCGTCTTAGACTTAACACGTCCTCTCCCTGCTGTTGATTGGGGCACTATCTCCTAGGAAGGTTGGGGGGGGTGCCGGGGGGAGGGGGGCGTGGAATGGATGGGCGGCTTTAGCATCGCATAGACATTGCTCCCGACTCCCATTTAACTTTCTATTCTCAGGATAATTTAAAATACCGACAGCGGGCCACAGGCACCCCCCACTGGAGAGGTCAGCCGTTATAAGGCTTGCCGCAATTTTAATTTAAATAAAAACATGTTTTTGATTGCTGCACATTAGACCAGAACTTGCCTCTGCATCGTCTGTACAAACAGGATTGTTCTTTCTGTAATTCTGCTGCCTCCTCTTCAGCCAGTGATGGATCATGCTGTGAGCGCCAAAAGTAAAACAAAAACAACACTTAGAGCCCCACTATTGTCAGGTGAACACTGTTGTGGTAAACCTTTAAGTGGGTGTGGTTATGTTTTCTATATACATTACTAGAGAGGAAATGATGCACTGTCATGTGATTCAGACTTAGTCACAGTTTGTTCCGCGGAAGCTACCGACTTGTACATGTGTACAAGTTTTCCAACTGTGTAATACTGCTACCAATTCCTCAAATCCTTAATAAGTGGACCCATGTATTTTTTTTGTGTTGACCAATCCCTTCTGTGTGGTCGGTGCCTTGATGTTTATCCACTAATTAAGTGCAAGGAGAAGAAAAACACAACAAGCACGAGCTGGCCTGGGCCTAACATGTAACCATCCTTCAAATGATATAAAACAAACCACATTTCCTGAATTTGCCACTCGTTTGCCACATGGGCGGGCATCATCGGGCCTGATGGCAGGAGGCCATTTTGCAGCAGAATGCATCCTGAAGCAATTTTCTGCTCTCCTTCCATCAAACAGACTAGAAAGGGCTGGCTTTGTTTAATTGAATTCACAATCTCCAGCCCATGGATGGAAAGATATTTAAGCAGCTGTAAAATGGGAAACATGACCAAAGTTACCTATAGAAACAGAACAATACAGTCCAGAAAGAAAAGTTCTTTCCATTCCAGTCAGATCATTCCCTTTATCACGGACATTTTCAGAGACATATCAAGGTCTTGCTGTAGTGGAATTTATAGAGAATGAGTCAATGGACGTACCCAAAAACATGAATTTACATTGAGTATCCAGCTATCCTAATGTATTAATTTGCACAACATAGACATACAAGAATGCAAAAAAAAGATGCCAGACCTTTCGCAGCTTTGCATAGTCAATAAGCTCTGGCCGGTGTCGATGGATAAGAGCACAGAATCCAAGGCCATCCTTCCAACTAAAAACAGAGAAGCAGCAAGAAAATTATACTGGCGTTAACATTTCCTCAAATTCCACATTTCAATTTCAGACTCCAGCTCTGCTTTGAAACTACTTGAAACTAAATGTCATAATAAAGTCCCAATATCTTGAAGCATTGTTACCTTCTTCAGTTCATCTGAATCTAATAAGCATCTACCTTCCTCCCAGCGCTGGGTAAAAACTGCTCAATGAAAACTGGTATTCAGCACCAGTCTGACAGGCCTGCATCTCCCTGGTACAAAGTCAATGCTGAGCTAACAGTTCATTTAACTGTTCAAAAATAAACTACTTCTTCTAGTGGGGGATTCAAGAATAAGGGGGCATAATTTTGAAGTTGGAGCTAGGCTATTTGGGACTGAAATTAGGAAGCACTTATCCTTACAAATGGAAGTGGAAATTTGGAATTCTCTCTCCTTACCTGGTCTGGTCTATACGTGATTCCTGACCCACAACAATGTAGTTGACTCTTATGTACCCTTTGAAAAGGCCTAAAAAGCCACTCAGTTGTTGTATCAAGCCACCATGAAGTCTAAAAGGAAGGTCTTTGTTGGTCTTTGCTGTCCCTGGGTCAAAATCCTGGAACTCCTTCCCTAACAGCACTGTGGGTGGTTCCTACAACACAGGGGCTGCAGCTGTTCAAGAAGACAGTTCACCCCCAACTTCTCAAGGGCAATTAGGGATGGGCAACAAATGCTGGCCCCGGCAGCGCCTCCCACATCCCATGAACAAATGAGAACCTCTTCTTCACTCTAGAATTAGACCACAAAACTACTGATTAAAACTACATACACTGTTGATGCAGAACAGAAAGTGCTCTGCCGGCATTAAATTGATGGTGTAATCACATTTCTCACAGGAAGAAAAAGAAACCAAGCACATAAATTCTGCTACAAGTCCCCAATGGTAAAAGCAACAAATCCAGCATCTAATCATGCATTTCAGAAGTAGATTGCCCAACTAGAATAGTTTGGAATGCACGGACTGCTAGGATTTTGACCCATGGATGTTCCTCAGCCAATCATTATGATGGGAAAACTGCACAAAAGTGAGTGCGAGTAAGAGCGTGTGAGAGAACGAGGATGCCAGTGTTTCACTTACGCTACGACTAATTCACTCAGAGGGGTTTTGATTGCAACATTTAATTACCATCTGAAGTAGGCAGCCTCAAAATCCCTGCTGAATATCTTTACCAAGGAATACGCTTTTCAGACTGGGTTACCTGATGTGAAAGTTCTGAATGTTCACATTCTTATAAGGAGCCGTCTTGCGCTGACACCATAGGAGGAGCCCTTCCTTTGCAGATGTCTCTGTGAAAACCAGGGGCAAACTTTAAAACAATGCACCACTGTTTAAGGTTAGAGGGATAACATTTACTAGGTGGTTCTCAAGGTGGAGACATAGTTGGGGATGCAGTTTCACAGCACATTACAGACAGTATCTCAGGTTGAAAAGCCATAAAAAGCTGATGGAATTGTACGTGGAATTCCACATGGTATAGTATTCAAAATCCAAGTGGTAATAATGAGTCAACCATAAAACTTTTAAAACTGCAGCGAGAGTCCTTTTTTTAAAAACTTTATTCTTTCTAAGGTTGTGGGCATCTCTGAGAAGGCCAGCATTTGTTGCCCATCCCTAACTGTCCATTTCAGAGGGGCAGTTAATAGCCGACCATATTGTGTGGGTCTGGAGTCACACGTAGGCCAGACCGGGTAAGGACGGCAGATTCCCTTCCCTAAAGGACATTAGTGAACCAGGTGGGTTTTTACAATAATCGATCATAGTTGTCATGGTCACCATTTACTGAGACGAGCGCTCAATTCCAGAATTTATTCATTGAATTTAAATTCCACCAGCTGCCGTGGTGGGATTTGAACCCATGTCCCCAGAGCGTTAGCCTGGGCCTCTGAATTATTAGTCCAGTGACATGACCTCTACCCAACCGTCTCCCCCTAGTATTGGCGGAGTATTAGGCTCTACACTGTAGGAAGCACATTGAGGCTTCTGAAAGAGTACATTACAGATTTACGAGCATGCTGCCTGTAATGAAGAAATATATTTCATTCGAAAGCAGATTATGAGGAGATATGATAGAAATATTCAAAATAATGAAAGGGTGGGACAGAACAGAGTGAAGCAGACTGTTTCCTGTTGTGACGGGATCTACAATGAGGAGCCATAGATATTAGATTAAATGTTACAGAATAATAATAGAAGGCAGGAGAAACTTTGAAACACGGGGAGTTGAGAAACTGAGGAATTCACAGTGGCAAAACTACTTCAACATTTAAAATTAGACTAGATGAAGGAAAAGGGGATAAAGGGATAGGAACCAGGATGGGTAAATGTGATTTGAACTTTTGTCTGGAGGGTAAATGCCCACAGGACCTGGTTGGGACCAACGCTCAGTTTGTGTGTTATAACTTCTACGTATGTCGATAGACTGCGCACAATCCCATTTCCACTGGTCTTACAAGTGGAACTCCCAGCCTCAAATTCATCTGGTCTTTGCCCAATTATTTCTGCAGGTTCACAGTTGATACCTTATTCTAGCACTGAAACAGCAGAGGGCAACACTACTTCTCAAAGCAACCATTCTGTTGTGCAGTCAATGGGCAGCGCTGAAAGCAATCACAAAAAAGTCCATAAAGAGAACAGATTCAAAATAATTGGCAAAAGGGGTATTAGTGACGTGAGGAAAATTTTTTTTTTTACCCCGAGGGTGGGTGGAACCTGGAATGAACTTCCCGAGAGGGTGGTGGAGGCAGGTTCAATCGAGGTGTTCAAAAGGGAATTGGATTGCTAATGGAAAAGAAAGGATGTGCAAGGCTACAGGGATAAGACAGGGGGAGTGGGACTAGGTAGAATGCTCTTTCAGAGAGTCAATGCAGACTCGATGGGCTGAATGGCCTCCTTCTGCACTGTAGAGATTCTGTCATTCTGTGAGGAAACTAGCAAAGGACAGGAGAAGAAAGTATAGCAATAGGAAGAGACCCGTATAAAACCCAACAGGGGCAAACCTCCAGGCTATAACCTATCACCAATTGGGAGATCACTACAAATCCACGAACAATCAACAGGATACACTCTGGATACACTCTCCAGTTCAAATCATAGTCACTGTTATTAAAGGAAACATATACTTCTGGTCGTGGGGAAGAAAAATAGAGCAATGGGCTGGGGGTGGGGTGGTGCTAAAAGGCTATTCAAATTATATTCAGGTTGCACTAAAGACAAAAAAAAAGAGCTTCCTGGAGAGCTGCCCTTTTGGGCCGCCAAGGTCTGTTTGGATGACATAACTAATTCACAATTGATGATGCAGGACCAGGTTGACATTCTGTGGTAAGAGGAGTGACAATCTCCACTCAGCAGAATGGCAGACAGTTCTCGCCAGGTCCAAGCGTTGTGTCACCAGTTCACTTAGTTATTTATTTCAGAGCAGTGGCTGCTTGACCCAGGATAGGGGGCAGGGAGAGGAGCGGAAAGAAGTGCAGTTTCCTCCTCCTACACGCAACTGGTTACCAGTTAAGACTCAAATCCCTTGCTGGGGTATAGAACAACTGGAGGACAACGGGTTACAGTTGCTGGCATTCAAGGCACGATCTGTATTTTAAAGTAATAATGCGACATGGGAAGTTCCTTGCTACAACGGCACAGCTCTAGAGCGTCAACATGCGCAGGGATCTCGATTAAGTGAAAATTTTGTAACAAAGATTGCATTGGAGATCATTTCCTGTGGGCGCTTTTCAAAATCTACGGTTTAAAAAAGGCACAGTTTAAAGAAAATTAATTTGATAACTGGCACCCAACACTTAGATGCTACTCAATTAGGAGCACTCCATCAATTACAGGGACATTGTACCTTAACGTTCCTCACCAGCCATTTTGACCCAAGGACTGTGTTGTAACAAGGGACAAATCTATTTGTTCCCCTGGTAGTAAAGGGAAGGGGAGAGAATACAAAATTTTTATTAACATTTGAGCTCCCCCTGTTGAATAGCATGTATTTTTTTTAGTTAGGGACAGAGAAAATTATTTTAAATACAGCGTACTTAATTCTTAAGACCAGTCCTGTGCAAAATTTATGGTAAGTCAGCTGCAATTCGCTGGCAACCATGCATAGAACTAATTAGGTTTCCCGGTTGGTAACTACTTAAACATTGACCAGGAGTATTACAGCCACTCGTCTTAAAGCATATCTGCTCTTCCCCAATTCAATTCAAAAGGCAAGGAATAGTCACAATGAGGACTGCCACATATGGAAGGTAAAAGCTAAAGGAGCTTTCAAAGTTTTGACTACAGAAAAAAGCTGTGTTTTTATTTACTGGACACTTAAGGACTTCAAGATAATTCTGACAGTGAACCTACTTACCTTCCACTGAGATATCCTGAATGGCAAATCGAAGGATAATTGTCCAGATCATACCAAGCGTCATCTTCGCATTTCCGTCCACAATTTCTGGAAAGAGGGAAGAAAACAATTATTTAAACACAAAGTCTGAAACGCCTCTTTCCATCATTTTTTTTACCAAAAGCCTGAGGTCAATCACCGAGTCCACTTCCCATTCAAACCAAACAGGTATTCAATTCTTAAACTCAAGTTAAAAGTGTCCTCATGCCAAAATTAGAAATTCAACACTGGTGTGGCCTTCAGTAAGAAAGTTAAGCTGACTTGCACATTTCTGTGCCTTTAAGAAGGAGGATGCATACCAGGAGCTCTTTTGTAAGTAATTCAAACGGTTGCTATTAACAGTGTAAAATACATTTTATTTTAAAGCACTTTACAATGAACACTTGTGAATTTAGATCCAAGCTTCACCTCCAAGTTTAACAAAGGTGAAGAAAGATATTAAATTATAACGGAATTAGAAATATGCTTCAAAAAAAGGGAAAATCTTCATGGCTATGGGGAAAGAGCGGGAGGAGTGAGATTAACACTTTCAAAGAGCCAGCACATGTATGATATGGGCTGAACCTTTTTTACTCCAAAATTGGCAGCTGCCTTAAGTGAAAGATAACACTGCAATCTAATAGCAGAGGAAAAGATAATTATGAAGTTTAGAAAAAGAAGTTTAAAAAAAAGGCAGCTATAGTATATCAACAGCACAAGTTCATCCCCACACCAGCTGAGGTAGATCTTGGGACCTACCTCCTTGCCTTGTCTCATAGTAATATCATAGCATAAGCCATAATTAGCAAGGCTCAGTCAATAAGGACGCTACATGGAGGGAGAGAGATTAAAATCCACAGTGATAAGTCAGATCACACACAACTGCACCTGAAGGTCATTTTAAGGCCATGTAGCTTCACCAAGGTTTCTAATATTTCTAACTTTCCATCAATATTACATATCTCTCTATATCGTAGCCTGCTTCATAATAACAATTATGACAATAGTTGGTTTCACCCATTGCATCATACCCCTTTGGGATTCTTTTCCAAGAGCAAATAATAAAAGACTAATTGTACAAATCTATCAATTGCTCAATCTATCAGCAGCAAACTGATGGAAGGTGTCACTACCAGTACTTTCAAGTAGCATTCACACAACAATAACCTGCTCACCAATGCTCAGGTTATGATGCTCATTATTTTGTTCTGTCAGGGAAACTCGGCTCCTGACCACATCACAGCCTTGGCCCAAACATGGACAAAAGAGCCGAACTCAAGAGGTCAGGTGAGATTGACAGCCCTTGATGCTACATTCGGTCAAATGATGTCAAGCAGCCCCAGCAAAATTGAAGTCAATGGGAATCGGGAGCGGGGGGCGGGGGCGGGAATCTCTCCATTGCCTGGAGTCATACCAAGCACAAAGGGAGATGGTTGTGGCTGTTGGAGGCAGGACATCACTCCAGGAGTTCCTCAGGGTAGCATCCATCTTTAGCTGCTTCATCAATGGCCTTCCCCCCATCATGAGGTCAGAAGTGCAGATGTTTGCTGATGACTGCACAGTGTTCAATGTCATTTGCAAACTCATCAGATACTGAAGCAGTCAGTGTCCATGTGCAGCAATGCCTGCATAGCATTCAGACTCGGACTGATAAGTAGCAAGTAACACTCATGCCACACAACTACTCAACAATGACCATCTCCAACAAGAGAGAATCTATCCATCTCCCCCACTGACATTCATGGCATTACCAACACTGAATCCTTCACTATCAATATCCTGGGGATTACCATTGATCAGAAACTGAACTGGACTAGCCATATAAATACTGTAGCTACAAGAGCAGGTCAGAGGCTGGGAATTCTGCAGCAAGTAACTCACCTCCTGACTCCCCAAACCCTGCCGACCATCAACAAGGCACAAATCAGTAATGTGATGGAATACTCTGCACTTGCCTGGATCAGTGCAGCTCCAACAATACTCAAGAATCTTGACACCATCCAGGACAAAGGCAGCCTGATTGATTGGCACCCCATCCACCACCTTAAACATTCGCTCACTTCACTCCCAACGCACAGTGGCAGCAGTGTGTACCATTTACAAGATGCACTGCAGGAACTCACCAAGGCTCTTCTGACAGCACTTTTGAAACCTGTGTTCTCTCCCACCTAGAAGGAACAAGTGCAACAGACACATGGGAACACCACCCACCTGCAAGTACCCCTCCAAGCCACACACCATCCTGACTTCGAAATATATCGCTGTTCCTTCACTGTCGCTGGGTTAAAATCCTGGAACTCCCTCCCTAACAGCGCTGTGGGTGTACCTACAACACATGGACTCCAGCGGTTCAAGAAGGCAGCTCACCACCACCTTCTCAAGGGCAATGAGGGATGGGCAATAAATGCTGGCCAAGCCAGCGACGCCCACATCCCATGAGAAAAAAGGACAGCTCATTCATTCTATGGCGAGCTTTGATATCAAACTGGGCTTTCACTGTTCACTGTTTCAATGCTCCAGTAACCTTATACGTATAAATATGCTTCTTGATCTAACCTGAGTTTTCTGATCTCAGCAGGGGTGGGAAAATTAGCCCCAGGTTCCTGAGAAGGAATCAACATGAATCAGTCAGGATTTCCCATCCTGACTAGGATCCATTAACCCTCAGTGTTCGTGTGAATAGCAGGTGAAGACAGGGAGGCTCAGTCTACTGATGATGTCCTCAACCACCCCTCCTGGCATTCACTGATAAGGCTTGCCTAAGAAGACTGGCCGCTTGAAAAAGGTACCAGAGTGTTGCTGGCCCCTGGGGAACCAGGTTTTAGTTTGGACCCGCACCTTTAGGAAAGGGAGATTGACACTTTAGTAATCTAAAAACTACCACAAACTTTCGCCCTGACGACTACAGGATTTCTTCAGCATTATCTGAATAGCAAACTGACCGACTACTATTTAAACCCAGTGGTCGGCAACTAAATAGTGTTTGCTGTCGGGGATCGCATTTTGTTGGTATTTGGCTGCTTTTGAGGCAAACTTGCTAACACAAATAGCTTAATGATACAATCTGTCTTCACCTAATTATATTAATCTACAACCACATCTGAATAGACTGGTTTGAGACGGATGCACTGACCAAGGCCAGCTGTGGAAAATAAAAAAAATCTACAGCCCTTTTCCTCTCCATCACAGCTCGTGAATGTCCAAACTATTACTCTTCCTTGTCTCTATTCCAGGTGTTCTTGAGGCATCAGTCCGGAATTCAACTTTTATCACTTTGAACCTATAAACAATGTACCTACAACCACAGTATACCTTTTCAACACTGTATAATCTGTTACAAACTCCATCATCTCGTCCTCATCCTCAATCACCAATTTCACGTGCTGACCTGGATTGTCTTCTCAGCAGCAAAGCTGCATTGCTTGTTGCTGACTGCCCAAAAAAAAACATCCGTTCTTGTCCACAAGGCTGCAGCAAGAACTTGCTCTCCCAGTTGCAGACTGGCTCCAGCACGAGCTCATCTGCCGGGCCCAGTGGTGCGGTGTATCCTCAGCGAAGCCATGCTCCCGCCACTGATGCCACCAGAGGTCAGCGTGCCCCTTGAGGTCAAGCAGTCACTGTCCAGCTTGGTGCTTCCTCTCATGGTTCGAAGTCGCTTTGAGCTTTTTCAAACTTTTAAATACTTGCAATCAATGTTAAAAGCTGTCGTAAACTCAATTGTTATAAACTTTTAAATGCTCTATAAAAATCTTTTAAAATTTTTTACACACTTCAACAAACTTTGAATTGTCAACTTAGCAAGCTTGTTATGGAAGCCAAACTACTGAGTGATAACCAAAGTTTAACCAGGTGTCAAGGAGATTAAGAACAAGAACAAAAATACCTGGAAAAACTCAGCAGGCCTGACAGCATCTGCGGAGAGGGACACAGTTAATGTTTCGAGTCCGTGTGACCTTTCATCAGAACGGAACCCTTCTGACGAAGGGTCATACAGACTCGAAACGTCAGCTGTATCCCTCTCCGCAGATGCTGTCAGGCCTGCTGAGTTTTTCCAGGTATTTTTGTTTTTGTTCTAGGTTTCCAGCATCCGCAGTATTTTGCTTTTGTCAAGGAGGTTAATATTGGTGTACGATGGCCAATGTTTTTAAGAAGATGCCTGGATACACAAACCCTTTAGTGAGCCTGGATATAGAAACAGGCTCCTCCAAAAGCTGGCACAGAGACAAACCTGATGTCCTGACAGTTCAGTGAATCAACCGCATGACCCTTCTATTATGTTTAGAGGGGAAAATGCTTCCCCTATCAACTTCTGTTGCGGGTCACCTCAATACGTGCTTTCCACATCACTTGAAGATTGAACACAACTGTTGTGGGCCCTTCATTCATCATGCTCAGTTTAAAGAGGTCTGTACAGTGAAATGTCTAATCCAGCTCTGTCACCAGTATCCACATGCGGTTTGCCAAATGCTTCAATATCTGTCACTCTCAGTCAATTATGTTCCATTATTCACTGAATGCTCTTAAAACTTATGCAGCAATTCGTGTTTTTACAATATCACCATCCCGAACCTGAATTGTCACAAGAACTTTGAGCGATTTTACCTTTTCTGTTTGTACTTTGTACTTGCTCGTTTACAATGAATTACTCAACTCAAATTAAGCTTCACTTTAATGCAAATCAGCAGATCACAGCTCCAAAATAGAAAGACTTCTTTTCAAAAGGTCCGTACAAATATAAACACTAATAACGCACGGTGTCAGCGTTCTTAACATCCAATGTGCTGAACAGCCGATGGACACACTTCATCTGCAGACAGGAACACTGCTTTCAAGTCAAAGGGTAATGTACTCATGGAACGGAGATGTTAATTTGGAGTCAATTACATTGAAAGGTGCTGAGGAATTGAAGACGCACCCGCAACTTCTGGATTTGAGGGCAAGAGAGTGAGCCGGAAGTTGCGGCTGAATTTGTCCCTCAATAACTTCTCAGCCTATGTTTGCACATTCCCATATAGTAAATGTGCCATCAATATAGCCTTGAGTGTGTACAACATCACTGCTCGCTTTCACACTTGATGTTGATGTCCACAACTATTTTACCCGACTGATTCTCTAGCTAACCTCAGTCAATGTGCACAGATACCCTCAAAAATCTCCTCTTTTACCTCTACAAGTGAGTTGGAATTCATCAGCTAAACACATTGCACAACTGCTTTTTTTAAAATTCTTTGTGGGATGTGGGTATCACTGGCTAGGCCAACATTTATTGCCCATCCCTAATTGCTCTGTTCAGATGGTGTTTAAGAGTCAATCACATTGCTGTGGATCTGAAGTCACATGCAGGTCAGGACAGCAGGTTTCTTTTCCTAAAGGGGATTAGTGAACCAGACGGGTTTTTAACGACAATCGACAATGGTTTCATGATTTTTATCGAATTCAAATTTCACCCTCTGCTGTGGTGGGATTTGAACTCAGGTCCCAGAGCATGGGCCTTTGGGATCCTAGTCAGCGACAATAACCACTATGCTATCACCTCCCTACGGGGGAACACTTGGCTTTCATAAAGTTACATTTCTCCAGGCCCGAAGGGGGCTAAGCTCCAGAAGCTAAGGGTGGGATTTTCTGCTGGGATCATCTGCTCCCGCCGAAAGGCAATGGACTTGTGTCTGGACTTCCCAGTCTCCCACGGGGCCGGCCATGACGGGGCCGGAAAACCCTCTGGACCCTGTAGGTTCTGTCCAAGTTTATCAAATCGTAACAAATTTATTGACCACGAGCAATCATTGTGCACAAGCCACAGGAGCAACGTTAATTTCGCTATTTAAATATTTTATAAAATGTACTGAATATATTAAGTGCTCCAAACTGTTTATACTTGCGGGTTTTCCTATACATTTCGAAAACTGTTGTGAAGTAAAATGAAAAGCTATGAACAAAAAAAACCCCAATTAATATTACAATTAGACTGAAAATTGTACTACTCGGGGGATAGAAACAACAGGGCTGCTTCATTTGAAACATGGGACCTTTCATGATTCAAAAGTGTCACCTTTTTTTTTTCTGCAGATGTTATTGCCAATGGCCAGAAAGGATAGACTCCCCTGCGTTAAATGTTCTAGGTACCACATTTTCTGGTTTGGACATGGCTGACAAATAACCTAAGGTAATCAACAGATAGTCAGCTCTGCTTAATGAAGGAGAGTTCAGGGCCCAGGGAAACAGTATCTGGCACTGAACGAATGTAGTGGGGGAGTTGGAAGGAGTTCTCATTTTCCATCAGCAGCCAGTGGACAGGTGGAAACAAATGTAAAACAGCAGTGCACTAACATCACATGAAAGTAACGCAACACTGCTATCCAACTTCAGAAGAAAGGAATATACATTTTTTCCACTCAAATCAGCCTAAACTATGCAAGATGACCTAGAGGAAAAATCTCTCAACAATAAACACTTACCAGAAAGGAACAATCCATGCCAGCCACCTTCAAAGCCGCTGCCAATAATTCTCAGCAATGCAGCCATACTTATGGGACAGTACAGGCTTGGTAAGTGGCTAAACTTGGGAAGGATGAGGGGTAAATTCCATTCAGTAATCTGGCTGCCAGTATCACGTTCGCGAGTATTCTTGGCTCAAACCATTCATTATTCCAGGTGACGACCGTGCAGATTAATCGAAGAGTTCAAACAGCTCCTATTTTTGGGCTTACAGAGATATCACGAATTTCGGTTGGTAGTACAGAACTTGAGGGTTGCCGAAAAAAGACATTTTGTCGAAGCTTTTTGTCTTGTACTCATCAGGACCATCGCAAGAATTCTCGCGACTTATTAGACATTTTATTAGACATTTTACCATAGAGAACCACTGTCGATGAGTGCAAGATGAAAAACTTCGACAAAATGTCTTTTTCAGCAATATCGCTAATTTGGTAACTTGGCAGTGTTTCCATTTCTTTTTTAAAAACGTACAAGCAGTGCTCTATACGACAGCTTTGCAGATGCTATCAACTGGGACCTGTTAAGTACATGCCCAGGAAGCAGCCATGGCAACAGTGGAATGATCTTTAGCATTGCAAAATGTTAACAGGATAGGAAGCACTCAACCATCCATTTTTCTTGGAAGTAGTGTGTGTGGGTGCGTGTTTGTGTTTGTTTTATTGGCAGTGCTGATGTTGACTTGTACATATGATCCAGACCGTCTGTGTGTGCTGCTCATAGAAGAACTCACAATTGTAGTATAACAGCAAGTGCTGAGAAAATTTTCCATTTTTGTTGTTAAAAGTACGTGTACCCTTTGATCACACTCGGCAATACAATTCCTACTTAACTCGTCCAATGGTCACAGGTTTATTTTGTTACTTGATATCCTGTGAAAAAGTTGAAAGGTAAATCACCAGCTTTCATCTTTCTGAATATACAGTATTCATTAACCATATGTAAACACTACTGATGTACTGTTAATTTTATCAAATGAATTGCTTTATTTTGTTTCAGTTATGAAGCAGTATAAACAAACAAGGTACTTTTATTAGACATTTTACCATAGAGAACCACTGTCGATTGAATAATTACATCAATGGTTTCACAAATTAGCAGGAAACATACTTTGCTTCAGTGAAAACCTGAAACAATTGACTTTATAAATCAGCAGACACATATAAAGAAACAAACAAACACACACACACAGGCAGACACACACGCAGGCAGACACGCACGCAGGCAGGCAGACACGCACGCAGGCAGGCAGACACACACACAGGCAGGCAGACACACACACAGGCAGGCAGACACACACACAGGCAGGCAGACACACACACAGGCAGGCAGACACACACACAGGCAGGCAGACACGCACGCACGCAGGCAGGCAGACACGCACGCACGCAGGCAGGCAGACACGCACGCACGCAGGCAGGCAGACACGCACGCACGCACGCACGCAGGCAGACACGCACGCACGCAGGCAGGCAGACACGCACGCACGCAGGCAGGCAGACACGCACGCACGCAGGCAGGCAGACACGCACGCACGCAGGCAGGCAGACACGCACGCACGCAGGCAGGCAGACACGCACGCACGCAGGCAGGCAGACACGCACGCACGCAGGCAGGCAGGCAGGCACGCACGCACGCAGGCAGGCAGACACGCACGCACGCAGGCAGGCAGACACGCACGCAGGCAGGCAGGCAGACACGCACGCACGCAGGCAGGCAGACACGCACGCACGCAGGCAGGCAGACACGCACGCACGCACACAGGCAGACACGCACGCACGCAGGCAGGCAGACACGCACGCACGCACACAGGCAGACACGCACGCACGCACACAGGCAGACACGCACGCACACAGGCAGGCACGCACGCACACAGGCAGGCGCGCACGCACGCACACAGGCAGGCACGCACGCACACAGGCAGACACGCACGCACACAGGCAGACACGCACGCACGCACACACGCACGCACGCACACAGGCAGACACGCACGCACGCACACACGCACGCACGCACACAGGCAGACACGCACGCACGCACACACGCACGCACGCACACAGGCAGACACGCACGCACGCACACAGGCAGACACGCACGCACGCACACAGGCAGACACGCACGCACGCACACAGGCAGACACGCACGCACGCACACAGGCAGACACGCACGCACGCACACAGGCAGACACGCACGCACGCACACAGGCAGACACGCACGCACGCACACAGGCAGGCACGCACGCACACAGGCAGGCACGCACGCACACAGGCAGGCACGCACGCACACAGGCAGGCACGCACGCACGCACACAGGCAGGCACGCACGCACGCACACAGGCAGACACGCACGCACGCACACACGCACGCACGCACACAGGCAGACACGCACGCACGCACACAGGCAGACACGCACGCACGCACACAGGCAGACACGCACGCACGCACACAGGCAGACACGCACGCACGCACACAGGCAGACACACTCGCACGCACACAGGCAGACACACTCGCACGCACACAGGCAGACACGCACGCACACAGGCAGACACGCACGCACACAGGCAGACACACACGCACACAGGCAGACACACACGCACACAGGCAGACACACACGCACACAGGCAGACACACACGCACACAGGCAGACACACACGCACACAGGCAGACACACACACACACAGGCAGACACACACACACAGGCAGACACACACACACAGGCAGACACACACACACAGGCAGACACACACACACACACAGGCAGCACCATGCACGTAAAGAGTAGAATAACATTCACTGCTGAACCTTTCTTGCTGGTGATATTTTTGCTTTGAGATGTTATGAATGAAGCACCTATAAAGTTATACAAGAGAATTGCGATGCCGCCAATAGTCATGGAATGGATGAAATGAACAGCAATGGCCTGGATTTTGCAGTTAGCAGCAAACGATGTTTGCTGTTCATAATGCTTACACAGAATGGACTTTCACACAGCAATTGGAGGTTATCAGACAGCTAAAACAGTGTGGTTCCCTCTACTGGTGATCAGGCCTCTGTGAGCAGGGCCAACAACACTGTCTCCCCAAGCAGATTGAGGAACTTGACTAAAGCACACAGTTAATTCAATGTAAAATCATGTACAGAATGCAAACTAAAGAGAGGGAAAGAAAAATGGAATTGAGAGAGTATGAAAAAGAGACAAAGAAAAATATATTTTGTTTTAATGTTTAATTTTTAAAAAATTTACAATGATTACTATTGCTGAAAAGAGAGACATATCTAAGCTTTTCACTTTGCACTCATCAGGACATTCACAAGCATACAGATCTGATCAGGGTAGCCATTATCCTGCAGGATGCCTTTGATGTGCCCTATTTCATGCTGTATATCACGCAAACTCATGAATGGGCCTAAGACCGTCACTTTCAGCCCTAAAAAGTACCCAGTCTACCTCAAATTACCCTGGAAGGGCAAGGTATCTCAAAAGTTTGAGCAACAGGTGAAGCTAGCTGTTTCACGCTGTTACTATGCAGTAGCAACACGAGTGGTATTTGCCACTAACAGGATGCTGCCGTCAGGCCAAAAAGATGTTCTGCCTATCAAACAAATGAGTAACATGGTATGTGAATTTCAGTGCCAGTGCGATGCTAAGTATATAGGCCGTATGCCCCAAGACTGGTGGATCATATCAAACAGCATGTCCCAGCCGCTGTTTGCAATGAGCAGTGTACAGGCTGTACCCAACCAGCCCCTGCTTGCAAAACTCAAAACACAGTATCCAACATTAGATGTGATTCTGCAATTGGACAATTTGCTAAATAATCCTCAATGTGCTAAGGATTATGCTGACAACCAATTTAAGATTGTCAGTTGGGCTCGCAGTGTGGCACACTTGTGTGTACTGGAAGCTACATATATTAATACACAGGGCCCTGTTCAATTGCAGACAGAAAGAGCATCTACACACATTGTGCCTGTTTCAGTTATACAAAATAAGTGATAGCCATTTACTGACTTCATTCCTCAGTTCAACGCCTTGAGCAATCATGGTCAAGCTGCCTGGTTTAAATTTCAAGCAATGCTTGGCAGTTAACTGTCAGTCACCATCAGTAATGCATTCTCCATGGCAATGCCACTTTCCAACCAATCAACACTCTCTTAGCATACAGTGTGAATTGTTGTTTCCCCTTATATTGGGACTCTTGTGAGTGTCCTGATGAGTACAATATATAAAGCTTACACATGTCTTTTTTTTCCGGCAATGTTATGGTATGGCAGGTGGTATTTGCCAGGCTGACCAAATCCCAAAGGGAAACTTGGCCAGGCTATCACAACGATTTTACAATTTGCATTTATTACAAGAAGGTTTGGGCATTGAAGTCAGAAGTAATGAGTGCACTACCAACTTTTAAGATTTTAAAGATTAAATTAAAACACTCATTAACAAAAGAAAAGAAAATTTAAACACACAAGACTACAGTTACACAGTACATTTAGTTTTATAACAGTTCTCACAAGATTTCTACTTAACTACTCCCAACTACACTCCCCTTTTTAGGCAACAGTCCAGACAGATTCTAAATCTATAAAACATCCAGCAATATTACCACAAGCACCCACTGTCACTGTAAGGGAGGTATTCCACAGCTTTTTTTATCCCTCTCACTCAACAATGGACCTCTTAATAGCTTTTAACACAATGCTGGTTACTGGAACAGCAAACTTTTCCAGGGTGGCTAGAGGCTTTTTCCACCAGTTTTTTTTAAATGTCCAATTTTTTTTCTTTTAAGCTTCAAACTCTTGATAACGCATCTGCAAATAGATTTTCTCTTCCAGCAATATGTATAGTTCGTAGATTAAACTGTTGTAATAATAGACGCCATCTGAAAAGCAATGCACTTTTGCCTTGGAATTTGTCCAAAAACTTCAAAGATCCTCAGGGATCTGTGCTGGGACCATTGTTGTTTGTTGTCTATATCAATGATTTGGATGATAATGTGGTAAATTGGATCAGCAAGTTTGCTGATGACACTAAGACTGGAGGCGTTGTGGACAGCGAGGAAGGCTTTCAAAGCTTGCAGAGGGATCTGGACCAACTGGAAAAATGGGCAAGAAAATGGCAGATGGAATTTAATGCAGAAAAGTGTGAGGTGTTGCATTTTGGAAGGACAAACCAAGGTAGGACATACACAGTAAATGGTAGGGCACTGAGGGGTGCGGAGGAACAAAGGGATCTGGGAGTTCAGATACATAATTCCCTGAAAGTGGTGTCACAGGTAGACAGGGTTGTAAAGAAAGCTTTTGGCATACTGGCCTTCATAAATCAAAGTATTGAGTATAGGAGTTGGGATGTTATGGTGAGGTTGTATAAGACATTGGTGAGGCCAACTTTGGAGTATTGTGTGCAGTTCTGGTCGCCTAACTACAGGAAGGATATCAGTAAGATTGAAAGAGTGCAGAGAAGATTTACTAGGATGTTGCCGGGTCTTAAGGAGTTGAGTTACAGGGAAAGATTAAACAGGTATGGACTTTATTCCTTGGAGCGTAGAAGGATGAGGGGAGATTTGATAGAAGTTTACAAAATTATGAGGGGTCTGGACAGAGTAAATGCGAGTAGGCTCTTTCCACTTAGATTAGGAGAGATAAACACGAGAGGACATGGCTTTAGGGTGAAAGGGGAAAGGTTTAGGGGGAACATTAGAGGGAACTTCTTCACTCAGAGAGTGGTGAGAGTGTGGAACGAGCTGCCATCTGACGTGGTAAATGCGGGCTCACTCTTAAATTAAGAATAAATTGGATAGATACATGGATGGGAGAGGTCTGGAGGGTTATGGACTGGGTGCAGGTCAATGGGAATAGCGGAATAATATTTCGGCACAGACTAGAAGGGCCGAATGGCCTGTTTTCTGTGCTGTAGTGTTCTATGGTTCTATGATTATAGTCTGTATAAACAACTGTTTCTGGTTACTTGTTTGCAACATAAATTTCAAATGCTGCAATGCTAACACTAAACTCAAAGTCTCTTTTTCGATCGTTGAATATCTTCTCTGTTGTACATTCAGCTTCCGTGAAAAATACCCTATCGGTTTTTCAATCCCAGTGTCATCTTCTTGTAACAGTACAGCCCCAATGCCTATATCGCTTGCGTCAATGGCCAACTTAAATTGCTTGGCATAATTGAGTACAGCCAACACTGGTATCATAGTTAATACAGTTTTCAAACTGTCAAAAGCCTTCTGACACTCCTGTGTCCATTGAAACTTCTTGTTCTTTTTTAATAGTTCAGTCAGTGGAGCAACCACTTAGCTAAAATTTGGTACAAATTTCCGGTAAAACCCACTCATGCCCAGAAATCTCAAAACTTCCTGTTTTGTTGTAGGCACTGGGAAATCCACGATAGCCTTGACTTTCGTATCTCCCGGAGCCACCTTACCATGTCCAATGTTATGGCCTAGACACGTAACTTGCTCTTTTGCAAATTCATTTTTAGCCAAGTTCATCACCAAATTAGCTTCTTGTAGTTGAGTAAATAAGTTTTCCTGGTGCTGTAAATGCTCCTCCCATGTCTTATTGAAAACTATTAGGTCATCAATATAAACAGCACAATCGCTTAGACCTGCAATTACTTGGTCAGTCTTTGAAATGTCGCAGGCGTATTCTTCATACCAAATGGCATGACTTTAAACTGATGTAGTCCACTTGGCATTCCACAGCTGATATCTCCTTTGCTCTCTCTGACAACGGTACCAGCCAACGTCCTTTTAGCAAGTCAATCTTTGTGATAAATTTCGATTGTCCCACTTTCTCAATGCAATCTTCCAACCTTGGTATAGGTTTTGAATCCGCTTTTGTCACCGCATTCACTTTTCGATAGTCCACACACAGTCTTTGTATTCCATCTGGTTTCGGTACCAGTTACTGCAACTAGACTCAATTATATCATTTTGAAGCATGAAATCAATCTCTTTTTGCACTTGTGATAATTTTGCCGGATTTAATCTATAAGGATGTTGCCTTATTGAAGATGAAGTTTCTATGCATACATCATGTATAGCTAAATGTATCTTTCCCAACTTATTTCCACAAATAGGTGTGTGTGGCTGCAATAGCTTTTCCAAATCACTTTGACACCTGCTTGGAAGGTAACTCAACATTTCATTTAAATTTTCAAATATCCCCTCATTATCCAATTTGATTAGAGGAAAATCAGAGTCCTGCACTTCTACCCCTTTCTCATCATTCACTATCACTAATACTTCGTTTTGTTCCTCTTCCCTGTCAAAATACTTTTAAAGCATATTTACATGACATACCTTCTGCTTCTTCCTTCTATCTGAAGCATTTATTAAATAATTTACTTCACTCAATTTCTTTTCAATCCTAGAAGGCCAATAATTCTTGCATTTAATGAATCACCTAGTACTGGTAACAAAACTAGTACTTTCTCTCCAGAAACAAAGCTGCGAGTATCTGTAATTTCTTATCTGTTTTCACTTTCATTACTTACTGTGATGTCTTTAAATGTTCCCTAGCAACTCACGTGCCCTGCTCAATCTTTCCTAGATTACGTATCAAGTTTCAGGGAGAATAGTTTCTGAATTGTGACCCGCCAATTTCTCATGAATCAATTTCAGTGGTCCCCTTACATCATGACCATAAACTAGCTCAAAAGAGCTAAAACCAGTCGATGCATTAGGAGCGTCTCTAATAGCAAATAACAAAAATGGAATTCCTGTATCCCAATCCTGTGGATAATCCTGACAGTACGCTCTCATCATAGTTATTAAAAGCTTGATGCCATCTTTCCAAAGCTCCTCGTGACTCCAGCTGATAAGCTGTTGACTTAAATTGTTTTATCCCCAAACTGTTCATTACTTCCTTAAACAGCCGTGACATGAAATTTGACCCTTGATCTGATTGTATTTTCTTAGGTAAACCATATCTTGTAAAAAATTTAATTAACTCCTCCAGAATCTTCTTAATTGTAATATTTCTTGAAGGTATTGCTCCAGGAAACTTGGTAGACACGTCCATTATTGTCCGTAAGTACTGATTTCCACTTATAGTCTTAGGGAGGGGTCCTACACAATAAATCATGACACTAGTAAAAGGTTCTTCGAATGCTGGTATTGGGATTAAAGGCACCGGCTTACTCACTGCTTGTGATTTTCCTGTTACTTGACATGTATAACAAGTTCTACAGAACTTGACTACATCCCTATGCAATCCTGGCCAAAAAAACCTCTATCTTTTCCTGTGTTTTCCTAATTCCTAAATGTTCCCCCATTGGAATTTCATGAGCAATCCTTAGAATCTCATTTCTATACCCTAGTGGGACAATAATCTGATGCACCTTCCTCCAGCTTTCATTTGCTGAGACATGATCCGACCTCCATTTTCTCATTAAAATATCTCCCTGAAGATAATAACATACTGGAGTACATTTTGCTTCCATTTCTGAATAAGCTTTGATATAACTGCTTTAATTGCAAATCATTTTTCTGCAACTCCACTAACCTCCTTGAATTAAACACTTCAGCTGAAGTGTCCTGTATTCTTTCCTCCTGAACAATGTTATCAAACATAGTGGCAGCTAATTGGATTTCGACACCTTCTTCTTGCCTTTGAACTGCCTGCCCTTCTTGTTTTTCTTGCTCCTCCCTATGAACCTTTGATCTCATTACAACACAATCAGGAAACAATCCAGGATGTTCCTTCTATAACACCTGTTGAAAAAACTTCTAAGGCTGCTCAGCTACCAGAGGCATCACCTACATTTGCAACCCAGCTATATCATTACCGAGAATAAATTGAACTCCTGCAATGGGCAATTTTT
The DNA here is from genome assembly GCF_964194155.1 of Cetorhinus maximus. Classification (NCBI taxonomy): domain Eukaryota; kingdom Metazoa; phylum Chordata; class Chondrichthyes; order Lamniformes; family Cetorhinidae; genus Cetorhinus; species Cetorhinus maximus. Next base: position 90,956,629 of record NC_135896.1, read on the forward strand.
CCACCACTCCAACTGTAACTTCATCCATCTTCCATTTGCTCTTTAAATTTACCTTCCACAATGGAATAGATTTAGCATCTCCTTGAGCCCCACTTATTATTACCTGCTCCTGCAATACTCCCTTTGACCAACAAATATCACTTTCCCACAACATTGAAGGATTGACTAGCCCTTGTCTCTAAAATTTTAACATCTTTACCTACTCCACCCTGTACACACGAAAGACTTTCCCTTCACACGCAAAATCTTTAAACATTTCTGCAGCCTGCTCCTCAGAATTCCCTTGAGTAAACTGTGAACACATTCCCACTTCTTCACCTATCACTGATTCTCCCTGTTTCACCTGTACACAAACCACTGGTTTCTCCTGTGCCTGAGCCTCAGAACCCACAGTACTTTTACTTCCAGAGCTTTTTTGTACCCCAATAATTCCAACAGATTTTTCCCGCAATTTCCAACACACAGGCTTCATGTGCCCCACTTTATTACAATGCAAACACCTCAATTTCCGAATGTCACTTCTACCTTCAGCACCTTCCTTTTTATTCTTGGGAACTTTCTGCTACTCCTCCTCTTTCCTGACTACCTACCTTCCTTTCTCCTTCCCACTTTTTATCCTTTTCCAATTTGAAAGGGTGGCGAAAAAAAGGTTTATCTCTATGAACTAACTCATAATCATCAACTATCTCTGCTGCTTGTCTTACAGAATCAACCCTCTGTTCCTCCACATGAATTCTCACTACTGAAGGGATTGAATCTTTAAATTCTTCCAAAAGAATTACTTCCTTAAGAGCTGCATAAGTCATCTCTATTTTTAAACACCTGTATCCACAGGTCAAAATGATTTTGTTTTACTCTTTCAAACTCAATATAAATTTGCCCAGGCTGTTTTCTCATATTCCTAAATTTCTCCCTGTATGCTTCAGGAACCAACTCATATGCACTCAAAATAGCCCTTTTCACCACATCATAATTCACCGACATTTCTTCTGATAGTGAAGCCTCATGCGCCCTAGCCACTAACCTGGACTGTAATAATAACGTCCAGTATTCCTGTGGCCATTTCATCTGTTTAGCTAGCTTCTCAAGTGAAATGAAGAATGCTTCAATATCCTTCTCCTCAAACTTTGGAGGAGCTTGCACAAATTTAAACATCTCCCCACTGGGTTCTACCCTGGAGATAAGTCCTTCCTCACCTCCTGGCGTCTCTTTTTTTAACTGCCAACATTTTCAGTTGGAATTCTCTCTCTCTCTTTCTCTTTTCTCCTTCTCTATCTTCACAATTTCGAATTCCCTTTCCTGTTTTCTTTCTCTCTCCCGCCTTTCTACCTATTCCCTTTTAAAAGCCATTTCTATGTCCTTTGCTTCCAATTCAAGCTTTTTCAGTTGCTTTGCTTGTTCAAATTCAAGAGTCTTCATTTGTAACTGAAGTCTCACTACTTCCAGCTGTGACTCACTAATGTCAGGTTTCACTTCCAACTGTACGTGCTGTGCTATACTTTTAATTATATCCTAGTAACCCCAATTTTAATTTATCTGCCAACTCTGTTAACTTACTCTTAGTTATTTTTTCCCAACCCAATCAGAGTTATCTCTTCTACTCCCAGGCAAGTCTTAGCAATCGCCAAAGCCACCTTGCAGTCTCGCCACTTCTAAAATACCTCACCAACTCCTGAATTCAAAGTGTTTCTCTTACTCATAACCTTAAGGTTCACTAATTCCAAACCAATCAAGGAATTATAAATATTATCCCACAAGGGCCCCCAGTTGTTATGACACAGCAGTTATTTAAAATCCCAGAGGGAAGCTTTAAACAACTGTCATAACCTATGTTTTCAACTTGAGATGCAACTCTAAATTCAGGAATTTACCAGTTCTTGAGAAGTTTTTATATCAAACTAAATGAGACATTTACTAATTTACAACAAATTAAACACATACACATGCTACACATGACAACAAATTACTATCATACCTTATAACAAATTCCCAAATTAACCTCCACTAAGGCAACGATAACCAATGGACTTAACCAGACACCAGGCATAGCATTTTCACCTTACGAATTCGAAATGAAGTTCCTTTCAATTTGGTTCCTTTGCAGTTGTAGGCTTACAGGCTTTGCTCTTACATGCCTCTGCTCTGCACACACAAATGCCCTTCTGTTATACCCAGCGCTCCCCTTTGAACGTAAATTCTCATTGTATCACCAGGCCCTTTAAACTTCTTTCATAATGCCAGTTTTATTAATAATATCAACAGTGCTTGGTGTCTCCTAGCTAGATGCAAGATTTCACTCCCACTCTTGAATGCTCTATTCAACAAAATGCAAATGCAATACCTCTGTTTGCATTTCAAAGCTACTATGCATCAAAGCACCCAGACTAATTGGTTTTAATCCAAAAAAAGATACACACGGACACACCCACAGACTAAGCCTCTATTTAAAAAAGTAATAACTTCCAATAGCATTATATACATCAATAGATTCATGACACTTTGGAAGTTATTTTTCCCAGATCATAAAACTCTTTCATGTTGTCATTATGGCCAGTATTTCCAGGAAAAATAAACATAATAACTTTGCCTTATTTATCTTGCCAGTTGTAAACATCTAATCATGTCCCTTTGCAAATCAAATAACCTCTCAACTTATCTAAAAATGCAAATTCCATTCACACTATCTGCTGAGACTTCATCCTAGTTTACCCATCTCCATTTCAAATGCCTATTTTACACCTAACCACTTTTGATGATTCAAACTCTGCAGTCTGACTATCTGCAGTTTAATTAAACCACACTCTCACACACACGCACAGCTTTAAAGTATCCCACAGTAACACTGGGAAAAAAAATGATCTTTTCCTTTACAGCAATACTCAAGTTCTGTACCAGCAAATGACTAAATGATTACAATCTGAAGGAATGAGACTCCTCACTTGTAAAAGTAAATTCTCAATGCCAGAGATTTTCTTTGGCAGTAATTAAGACTTGGCAACTCATCAAACCTCCCTCAACATCAGCTTCCAAACCTGTGACCTTTACCACCTAGAAGAATAAGGGCAACAGGAAACACCACCACCTGCAAGTTCCCCTCCAAGTCACACACCATCCTGATGTTGAATGATATCAAAAATCTGGAACCTACTCCCTAATAGCATTGTAGGTGTACCTATACCCAAAAGGTTCAGATAAAATTATGTAAAGAAACCATTTCAAGATAAGATACTGACAAAAAAACCCCCCAGAAGCGACACTAGATGTTCCTTAAACATATCTACTGACGTGGAAGGGAAGAACAAATGGCAGATACAGACTTTCACACCTCCTGGTGGTTAGGTGGAGAGACATTGGCAAAATGCTGGAAGCCCGTCACTTGCCTTTCCCTCTATTCCGGGAATAACATATAACATCGGGAGGAAAAGCAGAATGTGGTAAAGGAAAAAGAAAGGAGGAAGTTAAAAATGCGCCAAAAAAATTTTCTACAAGGCCGAAAGACTGTGCTTTGCCAAAGCCCGGGCAGATTACTTGAATCATAAATTTTTAGAAGGATTTTCTGCACACTTAAGTTGTAAATCTCTTCTGAACAGTCATACTATGAACAATGAGTTAGAATAGGAGCTAAAGTGCAACTCACAGGCCACAACAGCTCTGCATTGAGAAAAAGGGAAAGCATCCACTTACCCAAAATGGACAACTGAGCCAAACTTGTGATACTCTTGGACAGTGCAGGTAGAGCACAGTCTGCAGTCACACAGCAAGCGAGGTGTTAGTTTTTGTTTTTGGGAAGAGGAGGTGCATGCTGCAGAACATTCCGGGAAAGCTGAGCTCCAGAAGCAAAGTTCCCTACTACTACTACTACTTCATGGCAAATACTTAAATTCTTTGGGCAGAGTAGAGGAGGGCTCCAGAGGCTCAGTGGGTGGATAAGACAACCAGCACACTCCTGAACCAAACCAAATCTCAAGGTTCAGTCCCAAGTTAGATGATGTCAGGAGTAGAGGCACTGCAATCAGCTATCGACCTAGCAAGGAGAAAAAAGGCAATGAGAAAATTTATGTTCCCATCACCTCTACTGGGAGGTACCATGGACGTATCCAGCAAAAAAACAGGTGAAGTACTCAACTCTGACACTTTAACTGGCCTACCCACACCCTGTTACCTTGGTCACACAACAAGAATGACAGCTTATATCCTATTTACAGCACAGAGACGGGCCGTTTGGTTGAACAGGTCTATGCTGATGTTTATCTGTCTCCTGAACCTTCTCCCAACTCACTTCACCTCAACATATCCTTGAGCCAAGTTCGGCACCACATATGGAACCATAAGGAAAGGACTGCCCAAGAATGCTTTCAGGTTTCTCAGAAAAAAATACCCTACTCCTCCAGAGGAGTGCTGGGAACGTTCTGCTACGCCATGTGTCTCTTGCGCATGCACCAGTTTTCTCTTTCTCTCCGTGCTACTCAACTGAGCCAAAACAAGAAAAAGATTAGGAAACTGCAACGTTTCTCTTCTCAGCCCTCTCACCCCGCACCTACTCTCTCAGTCAGTTACCATAGTCCTCTTTCGCATGGAACCAATCTCAGACATGTGGGCAAACAGCAGATTAAAGGTTTTCTGGTGGTTTTCAGCATCAAAAAAGTGTCAAACATTCTTAATCCTGGCATCAGGAAGCAAAACTGGAAGAAGTAACAACGGTAAAACATCTCCATCTGACATGGGAGAGACACCTTATCTTTAAACTGTGCCCCCTAGTTCCGGATTCCCTCACAAGAGGAAAGATCCTCTCAGCGTCTATCCTGTCAAGCTCTCTCAGAATCTTGCATGTTTCAATAAGATCACCTCTCATTCTTTAGCTCCAGCTGTTGATTTGTTGCTTTATTTTTCCGCTGGCTGGACCTTTCCCTGTTTTGCCCCTTGGGCAGCCAGAACAGATGATGGCACGTTTTTTTACGTGAAGTTTATTCACACAGGCAGGGCCTTGCTGCATTATTTTAATGCAGGCATTGGCCCCCATGCAGCAGTGATCATTGTAAATTCTGCCCGAAACTCTGTCCCCCAGCCTTCCACAGCTCTTGGCTAATCCAGAGTACATAAGCAGCTGGCTGCCTGCTGCACAGACCTGCCGGTTTGGTGCCAATGGCACGCACACGGGTCTTGTGCAATACGACAGCAGCTCAGGCTGGGCAGCATGCCAGCTGCTGGGCAGTGAAGTGAACGAACCAGAGTACAATCTGTCCAGGCCCACTTGGAGGCCTCAACTCTGCCTAGCATCGGAGTTTCTCACAAACTGAACGCAACAAAACAACTTGAGGCACGGATTTCAATTGGCTCACAGAGCAGAGTGGAATGACCCTAGAGTCTTACTAGCCACAGACGGAGGTGAGAACTTCAAAGAGGCAGTCGGTGAGGCACAGTCTGAGGTCTTTTACTTTGCATCGCTGGTGCTGCTGGCAGCCCTGGCGTCCACAGCAGTGCTGTTAACAGTGTAGCACCACCTCCAGTTTCCATTTATATAAACACCACCACAGGGAGAAAGAGCCATCATCTGTTCTGGCTGCCCAAGGGGCAAAACAGGGAAAGGTCCAGACAGCGGAAAAATAAAGCAACAAATCAACAACTGGAGCTAAAGAATGAGAGGTGATCTTATTGAAACATGCAAGATTCTGAGAGAGTTTGACAGGATAGACACTGAATGTTTCCTCTCGTGAGGGAATCCGGAACTAGGGGGCACAGTTTAAAGATAAGGTGTCTCTCCCATGTCAGATGGAGATGAGGAGGAATTGCTTCTCTCCGAGCAGCGTTCATCTTTGGAATTCTTTTCCACAGATAGCAGTGGAGGACAGGTCACTGAGCATGTTTCAAGACCATGTTAGACTTTTCATTGACAAGCGAGTCAAGGGTTATGGGGACAGGCAGGAAAGTGGAGTTGGGGGGGGGTCACAATCAGTTTAGCCATAATCTTATTGAATGGCGGAATAGGTTTGATGGGCCGAAAGGCCTACTCCTGCACCTATTTCTTATGATCTTATGGGTCCTTTCAGTGCTGTAAAAACTCCAATACTGGGGCCTTAGGTTATTATAACAAGTTAAAGCAGCAGCTTTGTTATACAAAGGCACTAAGATTAGTGATAAAACAATTTGAGCACAGATTCAAATTTCTGGTTATGTGAAAGTGGCCATTCGATGGGCCGAGCGGCTTACAAACAACTCCACCATATCTGACTATGGAGGTTTCACTGTCTCATTAACTAGGAGCCAACTGGCTATTCATGAGCTCAGGATTCGAACCTCACACTCAACCGGCAATGGATTATTAACAGGCTCAAGCAGCCTGTCTGCTGGAGGGACAGGGGAAAACAAACCACAAGACGCTGGAATGGAGTGGAAGGGGCGGTGGGTCAGTGGGGAGTCCTTTAAATGCAGGAAGTAGGAAAATGAAAAAGTAAATCAGATCTTTGGGCAAACAACACCCCGAAGCTTGACTCTGGTTTCTCATCCATGATGGCTAATCCAGCTTCTGTAATGCCATTTTCTTCCCTTTTTAGGTAACTTTGGTTTAAAAAAAAAGGGAAATGGAACGACTGTCGGAATGGATTTCCTTTCATTTACAAAAACTTGACTGGGGCTGTGGGAGGGAGGAATTGTTTGTTGGCAGCATCAGCACTCCTTCCTATCAGATCACTGGGCCTCAGCACTTCAAGCCATCAACAAGCCCAAGTTCAGCCTTGAACGTCAGACTTCCTCCCCATCATGTTCTGTGGCCAGCAGTTGAAGATACCGCCCATCTTAACCCGAGCCAAGTCATTTCGTGTGCAGAGCTATGCACTTATCAACATCCACAGATGCCGAGAGGTTTCTCCAGGCTGGCTCGCTCGCTGCTGCCAAGGAATAATTCTTTTGTCCCAATAAAGGTTCACAGTTAAAAGGAAATCCACTTAAACTCAGCATTATTTTTTCCCTTTTCATCTGGTTACTGCAGGACGCTCACCCCTATCATGCACCCGCCCCTCCGACAGACAGACAAACCATGACGATGGCCTCAGGGAGGACCCCCCGCACTGCCAGATCCTGACCTGTGGCTCCTCTGCACCTGGCAGCAAACCCAAAGCAAACTGGTTGTATTTGGCCTCTCTTGACTTGGCATCGGGATTTAATGAAGCCAGCCTGTTCGCTGCTGCGTCTGTGGGTCCTGCAGGTTTTGGAACTGGCAGTTCAAAACAAGCTCAATGACTGGAGTAGGCCATTCGGCCCACTGAGCTCACTCCACCCTTTTGGTTAACTGTAACAACTCCTCCTTTTCGATCCCGACTCCCTATCGGTTTCCGACATCCATTCATTACCAGGAAAGTTGGGCCTCAGGCTATGAATAAATTACCACCCAAGTATTGTCAGGGAAATCGATGAATTACAGCAAATTGCTTCTTGATCCCTTCAAAATTGTCTTGATTAAACCCAAACCGTGGTTCACGATTCATCCCTTGTCTCAGCAAGCCGACGGGCTGCAATCACTAGGACACAAGACATAGGAGGTGTAGACCCTACGGCCCTACGAGCCCCCTCTGCCATTCAATACGATCATGATTGATCATGGGGTTCAACTCCACTTTCCTGCTGTCATGTCCATAAGACATGAAAGAGGTCATAAACTTGTTTAAATCAAACCTCACTTTCTGCTTTTTTAAAAATGGACTTTGCTGGACCAAAAACATGGCTCCTAGAGGTCACATGATTTGCAAGTTGGCTACAGTTCTGGAAACTTCCAACGGTAATTACGAGACAATGCTCAACCTTCATCCACTTGGAATCTCACACTTATCATTGTGCGGACCCAATACTCTCAATGAAACAAGGGAGCAGCAGATGGTCTGTCTCCCCAGCCTGGACTTATACCAAAGAGAGCCGTCAAAACTCATTATACCTGCAGAGGCACCAATAGCCACCATCTACCTCCTAAGGTGAACAATGTATTTTAACCAGAGACGTAGAAACTGATTGTTAACCTGAAATTGACTCACCAATGGGCAACACCACATGATCTAAACTCCTTTGGCCTTTGGAAAGTTATAATTTTACATTCCTGAACTCTCAGGCCAGTCTGCTGTTAACATCCAGTCTGTCAACAGCAAACCGGACTCCACGCTGACAACAAAGGCTGCCTCAAGTCTAAACCTCCTCGAGGCCTTGTTCTTTGGAAGATTCCTGCCTTCGCCTGTCGAGCAGACCAGTCCCTGTATACCAACCTCATCTTGCTGCGTCAACATCAATTTCCAAGGAATTGAGCAACTCCTACTTTCAGCTAGCTGAACCTGCCTGAACACTAACCCCTATGTGAAGGAACCCTCATTGGACTCTGACATTGTTGTTTTTTTTAAGTTACTCCTAGTTGTAAAACTCTTTTCTTTCCTATCTTCTTCTTGTGTGTGTGTGTACATAGTTGGGACGACCATCCCCCAGGCTTGAATGTATGAATGAACAATACCTCAGTTTTAACCCTAAAGAGAGTTTGCTGCGAGTCACTTGAAAATTGACTTCACAAACAGAGGGTTTGGGAAACATGTCACGCCCATTTCAAAAATTAAAACACCTCGGCTTACGAACAGGTGGCAAGAAAAATAGGAGTTCAGCTTGCCGCTCTCCCCTGACTGTAACACTGTCTACCCCCGCATATCCCTCGTCTCCGAGGCACCAAAACTTTGTCTACCCAGCCTTAAACATATTCAACGATAGAGCATCTACAACCCTCTGGAGTACAGAATGTCAAAGATTCACAGCCCTTTTGAGTGAAGAAATCTCTCCTCATCTCTGTCCTAAATGATCGGTCCCTCATCTGAGACTGTGTCTCGTGTTTTCGATTCCCCGACCAGCAAAAACAATCTCTCAGCGCCCACCCTATCATGCCCCTTCAGAGTCTCGCATGTTTCAATGAGATCGTCTCTCATTCTTCTAAACACCAGAGAACATAGTCATTATGAATCAGAAGGATCTTGGCAATATAAGTATCTCCCGCTTCCTGATTGGGAGTTGCCCTGGGAAACTACCTTGAGAGCACTCAATGAATACTTTCCCGTTAGTGTCAAGGCCAACGTAGGAGCAGCTTTATACAGGCACAATGGTCACAGCTTTCGCCCTGTCAGAGAGAAAGTCCAGCCACTCAAATGAGGACAGCTGCTGAATCTAGATTGTAGAGCTCCTTCCACTCAGTCTACAACCTCTGCATGCACCTCTGGGGGTGCATTCCATAGAGCAAAGAGCGACACACAGAACTCCATTTGCTCAGTTCCAAATTTGTAATCTCAATTCACGTGCGGGGCACAACTCCAGGGAGTGTCTTACCCAGGTCCACAGTGTTCAACCAGAATTGCTCATCTCGCTCGGCTGCCTGAGATTTTAATAAAAGCACAATACTGCAGATGCTGGAAATCTGAAATAAAAACAGCAAATGCTGGAAAAACTCAGCAGGTCTGGCAGCATCAGTGGAGAGAGACACAGAGTTCACGTTTCGATGCATGATTCTTCTTCGAGTTCACATTTCGAATCCGTATCGCTCTTCTTCAGGCTCAAAATGTTAACTCAAAGAAGAATTGTACATCAAAACGTTAACTCTGTTTCTCTCTCTACAGATGCTGCCCGGCCTGCTGAGTTCTTCCAGCATTTTCTGCTTTCATTTATTGCCTGAGATTTTAGCCTAGTCATGGCCAGCATCAAGTAAAATCTAAAAATGTTTAGAATGTGGGTTGAATATGAACACCAAAAAGACAAGAACAATGGTAAATAGAAGGAATATATTAGAAGGGACTATAGTGAAGACTGATGGGACGGTGTCATACTGCAACAAGTAGATAAGCTGGTCTCCTTAGGACAGATGATAACAGCAGATGCTGAAGCCAGAAGAAGGATAGAGATAGCCAAAAGTAATTTAGTGAAGATGAAGGATGTGCAAACAACAAGAAAACACAAGCTTGTAGCAAGGAAAATGCTCATAAGGTGTGACATTCTATCCACTTGCCTATCTGCCTCAGAAACCTGGGCACTAAATAAAGATCTGTGGAAGAAAGTAGGGGCCTTTGAAATGTGGATGCTAAGACGTATGTTCAAAATTCCATATACAGGCCAGAAGATAAATAGAGGTGTTTGAAATTGTAAGAGAAAAAAAGAACTCTAAAAAGTGACATCCAGAAAAGTAAAAAGTAAAAAGAAAACCCATTTGACCAGAGCTGAGAAGCTACAGATGTTGTTTTTAGAGGTAAAGCGGAGGGCAGCAGAAAGAAGGGTCGACCTGGGTGTAGTTGGATGATGGACGTCACCGAGCGGTTGCAGATGAGCTACTGTGGGTGTGTAAGGATGGTGCAAGACAGACCAGCATGACATACCATGACAGCAGATCTCCTGGTAGGAGTAGCTACAAGCAGCAGCAGCAGGCCAGCACACATGGCAACACCAGAGGCACCACTGCTGTGAAGGCAAGCCTCGCCCAGAGCTGGGTTCCCACACCATCACCACCTCCCTTATTTAACTGCGACCTGCCGAAATCAGCCTGCCCGAGACATCCCTGCACCGTAAAAGCAGCAGGCAAGATGACCAGAGGGCCTGGGTCTGTCCGAAAGGGCCCTTGAGTCCTTCCATTTGCAGGTTGCCTCCAAATGTACTCCCCGGGAAAAGGGATTTGGCCAACATCCAACTCAAGACAGCAGACTGGCAGCATAGTCAATACAATTTTAAGTGGAAACTGCGATCAGCTCAATGTTCACTGCAGCAGTTAAATAGTCTGCCTCTTCATATTGGTAGCACAGTACCAGCCTGTTCACGAGAGGTGGGTGTCTATTATAATATTGAAGTTGCTGCACTCTTTTGTAATCTGCATAGGCACTTGATGTAACAAGTGTCAGTATAAGTGTGCATCTACTGCACAGTGTATAGTATCTGGAAAGGATGAAGGACAAAGTGTATAGTATCATGCAGTGGTTGACTTTCCTTTTCTGAGATTGCTAATTATAGAATATTTCTCCCCAAATAAGGGAAGCAATAGCTTTCAGGAGGGAAATCCCCACAACCTTCATTTTACACAGTGCTGACGCATACACCAGCAAAAATACATTGGGGAGTTCATACGGTGAAGTTAGGCCATTTTGGAAAATTAACACAACCAAGTGCACCCGAAAGAAAGAAACAATGGTAAAATGTCCCAAGGGCTTCTTTCATTCCCTCATGGTGTACTCCTGTGAGCCAGGATGGATTTGATTTGCGTCAGCTCCAACATTGTTCAATTAAGCTACTGCAGTACAAATCCCCAGGCAGGGATCTCTGCAAAGTTCAGCAGCTGAGATACAGCAGCTTTATTTCATTAGGAGCAACAATCTGCGACAACATGGGGGGGAAAAAACCTTTCAATACAGCGAGTGGGTTGGATCTGGAATGCACCGCCTGAGAGTGTGGTGGAGGCAGATTCAACCGTGGCTTTTACAAGGGAATTGGACAATTATCTGAATAGGAAAAAATTTGAGAAGACGTGGTGGACTTTGGTGGGCTGGGGTTGGGGGTTGGTGGGGGAGGGATGAGCAGTGTGGCCAAGTGAGTTGTTCTTGCAGAGAACAGACATGAATACGACGGGCCAAATAGTCACCTTTGCTGCTGTAACCATTCTATTAATCTATGATAAATCGGAATCCTTCCCCTCCCACCTTGTTTCACAGGAACACTGGAATAGGAGAGTTCCATTCAGCCCCTCGAGCCTGCTGTTCCGCCATTGGAGGAGGCAGTGGCATAGTGGAATTGTCACTGGACTAGGATTCCAGAGACCCAGGTTAATGCTCTGGGGAACCCAGGTTTGGATCCCACCATGGCACGTGGTGAAACTTGAACTCAATAAAAAAAATCTGGAGTTAAAAGTCTGATGATGGCCACTAAACCATTGCTGATGGTCATAAAAACCCATCTGGTTCACTAATATCTTTTAGGGAAGGAAATCTGCTGTCCTTACCTGGTCTGGCCTACATGGTGACTCCAGACCCACAGCAATGCGGTTGACTCTTAAATGCCCTCTGAACAAGGGCCATTAGGGATGGGCAATAAATGATGAGCTGGCCAGTGACGCCCACATCCCATGAATGAATAAAAAAAATTCAAATAAGTCATGGCTGATCTGGGTCTCAATTCCAACTTTGCACCTTCTTTCCTCGCACCCTTGCCGAACAAAATTCTATCAACCTCCGTTTTGAATTTTCCAGTGAGCTTCAAGGGGCACTTCCAGATTTCCACTACCTTTTCTGTGAAGAACAGCTCCCTGACACCACCCCGGGTAGCCGCGCTCCAATTTTTCTGCCCCTTCACCCAAGTGAAGTATAAGCCGTAAACAGCTGAGATCCCAGCACTGATCCCTGTGGCAATCCGCTAGTTACCAACCTAAAAATGACCCATTCATCCCAACTTCCCATTTCCTGTGAGTTCCAATCCTCTGTCCATGCTAATGCATCAGCCGAACACCGCAAGCTCTTATTTTGCGCATTAACCTTTTATGCGGCACCTTATCAGATGCCCTTTGGAAATCCAAGTACAGATAGAGCATCCGTTATCCAAAATCCTCGGGGCTGATCGTGTTTCGGATTGCAGAAAATTCCGATTTTCGGATACCGCACATAGGCCCAGGCCTACTTATATTACAATGGCCGAAGCCTAGGCTAGCTAAAGTAAATACAATGGCTAGAAAAGTAAGGTCTCTCACTGAATAATAAGTACAGGGTACCGGTCATAAGTTCCCAGCCCCGGCGCCATTTGCGATTCTGCTTGCAGGAGAGGGTTCAAAGCGCCGATGTGTAAACAAACAGCTAGACTTCGCGCACTGGTGGTCAGGTGGGGTTGGCAAATTTCATGTTGGCTCAGGTCATAAACTCCCCCCGCTAAAGGTTGATGAGGTTCAAAAAAGGGCGGTTTTCGGGATTTACGGATAAAGGATACTTGACATCTACTGGTTCCCCTTTATCCACCTTGCTTGTTACATCCTCAAAGAACTCAAATAAATTTGCCAGGCACAAAATCATGCTGACTCTGATGGAATTATGATTTTCTCAATGTCTTGCTATTACTTTCCTAATAATGGATCGCAGCAGTTTCCCAATGACAGATGTTGGGCTTATAGTTTCCTGCTGTCTGTCTCTGTAAGATTCCACAGAACAGTCGGATGCCATACTAATCTGCTTTTGATGTGTTGCTCGACGAGAACATTGGAATAACTCCCTACTCTTCTTCAAATAGTCATGGAATCTTCACATTGACCTGAAGAGAAAGCTTGGTTTGAAGTTTCATCCAAAGATGACCTCTGACCCAGGAAATAGAATATTACCACTGAATCAAACGGAGGAGTGATGAGCGTAACACAATGTAAACGTGTTCATTTAGAAGGAGGAGTCGACGTCTACAGCACTTGATAGAGGAACTTATTAAGTACCTATCTAGTCCTGGAGAACAATACAAGCCCAGAATAAGAGCAAAGGGGAATGAGGCAATCTGTTTTTATCAGTGTTAATCATGGGCAGTGTATTTCATGAGGGTTTCCAGGTTTGGCAAGTATTGCGATGGCTGTGTATGTGTGGCTCCCATTCAGGAAGTGACCTAATATGACCTAATGTCCCTAACAGAATCATATTTTTACAGATAGGCAGGGCTGGTTCACATCAGCTGCAATAAGACTTATTTCACTGTATTCTATCAGAATTCAAGTATCAAGAGTCACACTGCAGGCAGTTTGACATTATCCTCTTGCACAGAGGTATTAACCTGTAAAATGGATCATTTTCAACAGAGAAAGGGCTCGAGAAACTCAGATAATGGTCAGAATGCAGAACACCACCCAGCTTGGACACACCTGGGGAAAGATGAGGTACACCAAGAACTAGCAGATTGTTTCCAGCAAGTTTAGTCTAAAATGGCTGTAGATCTTACAAGCAAAAGAAGCCAATATTATAAAGCATCCCTCAATGCTGACTAAGTCCATTGGTCAACGCTTGCAGACTGGTTTTTAGCATCAGTTTTTTTATACGTGGTCACCATAAAGGCTTCCGATTATTTATAGGATAGGTAGGCTTTGGTAGAGGGGTAATCTAATGCTATTTGCATTGTAGCTTGCTCTGCTAAAATAAAGGACCATTATAGCCACCTCACAGATGTGCAACACCTGTGTAGAGTGAGATGCTTTCTTTTTGCCTTTCCATGTCAATGTTATCAGCTACTTTTCTGACAAGATAGTTGGGGAAAGTGGAACCAATTATAAAAGTCTGTAAGTTAAGCTTGCGTTTTTTTCCTTAGGGTTTTGATGTAAATAGCCTTCATGCCATGCAGGAGGCAAGATTGAAATTACAGACCCTAACCATTCCAGTTTCCTACTATCTGTCTCAGTAAGGTTCCACGGAACCGTAGGATATATTTGACAGTGGCACATATGTGGACTTAACCATAGTATATTATGGAGACCAGCCAGAGATTTAAGAGGGACTGAGGTTTAAGTTGTAGGGTGGTGCTCAATAGAGGCAACAGGGGCCTTGCCTACTGGCTAGAGGGTCAGTGAGAGCCTACATTGCCTCTTTTGGGGAAACTCTTTAGAGTTACCAACAGTCACAGATTGCAACTTCTTTCCAGTACAATCACAGTTCTTGGTTTTCCGGGAGTGGGACATGAACCCACAACCCTCTGATTCAAAGGCGAGGGTGCTATGAACTGAGCCATAGCTGACACCTCTGCCTCTTTTGGGGAAACTCTTTCGAGTTACCAACAATCACAGATTGCAACTTCTTTCGAGTACAATCACAGTTCTTGGTTTTCCGGGAGTGGGATATGAACCCACAACCCTCTGATTCAAAGGCGAGGGTGCTATGAACTGAGCCACAGCTGACACCTCCAAAGAAATTATTGCTTTATGAAAGTGATACTCTTTCGAGTTATCAACAGTCACAGATTGCAACTCTTTTGAGTACAATCACAGTTCTTGGTTTCCGGGAGTGGGACATGAACCCACAACCCTCTGATTCAAAGGCGAGGGTGCTATGAACTGAGCCACAGCTGACACCTCTGCCTCTTTTGGGGAAGGCCTGCTGAATTAAGGACCTCTTAATTGGCCAGTGGTGGGCCTGATCCAGGATCAAGGAGCCAGGGGCTGGAAGTCCTGCCCGCCAAGAGCTGCTGGGCCAATCAGAGGCCGGCAGCTCTCACTGCTCGACAGCACCAAAGAGGTGTAGTGGCTGTTGATGGTATTGCACCAGAGAGGCCTAGGATCGGCTGGATCCCAAACCAACAGGTGAGTGATGACTGGAAAAAGTTGCTGGGTGGGAGGACAAGGGATCGGCAGAAAGGGAGCAGGGTTGGTTGGTTGGTTGGGGGGGGTGGGGGAGAGAGAGACAGAGAGAGAGAGAGAGAGTGGAGGGAGGTGGTGGGGTGGCTCTTCACAGTAGTTGGGAAGGGTTAGGAAGGCCCTCCACTGGCCTTCCTGTCACAGACTTAATTTTGGCAGGGGCGGGTTGCCGACCTGTCACCCTCCCGCCTGATTAATTGCCCTCCCCCACCGCCAAACTCACCTTGGAGGAGAGCATTAAATTCCATCCATGGTCTGTGTGGGGTTAAGCAGGACTCAGTTAGACTTTTTAACTCCATATGCACTCCTGCATCAGGAAGAGAAAAAGTCAGTTCAGGTTTCTGTCCCTGATCATTATCCCTACTCAAAAAACACATATGTGGACATTGCAGGAGGAAAGGTTCGAGTTAGGCTACGATCTCCTCCTCAGCCAAATAGTCTGCCTACAATCATCTTCTAAACTCTCAGATAAGGAAAGGGCACCAGTGTGCAGTATGGAAAGGTTCCTGATGGATATGAAACAAGCAAGGGGTCAGGTGGTTCGAACACTGCTGTGAGCTCACTTTGGCAAGATCAAACTTCAGAAGTATAGTTCAAAAGAAATTCTTGTACAAACTCGGGGCAGTCTTCCTTTTTTGTGAAACACGTAGAGTCGGGATTTCTGCAGGAATCCGCTGGTGCACTGAGCATTCCATCTTGATCTGCACTACCTTCAGGGTGCAGTCTGCTCAACCCTGCGTCCAAATGAGTGAGGGATTCGTCAAATAATGCTTTTATCGGGAACTTATAATCACTAGGTCACAACATCACAGGGGAATTCGCACCAGCTCACTGCCTTCTCTGCCTGTTAACCAGCAAGAGGATGTGCCTGAAATGTTGATGAATGTGTCAATGCTCCCTGGGGGCTTGCATTGTCCAGTAACAGGAGCACACAAAGGGCTGTGTTGTACCGTACATTGGAAACACGATAGCATCCCAGCTCATCATGAAGGAAATGACAGTATTGAGCTTTACAGGCATAGTACCTTGAGCAGCACTAAAAGGAACATTGCCCTCAGTGAAGCCTCTGGTGTCTAACGGCACATTCATCATGGCTATTACAGTCTGACATCCACGCCCCAAAATAAAAAGGTAAGTAGCCCCCCCCCCACCACCAAACTGGTCCACTCCTCCATTTTCACAGTGATTTGCCAAACCACATGCTGTGGCCCTCACACACATCACATATCCTTCTAGTTGGGTCTGTGGGGAAGACCATACGTCAAATCCTGAATATTTAATCCCTTCTGTAGTCAGCATTCCCAACGCCATCAAATCAATCCCCTTTAAAATCTCTTGAAATTCTTCAAAGTAATGCTTGAATTTTAGAATTCTCATCCTTGCTTTCAAATCCTTCCATGGGCTCACCCCTCTCTACCTCTGTAATATCACCTCGCCCGGCCAACATACCTCCGACTAATTTATTTTGTAGTGCATGCGTGAAGTCAAGTGCTCAGGCCCTTTAAATTTTGTGTATTTGGCCGCACACAAGAGGAAACTTGTGCATGGCCACATGGCTCAGTGGGAACATGGCCTACAACCCTCTCATTCTGACCCCTTGCAGTGTCTGTATTTTCAACACTCCACCATTGGTGGTCGTGCCTTCAGTTGCCTAGGCCCCAGGCTCTGTAATTTCCTCACTAAACCTCTAAGTAACTCTACCTTTCTCCCCTTTTTTAAGATGGTCCCCAAAACAGGTTTCTTCAACCAAGCTTTTGGTCACCAGCTCTGACATCTCGTGACTCGGCGTCAAATTTTGTCTGATAATGCTCCTGTGAAGCACCCTGGGAATTTTGACTAAGCTGAAGGCACAATATAATTGTAAGTTGTTGAAGTCCTGAAGAGTTCCTGGCAAGATCCCCATTCGAACATGCAACATCCTCATTTGGAAGATTGGACACGCCTTTGAGATGTTAACTTGGCTGCTTACTTTGCAGGGTGGATTCAGACACACGGTGGAAACAGACATGGTCTGTGACCAGGTTTGTGGCCATGGTCCTTACCTGATTCAGTCTGGTGAGGTGGGGGAGTGAACAAGAAAGATGCTTCTGAAAGGTCCACTACATAAAAAATTATTCTCTTTATTATCACAGCTACCTCAAGTACAAGATGCTGGGTTGGAATCTTCAAATGTGCAGTTTTGGTCTCTCCCACACTTAACGTGGTTAGTTGAGCCTCACCTTCAACAGTAAAGGCCAACGGAAAATATTCATTTGGCTGGAAAGGTTGGACAGCTTGGGCCTATATCCACGGGCTTTTAGAAGAATGAGAGGTAATCTTTTAGAAACATGCAAGCTCCTCAGGGGACGTGACAGGGTGGATGATAAGAGGATGTTTCCCCTTGTGAGGGAGCCTAGAACCAGGGGACACAGTTTAAAAATAAGGGGTCTCCCATTTAAGACCGAGATTAGGAGAAATGTTTTCTCTCAGAGGGTCGTTAGTCTGTGGAACTCTCTTCTCCAGGGAGCAGCGGAGGCTAAATCATTGAATATATTCAAAGCTGCGTTAGATTTTTAGATCTACAAGGAAGTAAAGGGTTATGGGAGCGGGCAGACCCTGTAAGGGCAGGTAGGTGGAGCTGGGCCACAATCAGATCAGCCATGATCTTCTCCAATGGTGCAGCAGGCTCGAGGGGCAGAATAGCTAACTCCTTCCTGCTCCTAGTTTATGTGTTCCTGTTTTTATGTTCTTGTGCATCCACGGTATTCACAGAGTCCTTTCTAAGCTGTCCTCGAGTATCTTTCAATGGTCTAATACAGTCATTGACGGTCCTTTGACTCTGGAGGAGCTGAAACAGCTTTTTCCCATTGCTGCTGCCACAATAGGCAACTACCCCTCTTGCCAGAAGCCTTTTGGCTGCTCGAAGAGCTCCCTGAGTTTTCTTTAACAGTTCACAACACTTATCTTTGTTTTGCCAGTTATTATGCACTTCTAATTTATAAAAGCATTTTTGTCTCGGTCTTACCCACTGCTATACAATTTGCAAAAACATTATGAACAGTATTTGACAGATCTCGGGGGGGGCGGGGGCGCGGAATCAGCTTGTATCATCTGGCTTCAATCCTTGAATCTGGAGGACTTGGGAGGAAAGGATGCATTTTATTCAATTTCTGTGCATTTTGTTGCCAGCACTGTTAGATCTATTGCTGAATATGACTAAACAGCTTTTTATGCAGAAGATAGCTCTGGGCAGCTGAAAATTTAGCTTTCAGGAGTCACGAAAAGAGCTTCCACCTGGGAGCCAGTCAATCTTTACAGGGAGATCCCCTGTTTAAAATTAAGTTGTAAAACCACTGAGCCGTATTGACTTCAACATAAGAAATAGGAGCAGGAGTAGGCCATTTGGTCCCTCAAGCCTTCACTGCCAGTCAGTATGATCATGGCTGACCTGATGCGGCCTTAAACTTTACATTCCTGTCTGTTCCCCCCCAACCTCGATAACTGTTGACTCCCTTGTCAGTCAAAAATCTGTTGGAAATGGGGCTGCAAGTGATTATGATGAGAGGAGATGCAGACAAGATTCTTATGAAACTAGCTTCTTTGTAGTAGCACCTGCCTGCATTTTTTAAACTGTGTACAAAAGCATCAGATATTCACCTCCCTCCCTCTCTCTCTCTCTCTCTGTGTGCGCCCCCCCTCCGAAGGTTTAGACTCTTGTTAGGGCTGCAGGGCCCAAAAGCCCTAGAGTATCTGCTCCAAGGTGAGAGATGAGGCAAAGCTGCTGTGTTAACAAAGGATGGGTTGACAATGCAACATGGCTGAATCTAATCCTCTACTCAATCAACAACCAGTAGGTCTAGGATAGAGAAAAAAGAAATCAGAATTTTCCAGTCCCAGAAGTCAACCGTAGCATTCCAAGTATTGCCTGGGCTGGAACGAGCTCGCTTGGCACAGACTGTGGATTGGAATTGCATGAGAGTATATTGGGATTGAACTCAACTGCCTTTCTGACACCAAATGCAGAAAGTCATATGTGAAGGACAGCCAGTTGAGTGAGGTACCTGGAGGTAGTCATTCATTAGCTCAACATGGATCATCCTGGCCACAGGTCACATACGCATCTGCGTACGATCATGCACAGGCCCTGCTAGTAAAGCCTTGCATCCAATTGTCTGAGACCCCTTGCCATTGGACCAAGGCCCCGCTTTGTCGAGACTGTTGGGGTGCTATGATCAACTCACTTATTAAAAAAAAAAATCACACACAGGCATCTTCCACTCATTTAAACCTGAAACATTAGGACCCTGATGGACAAACTCAGCAGTGACAGACCTGAGCATTGCACCACCACCATAGTTCGGGACTCAGGCGCCTTGACTTCAACACTGCCTCCCTAAGACAGACACAACGTGCAGGAGAAGGCCAAATGAAGCAACAAGGTGACGAGTAACGTTCATTCAAGAAGGCACCGAGCACATCAAGAGACTTCGTCAGGAACGTGCAGAGGCAAAGTGAAGGCGTCGAAGGGAGTGCACAAACCTTCAAACAACCCTCCGACGCAACTCTTCAAGCATTACCCACCCCACATGTGGCAGGGTCATGCATTGGGCTCGTCAGCCATCTCGAAACCCATCGGACTAGAGTGGAAGCAAGTCATCCTCAATCCTCAGGGTCTGCCTAAGAGAAGACGATGGGTCAGTGCCTTTAGAAAGGAGGGAGTTGAGAAGGGTTGCAAACAACACACAGGGTCTTCACTGAAATCGGCTCAAAGCAACAGATCATTGCTATCCCCGTATCCCATTGCAAAAAGAGTAACCACATCATGAAAGCAGATTCTATCAAGTCACAAAAGACTACGAGCGGATCAACATTTTGCTTGAGGATCAGTGAATTTTCCTCTTCACATCCAAAAACAATGCACATATTTTTGTCCAAACTGCTAAGATATGCTGAAGTGAAATGGTAGAAATCCAGACAGTGGGATTAATAGGGCACATCTGGAGAGGATCAGATGGAGCTGCTGCAACTGCACCACCTGGGCTGAGCACATCTCCAACTAATTCATTTAATAGCTGCTCAAGGAACAAGAGGTCAGCAGCTACTGCAACAGACGACAAGCTACAATGTGCTTCGAGACTTGTAACATGGAACGTGCTGAAAATAAATTAGATCCCCGCAGCACTGATGTTGCATCATTTATGAACCAGCTGCTCCATGTGTAAAGTCAAGTCACATCTAATCCTATATTAAGTGAAAGGGGATAGATGACAGGGAGTGTGGCCCTGAGAGGGGGAAGGCCTGAATCAGCTCATCCTGGCCACCCCCTATAAGTTTCCTCTTTTGTGCAGGACAACAGGACGATGCCATCACGTGTTACACTGAAGTGCCAACATGCTACACTCTAAAGTGGATCATGCATGATTCCCCCCACCTGATCCCTCAGGCATGTTGCTGCCAGGGTTCAGTGATGGAGACCAAATGTTTCAATGGGCAGGTTATGGAGAGGAGACCTACCTTGATCACTTTGACTAACAGAGCCCTGATATTCTGGGGAGAAGATACCCAACCAGATTCAGAAGGCTCCACATGTCCTTTATTTACAGGCTATCGGGTGTTCCAGTTTGACGTTGTCCTTGAACAATCCAAGGTCCAAACACCTCCTAAAGCACAATCATTTCCCCTGTATTACAGCAGTGAGTGCACTTCAAGAGCACCTGACTGGCAGTGAAGCAGTTTGTGCTGTCACGAGGTTGGGAAAGGAACAGGAAATGAATGAGAAAACAAAAGGCAAAAGTGAGACCACACAGTACATCTTTCAGCTCTTCAACTCCCAACCTCTTTCAGGAGTTACTTCTCTTGAACCTCCCTGCTTATGCTTAGCTGGCTGGGGCAAGACTCTTGCCACTCTAGGTGCTCCCATTCCAGGTGCAATTATCTTTAAAGGGGAGGCTCTTAAAAGGGGGCGTAACCTTCCTCTAGGATCAGGACTTTCATCACCTTGTGAATGGCCTAGTAGTCTGCAATCTCCTGCTACAATACATACATAAGCTCACCATGCTGCCTCTTTATCATCAATTTCAGTCATATTGCAACACGACTTACCACCGCCCCCACGCCGTATTGATCTTCCAACCTCATCCTCATGCCCCAGTTGGACTGAAACATTGTGAACTAAACTTGCTGTTTAAAATTCTTGGGAATTCTCTTTCAGATGTCCGCCTTGATTCCAATTCAAGAGGTCACAAATTCATACACACAATCGAAACCAGCACTCCAGCGTAGTACTGAGGGAGTGTTGCATTGTCAGAGGTGCTGTCTTTGGATATGACGTTAAACCAAGGCCCCATCTGCCCTCTCAGGCAGACGTAAAGGATCCCTCAGCATCTTCCAATCAAGAGCTGGAAGCCCTCCCCTATGTCCTCACCACCAGTAAATGACCATCTGGTCATTTACCTAATATCTGCTGCTGGCATGCTGCTGTGCACAAACTGCTTGCTGCATTTGATCTAAATTACAGGAGGTGACTGCACTTCAACACACTTGACTGGCAGTGATGCAGTTTGTTCAATCGTGAGATTAGGAGAGGGAGAGAAAATAAATGAGATAATAAGAGAAAAAAGAATGGAGAAAGAGAAATAAAGAAAGAAAGAAAGAAAGAGAGAGAGAGAGAAAGAGAGAGAGAGAGAATGAGAGCAAGAAAGGGCAGTCAAAAGAGAGTAAAGGACAGAAAAAAGGAGAAAGATGCGAGTGAAGGAGAAAAAGGAGAGGAAAGGACTGCCCTTTTCATGTAATCTTATCACAACTTATTTTAAAAACTGGTTGTTATTCTCCTCACTTGCTTTTTGTTAAGTTTGATAAGGTCAATGCTGGAGGCGAGGCAGAAATTTTTAATTGTTAACACAAATGAGTCCATGAGATGAAGAGTTTGGGGGAAGATAAAGATATAGAAATGGATGAAGAGATGCGGTGAAAGATGGGCACATCTGCAACCAGTAGCCCTTTATATATTAAAAAAATAAGAACTGAATGAAACTCAGTCCTAAATGGTTTCAGTTTGGCTACAGGCATGCGGCTGCTTTGAGCAATGGAACTAAAACAATGAGAGGAGGAGACTTGATCAAAAGAATGAGATAGTATTGCCTGTAGAACAAGAGAATTCAGGATAACTGACCTAAAACTAAAATGAATTGTAATGAGGAATACAAGATCAAAAGGTCTTTTAAATATGCTACATTATGCTACAAGGAAAGCTTTCCAGATAATTCTCACCACACAGAGCAAGTATTTGCATTCAACAGCTCACAGATGACTAATTCAAACAAGACAGAAATATTCAAATACCTAACAGTGCAAGCGCGCACACACAAAAACACGCACCAAAAAAACCACGCACGTGCATGCATATCAAAAACACACGCACCCACCAAAAAGCACGCACACGCACCCCCCCAGGAAACACACACATGCACTCACACACAGCTGTATTTCTTATTAAGAAGTGTACAGAAAGAAATAACTGTTGTACGTGTGCTTTTATGTTTCTGTTTTTGTCCTAGGTGTCAAATTTTGCTTGATAAAACTCCTGTGAGACACCTTGGGAGTTTTTATTATTTTTAAAGTGCAGAACCACAGGGGCTGGAATTTTGCTGGGAAATAGGAGCTGGGTCAGCTTGTGTCAGAAACCCACCTCTTCAACCCCTCCCATGGCACCTTCCCATGCAACCGCAGAAGATGCAACACTTGCCCCTTTACTTCCCCTCTCCTCACCGTCCAAGGGCCCAAACATTCATTTCAAGTGAAGCAGCATTTCACTTGCACTTCCCTCAATTTAGTCTACTACATTCGTTGCTCCCAATGCAGTCTCCTCTACATTGGAGAGACCAAACGCAGACTGGGTGACCGCTTTGCAGAACACCTTCGGTCTGTCCGCAAGCATTACCCAGACCTCCCTGTCGCTTGCCATTTCAACACTCCACCCTGCTCTCATGCCCACATGTCTGTCCTTGGCTTTCTGCATTGTTCCAGTGAAGCTCAACGCAAACTGGAGGAACAGCACCTCATCTTCCGACTAGGCACTTTACAGCCTTCCGGACTGAATATTGAGTTCAACAATTTTAGATCATGAACTCTCTCCTCCATCCCCACCCCCTTTCTGATTTTCCTCCTCCTTTTTGTTTTTTCCAATAATTTATATAGATTTTTCTTTTCCCACCTATTTCCATTATTTTTAAATGTATTTCCATCCATTGTTTTATCTCTACCTTTTAGCCTTTTTCGATTCCTTCACCGCACCCCACCCCCACTAGGGCTATCTGTACCTTGCTTGTCCTGCTTTCTACCCTTAATTAGCACATTCCTTTAGATAATGTCACCACCTTCAACACCTCTTTGTCCTTTTGTCTGTGACATCTTTTGGTTATCTCCACTTATCACTGGCCCTCTATTCAGCTCTTCTTGTTTCCCCCCCACCAAACCAGTTTATATTTCACCCTTTTTCTATTTTCCTTAGTTCTGTTGAAGAGTCATGCGGACTCGAAACATTAACTGTGTTCCTCTCCACAGATGCTGCCAGACCTGCTGAGTTTTTCCAGGTATTTTTGTTTTTGTTTTGGATTTCCAGCATCCGCAGTTTTTTGCTTTTATCCAGTGGGAAACTGACTGAGGTTTAGATTTTTGTGGGAGTGAGCCTTTAATTGATATGGAGACGGTTTTCCTGTCCAATAAATGCTGGTGGGGGCAGGAATAGAGGTGGCTCAGGTGAAGACTCCTTCACGCACCCATGGCAGCCATCACTGAGGCTGTTGGTTGTCCTGAGGGAGAGGGTTTACGCCGCAGCCTACCACTGCGCCACAGGGAAGTGAGATGTTGCAGGGGAGCGGGAGGTCTGGCACCCATGATGGGAAGGAGAGAGGTCCTCTTCTTTGGAGGAGCAAGCCACCTCATTGTGCAGCAGGGGCACCTCTCTGTTCAGCTTCATCTCCCTCCACTTCCAATTCCTCTTCCTCTCTTACCTCCTGCACCTCCCCCGATAAGCTGTCCCCTGCCGGGCCCTCACCATCCCTCAAGGTCCACATCTCTCTAGAGGCCATCAGTCACCTGGATGACGTACCAGCGTGTAGCCACCTGTGCAAAGCTGCTAGTGCTCTGCACTGACAAGGACACAGATGTCTGTGATCCAGTACCAAGAGAGTCACAGTCTCTTTCAGCACTGGTTCTCAGTCATGTACAGGTGGCTTCACCTCTACCTGTAGATCCCGTGCTCAAAGTGGTATCTCCTTTTCCTCTGTGTCCCTGGTCCCTATCCTCTGGCCTCCTGATCCCTGGCGTTCTGCCCTTTCTGTGCAGGCTTCTCCTCATCTCCAATGGCCTCGATTTCTGAGGGTGCAGCACCCATTTCCAACTGCAGCTGTACTGGTGTTCAGATGGAGTCTTACCCACTGCTTCGATGCCCATGCGATGCCAGAGAGTGACAACCTGCTGAGATGGCAAACTTCTTCATTCTGACTCTTTCCTGACCTGTGATGGGCTGCTGCAAATTTAACTTCAAAGGGCCACACTTACCCTTTGAATCTTTTCTGGCCTCTATGACCCAGCTCCACGAGGACCTCACCTCTCTTCATCTGATCGGAGGCAGACAGCTGCAGAGAGCCAGCTGCCCCCAGGGAAACCCAGAAAGTTTGCAGAGGCGGGCTTTTAACAAACCCTTAACGATGTTAATTGGCTTGTTTAGGAGCTTGGTGAGCTCTGAGGCCCATGCTCCCCCAGCCCTCACAAAGACCACTGACGTTGGAAATGCAGGCGGGATGTCTCGCTGCACAGTGTCGCCACAATTTTCATCTGGCTGCCTGCCTCCATTGCGGCCCGAATTGGCCCATCAAAATCTGTCCCCGGGTCTCAGTTTGTCCAGTTGGCCTCTCCCAG
This sequence comes from Cetorhinus maximus, assembly GCF_964194155.1. NCBI lineage: Eukaryota > Metazoa > Chordata > Chondrichthyes > Lamniformes > Cetorhinidae > Cetorhinus > Cetorhinus maximus. The sequence continues at coordinate 90,981,872 of NC_135896.1, forward strand.
CAGAGGTGGGAGGCGCCAGATGGTATCGCCGGCCTCTACACATTAGTAATCTCACCCGAGACAACAGGTCATGGGGTTAAACCACACCACAGGCCTTGAGGACACTTGAGGTCTAAGCCAACACCTGTCGAAACTGTTGCCCTTCATACGTTCCACCTATTCAGGTGAACACAAAAGATTTAATGCCGTTATTCAATGAGACGTTGTGGGAGGTTCTCTCGGTGTCTCCATCATTTTTTATCCCCCAGCTAACACTATAAAAACCATAATCACTTGGACAGCAATGAGCTAAATGACATTTGATTTTCACGGCACAAACTGACTGTCCTGTATGCCACGTCACAAAGACTCCATTTTAAAAGTACTTCATTGGCGCATTGGAACATCCTGATGATATGAGAGGTGCTATGTCAATGCAATTTCATTCTTCCTTGATCAAAAGACTTCTGAAGGTTTTTAAAAAGTTTCAGCCTTGGCTCAATTTAGCCTCAGAGGTTTCTGGGTTTACATTAGGTAAGGGCATTAAGGCTTATGAAACTAAGGCAGGTAAATGGAATCAAGGTGCAGATCAGCTATGATCTAAGTGAATGGCAGCAGAGGCTCGATTGGCTCTAACACTCCCAAGACCCACTCCAGAGACTTCAGGGTAACATCTAGGCTAACACATCAAGTGCAGTACTGAGGGAGTGCTGCACTGTCAGAGGAAATATTAAACCAAGGTGCAGCCAATCTTTGCAGCTGGGTGTAAGAGACTCCATGACACTATTTAAAGAAAAGCAGGGGAGATACCCTCAGGATCCTGGCCAATATTTATCTTCGAATTAACGGCACTAAAATGACAGATTACTTGGTCACTGTCTCATGGCTGTTTGTGGGAGCTTGCTGTGCACACATTAGCTGCTGCATTTCCCTACAACAGCGACTACACTTCAAAAAGCACTTTGTCCTGACATCATGGAAGATGCATTCTAAATGGATGATTTTTTTTCTTTAAAACAGTGAGTGTAACAGGACTAAAGGCTTCACCGACCCAGTGCACCATACATACAAATGAGGAGTAGTTGGCCACTCGGCCCTTCGAGCCTGCTCCTCCTGTCAATAAGATCATGGCTGACCTGATTGTAAGCTCAAATCCGCATTCCTGCCTGTCCCCGATAAGCAAGGGGGTGAAAGGTTATCAAGAATCTATCTAGCTCTGCCTTAAAAATATTAAAAGGCTCTGCTTCCATCACCTTTTGAGGAAGAGAGTTCCAAAGACCCTCGACCCTGAAGAGAAAAAATTTCCCCTCATCTCTGTCCTAAATGGGTGACCCCTTATTTTTAAACAGTGGGCCCTGATACTAGATTCTCCCACAAGAGGAAACATCCTCTCCACACCCACCCTGTCAAGACCCCTCAGGATCATATGAATGTCATCGTGCTGGTTCGCTCCATGCCTTGTGCAGGCTGCTCTCCTGAAGTAACTCATTAGGTTTACGAGGCAGGCCAGGCAATTCCTAGAACTGGTGACAGACTGGAAGACACAGAAGCACAATGGGATTCCCCACTGTTGGAGAAACACAGATCAGTAGGTCTATGCTGTACACGATTGTGCCACGAACTTTGAGAGACCTATGTGTTGGGAGTGAACAACACTCCTGTAATTTGAACAGCTAGTTACAATTGTGGCATCACTGCTAGGAGACAGCTAGGTGTAAGTGACATAGCAACAGTACCAGTCAAACCACTGTCAGTGGAATGTGATAATCACAGTTCCACACAAGTTCACAGCCTTAGCCATTACTACTTTACTCAGATATGTTGAAATGTTACAGGTGTTTTAGAATTGTAGACTTCAATGAATCAACTTTTACTATTTCTTCATTTATACAGTTACTATGTAATAAATAATGCAGAAAGCAAAAAGTATGCCAGTAGGAAGCACTCATTGTCAGACAACTTGATCAAAATCTAAAATCCAGGGTTGATTAGATCCAAACTAACAGACCCATAGGTGTGTGCTTTTCAGGGGCCATAAGAAAGTACAAACAGGTCTCGTCTGACATCCACCCAGACAATGAGAGGGGCCAACAAAATCCCAACAGCATGTAAAACTGTCCCACATACAGAGGTTCACCAGGTAGCCAGGATTATCCTTCAGTCTACTTTGGCAAGCAGGTATTTCAATCTGATGTTTGAGGTATTGAGGAGCAGAGAGCACGGTAACAGGATGGTAAAGTTCACGCAGAATTATCCTTCATGCCATGTATATTATACGAGTAAAATGGTCACTTTGGTTCACATCATAGAGGAGAATTTTCCCCCCGTTGGGCGGGCTGGTCGGGAGCGGGAGCCGGCACGCAGCATATTACCACCCGTGATCGGCTGCGCACCGCCATTTTACGTGGGCAGGCCAATTAAGGCCCACCCAGGCGTGACACACACCCGGTAGCGCTCAGCACCACCTGTGTGGGCGGGGGGAGGAGGGGGAGTCAGGGCCTGCGCTGCTTTGCGAATGTACGCGTAAGAGCGCAGTAATCTCCCTAGAGACACGGAGCTGCCTGAGGGAGATAATATTCAATTTGAAACATCAGAATGAAGAAAGTTAAGCATCATTTGCACATGTCCCCTCATGTGACAGCGCGTCACATGAGCTGGGACATGTTTATCAAATGTTTAAAAAACATTTATTAATTTAATAAGCCCTTCATGAAACCTCACCCCACCCGTGGATGAGGTTCCATGAAAAATGCGAAGGCCGGCTGGGCCCTTCGCCTGTCCCCCGCCAACCTTAAGGTTGGACGGGCAGCCCTGACAATTAGGTTAATTAGTTTATTAATGGCCTTAACAGGCCTTTGACAATTCGGCGAGCGCGCAGCCGACTCCGGTGCACACCCGCCGAACGAAAGATCAGAATGACGTGTGGTGACGTCTGAGCGCACGCCCGGCGTCATCGCGCGCCATTTTACGAGGGGGCCGCCCCCCCCCCCACGCCAAACAGAAAATTCTGGCCATACTTTATTCGTTCACGGGATGCGAGTGTCGCTGGCAAGACCAGCATTTGTTGTCCATCCCTAATTGCCCTTTGAACTGAGTGGCTTGCTAGGCCATTTCAGAGGGCAGTGCAGAGTCAACCACATTGCTGTGGGTCTGGAGTCACATGTAGGCCAGACCAGGTTAGGGTGGCAGATTTCCTTCCCAAAAGGACATTAGTGAACCAGATGGGTTTTAGTGACAATCGATAATAGTTTCCATGGTCACCATTACTGAGACTAGCTTTATATTCCAGACTTATTAACTGAATTTAAATTCCACCGGCTGCTGTGGTGAGATTTGAATCCGTGTCCCCTGGGCATTAGCCTGGGCCTCTGGATTACTAGTCCAGTGACATTACCACAATGTCACCATCTCTCCTACACTCAGCCATAATTACGAGAGGTAGCATGCTAGTAGGGGGAGTGGGAATGTGAGAAGTAGAGAGTTGCATGTGCCTGCACCACTGGCATTATTAAATGGTGTCTAAATGCAGCAGGCTCTGCTACTTACCATGCTGTGGTTGCTCATGGGTCTAAGTTCTGCTACTGGGAGTTAGGTTAGGGTTGGGTAGTGAGCTGGTGAAATGATTCCAGTCTCCATGGATATTAAGCTAAACAAATTCCAGTATAAAATCTGTTTCACTCTTCCGTCTAAACCTGTCGTTAGCTAAACCGAAGTAGGACAGTGCTGGAGTAATGGAAAATATTTTCTCTTCTGAGTCAGGGATAGGATTATGACAAGCACTCCACTGCCTGGGATGATGGGAGTTTTATTCAGGGCAGTAACCACTCTACAGCACTTGTAACAATGGCCCCTCTGTACCTGGATAAAGCTGTAGAAATCTCTGACTTGGCTATCGATCAGGATAGACTGTTCCATTCTTCACATTCTTACCTTCTGCTCCGATGGAAACAAGTTTAACCCCCTTGCTGGCAATAAAATCCAGGGCTTTGTTGACATTCGATATTTTATGTACACGCATCTTCCCTCTTTCTGGTTTGGGCAAGCGTTCACCTGTTCATGGAAAATAAATACGATATTATAATAATGAAATAATTCTCCACCAGGCTTTACCAAAATGGTTAAACTCCTCCTCCTCAGCCCGATTCTTCCCCAAGGCCCATCAATCCAGTACCCAGCAGCATGATTCACGTGAGGGACACCTCCAGAACACACATGTCGAGTTGTGGGTTCCATTTGTCAGCATGAAGCTGGTTTACATGGGACTAGGCTACATGTTCTTCACTCTCCTCCTGCCTTCTTCCTCCCCTTGCCCCTCTCCCTGCAAAGGAATTTTCAAATTCCCTCCCTGACCTCATTCCATTCAGATTTACCTTTGTAATTGCCTCCCTTCCTACAACCCTCCGAGATCTCTGCACCCCCTCCAATTCTAGCCACTTGACCATCTCTGATTTTAATCGCTCCCGCATTGGTGGCCATGCATTCAGCTGTTAAGGCCCCTAAGCTCTGGAATTCTCTCCCTAACCCTTTCTGCCTCTCTACCCCTCTCTGCTCCTTCAAGACATTCCTTAAAACCTACCTCTTTAGCCAAGCTTTTAGTCACCTGACCTAATATTTCGTTATGTGACTCATTATCCAATTTTGCTTCATAACATTGTCAGGTGCCTTACAACGTTTTACGATGTTAAAAGGCACTATATAAATACAAGCTGTTGTTGTACAAGTAGATAACTTTGAATGTTAAACAGAACAATATGCTTTATTGAAGCTACTCCCTATCTGAGCTATGGTCACACCTCTGGCAGCCATTATAAAATCTGGAATTTCACCCGTAGCTCATTAGCCCCCACTCAGATCTCAAAATGACTTTTTCCTCTTGATGTCTCTTGCATGGCCCTGAAGGCCTCTCAGAGGAAGTCCATCATACTTGGGAGTAACACGAGTGAAAAACACTGCGACTCCCCAAAGCCCACAAGCAGCTGCTCCCACTTTTAAACAACATCTCGCCAGAATACTGCACGACAACCGCCTGACAAGAGTCCAGCTACAGAACAAAGGCAGATCTCAGTCTTGAAGCCTCAGCAAGGAAGCTCTCATAATTCCGGGATGCCAACACATGGGTGACAGTGGGGGGTCATAGTTTAGGATGCTCAGGTTAAAGGTTAGAACACTTACATTGATTTACTGGCAACAAACAACAAAAGCACTTCAGAATTTTGTCAAACTATGGTAGAGGCCACTCACCCTTCTTTGACAAGAAGGCACCAGCACGCGATTCCTTCATTACATGCTATTATAAACTCAAACGGCAAGAATTTTAAAAGTACTCTAAGTGCCTCAAAGATATGGTAATATGCTGCAGCTCCTTCACTCTCTGTGCATGAGGGACCGGGATGAGGGGGAAGTTCTTCACGCTGAGGGTGGTGAACCTTTGGAATTCTATGCCCCAGAGGGCTGCGGGATGCTCAGTCATTGAGTACAGTCAAAACTGAGATCAATAGATTTCGATGTATTAGAAACATCAAGAGATAATGCAAGAAAACGGTGAAGCAGGAGATCAGCCATGATCTCACTGAATGGTGGAGTAGGCTAGAGGGGCCGAATGGCCTACTCCTGCTCCTATTTCTTATGTGCTTATGTACATGCTGCTGTCAAGGTCTGAAATAGTTCAGAATGTCCAGCTTGATTTCTTTTCACGTAGGTATATTGTCACGGCTCACAGGGATTAGTGAGCTGTAACATAAAGCTCCACTGTTCCCCGAGCCACAACACATGGGAAAAGTTTGACCAAACCACAAGATTGCCTCAATTCTACTTAACTGTTTTTTAAAAATTCATTCACGGGATGTGGGCTTCGCTGGCTAGACCAGCATTTATTGCCTATCCATAGTTGCCCTTGAGAAGGTGGTGGTGAGCTGCCTCCTTGAATCGCTGCAGTCCATGTGGTGCAGGTACGCCCACAGTGCTGTTAGGGAGGGAGTTCCAGGATTTTGACCCAGCGACAGTGAAGGAACAGTGATATATTTCCAAGTCAGGATGGTGAGTGGCTTGGAGGGGAACTTCCAGGTGGTGGTATTCCCACCTATCTGTTGCTCTTGTCCTTCTAGATGGTAGCGGTCATGTGTTTGGAAGGTGCAGTCGAAGGAGCCTTGGTGAATTCCTGCAGTGCATCTTGTAGATGGTATATACTGCTCCCACTGTGCATCGGTGGTAGAGGAGTGAATGTTTGTGGATGTGGTGCCAATCAAGCGGGTTGCTTTGCCCTGGACGCTGTCAAGCTTCTTGAGTGTTGTGGGAGCTGCACTCATCCAGGCAAGTGGAGAGTATTCCATCACACTCCTGACTTGTGCCTTGTAGATGGTGGACAGGCTTTGGGGAGTCAGGAGTCAGGTTACTCATCACACGATTCCTTGCCTCTGACCTGCTCTTGTAGCCACACTATTTATATGGCTAGTCCAGTTCAGTTTCTGGTCAATGGTAATCCCCAGGATGTTGATAGTGGGGGATTCAGTGATGGTAATGCCATTGAACATCAGGGTTGGCGATGGTTGTGTTCTCTTGTTGAAGATGGTCATGGCTTGTGTGGCGTGAATGTTACCAGTGGGACAGGATATATCCAGGGATGGTGATTTAATTTAACAGAGTACAAGCTCCAGGTTTCTAAACTTAATAAGTAAATAATTGTTTATTGAACAAATTTTCTTTAACCAGTGGCAAAAGAAAGAAATATGAACTGTAACTTCTAACACTATAACTTAAACTCTACTCCCTCCTTAAATCCCTATATACACACACAAGACACATAAGGCACACAAAACATGGGATAAAACAGTTCAATTGAACCAATCCAGAGCACAGGATTCGATGGGTTGATTTTGATTGATGTCTTCCAAATTCCTTTCAGTTCTTTGTTGGTGACATGAGGTGGTCTTCCAGCACTTTCAGTCTTTAGTTCACAGGTTGAGAACTTGCTTTTCAATGTCTCTTACAGTGGTTTTCCCCTTTTCATTTTTACAGGGGTTTCCCCCTTTTCATTTTTACAGGGGTTTCCTCAGAGAGAGAGAGAGAGAGAGAGAGAGCGCAAGTTATAGAGATATGAGGAAAAGAGATTTTAGATGTTTTCTCTTTGCAGGCCAGGAGCTTTGTGCTGCAGTGCTACCACACAAACCCTGGTCACTTGGTCAGGAGCCAATTAAAATGCTGTTGTCAGGCAGCTTCCTCGGTCAAGGACTCCTTTCCGGCACCATCCTGTCTTTCATGGCACACACTGTTCCAGGATTGCAATATATAGCTCTCATCCTGTTCCAGTAGGCACATCTTTCAAGCTGCAGCCATTGTAATTTTAATCCACAATCCAACAGAAATAAAATGATATGTTCTTTATAATATGCATGGGCGTGAACACAGGCACTGAACAATGAACATTAGACAAACCTACCAGAAATAACCTCCAGGAGAAGCATGAGTTTAAGGCCATCTCGAAAATCCTCTTCGATGCTCTCAATCTGTGTGCCTGCCTTGCGGAGATGAGAGTTGCACCAGGCTGTGAAAGTCTGTAAAATATAATTGCAATCTCAGAGTTAGGAAGAAATGTTATTTCCATAGAGAAAGAGACTTACATTTAAGTGGCTTTTGCATTGAAGGATGATAGATGAGAATTGCAATCTGCATTATATTGAATTAGTTTTTTTAAGCAAAGGGACTTTAAAAGAGTCTTGATTTACCATTTGGGAATTCATTATTTTTCTTCACATTATTGAGTTTATTTCTCCCAGTCGCAGATTATCCAAAAAAAAAACACCGCAGCCAGGTCTGTAGGCAAGTTTCAAGTCGAGTCAAGGAGAACTTGCCCTTACAGCTACTCTTAGTTGAAAGTCAGATAATTGAAATTATCTGGTCATTTTCATTCTTAGTATTGAGCTCCCACATTATTATTTACATTGAAGTCAAATTATTGGAGAGTTCACAGTTTTGCGCGCAAAACATATGACCAAGTTGTCAGGAGTAGAATTCTTTGGCTCAGTGTCAATTTTCAACCAATTTTATTTCTGCAAAGCACTTTGGAAGGTTTTCCTATGTCATAGGTGCTATATAAATGCAAGTCGCTTTTGTTGGTTGTGCAGAAGCACCTTTAATGTAATGAATGCCCCAGAACACTTCAGTTTTGGATGATTTGCAAATCGCCTTGGGTAGAACTAAAGTTTCTCCTTGCGGGGGAATCTAGAACTAGGAGGCACAGTTTAAAAATAAGGGGTCTCCCATTTAAAACAAGAGATGGAGGAATTTCTTCTCTCAGAGGGTCACTAAGCGCATGGAATTCTTATCCCCAGAGAGCAGTGGAGGCTGGGTCTTTAAATATATTCAAGGATGAGTTAGACAGATTTTTGATTGACAAAGGAGTCAAGGGTTATAGGGGCGTGGTCAATCTGCTCACAGTCTCTTAAAGGTGTAATACACCTCGGATTACCACAGGGGGACAGGCAGGAAAGTGGAGTTAAGGCCACATCAAATCAGCCATGGCCTTATTGAATGGTGGAGCAGGCCCAAGGGGCTGAATGGCCTGCTCCTGCTCCTATTTCTCATGTTCTTATGAAGGGGCCAGCACTAGAATGTTAGGCTGACTGAGCTCAGAAACGATCAAGTTGTGTGGAGCTGTTTCAACGAGATAAATTCAGAAGCAGGCTCTGTTGAAGAGATGAAAATATATGTGGTTTTGGTGGTAACTGGAATGTACAGTTGGAAACGGAACTTAGAATCAAATAAAAGCCCAAGGCTGTGTACCAACTGGATCAATCTAAGTAAGGCGAAGGTTTGGGTTCTTTGGCCGAAACATAAGAGCGTGGCTTCAGTTATATCGATTCCAAATTGAAGGAAGCTCATGCATGCCCAGAAACTTAATGTGGCCCAGCCAGTGGGACAGTGCTGTTTGATCCAAGAGTGATGGCGACAACAAGAGGGCTCGAGTAGTTGAATGTTGTCAGCGTGTGTGCGCGAAAGTTGGCTCCACTTTACAAAAGGGAACTTGTGGATGAGGGAAAGGGCTTAAGCGTGAACAGCTAGGGGCAAACCCAAGGTCCGCATGTCAATTGTAGAGAACTACACCCCCCACTGATCAACTACATCCCAGCAATCGGACTGGTACCACCCACACACGGCACCTCAATTTAAAAGATCAGTGCTATAAGCTTCTGTTGGCTGAACGAGTGACATTCCACTTTTATTACGTGGGAACAGGAATTTCTAACCAAGTTGTCCATTTTCTCTTGAAACTGGCAAACAAGTCGCACGGGTCTACAATATACCAAAAAGGGCTGCGAAACTTTCTAATCAGGACCACTGATTTACGTTAGCGGAATAAATTAACTTCAGGAGATTGCAGGGCTCTTTAAAAACAAAACGCCATTCCTGGATTCACATTGCAGGGTTCTTTTGTGGAAACAAAAACCCCGGGGCCTTGATCATATTTCAAAACGAGAGCTATTTCAGTGCAACTCCCTAAGTAGCTGGTGATTCTTAACTTGCTAATGGGCAGCCTGCCTTCGCTTGAGGGGCAAGACTGTTTTATTGCTCCTGGATATATATTCTATTTCAGTGCCTCTCCAGACTACACCCTTCCACAATCGCTCCACCTTCAGGCACACAAGAATGTAACTATTAGAGAAGCCAGTCCACCAATTTTCAACCATATATAGAGAAGGTAGGCCCCTTCATACCAAAACACATTGCTTTCTCATTCCTTTGTCATTACTCTATTTCTTTGTAATATAATAGGAGTACCCATCCGGTATTACAAAGCCAGGCCTAATAATAAAACGGCACCGTCAATATAAACTAATTCTTTAGAAAGCGAGCCAATTGGTTTTATCTTTCAGGACAAAGTGGCTGCATTATCAAAGTCTCTCAGCTGTTCAAAGCTTTTAGCACACACCACTTTCTGTTATCTGTTTAAAAAGGTTGCTGGACACCAACTTCCTCTTCCCAATTCGAAGACAAAAAAAAGGCACGGGGGTCCAGTTAATTGCCGTCAATGAGTAGGCTCCCGATCTTTAACTCCTTCGTAACTCAATAACTATAATTCACTTTACTTCGGTCTCTACAAAACTTCCAGAAAATAGATGCCTACTCTTAATATTTTTTATTCTTTTCCGGTGGAGCTATTTCCATTTGTCAGTTTTTCTCCTCATCGAGAGATTACTAGGACTTGTTCCATGGGTGCTGGTTTCCCTTTGGTGTTTGTCAGAAGGCTATTTGGCTACAGAGCCATCACACCTGACCTCCATATCTATCAATGTGCACTTTTTCAGCAAAGACGTCCAGATAGTGGCCAACATAGAGGATCCTGGACTATTTTTCCCATCCAAATCTGGGAGCAGAGAATCCAATTGTTGAGAGCAGCTAAACTCCTTTATCACTGAATTAAAACTGACTGAACAGTCAGTTGTAAGCTTCACCTTACAATGATGGAAAATTAACATACAACAACTTGCAACTCTATAGCGCCTTTAAATTAATAAAATGTTCCAAGGTGTTTTACAGGAACAATATGGAATGAAATATTGATATTGAGCAAAGATGACCAAAAAGCCTGGTCAAAGAGGTAGGTTTAAAGGGGCATCTCGAAGGAGGGATGAGAGATAGGGAGAGGTGGACAGATATAGGGAGAGAAATCCAGAGCCTATGGCCTAGGCATGATCACCAACGGTAGAGTGATTAAAATCAGGAACGCTCAAGGAGGCCAGAATAGGCAGAGTGCAAAGATCTAGATAGATTGTAGGAAATTACAGATGTAGGGAGGCGCAGGGTCATGGAGGGATTTGAAAGCAAAGACAAGAGTTTTAAAAATCGAGCCATTGCTCGACAGGGAGCCAGCGCAGATCAGCGAGCAGGACGTGGTGCAAGCTAGAACATGGAAAGCAGAGTGCTGAATGACCTAAAGCTTGCGGAGGTTAGAATGTGGGAGACCAGCCAGAGATGCACTGGAGGAGTCAAGTCTAGAGATGGGAGAAGCATGGATGAGGGTTTCAGCAGCAGGTGAGCCTAGGCAAACACAAACTCGGGCAAAGTTAGGGAGGTGGAAGTAGTTGGTCTTTGTGATGATGCGCCTGTGTGGTGGGAAGCACATAATGGATCACATATAAAACACTAGAGATTGTGATTAGTCTGCTTCAGCCTCATAGGGTTTCCATGGAGATGAACTGATTCAGTGGCTAAGGAACAGAGTGTGTGATGGGGACCGAAGATGGTGGCTTCAGTCTTCCCAATGTTCAGCTGAAGGAAGTTTCTGCTCATCCAGTACAGGATGTTGGGACAAGCAGGCTGATAATTTAGAGGCAGATGAGGAGTCAAGAGAGTGTGTGGTGAGGTGGAACATACGTGTGGAAACTGATGTCATGATTTTGAATGTGGAATTCTGGAACTTGCACCACCAAAAAGGCTATTGATGCCGCTGGGTCAATCGAAATTTTCAAGACGGAGATCGATAGAGTTTTGTTGGATAATAGTGTTAAGGGACAGGGAACAAAGGTGAATAAATACAGCTGAGATACAGATCAGCCATTATCTAACGCGAACAGGCTTGAAGGGGTGAACGGCCTCCTTCTGAGCTGTACTATTTTACACTTCTATGAAGGGTTTACTGCACAGGATGTTCACTTTCACACATATATGTCATCAGCCATAACTCACCGTTAACAGGAAGCCTCATTAGATTGCAGATGTGAAGTACTTTGAGGTTTTCTACCTCAGTGATGGGAAAAATAAAACATTATGAACACCACACTGCAACATAACTGAAGCGTGACAAAGGAACGACAGGGAGGTCAGGTTTCAAACTGAAACGCCTTCAACTGGAAGTGCAAACCGACACAAGTCAGGGTTCTCATTTATATTAATAATTAATGCTCCAGTGATCTTTTCGCTTTTGAAGCCCTACAAATTATAGCACTTGGTGCCACTGAAATGCAGGGTGAAAAGCAGACAAACCCATGGCTGTCGAAAGCTGAGAGAACGCTGGAGTTGGAATACGACACAAAGACAGTGGGAACATCAGGTCACAGACCCTCAGAAAATAATCGGCACGTTTTTGCCAGATCGCAGAGCAAAGCAAGGTCAGAGAGCAGGAAGTAAATTTTATGGACAAAGGTGAGATTGGAGATGTCACAAGGGCAGATGGGGGAAAAAAAATTAAAAATTGCAGATTTAGGGTGGGGTAAAGACAGCTCAGCAGACAATATTGTTTTCGGTGACAAAAGTTCCTCAGGCTTGCTGGAGATGAAGGTGAAAGTGTGGATGCAGTGGGTTAAGGAGATAGTTGCTGGTGATTATCATATTTGGCGAGGGATTTGGCGTGGCCTTGCCTGTGATAGAGATTTTGGGAGCTATTGCTGCCACAGTAAGTGGCTCAGTGACTGGGTGACCATGAGTATGGGTGGCGGAGTTATATGGAAGGAGACATTTATGAGATGGCAGGTTGGCAGTGCGTTCAGAGAGAGCAAAAAGGCTTAATATGAAGACTCTCATGACCCGGGTGGGGTGGGGGAGGGGGGAGAAGTCACTCAGTGCAGTAGCTGAGGGAGGAAAGAAGGGAGGAAATCTTAGGTAGAAACTTGGTTTGGGGCTTGAAGGAGGGCAGGAGTGAATGAGGATTTTGAAGGCGAGGCGATACATTGAAGGTAGGCGATTGTCCAGGGAGTCTTTCATCCTGATGGAATATGACCCGTAAGTGGTCAGGCCTACTTATTAACTTCCAAGGGCAAATCTATGCCAAATTTTAATGGTTAACAAGTCAGATGTTGGATAAATTTGCGGTTGAAAAGGAAACTTGGACTTGGACTCACATTTCCAATAGAAGGAAGAAATTTCACCAGCTCAGGTTTGTCTTGAGATTAATGGGAAACTCTTAACACTGGCCTGTAAGAAGTAGACCAAGGCCACTCCAGGAAAGACTTTACAAACATGATTGTGTGACTAATACAAGGAACAATTAAAACGAGCCCAAGTATGTTCAAATGCAGCAAGAATTTAATTCTTTTCTGCATATCACTTAATTGATATGGGCATCACGGCTGAACATTAATTGCTCATCCTTAGTTGCCCCACAAAGTGCTCGAGTGTTAGCCATGGCTCAGTTGGTCGCACTCTCATCTGAGTCACAAATTTGTGGTTTTAAGCCTCATTCTAGGCCTTGAGCACAAAAATCAATGCTGACGATGTAATGCTGTACTGAGGGAGTGCTGCACTGTTGGAGTGCTATCTTTCCGATGAGATGGTAAACAATCTCATCTGTCCTCTGAGGTGAACAGAAAAGGTCACATGGCACTATTTTGAAGAAGAGCGGGGGCGGGGGGGGGTCAGGGCTTATCACCAGCGTCCTGGTCATTATTTATCCCTCAATTAGCAACACAAACAAATAATTATCTGGCCATTATCACATTGCTGTTTGTGGGAGCTTGCTGTGCACAAACTGGCTGTCACACATCAAACGTTACAGCAGTGACTATACTTCAAAGGTACTTTATTGGCTGTAAAGCACTATGGGAGGTTCGGTGGTCATGAAATGCGCTCTATAAATGCAACTCTTACTTTTCTACAAGCTGCTCTTATTGCTGTGCAAGCTATACATTTTCTAGCCGGCTTCCTGTGGGCCCAGTTTGTGTTGTCAATAGTTAAGATGCACTGCGCCCAGGGAAGCAAAGATACACCTGAGGAGCGTGAGCCCAGGTCCCCAAACTTGTGATCAGTGCTGAAATTAAAATCCCCCGAATTGGGTACGTTCCCAGATGCACTGTGGCTCATGAACTCGACCTGTGCTGCCAAGGTTCGGGTTGAGCTGACAGAATTCTGCACAAAACACTAATATCTCTCATATTTGGAATTCATGCAGTCTTCTCCTTGGAGCATTGTAGTTACTCGATTATTTCATTTTGTACGAAAGACCACGCACAAGAATTCTCTGCAAACCCCGACTCCAGAATGCAGGCAATTGTCTATATTTTCAAAAAGTATATCAGCATTGATAGGAAGTGAAGAGCCGAAGGGAGGCAAGCAGAACAATTAAGTTTTGATGATTGCAATCACAAATAATAATAAAAATATCAGCTTGACAGCTTTACAACTGTCTCTAGATATTTAATGCAGTATATATTGTTACTTTTCCATTTCCTGGATGCAGGATAAATAGGTGAAATCATCAGGAATCTTGAAGGGGCAGAAGTAAAAGGGAAACTAAAATATTTACTGCCTTGTGTGACTCTGAACCACGTTACTGAATTGTCTATAAACGCTCCACACAATAAATTAGCTTTCTTCCGGAGTGCAGCGGCTCACTTTAGGCTGTTGACGGAACTGCATTTGTTAGCAAGAGTCAGGATCAGCTCTGAACAGCTGCCAATTGCTGCATTCAAGCTCCCCATTCGGGGCAGAGTCCGAATCCCCAGAGTCCACTTACACGGGAGAAGCTTGGCTTCACATCAACACTGCAGTTGGTTTTCCAAGTGCTCGCCTGGAGTGTGGGTGTTGCCCATGATTGCTTTGAATATGCACCAACAGGTGAGGCACCTTGCCACAGGCAAGGAGTTAGAAACTCTACCCTGGAATGTAACGGCAGCCTGAATCCAGCCCAACTTCATCAGAGACTGAAACTTGGCAGGAGGGAGTCTTACTTCACTTCGTTTTAGAGTCTGTTTGAGCTGAACAACCGATTTCCATGAGAGAATGTTTAACGTTCAAGCTACACAACCTTAACAACAAGAAGCCCTCAATTGCATTTCTCTCTTTAAACTCTAAATTGCCTTTTCAATCTTCAGAAAATAAGCTAGAGCACAAATTCAGAACCGAATTGAACAGTGTGATGTTACCAGGGATGAGGGACTTCAGTTACGAGTAGTGGGGGCAGGAGAGGAGAGGGTTGGGGGTAGGAGAGGAGAGAGTTGGGAGGGAGGGGTGGTTGGTTGGAAAAGTTAGGGCTGCTTTTCAATGGAACAATGACAATTAAGAAGTGACCTAATGGAGGTTTCCAAGATTATGAGCGGTTCTGATAGTTAAAACAGGAAACACTCTTCTCTCTGGAGACTGGGTCAACAACCAAAGACCACTGATTCAAAATCATTGGCGTTAGATCTAAAAGGGGAATTTTTTCACTCCAGAGTTGTCAAGATCTGGAACTGAAAAAATGGCGGAAGCCAATTCCATGAATAATTTTAAAAGGCATTTGGCAGACACTCTTGAAGATGAGGAACTTATAGTGCTGTGGATAAAAAGCGAGAGTATGGGACTCAACATGACTATTCTTTCAAATAGCCAGCACAGGCATGATGGATGAATGGACTGCCTCTGTGCTGTAGTTTTCTATCATTCCATGAATATCTTCGGCAACATATCAGGTTAAAGAATTTTGTAACACTTCCAGAGCTGTACCTGATGTATAATGAGGTGTTTGGTTAGTTTGTCAGATAAATTAATAGATTTGTAGTCACAAAAGGATCATTAAGCTTTTGGGTTGATTGAGCAACAGTATGTTGGAAAGGCACAATAAGATTATCTTTAATACTGTATCCTGTAAAATTAAACAGATGTGGATACATATATACTGTAACTTCATTGAAAGGCTTTGCAGCTAAAGTGAAGACGCAGAATAAGTCTAAACTCAAGATCTGACCCTAAAGAGAAGCAATGGGAGACTCTCAGCAAAGGTGGCCTCACACCATTTGGGTTTGACACTGCATGAAGTATAACTCCAAGATAATGTTAAACTGAAATTAAAAAGTGCTCAGGAGATTCACTCTAAAACCACTTGGAGTTCACAAGAATTAAGAACACAAGAAATAGAAGCAGGAGTAGGCCATTTTGCCCCTCGATCCTGCTCTGCATTCAATAATTTCACGATTGTGGCCTTAACTCTGCTTTCCTGCCTGCCCCATATAAACCTCAACTCCCTTATAGATCAAATATAAGGCTAAGTTAGACAGACCTAGCCTTGAATATATTCACTGACTCAGCTTCCGCTGTTCTCGAGGCAGAGAGTTCCAAAGAGCGAAGAAATTCCTCCTCACTTCTGTCTTAAATGCAAGACCCCTTATTTTTAAACAGTTCCAGATTCCCCGATGAGGCGAAACATCCTCTCACCATCCACCCTATCAAGCCCCCTTCAGAATCTTATGTTTCAATAAGGTCACCTCTCATTCTTCTAACTCCATTGAGTACAGGCCCAGCCTGTCAACTTTTCCTTATAAGGCAACCCCTTCATCCCAGGAATCAACCTGGTGAGCCTTCTCTGGACTGCCTTCAATGCAAGTATATCTCTCCTTAAATAAGTAGACCAAACCTGTACACAGTACTCTAGGTGTGTTCTCACCAATGCTCTGTACAGTTGTAGCCAGGCTTACTTACTTATATACTCTTTCCCCCTTGCAATAAAGGTTAATATTTGCCTTCCTTTTTACTTGCTGTACCTGCATGCTAACTTTTGTGATTCATTTTTTTGTTGTTAATAATGCTTTTTACTCTTTGCCGAGATCAAAATGGTTGCAGAGTAAATGAATCAGATCCAGACTTCTCCAGCCAATTCTAAGCTGTGGTCAAGGGTAATCAATGAAGGAACCACTGCAGAAGGATGTGAATAGGCAACGGATGGAATAAGAGCAAGGGGGGAAATAACCACTTCCTTATCTCTGCCTGAACTATGCACTTAACCTCTCAGATTCAATAAAGCACAATTCAGGGTTACTAGCAACATGTTAAAATGTTAGAAATGTTGTCAAATCCATGCACCTCTTTAATAAATTGTTCAGATGGCCTCAGATATTCTAACAACTTCACCATTTGTTTTCACAATTCCTTTCACATATTTTAGATTTTGGGTTCATTGTGTTGCATAACATCGCAATTTTGGAAAAAAGGGTATATTCTGCTGAACTCAAGTTTTCTTGATGCATAAAATCTTTTAATGTCACAAATTCAGGTGTCGCGGTGTTACTTGCACTACAATTCAAATAACTGGATAATTCACCTCTTTTGCACAAGAAACAAGTAGATGGGCATCCTATTAAAAATCAAAATTAGACATGCTTTTGGTTGCCTTAGGTTGTAATATAAGTCCACTTGGAATAAAGAGTAGATATAGAAATAAACAAAACAAACACTGTGCTCATAAAATCCTCGAAAATGGTCTTTCAATCCTGAACTGTAAGTTCTGAGGTGAGTACCAAACACATTAGAACCTAGACTCAGTGGATTGAGCCAGAGTTAGAGACTAGATGGTTGCAGAGTAAATAAATCAGACCGAGACTTCTCCAGCCAATTCTAAGCTGTGGTCAAGGGTAATCAATGAAGGAACCACTGCAGAAAGATGTGAATAGGCAACGGATGGAATAAGAGCAAGGGGGGAAATAACCACTTCCTTATCTCTGCCTGAACTATGCACTTAACCTCTCAGATTCAATAAAGCACAATTCAGGTTACTAGCAACATGTTAAAATGTTAGAAATGTTGTCAAATCCATGCATCTCTTTAATAAATTTGGCAATGGCCCAAAGTAGCGTTGAGGCTAATGGCCCTCATCATTTATAAGCAAATTGGGTACCAACTTCTGATAAACACAGGTGCACAGTTAAATAATCCCAAAGTTGCTGTCTGAGATGCGCCACTCCATTGTAAACTGCATGAAAATGGCATCTCACCATCTGGATTGCACTGTGAGAAGTTTAAGTACTGACGTCGTAAATATGGACTAAACTTGCAAGTTAGGGTTTTTCCATTTCAGTTTAAGCATCCTTTTAACAGCATGATAAATCTTGATCACTATCAAATAACCGCTGTAGCATTTACATTGAATTTTATAAATTTGGAATTTCATTCTTTCATCTTTTGGTTTTTGCTCGAGTTTAAAAGTAACTGTTTTTTTTACATTTTATCTTCTTTTCCCCTCCCTCTCTTTCTTAATCCACTTTGTTTTTCTCTTTTTATTTCACTTTCCCTACCTGATTTGACATCGAATTCAATATTCTAACTTACACTTCTGGGGTAATTGGTGGTACCACTGGGGGAGTCCTTTGTTCCTCCAAGAGCCAAAAGTTACAACAATCTCTGGGCTACGGTATACCTTACTCTTTCGATTGAGAGCTTATTTACCTCAGCTCCTCAAAAAAAAAATAGCCAGTGAAAGCAGAGAAGGGTTTTATTCCCATTTTCCCCCTTTATCCATCTGACCAGAGAAACTAGGAGTAAAATACAAATCCATAGCAACAGCCATCTGGCATTCCTTCCCATTCCTGCAGGAACCTGCTCGAGGAATGTCAGCCGGCTATTTTCGAGGTACCATAACTAACCCTAATCCCCCACACACATGCACGCACACAGCCTGGGATACTGGGGCCAACTACAACACCGTAAAACGAAGGCCCGAACCAAACTCCTTCCTGATTTAAGAACATAAGAAATAGGAACAGGAGTAGACCATTCTGCCCCTCGAGCCTGCTCCGCCATTCAATAAGATCATGGCTGCTCTTCTTGTGTTTCGATTTCCACATTCCCATCTAACCCCGAAAACCTTCAATTCCCATGCCTAACAAGAATCTATCTACCGCTGCCTTAAAAATATTCAATGGCCCCGCCTCCACCACCTTCTGAGGCAGAGAATTCCAAAGTCGCACAACCCTCAGAAAAAAATTCTCCTCATCTCTGTTGTAAAAGGGTGACCCCTAATTTTAAAACAGTGCCCCCTATTTCTGGGCTCACTCACAAGAGGAAACATCCTTTCAACGTCCACCTTGTCAAGGCCATCCAGGATCTTGTACACTTCAATCAAATCACCCCTTACTCTTCTAAACTCCAGTGGAAACAAGCCCAGTCTGTCCAACCTTCCCTCGTAAGTCAACCCACTCGTTCCAGGTATCAATCTAGTAAACCTCCTTTGAACCGCCTCCAATGCATTTACATCCTTCCTTAAATAAGGAGACCAAAGCTGCACACAGTATTCAAGGTGCGGTCTCACCAATGCCCTGTATAACTGAAGCATAACATCCTTACTTTTATCAATTCCTCTCATAATAAAGGATAGCATTCCATTAGCCTTATTAATTACTTGCTGTACCTGCAAGCTAACCTTTTGTGACTCATATACTGGAACACCTAGATCCCTCTGCGCCTCAGAATTATGCAGCCATTCCCCATTTACGTAATACTCCGCTTTTTTGTTCTTCCTGCCAAAGCGAACAACTTCACATTTTCCCACATTGAACTCCATTTGCCAGATCTTTGTTCACTCATTCAACCTATCTATATCCATCTGCAACCTCCTCATGTCCTCTTCACAACATACTTTCCTACCTATCTTTGCTACCACGTCTTCACTCCCCTCATCTAAGTCATTGATGTAAATCATAAAAAGTTGAAGCCCCAGTACAGACCCCTGTGGGACGCCACTTGTTACATCCTGCCAATCAGAAAAAGACTCATTTATGCATACTCTCTGCTTTCTGCCAGCCAGCCAATCTTCTATCCATGCTAATATGTTACCCACTACACCATGCACTTTTATTTTCCGTAATAATCTTTGATGTGGCACCTTATCAAATGCCTTCTGGATATCCAAGTACAGTACATCTACAGGCTTCCCTTTATCCACTGTGCATGTTACTCCTTCGAAAAACTCCAATAAATTGGTTAAACATGATTTTCCTTTCACAAAAACCATGCTGACTCTTCCCAATTGCCTTGAGCTCTTCTAAGTGCCCAGCTATAACCTCCTTAATGATCGATTCTAATAACTTCACCACGACAGACGTCAAGATAACTGGCCTATAGTTTCCGGTTTTCTGCCTCCCTCCCTTCATGTTAGAGGGGTTATATTTGTGACCTTCCAATCTGATGGAACCTTTCCAGAATCTAGTGAATTTTGGAAAATTAACACCAGCGCATCGACTACCTCATTAGCCACCTCTTTTAAGACCCTAGGATATAGCCCATCAGGACCCGGAGACTTGCCAGCCTGCAGCTCCATCAATTTGCTCGGTACCATTTCCCTAGTGATTTCAGTTTCACCAAGTTCTTTTCTCCTGTTCACCTCCAGATTTGCAGCTATTACTGGAATGCTTTTGTATCCTCTATAGTGAACACAGAAGCAAAATATTTGTTCATTTCTTCCCCCATTTCCTTATTATCTACTATTAACTCCCCACTGTCACTCTCTAGAGGACCAACACTTACTTTACTTTTTTCCTTGTTAAATACCTGCAGAAATTCTTGCTATCTGTTTTTACATTTCTAGCTAGCTTCCTCTCATAACCTAATTTCTCTCTCCTGATTAACCTTTTTGTCATTCTCTGCTGTTCTATATATTCTGTCCAATCATCTGTCCTGCCACTCATCTTTCTGGAATTGTATGCTTCTTCCTTAAGTTTGATGCTTTCCTTAACATCTCTAGTTAATCATGGATGGTGGGTCCTCCCCTTAGTATTTTTCTTTATAGTAGGAATTCATTTATTCTGAATACTCTGAAATATCCCCTTAAATGTCTGCCACTGCTTCTCTATTGATCTATCCTCTAGCCTAGTTTCCCAGTTCATTTCAGCTCGCTCAGCTTTCATCCCCACATAGTTGCCCTAGTTTAAGTTTAAGATACTAGCCTTAGACCCACTCTTCTCCCTTTCAAGCTGGATATAAAATTCAATCATATTGTGGTCGCTGCTACCTAGGGGTGCCTTTACTCTGAGGTCATTCATTAATCCTGTCACGTTACACAATACCAAATCTACTATAACCTGCTCTCTGGTTTGTTCCAGAACATGCTGCTCTAAGAAACTATCTCAAAAGCATTTTAAGAACTCCTCGCAGGCAACTACTGCCAATCTGATTTTTCCAGTTTATGTGTAGATTAAAAACACCTATGATTATTGCTGTCCCTTTATCGCAAGCACACAATATTTTCTCTTGAAAACTTTGTCCTACACTGTAGCTATTGTTAGGGGGCCTGTAGACCACTCCCACGAATGACTTTTTCTCCTCTACTATTCTTCATCTCCACCCAAACCGATTCTACATCCTGATCTCCTGAACCAAGGTCATCTCTAACTATTGCACCAATGCCCTCTTTGCCCTGAAGTGCCATCCCTCCACCTTTACCTAGCTTCCTAGTCTGCTCGAATGTCAAGTAATGTACCCTTCAATATTAAGGACCCAATCTTTGTCATCCTGCAGCCACGTCTCCATAATTGCTATCAGATCATATTTATTTACTTCAATGCGGGCCATCAATTCATTTACTGTGTTATGAGTGCTACGTGCATTCAGATAGAGAGCCTTCAGTTTTGTCTTTTTGTTACCTTTGTAACATCGAGCCTTGACTGTCGATGTATTCTTAGGTTTTTTCTGTCCGTCCGTTCCTGCCATTCTCTGACCCTCATTTCTCATGTTAATATTTTGCTCTCCTGTCTTGACTCTTACACCTTGAATTGCTACCTCTACCCAAGCTTGATCCCTCACCCCTCTTGTTTAGTTTAAAGCCCTCTCTACTTCCCTAGTTATGCGATTTGCGAGGACACTCATTCCAGCACGGTACAGGTGTAAACCGTCCCAACAGTACAACCCCCACTTTCCCCAGTATTGATGCCAGTGCCCCACAACCCAGAACCCACTTTACCCACACCAGTCTTTGAGCCATGCATTCGTCTCTCTAATCTTATTTGCTCTATGCCAATTTGCATGTGGCTCAGGTAATAATCCAGAGATTATTACCTTTAAGGTTCTGCTTCTTTATTTGGTACCTAGCTCCTCATACTGACTTTGCAGAGCCACTTTCCTAGTTCTACCTATGTCACTGGCACCTACATGGACCACGACGACAACTGGATCCTACCCCTCTCATTGCAAGTTCCTCTCCAGCCCTGAGCAGATGTCCCGAACCCTAGCACCGGGCAGGCAGCATAGCTATCTGGACTCTTGCTCTTTGTTGCAGAGAACAATGTCAATCCCCCTCACTATACTATCCCCTACTACCACTACATTCCTTTTTGCTCCCCCCGCTTGAATGGCTTCCTGTACCACAGTGCCATGGCCAGCCAGCTGATCCATCTTGCAGACTTCGCTTTCACCCACACAGAATGTGAGCACCTCAAACCTGTTTGACAATTGCAAAGCCTGAGGCTCCTCCCCTACTGTCTGCTCGGTCCCATTACCCTGCCTCACTGACAGTCACATCGTCCTGTCCCTCACTGCTGACCAAAACAGACCCTATTCTGAGAGGTGTGACTGTCTCCTGGAACATAGTATCCAGGTATTTCTCCTCCCTTATGTTGCACAGTGTCTGCATTTCAGCTTCCAGATCAATAATCTTGGTCCGGAATTCCTCAAGCTGCTTACACTTCCTGCAGACGTGTTTGTCATGGATCGCCTTGGCGTCCAAAAGCACCCACATTCCACAGCTGCAACATAACACCTGCCCTACCATTCTAACTTAAGTTTTAGTTAATTTACTCTAATTACTTTCTTCCTATGTATGCTATAATCTACTGTGTTTATTGAATGCTAGTCCCACTGACAACTAAAGGTTGCTTCTTAACAACAAGGTTTTTAGCCACGTCTAACAAACAATGTGTTTTAGGTATTTGTTTAAATTACTTTACTTCTATTGCTTTTTTATCTTTATTGTTTGATTTTAATTTTAAAGTTTTGAAATTTTGATTTATTATTTTAAAGTTTTAGTTCTTTTTATTTATAGATCCACCTTAACTCACCTATCCTAGGCTGGCTTCTCACACACTGACCCTTAGACTGAGCACTTCCCAGCCAATCAACTTACTGGCTTCCTGTGATGTCACAGTTGTTTTTTTTTCCCTTTTTCTGGGACTACAGCTTCCCTGCAGCTAAAACACTGAAACAGCGCGCTGCTCAGCTCCCAACTCTCTCCCGCAGGTCTGCTCCGTTCTGCTCTGACTCACAGCAAGGTACCCAAACTGAAGTCCCCGCCGCTCTCCTCGCCCTTTTAAAACTGAAGTCGCTCCCGCTCTCCATGTCCTTTTCAAACTGAAATTTCTCCTGCTCTCCACGTCCTTTTCAAACTGGACTCACCGCCGCTCTCCGCATCCTTTTCAAACTGAAGTCCCCGCTGCTCTCCATGTCCTTTTTAAACTGAAATCTCTCCCGCTATCCGCGTGCTTTTCAAACTCTGTATGTATAGCTTGGTGTCAGAACTTACCTGGCAAAACAGGATTCTTCTTTTGCACTCGTTCACACTGATGATTTACTTAGGTACAATATCACTTTATATTAGAGCAAGATAATCTTTGTTAACAAAAATATTAGAATTCTTAGCTACTCTGCCACAGAAAGCAGGAGAGCCAGGCAATTTACTCCCAGTGTTCCGAGAGCACCTTCACACTGTCGGAGCGTCCTTGGTCAATGATGTCCAATTTTCCCACTATTGATGGTATTCTGTAAAAGGACCAGGCAGTACTGGAAACCCACACTGTTACGAGCTGTTCTTGGTCTCCACTTAAAACTGAACCATGGAACCATAGAAAAGTTACAGCACAGGTGGTCATTCGGCCCATCTTGACCATGCCAGCCCGAGGACACCCAGGTGCCCTTTCTAATCCCACCTTCCTGCACCCGGCCCATAGCCCTGCAGCTTACAGCACTTAAGGTGCAGATCCAGGTACTTTTTAAAAGAGTTGAGAGTTTCTGCCTCTACCTCCAACTTGGGCAGCGAATTCCAGACACCCACTACCCTCTGTGTAAAAAAACTTCTTCCTCATGTCCCCCCTACACTTTCTGCCACTTATCTTGAATCTATGTCCCCTGGTTCTAGAATTCTCCATCAAGGGAAACAATTTTATCCTGTCCACTCTATCTATTCTCCTCATAATTTTGTACACCTCAATCAAGTCACCTCTCAGCCTTCTTTGTTCCAGGGAAAATAACCCCAACCTATCCAATCCCGTTTACCAATGAGAATCTAGGGGGCTGTAGCTTCTTGTACAGCAGCAGCAGCTGAAGTAAATAGGGCAGAGCAGTGTGCGAAGGGTTGCTAGTCTTTGCTTGAGTGCCTCTTCTCTGGCACTCTTTGCTTTTAAAAAAAAAAGGGTTAATACTGCTTCGTAGCTCAATCACCAGGATATGCAATATGACTCATCCGCTCATCACCCCATGCTTCACTGTACAGCTTCTCACGTGACCCTGGCTTGATCAAGAACTATTCTCAAGGAAATAAAGGATTTGACTGCACTTCCTGCACGACAGTATACACACATTACATTCAGGGTTAGATCCCCTCCCAAGCTCCCTGTCGGGAAAAGGAAATCTTGAATCATATTTTGCTTCTTCTCAGTTTCCATTTGAACACAAACATTTTGGAGGTGTCTTTGCCGTGTTCATTCTGGCTGACTAAGTCTCAACTCAGCCGCTTGGTACATTAAATACTTCACAGCATATTTGAAGGAAACCATCCCAATGTTTTGCAGGACAAATTCAGAAGCATCTTCCAAATAGTGAACAAAATCAATGTGAACTTATAAGGGTAAATTTCCACATCCTTTAGGTATTTGAATATCTCTCGCATGGATACCTACTCCAAAAAAGGCAGGCGATGCAAATATAACCGACAGTTTCACCAGCCTACAACTATAATTAACAGAGGTGCACACACAGCCTCTACACGCCATGAAGAGTTTAGAGTTCACGTGGTAACATGACTCTGTTAGCTCATCTGCAGCATTCCTCATGCTAAAACAGGGATTGGCCTCTGAGGATCTTTACAATGACAAACGAAAAGCCCAAATACCCAGCTAGTCGGAACCAACAGAAATTTTTACCTTTGACCATCAGAGGCTATTTTAACATCCTGTTTCAAAGCTTTATAAGAAACTGATAGCAATAACTGCTGAGGCAACCCATCATTAGACACTGTGGCCCCACAAGCCCACTGCGTGACCAGAACCAGCAAGGATTCACCTCAAAAAGGCTGCAAAACATATACCACAACGTAAATACTCGAGGGTCAATATGCTTTCAAAAGGCAGAACAATGACCTTTTGACTCTGCTCCTATTCCCTGTCCTCTCTAACGCAAATCAAGCACGACAGAGACCGAATAAATCCAGTTCAGAAAAGTCAAGAACGTTCTACAGACCGAGGAGCTTAAAAGAAGCTCTTTTTAGGAGAGGAGCTATATTTTTTTTTAAAATGGAACTTTGCTTTTTCTTACATCAGAGATTGGGGTTCAAATTCAGCCCAAGCTGGCAATACTCAAGTATACTCTCCTTTTTTAATAGGAATAGTCCTAGATTGTAAGTGTTTATTTTTTTCAGGGGAGAGCGCAAATGCAATCCCCCATTACCACAAAGCTTGCAGTAGAGTACCCCGCATTTGGGGACATCGCAGGTGTCGGCACACCCAGGGTGCAATGGGATAGCCTCAGCCTGGAAGCACAACCTTCATGATCATTTTTGCTTAACTGGCAGGGGAGAAACAGAGTTCCAAATGCACACTAGCTGCAATTAGATCCTAAATTGGTACATCTCAGATTAATTGAGAGCAAGGAATGTTCCCAGCTGCCTTAGCTTGCCTTAAGAGGCTTGATATGAACATTAGATGGGGAAAAAAAACAAAATTGTTACTCTCAAACCACCAAACACAAAATTAATCCCAAACAACCACCCCACAGCTGCATTTTATGGTGCTACAATGCATTAGTACACCAGTATATTGGCAGAAGAGAATGCATGCCGAAACAGCAAGAAACAAAAAAACGGATAGTAAGCCCATCTTGATTCATCCCATGGAGCTGCGTGTTAGAGGATTAAAACAACTTTTCTACTCCCTAGGCCATAAAATCCCACAATTCTTACAGGGCCTTTGTTTGGGAGCAACAATAAGCAAGAGGAGCTCATGGACATCTTTGCCCCAGTGATTGAAGCCATCCAATCAGCTGCCTCTGCCACGTCCCTCCCTATCTGCCCTAGCGCCGAACTCACATCTTTCTCTAGTTTCTCTCTCCTCTTGCCCTCTCTGAGTTCATCTTGTCCAAGAGACCGCCTCCTGCTCCCTTGACCCACTAAACTGCTGACCGCCCAACTTCCCCTCCTGGTCCACATGTTAGTTGATATTGTTAATGTTCTCTCAATTCAGGTGTTGTCTCTCTCTCTAAATTTGCCATCAGCACCCCTTTCCTCAAAAGAAAAACCCTTGACCCCTCCATCCTTGCAAACTACTGCCCCACCCCCAACTTCCCTTTCCTCCCCAAAGTCCTTTTGAAAATTTTACATATTCTCACCTGCAAGTTGCCCACGGGCAACATCATTCAAAGACACAGGGCGGGGTTTCTGCACCCGCCCACTGCCAGGATTGTCCGGTCCCACCACAAGTCAATGGCCATCTCACCCGCGGCTGGTCCCGCCCGGAACGGGGCCGGAAAATCGCAGCCACAGTGTTAGATTTTACATTTTTGCTGATGACACCCAGCTCTACCTCACCACCAGCCCCCGTGACTCCTCCACTGCTTCCACTTGTCAGCATTGGTTGAGAAGAAATTTCCTCCAATTGAAAATATTGGCAAGGAGCCATTGTTTCAGGAACTCCGCCAAACTCCATTCCCTAGCTACTGGCTCCATATCTCCCCCCCGGCAAGTGCGAGTCAGAACCCAGGCTGCTTGCAATCTTAGTGTCATACTCAGCCGCAAGATGAGCTTCCAACTGCATGCCTACGCTATCATGAAGACCACTTATTTCCAACTCTGTAACATTCCCTGACTTTGCCCCTGCCTGAGCTCATCTGCTGCTGAAACCCTCATCCATGCCTCTGTTACCTCTAGACTCGACTATGCTGACACACTCCTGGTGCTATCACACGGGAGGTGGTAATTGCCGGGCTGACCAAATCCCAAAGGGAAACTTGGTCAAGCTATCACAACGATTTGCAATTTGTATTTTTATTACAAGAAGGGACATATCCTGAAGTCAGAAATAAAGATTCCACTAACACTTTTGGAGACTTTAAATATTACATGAAAACATTTAACAACAAAAGAAAATGTAAACACACAAGATTACAATTACACAGTTAAATTTAGTCTTACAATATTTTCCAAAAGATTTCTACTTAGCTATACTCACAAATAAACACCCTTTTCCAGGCAACAATCCCTATAGATTCCTAATCTATAAAAAATCCAGTAATATTACTGCAAGACACTCACTGTTGCTATAAGAGAGGTATTTCACAGGGGTTTCTCTCTCCCTCTCACTCGACAATGGAAATCTAAGGCTGGCAACAAAATCTTACTTTCTGGAATAAACACACACTTCTCTGGGGTGGCTAGAGGCTGCTTACTTCACAGGCCTGCCCATGCACAGCACACTCTTCAAGACATCACATGGCCACACCACCCACGCAGCTTTCAATCCTTCCTTAAATAGGTTTTTTCCCATTCATCTTTAAACCCATTGTCCTTCATTTTCTTTACCTTTCCCAAATCCTTCATATTGTCTTCATTGCCACTACTTTTGGGAAAAATAAACTTAACAACTTTGCTTTATTCATTTATGATCTTTGCCAGTTGTAAAACTTCCTGTATTTCTTAGAAATCCCACAGCTAAAAATTCAACTCCTCATTTATTTCCTAATGCAAATTCCTATTCATGCTGTATTTACGTGTATTTCATCTTAGCTTGTCCATCTCCACTTCAACATGCCTGCTTTTACACCTAACCCTTTGATGATTTAAACCTTGCAGTCTGACTGTCTTCAGTTTAAATAAATTAGTTACACACACACAAGCATACACACAGCCCCACAAGCCTGCTTCACAGTAACATTGGAAAAAATGATATTTTCTTTACACTGGCTGGACTCTGACATTCTAGCCACCATAAACTTGAGGTCATCCAGAGCTCTGTGCCCTTACTCAGAATAAGTTCAGTTCTCCTATAATCCCTGTGCTCGCTGACTTACACTGAGTCCTGATGAAGCAATGTTTTGATTTTAAAATTTTCAGCCTAGTTTCTGAATCTTTCATGGCTTTTCCCCTCCCTATCTGCAGTCCCCAAAACCTTCCGAGGTCTCAGAGCTCCTCTAATTCTGGCCTCCTGAGCAGTGCAAATTTTAATTGCTTCACTATTGGCAGCCATGCCTTCGGCCTAGGCTCCAAGCTCTGGAATTCCCTCCCTACACCGCTTTGGCTCTCCGCCTCTCTTTCCTCCTTTACGATGCTTCTTAAAACCTACCCAAGTTTTTGGTCATCTGCCCTAATATTGTCCTAGTGGCTTGGTGCCTAATTTTGCTTTGTGAAGCGCCTTGGGATGTTTTAGTATATAGCGTTTATGTGCTGCCTTTAATGAAAGTTGTTTTTGCTGTAAAAGCAGGTGTGTTAATCCATTGGATGAAACGTAATTAGAAATTCTCATTCACAATCCCTGTGTGGCATCAAAGTCCATTTGGTATTTTCAGTGCCGCCCATCCACAATTGACAAATGGAATGTATATTCATGGACCATATTTTGTCACCTATTGTACTCAGCACCAAACAGAAAAGAGAAGAAAAGCAGCAAAAGAGAAAAGGCCCAGGGGGCACGGGTTTGCACCTGGTGAAAGCTCTCACCTTAGCCGTTAATTTGGGACACATGTTAGACAGGGATGCTGATCATATATCATTTGAGAGGCAGCCAGGTGCGTGTTCTGATTTACAAGTCTGCTTCCCGTGTTACAACATGCACTATAATGGGTCTACATCTTGCATTTTATCAGTATTTTAGAAAAGCCTTGATGTTGGATTAATTTCTTTACCGTATTTCGGTGCTCAGGGACATCTGGCTTCTGACACATAGGGACAACAAAGACCTGCTCTTCAGTCTGGATTGAAACCCAGGTCTCCCAATTGCATGCAACTAACTCTTTCTTGAATGATTCCAGTATTAAACTCCCACTCTATATATATCCCTTCTACGCACAGACCAATGTGCATTTTGCACTTCTTCCTACCATCAGTCCTAAATCTACCTTTTACCAATTTTTACCTGCTTCATCTTGTCCCTACCCACACAATATAGTTAAAGGTAACACGTTGTTCCTTCAATTATCTCTAATTACCCCTAAACACACCTTCCTTCCAGGCTCCCAAGTTCAAGTTTCTCTACCCTTCTCTCACAACTTATATCAAGAACATGATGGATCTGCTTTGTGGCTCTCCCTTACTCTGCTGCTAATCCTCCAATGTTTCCCTTGCCTCACACCCATCAGATCTGCGCACTGCATTCAAAATGTAATGCGCCACCTGGGGGTATTGGGCGGGATTTTTCGGCCCCGCCCATCGCTGGGATTGTCCAGTCCCACCGAAAGTCAATCGGCCGCTGGATCTCCCACGGCGGGTCCCGCCCTGACGGGGCCAGAAAATCCCAGCCATTGGCAGGTTGCCGACACCCATGGAAAAAAAATTGGAGCAGAGAAGGCTAGAAGGAAATTGCAATGTTCAACATGCAAAGGGAACCAAACCAGCTTCTCAAACACAGGATCAAGTCAACACACCATTTTGTCCAGGCACAAATCAGGCTCAGTGATTTGGGAGTCCACTGTATGGAGACATACTTGCTCATGCAGTTGGTCCTAGATTGAGCATCCCTGTACCAGACCACATCATAACCAGTCTGATGACTGAACAACATGAATTTAATTCGTCGACCAGGTTAAATATTTAGCATTGGGCTCTATTTTATGTCCCTCACCAGTGGGTTTGAAGATGGGGATGGGGGTGCAATGCATGGCCTGCGCTGATACCCACCTGCCCACCCTTGGCCTGTCTCAAATTTTACAGGGGACAGTGGAGGCTTCAGGAGGTCCGCCCACAATTGGGCCTATTGAGACCCTTAAGGAGCCATTAATTAGCCATTTAAAGGCCTCATCCTGCTCCTGCCACTTTTTTTTTTTACCCACAGCATGAGGAGGCTCACACCAAGCTTTAGCTGCACAAGCAGATGTCAGAGAAAGCAGGGGAACCTCCTTTTGAGGTCCCCTTTGCCCACTGAGGCACCACCCGCACTCCCCTCTGCCCCAAAGGTCCTACTTGCCCTTTTAGCCTCCCAGCTGTCTACAACCATCCTGCCACCACCCCGCCCCCCCTTCCCCTCACCGAGGCCTGCCAGCCTTGCCCTGTCAATACCACCCTGGATTTACCTTGGTGTCCAGGCTCCTCTTCTTTGGGACTGCCTGTAGTCCCAGCCATGCCCACCACTCAAACCTGGTGCTGTTGGTACTACAGAACTGCAGGCCATCCAATTGTCCTGCAGCTCTCCAAGGCAGGACTACTTCCTGATGTAGGGGTGGCTGTCTCACCTTAACACTGCTCCCAGCGTTAGAATTGCTGTGGGACAGCAGGCATCATCATGGGTGTGCTTTCCGCCCCCAACAACCCCACAGCTTTTTAGACGGGTGCACAGGGACCACGGCACCCCATAAAATGCAGCCCATTGCTTCCAGAGTAACATTACCGTAGCATTACTGAGCAATGGCTTCCATAATAACTGCTCAGAGCAAACGGCCATCCTTGTTCTTGTCTGTGAGTATTTGTGAATATGAGCCTACCTAGGGCATTGTACGTGGAGGAAGTGGTGCCTTGCAAGTATGGGGCAACTTCAGTGCGTCAAGCTGAGAGTGTTGAGAGATCCTCAGGAGAATGAAAAACTTTTGCCATCAGCAATTGCCTACGAGGGTAGTGGACTCCAATTAATGGCTGCACTTGGCATTGGTATCGTAACTTAACAGAATAACTTAACACCTCCAAAATGTATTTGCTACTTCAGGCATTTTGCGCTTTCCTGTGCTCAAGACCACATTGATTCTTTGGAAAAGCTAAACGGCAGAGTGCAAGCAGTTGCAAACAATTCTCAGTCCAATTAAGCTTGTAACCTGTGAAAGATTCATACCAAATAAAATAATTTAGGGAATTGTTCAAAGAAATTGATGAGTTTGGAGATTTAACTTCGAAACAAGATCTATCCCTCTCTGCCTTGATTTTCACCTTCCTCCCACGGGACCATCTTCTCACCAGCACATGGGGGGAACGGGAGGGGAGGGTGGAATTATTTGCCTGCAGCCCTTGTTCCTGGTTAACTTGTTCTGTGATGTTTCATTTTCTCTACTCTTCCCCCACAAACTACGTACGTGCAGAAACTGCTTTTTTTAAATTAAAGCTTGCATGTCCCAATTTACATTTAAGAAGCAAATTTTGGAAGTCAGCTGACATAGCCGCATTCCTGCGCAGCAGCCTTTGGTCTGAAATGGAGAGCAACTCCAGCTCCAATCAGATGTGGCACACTTATGGTGAAAAACTGTTAGGAATGGAAAAAATTCTCTTGTGCGTTCAAATGCCATGTAGGCACTACCATATCTGCATAGGAGACATGTATTAGAATTAGTGCATTGCTGCCTTTATGTCTCCCTGACTATGTGGTTTAACATTAGCTACTGAAGAACATCCACTGCTACATCAATGCATACCCTTCACATTCCCTTCTTAAGCCAAGTCCAATTGTACTTTTTCCACTTTGGACTTGTGCCCGTTTAGAATGCGGGGCCACACAGAAGCCCGTTTAAAATAAATCCTGCTAATGGGTGGAAAGAATTCAACTGCAGCCTCAGATTATAATCTCAACCATGTTTAAATCAAATGTCGATGCATGTTTAAGTAGGAGAGGGTACGCTCCCGACAAAAAGACAGCTGCCCTGCCATAGATGCCAGCTCAAGCACTGTGCCCCAGAAAACTAACATGTGCCACTCCACGACAGCTCGCTTCAGCTTCGCTGGCACTACCTCCAAATTCTATTAACCTGCAATGCATTATCATCACAGCAATCACAATCAATCACACACGGTGTTAGCACTGAATGTAGGAAACACGGTACAAAAAACTCTGCAGATAACAGAATCCAAAATATACCTCTCGAAGCAACACTGGTCTTTTCTTTAGTTATGGGGGAGCCCCAAACCAGGGTCTATAAATATAAGAGCCAATAATAAATCTAATCAAGGAGAAACATCTTTACACAGTGGTTACAATGTGAAACTTGTTACCACAAGGAGTTATTGGGGGAAATACAAAGTTTCAGGGGAAGCTCGATAAGCTCATGAGGGAGAAAGGAATTGGAAGATACGCTAATAGGTTTAGATGAAAAAAGGTGGGAGAAAGAAGGCTCTTATGAAGCATAAAGCCCAACATCGACAAGCTGGGCTGAATGGCCCGCTTCTGTGCTATGAACATTATGCAGCTCTATGTATTTTCTGATGTCCAAATGAAGGGTGTCGTGCACTGACTCATTAGCATTGCAATGGGCTCTCTTCCACCAATTATTGGTTAATGACTACAACCAGATACTGTCTGGAGTTTGCTTCTCATGAGGCACTGATGCTCAGGTTCCAAGAGTAGGTATTAACTCCCATAGCTTTCAATTAAGTATTACAACAATGAAGATAAATTCTCTGACCCTGGGCTGAAGGATAATCTTTCACCACTACAGCTTTCAAGAGCAGTCAGTAGCAGTTAATGTTGGAACAAGACAGAGTACAGTAAGTTCAGATACATCATGTAGGCCAGACAGACTGGTTAATGAAACCCAACTATAATGCAGTCAAAAGGCTGTGACAGGAAGCAGAGCCACTGTGCAATAAAATACAGTAACAAGGGGGAGACAGTGGCGTTGTGGTAATGCCACTGCACTAGTAATCCAGAGGCCCAGGCTAATGCTCTGGGCATATGGGTTCAAATTCCACCACTGCAGCAATTTAAATTCAAGTAATAAATTTGGAATTAAAAGCTAGTCTCAGTTATGGTGACCATGAAACTATCAGACTGCCATTAAAAACCCATCTGGTTCACTAATGTCCTTCAGGGAAGGAAATCTGCCATCCTTACCCGGTCTGGCCTAGAGGTGACTCCAGACCCACAGTAATGTGGCTGACTCTTAACTGCCCTCTGAAATGGCCTAGCAAGCTGCTCAGTTCAAGGGGTAATTAGGGATGGGCAACAAATGCTGGCCTTGCCAGCGATGCCCACATCCCATGAAAGAACAAGAAAAAAACCTCCAAGGAACATGCAGATGGCCTCTCCACTCCATCTGACAGCTCCATTGTTTTGCAATCAGGTGATGGACGATCGATGAAGTGATAACTTGTCAGCAGAATTCTACAGGTTCTGTCAGGCCTGGTATCCAGCCATAGACTAGACTCGCTCTGTGTAAACAGGTGAGTCTTCCGAAACTTCCCATTCCTCTCCGTAGCAGACTCAACATCTGTTGTCAAGTCCAAATATGACAAGAGAGCTCAGTGTGTGTAAAAGATGCCTGAAGAGAATTGTAACTGCATATTTTGTTAACCACAAAAATGAAGTCCCTCAGAAAAATGTGGTGACTGAAGGGTTTCAAGAAGGTTGGGGTTTAGGACCTCGCTATCCCTGCTTCAAGAGGAGATGACAGCCATTTACAGTTATTTTTAAGAGATTTTTATTCTTGTGGGGGAGGGAGTGGAGAGGAAGCAGGATGTCATTTTGCTCGAAACAAAAAGCACTTTTCCTTCAAGAAGCCTTTGCCTATGAACAGCTGATGATCTGCAAATCTATGCTTATAAAATAATTTTTAAAAGCGCAATTGTGGCAACCCAAGCGAAAAACAGAACAACCAAAACATGGTAAACTGTGACATACTTGTTTGTCAAAAGGATCAATGCTTCAGGTTCCAATTACACTTATACATTTGCCAACCTACAGCCTGGACCACCCTGTTACTCCAAGGTGCTTGGATATCACGCAAGGCCCACATTAGTACCACTAGGTTTCACTGACGCAGATCATGTGCGGTGGACGACAAGCTCAATGTGCAATGGCCACTTAAGACCAGCTTAGGGACCCATTTCCAGCAGGTCCTCAGGTCAGGGCTACTAGTCATAGTAACTTTCAGCAGTTTGCACTGGATGCCTCAGTTGAAGAATCAATGCAGTGTGGCCTTTCCAGTGATGCCCACATCTCATGAAAGAATTTTTAAAAAATTCTCCTAGTCTAATCTGGAGTCCCAAAGAGGGAGGGAGGCCTTGTTTTGGGTAGGGAAGGAATTCAATAAATTAACCACGTTTCAATAATTATCATCAAGAGATGCCCAAGAAACCCTGGTGTGTGTTAGTAGGTCTCAGCTGTAAATCGGCACAGTTGAGGGTGGGTGGTAGAAGAACACTACAGATGACCGTACACCCTTTGGGGTTGGGAGGTGAAGGAAAAGATAAACCAGCAAAAGCTTCTGCTTCTCGATCATTGTTTAGCAACTCCGAGCCAGAGTTCACGTGCATCGATGCGAGGGTGAGGACAGGGCTGGGCTGAGATGCAATATCCCACATGAACAAATAAACCACTGGAGTTTAGAAGAATGAGAGGGGATCTCACTGAAACATATAAAACTCTGACAGGGCTGGACAGACTGGATGCAGGGATGATGTCTCCTCTGGCTTTGGGGGTTGGGGGTGGAGCGGCGGGGTGTGGTCTAGGACGAGGGGTCACAATCTCAGTATACAGGGTCAGCCATTTAGGACCAAGATGAGGAGAAGCTTCATCACTCAAGACGGTGGTGAACCTGTGGAATTCTCTACCACTGAAGGCTGTGGAGGTTAAGTAACTGAATATATTTAAGGAGGAAATAGATACATTTCTAGACTCTAAAGATGTCATGGGGTATGGGGAGAGAGTGGGAGTATGGCATTGAGATAAGGATCAGCCATGATCATACTGAATGGCAGAGCAGGCTCTAAGGCCAAATGACCTCCTCCTGCTCCTATTTTCTATGTTTCTGCCCTACAATCATTATCATGGGTGAACACATAAATACTCATCACCTGGGTGAGGTGACGGGGGGGCGGGGGGCAACCAGTGCTCATGGAATTAGTTGCCACATCCTAATGGTAACCTGCATCTGCCATCTTGGTCAAATTATCTTTCACATTTCTCTTCCTCCCCCAGATCGATGTTGTCAGAGAATTAAAACTCGCTGTTGTGATATAGAATGTACTAGTAATACTAGCCTCCCTGCAATCTCATAAAATGTAATGATTATTCTAACTGGCCTTAAATTCAAGGAGGTAAGGGAGCAAAAAACACCCTTGAAGGTCACTTTGCTACCGAAGCTAGTTAATGTTTTAAAACATTTTTTTAAAAAAGTGACTTTGCAATGCAATGAAAGACGCCCAGGAATTTAAAATGCTGCAACGCTATAAGATTGCAAAACGCTGAAGAGAGATTGCTGCTTTGCAACATTTTGGTTGCAAAGGTACAAAGGAGCTCCTGTATGCCATGATTTAAACAAGCACAAATATAGTGTTAGCCAGTACCTTGTCACAGTGAAGTTTACAGAAAGCTGGAGTTGTCAGGTTTCTGAGGATTGTATTTTTCAACTAGAACTTGGCTCCCTTCCACAAAAGCTCCTAAGAGCCGATCACAAGGGCCAGCCACCAATATGTCCAACCCAAGGCTGTTCTCCCTTTATTTTCTGGAGGAGGTGCGCAGTTTGCACAGGGTGGCGAAGGAATTAAAACTGAAGGGTTGATGGAAGGAATTGAAACACTCTACTGACCTAATTTCATTGGGGGAAATCTCACTTAACTAGAGGTCAGAATGACTGCCAACATCCTCCACAAATCAGCAACGGTGGACAAATATTTGCACTGGAATTAGAAACGCATATTTCTTCAGACTCGTACAGTCATGGGCCATGACGCCACTTGCGATCTTGATGAGACAAAAATAGTTCCGCAGTATCCAGAAGACAGAATACGCTTGTTTTAATTCACTTGCTGGAATCAACAATTGCTGCTTCCGTCATTCATTGACAACCTAATGCTAAACAGAGCCTGCATTATACTGCTGGTACCTCGCAGTAATAACTGGACTAAGGACCTGGGGTAAAGTTCCTCTTTTAAACTAGCGCAGAAAACTGCAAGACACCAGGGAGCCACAGGACTGAATCGAGGCAAGTTTCGGAAGGTTCAATCTGAAATACACACACGAGATGGGATGCTGCCAGAAAACCATTAAAGAATGAAATCACAGAACAGAACACTTTGGTGATTCATAGTTAAATAGGAACCAGTCTAGACTGGGTGGACAGAGGAGAGGACAGAGAATTCTTCTGATTCTGGGTCCCAGTTATATGGCAGAGAATTGCACACCAAATCGAACATGAGGCTGCATAATGACACTGGGCCATTGGTGATAGTCATTACAAGACGCAAGGGAGAGCAACATTACACATAAAAAGTTCACTTTTGTGAATATGTTGAGTGTTCATTCTTTGACATAATTTGGTAGAGGATGAGAAAAGCAGGAGATAATTTAAACCAGGTTAAGGTTACAAACAGCCATTAGATTGAGACAACTGATAAACCTGAACGATGAGATCAGAACAGGAGTAGACAGTCCTTTCCGGCCATCTTGATAGTGACTAGGTAAATAAATCCTGACTGTACCGAAAGTCTGTCCAGATCTCTGCAGCCTGCTCTGTGGTCTGTAGAAGTTCAACATTATCAACAAGATAACAAAAGGTGGGGGTGGCAGGGGTGATAGGAAATGATACAATTTGCCACTTTTCCCTCCCTGTTCTAAAACACCAACATTTGCCATCTTATACTTGAGCTCATTGTGCACCTTTACCTTTAGGCCACATTTCCACACACAGGACATGGCAATTCACTAATACACTAGGTCCCATTGTTAGCACTGCTTCAGCTGCATCACATCAGAAATCAGCTGTCTGAAAGGCAGCAGTGCATTCACTTAAACCAGACGCACTCGGAGTTGGACTGGAGCCAGCAGTGACATATTTTGATGCATTAACTCCATTTCAGCCGATTGTGGAATCGGAAGTCGGTCCACTAAGGCGAAAATCCAGTCATTAATGTTTATATTCTGATAGGTAGAAGATCTGCTGAATCTCAGTTTTAACAGAGCTTTTCTCGTTGTCTTAAGATTAAGTTCCTCCTCCTTTCAATATAGTTTCCAGCCTGCCTTTTAGGATGCCCCTTTAATGCATACCAGCTCCCATACCTCAACGCCAAGAAATCTTTAACATTACTCCTGGTTAGAACTCTCAGTCTAGTTGGCACTTCAATAGATTTTGAGTATTGCTGGAGACATTTTGTCGAAGTATTAATGCACAGGGCCCTGTTCTTTGCAGACATAAAGAACACACATTGCGCCTGTTTCAGCTAAACAAAATAAGTGATAGCCATTCGCTGGTTCATTCCTCAGGGCAAGGCCTTGATCAATCAGAGTCAAGCTGCCTGGTTTAAATTTCAAACAATGCTTGGCAGTTAACTGTCAGTCGCCATTAACTGGTGCATTCGCCATGGCAACACCTCTACCAATTAGAGTCCACTTGCCAACCAGTCAGCACTCTCTTCTCATACAGTATAAAGTTGCTGCTTCCCCTGACATTGGTATTCTTGTGATTGTCCTGATGAGTGCAAGATGAAAAACAAAATGTCTTTTTTCAGCAATGCACAGGTTCTGTACTACCAAACAACTATGCAATAGATTTTGGATGCAAAAATGCTTATTCGCTCTCAAGATTTGTCACAGTATCCTGTAACAATACAACGTTGGTCCAACCCTGCGGAAAATGCATGGTGGCTTCAAAAAACATGACCAAACATAATTCTGTGCCCACGTTGCACTGAACAGTATGAACCTGAGTCTTGCATAACAGGGAGGTTCCAAGCTCTCTCTCTTGTTTGATTTGAGTTAGTTTTCAGGCAAGCTGTCAAAGTTCCCGTAGGCAGAGCGGAAGGAGAGCACAATAAGTGACCAGGGTTCCTATCCTTGATTGCTGCCTGTGGTAACCCCTACCGCAAAAGTTAGGAAGCTCGACTCAAGAGCAAGAGCCTGATTGTCCCAATTAGCCCAACAAAAAAGTGCCCATCTCGCGCATGGAGAACAACCATTTGTGCAACACAGCACAAGTCTGCTGCTACCCGCAAAATCGCACACCAGAATTAACTTATTTTTATACCACTATTTATGGTGAGCAATGTTTACGGATGGAATCTGTCTAAAAGTCATAATGTCCCAGGTTTCCGCCATCCAGCTGGCACTTTTAAAAGATTAATTCACGGGTCGCTGGCTCGGCCAGCATTCGTTGCCCATCCCTAATTTTCCTTGAGAAGTTGGTGGTGAGCCGCCTTCTTGAACCGCTGCAGTCCACGTGGTGCATGTGTACCCACACTGCTGTCAGCAAGGGAGTTCCAGGGTTCTGAACCAGTAACAGAGAAAAAACGGCAACATCGTTCCAAGTCACGATGGTGTGCAAGTTGGAGGGGAACTTGGTGAATTCTCGTACATCTGCTGGTCTTGCCCCTCTCGACAGGAGGTGTTGTCGAAGGAGGCTTACATACAAATTAGGAGCAGGAGCAGACCACGGCCCTTCAAGCCTGCTCTGCCTTTCAATAATATCACGGCTGATCTGATTGTGACCTCCCGCCAGCCCGGATAACCTTTCACCCCCTTGTTAATCAAGAATCTATCTAGCTCTGCCTTAAAAATATTCAAAGACTCTGCTTCCACTGTCTTTTGAGGAAGAGAGTTCCAAAGACTCTCAACACTCAGAAAAAATTTCTCCTCATCTCTGTCTTAAATGAGTGACCCCTTATTTTTAAACAGTGACCCCTAGTTCTAAAATCCTCCAGAGAGAGGAAACATCCTCTCCACATCCACCGCGTCAAGACCCCTCAGGATCAAGTCACCTCTTACTCTTCTAAATTCCAGTGGATACAAGCCTAACCTGTCCAGCCTTTCCTCATAAGATAACCCACCCATTCCTGCTGTTAGCTTAGTAAACCTTCTCTGAACTGCTTCATTTGCATTTATATCATTCCTTAAATAAGAAGGCCAATACTGTACACAGTCCTCCAGTTGTGGTCTCACCAGTGCCCTGCACAACTGAAGCATAACCTCCCTATTTTTGTATTCAATTCCCCTCTCCATAAATGATAACATTCTATCAGCCTTCCTAATTACTTGCTGTACCTGCATTTTAACCTTTTATGATTTGTGCACTAGGACCCCTCTGAATCTCAGAGCTCTGTAATTTCTCACCATTTAGATAATTTGCTTCTTTTTTATTCTTCCTGCCAAAATGGACAATTTCACATTTGCCCACATTATACTCCATTTTCCAGGTCTTTTCCCACTCACTTAACCTATGTCACCTTGTAGCTTCCTTACGTCCTCTTCACATATCCTACTTATCTTTGTGTCATCAGCAAATTTAGCAACCATACCATCTGTCCCTTCACCCTAGTCACTCATACAAATTGTAAAAAATTGAGGCCCTAGCGCTGATCCCTGTGACACACCAATTGTTACATCCTGCCAACTGAAAAAGATTAATTTATGGCTATCCTCTGTTTCCTGTTAATGAGTTGCTGCAGTGCACCTTGTAGATGGTATGCACTGCTGCTACTGTGAGTGTTTAAGGTGATGGATGGGGTACTGATCAATCAGGGCTGCTTTATCTTGAAAGGAGTTGAACTTCTTGAGTGTTGCTGGAGCTGCACTCATTCAGGCAAGTGGAGAATATTCCACCACACTCCTGACATGTGTCTTGTAGATGGTGGACAAGCTTTGGGGAGTCAGGAGGTGAGTTATTCACTGCTGAATTCACAGTCTTCGATCTGCTCTTGTAGCCACAGTATTTATATGATAGTCCAGCTCAGTTTCTGGTCAATGGTAACCCCTAGGATGTTGATGGTGGGGGATTCAGCGATGGTAATGCCATTGATTGTCAAGTGGAGATGATTCGGTTCTCTCTTGTCAGCGATGTTCATTTGCAGGCATTTGTGTGGTGTGAATGTTAGTTGCCACTATCAGCCCAAGCCAAGTCTTGCTGCATGTGGGGAAGGATGGTTTCAGTAGCTGAGGATTCATGAATGGTGCTGAACACTGTAATCAGCAGCGAACATCCCCATTTATGACCTCATGATGGAGGGGAGATCGTTTGATGAAGCTGAAGATGGACGCTATCCTGACGAACTCCTACAGCGAGGTCCTGGAGCTAAGATGATTGGCCTCCAGCAACCATAACCATCTTCCTTTGTGCTTGGTATGACTCCAATCAGTGGATATATATTTCCCCCACTGATTCTCACTGACTTCAAATTTTGCCAGGACTCCTTTATGTCATTTGGTCAAATGCTGCCTTAATGTCATGGGTAGTCATCTCACCTCTGGAATTCAGTTCTTATGACCATGTTTGGACAAAGGCTGCAATAAGGTCTGAAGCAGAGTTTCCCTGGCTATGGGTTACAGTGATTTACACTGAACAAATGGTCAGATTTCTGTCTATCATCATATATCTGATTGTTTTTCTATTTGCCAACATAGTAGCGCATTACAAAAACAAAAATAACTGGAAAAACTCAGCAAGTCTGGCAGCATCTGCGGAGAGGAACACAGTTAACGTTTCGAGTCTGAATGACCCTTCAACAGAACTAAGTAAAAATAGAAGAGAGGTGAAATATAGGCTGGTTTAAGGGAGGGGTGGGACGAGTAGAACCAGTGATAGGTGGAGATAACCAAAAGATGTCACAGACAAAAGGACAAAGAGGTGTTGAAGGTGGTGATATTATCTAAGGAACGTGCTAATTAAGGGTAGAAAGCAGGACAAGCAAGGTACAGATAGACCTAGTGGGGGTGGGGTGGGGTGAAGGAATCAAAAAAGGCTAAAAGGTAGAGATAAAACAATGAATGGAAATACATTTAAAAATAATGGAAATAGGTGGGAAAAGAAAAATTTATATAAATTATTGAAAAAAAAAGAGGGGGGGGATCAGAAAGGGGGTGGGGAGTTCATGATCTAAAATTGTTGAACTCAATATTCAGTCCGGAAGGCTGTAAAGTGCCTAGTCGGAAGATGAGGTGCTGTTCCTCCAGTTTGCGTTGAGCTTCACTGGAACAACGCAACAGGCCAAGGACAGACATGTGGGCATGAGAGCAGGGTGGAGTGTTGAAATGGCAAGCGACAGGGAGGTCTGGGTAATGCTTGCGGACAGACCGAAGGTGTTCCGCAAAGCGGTCACCCAGTCTGCGTTTGGTCTCTCCAATGTAGAGGAAACCGCATTGGGAGCAACGAATGCAGTAGACTAAATTGAGGGAAGTGCAAGTGAAATGCTGCTTCACTTGAAAGGAGTGTTTGGGCCCTTGGACGGTGAGGAGAGGGCAAGTGAAGGGGCAGGTGTTGCACCTTCTGCGGTTGCACGAGTAGGTGCCGTGGGAGGGGGTTGAGGTGTAGGGGTGATGGAGGATGGACCAGGGTGTCCCGGAGGGAACGATCCCTGCGGAATGCCGCCGAGGGGGGGGTGAAGGGAAGATGTGTTTGGTGGTGGCATCATGCTGGAGTTGGCGGAAATGGCAGAGGATGATCCTTTGAATGCGGAGGCTGGTGGGGTGATTAGCACATTATTTCTGTTTCTTGGCACTGTTAACCAGCTTGTTGTGTGAATGGCCCCACAAATCTCAATTTTCTAATATTGAAACTCATGTCAGTAAATTTGAGGGGTCAATGTTGACTGGTTCAATTTAAAATTACAAATATGAGACGAAGGAAAGATGTTATTGGTTTTTTTTTAAGCATAGTTATTAGTGTGTGGAATGTTTTGGCACATGGAGTGGTTGGGGCAGAAGTGGTTATACACTATAACATTGGCATCTACCCGGCAATGTGGAAAAGTGCCCAAGTACGTCCTGTACACAAAAAGCAGGATGAATCCAACCCAGCCAATTACCGCCCCATCAGTCTACTCTCAATCATTAGTGAAGTAATGGAAGGGGTCATCAACAGTGCTAAGCGGCACTTGCTTAGCAATAAACTGCTCACTGATGCTCAGTTTGGGTTCTGCCAGGGCCATTCATCTTCTGACCTCATTACAGCCTTGATTCAAACATGGACTAAAGAGCTGAACCCCAGAGGTGAGGCAAGAGTGACTGCCCTTGATGACAAGCCAGCATTCAACTGAGTGTGGCATCAAGGAGCCCTAGCAAAACTGGAGTCAATGGGAATCAAGAGGAAAACTCTCCACTGGTTGGAGGCATATCTAGCACAAAGGAAGATGGTTGTGGTTGTTGGAGGTCAATCATCTCAGTTCCAAGACATCACTGCAGGAGTTCCTCAGGGTAGTGTTCTCAGCACAACCATCTTCAGCTGCTTTATCAATGACCTACCTTCCATTATAAGGTCAGAAGTGGGGATGTTCGCTGATGATTTAACAAAGTTCAGCACCATTCACGACTCCTCAGATACTGAAGCAGTCCATCTCCAAATGCAGCAAGACCTGGACAATATCCAGGTTTGGGCTGACAAGTGGCAAGTAACATTCACGCCACACAAGTGCCAGGCAATGACCATCTCCAAAAAAATAGAATTTAACCAATGCCCCTTGACAATCAATGATGTTACCATTGCTGAATCCCCCACTATCAACATCCTGGGGGTTGACCAGAAACTGAACAGGACTAGCCATATAAATATTAGACGAAGTGGTGGCGTAGTGGTGTTGTCACTGGACTGGTATTCCAGACACTCAGAGTAATGCTCTGGGGACCTGGGTTCAAATCCCACCATGGTAGATGGTGAAATTTGAATTCAATAAAAATCTAGAATTGAAAGTCTGATGATGGCCATGAAACCATTGCCAATTGTCATAAAAACCCATCTGGTTCACTAATGTCCTTTAGGGAAGGAAATCTGCCGTCCTTATGTCTGGCCTACATGTGACTCCAGACTCACAGCAATGTGGTTGTCTCTTAAAATGCCCTCTGAACAATAAATGCTGGTAGCAATGCCCACATCCCATGAATGAATTAAAAAAAGAGACTGTGGCTACAAGAGGTCAGAGGCTAATAAACCTGCGATGAGTAACTCACCTCCTGCCTCCCCAAAGCCTGTCCATCATCTACAGGGGACAAGACAGGAGCATTATGGATTACTCTCCACTTGCCTGGATGAGTGCAGCTCCCACAACACTCAACAAACATGACACTGTGCAAGACAAAGCAGCCTGCTTGATTGGCATCCCTTCCACAAACATTCATCCCCTCCACCACTGACACATGGTGGCAGCAGTGTGTACCACCTACAAGATGTACTGCAGCAACTTACCAAGCCACCTTTGACAGCACCTTCCAAAACCACTAGTCTCTACCACCTAGAGGGACAAGGGCAGAAATACATGGGAACACCACCTGGAAGTTCCCCCTCCAAGCCACTCACCACCCTGACGTGGAAATATATCACCATTCTTTCACTGTCGCTGGATCAAAAATCTAGAACTCCCTCCCTAACAGCACTGTGCGTGTACCTACAGCACAAGGACTGCAGCGGTTCAAGAAGGCAGCTCACTACCACCTTCTCAAAGGCAACTAGGGATGGGCAATAAATGCTGGCCTCGCCAACGATGCCCACATCTCATAAATGAATTTAAAAAAAGGAAACCATGACATCTAAAGGGAAAACCGGATACATTTTTGAAGCAGTGGAAGATACACGGCTACATGAGAAGTAATCCAGGGGGATTTGTTAAAAATTTCTGGTACAAATGTTTTGTCTGGCTTGTGTGTTGCAAACGTGCACCGTTCAATAATTCTATGTCGGGAGCGCAAATGCATAATTGAGCTCTCGGGAGCTTTTGACATGTGAACTGGATGTTGAATCTTTCACAACTCCATGTTTCTGGGATCTTTAAGAGGGCTCAAGAAACCGCCCAGCAGTATGAGGTCAGATACAAATCATTAAAGTGCATTATGTCACAGTAAGTAAATGTAAGAGCAGTGATTGCAAATTAATTCACTTTGTTCCATCAGTACACCTTCACCTAACACAGAATAAATATGCTTTGAATCCCCACCTCAGCGTTGATTCTTGATGAACTATACTCCTGACTTTGAAACTTATGAAGCTGGCAACACTTGTCTTCAGTTTGCTGGATGGAAATCAAAATGAGTTCACACCCATTGCTGAATCTGATTGATTGCCTGTCTTTACTTTAGTTCCCTATAGCTCGCACCCTGAAAGGAGGCAGTGGTGTATTGGCATTGTCACTGGACTTGTACTTGAGATCTGGGTTCAAATCCCAGTGAAATTTGAATTCAATAAAAATTAAAAGTCTAGTGATGGCCATTGTGAATTGTCATAAAAACCCATCTGGTTCTCATCCTTACCCAGTCAGGCCTAAATGTGACTCCAGACCCACAGCAATGCGGTTGACTCTTAAATCCCCTCTGAAGCGACCTAGCAAGCCACTCAGTTCTCAAGGGCAATTAGGGGTG
Source organism: Cetorhinus maximus (assembly GCF_964194155.1). Lineage (NCBI taxonomy): Eukaryota > Metazoa > Chordata > Chondrichthyes > Lamniformes > Cetorhinidae > Cetorhinus > Cetorhinus maximus. The sequence continues at coordinate 91,026,172 of NC_135896.1, forward strand.
GGCAATAAATGCTGGCCCAACCAGCGGCACCCACATCCCATGAACGAATGAAAAAAATCCCTGTGAAGCATCGGGGGCAAAGATTACCTAACAAAACGTATCCTCCAATGCCATACACCTTTTTGTTACAAAGCTCCTCTTGTCAAACTGTATTCTGAAAATCCATATGTACTGGATAGGTAAAAGGGAAAGCAGTAATCAGGCACTTCTTCAAAGATCTGCAGCGGTTCACAGTGGTGGCTCACCACCACCTTCTCAAGGGCAATTAGGGATGGGCAATAAATGCTGGCCAGAAACCCTTAAATCCCGTAAAAACAAATTTTTAAAAATTCTACTCAATGTGCCAAAAGCAACTTGCATGTAGCAGATTTATGCTGTCTACACGATTATCTAAATACTTACTAATTTGATCTTAAATTATCATGGGTTCTGAAAATTTCCCTGAAACCGTCTCCAGTTACCCCATTTATTGGGTCTCTTCCTTCTTGATCAGAGTTGTTTATTAACTACGCTCCAGCAATGTTCCCTTGAATTTCTCTTTGCTGTGCACACCCAGCTTTTGGCACTGCGTGTGTCCCTTTAAGATTGCTGTGCCGTTGCATCTTAAAGGGAACATTTGCTAGTTTGTTCTCTGCGCAGTACGCTGCACGGTCATGCATCTGCTCAGCTTAGGATGCATGTTATCATCAGTTCAGTACCTTGTCCACCTCCAGTTTTGCAATTTTTGTCTGAACCAATTCCTTTTCTAGTTATCCCCAATAATGATTCAACATCCCCCTCTAGTATACCTACATACTTCACTCTACAATCATTTGTAAGTGTTGACATTTTGACCATATTTTCATTTTCCACAATGAGATTCCCTCCATCCGAGACGACATACTCTAACTAGCCATTTACTTTTGATATGTTTATATAAAAAAACCTTACTTTTCCCTTTTACAATGATCTGCTTTTCTTTTTTAATATTTCTGTTTCATCCTTCTAATCTCCTTTTTCACCTCCTCATTACACTTCTTTAATTCCACCGATTTCCTTTAATATTGTTAACCTGAGTTTTATTTATATGCCTCCATTTTACATTTCTGTTTAGTTCATCATCATTTATCTCCAGAATATCATCCTTCGATGTACTCTTGATGTTTTATGTAGAAATAGATGTAAACACAGTCTCACATCAAACTCGTATTTGAAGATTCCTCCCAGGCAATCTGTCACTTGCTTTCTCACTTTGCTATCAGATCCTTTCTTATCTGAATCATTATGGCACTTTCCAGTGTTGCTTCATTCCTATGACTCAGTTATATTCAAAATAAGAATAGAGAATCATGCAGTTGCTTTTCCCCAATTATTTTACTCTCTCAGTTATTGGTTCTACTTCATTTCCCAGACCTTAAGCAATACTTTTTTTTAAATGAACAAGAAGCTTACCAATTTAGGAAGCAATCTTGGATTAATTTGAAAAAATGTGGTGTGTACAGGAATGCAAAAAGCATTCAAAACAAATTTGGAGATTTGGAAGCTTTACTAACTATGGGAGGGTATAATATGGTAGCAGTAATACTAGAGTCCTTTGATCACAGACATTGCCTTTACTTATCCAAGTCTATTGGAGAGTAGTTAGAGCCAATATTATTGCCCGCCGTTCTTGCACATCTCTTAAAGTGGTCCACAAATTTCCCATCTATATGACCAGCGACCTGCAATGTACACAGAAAATTGCACCATTTCCTTTCTTACTCCTTAACCCTACCCATATAGACACTATATTAAGAATCCCACAAAACATTATGTCCTAATGTTGCGATATAATCTGTTAATAGTATTGCTGCTTTACAACTCCTTTCTATCATTATTGAACAAGAAATGCTAGGTTCCCATGTCTGACCAAACTATACTGTATACGTTCCAAGCTTCCAAATCTCTAATTTTGTTTTAAATGCTTTCTGCAATCCTTTCTAGATCACTCAATCCTGACTCCAATGGTTTTGATAATATATTACTCTTTTGCCTACAATACAATAGTGACTGCATGTCAGAAGTTCTTTCACAACAAAAACAGAAACAGAAATACCTGGAAATACTCAGCAGGTCTGGCAGCATCGGCGGAGGAGAGCACAGTTGACGTTTCGAGTCCTCATGACCCTGTTGAAGGATCTAAGGATTTGCCTTAGGAACCCATTGTTGCAGCTTATTTTATTCCCACAACTCTGAAATCCCAATTACTAACAAAATTTCTGAAATTCAGTGCCTCATCTCTGGCAGTTGCTTGCTCTCTACAGTGCCATGGTCTTGCTGTTGCCTTAAGGGAGGATTATATTTAGCACTAGCTTCTCAAGCGAATCCTCTCAGGAAATCCCTGCACGGTTCCGTTCCTCACCAATCTCATTCTCCCTGTGGGATGCCCGTCTTGAGTTTGCATTCCGGGAACCTTTCAGCCCTCTATATGTGACGGATTGCCCTAAGCCCCTCAAACACAAACGTTGAGCCAGAGGCACATACTGCAAGTAGGCGTATCTCCGATACACGAAGCATCCAGGACGTCCTGTATCACACGGCTATCATATATCATAAGCTGTTTCTTCCTCTCCCATACTAAATTAAATTACAGCTTAATTGATGTAACTCCTCCAAATGAACTCTTAAGAAACCCCGGGAAAAATTCAACACTTGCCCCATGTTGAATTTGCAGATTCTAATGAGGGTTTAAGTGAGTGCATACACTTGTGCATGGGAGGTGGGGAAAGTAGTGCAGTGGTGGGAGGACCTTGGGCTTCAACTCCATTTCCTGCCCCTTCGGTTCCCTGAGCAACCAAATATCTACCCCAGCTTTATATATATTCAGTGATGGGAGTATCCACAACCTGCAGGGGTAGAGAATTCCAAAGATTCACAACCCTTTGAGCAAAGGTTTTCTTTAAATTATTCACTTACAGGATGTGGGCATCACTGACTAGGCCAGCATTTATTGCCCATCCCAAATTGTCCTTGAGAAGGTGGTGGTGAGCTGTTTTTTTGAACCACTGCAAACCATATGGTGTAGGTACACCCACAACGCTGTTAGGGAGGGGGTTCCAGGATTTGTCCCAGCAGCAGTGAAGGAATGGCCATAAATTTCCAAGTCAGGATGGTGAGTCGCTTGGAGGGGAGCTTGCAGGTGGTGGTGTTCCCATGTGTCAGCTGCCCTTGTCCTTCCATATGGTAGCGGTCGTGGGTTTGGAAGGTGCTGTCTAAGGAGACTTGGTGAGTTTCTGTAGTGCATCTTGTAGGCGGTACACACTGCTGCTACTGTGCATCAGTGGTGGAGAAATGTTTCTGGAAGGGATGCCAATCAAGCGGGCTGCTTTGTCCTGGATGGTGTCAAGCTTCTTGAGTGTTGTTGGAGCTGCACTCATCCAGGCAACTGGAGAACATTCCATCACAAGGTAGAGAGTATTCCATTTCTCCTCGTCTCAGTCCTGAACGGTCAGCCCTTTATCCTGAAACTGCGCCCCCTTGTTTTAGGTTCCGCAGGCAGGGGATGTTTCAATGAGATCACCTCTCATTCTTCTAAACTCCAGAGAATATTGGCCCAATTTATTCAGCCTCTCATCTTGGACAAACCCTTCGCCCCAGGGGCTATTATAGTCAACCTTCATTGCACTGCCTCCAATGAAAACATATCTTTCCTTAAATATGGAGACCAAAATTGCATACAGTATTTCAGGTGTGGTCTCAGAAAAGACCTGTACAATTGTAGCAAGACTTCTTTATTCTTGTACTCCAATCTCCTTGCAATAAGTGCCAACATGCCACTTAACTGCTAGTTTTACCTGCATGTTAACTTTGCGTCCCTTGCTCCAAGTACACCTAAGTCTCTTTGAAAATCAACATTTACAAGTTTCCTGTCTTTTAAAAAATATTCTGCTATTTTATCCTTACAACCAAAGTGAATAACCTCACGCTTCACTTTATAGTCCATCTGCCACCTTGTTGGCCACTCACCTAACCTGTCCTTGTAGCCTCCTTGTGCCTTCCCCACAGCTTAGATTCCAACCTAGCTTTGTAATGTCAGCAAACTTGGATACACTACTCTCCACCTCTTCATCTAAGGCATTAATATAGATTGTAAATAGCTGAGGCCCCAGCACTGCCAGCTTGAAAAGGCCCAATTTATCCCTGCTCTGATTCATGTCCATTAACCAATCCTCTATCCATGCTAATATATCACTTCCAACTCCATGAGCCCTTTTCTCGTGTATTAACCTTTTGTGGCACCTTATCAAATGCCTTTAGAAATCCAAGTATACTACATCTACTGGTTCTCCTTTATCTACCCTATTCTCTCACTCTAGGGGTCCATCAAAGCAAGGACAACGCTTGCCATGGAGTACATGGAGCAAGAGCTTGTGTGTGGGGTCTTTTAAGGTGGGGAGGCTGCTGCACTGCAGTACCATGTGGTTCTGGTTGACCAGGGAACTGTCCCACTCATATCACCTGCCATAGGCATGTTAGAAAGATTATCAAGTTGATAATGAATGTGTGGGGCCATGTTACGAAGGTCCCTTCCATGGCCATTAAGTCCTGAAGTAGGACATGAATCTGGAGCTTCTGGTTCAGAGGTGGGGAAGCTACCACTGCACCACAAGACCTGCAATATCTACCATACTAATTACACCCTCAAAAACACTAATAAATTTGTCAAACAGGATTTCCCTTTCATAAAGCCAGGCTGACTTGTTCTAATCATACAATACTTTTCTAACTGCATTGTGAAGTTTTCCTTAATAATAGATTCTAGCACTTCCCTGATGACTGACGTCAGGCTAACTGGCCTGTACTTCCCTGTTTTCGCTCTCCCTCCATGCTTGAATAGCATTGTTACATTTGCTAACTTCCAATCTGCTGGGACCTTTCCAGAATCTAGGGAATTTTCAAAAATCATAGTCAGTGTATCCACTATCTCTGCAACTATATCTTTTAGAGTGTTAGGACATAGTTCATCAAGTCCTGGAGGATTTGTTGGATTTTAGTCCGAGTTTCTCCAATACTTTTTCTTTGCTGATATTTATTACCTTAATTTCCTCACTCTTATTAGCCCCTAAGTTACCCTCTATTTTTGGTATGTAACTTATGTCTTCTACAGTGAAGTAGACAAAATATTTGTTCAATCTTTCTGCCATTTCCTCATTCCCCATGATAATTTCTCCTGTCTCTGCCTCTAAGAGCTCAATGTTTACTTTAGCTACTCTCCTTTTTATATACATGTAAAAACTCTTAGAATCTATTTTTATATTGTTGGCTAGTTTATTCTCATATTGTAGTTTTTCCCTTTTTAATCAACACATTGATGGCCCTTTGCTGGTTTCTAAAACATTCCCATTCATAGAACTTACTAGTAATCTTTGCAACATTATAAGCCTCTTCTTTTAATCCGATGTCATCCTTAACCTCCTTAGTAAGCCATGGATGGATCTTTCTTGCTGAGTTTTTGTTTTTTAATGGAATGTATTTTTGTTGAATATTTTGAATTGTTGCTTTAAATGTTTCCCACCATTTACCGCCATACTTTTTAGCCTATTTACCCGATCAACCTTAGCCAGCTCTCCCCTTATACCTACGTAATGGGCTATGTTTAAGTTTAAGAGTTACCATTCCTGACTGTTATCCTAGTCACCGCAGCTGAAGAGGTGTCTGTCAGGGTAGGACAGAACTTAGCTGTGATGCCTCACATGGTCAAATAGCTTGACAACACTCTCAGCTAAGGCCTGGACTTGATGAATGGCCACTCATATACAGGAGGGTAACTGCCATCCCTGAGACCATCCCCTAGAATTAAGTTAGCAACTTCAGGTGAACTGGGAGCAAACTGGAGATGGTGAAATAATAATCGATGCAACGTGACACATAGCATCCCGAAAAGTCGGAAAGCTGCGACTGAAACGTATTTTCCACTTTTAAAGCACAGCAACCCTAGAGAATGAGCTTTTGCTGCGACTGACAACTGTGAAGTACAAATTTTGAAATGAGACCCGTTTCTCCCCGCGTTACCACAGAAAATTCCCAAGGAAAAAAAATATATATTTTCTTCAGTCTCGAGCCGAGACAAACCATAGCAGATTCTTTCAAGCCGTTCAGAAATGGAACAATTCATCCCGACTTAATGCATTCATTTTATGGTGAGAATTCAATAGTCTCGAGGGTACCTATAAAAGTAATTGCTGCAACTCACAAGAGCAGCAATAAGCTTGTATTAGCACATCATGAACCATCCATCAGGCAAGGAGCCCCCAAGAAGCCTTCTGAATTAGACACTGCGCCAGCTTTGTATTAACATATTGAGCTGAAGATCTTTCAGCTGCAATGCATTAGCACAACATCCAAGGCTTTCAAATTGCCAGTCAAAACAACTCCTCCCGAACGTTCAACTGCTTGCCATAGCATGTAACTAAATGTAGATTGTTCTTTTTTAACAAAATAAAAGAAATGTTGAGATCCAAATCCTTCCATTTCATTTAATTCCTTGTGCTTACAATAGAAGAAACATTGATTTCTTGGCAGAAATTCACCTGGGAGTCACTGAGCCTGGACATTCTGCTGCCAACACTTCAGACCATTCAGGGAAACTTATGACTCACCAGTGAAAGCGTTTAATCGGTCATCAAACAGAATTTCTACTTACAATTATAATTAAATGCTGACAATTAGCAGATTTGAACCATTAATGTTTCAATTTGCTCCCTCAGTGAGCATGTGGCTACTTCCCTGCTGAGGTCGCTCGTAACAATGTTGACAATTAAACTCTCAGCAACAAAAGCAAATGTGGTACTCCCATATCAGGTACTATTCGCCTCCCTTTCAAAGTCATGGTCATTAGCCCCTCGACTCCTCTTGTCCTTGCAAGTCACCACCCCATCTAAAGTTCTCTTTCTTCGCCACTAAAACCCTGAAACATTATATCATCTCCTAAATCTGTGCCCATCTTTCCTACACTTCATGTTTGAGTCCTTCCGAGCAGGTTTCCATCCTTGCCACAACATTGAAACAATCTTAACCAGTCATAAATGACATTCTCTGTGAGTGTGATGCACTATCCCTCCTTGACCTCTCTACAGGCTTTGACATGGTCAATCACACCATCCTCCACCAATGCCTTTGCTTCAGTGCCCAGCTTAGTGAGGTTCCACTATATCCAACTCTAGCCCAAGTATCTCCAATGATGAGTTCTCTTCCCGCCCCCCCCCCCCCCCTCCCCCCACTGCTACATCTGGAGTCCTTCAAAGATCCGTCATGGGCCCCTTGCTTTTCCTCATCTACCCCCTCGCCTTTGTGACATCCTAGGTTTGTGATCAGTTCTACTTCTATGGCAATGATACCCAACTCCAACTCTCCCAATTGCTCGACCACCTACTCCCATTTCTCTGGCATTGCCAGGCTTGGTTCCCGCTCGGATCAGCACCCAGATCTTGGCCCTTGTCACCTTCAGACTTGACTCTACCATCCACAAACATCCTGCACCAAGTCCTGCTCATCCATCGCCTCTGCCCTTGCTAACCTAGAATTGGTTCCTGATCCACCAATGGCTCAAATTTAGAACTTCCATTACTGGTTTAAATTTCTTCTGTCCTGTCTCTGTAACCTCCTACAGCTCCCACCTGAACGCTCTGTTCCTCTGACTTTGGCTTCTTGTACATCTTCCACCCTTTGCCCTATCATCTTTAGCCATGCCTTAGATCACCAAGGTTCCTTGCTCTGGAATTCCTGCCATAAACCCCTCTCCATCGACCTTTCTCACTTACTTAAAAACCTATCTTTAAAACAAGCTTTGCTCACCTCTTAGTATTTCCTTCTTGGGTTTAATATTTTATTAGGCCTGTGATATGCCTTGTGATGCTTGGATTTATTTTGCATTTTACAGAAATATCATGATGTGTGTGAGAGCAGGAGGAGGGGGAGAGAGCGGGAGGAGAGGGGAGAGAGCGGGAGGGGGGGAGAGAGCGGGAGGTGGGGGGGAGAGAGCGGGAAGGGGGGGGAGAGAGCGGGGGGGGAAAGAAAGCGGGAGGGGGGGAAAGAGAGCGGGAGGGGGGGAAAGAGGGAGGGAAGCGGGAGGGAGGGGAGCGGGAGGGAGAGGAGTGGGAGGGAGGGGAGCGGGAGAGCAGGGGGGAGGATAAACAGATAGAGTCACTGAAGAAACATTCACAAAATGATTTGCACCAAGTTACATTTTGATGTGCAATAACTGATATTAGGAATACTACAATTATCCTCCTCTTCTCCTCCCTTCTCCAGATGTACAGAATTCACTAATCCTGCAGCGATAACCCTTCTGGAGAACCAATCAGCAATTAAAGAAACAGGAAATTGTACATTGCATTTTCAGACAAAAGGTTCAGAGGGTTATTGGGAGTTCCAAGGATGCATCTGGCCTGCCTTTGGCTCTTGCAGTTCAACCACATGCACAGTGAGAGCAGCAAAGATCCCAACAGCTGACAGCAAACTGAGCTGCAGTCTGCCATGGCATCGTACAGCCAAGGGGAATGCCCTCGGGCACTAATCTCACAAACATGGCATGGGAAAACCAGAGAGGTAAAAACACTGCAAGGACAGAACTGAGGAAAAGCCACCCCAACATTAACTTCTCCCTTTCAGCAACCAACCTGCCACGTAGTTCCAAGACTTTCCACACTTATACGTGGGAGAGCTGGAATGGGTGATCTCATCCACCTTCTATCCGAACGAAATGGAAGTTTGGTGGAAATCTGAGAGCCGTGAGTTCAAAGTTCCGCTCCAAGACTTGAAACGTGTGCAGTTCTGAGGAAGTGCTGCTTGTGATGTGACCCTTAAGGTGAGACTTTAAATAAGCCTGAATCTGCCTGTTCCGCTGGCTGGGGGGAAATTATAGATCCCATCTCAATGAATGGGTTGTGCAAAACTACTTGACAGTTCCCCTGCCATGCACACCCCCTCCCCCCTTTCGGAAAAGGGGGAAGAGAAAGCAGAGAACAAAAATGGTCTCAGTGTGGTTTCAAAGAACACAAATCAAAATTCTACATTCCCAGATCCAACAGAAGAAAATTGCACTCTCTCTCTCTGTATCTTTGTCTCTCTATGTCTCAAACACAAAAATCCACTGTGAATCTGCAAAAAGATGCACATAGTTAAGTCTGCGACGAAAGGAAGCAGTGCTTATCTAGAGACCTGTGGCCACCATGCTGTACTCTCATTTATCTCCATGATGCATCTCTAACCACACCCATAATTTATTTGCAAAATGCAGAACGTAATGTCTAACATTAGATGTGATTCCATGATCAGACAGCACTTGCTGAACAATCCTGAGTGTGCTAAGAACGACACTAACAGCCAATTGAAGATTATCAGTCAGGCTTGCAGTGTGGCTCACTTACGCTTGCTAGAAGCTTCATGTATTCATAAGCAGGAATCTGTCCTCTGCAAGCAAAAGGAACATGAGCAGGTGCTGCACCTTTTTTGAATTCAACAAAAGGATGGAGGAGCAATAATTCCCTGGTGCATTCTCCATGGCAATGCCTGGACCAATCAGCTCCCTTTTCTCATGCAGTATAAATTGTTGTTCCCTTTGAAATTTGGCATTTGCGCATCTGTCCTGATGAGAGCAAGACAAAAATCATCGGCAGCATGTCTCTTTTTCCAGTAATACACCATTTTTTTTGTAGAAGGAACAAAATACAGCTCCAACCATTCAGTTTTTTAAAAAAAAAAATCTGCTGGCAGCCAGCGAGGCCTTTGAACATCTTAGTCTGGCCTCCAAAAGTTTCCCCACGTCACACCAGAACGTTGCTGAAAGTGTCAAAGCAGGACACCTGACACTGACTACACTCCTACTGTAAATTCATCCCCATCAGTCGCAAGTGTGATAGGTCCCTAATGTTATGAAATCTCTTCAGCAGCACTGAACGTTTTGCCACCACAGCGAGTCTCTCCCCACCACCCTTTCCCCAGAAGAAACGCAGTAAAAGCACCCTTTGACTCCATGCAACATTATCGAGTGGGAGGGAGCCCATTTGCCACGCTGCAGCTAACTTCTACATATGCATGGTTCTAATTTAGTCTTTCCTATAACTGGTTCTTGATGCCACAATGTTGAGAAGCAAACAGTGAAGGGTGCACAAACTTATAATCATTGGCCTGTTGGAGTATTCAGGGCTCCTTTTGTTAGCTTGCTTGCTGAGGAGCAAAAACAAAGCAGAGATTGAACAAGAAGTTCCACAGGTGTGTTATACATCTAGGCTTAAACAGAAACACCTTTCTCAAGAGAATTGAAAGAAGGGGAGGGAATGAGAGGGGAGGGGCGGAGGAGTGGTGTCCACTGTACATTGCACAAGATTTCTCAATGGATTCCAACAATACCAGTGCGCCACTGAGATAAGCATATAAATGGCAGAGGTCCAGACTTTTGTACTTTTGAAGCAAACACATTTTGGACACCCCATGGAGTAGAAGGGCAAAGGAAATTCTCCACTTAATATACCCCACTTGCTGAGCTCAACCATGGCACACCTTTCAAAGCAGGGGTTAGGAAGGAAGTATTTATCCACATTATTATACAGCAGCAAATTAGCCCACTCCTTTGCTTCCTTGTGGCTGGTTTCAGAGCACTGTAAGTCTGGGACAAAAGCTACCTGTCTTACCACAGAATCCAGAGGCCATTCCAACGAATCAAAAGGGAGATAAGTTACTGAGGGGTGGGGGGAAGAATGAAAAGAATCAAATACATTTCAATAACAAAATGTGCCAATTAGGAAGTCATTAAAATCAACAAAATGCGTACTCACTGCATTGGGTTTTTTTTTAATCTCTTCTAATGAAAACCAACTAGACTGAGTTGGAGAGTAACACCTACACAGTCACCATATCAAAAATTCAGCGACAGCAACCTTCCTGCTTGACTATATTAGTCAGGCTATTATCGTTCACAATGCAGGTCTTGCTTGCAATGAAGCAGAAAGCAGTTTAATTAAACAAACACAAAATGTTTATTTTATAGAACATTCGAAACTTCCAGTCTTCGTGGCTAGACTTTACTCAAGGGAGTCTTTTGTAACGAAAGTTTTGGGCAGGTTTGACAGTTCTGCTTACACTGCGTCGGTAACCTGCTGCACACTAATTGGAATAAAGCAACACAAGCCTTTTAAATGTGGGTCAGCAGGGTTTGGAACAGTGCTGTCTTAAACTGAAGGAAAGGTTTGTACCAGTGTAAGGGTTAAGCCAGACAGTCATGTGCGCGCACACATCATTGCAATCAATGGCCATTAACACAGCCCAGGCCCTTTCAACAAGTGCACGTGAAAAGCAAAGGCAGGGAATTCAAATTAAAGTACTGTACGAAGCATTTATTTTTTAAATAAATGAACTCATGTTCTGAATGCTGCTCTTATGACAAGTACCCCTTTGTGCAGGAGGCACAGGTCTGGAAGAGGTAATAGTCTATTGAGTGCAAACAATACTGTAGTGTGAATAGTTTTATTCTTCAAGAGAAGAGTCAGGGTCAGGGTGGGGGGTGGGAAGGGAAATAAAATGACTAAGTTTTTTGCCTGCCCAGTTAAGTGATTGATGAATTGATGTAAGCACATGTCATTTGGCTGATAACATTCATCCACTGATGTCAAGGATCATTGAAAGGTCACTCTCATTAAGAAAGCAAGCTTGTTTTTGTAGAAGCAAATGATAACTGTACAATTGAGCCAGTCAGGACTGCATGGCATACGCACTTGTTCTAGACATGGGTGCTGCTCAGACGTCAGTCATAGTTGATCATTTGCTGGTATAGAAGTCGATTATTTTTCAGGTACAAGTAACGGACCTAAGAGTAACGCTCGTCTTCAGCTCAAAGAACAATTTAAGAGTGACGGAGAGAGAGAAATGACCAGTTAGTCAGATTGCACATCCTGATTTCAGAGGGCATTGAAACACAGTACAGTAGTAGTCCCTGTTCACTCTCCCTCTCAACAGCCAAGTACCAAACCATACCCAAGAGTCAAATGCACTAAAACACACCACTAATTCTTTTGTGGAATAGCAGCAGCTCAAAGCCATTTTTTTTATTCATTCAGGGTGAATTCAGGCGTGAAGGTCCGCATTTATTGCCGATCCTAATTGGCCCGGGAAAATGGTGGTGAGCCACCTTCTTGAATACAACTAAGTGCTTGAATACAACTAAGCCAATTCAGAGGGCAGTTAAGAGTCACCAACATTGCTGTGGATCTGGAGTCACATATAGGCCAGACTGGGTATGGATGACAGATTTCCTTCCCTAAAGGATATTACAAAACTAGAGGGGTTTTTACAACAATCCAATGGTTTCCTGGGTCACCATTACTGACACTCGCTCTTCATTCTGGATTTATTCAATAAGTTTCTCAGCTGCTACAGTGGGATTTGAACTCAGGTCTTCAGATCATTAGTCCATTTCACTCCAATCCCTGCCAGTTGGTGAAGTTAAAATAAAGACAGCTGCTTTCTTTGCTGGAGAGCATTTATTGACTTAGCTCACAGCCAACATTACTCCAACACACCAGTGTCCCAGCTATCCCCATTTATAATCTTTTGGAGCAACCAATGAAAGACAAATAGATAATTGAACAAATTAACAAGAGGACAGTCATTTATAGATTTATTAACTGAATTCAAATTCCACAAGCTGCCATGGTGGGATTTGAACCCATGTTGCAGATCATTAGCCTGGGTCTCTGGATTACTAGTCCACTGACATTACCACCACACCACCATGTGGTTGACAGTCATTTATAGGTGTACAAATACACATCATTTATTTAACAATGTGATTGTGATTAAACCTGAACAATGTGACTAATAAGACATTGACAGACAAGGTCTCTAGGTTACTAGTCCAGCAACTTGAAGACTATGCTACCATAAACCTGTTGGAAATCACATTTTGTGTGCAAAGTGGGCAGAAAACATCTCAAAATAAAGGTCTGAAGTCTTCATCTGACATTGGGGGAAGACTAGAAGCAAATATCCACTGATATTCATTTATTTCGGTGTAATTAAAGCTACAGAGGAGACCCTAACAATTTGTGTTCCAAATCCAATTCTCATTTGACCTCGCCTCTTTAATTTGCTCAATCACAGAACAAAAGGTCCTGTGATACGGGGGTAGCTTCTCTTCCGTAAAAATACCATTGAACATCTGCAGTGAAATCTGTCAACTTCCGCTATTTGGATACTACATTACACGAGGGGAGGTTTTTCTTTGAGGCAGCAGCCTTGCAATGAGCCTGTTATGTTTTAACTATGGGGTCGCTTTGCTCACGAACCGGTTGCAGGCTTATCTGTCGGCAGGCAAGTCAATTACAACATACAGCAGACGGAGAGACCAATATGAAATGAAGCACGTACTATTTATTTACACAAACAACAGAGCATTAACATGTGTGCTTCACCAGCTGAACCTACTCTAAACTAACATGAACATGGCAGCCCGTGCTACACAGCTATTGGGTCTTACAGTCATGTGTTCAATGTACTCTCAGTCTCTTAAAGGTGTATCACACCTCAGATTACCACAGAGCCAGGCAGAAACCACCTTACACAGGGAATCCGAGTGGCTTGTGTGAAGCAGGGGGCTACAGAAAACAAAGTTAGTCACTGTGCCACACCAACCTTCAGCCCAGACTTTCAAACCATTTGGTTTCTGCAGGTTTTGACAAGGTTGCTGCAGTCCTGCAGCTCCTTGCAGTCAGGCTCAGCGTGGGGCCATGTTCCCTCCCCAACCCCCTCCGTGAAGAAAGCTGTATCGAGTGACGCAAAAGGTAAATAATAGGTTTTCTCCCGATTTGTTTCTTCTATTCCCATCTCATCAATTGGCATTTTTTTTCCTAAATTTGTTTTTTTTTAAAAAAGGTTTTTCTTGAAATTAGTTAGCGCCTGTAAAACACACACACACACACACACACACACACACACACACAGCCTCAATTTTCACCCCTGTTCACACCAAATCTCTGCCTCCTTCAGAAAGAAGGGGAGCCAGTTAACTTGGGACAATCCTGCCAACATTCACTTCTGGCTGGCTGCCAGTGATTCCTCGAAACCCTGTCTTTTGATTTTGACACACACACACACACACACACGAAATCAGTGCTAACCTCGGACTCTTTGAAAATAAGCAGACTGACTGTTCCATCACACCATCGACTTAAAATAGATCAATGGAGCATCAGCACAATTGCCTTAAAAAGAGAAAATGCCACATGAAAGAGCGTTTACGCTGTTGCAAATAGGCTTCCCATTATGTACACAATCTTAAATCAATGACACCCTACTGTAAACTACATCATGAGTACCTATAAATTAGAATCACAATCTCACATTTCACCTTCATCCAGCTCAATGCCATCCTGGCAGAACAGAAGAACATAAGAAATAGGAGTCGGCCATTCAGCCCTTTGAGTCCGCTCCGCCATTCAACGAGATGCTGGCTGACCTTCGACTTCAACCCCATTTCCCTGCACTATTCCCTTGTCTCTTGCTGTTTTGAATATGTAGAAATCTATCGCTCTCAGTCTTGAACAAACTCCACAACTGAGCCTCTGCAGCCCCCTGGGGCAGAGAATTCCAAAGATTCACCACCCTCTGAGTGAAGAAATTCCTCCTCATCTCAGTCCTAAATGGCCTGCCCCTTATTCTGAGACTGTGTTCCTTGGTTCTAGATGCCCCAGGTCTAGATGGGTCAGATAAATAACGTGGGACCTAGTGCGACATGGTCTTCCAATTCAGTTGTGTCTTTTCACTTAATTCTGCATTCTTCAGTTCAGTAAAACGCAACTTTAGGGTGGGGGGGGCGGGGAGGAGAAAGAGCATTCTTTTGAAAAGCAGCATGCGCTCCAATTGTGAAATACCTCAAGTAAATAAGATAAAACAGCAGCTTATAATGGTGCCCGGTTGTTTGATGCAGGAATTCTAATTGCCTACGGCTGCTTTGATCCTGCCAGTGACCCAAGGACTCAGCTCTCCTGGAGTATCCAAATATCAGTAGTGATACACGATACCAGCAAGTTGTTTTACAGGAACCCTTTCATTAAGCCAGGGGGTTTACCAGCACATTTACAAATGCAGTCCTCTCTTCTGTTTCTCCCGCTCAGCTCCAAAGTTACTAACATTTGTTGGATGCTGTGTGTAAAAAAAAAAATTAGTCTCCATTTTAAAACACAGAATTGGGAACACAGTAATTCCAGTTAGTATTTGTGTGGGCCATCTCTATTTATGAAATATTGATTCACAAATTCAAATTTTTTTTTGGGGGGGGGGGGTGGTTAGGGAACGAGGAGGAAGGAAGAACGTACAATTTAGAAATGCCTTTCGGGAGGGTCTTGTAGAGCCTATTCTGTAGTTTCATGTTTAAATCTCCTCATCTCAATTTGGTCCTTTTCTGAAATGCCATTGACCTTCCCCAGTTCAACACCTATTCACTATGTGTAAGCTTGATCAAGGGGGGTCGGTTAGTTCAGTGGGCTAGACGGCTAGAGTGTGGTGCAGGGTAATGCCAACAGCACTGGTTCAATCCCCGTACTGGCTGTGGTAGTTCATGGAGGCCTGCCCTGCCTCCTTGTTTACCCCACGCTTTATGTGGAATGGTGCCCCTCAAGCTAAATAACCAATCGTCTCTCTCTCTCTCTAATGGAGAGAGATGCTTAAGGTCCTTCATGGACTTTGGCTAATTACCTAACTTCCTATTTAAGTTTGATCAAGAAGCAAGATACCCAGCCATTTCACCACATGGCAGATCAACGCCAAGCCTAACTCATCTTGACTGACTCCCCCATTTGCATTGGGCCAATCTCTGGTTTCTTCTGCTTAATTATCCAACATCCATACTGGATGAGCAGAAATTTCCTCTAATTAAATATTGGAAAGAGTTAAGTCATTGTTTTTGGACCCCACTCCAAACTCCGTTCCCTAGATACCGTCTCCATCCCCCCTCCCTGGCAACACTTTGCGATTAAGCCAGTCTGCTTGTAACCTTGGTGTCACACTTCATCCTAAAATGAATTTCTGAGCTTATATTTGTGCCATCACCAAGGCTGCCTATTTCCACCTCTGTAACATTGTCCAACTTCGCCCCGTCT
Source organism: Cetorhinus maximus (assembly GCF_964194155.1). Taxonomy (NCBI): domain Eukaryota; kingdom Metazoa; phylum Chordata; class Chondrichthyes; order Lamniformes; family Cetorhinidae; genus Cetorhinus; species Cetorhinus maximus. Next base: position 91,042,281 of record NC_135896.1, read on the forward strand.
CAGCTCATCCACTGCTGAAACCCTCATTCAGGCCTTCATTACGTCTAGACTCGACTATTCCAGTGCACTCCTGACTGCTCCCCCACATTCTACCCTCCAAAAACTTGAGGCCACCCCAAGCTCTGCTGCCCGTGTCCTTTACTTATAGCAAGTCCCATTTCCCTATCGCCTCTGTGCTCACTGACCTAGTTCGGCTCCCGGTCAAGCAACGTCTTAATTTTAAAGTTCTCATCCATATTTTCAAATCCCTCCGTGAATTCTTGCCCCTCCTTATCCCTGTGATCTCTCCAGCCCCAGCCTCAGGTACCTGCGCTCCTCTTATTCTGGAAGCTTTGGTATCCCCGATTTTAATCGCTCCTCCATTGGTGGCCGTGCCTTCAGTTAACTCAGTCCCATGTTCTGCATTTCCCTCCCTGCACCTCTCCGCCTCCCTACCTCGCTCTCCTCCTTTAAGACATGCCTTAAAACCTACCTCTTTGACCAAGCTTTTGGTCACCTGACCTAACATCGCCTCATGTGACTCGCTGTCAGACCTTGTTTCATAATGTTCCTGTGAAGTGCCTCGGGACGTTTCATTACCTTAAAGGCTCTATATCAATGTAAGTTGTTGTTGTCTAAGGTCTGGACAGCGTATTTCAAATAACACTACCATCCTCCCTGATGGAGATCAACTAACTTAGTACTGGCCAAGGATTGGATATAAGACCTCCTAGTCCATATGATGTACCCAATCAGCCACACAAACAACCAAGCTTTGCAAATTGCATCGAAAGGAGCTACAGAGAAGCTGCTATTTGAAGCTTTTAATCCTCCTCATCCAGGTAGAAATGTGCAGATAAAGGAGAACAGTTTTGGTAAACAGAGTTTATATTTGGTACATTCTTCTGTTGAAATGCGGCCTACATTAACTCTTACTGCAGTTTCAGTTTAAAAAAAAGTTTGTACAAATGATCAAGTGTTTTTCCCTCTTAATTTTTTTTAAAAAATCAAGAATGTTTACGTCACAATGTAACCAACAGAAAGGCAGGCAGATAGCCTGCTCCCAGACGTTCGCTAGTCCACCATCCAACATCTTTCCAGATGTTACAGTGGGGTTATACTGTTCAAAATAATCCAATACAAAGCATATAGGCACCTTTCAACAAATAAGGCACCTTTCAACAAATAAGACACCTTTCAACAAATAAGACACCTTTCAACAAATAAGACACCTTTCAACAAATAAGACACCTTTCAACAAATAAGACACCTTTCAACAAATAAGACACCTTTCAACAAATAAGACACCTTTCATTTTCTTCCAGGATAGCTCCTGTTGTTTCTGGTGTGATTTTTCCAAAACTTCGGAAGGTCAGATTATGGAGCTCAGCTATTTATGGAATAGACTGGAAACCCCGTGTGAGAAAATGCTTGTGTTTGGAATAAAAATAGTCCCCGAAATAGGGAAATCTATGGTGAGAATCTTTCGACTTCAGTAATTGTATCGACTCAGTTATGTCTGAAGTTTGCATTCAATGGCGGGAAAAAAGGGTCAACATGTCCGAAATATTACTTCATTTTATCAGGAGGCCCTTCAGTGCACAACTAATAACAGCTAAACTGCAACAGTGTACAACTGATAAGCACGTTGTTCATTTTAAGAAAGAAAATTGACATTTAAACCTCTATAAATAAGCAACTTGAGCATTTGGCCAGCTGTATTCCAAAGAACATTCACGAGAGAATTACAGGCTGTAAAAATACTTAATAAGCTGTGTAAAACAGAGAGGATTTAACGAGCTCTTTTGCAATATATTTCTAAGATCTTTTCTCATTCAACACAGACTCTCCAACAGCAGCGGAGACTATCAACTCAACAGTAACCAGATAAAATAAAAATATTAACATCCAAAGTGCTTCAAAGCACTTCATATAAATAATTATTTTTGGAGTGCTAGGGCATAACAACTGTAAAAGTTCAGAGCCAGCAATGTCCCCACAAACATTGCATGACCCCCATTAATCCGCTTTTTCTTAGGTGGTCCTGGTTGAAGGTTTTATTGACCAGGTCATTCTGACAACTCGCTGCTCTTCGTTGAAGAGTGCCATGGGATCTTCAGTGGCCACGTGAATGGGCAAAACAGGCTAACCAAATATTTCTACATACTCAGGATTCCTTGCTGATGGGGAGGGGGAAGCGAAGGAACACTAAGTAAGCAAGTGTATTCTCCAGGGCAGTGCTTTATACCTCCTAACTGCATTGACGTGGCCTGTAAAGAATTCGCAGTCCATCCATCCTCAACTGCAAGGCATGCACAGCTTGCAACATCTTCCCCTTGCAAAGGAAGGGTTTTTACCACAATTCATGTTTGGAGCTCTGCCTTATGCAGTTAAAAGAACTAACAGCTGTACAACGTGACAGAACAGTCTGAGTACATCTGTATTTATACAGAGTTGGAAACTTGCCTGCGATCATGTGAATAATTCCTGTTTGTCGACCATCCAAACACCACATTCAACACAAATTGTTACCCTCTTATTCGCAGTCCATCCCAGCAGCTAACCATCACTTCATGTCAATACAATTGATCCAAAATGAGTGAGTCACACAGAAAATGAGCAGTACTTCTGCAGAATAGATTTTATCTAACTGTGCCTCCAGAGGTGTTTGGATGTTCTTTCCATTAAACACTGGGCATTAGCAAATGCTTCCTTTCACAAACATTCCACATCCATGTCCCACATGATTAGAGCTTAACAAGATTTTGTGTGTTTTACAATGACACAGAATAAAGCATAATTCATTACATTATTATAATTCAGTTGGAGCACAATTGCATTCACAAACCCTTAAAAACTCATTTGTTGTCAGCTTTACTATGTACTGAAGACTAAACTCTGATGAAAACTAGATAAAACAAAAATGTGGTTTTGAAAATACATTTTACATTACTAGCCAATTTATCATGGCATTGCACATGGAAGTCAAGACCATGTGTAGTCTTTATCTGAAGTGGGATGAGAGACTGGGAGGTAATTAGACCAAGATGCACCCGCAGAATTCATATATTCTGACCTTATTTTCATATATTGTGGCAGCATACTCACCTCTGAATCAGAAGACTGTGGGTTCAAGTCCCTCTCCAGTTTCTTCAACACTAAAACCTAGACCTACACTCCAGAGCAGTACTAATAGAGTGCTACACTGTCAGAAGTGCCATCTTTTGGATGAGACGTTAAACTGAGGCCCTGCCTGCTCTTGAAGGTGGACATAAAAGATCTCATGGCGCCATTTTGAACAAGAGTTTCCCTGGTGTCTTGGCCAATATTTATCCCTCAATCACATCACAAAAAGATCATTTGGTCATTATAACATGACAATTTATGGGAGTTGCTGTGTACAAGCCAGCATCCATGTTTCCTACAAGATAAGTGACTACACTTAAAAAAGAAAGTACTTCCCTGGCTGTAAAGCGCTTTGAGACATCCTAAGGTCATGGAAATCTCAATACAAATGCAAGTCTTTCTAAATACTTGGACTGTATATTGGTAAACAATAAAACACACAGCGACTTGGGAAGTAGAGTTGGTTGGAAGACAGGAGTTTCTCTATCGCACAAGCTGAAAAATTGAAGTGCTTCAGCACCAAAAATGGTGCGAGGGTGTAATCACAATGTAACAAGTTTACATAGACAGTTTACATTTTAAATGTTGTCACAGAATCGTGGGGGAGGATTTTTCCCTCGCCGGGTGGGCTCGATCAGGAAGCCGCCCGCTGCCCGTGATTGGGGCCGCATCGTGATTTCAGCGCTGCGTGTGTGTGTGGTGGGGGTGGGGCAAGCACGAACATCGCACTTGCGTGCTTGAAAATCTCCCCGAGGCACGGAGCTGCCTCAGGGAGATGAACATTTTTCAAAATAAAAAATAAAGCTTTCTAAAATGTTATGAAGCACGTCCCCTCGTGTGACTGTCACATGAGCAGGGGCATGTTATTAATTACATTAAAAATTTTTAATTTTATTTGCTGTTGGAAACCTCATCCCGCCCATGGATGAGGCTCCCTAAAAAATGCAAAGGCCGCTTGGCCTTTTTGTCTGTCCGCCGACCGTCAGGTTGGATGGGCAGTGAAAAATTTCTTTTAATTACCTTTTTAAAGGCCTTAATAGGCCTTTTAATTGGCGGCAGGTGCACTGCTGACTCCGGCGCATGTCCGCCGACCGAAATATTGCGCGAGCGTGCGCTAACGTCGGGATGCTCACCCGCATTGCGCGTCATTTTATGCTCGGTCGGGTCGGGCACGTGCCCACACAACGAGCTAAAAATTTTCCCCATACAGTACTGGGGGGCGGTGGCTGGCATTTGGCCCATCATGTCTATGCTGGCTCTGAAAAGCTACACACAGCAATAATATTTATCCAATACACTTCTGAAAGTTACGATTGAAACCGTTTCCACCATCCCTTGTAATGCATTCCAGATTGTAGCAACTCACTGCATTAAAACAATTCTCCTCTTCCAGCTGGATGTTCTTCACAATTATCTTGAATCGGTGTCTTCTGGTAACCAACTCTCCTCCCATGAAATCAGTTTTTCCTAATGTGCTCTACCAAAACCCTTTATAATTCTCAACACCTCTCATCTCCTTTGCATGGAGCACAAGTCTCTCCACATAACTGAAGCCTTTCAACCATCGTACCATTCTCATAAAGCTTCTCCACACCCTCTCCGAGGCCTTGACGCACTTCCTAAAGTGTGGTGCTGGTGCCCAGAACTGTACACAGTACTCCAGCTGAGGCCTAGCCAGCGATTTATAAACATTAGCATCACTTCCTTGCTTTTGTACTCAATGCCTCAATCAATAAAACTAAGGATCATTTTTCTTTATAATGGCTTTATCAACGTGTCCTTCAACACCTTCAAAGATTTGGCTATGCAAACCCCCGGGTTGTTCTGCTCCTGCATCCTTTTTTAAAAAGGTACTATTTAGTTTACATTGTCGTTTCTCATCCTTCCTTACAAAATGCATCACTCCACACTTCTCTGCATTAAATTTCATCTGTCATGGGTCTGCCCACTTCACCAGTCTATTTATGTCCTTCCGAAGGCTGCTGCCATCCAACTCATTGCTTAGTACGTTTCCAAGCTTTGTTTCATTCCTAAACTTTGAAATCATGTCCTCTATACTCAAGTCCAGGTCGTTGTTTAGAAATTTATAATGGGAAAAAAAATTGGCAGAAACTGTTGACAGACTAACGGGAATCTCGTTGAGGCGGCAGAGTTCTCAGCTGCCGGCTCGCCTCTTTTTGGAAGGCCCGCAGTGTTTTGTGCCACTCAGACACTTCTTAGGCCAGGAACGGGGCCTTCCCAGGGCCAAGCACCCTGGGGCCAGAAGACCCGCCCGCCGAGAGCTGCCAGCGAATCAGAGTTTGGCAGCTCTTCTGCACTCAACAGCACCATCAAGGTGGCGGTGGCTGCTGCCAATCCTACACCCACCCGAGGCTGTGGATCGAGGAAGTACCCAGGCCCTGGTGAGTCATGGCGGGAAGGTTGGGGGAGGGTTTGGAAGGAAGGCGCTCGACAGGAGGGAGGGCGGGGGGGGAGTTGGAAACAAGGGCAAGGGGGGAGGCTTTCAGCGCGCTCCCTCCTGCCCCGAGGCTGGGTCCCTCGATCAGGCACCGAGTGCCTTTGATCAAGGGACCTCCCATCGGTAGCCTGCAAGCAAACATGGTAGGGCTTTCTTGTCATGCTCACCGCATCATGAGCCCCTTGCCTGCTGCTAACGCCAGCAGCAGTAGGGTGAGGCCCATCAGTGGGAATTAATTGCCACCTAAGGGCCTCAATTGGTGGTGGGGCAGGAAGACTGTCAACGGGCCTTCCTGCCCTGGTCTAATCGGGATGGAGGCAGGAAGGTAGCAGGGACCCCACCTGCTACCCTCGCGCTTGATTAAATGCCTCCCCCCCTTCTCTCTTCTGTGGGGGAGGGCACAAGATTCCACCCAAAGACTTTTGGTATACTGCTGTCAATCTCTTGTATCATTGTAAACAGTAAGCGGAAAAAAAGAATCTTCAGATGTAACAGGAGTCACAAGAGAATAAACGTCAAAAATAGATATAATGGAAATATAATGTTTAAGATTACAAGTTCCCTGTGTCCACATTAACAATGGAAACTGTTCTGGAGGGAGAGCGTTATGACAAATGTGACTAATGTGCACCGAAAGTCTCCATTATAAATATGGACGTTGGAGCATATTTTTATAAAAATATAAAAATAAAGCAGGCAGTGTTTTAATAGATTTACCATTAGCTTTGGGCACATTTCATTCATACCAGAATGCCCAACTGTAGATTTAAATCTTCTGCTGTAAAGTCAAGCTTGCAAGCCAAGCTAAACTGTTTCTGGTTTGCTGAAGGCCAGAAGAATTTTCTTCAAACAAAAAGTTCATGTTGGTGAATTAGAGGATGCATCGCTGTGGAGAAAACTACCAAATACCAAGAGAATTTGACAGCGATCACAAGGCTGCATAACTCATGAGCAATTAACAATTCGCCCACTTAAGGGAAGTCTATTTCCAGTACATAGCTTGTCAATTGCTTCATATGCATTTTAAGCTTTGACAGAACCAGCATGCAAGGCAATTTATTAATGCCAGCTCCGTTAGGTACCCATTGATAAAGTTACAGCAACAACTAGTTAGGTGATGCAGTCACAGGCTGGCCTGTTCCAAATTATAATCCCTACCAGCTCAAAGCAGTTCAATCGATAAGTTCAAAAAGCAGAATATTCTGGATGCTGGAAATCAGAAATCAAAATAGAAAATGCTAGAAATACTCACAGGTCAGGCAGTATCTGTGGAGGGAGAAACAAGAGTTAATGTTTCAGGTCAATGGCCTTTCATCAGGACTGGGAAAAGTTAGAGATGTAATAGGTTTTGAGCACAGGGTGGGTAGGGCAAGAACAAAAAGGAGCTCTGTGGTAGCATGAAAGACAGGGGAAATTAAATGGCAGAAGAGTTGGGCTTCCAGGACCAAAGGTGATGGGGCGAGAAAAGAAACAATAGATGTGCCTAGAGGTGGTGTGCAGCTGCCTGAAAGCAAAAATAAGAGAAGGCTGTAAAGTACCACCACAAAACACATCTTCCCTTCCCCTCCCCTCCCATCATTCTGAAGGGTTGCTCCCTCCGTGAAACCCTGGTTCATTCCTCAATCACCCCAAATACCCCATCCCCTTCCCACAGCAACCTTTCCATGCAAAAACAGGAGATTTAACGCCTGTCCTTTTACCTCCTCCCTCCTCATTGTCCAGGGCCTCAACACTCTTTCCAGGTGAAGCAGTGATCTACATATACTTCTTTCAATTTAGTATACTGTATTCGCTGCTGACAATGTGGTCTCCTCTACGCTAGGGACAGCAAACGCAGATTGGGTGACTGCTTTGTGGAACACCTGCATCCAGACCGCAAGCTTGACCCTGAGCTTCTGATGGTCCATCACTGTAATCCTTGCTCTCACGCTGACATCTGTCCTTGGCCTGCTGCACTGGTCCTGTGAAGCCAATGCAAGCATGAGGAACAGCACCTCATCTTTTGGTTAGGCACTTTACAGCCTTCTGGACTCCACAATGAGTTCAACAATTTTAGATGGTAACCCCATTTTGTTTCCTTTCCTTTGCGTGTTTTCTCTTATTTTTGCTTTCAGGCAGCAGTACACCTCCTCGAGGGACATCTTTTGTTTCTTTTCTTGCCCCATCACCAGCCTCTTTGGCCGTGGAAGACTAACTCTTCTGTCATTCAATCTCTTCTGTCTTCCACCCTACAACAGGCCTTCCCTTTGTCCTTGCCCTACCCACAACCTCTCTCAAAACCTACCACATCGCTAACTTTGCCCAGTTCTGATGAAAGGTCATCGGCCTGAAACATTAGTTCTGTTTCTCGCTTTGCTAATGCTGCCTGATCTGAGTATTTCCAGCATTTTTTGTTTCTATCTCAACAGATCAGATGTTCAAGTTAGATCCTTTTATTTTATGAACTGGAGTGTGCACTGCTTTCTGCAGTCCCGGGTAACCATTTCCCTTCAACAATGGATCCTCACTTGCAATGGGCAGCTTCTTGGAAAATCGTCAATGGAGCTACCTGTGATTTTCCTCCCATTCATTTCAATAAGTTGCGGGCAAAGCATCCACAAGGTGTTCTCTCAGTCACAGCTGTGGGCAAGGCTCCTTCAGTCTATTCTTTGCTTCATTTACTATTAAGTCTTTAAGAGCACTTGGTATGTCATAACATTCAGGGCTATGGGCCAACAAGTGCTGGTAAATGGGTTTAAGTTGGGAGGTCAGGTGTTTCTCACGTGTCGGTGCAGACTCGGTGGGCCGAAGGGCCTCTTCTGCACTGTGAGATTCTGTGATACTGTGATATCATCTTCAGTGGCCGAGAACTGGGCGTGTTCTTCCAGGCGAAGGCTAAGAAAGCACAAGTTGTTAGGTGCAATTCAAATGCAGCCAATTTAGGCTTCTGTACAAGGGCTTGGGATGATTGCAGTATGCAAATATAGAGGCTCCACTGAGGTAAAATCTGATCCAAGCAGGGAGATGGTGATGAGAAAAAATGTCAAAACACTTGGACATAACAGCACATTTCATGAGTTTTCAAGGCAACAAGATTGCTGAGAGTTGGTGAAAAGAAGGAAGCCAAAATTACAAAGTTGGCTCTGTAAGTGTGAAATACCAAAACACAGGCAGGAAACAGGCCTGTATTTGCTTAAGCATAATTTCTGGGGTCACAGCTGCTTCAGTGCTTTTAGTTAGCTGCACACCTTGAGATGGTGATGCAGCTTTTATTTTAAATAAACAAGCACTACATTTAGAGCTGTAAACTCTGGTTGGACATATTCCAGGAGATGTCATCTAGGGTTGCCAACTGTGATGAAATGTACTCTTGTGCTTCATCACATGACTTGCCCCCACACTCCAGCCATTAGTCGGCCAACACATCCACCCTAGTGAGGCTCTGCCTTCCTACACCAATTGGAAAGCAAAAAGACTCATTACCCAAATTGGATGATGCTTGACTGTCAGCCAAACAGCCTCTTCCTCCCATTTTCAACATTTTTATATCTGGTAAAGAGAAATGTTCAAAAAAAACGATCTTTTTTAACGTTCTGATGATTTTTCTCCAGGGTTGCACACAGCAGTGTCCTGGAGGTTGATCTTCAACTTCTGTGGAGACTCCAGGCCAATCCTGGAGGGTTGGCAACCTGAAGTACATTGCATTTAAAATAAAATATTCTAGATTTAAAACCAGGCAACCATTTTATCAGCCAATTGTGTTCAACTCTCCAGCTCTAAAGTTACAATAAGCTGGAAGCACTGAAGCCTGGCAGTTCACTGCTTAGTACCAGTCCAGCAGAGGAATAAATAGAACCAAACCAGGGAAAATTAGCTTTTCAACAGCTAAAACGTACTCCAAAAAAGAAAGACAAAAAACAAGATTAAAGAGACACTGAACCAAGGTAAGTGTAAGCTTTCTCTAAGCTACTGGTGGATTATGTGTCAACAGCGAATTAAATAACATTCAGACAATGTGTCAACCTGTAGAGGTCGTTAACAAAACCTTTATTCTGCTTTTTTGACTTTGATTATCTGACATTATTATTGGTAGCACATAACCCAGCTGCCCTGCTCACATCCACCATTTTTACACAGCCATTATTCACATATCCAAGCAAGCACTCCGAACCGTCATCAATAATGACAAATGCCTCTACCCGTTTGCAGGGAGTCAGGTGACTTTGAACCGATCAATCTCACTTACTACTCCTCTAATCTTTCACATTTTTCTTATTACCTTGCAACTCAACAGCTTTTCTTTCAGGCAGATAGTGCCCCTGGTTCCCAACTTATGAGAAGTCATTAATCATACTTTGATATATGATACAACATTTATAGTCCAATATGAGGCCTGTGGACTTCATTTACGTTCATTCTTCAAACGTTAAAATTGTGACCATATGCAGAACTATCAATTTACCTTCATCCACATACATTCATTGAGAAGATGATTCAACACCATCCCATACATCAAACTCATTCCCCCTCCCCCCTCCTGTCATTTTGTTGGCTGTAACAATAAAAGCCACAGACATGCACAAAGGTATAACAAAGTTTCAGGGCAACAACCAGTCACAAAAAACTGAAAGTATCTTCTCCATTTCAAAACGAGAATGGACAGTGTGTTTAACTTACTGTGAAGATTCACTTTGACTATCATACTGAGGTATCCTTTTACACAAAGTCGCTATTGAGTACCACTCAGCTGGCAAGCTTCATTCGCTCACCAAATGCTGATGCCTTCTATGCATGGGTTGTTTGAACAAGCTCAATACATAAAGAAAAGATGGCTTTGAAAGTGTGTTTACTGCTTCGTAATGCAAACAAGCTTCATCCTGTATGGCCTGAACCTATCTCGAAATACTGTAAACATCATAGAGCAGTCTTTGGGAACAAAATGTTACCATGGTGGGGAGGAAGGGGGTGGGGGAAGAGAAAATGAGCAAGACCACTAGTATAAAATAAACGTTTTATATGGCTTTCCGCTAACAATGGAGGAAGCGATTTCTCATATCAGAAATTATTATTCCTTGTTTACAAGGAAAAGGAAAAAAAATCTACCAAATATTGGGCATCTGAAAAAAAAACTAAAATAGAAATTTTCTTAATACATGACAGATCTATCTGCATCTGTAGAGAAAAACAATAGGTCAATATTTTGCAGTAAAATCATCAGAATTGAGTACATCTGAAACATTAACTTGTCTTTTCCCTCTTCTGTTTTATCTGATGGATTCGCCCATCCCCTCGACAGACGAGGGTTCAGCAAGGAGACGAGCTGTTCACCGTCTAGTTTGGTGTCGTCTCATACGCGGTGCTAAACCGAGTCAGTTAATTTACAGATCCGATTGCAAATATTACATACATAGTCACTGTTGGAGGAGAGGATGAAGGTGCTGGCTTTGGGCCACACTCGCTTGTCCTGTAGGGACTTAACTATATTTTCCTCAAATGTTAAGATTGCTTGCTGACAGACACTTTTCCATTTGGATCTGTCAGGGGTTGTTTTTTCCTCACGAGGTGGGGTCCGGCTTACAGGTTCTGAGGCTTTTTATGAGTTCCTGTGCTTAGCTGGTTGTAGAATACCACCTTTGGCATCCAGGAGTCCTCCACGTGAATCACATGGTCGACCCAGTGAAGCTGAGCTCTGATGACCATGCTCCCGATACCAGGTATGTGGCACCTTGCAAGAACTTCAGTGTTAGGGATTTTGTCCTGCCACTTTATGCTGCTGATAAACCTTAAGCAATGAAGGTGGAATGCACCGAGTTGCTCTATGTGACATCGGTAGGTTGTCCATGCCTCACAGCCAGAGAAAAATGATGTGGGAACCAAGCTTGGTGGAGCTTGATCTTTGTTTTGAGATGAGCTCAATGCTCTCTCCAAAGCCTATCGGTGAACCTGCTGAATGCTTTTGTCTCGTGATAGGAGATTATATCATCCAAAACGGCTAACTATTCAAGCATCGTCCTGGAATGCAAAGATAACTACCAGCTTCTTTTCTCCACTGTGACCCAGCTTCTTAAGCCCCTCTCCCTTCACCTCCAACAACAAGTATGAGGAGCTCAGTCTTCTTTGCCAATAACATTGAGGCAATCTGATCAGTTGCCTCTGCCGCATCCCTCTCTTTCTCAGTTCACTGGGCCAAACTTCCTGTAATGGTTCCCCCCTATGCCCTAGCCCTGAACTCATACCTTTCTCCAGTTTCTCTCCTACCTCCCCTCACCCTACACCCTCTCCGACCTCATCTTGTCCATGAGACCCACCTCTTGCTCCCTCGATATTATTCCCACTAAAACCGCTGATCACCCAACTTCCCCTCCTGTCCTCCATGGTAACCGATGTTGTAAATGGTTCTCTCTTCAGTTGCTAACAGCAGATTTAAAGGAGAGATGGACATCACCCTCTCCTCAAAAAGACAACTCTTAACCCCTCCGTCCTTGCAAACGACCCTTCCATCTCCAACCTCCCTTTCCTCTCCAAAGTCTTTGAACATTTTGTCACCTAAATCTGTTCCATCTTTCCCGGACTCCCTGTTCAAATCCCTCATATCAAGTTTCCACCCCGCTACAGTACCGAAATAGCTCTTATTAAATTCACAAGTAACATCCTATGTAACTGTAACAACGGTAAACTCTCTCTCCTTGCTCTTTTCCACCTGTCTGTAGTCTTTGGCATGGTTGAGCACACCATCCTCCTGCAACACCTCTCCACTGTCATCCAGCTGGGTGGGTCTGCCCTCACCTGGTTCCATTCTCATCTATCTAATCATAGTGAGAGGATCCTTCGCAATGGCTTCTCTTCCTGTTCCCTCACCATGACATCGGGTGTCTTCCAAGGATCTATCCTTGACCCCTCTTATTTCCAATCTATGTGCTGCTCCTTGGGTGACAACATCTGAAGACACGGCACTAGTTTACACATGTGCATTGACAGCACCCAGCTCTTCCTCACCACCACCTCTCTCTTAACTCCTCCACTGTTGCTAAATTGTCAGGCTGCTTGTCCAACAGGGAGTACTGGATGAGCAGAAATTTCTTCTCATTAAATATTGGGAAGACTGAAGCCATTGTGTTTGGGTCCACTCCCAACTCCATTCCCTAGCAACCGACTCCATCCCGTTCCCTGGCAACAAGCTAAGATAAAGCCAGTCTGCTCATAAACTTAGTGTCACATTTGGTCCCCAGATGAACTACTGACTTCACATTCGTGCCACTAAGACTGCTTATTTCTATCTCAATAACATTGTCCGACCTCCCTCCATCTCAGCTCTTCTGCTGCTAAAACCCTCATCTCTAGACTCGACTATTCTAACACTCTCCTGGCTGGTCTCCCACACTTAACCCTCCATAAACGTGAGGCCATCCAAAACTCTGCTGCCCGTCTTAAATCACACCGAGTCCCATTCCCATATCATCCCTGTGCTCGCTGACCTACATTGGCTCCCGGTCAAGCAATGTCTTGATTTTAAATTCTCATGCTTGTTTTCAAATCCCTCCGTGCCCTCCATAAGACCATAAGACAAAGGAGCAGAAGTAGGCCATTCGGCCTATCAAGTCTGCTCCACCAAAGAGTTCATGGCTGATCTGATAATCCTCAACTCCACTTTCCTGCCTTTTCCCCATAACCCCTTGATTCCCTTTCTGATTAAAAATCTGTCTATCTCCGCCTTGAATATACTTAATGACCCAGCCTCTACAGCCCTCTGCAGTAAAGAATTCCACAGATTCACTGCCCTCAGAGAAGAAATTCCTCCTCATCTTTGTCTTAAATTGGCAACCCCTTACTCTGAGATTATGCCCTCTGGTCCTAGACTCTCCCACAAGGGGAAACAACCTCTCAGCATCTACCCTGTCAAGCCCCCTAAGAATCTTATATGTTTCAATAAGGTCACCTCTCGTTCTTCTAAACTTCAATGAGTACAGGCCCAACCTACTCAACCTCTCCTCATAAGAAAATCCCTCCATCCCCGGGATCAACCTAGTGAACCTTCTCTGGACAGCCTCCAATGCCAGAATATCTTTCCTTAGATAAGGGGACCAAAACTGTTCACAGTATTCTAGGCGTGGTCTAACTAGTGCCTTGTATAGTTTTAGCAAGACTGCCCTATTTTTATACTCCATTCCCTTTGCCTTTCCTATTACCTGCTGAACTTGTATGTTAGCCTTTTGGGATTCATGCACAAGGACTCCCAAATCCCTCTGTGCTGCAGCTTTCTGCAGTCTTTCTCCATTTAAATAATATTCAGTTCCTCTATTCTTCTTGTCAAAGTACATAAACTCACATTTTCCCACATTATATTCCATCTGCCACGTTTCTGCCCATTCACTTAACCTGTCTATATCCCCTGTAGACTCCGTGTCTTCCTAACCACTTGCCTTCCCACCTACTTTTATGTCATCCGCAAACTTGGCGATAGTGCATTACTTACCTCATCAGTCATTAATACATATTGTAAATAGTTGTGGCCCCAGCACTGATCCCTGTGGCACTCCACTAGATACAGGTTGCCATCCTGAAAATGCCCCCCTTATCCCAACTCTGTCTTCCATTAGTTAGCCAATCCTCTATCCATGATAATATACTACCCCAGCGCTATGGGCTCATGGGCTCTTATCTTATTAAGTAGCCTTATGTGTGGTACCTTATCGAACACCTTTTGGAAATCCAAATACATTACATCTACTGGTTCCCCTTTATCTATCCTGCTTGTTACCTCCCCAAAGAATTCTAATAAATTTGTCAGGCATGATCTCCCCTTAATGAAGCCATGCTGATTCTGCTTGATTATATTATGCATTTCTAAATGCTCTGCTATTACATTCTTTAAAATAGACTCTAACACTTTGCCAAGGACAGATGTTAAGCTAACTGGCCTATAATTACCTGTTTGTTCTCTCCCTCCCTTTTCAAATAAGGGTGTTACATTGGCAGTTTTCCATTCCTCCGGGGCTTTTCCAGAATCTAAGGATTCTTGGAAGGTTACTACCAGTGCATCCACTCTCTCTGTAGCTACTCCCTTTAATATCCTAGGATGCAACCCATCAGGTCCAGGGGACTTACCGGCCTTTAGCCCCATTAGTTTCCCTAATGCTTTTTCTCTAGTGATAGTTATTGTATTTAATTCCTCCCCCCCACCCCCTTTGCCCTTTGATTATTTAGTATTTTTGGAATGATATTAGTGTCTTCTACCATGAAGGCTAATACAAAGTAGTTATTCAATTCCTCTGCCATTTCCTGGTTCCCCATTATTTCCCAGCCTCATTATCTTAGGGGCCTACATTCACTTTGGCCTCTCTCTTCCTTTTTATTTATATATTTAAAGAAGGTCTTACTGTCTGTTTTTATATTACTTTTGGTATTTTTTTGGTCATCTTTTGTTGGTTTTTAAAACTTTCCCAATCCTCTGGCTAACCACTAATCTTTACCACATTGTCTGTTTTTCTTTCAATTTGATACTATCCTTAACTTCCATGGTTGGTCTATCCCCTTCCTAGAATCCTTCTTCCTCACTGGAATATATCTTTGTTGAGAGTCATGAACTATTTTCTTAAACATCTGCCATTATTCATCAACCATCTTTTCCACTAAACTCCTTTCCCAGCCCACTCCTGCCAACCGCCCTCATTCTTTTATAAATTATCCTTATTTGAGTTTAGCACAGTTGCTTCAGACCCAAGTTTCTCACTCTCAAACTGAATGCTAAATTCTACCATGTTATGGTCACTGTTTCCTAAGGAATAATTTACTCAGATTATTTATTAAACCTGCCTCATTACACATTAACAGGTCCAAAATAGCCTGATCCCTGGTTGGATCCACAACGTATTCTTCTAAGAAATACACTCAGTGAATTCTTGCTCGTGGCTACCTCTGCCAATTTGATTTTCCCGATCTACATGAAGATTAAAGTCACCCATGATTAATGTACTGCCTCTTTTACGTGCCATCATTATCTCCCAAGTTATTCTCTGTCCTACGGTATAGCTATCGTTCAGGAGCCTATAGACTACTCCCACCAGTCCTGGTGGAATGAGCAGGGGTGTTTAAACCATGTGCTTTTTTTATTCTTTCACGGGATGTGGGCATCACTGGTTAGGCCAGTATTTATTGTCCATCCCTAAATGACTGTGTGGTTCTTCTGGTGCCAGTTTATTTTTCACATGAGCTACTCGTACCTACAACACTAATCGATCATCACAAGCCACAGATTCAAGCCCCACATGCTCTCCCGAGGATTTGTTTACTAACCATAGAAGTGATGGCATGTGTTTACTAACACAAAGTTCAACAGTCAAAAGCCCACTGTCCATGAAACTACACTGATTTTTTTTATTTTATTTTATTTTATTCATTTACAGGATGTGGCCATCACTGGCTAGGCCAGGGTTTATTGCCCATCCCTAATTTCCCTTGAGACGGTGGTGGTGAGCTGCCTTCTTGAACCGCTGCAGTCCATGTGGTGTAGGTACACCCACAGTGCTGTTAGGGAGGGAGTTCCAGGATTTTGACCCAGCGACAGTGAAGGAATGGCGATATATTTTGAAGTCAGGATGGTGAGTGGCTTGGAGAGGAACTTCCAGGTGGTGGTGTTCCCATCTATCTGCTGCCCTTGTCCTTTTAAAATATGACATGGTTTTCATCCAAACTTCTACAGTTCAGATTTTAAACAAGATGCGTTTCAATCTTCTGCCTTCACTCCTCCCAGCTGTACCATTCAGGTTAATCTCATTGAAAGTGATTCATCCACATCAATTTACGGTTCCCCACTCATTTGGAAAATCATTATTCCTCCCACAAGTTCAAAATCGCTTTTTTCTCACCACTTCCCCAGCCCAATAAGTTATTATTTCACTACACTTAACTTGACATCCCATCCCCCGTCCCCAAAGTCCCATTACAGTTCAGGCCTTCTCATGCACAGGCTGCGCAAGAGTAGGGCTAAGTACATCGTAACATAGAAAGGCCAAAAAACTGTGCATATGTATTTTAAAACTTCAAAGTTAAGAGCACTCGGAGACGCAAGACCTGCTCCCAAGCCTCTGCTGTTCTTATTCAGAGTTTTTGGGTGAGAGATTTCTTAGTTCTGAATAGTTGCGATGTTGAAGACATGCAAAGAATCTGGTCCTAGCAATACACATCACCCATTTTCTTAAAAAAGAAACCATTTGAATCACTGAGCTTCACCATGTTCCCTTGGTGATTCGAGATAGAGGTTGGTGAGGGTTCACAAGGCACTGTGGCTGTCAATATTCCACATTACAGTAAGGAGGGAATGTTCATTAATAAATTCTTCAAACTCTACTCCAGTGCTTCCCAAACCTCTGCCCACTGTGACCCCATTTTGAGGCTTGAAAATTACTGTGACCGCTCCCTCAGTGGGGTCTGAGAGAGCCAGGGTTGGGGGGGCAGAGAAAGAGACACCTGTGGGAGTGGTGGGAGAGGGGTGGAGACATGAGAGAGCAGGGGTAGGGGTGGGGAAGCATTTGAATCTTCTTCAGGCATTTTTTAAAACCTGGCCTTTTTTGGATCAGTGAGTTAGGCCATGCCTACCATTAAAACTTAAGGATTTAAAGTGGCCTCAAAGCTGTTAACACTCAAGAGTTCGGACCCCAGAACCTCATCTCATGACCTACAGTTTGGAAAGCCCTGCTCTCTCAATAGCAATGATCGATGCTGGCATAGCGCAGCATTCAAAGAGTGCTGCATGGTCAGGGGCGCCAACTTACAGCTGCAAAAATAAACCAAAGCCAGTCTGCCCTCTCAGTTGGATGCAAAGGATCCTATAGCATTTTTTCCCCAGAGGGAAAGGAATTCTCCTGGTAAACATTTATCCCTTAACTTCCAGCACCAAAATCAGATGAATGGGTCATTCACCTCATTGCTGTTCGCAGTACCTTGTTCTGTGCAGGTTGCAAGCCAGAACTGTCCATGAATGAAGTCAATGAGGTGATATTGGAGGACCAAGTTTCTTTTAGCACACATTTAGTTCTTCCCTACATGCTTATATCTATTGGCACTGGGAGTGAGTAAGTGAGATGTAAGTAAAGGTTAGGAATGGGAACACCACCATTTGGAAGCTCCCCTCCAAGTCACTCACCATCCTGGCTTACAAATATATCGCCGTTCCTTCACTGTCACCAGGTCAAAATCCTGGAACTCCCTCCCTAACAGCACTGCATATGTACCTACACCACATGGACTGCAGCAGTTCAAGAAGGCAGCTCACCACCTTCTCAAGGGCAACTAGGGATGGGCA
Organism: Cetorhinus maximus; assembly: GCF_964194155.1. Classification (NCBI taxonomy): domain Eukaryota; kingdom Metazoa; phylum Chordata; class Chondrichthyes; order Lamniformes; family Cetorhinidae; genus Cetorhinus; species Cetorhinus maximus. The sequence goes on from NC_135896.1 coordinate 91,060,124, forward strand.
ATAAATGCTGGCCCAGCCAGTGAAGCTCACATCCCATGAATGAATTTTTAAAAAGCAGTCTAAGCCTCACTGTATGAACACCCTGGATCTCTAAGTGGTCAAGGAAGGTACTGTGCATATCCTTCCACTCACTTTCTGTATTCACTCTTCAGAACATTGTGGTGTTTCCTTTAGTGGAAAGGCCAAACATGCAGGCTGTTCCAAATCCAAAGCAATATAACCTTGTAGCCTTGTGCCTGGAGGTTTGTAAGAGTGGCCGTTCGACCTTTAACTTGGTGAGAAATCGAATGAACTCAACTTTGGACCATTGCAAAAGGCACAGCCATAGTCAGCATTCGGCTAAGTGGTTCGGACAGTGATTGCAAATCCGCATTCTGACACAAAATGGCTTCAACTCAGTGCAAGTTTGAATTTAAATACATCCACAGTACTAGGGATTTTTCAAAATTGGACAGCATCGTTCACAATAAACTGATCAATAAGCTTCTTGACACCAAGTAACATGCAATGCATATTATTACATTATCAATAGGTAACAAATATTTATGGTTTGTTAGCTATTTCCTCATAGGAATAAAGGGACTGCTTTAAGGAATGCTGTCAGCTGCTACTGTGGAGCTATGTTGAAATCTAGTGTGTCTCTTTAAGGCTATTAAGTGAAACTGGAGCAGAGCAAAACCTACCTTGTCCTCACTCTACTGGTCAGTGTCGGGGTTGGGAGGGGCGGGGTGTGGGGATGGGGTGGGGTGGAGGGTGGCGATATTTTAAACCAGCACATTCGGAAATTAGAGTCTGGAGGCTGTTCCTGGAGCAACATTTGTCGCTGGAGATGGACCAAGTCAACAGGATTTGCGCCCTACAACATGACAGGCACAGATCAAGTTAACATCTCAAACCTTCGACTTGCAGTTTTGTGCCTGGGATTCACTTTGTGCGCAGTTCCAGCCCACTGCAATACTGGTGTAGCAAGGATCGTAGCTTTAAGTTTTAAAACCGTTCTCTTGGTCCAGAGGAACTGCATTTGAGTTACAAGCGCACAATCAAAAACACTTCACTGAATGGGTTTATTGGTAGCCAATAGCAGTTCTTGTGCTGTTACTCGACGTTTCTTGTAATTGTACGCTTCATCTGGTCTCCAGTAACTGGTCCAAGGAACCAATCGTATGAGAGCCCAGACGGTCACTGATGTGCTCAGCAGCACACTTTTAAAAAGAAAGGCCAATGGACCATGTGCGAGAATCATTGTTTTCTCCCCTGCACAGCTCCAGCAAGCTAATGCTCCACTGACGTAATCCTACTGCCATGCTGTCTCAAAGGGGCTAGCTTAGACCAGGCATTGAACTCGAGACCTTCTCGATGTGTAGCCTTCAGCAGTGCTGTATTATTTTATTTTACATATATTTTAAATATATATATATTTTTTAAATAGCAGAAATAAGGTGACCTTGCCATTTGGGGACCTATCATCCCGAACACTAATGATAAACGTCTCATTGAACCAAAAATAACGCATCCAGGTGTTCAAAAGAAACATGTCCTTCATATGAATCATACACATGCTTCCATTAAAAGTAAATATTATTGTTCAATGACCAAAGACGAATAAGGAAAATAGGAATGAAGGCCAAATATTTGGACAAATGATTATAAAAGCCAAGTTGTTTTCACATATACACACATGGACTCAGCTGGTAGCCATTCAAAGAGATGGGCCACATCATATGAAAAATTCTATACCCTTAGTATAGGCGACTTCTGAAACAGCGGTGATCAACTCAAGGCATTCTCTCATCACACCCAAGAGTGTCACGGCTCAGTTGAATCTGCAGCACGACAGCTTTGAGACTGAAGGCTCGTTGAAGAGCTACAACAATTGCCCATAATATGCCAGATCCCGTGCGATTAGAAAGCAGATCAAATGTGTGAAATTCACCTTATTAGTGCACTGATGTTTATCAATGGCAGAGCAGGCAAAACTAATTACTAAATTGTCTCAGCTGAACCATAGTTCCATGCAAGAGTTGACTCTAAGCTTACAAGCCACCCAAATGCTTCATTAGTTTCACTACAATGTACACAGTCGTTGAGGTGAGGTGCAACGTTCCATGAACTTTTATGCACAGAAAATGTTGAAGTTTTAATGGTAAAATGTGGTGAGAAAGGAAGAAAACAGCAGAATTTTACTCCTGGGAAAACAGTAGCGATTACATTACACACAAGCACTGAGCATTCTCCTGTACCTCACGAACAGGCCAATTGTTCTTGTACGAAATAAAAACAGAAAATGCTGGAAATACACAACAGGGCAGACAGCATCTGAGGAAAGAGAAACAGGGTTAATGCCCGAAACAAACTCTGTGTCTCTCTCCACCGATGCTGCCACACCTGAGTATTTCCAGCATTTTCTGTTCTTATTTCGATTTCGAGCATCTGCAACTTTCTGTTTTTATATTCGCACGGCCATGTTTTTCAGCAGGAATAACCGGACAACAATCAGGAGCAGGAACCCAAGGTGAACTTGTTCCTATTGCCCAGCCCAGGAAATTACATATAATGCTTTTTGTTCTGCAGTTTTAAAAAAAAAAGTATATTTGACCAATTTTTTTGAAGAGGCTTACGCTATCAAATGCTTTCAATCTCCAGTCATTGGCGGCAGCTGTGCCTCGATTTGAGGGTGACGTCCACTCAGTATCACAAGTTTCCACTATGGGTCTTCCCTGAATGACTAAACAGGATGACTCTTGACCCCCAGATCTTTGGGCACATGGGGCAGGACGCCCCACAAAGTAATGGGATCGAGGGTACACGATTGGCTTTCTTTACTTCCCTTCTCTGCCACCACTCTGCCTCATCATTAAGGCATTGGGATTCAAAGCGTGATGCAGCTTCATGGACAAGTACATGTCAAATGACATATCTGTCTGTGTTGGAGATATGATCTCTTATTGAGATTCGTAATTCCTTTAAGATATCTAACACTGTTCTGTGATGTTTAGTGCATTGTTTTCTACATGTGTGAAACATATTGATTCATGCTAGCTAGGTCCTTGTAGAAACAGTAAACTCCATTTAAAAAGCCATTAGCTGCCTGAATTAGAGGAATATTAAAAAAGGACAGAGGAGTAAATAGGAGCATGGGTCAGACAAGATGACTCAATTGGAGAAGTGACCAAGAGAGAGACTTGACAGCCCCAATAGTAATAGGAAAGCAGAAAGCGTGTGGGGAATGCGGGTAAAACTCAGTGAGGCTCAGGGCATGGAGGCCCTGCCGATCTCAACAGCAGAGCTTCATATAAATAATCTGTGCAGATGGCCGTCCTATGGCCAGTCAAGCTGACAGCCTGGCCGGTGGGTGAGAACATGTACACATGCTAGGAGGGCGCTGTCAGTACAGGATGGAAGCTCCAGGTCATGATCAGGAAGTGGGTGGGTGTACCTCTACCACATGGATTGCAGCAGTTCAAGGAGGCAGCTCATCATCACCTCAAGGGCAATTAGGGATGGACAATAAATGCTGGCCTAGCCAGCGACACCTACATCACATGAAAGAATAAATTTTAAAAATGCAGCAACCAATTGCACAGCAAACTCTCACAAACAGCACTGTAATAAGGATCAGATAATCTGTTTTTTGTGATGTTGACTGAGGGATAAATATCGGCCAGGGCACCAGGGGTAACTCTCCTGCTCTTCTTCAAAGATGGCATCTTTTACATCCACCTGAGGGAGCAGACGGGGCCTGAATTTAACTTTGCATCCTAAAGATGGCACTTCCAGCAATGCAGCACTCCCTCAGCACCGCACTAGATCACCACCCTTGATTTTTATGTTCAAGCCCTGGAGTGGGACTTGAACCCAGAATCTTGTGACTCAACGGTGACAGTTACACCAACTGAGCTACAAATGACTCAACGAGGCCTGTAGACTGTTCCTGGCACACAAGAGCCGTTAAAAAGAAGCAAATCTTCAACATTTACCTTGGGCAGCCAGCACCTCTCATCTCGGATTTTTTGCCAAAAATCCCCAATGAGGGCCTCCCCCTCATTCACTCTTAAATTTAAGTCACACGTCAATCGTGTCACTAGGCCAAGACTTTTGAATGTTAATTAGCCCCCTTGCGTGTGTTCTGCAGGAGCCTCATCAATGGCCTGACGTGTTTGTTAAATTTTAATCTGGCGGAAATGGAATCGGTTTGCTCGATTTTGTTACTTTGAACCCTAACCCCCTCCTGCCCGTTTGGGGTTAAAATCAAGGCCAATGCATCTAACATTGGGCAATTCAATGAGCTACCAATTCAACCCAGGAATCAAACACCCCGCAATAAACAGGTTTTGTTTTTACTTGTCCTGCAAGCTACGCATTTGACTTTGCCCAGGTATGTGACTGGAATTTCAATCCTGTGTGGATGAGAAGGTTAAGTTTTGCGCAGTGCCTGGAGTCCCTATAAACACATAGGCTGCAACCATCTCTCAGGCTACAAGGTAGCCACAGAAATTTGAAAAACAGAGTGACAGACTGAGATAGAAAAATAGCAAATGGAAGGAGCCCCTTCATTACGGTCATGTTGTTCAATGGAATTGAATATATCTACCCATTTTAGTTTTACACCTTGAATTTCTGTGACCTGGAATTCACTTCCTGAGCGGTTCGCAGAAGCAGATTCTGTAGTACCTTTCAAAAAGGGAACTAGATATATAACTGAACGGGAATGTTTTGCAGGGCTGTGGGAAAAGAGGAACCAATTGAATATCTCTTACAAATAGCCAGCACAGGAACAATGAGCCAAATGGCATCCTTCTGTGCCATGAGATCCTATGATTTTATAAAGTCAGTGCTACAGCTCCAAATTTACTGCTAGGGATTTTAAAAAAGAATGACAAGACAAGACAGGAAAGAAAATCCTCATATGCAACAAGATGATATGCACCAAGCCACATTTGCAGAGATAGGTCAGAGCAGAGCACCATGCTGGACTTTGAGAAGTCAAAGATATAAGTCAAAGTTCAACACTGATAGAGCACTTGCAATAACTGTATTGAGAAATGCACCATTATGAAAACTTAAGCCTTTTACAACATGGACATGGGAATTTGCAAACTGTGTGTAGTGTTTCCTTCATGTTCGAATTAAGCTACATTCACTTCTAACCATACCATTTCATTGTATGGCACTTTTCTGAAGGCCTCTCCTCTTCAGTTGACGACTGACGCACACAATAGATAACTGGCATCCTCCCCCTCAAAGACCATTACTTCTCTGCCAGTCCAACCCTTGTACAGCAAACGCTGCCTATGACAATATCATACCATGAAGGTAACTTGCCATCTTATTTTGCACCCTCTCCACGTTTCAACCATTCTTTGGCTCGGTCCAGCCGAAAGGAAGCTTTACCTGCTTCGCGTTTCAGAAGCACCAAACTAACTTCCGTTTCATTCCTGGAATGACACTGTGGAAGCCCCGCAAAGAAGCCATCACTGAACCGAGCTCTTGTCTTGCCTTTGAGTAATAGGGAGCCACCCTTAAAACAGAGCCAACTGAGTTCTGGTTAAACAGAACAGAGCTGATCCCGGGAGGTTGTTTGTTCATCTTTAGTTGCAGGTGGCCTGATACTATTGTGCTGGAATCCTCCTGATATTTTTATGCTTAGAAAACCACACAGTCTGTACTTAGACAACCAATACTTCCATGCTTTACAAACCACCTTCCATGTGACAGATGTACATTTATCTCCAGTGACAGCAGTAGTTACATGGTCGGAAGTCTGTAACAAACTTTTATATATAGAGACAAAAAAGAGAACACTTCAACTGAAGAAACGCCGATGGATTCACTGTAAATTTGGGCCCACTTAAAATTTCCTATTCATACGTATAACAGTGGAACAAGACAAACAAACAGCAGCGAGACAACCAGAGGCACCCTGCATCTGTAACAAGCACCATATTCATGCTTATCCGTGTTTGAGAGAGTGGTATGGCTTCCCTGATAGTTGTGTGGGTGTCTGCGCAGTAAAGAGCATACATGTCAGGAAGGTTTGATGCTCAATTAGCAAATCTCAGGCATAGTGTGGGTGCGAAGAGTTGGCGGGGTCATGCGGGTGGGGGGCACATCACAGGTGGTCGTGTCCATGGGCTTTGGAGCTATAGGGTGCGGGGAGGGTAAGGGAGAGAAAGCTGTGTGTGTTTATTATTTTTTAAAAAACAGAAAATGCTGGAAATACTCAGCAGGTCAGGCAGCAGCTGTGGAGAGAGAAACAGTTAACATTTCAGGTCGACTCACACCAATGTAGTCAAGTCTTCACCAAAACTGCCAGGAAGCCAAGTACCAACTTCTCAGGGCAATTAGGGATAGACTATAAATGCCAGCAACGCCAATGCCACCCATACGCTGAGAACAAATTAAATTGAGCAAAAAAAAAATGCAGCTCCTAAGGTGCTAAACTTTCCCTCCTCCAATGGTAGGCAGTAAGAGTGGGAGGGTTTCCTGGTCAGCCATACTGCAGAAGGCAACAGCGAACCACTGCAGTACTTTGCCCAGCACAATCATGGACCAATCCAATGGAAGCCCATGGTTGCCAATGCCATCTTAGGGCATGCTGCCAGGAGGAGGAGTAGGAGGAGGAGGAAAGTATAGTCAAGGTCCCAATTTGCTTCACAGGAGTGTAAGAAAAATGCCAGGCTAAAGGAGGAGAGGTTAGGGAAGGTGCCCAAAAACCTCAGAAATTAGGTTGGCTTAGCGAGAGTCCTAAAGGAAGAGCAGTAGTTGGAGAGGTTTAGTGAGGGAATTCTAGAGCAATGAGTGCAGGCAGCTGAAATCAGGGCCACCAGTGGTTGGGAAAAGGAAGGGGGGGTCAGTGTACAGGAGACCATAGTCAAAGGAGAGTCAGGGTGGGGGGGGCGGAGGTGCTGTGGGGAGCGGGGTAAGTGTGGGTTTTTCATCGTTCTGGAGACAATTATAGAGACGGGGATGGGAAAGGCCACAGAAGAATTTTAACAAAATGATAAGAATTTTGAATTTGAGGCACTGGGGGTCTTTTTTTAAAAATTCGTTTATGGGATGCGGACGTTGCTGGCTGGGCCAGCATTTATTGCCCATCCTTAATTGCCCTTGACTGGGAGGTAACGGAGGACAGGGGTGACTTGGAAAAAGGTAAGGGCAGCAGAGATTTGGGTGAGCCAAAGTTTAGAGGAAAAAGTGAATGGGAGACAAGTCAGGCAGAGCCTGGGAGGTGATAAAAGCACGGGCGAGGGTTTCAGGTCCAGCTGAAGCCAGGGAGGAGGTGGAAGTCAGCAATCCGCCTGATGAAGATAGGATTTTGGAAACTTAGCTCAGGGTTGAGCAGGGCTTCAAGGATGTGAACAATCTCGTTCAGCCTGAGAGTGGCTGAGAAAGGAGATGGGAGTCAGTGATGAGGGTAAAGACAACAGCATCAGTTTTGGGGATGATGGGGATAATGGAGGATACTCCGCTCCTGTAAACCCAGATGTACACCCACTGCCGGTGTTCATTTTTGTGGGGGAGGGGAGGGAGAAGGAAGCTTGGCCAGAAGGAACGGGATAAGTTGCCCATTTTTTTTTCCCACTCACAAAAAGAAAGGAACATTCAGTTCCTCCTATCACAAAGCCATAAAAATGATCAATTTAATAAGGCATATCTGTCAGTTCCACATTGTAATCTTGGGAATAATGATAGGGCATTTCATCCTCTGAGCTGAAGTTCAAAGCTGTTCCAATACCTCCTTTGAGCTCAACAAATATTTAATCAGGAAATGCCTCCCACAAGCAAAGCCGAAAACACAATCCGCACCACGAGGTGAGCAATTCATTACCCAGCAACAGTCAACGCTTCAAAAAAAGGCCAGGGCCATTGCTTTCTCACTCTGTGAACCTCCCGGTTCAGATCCAGTCGGGCCTACCACTGCCTTGACCCAACATCAGACAATCCTGAAAGTTGTGCGTCATTTTAAAAACAAAACTTATTGCGGGGAATGTGAGCATTTGCTGACAAGGCCAACGTTGATTGCCCATCTATAGCTGCCCTCAGAAGATGGAGTAGGGCAACCTTCTTGAACTGCTGCAGACTGTATCCTTTGGAGCCTTTTCATGTAACACGGTATCTTGCTAGGCCACCTCACAGGGACATTAAGAGTCAGTCATGTTGGTACGAGTCTGCAATCACACACCAGGTAGGGACGGCAGGTTTGCTGCCCTAGACAGCATCAGCGTCACACCTTTTCGTACTTCAAACAGGAATTGGCAGGGTAGTCAGGTACATATACGGGTATTTTTATTTTCATTCCCTATTGCTAGTCTCCCTGGTCTGGTGCCTGGAACCAAGAGAATGGTGGAGGCACAGCCTTCCCCCTGCACCACCACCAATAACTTCCAGAACCAGCTGGCACAAGGCCACTTCTTCTACTTTTATATGGATCGGTATAGAGCAACAACTATAATTTTACATCAAGGTGGTCAAGCCAGGATGTTATGTCGAGAGTGGCGGTGTGTATCACTGTGATACCCCCTTCGTATTTAGGAGTTGGGCATTGAGTCTTTATGTGTACCATGGTCTGTTCTGGGTGACCACAGTCGCACACAGGAGAGTTTTTAATTTTCCCATTTGTGCATTGGGTATCCGCATCTGCCATGGTTTGTACGGCTGCAGTTTAGGGATGTCCATAAGCTTCATGGGAGGTCGAAACCAGGGACCTCCTGTGTTGGGTCTTTCACGAGGTGTTTATTTATGATTACTTGCGAGGGCCATTTGTTTTCTCCAACCTTCAAGGCTGAAATCACATTGCCTGAGGTTGTGTGCATGGGTCCAAAAGGGCTGATGTGACTTCGAGCAGAGATGAGGGACATTGGTGAGGTCCTAGTGGACGTGGAGGTCACTTAAGACACAAGTGACCCTTTTCATTTCCCTCCCAACTCATGGCTCAAACTGCGTCAGTTCCCACAGAAGAACACTAGATGTTGTTAGCAAGCTAACGCCCACTATCACTGCACTGCCCCAGCACTGAGTTGAATAAATAAACAGCTAAATGCTCACAGAATCACACAGTGCATAAGAGGCCCTTCGGTCCATCGAGTCTGCACCAACACGTGAGAAACACCTGACCTACCTATCTAATCCCATTTACCAGCACTTGGCCCATAGCCTTGAATGTTATGACGTGCCAAGTGCTCATCCAGGTACTTTTTAAAGGATGTGAGGCAACCCGCCTCCACCACCCTCCCAGGCAGCACATTCCAAACCATCACCACCCTCTGGGTATAAAAGTTTTTCCTCACATCCCCCCTAAACCTCCTGCCCCTCACCTTGAACTTATGTCCCCTTGTGATTGACCCTCCAACTAAGGGGAACAGCTGCTCCCTATCCACCCTATCCATGCCCCTCAATCTTGTACACCTCAATCAGGTCGCCCCTCAGTCTTCTCTGCTCCAACGAAACAACCCTAGTCTATCCAACCTCTCTTCATATCTTAAATGTTTCATCGCAAGCAACATCCTGGTGAATCTCCTCTGCACCCCCTCCAGTGCAATCACATCCTTTCTATAATGTGGCGACCAGAACTGCACACACTACTCCAGCTGTGGCCTCACCAAGGTTCTAAACAACTCCAACATGACCTCCCTACTTTTGTAATCTATGCCTCAATTGATAAAGGCAAGTGTCCCATATGCCTTTTTCACCACCCCACTAACATGCCCCTCCGCCTTCAGAGATCTATGGACACACACGCCAAGGTCCCTTGGTTCATCAGAACTTCCTAATGTCCTGCTGTTCATTGAATACTTCCTTGTCAAATTACTCCTGTTGATTTTTTTTAAAGTCTGAACCACCATAATTTTCCACCACCTCAGGTAATGAGGAAACAGACAAAGTCCTACAGCATTACTTGATATTCCTGGCTAACGCACAAAGGAACTTTTGACAGGAAAATTGTGTAAGATTTTTGCTCGCTGAGCCAAGCCCAAGACATACTGTGCCCTCAGCGAACATTTCCTAACTTTTATCCATTCAAATTATGCTACAGTGCTCAAAAGGATTAAAGCAGAGAGCAAAGTGTGTCACAGTGTGTCATAGTAGGAAGAAAGGAAACTTGCATTTATTTTACACATTTACAGTCCAGGGGACATCACAAACTGCTTTGCAGCAAATGAGTTACTCCTGGAGTGTAGGCACTGTTACATAGACAAATGCAGCAACTAATACGTCCACAAGATTCCACAAACAACGACAGTAAACTGTGTGTTATTCGGCACTCTACCAACTGAATGTTCCCCTAATACGAATCATCACTTTACTAACTGGAAGCAATTTTATTCGGAATCTATACCTGCATAAACTGCATTATTTCACACTTAAATTTAAGTATGAATGCACTGTTAAAGATTAAAAGTTAAATGAATACTGTTCTTTACTTCCTGAGTTCTTGCACATTCATACAGGCTTACAAGTGTGTGCTGTACTCCATTGGTAAATAGAACTTTCCATTAACCGTCATTTTTCATTAACTGACACCACCCATTCCCCACACATGTCAGATAATAAAAATGCTGTTTGACAGGTGAATGTTTGGAACGGCACCATGAGAACACCCTCTTCTTTTTATACTACAATGGAATTTATTCCATAAAGGGAAAAGGGAGGTAGGGTCTAAGTTTAGTATCTTATCTGAAAGGTGCACCACTGACAATGGAGCACTCCATCAGTGTGCACTCAAATGGAATACCAGGCATGCAACTGCGCAGTACATCCCCAAGCAACATTATTTCCAACATTAACATCCAGCCGATGTAGGATATCTGGATTTCCAAAACGCATTCAATAAGGTGCCACACAAAAGGTTAATAGGCAAGATAAGGGTGCACGGATTTGGGGGTAATACAATAGCATGGATCAAAGATTGGCTAACAAACAGGAAGCAGAGTACGCATAAATGAGACATTTTCAAGTTGGCAGGCAGTGAATAGTGAAGTACCACAATGGTCATTGCTGAGGCCTCAGCTATTTACAATCTATATTAATGACTTAGGTGGAGAGACAGAGAGTAATGTATCTAAGTTTGCTGATGATACAAAGTTGGGTGGAAAAGTAAGCTGTGGGGAGGATACAAAGATGCTGCAAAAAGTTATATCCAGATTAAGTGAATGGGCAATAAGATGGCAGGTGGATTATAATATAGGGAAGTGTGAAGTTATTCACTTTGGTCAAAAGAATAGAAAAGCTGAATTTATTTATTTTTTTTAAAACAGGTGAGGAACTTTTAAGTGCTTATGTTCAAAGAGACTTGTGTATGCTCATACAAGGAACGCAAAATGTTAGCATACATGTACAACAATCAATTACGAAGGCAAATGGTACATTGGCCTTTACTGCAAGGGGATGGGAGTACAGGAATAAAGAGTTCTTGCTAGAGTTGTACAGGGTCTTGCTGAGGCCACGTCTGGTGTGCAGTTTTGGTCTCCACATTTAAGGGAGAATATACTTGTACTGGAGGCAGTACAGTGAAGTTCACTAAATTGGTCCCTGAGACGAGGGGTTGTCCTATAATGAGAGGCTGAGCAAATGGGTCTATTTTCTGTGGAGTTTAGAAGAATGAGAGGCAATCTCATTGAAGCTTATAAGATTCTGAAGGGGCTTATAATAGGGTAGATGCTGAGAGATTGTTTCCGCTGGTCGGGGAATCTAAAACACAAGGGCACAGCCTCAGGATAAGGGGCCAATCATTTAGGATTGAGATGAGGAGAAATTACTTACTCAAGGGGTTGTGAATCTTTGGAATTCTCTAACCCAGAGGGTTATGGGTGCTCCATTGTTGAACACACTTCAGGCTGGGATAGACAAATTTTTGGTCTTTCAGGAGATTAAGACATATGGGGAACAGGCAAGAAAGAGGAGCTGAAGCCCAAGATCAGTTCTGATCATACTGAATGGCGCAGCAGGCTCGACCAGCCATATGGTCTACTCCTCCTCCGATTTCTTGTTTAATGGCTGAGACTCCAGCATGGGAGTGATGAAGACCAGGTTTAACCCCAGTCTGTTGAGCTAGCTAAACTCAACCATGGCATTAATAGGGGTGCTACAATTGGTTACACTGTCCCTGGTTTAGGAAGAGTAATACTGATTGTTTCAAAGCAATCCTACAGTATACTGGCTACTAAATAAGGAGAGAGCGAGGCCCACAGTTGTGATGTTTTCCATCGTCTAACAGTCTGATACTTCCCACTACAGTTTGCGTGCAAATAGCTGATTAGGAAAAGTACTGGAGGGTAATCAACACTTGTGGGACTGTACACCATTGTCCAACACCTTTGGGAGAGATTGGGGGAAAATTGAAGGGAACTCTCAATTGTTAATATCTGTTTGTCTCAGAAAACATGAAACTTTACTGATGGTACAGTACCATCCAAACATGCAGTTGTGTCCTTTAACAATCGTTGCTTATATCTTCAGTGCTTCGAATAGCTTATCTCTGAGCTAATGAAGCACTCACTTAACAGAAAATCTTATATCTTTCACATTAATGTCCCATTTTAAAACCACTTCAACAGTTAATAAATGCCATCCATTTTCACATTTTCAACAACATTGACATTTCAAAGAGAACAGAATCTACCCATTTAGCTGCTACTCCCCTGAATCTACTAGTAGCCATTGTTGAATGGGAGTCAGTGATGAAGCAGTGTGTTTTTGAGGTGGGACATTTAGGAAATGAATAAAAATTCAATACAAAAAAAAACTGAGCAAAACTCACTGCATGATTCCATGGGCAAACGCAGTGACTTATGTGGTACTAAACTAGGCGAGCCAGGAAGGTTCCAAATTCGATCCCCAATTTGTGTTCAGTTAGCCAATCTCACAGATAACTCTGCGATTGGGCTCAATGTCACTGGGTTGGTAGGCGGTGGGGAAGGAAAGGGGGCAAAAAAAGCACATCAGCTGGAGCTCCTGTTGCTAATCAGAAAGTGCTGACTGGCTGTCAGATGAGGACAGTCCTCTCTGACGAATGGCCGCTTGGGTGAAATAAAGGTGTCTGCTGGCATTTACAAATCCATATCTCAGCGTTTAGCCACAACTCTCTCAGGAGGGGAAAGGGGGGAAAAAAAACTGGGAAAGTCTGGTGGTGTATGGACTGGGAAGGAGGAGGTGCGACATTAACCCTTTTGGAGCTCCAGGACCAAAATCCCCATAATTTTACTCCTTGATTTGTGTGTGCATAGTGCAAGCTTCACTTGGCACGCTACAGTCCTGAAAGAACCTAGAATCTTGAACTGGAAAGTCATTGATGAACAGACAGTTGATTTCAGTCAAAGGCATACGGCAGAGTGGCAATGATCAGCACCCCAACAACCCTTATCAACACTGCAGTGTCCGTCTACTGACAAAAGACATCAAAACTAAAAGCTGCATAGCAACACTGTTGCTAGGGCACAGTGTGTTTCCAAGCACAGACTTACAAATTACATTATAAATCAACAAATTATACATTCAACTGGATAATGCTTCCAGACCTCTGGGATAATACTGCTGTATTTTGAGAATTACAAGTGGTACCAAGCCAACAATTCTGAAAAAAAAATAAGATTGAATGAAAGTATCACAGTTCCTTAAGTTACTGTAATTAAGTGGTTCCTTCAAATGAAGCTACATAGTTAAGGAAGGGAAGAAGGCATTATAGCAAGTTTGATCCCACAAAATTTGGAACAGGGAGGCAAAAATATTGAGGTGTAGGTACCATTAAACTGTACAGATTTATGTTTTAACCAAAATAAAGCAGCATTCGTAATTGAAGATGGATCTTTTATTAAATGGATGTGTTTTTTTTCCTTCACAATATAACATTTTTTGAAAACAGAATCTGTAGTGCATTTAGTCTAGCTAGTAATCTAGCAGTGTAAGGTCTAGCTCCAATGTTCTGGGTGGGAGTGGCAGGGAGAGTCAGGGGGGGACAAGCCTCAGTAACTTCTTAGACCAGAGGCCTGCAACCTTTGGCACCAAAGCCTATGCGGCTCTTTACATCTCATCTGTGGCTCCCAGCTCTTCCAGTTAATTTAGTTCAGTCTTTCATGGGATGTGGGCATCATTGGCAAGGCCAACATTTGCTGCCCATCCCTAATTGTCCTTGAACTGAGAAGCTTGCTCAGCCATTGCAGAGGGCAGTTAAGAGTCAACCACATTGCTATGGATCTGGAGTCACATGTAGGCCAGACCAGGTAAGGACAGCAGATTTCCTTCCCTGCAGGTGGATCATACTAACATGAGAAAAAACCTAAAAGAATCAAGTCAATAAAAGTAAGAGCTGTGTTTTTTTTTACTGTGGGGAAAGAAAACTCATTGAAATCATGAAGTGCAATATAACAAATGATTATTTTAACAAAAAAAAAAATCATTGTGCCCTAAATAAACCTGTTTGAGTGGAATGGCAACTCCATAGTTATAAATAATGTCTTTTGTTCATGGGACAGGTTTCATGGTTGCAACCATTTTGCTTCTAATATAGCTGAGACAGTAAATTATTCTGGATGTGCTATTAGAAGCTTTTTATTAAATCACGAGAATCGATTGCCAAAAAGAAAATCTTAATTCTACATATTAAGTTAAAGTTTGTTTTAAAGACAAAATTGTTAAAGAAGGGCAAAAAAAAAGGTTACTGAGAGTAAAGTGCATTTTAATTTATGTATTGGTCCATAAAGAAAATTTTCTTTATTATATATGCATCCTACCAGACACACTTGGCAACTTGTCTAGTATTTTGTTTGGTAATGTCTAATTTTCATCCTGCAGCTCCCAAGAGTTTTTTTTTAAAAATTGCCTGAAAAAAGTTTTTCAGGTAATAAAAGTGTTGTCAACCCACCTAGGACGAAAGATCCCCCAAGACTCACACTGTTGCCAAAGTTTCCGTTATCTTAACATAAACAATAATATTATCCTACAATTCGCTACATCAGTGAACAAATATCATTCTAAACTCACTGAAGGCCTCAAACATGCACAGCAGCAGAAACTGCTCTTAAAACAAAACATTTTCAAATTGAATATGATAGGTGATATGGAAGGTGATAACTTTTCCCATTTCTGGCAAAAGGTAATGGTTCTGAAACATGAAATCTGTTTCTGAGTCCATTGTTGCCGCCAGACCTGGTGAGTATTACCGCGTTTTCTGTTTTTATTTCAAGAGCTTCAGCATCCACAATATTTTGCTTTTGTGTAGGTGATATGTCTTTTGCTCAGTCTGCACTCAAGGCCGGATACCCATTTATATGAACAAAAATCGGATAAACAAAAATGTTCTTCCATCTCAGGTCTGTCCTCGATTACAAAAGCAAAATATTGCAGATGCTGGAAACCAGAAACAAAAGCAGAAAAATGCTGGAAATGCACAGCTGGTCAGGCAGCATCTGTGGAGAGAGCAAAACAGAGTTAACATTTCAGGTCAGTGATCTTTCAGAACTGGAAAACAGTTGTAATTGGTTTTAAGCAACTACGGAGGCAGGGAAAGAGGCAAGGGGGCGAGAGCCAAAAGGAAGGTCTGTGTTAGGATGGCAGGCAGGAGACATGAAGTGACAAAGGGATGATGTTACAAGGCAAAAAGACTTCCCCATTGCCATCTCATTTTGCCTTGCACCGTCATTCCTTTTGTCCTTTAATCTCTCCGAACACAAGCTTTCCCTTAGAATGTTAAACAAGAGACTGCAGAACTCTACAGTACAAAGGGATCTGGGTGTCTTGGTACATGGATCACAAAATTAGTATGCAGGTACAGCAAGTGGCTAGGAAGGCTGCCTGACCTGCTGAGTATTTCCACTATTTTCTGTTTTTATTACAGTACAGATAAACTTTACATCAGCAGTTTTGTGTGTACAGCAAGTAGTCTCCTAATATAGACTGAAATCTTCAACCAGCAACTGGAATATAAATACGTGGTTCAAATGCAAAATTCCTCTCAATAGAAACGTGTCATTGTATTCTGGATTGTTTCATTCCTGATGCTTTGTGTTTTTGTAAATTAATAAAGCTTCAGTGGAAGGTTAGGATTCACTCTTTGGTGTGGTTGGGGCAGAGGGGACTCGTTGCCTTGCAGGCATAAAAACTTACATGGCAAATAAAGATGAAAGAGCTCAAAATGTATCAAAAATTGATAAGTATCTTCTGCAATGCACGGACACAGACACATTTTGTCATAAAGATACACCATCCCTGCCTTTTTGATTTACAAAGAACAGCTTGCATTTTTTCCATAAACACTGTTCAGTCCTGGAAGTTGTTTGTTTTAAGAATTCCATAAGGAACCCCATTTTGCCACATGTGTCAGGTGTCAAATTATTTTTTGTGTAGATAAATAGATCGAAGTACTAAAGATCACAATATGGGAAACGTTATAATGAGCTGGGAATAACCATTGAACAGAAAAGCGGGAATCACGAATCAACCTCAATCAAGCCAGTGGTTTCATTTTGAAAACAACACATCACAGTGAACTTCGGAACAAGGTAATAAAGCTTCACACTTAGAAGCAGTTTGACTGGGCATGGGAAATCCAAGCAGGAGTGTGTTAGGTAAATGGCAAATAATAAACCAACATAGAAGACAGGCCTGGATCCTCTAACAATTAGATAGCTGGTTCTGATATTTGAACTTATAGGAGACAATGTCCCTCTTTAGAAATAAAAGGTCTCTGTCCAACCTTTGATTAATGACCGAAAAAAGAGGGAGGAATGGGAAAAAAAGTAAAACCTTTTCTACAGGCCCATGACAGGCTGTACCCAGCACACACCCTGGAGATACTGTCCTGATTCCCACTGCACTGTTTAGCTTATTTTTAAATGTTCTGTCTCTTAACACTTCAAACCGGGGCATCTACAAACATTTTCTTAAGAAGTTAAGCTTCTTTCTCCAAACATTTTTCTTTATCAGGCCTAAGGAATGGACTGGTGAAGCAGGAGATTAAGAGAAAAGCCACAGTCACCTTCACTCAGTAACAATGACAAAAGAATTTACAACAATCACCCGTTAATCAGAAGGGGGGAAAAAGTACAACAATGTCACTTCTTTGGTATGCGAAAGAAATTCAGACATTTAAAATGATATATACCTAATGCAGTAAAATGACCTAATGCATAAAACCTCTGGCCAAGACAAATCAAACACTTGCATAGAAAGAATGTCTGTTACCATTTTTGGACATGACTGTACAGTATGAACCCAACCCTTATCCTTCCCAAACTCTTATCAACTCTAAAATATTTTCCTTCATGGTTTGAAAAAAATCACCAAAACATTTTGTAGCACCTAAATCTCCACATGCATTATTTTTTTCAAAAGAACACTGACTGATTTAGATCAGGAAACAGAAAGTGTGGACAGTGTTTGAGAAAAGATTTAGGGGAATACAACGATACTGTCTGTTTCATTTCAAATTAATAGAATCCCAACAGTAAATCTAAGGATTAACTGGGTCCTATTTACAAGCTTCTCCACTGACAGCTTGTTCATTCTGTTTGGTTTTCAGTACCATTCACAGAAAGGTGCGGTGTGGTGTGGTGCTGAGGTGGAATTAGTTATGAGAAACTTCAAATAAGTAACAATGGTACCTGGTACACCCAGTCTCAAGTCCTTTGAAAGAATTCCCCCTAGCCACAGCACAAGAGTGTGGTTTGAAGATTAACTTCTGCTTGGTTAGTACCTGGAGTTTGACATTGAAACAGGCCAGGGTGCTGCAGAAGGACACTGCCAGACACAGTCATACCAGGTGAGAGGAGAGAGAGACAGAGAGAGAAAGGCAGCTTTGGCATTTATTATGGTAAACTGCCCCCACTACTGTACAGTAAACCCCTAAAATTTCAGTGTGTGACCAGACCGAAGAAACACAGTCCCACATCGCTCGATTTTAAAATTCTCCCTCAGCCAATAAAGTGTTCAGCCTGAGGGAGAAATAAACACCGAAATTAAACTCACCAAAGCTCATGTCAAACTGTTCGATCCTTAATTCCATTTAAATATTGGACTAAACACATGGAAGGTCCGAGTGTTGTGCTGCAATATTCCGAAAGCTGATTAACCAAGCAAACTCGCTGGAGGGGAGTCTAACTGTGTATCTTGTGTTAAACATGGAGTCTACCTGCATAAAACAGCGAGGCTACACCCAGGTCAAGGCACCTACCACCCATGTATATGTGTCCCTGCTTTGATCAGGGAGATGGGGGCTGGGGAGAATTTCTCCTGCATTAAAAAGCTTCTTTGTTTTTTGTTCATCATCTATTTTTTTCCCCTCTTGAGGAGTTTGCAGGGCCAATCCTCCAGTCTAACTGTTTTGCAAACCGGGGAAAGATACTGGGCGTTGCGTTGCTGAATCGACAGAGACATCCAGTAAACCATCTGTTGCTCTCAGAACTTCAACCCAGCACAACCCAGCTACAGAACAGGGACCAGGCTCTTGTGCATGCAACACTGACACACACACATGCATGTACATAAATCTGAACCATTTTCAACAATGACGATGAGTTTAATGTTAAAAAAAAATCACGACAAGACAACCGACAGCTTTCACACTCCCCCCCCACCCCACTAAAACAGCATTCATTTCAAAAAGAAGTAGGGTGTGTAAAAAAAAATGAGGGTCTGTGCTTTTTAGGTAGATTTATCATAACCCGTCAGTTATCAGTCGACCGGTAAACGAGTTCCCGGAGCTGGGGAAAGGCAGCAAAGGGAGATAATGCTTTGAACCTCTAGGTGACTAAAGCCGGTTGGCTGCTCAGGAACAGTTCTTGCCCACTTGCCTTTCTCTGCTGTTTTTCCCAGGCTGGGTCTAAGAGGAGGTCTCGGTCCCAGTCATCCTCTGGCTGCATGTAGTCATTGCCCTGCGAGTGGTTAGCATCGTAATGATCCATGGTGTGTCCTTCTCCCTGCGGCGTCTCGCTACACAGCTTAGCCCCAGGTTACAATCTAACACCGACAGGCTGAACCCAGCAGCTCGCTCGCGCTCTCTCGCGCTCTCTCTCTCTGCTGCCGCTTTACACAAGCAGGCGGCGCCGCCGCACCTCAGCGGCGGAAATCCCGCCTCCCTCCCTCCTCCTCCCGCCGCTCCCATTGGCTGTCACCCCCTCCCAGCCCGCACTCCTATTGATGTAGCGATATGTCCGTCAGAGCCAGCGGCTCTCCCGCCCCCGCCCCCCACAACCAGAGGCAGTGGGAGAATTTGGCTGCTCTGGAGAGAGGGGAGGGGAGGGGGGGAAATCTGTCCATGTCACTTCTATCATCTGAGCGACGGGGTGACGTTTGTAGATTTTTTTTTTGGGTTCTTGCACTGTCAAAGTTAGCAATGCAGCAAACAGGCGCTCGCTAATCGCTGAAGATCCACTGTCCCCTGCTTATTTGGAAGCTGCAGTTGCTTCGGGCGGGTCACTAACAGGGTGGTGCAGGCACTGAATGTCTGCAAAGGTGCTGACGGGTGTCAAGGGGCTCCCCCTCCCTGTGAATGCATCATTTCACTCAAGGTGAAACACCCCAGGGTTTGGAGTCACATCAGTAATAAATATCCACAATGATTGTAATAACCTGGATAACGACAATGATTCTAACCACGTTGGTGTGAATCTATAGTCACCCTAACGTGGATTTATGTCCATTTCCGTTAGGATTGCGATTTCAACCACGATCCCACGCCCAATAAAGGCTATGAGCATCATCCATGCATCAGATGCCAGTGGGGATGAAGCCACTGTGGACGGTGCAACCCCTCGGAAGGCAAGTTGCTGTGAAGTCTGGCTCTGTAATACAAGGCTAGTCACTTTCGATACCAGTCAGGAAGGAGGCGAATGCTTCAAGTGTAATAATTCTCAGGCTTCTCACTTGGACTGGTGTTGACGGTAAAAAAAATGTAGAAGATTAAAACAACACCATATTTTTAAAAAAAAACCCCTCTTATGTAAGAAAGGATGAGGGAGAAGGGATTGGAGGGGATCTGGGTGGAAGAGGTGAGCAGTTGAGTGTAAATACCCACGTGGGGGAGAAGCTGGACCGAATGGTGGGTTGGGTGGTGACGGGTAGATCATAAACCCCAGACGTTAACTGTGCTTCTCTCTCTCTCTCTCTCCACAGATGCTGCCAGAGCAGCCGAACATCTCCAGCAATTTTCTGTCATGATTTATGGGGGGTTTTTTTTTAACCCCTGGTACATGTAACTCCTGCTTTTAACACGTGAAATCCAAGAGCATAAGTCATAACCTGCTCCAGAGCCCACTTTAAAATGTCACAACCGGGGAAGAAAGGGCTTCCCTGGGATGTCACCTTCCTTCGGCACAGTGACCGGGTTTTAATCCCACTTTCCCTCCCTCTCTCCTAACCTCACCACGCCCCTGGTATGCTGACATGTACTTGTGCAGATAGCTTTAACTGGATTTCAGGGTGGGTGTGTGGGTGGATTTACATCATCACATTTCTCCTTTCAGAAGCAGAAATTCTTTTCGCGTGGAGTAAACATCCCGAATTAGATTCAATCTTTTTCTTTTTTTTTACCTCTTTCTCGCCGCGTTTACTCTGGAACTGAGCATCTGCATTCCACAGATTGCTGGCAAACTTCTCCCCTTTCGACGGCATGAGAAGTCGCCTGTAAGTATGCAGGGGCAGGGCGAAGGGAGAGCATCGGACATACCCTCACGCAGCCCTTTCCTTGCCATCTAAGGTAAATTCTCAATTCTTTAAAAAAAACTCAACACACACATACAGAGAAAACCCCGCCTCCTCTGAATAGAGTGTGTGCAAGGGTGTCAAGGCTTTGGAGAACTCGCTACCATATAAGGGAAAAGTTTTTTAAAAAACGGCCCGGAGATAACGTTAAGCAGCCCGAGGGCTGGAGACAGGACACGAGAGGCAGATGCTTTCATGCAATTTATGGCGCAGGCCGGTGCTAAAGCGCACTTGACGATGTTTTATGAGCAGCTATTAGGCTCCCTTGCATCATTTCCAGCCGAGCAGTTCCAGTCTCATTTACAGCGCTCGTTAAAAAAGTTCCAGTGCAGTTGCAGATCGTAAAAGCTTAACAGGACCGGACAGGCGATCTCCATCCATCCATCCTTCCCAAGTGCAAAGCCCCATTTGCTCCTCTTTTATGTTTTAACTGTGGCTACCCGTCTAAGCTCAGGCAGCAGCAAAACGCGCCACCACCTCCTCCCTGGTTAAAAGCAGAATACTGCGGATGCTGGAAATCTTGAAACAAAAACCAGAAAATGCTGGAAAAAAAACTCAGCAGGTCTGGCAGCATCTGTGGAGAGTTAACGTTTCGTTACGTTTCAGATGCTGCTGGACCCGTTGAGTTTTTCCAGCATTTTCTGGGTTTTTTTTGGACCTCCTGGTTACTCGGTGAAACTCTTTCGAGTTATCAACAGTCACAGATTGCAACTCTTTCAAGTACAATCACAGTTCTTGGTTTTCGGGAGTGGGACATGAACCCACAACCCTCTGATTCAAAGGCGAGGGTGCTATGTACTGAGCAGTGAAGTGCAGTTACTGTCTGCAGTGTAAGAGCCCACGTTCTCACTTCACTGGCAGCCCTGAGCGGGAATTAGATTCAACTTTTGAATTTAATGCAAGTCTTCTTACCAAAGAAAATCAGGAAAACATTCAATCAGTCAACCTAGGCAGAGGGAGAAACAGAGTTTACAGCCTAGGTTGTACAGTCAAGTGGCAAAGCAACAGCGCTCGAAGACAGCTGCTTACAAAGATCTGGCAATCCCTGTGGCACATATTTCCTCTTTGCCGATGGCATTTTTAACCCTGGCGCCGAATTAAAGCGATCTCCAGGCGTTCCAGCAGCAGTGATACCAACAAGCAAGGGATGCAGCCAATCACATTGACGTATTCCCACAGACAGCAACCCAGTTATAAGCACTGAATCCTTTTAATTTACATTTTCAGAAAGCAACCAAAGATAAATAAACATTTTTTTTTAAATGAAGTATTTATCATAACAGAGAAATTTTTAATTCCGCAAATGTAAAATCTACTTTTTGTGCCCAGTGAGGCTGTTTAATAGTACTTATAAATTGGTATATCACTAAAACCCTAGTTACACTTCATTTAACAAGGTGTAAGTTTTTCAAACTTTTTTACAGTGAGGTTAACAGTGCAAGAGTGGAAGTTCTTGATTTCCCATTGGCTGCAGTCTAGAAGGTGCCTCAACAGCACACCTTCTGGAGAAGCATAGAATCACAGACAATAACTTATGATTAACATGTGTTTCTGCACATGTGTGGACTCCAGAAGTTGCTGGGCTTGCCTATTACTGTTAACCAAGTGTGGAAGAGCACTTGGCTGCATTTTTAGCCATCAAAGCTGATTATTGCTCATGGTTGTCACCACCATATCCAGAGGCCATTGTTGTGTGCCTGCATCCACTTGTTTTGGCCTGTTGCCTATGACTCTCCATGAGGTCGGCCACTCTGTCAATGCAGATGGTGCTAGTTGTGTGTTACAGTTCACTCAGTGAGTCCATGTTGCTTTGGCCATTATGCAGCTTTTACATGCACATTGTAGTCTGGAGCTATAGATAGTGGTGGTGGAGGCTCCAGCTTTCTTCCAATCACATGGCTGACCAGGAATCTCCCCTCCTCTTACCACCTGCCACTGGTGTGTTTTGGAGGATTTGAAGGTTGATAATCAACCTGTTTGGCCGCATTATGAATGCGCCTTTCTCAGCCATCATGTCCTAGGGTGGGACTTGAACCCAGAGCTTCTGGCTCAGATGCAGGGATGCTACCCATTGCGCCACAACACCTTCACCAACTGAAATGACCATGTGGAAAAAAAAATCTTGGACATTACAGCACTCATTGCAGAGGTGGACACCTCCATCTTGAACGCAAGGTTGCACACAGCCTCTGGAAATTCTGACAGGTAGCCACACATTTTCTTTTGCTGCTCCACAAGTACCCACTGAGTGTATGCTCCCCGCACCCCACTCCCACCTTCCCCCGCCAGGCTCGGCCTCTGCGTCAAGTTGAGAATAGCTGGAGGTGTCATCAGGCCTCCGATGGTGACTCTCGGCAGCTGCCTCTGCTTCCTGTTCCTGTTCACATGTGACGTGCTCCTCACCTAGTGCCACCCTTTCTATCTGTGACAAAGGACCCACTGAGGCGACAGTATCTCTGCTGGCTAAGGGTATGCGCATGTGTCTTGTGATGGTCCTTCCTCATACTGATTCTCCTCCTCTGAGGACTGCACTGCTTCCTCCCTCATCTCTCATCTCTCACTCCACCTCTGGCAATGCCCCTGCATGAGATTAAAGACATTTGTCAGTGCTGCATGCAGGTGGCAGATGAATCACTACCATTTTGCAAATGAACATATTTTATGTTGGTGACAATGGTTCTCCATGAGTGACAGTCAGTGCCAAGTGGTAGTGTGATATACAATGCCTTCACCCAGTCTCTGTGCCACCCCATCTCTCAAACAACAACAGCTACCACCCTACCAATTTCCAGGGCGTCCTCCTCCATTGCCATCTGAGTGGCCAAGGGGGCAACTCTACCCCCCACTTCTCAGAACAGTCGGCTCTCTTCTGCAATGAGAAAAGGCAGAGTTATGACTGTTAGGACTACAGCATTTGGAACCATACCTAGCACAAAGGAAGATGGTTGCGTTGGTGGAGGTCAATCATCTCAGCTCCAGGACATCACTGCATGAGTTCCTCAGGGTAGTGCGCTAGGCCCAGCCATCTTCAGCTGCTTCATCAATGACCTTCCATCATAAGGTCAGAAGTGGGGATGTTTGCTGATGATTCCACAACGTTCGCAACTCCTCAGATACTGAAGCAGTCCATGTCCAAACGCAGCAAGACCTGGACAATATCCAGGCTTGGGCTGACAAATGGCGTGTAACATTCGTGCCACACAAGTGCCAGGCAATGACCATCTCAAACAAGAGTGAATCTAACCATCGCCACTTGACATTCAATGGCATTACCATCGCTGAAACCCTACGATCAACATCCTGGGGGTTACCATTGACCAGAAACTGAACTGGACTAGCCATATAAATACTGTGGCTACAAGAGCAGGTCAGGGGCTAGGAATCTTGTGGTGAGTAACTCACTCCCTAAAGCCTGTCCACCATCTATCAGGCACCAAGTTAGGACTGTGGTGGAATACTTTCCAATTGCCTGGATGAGCTTCAACAACACTCTAGAAGCTTGACACCATCCAGGACAAATCAGCCCACTTGATTGGCATCCCATACATGAGCATTCACCCCCTCCACCACCGACACACAGTAGCAGCAGTGTGTACCATCTGCAAGATGCACTGCTGGAACTCACCAAGGCTCCATAGACAGCACCTTCCAAACCCATGACTGGTACCATCTAGAAGGACAAGGACAGCACGTACATGGGAACACCACGACCTGGAAGTTCCCCTCCAAGCCACTCACCATCCTGACTTGCAAATATATCATCGTTCCTTCACTGTTGCTGGGTCAAAATCCTGGAACTCCCTCCCTAACATCACATGGACTGCAGCAGTTCAAGAAGACAGCTCACCACCACCTTCTCAAGGGCAAGTAGGGATGGGTAATAAATGCTGGCCCAGTTAGCAAAGCCCACATTGCATGAGTGAATTTTTAAAAATTGCTTCGCACATGGATATGAAAATTGGGGGTGTGGGGGGCTGGGGGTGGTGAAGGGGTCACCCCATGTTGGGAGCACTGGGTCAGCACTTGAGGGTGAGGGTCGATGCTGTCTGTGGGGATGGAGAGTTAAGGAGGAGCCTGGGGAGATATTCTTCTCCAAGGCTGCAAATTGTGTGACTTGAAGAATATCTGTCCGGGAGTCTGCTTAGATGCTGAGAGTTGAATGGTGCTCACCTTACTGGGCCTCATCTGATCATTGAACTGTTTCCTGCTCTGGATCCCTTTGCACCCCAATCTGGCTGTTCATCTCCCCTACAACCTCCAGCTAAATTTGTTTGGGGAGGCTGGTTGGCCTCCTGCTGCCATACTGAGGAAAAAAAGCAGTAGTTATGAATTGGTATATCATTAAAACCCTAGTTCCACCTCATTTAACACGGTGTAACTTTTTCAAGCGTTTTCACTGTGAGATTAACAGCGTATGAGTGGAAGTTCTCAATTTTCCATTGATTACAGTCTGGAGGGTGCCCCAACAGCACACCCTCTGGAGAAGCATAGAATCACAGACAACAACAACTGATTTCCATGTGATTCTGCACACGTGGACTCCAGAAGTTGCCGGACTTGCACATCACTGTTAACCAAATATAGAGGAGCACTTAGCTGCATGTGAGTGCAGTGCTCAGCCATCAAGGTGACTGATTAACGCTTTTCAAGATTGTCACCACCATATCCAGAGGCCATCGTTGTGTGCCTCCATGCCCTGACTGCTGCCAACATCTCCTTAAGGGGGTGGGAGGATCCCTTCCCAATCTCCCACCTAGTCTCCTCCACTTTTATATCTTTCAGAGAACACCACACTACTCAGCGCTGCCACTGTGAGTGCTGCCAGTCTCCTTTTAAATACTGTTCGTTGACTCATGCTTCTGACACTTCATCCCGCCTGCTCCTCCTATTTGGGGGGCAATTTTGGAGGGGCTCTTAATTGTTTGACCTCTGTAAAGAGCAACCAGAAGGCCCACCCCATGCGGGGGTCATGTTCCCAAACCAAAAAATTCCCTAATGCAAGTCTGTATAGTTCCGTATAATCTTGCTAGTTTCAACTTCATTCAACCCAAGTAAGATCAGGCACAAAATGCCAGCTTGGACTGTTAACCTAAACAGTAAGAAAACTGTGATCTCAATTAATCATGGCACAAACTAAACCCCTCTTTACGGCACTAAACTAGCTTTTAGCTAGTTCAATGCTTTCTCCCCCTCCCCCAAATATATGCTTTGCCATGTATAGAACAAGGCATCTCCAGATGATCTTTATTTCTGAATTAATTCAGCGTCTGCAGAACAGAGTTGGGAAGGAAAGTGAAATGCATTGTATGATGCTAGTCTTTAGAGGGAGTTCCGCCATCAGAGCCAATTAAAAAAAATATCTGTTAATAAGAATTTTAATTTACTTTGACTCTTACCTCCGTTTAACCACTGACAAAATGGTCCAGTTTTAGCTGTGTTTTTTTTTTCTATATTCCTGTTACAGTAGTTTGAATACTAACATTCTTCTACCGAGCATATTTTAATGCATTATTGCAAGTTTTGTCAGTTACAGGCTGATGAATAATTCTTTTTTTGTTGAGAGGTGAAATATTCAAAATCCCCAAAGTCCCGTAACTCTTCTGTAGGATATAAAAGACTGATTCAGTCTGAAGCTGGGAGCATGGCGGGGGAGGGGTGGGGGGGGCGGTGTGCAGGGGTTGTAAATCTCAGACAAGTCTGAAACTCCTGGAGGAAGGGAAAAAAAAATTGGTTCGCATTTTCAAGAAGCCATTTAGATTAACACAGACTCCCACAATGTTTTATTGATGTTGGTCAAGGCATAAATATTGGTCAGGTTACCAGCGAAAGCTCCCCTCCACTTCTTTCAAATAATGCAAGGTGATCTTTTCCATCCACCTGAGAAGACATACAGGACCTTAAGACTTTCTGGATTTCCACATTATTCTGTGCGTGTTGCTGTCAGTTTCAGTGGAGTAATGACAGTTTCGCTGCCATTATCACTGAAAACTCCAGGCCAATATCACAGCTTTGATGACCTTTCATCAGATGTGTTTGACTCTGATCTGTGCTTAGTTGTCTGAACCTAACATTGGGTCTATTAATACGTAGGCTGTATGTTACCAGCCCTTGGGGAGGAACCAAAGGAGAACGCAGCGTTTAACGTTCACATCCAAAAGAAGGCACCTTTGACACTTGAGCACTCCCTCAGTGATAAAGCGTCAGCCTAGACACCCTGCTCTTTCTCCAGATACATTACTGAAAGCATTCCCAATCTCAAAACTAGGGCCTCAAATATATGGGGAATTGAGGCTCATGAGACTATTCCAAGGTGCAAGAGCGGAAATGATCAGAGTGAGTAAGAAGATTGGAAAAGATTGCGAATCATAATGGTGTCGTGAGAAGGAGTGGGGAGGCAGGGAATTCAATATTTTTCCTGAGGCCTGCGTGATTTGCAACTTGCTGCCCACTAGGGGTTCAGATCGGCCACCAATATGGAAACCGCGCATTTTTCATTTCTAGAGAAGTACATGACTTTAGAAAAGATAGGCAAATGGAAAAGGAAGCAGAAGCCAGAAAACCAGGATGAAGAGTATGGATAGAGCAAAGAAATAAAGGGCAGAAAATACAGGTGAGAACATAAAAAATAGGAGCAGGAATAGGGCATTTGGTCCCTCAAGCCTGCTCCGTCATTAAGTAAAGATCAAGGCAGATCTGATTGTGGCCTTAAAGTGGGGGCCTGCACTCCATACCCATGACTCCCCTGTCAATCAAAAATCTGTCTAACTCAGCCTTCAATATATTCAATGACCTGACCTCCACTGCTCCCTGGGGAAGAGAATTCCAAACACTAACGTGGATAGTTTATAGGTCCCCTAACAGTATTCATGGTGTTGGACAGAGTATAAATCAGGAAGTTAGAAGAGCATGCAACAAGAGTAATGCAATAATTGTGAGGGACTTTAATCTTCATACAGACTGGGCAAACCAAATTGGAAAATGTAACATGGAGGAATGCATTTGAGACAGTTCCTTGGAACTATGGGCAGAATTTTCCCCCTGTCCGGGGGTGGGGGAGGCGTGCCTCCAATTGGCACCCCTGATCGGCGCCCCCAATTGGGGGAGCACCGCCATTTTACATGGGCGGGCCAATTAAGGCCCGCCCAAGGTGACGTCTGCATGGAAGCCCTATGCACTCCCTGTGCGGGCAGGGGGGAATCCCTCAGTGGAGAGTGCGCTCTCTCGCGCATGCGCACGAAAGAGTGCACTCATCTCCCCGAGACAAAGTGCTGCCTCAGGGAGATCGGCTCTACAATAAAAAATATTAAAAATAGAAAAAAAAGTTCCCTGACATGTCCCCTCATGTGACACTGTCACGTGAGTTGGGACATGTCCATAACTTTTAAAAACACTTTAATTAAAATTTTAAAAACCTGCATGAGACCTCATCCCACCCGTGGATGAGGTTTCATGCTTTTTCAATGCCTGCCAGGGCTCCTGGCCTGCCCGCCAACCTTAACGTTGGACGGGCAGGTCCATTAATTAGTTTAATGACTCTGTCAATGGCCTCAATTGGCCATTGATAGGTCAACGGACGCACAGCTGATTTTGCTGAGCCCCCGCCTACCTGAAAATTTAAATGGGGCGCGGTGACATTGGGAGTTCCGCTCAACGTCACCACATATCATTTTACGCATCAGCGAACAGGCCCCGCCCCCCGACGGGAAAATCCTGGCCTATTTTTGAGGAACCAATTAGGAACAGGATATTTTAGATCTAGTGTCGTGCAATGAAATAGAGTTAATTAGAAATCCTATTGTAAAGAATCCTCTGGGGAAGAGTGGTCATAACAGAAAGTGATAAAGAGGGAAGCACAGAACAAGAGTAAACTAGCAAGAAATATAAAAAGAGCTTTTCCAAGTATGTAAAATGGAAGAGATAAGCAAAAGTGAGTCCCTTAGAAGCTGAGACAAAAGAAATATTAGGCAATATATAATAATTTTAGAGAAATACTTTGTGTCTGTCTTCACAGCCGAAGATACAAAGGACATACTGGACATTTGTGGGCAACCAAGAGTCTAATGGGAGTGAGAAACTTAAAGTAATTAATAATGGTAAAGAGAAAGGACTGGATAAATAAATGGGATTAAAAGCTGACAAATCCCTGGGACCCAACGGCCTACATCCTAGGGTTTTAAAAGACGTGGCTGCAAAGTTATTGGAAACGTTGGTTTTGATCTTCCAGAATTCTCTAGGCCAGAATTTTGACATCGGCGTGTGGGGGCGGGCCCAGCAAGCTGACGCATAAAATGATGCGCAGTGAGACCGGGCATGCATCCCGACATCAGCGTGCATCATTTAAATATTTCGTTCAGCAGGCACCCGCCGAACTGTCAACGGCCTATTAAGGCCATTAAAAAACCAATTAAAGTAATTCTCAACGTTGCCCGTCCAACCTTAAGGTTGTCGGGCAGGCGAAGATCCCAAGCGGCCTTCATATTTTTCAGGAAACCTCATCCAGGGGTGGGATGAGGTTTCCTGAAGATTTTATTAAATAAAGAAATAATTTTTGCACAATTCATAAACATGCCCCAGCTCATGTGACACTGTCCCATGAGGGCATATCCCCAAATGATTTTTAACTTTATTATTTATGAACTTTTGTTCTGGACTTAACCTCACTGAGGCAGCTCCATGCTTCAGGGAGATTCCTGGGCTCTTTCGCGTGCATGCCCCGACTCTCCCTCCTCCCCCCGCTGCACAGGTAGCGCTGAGCGCTACTGGCCGTGCATCACGCTGGGTGGGCCTTAATTGGCCCATCCACATAAAATGGCGGCGCACAGCCGATCGCGGGCGGTGATCGGCTCAGCGCCCGCCCGCACCCGCTGCCCAACATTCAGAAAAATCTCCCCCTAGAGTCCAATATGATCCCCATGGATTGGAATGGTGCCAAAATGTAATTCTGTTATCAGAAAACAGGGAACTTTAGGACAGTTTCCCGATATCACTAGGAGTTAAATGCTAGAATTTATTATTAAGTATATGGTAGCATGGCATTTGGATAATCACAAAATAATTTGGCAACGTCAACATCGTTTTATGAAAGCAAGACTTTTTTGACAAATCTATTTTTGTTTTTTGAGGATGTAACTAGTATGGTGGTTGAGGGGGATTCAGTGGAGGTTTGAATTTTCAAAAGGCATTTAATAAGATGCTACAGCCGCAAGATGAGGGTTCATATGATTGGGGATAATATAAAGGCATGAATTGAGGATTGGTTAACAGACAGAAAACAGAAAGTAGGAAGGAATAAGTGAATCATTTTGGGGATGTGGTAGGGTGTAACAAATGGAGTGCCACAAGGATCAATGCTTGGGCCTCAACTAATTACAATCTATATCAGTGACCGATGAGATGACCGAGTGTAATGTACCCAGGTTTGCTAATGATACAAAGCTAGGTAAGGAAGTAAGCTGTGTTGGGAGATGCAAAGGGATATAGACTATATGATGGGTGAAAAGAAATGATGGGTGAAAAGGTGTGTGAAATAATCACTTTGGTAAGAAGAATAGAAAAGTAAACTATTTTTAAAAGATAAATGACTAACATAGGTAGGGATTTAACATTGGAGGGATTTGGGGATCCTTGTACATGAATTGCAGAAAGTTAACATGCAGGTACAACAAACAATTGGGAAGGCAAATAGTACATTATAGCAAAGGTTTTGAAGTATATGAGTAAGGAAAACTTGCTGCAATTATGTAGGGCTTTGGGGAGACCACACCTGGAATAGTGCATGCAATTTTGGTCTCCTTACCTCAGGAAGGATGTGCTTGCTTTGTAGGAGGTGTAAAGAAGGTTTGTTAAGTTTTCTCCTGAGATGAGCGGGCTGTCCTGCGAGGAAAGATCAAGTACAATGGATCTATATTCTCTGGAGTTTAGAAGAATGAGAGGTGATCTCGTGAAACGTAAAAAAATTCTTAAGACGGCTTGACTGGGTAAATGCTGAGAGTTTGTTTCCCTAAACTGAAGAACTAGGGGATATATCTCAGGATAAGGGGTCAGCCACTTAGGACTGGGGGGAGGAGAAATTTCTTCACACAGAGCGTGAATCTTCGGAGTTCTCTATCCCAGAGGACTGTGATTCCTTAGTTAAAAGTGTATTCAAGACTGAGAGTGATAGATGTTTGGACATCAAGGGCTATGGAAATAGGGTAAGAAAGTGGATTTGATATAGAAGCTTAGCCATGATCTTATTGAATGGCAGACTAGGCCTGAGGCATCATTTGGCATACTCTTGGCACTATTTCCTATGTTCTTATGTCGTTTTCAAATGTATTATTAAACAATGTGCAGCACTGTTTGGTATAAAACAAATCTGCAATGTATTCCCACAAGTCTGCTTTATAACTCATTGCAGATGGAAATCTGGAGAGACACAATAGAGAGAGCAGTAATCTTCTCCATAGCAAGTAATACAGTCTATAGAGAAAGGATAATACCCCTAATGGATTTCACATGGTTAGCTTTCCTTTTTAAATCATATGTGAAATTGTACTGCATTGGTGCTTTGGAGAAAGTGCAAAGGACAGAGCAGAAAAAGTAGCAGTAGCTATAACAGCTGTTCCTTTACATATCTCGGTTTATTTGAGTTACAGAGTCCCTTTACACTAAAGAGGGGAGTGATTTTACATGTCAGCTCATCTAAAGTGCTGCTCGTGTATTTAGATAAAGACTGGCATAAACCCTGGGGCAACGTTAGAACTATATATCTGCAGAGGGCCCCAGGAAGATCAGGTTCTGATGAAAGGTCATCGACCTGAAACGTTGACCAGGATTTTCCGACCTGCCGCAGGACCGGAAGTTCCTGCCCGAAGTCAATGGACCTTTGGCTGGTCCATCAAATTTTCCATCTCGCCCACGATGATTCCTGCCAGAGGCGGGAGTGGAAAATCCCAGCCGTTAACTCTGTTTCTCTCTCCACAGATGCTGCCAGACCTGGCGAGTATTTCCAGCATTTTCTGTTTCTATTTCAAGTGAAAGGACATTGGCACAGTGATAACAGTCAATCAATGATCATTTTACTGGCCATGACCTATTGCAAACATCCCTGTGCTCAATCAGACATGTGTGGGTTTAACACCAGATTAAGTAGATATTATTTAGTGCCATTGTGCAAGAGTCAGCACTTTTAGGAGAGGATAATATGTCAGAAAGCTTGGAGTTGGGGAGAAAGGAAGCGAATTTATGCAGCAATGGAAACAACTTCATTTTAGTCAAAATGGTCAAGGAACGATGGCTCAATTATATGGTAATTCTAGGGATTGGAGACCAGAAGGACAGTTTATCAGAGTTCCTGTTTCTTTGACAATGCAGCAGTGGACACAACATGGTGGATTAACTTCAGTATCAGTGATGGAAATGAATGGGAAAGCAGCGAAGGTCATGAAAAGAAGCAAAAGCCGGTACAAACAGATTAAATTATCTTCTGAAGAAAATTAAACTTCAGTTAAGCAACATTGTTACGAAGAGCAGTCTGTCTGGAATATGAATGAAGCACCAACCTGACCAGAACGTGTTACAGCTAATTCTTATTTTAAGTTGCTTTTTCCTGCTGTCGCCCCCTTTCGCACAAGTACAGCTGAGAGTCAGGTACACCTTTTTTCAAAATCAGTGTCACTGAAGTCAGAAGTCTTCATTAAATTACGTGACACCACAACTTCTAGCCTCATGCTCAAGAATGCTCACAAAAATGAGATGCTAAAAATATCATGAATAGATGTTTGTTTTGTCTTTGAAGGTGTAAAAGTATTGGATTAAGTAAATCTTGCATACATATTTTGGGCATAATGAATTTTAAACAGAGCGATCATAGTGATGCTTACCTTGAACACCTGAAGCAACAGTATCCATTTTATCCTAAAATTAAATGATTTTGGGTGACTCCGCGACTTAATTAATGGGCAGGGCGTTCTTATGCAGCTGTGTCCCAACCCACTGATCCAATGTGATGAGATATTATGGTAAGGATATATGTGCTAAACAACCACAACCATCCAACTCTGAGGAAAGACTAGTGGCACCACCAAGCAAAGGATGACAGGGAGTTAAGGGCTGATTGATTAAGCTTAGGATCAAAGAATGCAAGAAATTATGAATATAGACATCAGGAGTCAATGGAATGAAAATCCATCAGGCTCTATAAAGGGCAATCAATCTGCTGGGTGAAAATCTACCAAAATTCCTTCTAAAAAGTATGTGTTGGATAATCCTTTTTCTGCAAGCTCTACTCTAGGACCATCTCAGAAGAAAAAAAGAATACCCACTACGAACAATTTCCATAAACCTTTGTCCCTCACACAAATTACCTCAAATTTTCAATTCTTATCCTTGTGTTTAAATCCCTCCATGACCTTGCCCTCACCATCTCTGTAGCTTCTGTCAGTACTACAATACCACCTTTCCGTGAAAACTGCATTCCTCTAACTCGGACCTTTTTCAACATTCTTTCTCCTTTCTACTTATTGTTGGCAGATGTGCCTCCAGCCGTGAAGGCCTTACACTCTAGAATTCTTTCCCAAAAATCCTCACCTTTCGATCTCCCTTTGTTTTTAAAGCTCTCCCGAAAGCCTAGCTCATGACCTTTGGTCGCCCCTCCTAATACCATCTTTGGCTCAGCATCCATCTTTTATCTCCCACCTGTGAAGCACGAGTTGTTTCTCTATGTTAAAGCTTCTGTCCCAATGTGGGTGTTGTTGACTTTCTCTCCACACGCATTGAATGATAGAAGTTACTTTGAAATCTTCTCTGTTCTACATTCAACATACGTGAAAAATATCCTATTGGTTTCTCAATTCCAGTTTCATCTTCTTGTATCAGGACAGCCTCAATGTCTATATCGCCTGCGTCAACGGCCAACTTAAATTGCTTGGCATAATTGGGTACTGCCAAAACTGGTGTCGTAGTCAATACAGTTTTCAAACTGTCAAATACCTTCTGATAGTGTCCATTGAAACTTGTTTTTTTAACAGTTCAGTCAGTGGAGCAACCACTTGACTAAAATGTGGTACAAATTTCCGATAAAACCCACTCATGCCCAGAAATCACAAAACTTTTTGTTTTATTGTAGCCATGGAGAAATCCACGATAGCCTTGACTTTCACATCTCCTGGAGCCACCATACCATGTCCAATGGCATGGCCTAGATATGTAATTTGCGCTTTTGCAAATTCACTTTCAGCCAAGTTCATCACCAAATTAACTTCTTGTAGTCGAGAAAATAATTCTTCCAGATGTTGTAAATGCTCCTCCCACATTTGACTGAAAACTCTCAAGTCGTCAAAATAAACAGCACAATTACTCAGTCCTGCAATTACCTTTTGGCCAGTCTTTAAAATGTTGCAGGTGCACTTTTCATACCAAACAGCATAACTTTAACATAGTCCCTCTAGCATCACAAAAGCCAATATCTCCTTTTCTCTGTCCAATAATAGTGCTCGTCAATACCCTCTCGGCAAGTCAATCTTTGTGATAAATTTTGATTGCCCCACTTTCTTAATGCAACTTCCAACTGTGGTATAGGATATGAATCTACTTTTGTCACTGAATTCACCTTTCGATAGTCCACACACAGTCTTTGTGTTCCATCCGGTTTCGGTACCAGCGTTATAGCCGAACTCCACTTACTGCAGCTAGACTCAATGATATCATTTTGAAGCATGAATTCAATTTATTTCTGTACTTTCTGTGATAACTTTGTCGGATTTAATCCATAAAGATGTTGCCTTATTGAAGATAAAACTTCTACACACACATCATATATGGCTAAATTTGTCCTCCTCAGCTTATTCCCACAATTAGTTTTGTGTGATTGCAATAGCTTCTCCAAATCATTTTGACACTTGCTTGGAAGGTAACTCAATATTATATTTAAATTTCCAAGTACCCCCTCATTATCCAATTTGACTAGAGGAAAATCAGTTTCAGAATCCTTCATTTCTGCCTCTTTATCTTTACCACCACTAACACCTGCTTTTGGTCCTCTTCCCTGTCAAAGTACTTTTTAAGCATATTTACATGACACATCCCCTGATTCTTTCTTCTATCTGGAGTATTTATTAAATAATTTACTTCACTCGGTTTCTTTTCAATCCTACAAGGCCCACTAAACCTTGCCTTTAGTGAGTCACCCAGTACTGGTAACAGAACTAGCACTTTCTCCCCAGAAACAAAACTATGAGCTGTAGCTTTCTTGTCTGCCTTCACTTTCATCACGTGCTGTGATGTCTTTAAATGTTCCCCAGCTAACTCACATGCTCTGTCCAATCTTTCTCCAAAGTTTGATACATAATCCAGGAGAATAGTTTCTGAATTTTGACCCACCAATTTCTTAGGGATCAATTTCAGTGGTCCCCTTACCTCATGACCATAGACTAGCTCAAAAGGACTAGATCCAGTCGATGCATTAGGAGCATCTTAATAGCAAATAACAATAATGGAATTCCCCTATCCCAATCCTGTGAATATTCCTGAGTATACGCCCTCATCATAGTTTTTAAAGTTTGATGCCATCTTTCCAAAGCCCCTTGTGATTCAGGATGATAAACTGTTGAATTAAACTGTTTTATCCCCAAACTGTTTATTACTTCCTTAAATGGCTGTGACATGAAATTTGGCCCCTGATGTGATTGCATTTCTTTTGGCAAACCATATTTTGCCAAAAAAATTTAGTCAACTCTTCCACAAATTTCTTTGTTGTAATATTTCTTAAAGGAATTGCTTCAGGAAACCTTGTAGACACATCCATTATTGTCAGCAAGTACTGATTTCCACTTTCAGACTTAGGGAGGGGTCCCACGCAATCAATCATGACCCTAATGAAAGATTCTTCAAATGCTGGAATTGGAATTAAAGGTGCCAGCTTAATCACTGCTTGTGGTTTCCCTATCACCTGACATGTGTGACATGTTCTACAGATTTTGACTATGCAATCCAGGCCATTAACAATGTTTTTGTATTTTTGCCTGTGTCTTTCTAGTTCCTAAGTGTCCTCCCATTGGAATTTCAGGAGCTATTCTCAGGATCTAATTTATATATCCAAATGGTACAACAATCTGATGCACTTCCCTCCAGCTTTCATTTGCTGAAACATGGTATAGCTGCCACCTTCTCATTAAAACATTACCCTTCAGGTAATAGCATTCTAGAATACATTTTGCCTGTTTCTGAGTAAGCTGTCTGATATATTTGTTTTATTTGCATATCCTTTTTCTGTACTCTACCAACTGCCTTGAGCTAAATACCTCAGCTGAATTATCCTCCATTCTTTCTTCCTGAACAATCTTATCAAAAACAGCTTTGGCTCATTGGACATCCTTGCCTTCTTCGGCCTTTTAGCTTCCTGTTCCAACCTGTGAGTCTGTGATCTTGTTATTACACAACCTGAAAACAATCCTGAATGTTCTTTCTGCAGCATCTCTGTTGAGGCTGCTGAACTACCATAGGCATCACCCA
Source organism: Cetorhinus maximus (assembly GCF_964194155.1). Classification (NCBI taxonomy): domain Eukaryota; kingdom Metazoa; phylum Chordata; class Chondrichthyes; order Lamniformes; family Cetorhinidae; genus Cetorhinus; species Cetorhinus maximus. The sequence goes on from NC_135896.1 coordinate 91,096,307, forward strand.
TATCTGGGACCCATCTATATCATTACCTAAAATAAATTAAACCCCTGCAAGGGGCAATTTTTCCACTACCCAACAATCACCTCACCTGTATTCCACTTAATCTTTAAACTTACCTTCCACAATGGAATAGGGGGTCCATGAATCCCACTTATTATCACCTATTCCTGAAATACTCCCTCTGAACAATAAATATCACTATCCTGCAACATTTAGGATTGACTAGCCCCTGTGTCTCTTACAATTTTAACATCTTTACCCACTCCAGTACACATGGAAAGATTTCCCCTTCAGATACAAAATCTTTAAACATTTCTGCAACTTGCTCTTCAGAACCCCCTTCAGTAAATTGTGAACATGTTCCCACTTCTTTACCTATCACTGATTCTTCCTGCTTTACCTGAACACAAACCATCGGATTTTTCTGTGCCTGAACCTCAGAACTCACAGTACTTTTACTACCAGAACTTTTCTGCATCCCAATAATCTTAACAGATTTTCCATGTAATTTCCAACAAACTGGAGAGAATTCTCTCCCTATCAGGGGGGTTGTGCTGGCGCAGGCGGGCGTGAACCCGATTGGCACCCCCGATCGGGTCCGTGCTGCCATTTTACATGGGCAGGCCAATTAAGGCCCGCCCAGCGTGACGCGTGCCCGGAAGCGCTGTGCACTCCCTGTGCGGGTGGGGGTGAGGGGTTCCCTGTGTTGGGAGTGCGCTTTTTCGCACAGAGGTGCCTCAGGGAGGTAAGTTTTAATCTTTAAAAATTTTAAGAAAAAAAAATTAAGATGTCCCCTCATGTGACAGTGTCACATGAGCTGGGACATGTCAATGAACTTTAATGAAAAAAATTAATTTAATTTATAAACCCTTCATCAAACCTCATTCCACCCATGGATGAAGTTCCATGAAAAATGCGAAGGCCGCCTGGGCTCTTCGCCTGCCCCCCAACCTTAAGGTTGGAACGGCAGCTTTCTCAATATCCTTAAGTAGTTAATTAATGGCCTTAACAGGCCTTTGACAGCTCGGCAGGCATGCAGCTGAGTCGGCTGCTCGCCCACCAAACTGAAAATCTAAGTGACGCGCGGTGACGTTGGGACACACGCCCCGATGTTACCCCGCGTCATTTTAATCTTCGGCGAGCGGGCCCCGTCCCCGCTCACTGAGCCGAAGATTCAGCCCACTGACTTCATGTGCCCAATTTTATTACAATGAAAACACCTCAATTTTCGAGTGTCATTTCTACCCTCAGCACCTTCCTTTTTATTCTGAGGAAAAACTTCCTGGGAATTTCCATCTACTCCATCTTTTCCCTGACTAGCTACCTTCCTTTCACCTACCCACTTTCTATCCTTACCGTTTTAAACCTCTGTTCCTCCACGAGTTCTCTCTACTGAAGGAATTGAATCTTTAAATTCTTCCAAAAGAATCGCTTCTCTAAGAGCTGCATATGTTGTCTCTATCTTTAATGGTCTTTATCTTTAATCCACTGGTCAAATTTACTTTGTTTCACTCTCTCAAACTCAATATATGTTTGCCTGGGCTGTTTTCTCATATTCCTAAATTTCTGCCCGTTTGCCTCAGAAACCAACTCATATGCACTCAAAATAGCCTTTTTTAAACCATATCATAGTCCACTGATATTTCTTCTGACAGTGAAGCATAAACCTCATGTGCTCTACCTATCAACCTAGACTGTAACAACAATGTCCACTTTTCCTGCAGCTATTTCATCTGTTTAGCTATCTTCTCAAATGAAATAAAGAATGCTTCAACATCTCTTTCTTCAAACTTTGGAAGAGCTTGTACAAATTTAAACATCTCCCCACCAGGTTCTGATCTGAAAATAAATCCTTCCTCACCTTCTGGTATCTCTTTTTTAACTGCTAGCATTTTAAGCTGGAATTCTCTGTCTCTCTCATTTACTCTTTCCGCCTTTTCTAACCTTGCCATTTCTAATTCCCTTTCCCGTTTTCTTTCTCTCGCTCCTGCTTTTCTTTTTCCTTTTCATTTGCCTCCAATTCAAGTTTCCTCAGTTCCTTTGCTTGTTCAAATTCAAGCCTCTTCATTTTTAACTGAAGTCTCACTACCTCTAGCTGTGACTCACTAGTGGCAGGTATCTCTTCCAACTTTAAATGCTGTGCCATCACTTCAAATATGTCTGCTTTCTTTGCCCCTACAGAAAACCTCAACTGCAACTAATCTACCAACTCTGATAACTTACCCTTAGATACATTTTGTAACCCAATCAGTTATATCTACTACTTCCAAAAAGGTTTTAGCCATGGATACAGCCAATTTTGCAGTCTCACCACAAACAAAACTACCTCACACCAACCCCTGAATTCAATGTGCCCCTCATACTCATACCTTAAGATTCACCAATTCCAAACCAATCAAAGAATTTCAAATAGGTCCCGCAGAGAGCCCCCAGTTTGTTCTGACGTGGCCGATGTGTGCCAGGTCCACGAGGGAAACTGGATCATGCTGTCACAATTTTGCAATTTATATTTTATTTCAAGCTGCATGCCTTGAATTCAGTAGTAATACGTCCACCCAGACTTAGTGATTTTTTTTTACAAAACTAAACATTTATTAACAAAAGAAAATATTTTAAGCACATACATAGGTCTACAAATTACAACTATGATAACTCCTAAAATCCCTAATTAATCTGGCTTCCAGTTACACCTCTGTTAAGGCAACAGGGAAAAAAAGATTTAAACAGGTCCAGGCAAAATTACACAATACCCTGGATAGGAGAATTCAAAGTGCGTTTTATCAGCTTTGGTTCCTGTAGACGGCAATTTGATGCACAGGGGCTGGAGGCTGTTCACACTTGTTAGATCTTAGAATTCCTTCACCTCTTACACATAGCCTTCTCTCCTTTGTAATTTCCCTTTTTAATGCAAATTCCATTGTTCCGATATGTCTTTGGAACTTTGCCCCTCTCATAATATAAACCTTTTCATAGTGTTCATATTATCAGTAACCTTTGGGGAAAATATACACACTGTTTGGCTTAGCTTCTTTTGGCTACCATCGCTCTGAAATTCAGACTCGTCTGGTTTATCTAGATATGCAACATTTCTTCATATCTCACATTCTAAAACTTCAGCCATGCTTACGTATTTAGCATTTCACTTCTTGTTTGATGACTCAAAATCTCCAGACCAGCTGTCTCCAATTCAATTCAATCCCCCCTCCTCCACAGCACCCCCCCCCCCCCCCACACACACACACACACACACACACACACACACACAGATCATCCAAACCCCTTTTTACAATAAATCACAATATTATGAGAAATATTATGTTTTCATAACGCAGGACAGAAAGAGCCAAAGTACAGACTTATTAAAGGATTTCTTTGTAAGTAGTTTGACAAGTGGTCTCTCCTGGAAATAGGAGAGTTCATGTTTCATCTGAGACTGGGCTTTGAACTCAGATCTATCAGGGGAACCGAAGACACTGTCAGTTGTTGAAAAACTGACTAGAATATGACATTTTCTGCTTCTTGAAATAATTCTACAGTCTGGAATGTTGTAAATAGTGTCAGTCTTGACTACATGATGCCATTCCCACCTGAGACAGAAGTTTCACTCCAGTGCAGTACTGAGGGGGTGCTGCACTGTTGGAGATGCCTTCATTGATATAAGGTGTTATATCCCCCCTCTCAGCTGTGCATACAAGATCCCGAGGCACTATTTTTAAGCACAGAGGAGTTCTCATGCCTGGCCAATATTGATTCCTCAACCTACACTTGCAAATTGTAGCAATTGCACAGCATTCAGCTCCATTTGCAATTTCTCGTCTATTGAAGCACTCCGTACCTGCATGTGGCAAGACCTAGACAATATTCAGGTTTGGGCTGATAAGTGGCAAGTAACATTAGTGCCACACAAGTGACAGGCAATGACCATATTCAACAAGAGTGAAGTTAACCATCTTCTCATGATATTCAATGGCATTACCATGCCTGAAAACCCCACCATCAACATCCTGGGGGTGACCAATGACTAGAAACTTAACTAGATTAGTCACATAAATAATGTGGTGATGAGAACAGGTCAGAGATTGGCAATTCTGCAGCAAGTAAACCACCTCATGACTCCCCAAAGCCTGTCCACTATCTACACGATAGAAGTCAGGAATGCGATGAAGCAGTGAAACACTTGTTGGTGCTGCAATCATCCAGAAAAGACTCAAGAAGCTCAACACCATCTAGAACAAATAAATCCATCTGATTAGCATCCCATCCAACATCTTAATAATTGACTTCCATCACTGGTGAACAGTGGCAGCAGTGTGTACCAGAGAGCAGTGGAGGCAGGGTCACTGAATATTTTTAAGGCTTAGTTAGATGGATTCTTGATCGATGAGGGAGTCATAGGTTATGGGAGTTGACAGGGAAGTGGAGTTTGAGGCTACACTCAGATCAGCCACGATCTTATCAAATGACACCAAAGGCTCGAGGTGCCGAATGACCTACTCCTGCTCCTAATTCGTATATTCATATGTACAAGATGCACTGCAGCAACTTGTCAAAGCTTCTTCAAAAGCACTTTCCTGCAACCTCAACTACCTACAAAAACAAGGGCAGCAGGCACACAGAAATACCTCCACCTGCAAGCTTCCCTCCATGTCACACAGCATCTTGACTTGGAAATATCTTGTTGTTCCTTCATGATCACGGGTCAAAATCCTGACATTCATGCCCTGAGAGCACTGGGGTGTACATAAAACACACGGGCTATCAAGGCCTATCGCCACATTCGCATTTAGGGATGGGCAATAAATGTTGGCCTTGCCAACAATGCCTGCATCCCATGAACAAATAAGATAAAACTAAACAAGCAGGAAACTACTTAAAGGCATTGTGAATGGGCATTATATGTGTAAAGACAACAAAGCTCCCTGAAACTCCCTGATAAACACTCTAAATCTGTGGACAGACCACTGGTTACTGACTTCAAACTACTTCTGCTCTTTTAAATCAAACCAGATGGTGGCACATTGGGCCTCCCACAGTTTAAATAAGGTCCCCTCGTCATTGAACGGTGTAGTGTCTTTTCCAAGCCAAACAAGCCAGAAAAATCTCCAGTTTGACGTTTTGTCTATTCTAACAGATGATCTCAGATAGCAGTGGTAGGGGTATTACAATTGGCTCAAAGTCACTCTGCTGGAGATGGGAAAAGCAATCAAGATCCCCGCCCTTGATTTGTATGTAGCAATCCTTTGTAGGGCTGGTTGGAGACAGTGATCTTCTGTGTGACTGGGGAAAGGGTAAAAATGAGGTTAAGGAGAGAGAGTGACCATAGGGGAAAAAAATGCTATAAGTAACCTTTGGTGAATGTCTGGGTGTTTTGGTTGGAATTGCAAATCCAAATATCACTTCTTTAATAAAAGGATTTTTAAACAATAAAATCCATTGATTGTGAACTAAGAAATATGCTTAAATGAAGCAGAATGTTATTTTAATCTAAAAATCAAACAAATTACACCGAGAGATTTTAAAATTTATCGCTTACATTTCTGCTAATGAAATGCTGTAAACCTGTTTATATGAGGCACTTAAAGGTGATGATTCTGATGGGATTTTACACCATAGCAAAGGAATTAACACCTCCAGGAGAAAACAGGAGATAATATGAATTTAAAAACAAAATTTAAAAGTTGTTTGCAATTCCTGTGAATAGCAAGACACTAAATATGTTTCCCAGTATGGTATTTAAACGACATTGGACAGAAGGTTTGATGCCCAACTTGTATCGTGTGGTCATCTCAAGTTAGGGCAGTCCTTTGTCTACAACCACAAGGACAAAAAAACTCCCAGGTATTCGCTCCAGAACACAATGTAACAGACCTGCTGGAGCTGCACAATTGTGTTGGCATACTGTCGGGCAAAGAACAAATTTGAGTTTGGCTTTGATGACCCCCCCCCCCCCCCCACCCCCCGCCTCCCCCCTCCCTCCATGGTCACTGGCTGCTCCTTAAGACTCTTTCAATTCACTTGTTGGATTTTCAATCTGTTCCATCGAATTCACCTTTTCTGCTTTTAAGGTCTGAATTTGCTCGTCTGCTCTGCGCATCTCATCCTTCTTGTTGTTCAGGTTGGAGCAAAGTTCAAGAAGCTCATCAGCTTCGGCTGTTAATTCTGCCTTTAAGCAACTGTTCTGATTCAATCAGCAATTCCTTCTCCTGTTCCCAGCATTTTGCACAAATGCTTACCAGACTTCTGGTGCTTGAAGTTCATCAAATTTTAACTGAAGATCTGTTTTTGTGACTGTTTTTCTACAAGTTCATCATTTAAGCGTTTCAAGTCCTCTTTCAAGTGTTCTACTTCCTGTGAGCGACATTCCAGTGTTCTATTTGTTTTCGTTTTTCCTTATCAACCGCATCTTTTGTACGTGAATGTTGATTCTCTACACTGATCAGTTTTCTCCTCGGCAGAGTTTAATTCCTCTATGCTATCATTCAAGCTTGCTTTCTGTAATTGTGCTTCTGCTAATTGTTTTTGAGATTCTTCACGCTCTTTTCTGAGAACGTCTACTCTCTCTTGCCATTCTAGGTTCTTGATTTTCACCTCTTCATTTTTTCCTTGGAAATATAATGTTTTTCCAAGTTTTCTTCCAAATACCCAACCATTTTTTTCAGCACTAGAGTCTCTTTCTTGTACCTCTGAGACTCCTCAAAAATTTGTTCAGATCTTGAACAGTTCAGTTCATTGACGACTTTAGTGTCTCATGTGTTTCCAAGGGTATATACTCAGCTTGAATTCTGAGTTTGAAATCTCCCAATTCAGTTAGGATATGAACATTTTCCAACCTTATTTCATTTTCCTTTTGCAGTGTTTATTTTGCATTTCATCAGCTAGCTTTCTTTCATACATAGCCAGCTGCTCGGTCCACACTGCCACCTGCTGTTAGAGTTCAAGTAATGTGTCAGGATTTCCAAAAAGATATATTTTTGAAACTTCCAGAAAGTTCCCTTCCTCTCTGGTGTCTTGATGTGGTTTACTCAAGTATTGTCAATCCCTTTCGGTGCTTTACTGGGGGGTTTCTGTGCCTATTTTTAAACACAGTGCACTCCACAACTTGAAGATTAAAACATTCATCAAGGGCTTGTAATGTTTCATTGAAGCTGGTTGAGGATTCCACGTGCACTGCATTAGGATTACTTCATCAGGAAGTTCACCAAACCTGTATGAAAAGGTATTAATCTGGATTTTTTTCTGACTTTCTACTTAGACCTGATGTGTTCTGATAGTTTAAAAATTTTCTTCTCCAGGACACCTAATTTTCTGTTAGGTTTAGCCCTGGATGAGCCCAAACTGATCTGTTTAAATTGGATTTTTGATCCATGGTTAAAAATTTTCAAGTGCAGGTTCAGCTTTAAGAAGTTGCTGAAATTCAAGATGGCGTCGCCATTCATTTGAAGACAAAGTGTTTTCCTGCATTGCCAGCTTTCTTGGGTGCCCACTGCAATGGATCAAATAGCTGCAGACTTCTCCATTTCAGCACTATGCTTTAGAATCGTGAAAGCAGCGAATCCTGGCCTTTGCTAGTCTTCAAAGCTGATTCTTCAGCCGTGATTCTTCCAAATCAATTAATCAATCAATTATTTTCTCTTTCAGAGCAAGCTCTGTGTTCTGACGCCGACTCGAGAATCTGATTTTTCTGACTGAGGTTTTAAATGGCAATTTCTGACCGCTGAACTATTTAAAAGTTTCTCAGGACTGCTGTATCCTGGAATTTAAAAGTTTTACCTCACCCCTGCTGGGTCTGCTTTATTCTGCACTCTGAGAATTGGAGCTAAACGCCCAAGAGATCTTATGGAGTCTTCAGCTGCCAGGCATTCCTTTGGAGCTTTTCCCTGGCTATTTTCCTCTGTGTCTGCTTCTCGAATTTTTCCTTGGGTCAGAATGCTTCTCCGAATTTTTCTTTAGTCTTGCAGAATTTTAGTTTTTCTGTGCATTTTTTTGCAAGGTTTTGGGTTTTTCCATTCGCTGCCACCATGTCTGAGAGTGAATTGTCCACTACTCCTACAATTATTCTATCCCAGCTAAGTCCAGATTTTAGGTCTCTGTATTCACAATGGTCAGCCATCCTGTAAAGGTCATTAATGAATGAGTCAACAGGTTTTCTGGGCTGCTGGACTTGTTTATCAAATTTAGCCCTTTCAAGGATTTTGTTACTTATTAGGTTAAAATAAGCATTGAATAATTTTAGTACCTCTTCAAATTTAGTGGATGATTCATTGATTCCTTGTCTAGCAATAATGTTGTCCACAATCGGGCCTACTGAATAAAGCAATGTGTTGACTTGTTGAGGTCTTTTTATCCAGTGACATTACTAGTCCAGTAACATTACCACTACACTACTGTCTCCCCCTCTCAAGGGTCTTTACACCCTTTCTAAAGTGTGACCAGACCTGGACACAATTCTCCAGTTGTGGCCAAACCAGAGCTTTATAAAGATTCAGCATATTTTCCCTGCTTTTGTACTCAATATCTCTATATATGAAGAGCAAGATGACATATGCTTTGTTAACCACTCTCTCAATCTTTGAACAGGATTTTGAACATATCTAGCAGCTCAAAACTGGGCAACTGGACATCCATGAGGTGCTGTGGGTCATCAGCAGCAGCGGAATTGTATTCAACCACAATCTGTAACCTCACGATCTGGCATTTACCCTACTCTACCATTACCATCAAGCCAGGAATCAACCCTGGTTCAATGAAGAGTGCAAGCGGGCATGCCAGGAACAGCACCAGGAATACCTAAAAATGAGGTGTCAACCTGGTGAAGCTACAACACAGACTACTTGTGTGCCAAACAGCAGGAGCAGCAAGTGATAGACAGAGCTAAACAATCCCACAACCAACAGATCAGATTAAAGCTCTGCAGTCCTGTCACATCCAGTCATGAGTGGTGGTGGACAATTTAAACAACTAACTGGAGGAGGCTGCTCCACAAATATTCTCTTCCTCAATGATGTGGGAGCCCAGCACATCAGTGTGAAAACCAAAACTGAAGCATTTGCAACGATCTTCAGCCAGAAGTGCTGGATAGATGATCCATCTCGGTCTCCTCCTGAGGTGCCCAGCATCGCAAGTACCAATCCTTAGCCAATACGATTCACTCCATGTGATATCAAGAAACAGCTGAAGGCACTGGATACTGCAAAGGCTATGGGCCCTGGCAACGCTCCGTCAATCATACTGAAGACGTGCTCTAGCTGTGCCCCTAGCCAAGCTGTTCCAGTTCAGCTCCAACAGTGACATCTACCCAGCAATGTGGTTCCCAGGTATGTCCTGTACACAAATAGCTTGAATGACCTCCTTTTGCACGGTGCGGTGGTCACAGTTTGCTCATCAGGCAGCAAGAACCTTGAACCTGTTGCACAAGTGCAAGGGCTGAGGCTCCTCCATTGCTATCTTCTGGATCCCCATACCAGCCCCACTCATAGTCACACCCTCCTGTTCCTCACCATGGGCTAAATCTGAAGTACTTAACCTAAGGGGTGTGACAGCCTCCTGGTACAGTATCCAGATATTCTTTTCCCTCCTTGATGCATTGCAGTGTCCATAACTTGGACTCATCAACTCTGAGCCAAAATTCCTTTAGCTGCAGACCCTTTTTGCAGATTTGATTGCTCTGGATCACACTGGCTTCCAACACATCCCTGCCCTGCCATTTCTACAGTAATCTGTTTAACTAAATTAGGGTTTCAGGTTTAGAAATATTGCTCAATGATTATTTCTAGTTATATTTAGTTTAATTTAAGCTATAAATTTAATACGATACTTACATCTCAACTGTGCCTCTTTAAACTACTGCTCCAGTTTCAGAGAAAGAAAAACATAAAACTCACCAATAATCACCTGCTCACCTAATTAATGCCTCAAGACCTCAGATATCAGGACTTGCTGTCTCTTGCTTCCTCTCTGCCTGCCATGCTATGAAAATGTACATAAGTCATGCTATATTAAGTCAAATTGGTTGAATTTGCTAGCTTGATCTTTGTGGGAACACAAAGGTTAAGTGAGTGGAAAATAGTAATGGTCAATTCACCTGGGCAAGTAGACAGTGAACAGAAATCCCCTATGTGCTGTATTCCTAAGACAGGATATAGACAAAAAAATGACCAAACATCCGTAATTATAAATCAGGTATGGTGTCTGTTTTTATTGCAAACATTTCAGTTGTACAAATAGCTATTTAGGGAATCTTGTAACTTCTTCTGGTTGCAGGGTCATCATTGTGGCCAGGGGAGCAAGGAACCTGGAAACAACGTGGAGGAATACATCAGGATGATGTTATCAAACATGGAATTCTCAGCCTCTTTGGGAGTTTTCTAACAGTCAAAAAGGGCATTTTGAAAGAGTTCATAGGGACTCTATCCCTGAAGGACTGACATCACCTTTGACCACTTAGAGCTGACCATGCAGGCAATAACCAGTCCCTGATTGCCACAGGTTCAGAACATGTATAGGGGGGTACGTTCCTTGCTGTACAGACTGACATTGGTCGATGCATCAAAAGTTGTATCTTTACCCCTGAACACCTGACCAGTGCTTCAGTTGTGAACAGAGGCCAGCGGGGACCAGCTGGGCAGGGTAAGAGAAAAGCTCGATTATCATTGAGGAAACGTGCAACCCTTTAGTTTCCTGGTTGAGTTAAAGCAGACAGCTGGAGGTGAAGTGCCAGTTTTCTGCAGCTGAGTTAAAGAGACCCGTTTTTCTATGGGTTAAAGTAAAGAGGCTGAAGGGCAAGGCTCGGGGCTGTGGGGAAGATTCAGCTTTGGGGAAGATTCAGCTTTGTGGCTATCATCCAGACAACTGGATTTGTAAACCTTTGATCTCACGGTTTAAAGAAAGACAGGCCAGTTGCTCTGTGGATTGGGAGGATTCAGCTTCTGTGGCATATTTCTAAAATGAGGACACAACTGAACTGAGAGGGGTCAGTTTGAGAGTTTTGCTTTTCATTGATAGATCCTGCACGATGTTATTCGCCTGGTCAGCAGCTATCAGTGTGCTATTCATCTCCTTGAGTTTTGAAGCATAGTTCAATAAAGTTAATTCTACGTTCTCCAGCGTCATTATTTATTCTATTCGAGCCTGAATCCTCCTGACAGTTTATGTGTTACACCAGAACAGTGACTTCTCCCTCAATGCGTCCAATTCCCTCTCTCACCATATTCCCAAATTCGGTACTCGGTCACATCTGTACTCCATTGAGTTGACTTCCACGCTACTTACTCCATATGTTGCAAAAATATCCTGTTTTTATTTATACTAGCAAATCAGCCCAAACTGACCAGGAAACCAGCTCTAACTAGTCACCTAATTAACTTTGCAGCTGCCATTGGCATCCAACTTATTTACCACTAACACCGTGAAAGAAGTTACAAGTTAAGGTTGAAGTTATGTTAAATGTGACACGACTAGATTTATAAATGAGAGTAACTCTTCAAACACTTAGAATTCCCTCACTTGCCAAATTTCTGAGTTCAATACTCTGTTGAAATTTTGAGCTGGTCTTTATGCTACCTAGGTAAAACCACAGGTGTCACAGGGTTGAGTGTACCCAGTCTACTTCACATTCCTGTTCATAGTTCTTTCAATGATGAAAGATATGGCAGAATACTTTTACAGAATTAGTCATCATTATATTCGGGTTATTTATAAATGAAACACACACACATACATGTTTAAGTGAGAGAAATCTTCCTGCTCTGTTGATCCTACAATTGAGAATACACTATTTCCTACCATGTGTCATACTTGCATTCGTGGAACACCTGATCACATCAAAATTCCTCAAAAAATGTTGCACAGTCAGTTGCTTGCAAATTGCAATAATTTAAATAGGCAAATGTAGCAAGAACATCGAACAATGAGGCATGTGACTAGTTAATTTGATTTTGTTTTGCTGGTGTTGACTGAGAGAGATGGTAAATAGGGCTGGGAGAATTCTTAAGAAAAATACTTGCATTTGCATAGCATATTTCACAACCTCAGGACGTCCCAATGAGCTTTCCATCCATTGAAGATCTTTTGAAGTGTAGTCACTGTTGCAACGTAGGAAGCATGGCAGCCAACCTGTGTAGAGGAAGTTCCCAGAAACAGCAATGTGACAATGATCAGATAACCTATTTTTGTGATGTTGGCAGAGGGAAAAATATTGACCAGGACACCAGGGATAACTCGTTTTCTTTAAAATAGTGCCATGGAATCTGTTATGTCCACCTGAGGGGGCAAGATGTTTGGTTTAAGTCTCATCCAAAAGACAGCACCTCCAACACTGCAACACTTCCCCACCACTGCACTGGAGTGTCAGCCTAGCTTTTTGTGTGCAAGTCCTGAAGTGGCATCTGAATCCAAAATATTCTGAGGCGAGAGTACTGCCAATTGAGCCACTACTAATTATGACTTCAACCCTTAATGCAGCACAGGAGCAACAAGATTACATTATGAGCCAAAACCCTGAGCGGGACTTAAATCCACAACTTTCTGATCCACTGAAGCAGACTGGCACAGGTTAACTCCCTACCGTGTTTGAGTCTGATTTGCCTAGTCAATAATGGACTGCAAAGGCTAATTATAGCACCAGGCAAAAATCAGCTGACTCAGGAGGAAGTGAACTTGAGCTGCTGTATGAATTAGTATCACCTTTCAACAAACGACTTTTCCAACTGGGTCATTGGAAGACCTGATGTAAATTTTGTGAGGTGTTTCAGAAGTGTCCTATGTAAACTTGAGACACAGGTTAAACTGGAGTAACAGCATCTGGCAAGGAACAAGTCTCTTTGGATCTATAATTTTTAGTGCAGCTTGGCAGCCACATGGATTGCTCAAGGGTTTCTTTTAAGAAACAAAAGGCCAATATAACTAACTACAATGTTTTGAAATGAAACGTAATTAATTCCTGTTGTTCAGTGTTGAACAGCAGTTACAGAAAAACCACTTTATAATTACCAATTTTCTCCAAGATTTTACAAGGATTTCAGAAGGTAAACAATGATAGCAGTCAAGTGGATCACAGAAGTGAACCATAAATATATTTTCAATTTATTTCTGTTCAATAACAATTTAATGCTATGGAGACATCTTTACCCCCAAAAATTAACCATTAGAATTTGCTTCAAGCTTTTGTACATAACTTTATAAATATTTAAAGCAAATATGTACCAAATGCTGAAAAAAAATTGAAATGTTCTTGACACATCAAATTTCACCACAGGAATAGCTCTCTTTTCAAGTGTTGTAAAAAGACTATTTATACACTTGCCTCAGACAGCCTCATTGCAGTTTGTATTGAGTTTCTCGCTATTCCCAGATCATCTTGGAATGCAAAGATAACCCCTGGCTTCTTTTCCCTACTTCAACATGTCTGTTTAAACTCCTCCCCCCTTGTCACTTCCATCCTCACCTCCAACAATAAGCGCCAGGAGGTGATGGATTTCTTTGCCGCTAAGATCAAGACCATCTGATCAGCTCCCTTTGCCGTTTTCCTCCCTTTCGCTCATCCACTGGGCCCAACGTCCATTGAAGCTTCCCCCTGCCCTACCTCTGAACTCAGTACTCACTTTACCTTCTCTCCTATCTCCCTTGATGGGCTTCAAGCTCATCTTGCCCATAAGATGCAATTCCTGCTACCTCGACCCTATTTCCACTAAATTGCTGACCACCGAACTTCCACTCCTGGTCCCCACGTTAGCTAATATTGCGAACGGTTCTCTCCCTTTTAAACCTGTCATCACACTACTCAAAAACCAACCCTTGATCCCACAGTACTTGCAAACTTCAGTCCCATCTCCAATCTCCCTTTCCTCTCTGAAGTCCTTGAACGTGTTTTTTCCCAAATCCGTGCCCATCTTTCTCAGAACTTCATATTTGAATCTCAAATCAGGTTTCTGCACCGCCTCCCCCTCCCCGCCATAGTACCAAAACAGCTCTTATCAAAGTCACAAATGACATTCCATGTGATAGTGGCAAAGGTAATCTATCCCTCCACATTCTTCTCAAACTGTCAGCAGCCTTGCCGCTATTGACCACACCAACCTCCTCCAAAGCCTCTCCACTATCGTCCAGCTGGGTGGGATAACACTCATCTGGTGCCATTCTTATCTACGTGTAACCAGGGAATCACTTACAATAGCTTCTTTCTCCACTTCTGTACCACCACCTCTGCTGTTGCCCAAGGATCTAGCCTTGCCCTCCTTCCTATTTCTCATTGACATGTCCCTTTGATTACATCATTTAAAACCCACAAGCACATATATGCTGTTGACACCCAGTTCTACCTCACCATCACCTCTCTCGACTCCTCCACTGTTGCTAAAATTATCAGATTACTTGTCCAACATCCAGTACTGGATGGACAGAAATTTCCTCCAACACTGGGACAATTGAAGCCTGTGTTTTCGGTCCCCGTTCCAAATTCTGTTTCCTCAGCTACCGACTCCATCCCTCTCCCCAGGCAACAATTTGAGATTAAGCCATTCTGCTCGCAGCATTGGTGTCATATTTGAATCCCAGATGAGCTTCCAACCACATAGCACCATCACTAAAAGTGCCTATTTCCACCTCCATAACATCAGACAACTCACCCCTGCCTCAGCTCATCTGCTGCTGAAATCCTCATTGATGCTTGCATTCCCTCTAGATGTGACTATTCTAATGCATACCTGGCTGGGTTCCCACGTTTTACACTTTGTATACGTGAGCTCATCCAAAACTCTGCTGCACATGTCCTTAGTCACATCAAGTCCTGTTCTCCTATCACCCCTGCATTCGCTGACCTACACTGGCTCTCAGTCAAGCAATATCTTGAACTTAGAATTCTCTTCCTTGTTTACAAACCCCTCCATCGTCTCACTCCTCCAAATCTCTGTAATTTCCTTCAGATACACAATTTTCATGGTTCCCATGGAGAGGCAGTGGTGTAGTGATATTGTCATTGGACTAGTAATCGAGACCCCCAGGGTAATGCAACCCAGGTTCAAATCTCACCATTGAATTCGATAAAAATCTAATGATGACCATGATATCATTCTTGATTGTTGTAAAAACCCATCTTTCTTCACTAATGTCCTTTAGGGAAGGAAATCTGCCATCCTTACTTGGTCTGGTATGTGACATGTGATTCCCGACTCTCAGCAATGTAGTTTGACTCTTAAATACCTTCTGAAATGGCCTAGCAAACCACTCAGTAGTATCAAACCACTCCAGAAAATTGGGTAAGAAATGAAACCGGTTGGACCACCTGGCATTAACCTAGGGACCAGAAACAACAACGGCAAACTCAGCCCTACAAAGAGCCTCCTTCCTAACATCTGGGAGTTTGTGCCAAAATTGGGAGAGCTGTCTCACAGACTAGTCAAGCAACAGCCTGAAATAGTCACCCTCACGGAATCATACCTCACAGACACCACCATCATCATCCCTGGGTATATCCTGTTCCACTGGCACAGTGGTATACATTCGGGAGGGACTGCCCTGGAGTCCTCAACATTGACTCCGGACCCAGGAAATCTCATGGCATCAGGCCAGGCAAGGAAACCTCCTGTTGGTTACATGCACTGCCAACCCCCCAACTCCCCTCAGCTGATGAATCAGTGCTCCTCCATGTTGACCACCAGTTGGGGGAAGCACTGAGGGTGGCAAGGGCACAGAATGAAGTCCCCCACCCAAAGAACAATGCCCATCATCAAGAGTTACTCAGCAACATCATTTCAGACCAAGCCCTAAAGATCACAGCTGCTAGACTGGGTGTGCGGCAGGTGGTGAGGGAACCAATAAGAGGGAAGAACATACTTGACCTCAGATCTGCCTGCCGCAAATGCATTTGTCCATGACAGTATCAATAGGACTGACTACTGCACAGTTCTTGTGGAGACAAAGTCCTGTCTTGTCGCTGTGGGCCATCAGTAGCAGAATTGTATTCAATCACAATCTGTAACCTCATGGTATGGCAGATCCCCATTCTACCATTATCAAGCCAGGGGATCAACTCTGGTTCAACTAAGAGTGCAGGAGGACATGCCAGGAGCAGCACCAGGCATACCTGAAAATATGAGGTGTCAACCTGGTGAAACTACAACACAGGACTACTTGCGTGCCAAACAGCAAAGGCAACAAGTGATAGGCAGAGCTAAGCGATTCCACAACTAACGGATCAAATCTAAGCTCTGCAGTCCTGCCACATCCAGTCATGAATATTGGTGGGCAATTAAACAACTCTCTGGAGGAGGCGGCGGCTCCACAAATATCCCCATCCTCAATGATGGGGGAGCCCAGCACATCAGTGCAAAATATAAAGTGCATTTGCAACAATCTTCAGCCAGAAGTGCTAAGTAGATGATCCAAAGCGGACTCCTCCAGAGGTCCCTAGCATCAAAGATGCCAGTCTTCAGCCAATTCAATTTACTCCATGTGATATCAAGAAATCGCTGTAGGCACAATAATCCAGCAACAGTACTAAAGACATGCGTTCCAGAACTTGCCACGCCCCTCGCCAAGCTGTTCCAGTCCAGCTACAACACTGGCATCTAACTGGCAATGTGGAAAACTGCCCAGGTATGTCCTATACACAAAAAGCAGGGCAAATCCAGCCTGGCCAATTGCCGCCCCATCAGCCTAATCTCAATCATTAGTAAAGTGATGGAAGGGATCATCAACAGTGCTATCCAGTGATACTTGCTTAGCAATAACCAGCTCACTGACACTCAGTTTGAGTTCCGCCAGGGTCACTCAGCTCCTGACTTCATTACAGCCTTGGTTCAAACACGGACAAAAGAGCTGAACTTGAGGCGAGGTGAGTGGCTGCCCTTGACATTAAGGCAGCATTTGACCAAGTGTGGCATCAAGGAACCTTAGCAAAACTGGAGTCAATGGGAAATAGGGTGAAAACTCTCCGCTGGTTGGGGTCATATCCAGCACAAAGGAAGGTGGTTGTTGGAGGACAATCATCTCAGTTCCACGACATCACTGCAGGAGTTCCTCAGAGTAGTGTCCTAGGCCCAATCATCTTCAGCTGTTTCATCAATGACTTTCCTTCTATCATAAGCTCAGAAGTGGGGATGTTCGCTGATGATTGCACGATGTTCAGCACCATTCGTGACTCCTCAGATACTGAAGCAGCCCATGTCCAAATGCGTCAAGACCTGGACAATATCCAGGCTTGGGCTGACAAGTGGCAAGTAACATTCACGCCACACAAGTGCCAGGCAATGAAAGACAACGAGAGAATCTAAACATTGCCCCTTCACATTCAATGACATTACCATTGCTGAATGCCCCACTATCAACATCCTGGGGATTACCATGGACAAGAAACATAACTGGACTAGCCATATAAATTCTGTGGCAAGAGCAGGTCAGAGGCTAGGAATCCTGTGGTGAGTAACTCACCTACTGACTCCCCAAACCTGTCCACCATCTACTAGGCACAAGTCAGGAGTGTGATGGAATACTCTCCACTTGCCTGGATGACAGCAGCTCCAACACTCAAGAAACTTGGCACCGTCCAGGGCAAAGCAGCCCGCTTGATTGCCACCCCATCCACAATTCCTTCACCACAAATGCAAAGTGGCAGCAGTGTGTACCAACTACAAGATGCACTGCAAGAACTCACGAAGGCTCCTTAGACAGCCCCTTCCAAACCTATGACCACCACCACCTAGAAGGACAAGTGCAGCAGATACATGGGAACACCACCACCTGGAAGTTCCCCTCAAGACACTCATCATCCTGACTTGGAAATATATTGCCGTTCCTTCACTGTTGCTGGGTCAAAATTCTGGAACTCCCTCCCTAACAGCACTGTGGATGTACCTAAACTATGGACTGCATCGGTTCAAGAAGGCTGCTCACCGCCACATTCTCAAGGTCAATTAGGGATGGGCAATAAATGCTGGCCCCATCAGCGACACCCACATCCCATAACAGAATTTTTAAAAAATTCTCCGAGATATCAACCTTCATCTAATTCATCTGGAGCACCCCCAATTTTCGTATCTCTACCATTGGCGGCTGTGCCTTCAGCTGCCTAGGCCCTAAAACTCTGAAATTCCCTCCCTAAACCTCTCCAGCTTTCTTTGTTCCCTGAAGACATTCCTTAAAACATATCTCTTTGATCAAAGCTTTTGGCCATATGCCCCAGTATTGCCTTATGTCTAGATGTCCACTTTTGCTTCATACTGCTCCCATGAAGCACCTTGGGATGTTTTATTACAATACTCTATATAAATACAAATTATCATTCTCATACATTAATTATACTGGCATTTCTTTTTCCTTTTGTGTCAAATGAGGGATGTCTATGCTCAGGGCAAATCAGTACCAAGTACTGCATATGCTGAACTCTGGATAAAGGAACTTTCTATTCTGTCCAAGAGGTGCATCTTAACACGAATCTTTGACAAACATCTCCTACTGCACCACTGCGTATTTTTCCATTTTCCGCACCAGTTATCCTACTTCCTTTCGAAATGAGATTGTTCATTTAGCATGGCTTTGTGCTGAGCCAAGAGTGCCACCCTCATTCAGAATCGAGCTGTTCAATCTCATTTCACTTGGGAGTCTTTCACCACATTTGGGCTGGGATGAACCCCTGGAATGAAAGACACAGAAACAACCCACTGTTACTCATTCCTAAAGGACAATTGCAATGTTAATTTCATACGTTTGCTGTATCCTGAGACTTAATACTGAAAATATCCTGAGCTCACTTCAGTACTACAGTCTGTGTGAACTTAGTTCTCTCAGCTACGGACCTGGCAATTGCAGGCTGCCAGTGAAGGACCCTACCGCTATGATGCATAGGCTGCCAGAAAAACCTTCCCAACTGAGCCACAAAATGCACCCTACCAACTCAGAAGGGGAGTTGTGGAGGAATTTATTGATCAATCTATACTACCTGATGGCTCAAAGATATCATGGAACTAGGCAAAGGGTTAACCGTTTTCCTTCTTTCCTCTCTCCAAATAAAAGCACACCAAAGTACAAACTCCTCATCTCCATTATGGGGATTGTGGTTCAAATTAACATTCAAAGATCTGTCTGTGCCTGTGAAACACTGCCTTCTCTGAAGCTGCAGAACAGTGTGGGGGCAGGAATGCAGCAAGACACAAAAGGAATTGAGAATGACCATGTTTATTTCTCTTATCTGTTAAGGAAAGTGACAGCTGACCATGCACCTACTGTGCAGAAATGTTGTGCTTCAAATAATTCTCATTAAGAAATTAAACACAAAACACAAAACTTTATTCCTGACCACTGCTTAAGTCAAATTCTCTTCTTTATCAACAGATCACTGTGTTCCACGTACACAACCAACATGTTAAACATTTTCCTTAAGAATCAAACTGTCTACCCCTTGCACGAATAAAAAGCTACCATACAAAGGCGGCAATTTAAAATAAGACCAAAAAAAACCCTCAAGAACTATAAAGTGTTAGATTTCAAAAAGTCTTCATCTGTTCTTTTATTATTCCATGGGCTTGAATACTTGGAACATATATAAATCTGCTCACCTTTACCAAGTTGATATGAGGGGAAGCTTTATAATAATTTGTCCGATTTGAGAGGCAAAATGCACCATAAACCCTTGCTTGGCATAATGAATACTTAAACAGAAGAAGTACAAACCCTCCGAGCCGAATTGGATATCTGAATCCAAAGTTAGAATCACTCCAAATAATTTGTATTTTATATACCATTATCATACACATTCTACAAATTTCTGTATTAGCATTTCTTCAATAAATTGACTTATTTACATAATTGTTAACAAAAGCTCTCACTGTTTTACAGGCCAGTGTCTTGTGGAGTTCTAGTTAAATGCTTTCATCAGTGACATTCTGAGGCACTGGTGTAGGACAAGTGCAAATCATATCATGTCTTCTGTTTCTTCTCAGTTGGTGCGTAGTCCGGATCCAGCTCTTTTCGCAACCTTTTTAACCCTCCAGAAGGCTGGCCAGTCTCAGCTGGTGACAGGGTCCCTTGGCGACAATCAAAAATTTTTTGTAGTGCTATCATTTTCTTAGCACATTCGTAATGTTCATTTATCCCAGATTGGGAACAGTCTTCCTTGTGGTGCAATGAGGCTACCTGTACATAGCTACCAGCTTCTGACTTGGAGGCCACTGCTGAATCCCCCTGCTCTGAGCAAGTCTGTTCACAGTGGCCTGCACACTGCCTATCAAAAAGGCCATTACTGCAGGAAGTATCTGAACACCTTTCATCCACGTCACAAGTCCTGGTTTTGGATTTATCAATGTGGTCAGAATTACTTCTTGCTCCAGGTAGATGTAATTCTGCAAATGGGATTGCTGGAGATAATGTGGATTTAATAAATTCCTGACCAGATTCTTCTCTGGCCATCTGCTGTACAGTTTGCATATTCACACATTCCAACACCTCTGTGTGACTACACAGCTCTTGTGCCTGGCTGCCAAATGCTTGACACTGGTTAGCTAAGTTACTGTTGTTTCCTACACAGACTGATTTGCCATTAACCTTTTTGGCCTCATAACAATGCTCAGCTAAGCCACTGGGGGCATCTTCAACAGCACATCCCTGCTCTCCAGAAGTCGCTTCCTTCACAGATGTCACAGTACAGCAGTCATGACCAAGCAAGACTGAATGCTTGCTCTTTGCCTGTATGTGTGCATACTCCGCTGAGCTGCTACTTTCACCGTTGTGTTCATCGAAACATCTTTCCTCTCTAAATCTATGAGATGCCACTGCACCTTTTCTGGCAGTGTCACTTTCTTGTGCTAAAGTATTTAGTGAACTGCCTCTCTCACTTGTGTCCGGCACATCTGCCAGAGGCAAAAATGTCATGGTGCCTCCTTTTGATTTCAATTGCGACTTGAAGGTGTTTTGGATTTTGCTGTAGGCTTTATAAACCTTTCTGACCTCAGACTCACTGTCTGAGTAAGGAGATATTCTTCCTCTACTATTATCAAATTCAGTACTGCTTCTTTCTGGTGAAGATGAAGCTGATGAATTGTCAGCGTCGTGTACTTGAGAATAGTTGGCACTATCCTCAGCACTACACTGTTTTACTTTTTTGAGTTGTGAAGTACCCCTTTTTTCCCTACGGAGTTTTTGCTTGGCTCTTGCAGCATTTCTTTGGCGCATAGATGCACGGCGCCTACCATTACTACTGGAACTACTGGAATCATTCAACTCTGGGCTTGGGGATCGAGGCCTCTTCACAGGATCGGCATCCGAGTCAGTATTTACTTGTTGATAGCTGTTTTCTGAGGAATCAGAGTCATTTGAAAGAGTTCGAAGCCGCTCATCTTGGTAGCGCCTCAGGGCGGACAACCTCTGTCGACGAGACTGTAGGTCTTCCCTAGTTGCAGAAGTATTGGGCAGCTTCTGTCGGTCCAGTGTGTAGGTCGCCTCATCTGAATCGTCACCTTGCTGGGGTGACAGTGGTAATGAAGCAGAAGATTCAGTATCACTGTATCCTGATCGTTCACTAGCCCCTGCATGAAGCTGGAGAATTGTACTCTCATTCAGGTCACTGTCAGAGTCAGAACTCCAGCCCTCAATCTCACGCCTTACAAGGGAATCGAAGAAAGCCATCATTCTTGGATCTTCCTGAACTGACTGGTTAGCATAATCATGCGACAGACCACTCCCACTATTCAAGACCAGGCTGATGTACTCTTCATGAGTATAAAGATTGCGGGTGTCATCTTCCACTGCTCCTTCTAAGTCTCCAGCACAATTTGGTTGTAGGTATGGACTCCAAACCTGTATTCAGAAAGCACAAAAACATTTAGTGCTTACAGTCAGTTTTCCTGCAAGGTTTCTTTAATAACTGGACTAACACATAAAAACATAAATCAAGCAATTATTTTCAGATTTTGTAATTTTATGCATTGTCAAAACTTATAGCTTTCACATAGCCTCATCAAACAAATATGAATAATCCTTGCAGGATTTGACTGAAGGTGGATAAATTTTAAGCTTAACTTTAAAAACAAATTTTGCATTTCTATTGTAATAGACTAGGTCATATCCTAGTCTACATAAAAGAATATGTCTTGTGATGAAATTGTTGATTAAAATTAAACTGGAGGTCTTTTCTAATAATGCTCAGCTTTGTCACAATCTTGCTGAAGCACTTCAACAATATCAACATCAGCACAAATTTGCTTTTAAACTTATGCTTTTAACATAAACACAGCCAAGGCCCTTTGACAATAAAAATATTTTAGGGGACCAATGCTGAGCCTTGGAGGGAAAGGTTAGAAGGTTTGGTTGAAGGCTTGTTTCAAAACATGGGTTTAAAGAAGCTTTTTTATAAAAAAAGGTGGAGACAGAAGTGGAGGAATTTCAATGAGTAGAGGCAGCTGAAGATTTCCACTAATGGTGGGGTGAAAGGATTGACAAAGGGCCAGAGCCAGAGGATTAAAGATTAAAAGAGGGAACTAATGCTAAAGGAAGTTGCCATGGTGTTATGGAACAAAACAGGATAGACTTAAAGATGATTTTTGAATTAATGCAATGGCAGGGAACTAAGGTAGGCCTGTGAGAATCAGAAGGTGCATTCGCGAAACTTAAGTGATACTAAGCCTAAGGCCAAGTTTTCTACAAGTAAACTTGATAGAAGAGATGACTGGAATAATCAAATTCAGCAAGGTGCCAAAAATGATAGCTTTTCTAGGCCACATGGCAGCATGGAGGTAGGCTGGGGTTGAAAAAAGGTGATGAGTATATCTGGGCTAAATCAGCATAAAGGTGAAAGCAGACCCCATGCCATAGATAATGTCACTAAGGTGAGAAAGGAGAGGGGCAAGGAGAGATCTGAGAGTGGATTCAGAAGATATTGCAGTAGGAACATGGAGAGACATCATTGCTGGACTGGCTGCATTCTGATAGGTATGGTTGGAAGCACTCACGGACAGCCAGTCAGAGCTAGACAACAGACGATTGAGAGATTGGGAACTACAGGGTGCCAGATGTATTTATCTTTTTGTTTTTCAGATGCAGAAATTAATGAAGTATACAAAATAAAGACTTGCATTTATATAGCATCATTCGCAACCTCGGGACATCATAAAGCACTTTACAACCAACAATGTACTTTTGAAGTGTAGTTACTGCTGCAATGTAGGAAACACCGCAACCAATGTGTGCACAGCAAGCTCCCACAAACAGTAATGTGACAAGGACCAGATAATTCGTCATGATGTTGACGGAGGATAAATATTGGCCAGGACACGGGCAATAACTCCCTTGCTCTTTGAAATTGTCCCTTGGGATCTTTTTACGTTAACTCGGAAGAGCAGATGGGGCCTTGATTTAACACCTCATCCAAAAAGCAGTGTCTCTGACAGTGCAGCACTCCCTCAGTACAGAACTGGAGTGTCAGCCTTTATTTTTGTGTTCAAGTCTCTGGATCAGGACTTGAACCCACAACCTTCGAACTCAGAGGTGACAGATAGTGCTACCAACGAAACCACGGCTGACACCACTTGGCAATAGCAACCAAGAGAAATGCACTGTTGCAAGAGGTATATGTAAAGAAGGTACACACCCATCTTCAAAACAGATATCTGACTCCCCCAAATACAAAACCCACATTGCTATTAAGATAATGGAGAAAGCACAAGTTTCACAATTTTTTTTTAAGATTCTCAATGGCTATTACAGTACAATTTCATTGTAGTGGATTTTATTAATACTTTTAACATTTCTAGTTACATATATGGTATATTATGTTTCTGGTTACATAAAGATTTCACGCTGCTGGGTTCTAATGTATGCACAAACTAAAAAATGTAGATTATGCTTTGGAATAGTTATAACAAATAAAGTTACTTTTGAGTAGTGGAATATAGAATCTAAGAATGTAATATTAGTTCGCCTGTAAGTTTATGATCTTAATTGCAAAAAGAAAACTGATTTTGTTTTCATTAAAGTGAGAGATCTTTACTCTAGAGATTGGAGTATCATTTCAGATGCTCAATATCTGTATTGTAATATTACAGTAAGCAATCCCAGGCAAGATATAATAGAACTAGCTGCAGAGTGAAACTCTAACCCAAAATTATTTAGGCCCCAAACTCAAGAACACTTCACTCTACAGTTACAACAAACACACAAAAACAGTTAGATCTTTGCTTTGTAAGGCAACTATCAATCACTAGCTCACATCTCCATTAATTCTACCTACAGACAATACCTGGCTTTGTCAGCCAGACAACCCAGACTGCTGCTGCCCATGCCATGTTGGTGCAGTCTGAAGACAGGCCAATGAGCTGAGGGCACAGATGGATACATGGCAGCATGATATCATCGCTATAATGGAAACTTGGCTTAAAGAGGGGCAAAAATGGCAGCTCAGCATCCCTGCATATAGAGTTTTCAGGCTGGATAGAGATGGGGATAAAAAAGATAGGGGTGTAGCGTTATTGGTTAAAGAAACAATTGCAGATGTGAGGAGGGACGATATACTAAATGAAGCATCAAATAAGGCCATATGGGTTGAACTCAGAAATAAAAAAAGGGTCAGCCACATCGCTAGGAACGTACTATAGATTCCCAAATAGTGGAATGGGGTTAGAAGAGCAAATATATAGGAAAATTTCAGAGTACAAAAACAATAGGGTAGTAATAGTTGGGAACTTCAACTACCCTAATAT
The DNA here is from genome assembly GCF_964194155.1 of Cetorhinus maximus. NCBI lineage: Eukaryota > Metazoa > Chordata > Chondrichthyes > Lamniformes > Cetorhinidae > Cetorhinus > Cetorhinus maximus. Next base: position 91,120,984 of record NC_135896.1, read on the forward strand.
CCTATTGGGAAATGAACAGTGTGAAGGGCACAGAGGGCACAAAATTCTTGAATTGCATTCAAGAGAACCTTTTCAGCCAGCACATAACAAGCCCAATGAGAGGGGGTGCAATTAGGAAATGAAGCTGGGCAAGTAGATGAAGTAGCAGTGGAGGACCATTTTGGAGACAGTGACCAAAGTGTCAGATTTAGCATCATTGTGGAAAAGGACAAAGATAGAATAGGAGTAAAAGTTCTAAATTGCAGGGAGACAAATTTTACAAAGATGAGAAGTGAACTGGTGAAAGAAGACTGGATACAGATACAAGAAGGGAAAAGAGTGTCAAATCAGTGGGAGGAATTCAAAAGCGAGATTCTCCAGGCACAGTGTCCCCACAAAGGAAAAGGTTGGTACTGCCAAATCTAGAGTCCCCTGGTTATCCAGAAGCATACAGGGTAAGATAAAGCAGAAAAAGAAAGCTTATGACAGTCACAAAAAACTTAGTTATTGTAGAAAGCCTAGAGGAGTGTAGTAAGTACAGGGGAGAAGTATAGAAGGAAATTAGGAAAGCATAGAGAACCCAAAGGTGTTTTACCAGCTCATCAAGAGAATAACTAAGGGAAGGGTAAGGCCGGTCAGAGATGTACATGGTAATTTGTGCCTCAATGCTGAAGATGTGGGCCAGGTTTTCAAGGTTCTCAATTTGTCTCTGTCTTCACTATGGAGAGGGATGATGCAGACATTCTAGTTAAGGAGGAATGTGAAATATTAAATACAATAAGCAAAATGAGAGAGGGAATACTGGAGGGACTGGCATCCTTGAAGGTGGATAAATCACCAGGGCCAGATGGATTGTATCCCATGTTGTTAAAGGAAGCCAAGGAAAAAATAGTGGATGCTCTGAGAATCATTTTCCAATCCTCACTAGATATAGGTGAGGTACCAGAGGATTGGAGGTCTGTGAACGTTGTACCAATAATTAAAAAAGGTGCGAGGGATAGGCCAGAAAATTATAGGCCGGTCAGTCTGACTTTGGTGGTGGGCAAATTATCGGAATCAATTCTGAGACACAGGGTAATCTGTCACTTAGAAAGGCATGGAGTGATCAAGGATAATCAGCATGGTTTTGTTAGGGGAATATTGCATTTTACTAACTTAATGGAATTTTTTGAGGAAGTAACAAGGAGGATTGATGAGAGTAATGCAGTGGATGTTGTCTACACGGATTTTAGTAAGGCATTTGACAAGGTTCCACATGGCAGATAGCCAAAAAAAAGGGATCCCATGGGATACAGGGAAGGTGGTGAGTTGGCTCCAAATCCAAAAACAAAGGATAATGGTCAATGGGTGCTTTTGCTAATGGAAAACGGTTTCCAGTGGTGTTCCACAGGGCTCAATGTTGAGCCCCTTGTTATTTGTTGTATATATTAATGATTTGGAGTTCAATGTGGGAGGCGTAATTGGGAAATTTGCAGATGACACAAAAATTGGCCAGGTAGTTGATAGTGAAGACGACAGTTGTTGTCTCCAGAGAATGGTTTGGCTGAGTGGGCGGAGAAGTAGCAAATGGAATTCGATCCAGAGGTGTGAGATAATGCATTTGGGGAGGGTAAACAAAGCAAAGCAATATTCAATAAACAGGAGGGCATTGAGAGGGGTGGAAGAAGTGAGAGATCTTGGAGCGCATGTCCATAGGTCCCTAAAGGTGGCAGGACAGGTGGATGAGGTGGTAAAGAAAGCATATGGAATGCTTTCCTTTATTGGATGAGGTATTGAATACAAAAGCAGGGACGTAATGATGGAACTGTATAAAATGCTGATTGGGCCACAACTGGAATTCCTGTGCAAAGTTCTGGTCACCACATTACAGGAAGGGCATAATTGCTCTGGAGAAAGTACAGAGGAGGTTTACAAGAATGTTTCCAGGACTGGAAAATTGCAGCTATGAGGAAAGATTGGATAGGCTAGGGTTGTTTTCCTGAGAACAGAGGAGGCTGACGTGTACAAAATTATGAGCGGCCTTGATGGTGTAGACAGGAAAAGGCTGTTTCCCCTAGCTGAGGGGTCAATTACCAGGGTACATAAATTTATGGTGATTAGTAGAAGGATTAGCGGGGACATGAGGGAAATTGTTTCATTCAGAGGGTGATGGGCATCTGGAATTCACTGCCCAAATTGGTCCTTGAGGCTGAAGTATTCAACTTATTTAAAAAGTATCTGGATCAGCACCTGCATTGCTACAGACCAAGTGCTGGAAAAGTGCGATTAACGATGAGTGGTTCGTTTCTTTTTCTCTCTTTTTTGGCCAGCGCAGACACAATGGGTTGAAAGGCCTCTTTCTGCACCGTAGCTTTTCTATGGTTCTAAACCCAGAGCTGCTTGAAGTCATCCTGCAATGGCATCTGCTGTCTTCTTGACCAAACGTCATCAGGCTTCCACCAGCCATGCTGCAGTCACTGGGGTAGTACTGTGTCGGAGCACTCAACAAAGATACATAGAGGAAAGGCTCCAAAGAAATGCACAGGGTGATTAGTTGATTGTAAAAAATGTGGCATGGTTTGATTTATAAATTTGGTTTGGAATGTTTATTTTGTGATGGCTTTTGTTTCTGCATTGCAGCCAAGCGGACGCTGTGATGGTCAGTAATGGAGAGAAGGAAAGGTGGAGGACTGTTGGTGAACAGGGGATAGGGGTCACGTTTACTGGGACTGCAGTCAGGCGAGTTGATCGCAGGCTGCCCAGTCAGAATGGGGCCATGTAGGTTGCCTCAGCCTCTTAGCTGGTGGCAAGGACATGCCTCTGTAACGGTGAGGTTATGCGGCATGTGATATATCATCGCTTGGATCCTGACCCATGCCACTTCTGAGCCCTGCAGCAGAAGCATTGTTTAAGCACACTATGGTGTGCATCACGGCTTTGTAGTGCTGCTCATGAGTTACAATCAAATATCACAAGCCGTGTTGTCAAAGGATAGCCCTCATCACCCACAGTCATCTTCTGGCTTCTCGAGGGCTCAAATGCAGATGGTGCAACTGGCCGCTGCCGAATGAAAGCATCATGACTACTGCTGGCATATCAGGCAGTGACCTGAATGATGCCCTATGTGTAGTCACACACTGGCTATGCATTAAGGGAGTTTTGGCTGTGATTGTGCTACAACTCAGTGTTGACATATGACAAACCAATGTGCATAGTTAATGGCACCGTGTACCATGTAAAAACCACATGCGCGCTGTGCCTGCTTCTTTTTGGCAAGAAAACAAAATGTGTTCATATCTCTTGGACTATAGTCTCAATACCTTCATTGTACAACAGCGGGTTGTAAATGGGAAGATGTTGCAAATACCACCTGCACCAGCCTGGAAGGAGCCAGATGCATTAAGGTTCACTGCACCAGCTTCACAGTCACTGGCAATGCTGTTGTGGCTGCAGCAGGTGGCAAATTTCAGTGAGGATGGCATTAATGAAATGGAGAAGATACTGTTCCTCATTAAGATTCAGATAGGAGAATTGAACACCTTGCTGAGAGTTATTCACCTCTCCTCCTCCTTCCAGCAGATTGTCCTGCTCTGTGTCACCTCTGTTCATTCTCCCTGTCATGCTGTTACTGCATGGGGAATGCATTCCCCCGCACTCATGCCTGGGATTCCTTGAAGTCAGGACATAGTCCTTCAAGTGCCACATCATTCCCTGCAGACTTAAGCAACTTTAAGCTACTCACCAACATAGCAATAGCTACTAGAAATCAAATCAGCAACTAACCTGAAAATGATTGATGACTCACTAAATAGCACAGGTAGAAGGTGCATCTTCTGCTGAAAGCACATGCAGCCATATGTGAACTCTAAAGCTGGGATTATTTTAGAGGCAATGGGATTTTCAGCCGCCAGATGGAGCACTGTGTTGCCTTCTTTCAGGAAAGCCCGCTGCATCTTGTACCACTCAGGCAGTTGACAGGCCAGCAATGGGCCTCAAGAACCCCAGGGGTAAAAGTCCTGCCCACTGAGAGCTGCCAGCCAATCAGAAGCTAGTAGCTCTATTGAACTGCAGCATCATCAGGAAGGTGGTGGCTGCTGCCAGTAAGACAACCAGTGAGTAATGGAGGCAAGGGGGTCATAGGGTGGGGGGTTGCAGGGAGTGGGGGATCGGCTGCCAGGGCAGGGGTGCAGCTCTCAGTTAACACCCCCCCGACCCCAATCCATCCACCACCTCTCCCAATGCCGGGTCCATGTAGCAGGCACTGCCTTTAAACAACGGAACCCCCTGGGAGCCTGCAAACAGCCCCGCACGGGTTCATTTGTCGTGCTCCCACATGGCAAGCCCCCCACACCCACCGCTGGGTTAATACCAGCAGCAGCAGTATGAGGCCTTTAAGTGGGCATTAAGGGCCTTAATTGGCAGTGGGATGGAAAGTTATCTACAGGCCTTCCTGTCACAGACTTAATCAAGGTGGAAGGAGGCAAGGTCGTCACCCTCCTGCCTGATTAAATGCCCCCTACTACCAAACTCACCACGAGGGAGGACACAAGATTTTGCCCCAAAACGACAGTGGTGTCAAATACCAATGTCACCATCTTCTTACTGTGCATACTCCTGGCAGATGCTCCCTATGAGCATACTAACATTCACCCCTCCTCACCCATTTTTGAGCCAAAGCAGCACACATGATGCTGAAAAACAGGTGCTAAGGATTTACATGCTTGCTAAGTCTTAAATCTCTGCAGAGCTCCTGATCTTTTTTACTTGCCTTTTTGTTTTTAAAAAGCAGGTTTACAAATTCCAGTCTCATACGGATCCTGATGCCGACACCACCATGGCTTGCACCCACATACACACAAACTGCTCCCAAAACCATCTGGCTCTTCTCTCCAGACTTGTGCTAGGTTTGAGAGAACTTATTTTTGTTAGAATGCAGATGAGTCAAATTCCCGTGTCCTTTCCATAGAGCCTCTTATTGATGCTCAACACTCTTTCAAATTCAATTCTCCATCGTATGTGTTGCATTCACATGAATCTTCACAAGCAACAATGTAAAATTCTCTGAAAGTGAAACATGCTGAAGGTGCTGAAGGGCAGCCAAGACTCCAAGAAGGCTCAGTGGCTCACTGAAAATACCGCACCTCCTTGTTGAAATGCTGGGGATGCAAAATACAAGTGCCAGGCTTGGTACCTCAAACAGCATTTCTCAAAGCAGAAAAAAAACTTTGAGATCAGCTACTTCATAACGTAGCATTAATTGCTGAAATCCAAATGCTAACTTTCACTGTCTTCCTCAACGCAGAGTAACAGAAACTGGAGCTTCTGCAGACAGGAGAATTAAATGATGGGGAAACCCAAAGAAGAGGCTTATATACCGAACTATCCCAGCATCAGGAATATGCCGCATGGGCAACTCTCCTGCTTTGCAATGTAAGAAAGAGGAGAGCAAAAGATCGATAGGTATTATGTAAAAGGTTAAGTGCAAAATCTTTGAGAACAGGCTTTACTCACACACTGGAGACACCCACAAACAGCCAAAATAATTACATTATTAGACTGCATGCTCTGAAGATACATGCAAGGCTGCACAAAGATTAAACCAAACTGATGTAGGGAAAGGAACACTTACTGAATGAACCACCAATTATGACGAACATACTGATAAATCTGGAACTCAGAACCGTTTTAGCTATTGAGTTACGTAAAGTAAAACACAAGTATACTTACCGAGACAAAAACAGAAAATGCTGGAAAAACTCAGCGGGTCTAGCAGCATCACTGGAGAGAGAAACAGAGTTAACGTTTCGGGTCTGTATGACCCTTCCGTTTGACAAGCTCTGAAGAAGGGTCAAACGGACTCAAAATGTTAACTTTGTTTCTCTCTCCACAGATGCAGCAAGACCTGAGTTTTTCCAGCATTTCCTGTTTTTGTTTCAGATTTCCAGCATTCGCAGTATTTTGCTTTTACACTTACTGAGAACGAGGCCAAGTGCAAGTATTAACAAAGTTGTAAAAACAAAAAGCTAAAAGCTACTGCGGATGCTGGAAATCCAAAACAAGAACAGAATTACCTGGAAAAACTCAGCAGGTCTGGCAGCATTGGTGGAGAAGAAATCAGTTAACGTTTCGAGTCTTCATGACCCTTCGGCAGAACTGAGTATAGTTAGGAGAAAGGTGAAATATAAGCTGGGCTAAGGTGGGGGGGCGGGGGGAGAGATAAGTTGAGGGTGTGGTGATTGTGGAGATAAGCAAGCAGTGATAGGAGCAGATAATCAAAAGATGTCACAGACAAAAGGATCAAAGAGGTGTTGAAGGTGGTGATATTATCTAAGAAAAGTGCTAATTAAGAATGGAAGACAGGATACTCAAGGTCCAGCTCTAGTGGGGGTGGGGTGGAAAGACTAACAAAGTTTTAGTTTTAGATTTAAAAATAATGGAAATAGGTGGGAAAAGAAGAATCTATATAAATTATTGAAAAAAGGGAGGGGGGAGAAACGGGGTGGGGATGGGGGAGAAACGGGGTGGGGATGGGGAGTTTAAGATCTAAAGTTGTTGAATTCAATATTCAGCCCGGAAGGCTGTAAAGTGCCTAGTCGGAAGATGAGGTGCTGTTCCTCCAGTTTGCGTTGGGCTTCACTGGAACAATGCAGCAAGCCAAGGACAGACATGTGGGCAAGAGAACAGGGTGGAGTGTTAAAATGACAAGCGACAGGGAGGTTTGGGTCTTTCTTGCGGACAGACCGCATTGGGAGCAACGAATGCAGTAGACTAAGTTAGGGGAAATGCAAGTGAAATGCTGCTTCACTTGAAAGGAGTGTTTGGGCCCTTGGACGGTGAGGAGAGAGGAAGTGAAGGGGCAGGTGTTGCATCTTCTGCGTGGGCATGCGATCTTCTGCGATCCGTAGGGATCGTTCCCTCTGGGACTCCCTGGTCCACTCCTCCATCACCCCCTACTCCTCAACCCCCACCTATGGCACCTCCCCATGCCCACGCAGAAGATGCAACACCTGCCCCTTCACTTCCTCTCTCCTCACCGTCCAAGGGCCCAAACACTCCTTTCAAGTGAAGCATCATTTCACTTGCATTTCCCCTAACTTAGTCTACTGCATTCGTTGCTCCCAATGCGGTCTGTCCGCAAGAAAGACCCAAACCTCCCTGTCGCTTGCCATTTTAACACTCCACCCTGTTCTCTTGCCCACATGTCTGTCCTTGGCTTGCTGCATTGTTCCAGTGAAGCCCAACGCAAACTGGAGGAACAGCACCTCATCTTCCGACTAGGCACTTTACAGCCTTCCGGGCTGAATATTGAATTCAACAACTTTAGATCTTAAACTCCCCCTCCCCCCATCCCCACCCCGTTTCTCCCCCCTCCCTTTTTTTTCAATAATTTATATAGATTCTTCTTTTCCCACCTATTTCCATTATTTTTAAGTCTAAAACTAAAACTTTGTTAGTCTTTCCACCCCACCCCCACTAGAGCTGGACCTTGAGTATCCTGTCTTCCATTCTTAATTAGCACTTTTCTTAGACAATATCATCACCTTCAACACCTCTTTGATCCTTTTGTCTGTGACATCTTTTGATTATCTGCTCCTATCACTGCTTGCTTATCTCCACAATCACCACACCCTCAACTTTTCTCTCCCCCCCCCCCCACCTTAAACCAGCTTATATTTCACCTTTCTCCTAACTATGCTCAGTTCTGCCGAAGGGTCACGAAGACTCGAAACGTTAACTGATTTCTTCTCCACCGATGCTGCCAGACCTGCTGAGTTTTACCAGGTAATTCTGTTTTTGTTATTAACAAAGTTGACTGTCTTCAGCTATATTAGGGATTTCTCATTTTTTGTGTTTAAAAAATGGTAGTTTGGTTATGGACATCTTCATACAATGTAATCTTAGTTCAGGGCTCAGTGTATACAGGTGGTCAAGTAGCTGAAGTTTAATCGTGACCAATGTCAGACTCCTGCTGGTGGTATGACATACCTTGATAATCTTTTCCACTCCCGATGAGCAGATCATGTATGAATGAGGGTTGAAGCGCACTTGATTTACGATGGAGCGATGACCCTTCAGCACCATGAATGCACCATTCACAATTCTGGCAGGACCTCCTGCAAACAGTTTACACCAGAAGTATGACTACACATCATCTTGACTTTAAACACATGTAAAAATTTTCATTATTAATAAATACATTGGATTCCAGTACACATTCAGCAACATATTTGGTTTTGGATTAAGTAAAGCAAGGTAATTTGGTCTACCAATCACCTCGTTCACTTATTTTGTCAAAATTACTGAAGCACACTACTGCATTCAGCTACCTGACAATGAAAGGAAATTGGGGTTAGCCAACTGCTTGAAGCTTCACTCATTTAGTTGTCTGAAGCTATATCCAAATCCACAATGAAGTCTTAATTATTCTTCTTGTTGATGAGTTTCCCTGATGCTGCACCACCCTACCCTCCCCACACAAAGTGCGGTGATAACTTTCTTGTTGTATTTCAAGCGAGTATTAAAACTACTTTAACAAATGAACAATGATCAAGGGTCGGGGGGGGAGCAACATGATACATTGGTGTGGCTATATACCCCGAGTGAACTTTTGGGTGGCCACCTAGCAGAATGCAGGCTGGCAGCCTGGCTGTTCTGGCAAGAGGCCCGATTTGTGGCTGAACTCCAAGCATCCCAGGGCTTAGAGTTCAGCCACAGGACTCTGAAGTCAAAGGTTGATCCGCTGTGGAGGGCAGCTGAAGCAGCAGCAGCCTGGGGGGGGACACTGCTGCTCCTTCTGGCCCCACAATTTGTCATTTGTGAGAAAAATCCTGAGTATTGGTAGCGCTCTTTTTTGGGAAGGGTATGGGTAAGTTAACGTCCATTTTGCATTGCAGCTGTCAAGCTATGGTAACTGGCCATGTGGTCTTTGCAGCATTTCTTTGGTTTCTCCTGCTGGAAAAATGGAACACCTAACGATTTAGCAAAATGAGGATGAAAATAAAACGTAATTAATTAAATTGTATACAGCAAATTTTGGTATAAACAAAGAATCCTAAACAGTAAACCAAACATCTCAGATGGAGTGTCCATTTATTTAAGTGTATTCTTTTGTGGATTTTAGACTTAAAAGATGAAAGCAAAGAAAATGGATATCGGCAAACATGTGCTATATTTTTAAACACTAGTATAAACACTTCAAATAGTACAATCAACACAAGGGTTTCCTCCACCAAAAAAGCACTGCTGGGTAAGCTTCTGTTAAACACTTGTGATTACAATGGGGAAATTTGCCCAAATCCTTCAGAAAACACTTTAATTTTTATTTTGCTGTCTTCTCCCCATGAAATAGCTCACATCATAGCTTTAAACAATGTGAATGTCATGCTAGACTAACAAAAAGTCACAAACTTCAGCACATTTTAAAATATAACAACCTTGCACTGAACAACTCTGCCATGGTAAGTCAGGCACTGGGGTGGACCAATTTCACAAAAAGGCCCCACATTATTTAAATGTGGTAATGAAGTTGTTGAATGGGAAATTAGACTTAAGAAATGTTTTAGGAAGAAAAATCAAGAAAGCAACGAACTTTCCTGATCTTGTACCCAAAGGTAAGGCTGACCAACAACTTGAACCTGTAACAACTTTATGCTCCAACTCCAACTAGTACTTTAAATTTTTGTGCATGTAGATTTGTTGGGAGATGGGCATGAGGACAGAATCAGACTCAGCCTATACAAACCCTCTCGCCTCCCCTAGATTAAATGGCTTGGCAACATTCAATCATACAAGATGACTCGTCATGATGAATCTATATAAAATTTTAATTAAGGCCATAGTTGAAGCACGGAGTGCAGTTCTGACTTTCACACTATTGGAAGGACAGGAAAGTAATATTGAAGGTAGACGACAGATTTACTAGGATATTGCCTCAAAAGGAGAAATACAAATACAAAAACACTTCAAAAATTGGAGCCGTTTTAATTAAGATTACAAGTTGATTGGATAAAAGGTGTTTAGAATTATAAAGCCAAGAGACAGATCAGATAGAAACAGGCTGTTAAGGTTTCTATAAGAAGAGGATACAGATACAAGATTAAATGCAAGCCGTTTCAGCAGAGAGGACAGAAAAACATTTTTCGCATCAAAGATTGTGCAACTGTAGAATGTACTACCAGAGTCAGTGATAAAAGCAGAGGCCACATCAACATTTAAGAATAGGTTAGAAGCTAATAGAAGGAATGGGAAGATAAAGGAAAATGAAAACATGGCCAGGACATGGTAGTGGTTCTTGGGTGGAGGGTAAACACCACAGACTAGTTGAGCCCAATAGCCCCTCTGTTTTGTAATTTCTTTGCAACTTAGTTGAAGCACAGGAAGAGTGTGAGTGGATCTGTGCCACAGTCAAGAGCCTCATGAGGGGAAAGGGGGAGAGCAATAGCCACATTTGTGAACCTAACCCTTCAGAAAAAAATCCTCTAATGTTCCACACAAACTTCCTCAGAAAAGAGTTCAATCGAGAAGGTCACCTGCTCGCACTTTCTTAACAATGTGCTTTTCCTTCCCTCCAATGACCCAGCACACAGCAGAACTTGCAGTGTGAGCAAGTGTAGAGGCAAACCCTTGTTCCACTAGTCAACAACACCTTGGTATGCATGTCACAAAATTAACCACAGAAATATTCATGGTTAAACAAAATAACAAGTAACCAATCATAAAAATGTACATAAAGGTTCATGCACCATCCAAAAAATAAGAGGAACAGAAAATTGTGTAAAAAATGATACTGTGATGGCGACTGACTAAACACAATACTGCCTAAGCCAAGATTCAGCAAGTGTAGAATTTGAATCCAACACAATGATGACTGCATATTTAAGTTCAAAGAAGATCAACTACATGCATTTGAGACAGAGAATACCATTCTCAACACATTAAACCTCGTTCACTAAGCAACTTTCTATGAATCTTCTCAAGTTTGTAAAATGGAATGAATGCTGTTTGACACCAGTTGCATTTCTGGAATCACGGAAAATAGAAAATGCTAAGCAGGCTAATTTTTCATATATCTAGTCAGTCTCCGTGGCAGTGCACACAGAGAGTCAAGACCAAGTATAGTCTTTTAAGTGGTGAGATGGCAAGGATTAAATGGACCAGGGTGCACCGACATAATTCCGTCTCCATATCTTAATTAGGTCTTTATTTTTACTTTACAATTATGAATTCTTATATTCACATTTACAACGGAAACTGTCTCGGAAACCTGTCACACTGTAAATACACCTCCTGCCAGTGGGGAAGTAGTGTTTCCATTGGCAGGAAAGTATGATTACAGCTTGACAAGATTTCATAAACAGTTCCAGCATACATGTGGACATTGACAATTAGTACTGGAGAAAGTTGGGGGGGAAACAGATGCAGACATAAAATTTTTAACTTATTACATTGTATATCATTTTGCATTATTCAAAGGCCATCAGAGGGGCCATATGCAGTCACAAGACACAACCATATGAAAGAACATAATGGGTTGGATCTTGCTGGAGCTGGACAACTTGCAGAATTGGTTTGTTAACCGTTTTTCTGGACCCTTCAGCTCAAAAATATTTGTGATGTAACTTGCTGGAAGACTATCTCCTGAACCAATTAGATTTAAGGATTGAGAATGAATCAGAGGAACAACTGAGAAGGGGGTAAATTAAGAGTCGAATTAGGTACAAGAAAGAGGATGGAAAAGGGGAAGGAAGATTGGATTGAGAGAGAGAGAGAGAGAGAGAGAGAAAAAGAGCAAAGGAAAATTTAATAACAATTTGCCATCTGACTGAAAGAGACCTCACATTTAAACTCTCTAATGTCACTACATTAACAGTTACCATGTTATCAAAAAGATAGTTGCGTTCTTAATTACCAGGCTTAGCTTCCTACAGTGAGCTTAATAGGAAATTAATGTGCAAATCCAGCAAGTTCTTGAAAGTAGTGGGAAGGCTAAGGGTGCCACACCTTTGGTGAAAAGCAAACAACAGAATGGCATAAATCAGCCAGCATGTTCTGGAGATTCACAACTCCTGGCTTATCTCTTAATCCCCTGAATGTACTGGCTGATTTACATATTAATAACACTAAATGTTGTTACACATTGTTATTTTTCTCTAGCATGATCTGGCCCAGCTCGAGGCTAGGCTAAAACAGATTGTTCTAAAGCGCATTATGGGATATTAGGCTTGAGCAGAATGCCTAACTACCAGTCTTGCTTACTAGTTGGTATTTAACATCATAGTGACAATGCCCCTTTAAATAATACATTTCAAAAACCTAACGCTCAAAACACCACTAGATAAAATCAAACTGTCAGTTTCTGCCACACCTACACTTCAAATGCCATGGCCTTTATCTCATCAAACATGTCTGTAGAGCATTTGAGGTTTATCCCTCTGCACATCTGAAATAAACATTACTAGAAAACCAAATGTTCACATTATAGAACTGCTTTACGACAGCAAGGCCCAAACAGAACCTTAAAGGTAACGTCACACTGCCACTGGCAGCAGTTATGATCAAAGGTATAAACAAAATATGTTCCCAATCAGATATTTTAAAGCTCAGAAAATATCTAGACAGCAATCTTACCATTCAAATTGTGATAAATTTAAATCAATTAGCTTTAAAACTCTCAAGGAACTAAATATGTTATAAATATATACACATTATTTTACCGCTTGGTTTCAGGTAAACCAGGAACAGTGATAATATATTGTTGGAACCATATCTTCCAGGACAATATTTTCTTTTAAAATATGGAAGGACATTGCATTATCCTGACACTTAGAGGCCGGCCTGGATTTTTTTTAAAAAAGGGTCACAGGTTCACCTATGAATGTGAACAAGCATGCCTTTTCTAAGAAATCACCGGGCCAGCTTGGCACTTGAGGAGGGAGAGCTGTATACTTATTGAACCGCAATCACTGTAATTGATGGGGGGGAAAAAAAACTGTGTTAAAGGCAAAGGCCTGGTGGTTTACTGATTTTCACCTGTCAGAGGAGCTTTAAGTTTTGAGCTGTTTTTTTTTAAACTCAGTTGGGAATGAATTGAGAAAGTGAAGATGCCCAGTTCACACTCTTCTTGTCTTTCCTGAAGAAGACTGGTTATTAGTATCCAGCTAGGAATCCTCATCTCAGTGGAACTTATCTGTCTTTTGGAAACCCGAGAGGCTGAGTTGAGGAGGACTGATTCAGCTCTATTTTCCACCACACCGAAGCTCCAGTGGTGAAAACCTCCAGGTATCTAGTGGGACTGGCGGTCTGCACACAAGGGAGCACCAGATCAACAGTGTCAAAACCCTGTGAACTTTATCCTTTTCTTATAAAAACTCTTTCTTCAACCGTCCATCCCTGCAGGGATTGTGTGTGTGTGTTGGTGAATTTTAAAACTGATAGATAGTTATGCTTCCAGATTACAATGATGTGTTAATCAGTGTTTTCAGCTTGTTTTAAGAAGTTTTGTTTTATAATCAGTCAATCATTTTGAGTTTATTGAAATAAGCCTGCTTAAAGTCTCTTTTATTCTGGGTCTAACAGTAGCGAAGGTAAATAATTGGCCATTTTGGTGAGCGAATTAAACATTTACGCTAACGTTGTGACTTGTGAAGCAGTGGGGCTAGATCAACTGTGCACTCCTCCCATTCCGGTCATAACAATATATTTATTTAGAATTGTTGCTTGCCAATATTGCAATAATTTTAAAATAATCGTCGATAACTATTTTCCAGGAAATCCACAAGCTTATTGATAATGCAATGAGACAGAAAAGGAAATTGCAGTTATAGTGCACTTTTCATGACGTCAGGACACCTTGACGTGTCTGCTGTAATGTAGGGAAATATGCCAGCCAAATTTTGTACAGGTCAACCAAGATGATATAAATAATCAATAGTGATCTCCAAGCTAGCAACTGTATTTACTTAGGCTGTAGCTTTTGCAATTGTTCCATTAGGGTGTCAAGCAAGCAGCATTTCCAACTTTGCTTCGTCCTGATTACATGTTAATTGTTGGTTAGGATAACAAGAGGCTACTCTTAAGCCGTTGAAATATATTTACAGTTTTAATTTAGTTATGAAGGTATCATATTTACTTCATCTTTTGAACCAGTTTACTTTCAAAAGGAACAGAAGCATACAATCAGAGGCAGTCCTGTTTCTCTAATTCTCTTCTCGTTCCATATGACCTATAACGTAAAAGTTTTTCATCAAGGGCATGTGGTTGCAAAAAAGCTTACTGCAGAGTTTTCACGAAGTTTAGTAAATTTAATTACTTTGCAACAATTTCAAAGTATTGGCCAATATTACTGTATTGGCTTAGCCAAATTACCAATTTTCTTCTTTTTTCAGTCTGGCAATGCTGGCAAGGCAGTTTTTATTGCCCATCCCTAGTCATCTTGAGAAAATTGTGGGGCCTTCAGAGGGCAGTAGGAGTCAACCACATATTGTGGAACTGGAGTCACGTGTAGGCCAAGCTCAGGTCGGGGCTCCCTGAAGGATATCAATGAACCAACTGGGATTTTACAACAATCTGACAGTTTTCATGATCATTTCATAAACGTATTAAATTTAATTTCACAGCTTGCCAATGGTGAGATTTAAACTCGAGACCTCTTGGGTGCTAGTCAAGTACTATAGCTATGAGGATACCATACAATATTCCTGTTCAAGTGACTTTCAGCCTGAACCATGTGGTCTCTCACACTTACTGCCAATTTTATGGAGATCAAACTTTGCAGGGTGTAACCAATACTGCTTCCAATGTATATATCAATAGTAATAGGATTCACTGTTCACATGGGTATGCTGCATGCAACAAACCTTATATCCAAGGCTAAGTTTACATAAGGAGTTCACACTCACCTATCAAGATTGGCTTATACATGAAGTACACGTTAACTATTGGAAGAAAACCCAAATTGTAAGGTATATATCTGAGGGCTAATTTGTACTATTTGCTGTGTATTAATGGAGTTCCAATATCTGCCTCTCACTTCTTGCTTTTTTAAGTTGTTCTGTTCTCCCAAGCTAGTTCAGGTTCAGCTCTCAACCTGGGCAATTTTCACCTATTTCCATTATTTTTAAATATATTTCCATCCATTGTTTTATCTCTACCTTTTAGCCTACTTCGATCCCTTCCCTTCACCCCACCCCACACCCACTAGGGCTACTTGCTTGTCCTGCTTCCTACCCTTAATTAGCACATTCCTTAGATAATATCACCACCTTCAACACCTCTTTGTCCTTTTGTCTATGACATCTTTTGGCTATCTCCACATATCACTGGCCCTCTATCCAGCTCCCCCCTCCCCCAAACCAGCTTATATTTCACCTCTTCTCTATTTTTACTTAGTTCTGTTGCAGAGTCATATGGACTCAAAACGTTAACTGTGTTCCTCTCTGCAGATGCTACCAGACCTGCTGAGTTTTTCCAGGTATTTTTATTTTTGATTTGGATTTCCAGCATCCACAGTTTTTTGCTTTTAATTTTTACAATGAGGTTCATTTCAGATCAGTTAACACATTTTGGTCAGTGAGAAGGAATGCAGGAAGGTGGCTTTAAATTCCTCAAGGTAGATAGAGAATGAAATAGTTCTCCACTTGCAATAAATTAACTTTAAAAAAAATTGCTAAATTTAGCATTAACCAGAGCAAGGTCAGGGTAAAAGCAAAAAACTGTGGATGCTGGAAATCCAAAACAAAAATAAAAATACCTGGAAAAACTCAGCAGGTCTGGCAGCATCTGCGGAGAGGAACGCAGTTAACTCGAAACGTTAACTGTGTTCCTCTCTTCGCAGATGCTGCCAGACCTGCTGAGTTTTTCCAGGTTTTTTTATTTTTGTTCAAGATCAGGGTTTCCTCATCCAAAATGGTGCAAAAATATATCTCAACCCAAAAAACTTAGAACTGTAGTCTCTTCAGGACTGAAGTGATATATATATTTTTAATTCCTATAGCTGGAGTGAGACTACCAAATTAATGTTTAACAGTGGGCAGATTTGTACTTTGAACCAACAACATTCAGAAACCGTCTAAATCCACTTCACACTAGACCCTTACAATTGGAAGACCAAGGAGATTTCTCTTATCAGTCCAGGTTTGTGTTAAAAGACTTTGAAGACAAATGCAAACAAAGCAAATTAAACATTGGGAAAACGTCCCCATTAAATAAGTAATTTGCAGCCTGAGTTTCTCTTCAATAAGAGTTATTGTTCAGGGCGTTACTATATTCTTTGTTTACCAGAAAGAGATATAAAATCATTAGAGCAAATCGACTCAGGTGAAATGAAAACTCACCTGTCTCCAAACTGGAAGGAATGCGCCACATGTACAGATTAAAGTCATCGGAGCCAGACAGAACAAACTGGAACAATAGAAAAAGCATCCATTATTCATGCAGATTTCCCTTTCCACCAGGTTGTTTATTTTGTAAAGGCTAAGATTAGAAAACTTGTAGACAGGGAAGTTAAATAGCAAATTAACTTTAGCATAGGTAAATAGGAGGTGATGCACAACAGTCTAGCTCGGCCGGTTTCTGTGCTGTATATTTAGATAACCCAACATAATTTCTATTACGTCCCTTTAAAAAGCATTTTCAGGTTTCCCTTTTCCATATTAGTTACATCCATGTTGTTGGCTATTACAGCTCCTTTGGCGGGAAGTCTTACAATCATTTGAAACAAATTAACTGGTTTCAGTGGTCAAAGATCAATAATATACAGAAAACTGGATTGGTATTGGCTCAACTCTGAAGTTTTCTCAACGTTAACACCACCAAAAAGTCATAACTACTTGCATTCGGGTTAGCTGAAGCTGCTCATTATTATAACCTATACATTTAATTGCATTGCATCACAAAATTATAAATTTTTACTAAGCTATTTTACACCTTATTCCAAACCCTGATTTTTCAAATTGTAAGATGTAAATTTCCTTTGTAGAACTAGTTTGCTAAATCAGTGCAATATTACAAATGTGCTTTACAGAGTATAGAAGCAATTCTCACTTAGTTTTGGCAGTAGAGTGCTTTCAAGGGCACGAATCCTGCCAAACACTGCCTGCTTTTATGAATGCACACAAGAAAACTGAAATGAGCGAAGGAAGCTGTGCAAAGAGTCGAATCTCTGCTTCAATGTGGAACTGGCAAGTCTGTAGCAAGCAGAAATGCAATCTTTTCAAAGGCTTTAAATACAGATTACTCTTAGACACAGGCCCAACAAGAGAAGATCTTAAACCAAAAGCACATAAACTAAGAGAGACAGCTTGAGAAACTGGTAAAATGATATCTAATTATGGCAGTAGATGCATGTACAAAAGGCAACTACTTGCTTTTCCAAATTAAAACTGTAATCTCTTGAATTCTTTTGAGATTTAGTGCAAGAGTGAGCTTACAGATTTGCGTAAACATGGTTATTAAAAATAACACAATTCTGCTGTATTCCTTAAGTAGTTCCTGTTTCAAAAGTATTACAAAGAAAGTGGAAAAAGATTAAACATTCTAAAATATGCCAAAAAAGATTATGCAAGTTAATTCCGTGCTCAGGATAAAGTCCAAGCTGAGGAATATTTTCCACAGACGGACCACGATTACTGTGAAATAAGTTGCTTGAACAGTATACACATGGTCTAACAGAGTGTATTTCATTACTTTAAATTAATTGATGAAACTATAAGACCATAAGATGTAGGAGCAGAAGTAGGCCATTCAGCCCATCGAGTCTGTTCTGACATTCAACGAGATCATGGCTAATCTGATAATCCTCAACTCCACTTTCCTGCCTTTCCTCCATAACCCTCGATTCCCTTGCTGATTAAAAATCTGTCTATCTCAGCCTTGAATATACTGAACGACCCAGCCTCTATAGCCCTCTGCGGTAAAGAATTCCACAGATTGGCTATCCTCAGAGAAGAAATTCCTCCTGATCTCTGTTTTAAATGGGCGCCCTCTTACTCTGAGATTATGCCCTCTGGTCCTAGACTCTCTCACAAGGGGAAACAACCTTTCAGCATCTACCCTATCAAGCCCCCTAAGAATCTTATATGTTTCAATAAGGTCACCTCTCATTCTTCTAACTTTCAATGAGTACAAGCCCAACCTACTCAAGCTCTCCTCATAAAATCCGTCCATACCTGGGATCAATCTAGTGAACCTTCTCTGGACTGCCTCCAATGCCAGTATATCTTCCCTTCAATAAGGGGACCAAAATTGTTCACAATATTCTAGGTGTGGTTTAACTAGTGTCTTGTATAGTTTTAGCAAGACTTCCCTACTACAATTACTTACATTTGTCTAGACACCTTTAATGCAGAAAAACAACACAAGGAGCATCAGAGGTGAACAGGCAAAAACACAGGGCTAAATCGGGGGATATTAGGATGGATGTACAAAAACTTAGTTAAAGGCAATGGGTTATCAGGAAAATTTTTAGAAGGTGAAATGAGAGATAGAGAAGTGCATGAAGGGAACTCTGGAGCATGGGGCATAGGCAATTGAAGACATGGCCACCAGCGGTAGAGCAAAGGGAGAAATTCACGACAGACCAGAATTGGAGCAAACAGGATTGAGGAGAGATTATAGGCTGATCGAGGTTACAGAGAGGAGGAGGGGCAAGGTCACAAAGTGGGTTTAAACACAAGTATAATCGGAGGTCTGAGGACTAGGAGCCAAAGTAGTACAACAAGGGCAAGAGTAATGAGAGAGCAGGGCTTTGGGTAAGATTGAATATGGACAGAGTTCTGGATGAGATAAGTTCAAAGAAATTGAAGGATAAACAACTGGTCAACAGAATGTTGGAGTAGTCAAGTTTGGAGATTATAAGGACATGAATGAGAGGTTCAGAAGCAAAGAGCTAAGAGTCAGAAGGAGGCAGGTGTTACAAATGTCGAAGTAGTTTGTCTTTGTTGGCAATGGGGAGTATATGGGGTCAGAGGAGGGTTATGAAGGGCACCCGAGGTAATAGTTGGGGGTCAGGATGAGAAGCCGCTGCTGGAGTTGCTTGTTATGAAGAAAACAAGATCAGGATTATTGTTATAATGACATTTTAACCATTGGAATGAGTATTGTGCAGTGAAATTTAAACAGCAAGTAGTTAAGGAAACTAATTTAGCTTCCAGGAAATGCTAGTGTTTGGGTCACAGATCACCAATGTAGCATGCTCAGCAAAGAAGGCCAGAAAACAGCCACGAGCCAGTTTCCTCCATCCAAGTACAGAGGCTTTTTTTTTAAACTTCTGAGATCAGACTTAAGGGTGGTGGGGCCACAAGTCAAAGGTTAAAGCGGATGACAATACCAAACATAACTTCATGCAGGGACAATTTATTGCCATCAATGCATATAACTAACATTTCCAGTCAGCTACGCTTTAAGACCAGACAGATAACAGGAGATACAAACGGTTCTCAACATGCCAGTTACAGCTGGAATCAGCATGCAATGACATTAGCAGCTGTTGGTGGGAGGGGAGAGAGGTAACTAACAGGTGGCAGCAGGTTGTAAAGTTAGCAAGTGGGCCTTTTCTTTCACTGTCTGTCTGAAATTAAATTACATATCTGTAAAAAGCAAGGATATGAACTTGAGCCTGCAGAATCTAAAGCTAGAAAGTTAAATCTTTAGATAAGAAACTAATCTGAGATAGAGAATAGTTCCAACAAGAACAGGTGATAAAAAATGATTTGGGGGGGTGGGGGAGAGAAACATTTTATTTGACAAATAGATAATTTAAAATTAAATGTGTTCATAGAACAACAGTGCTGGAATCTAAGTTTTTGCCCCCCCCCCCATTTTAATTTAAAAATATATAAGCATTACTTAACATAAGCAGGCATTCAGGATAATGTAGATCCCTGGATCAAATACACTGTAACCTCTCCTGTCCGGAACTCTGATATCTGGAAACACCAGTTGGCTGGAATTTTTCTTTCAGCTGACAACTCTCAGCCTCATCATTCGTGGTGCTGCAATAAATCACTGGCAAGTATAACTGAGTCACTGACTGTCGTGTTCGGAGTGCGGGAAAACCCAGTCAATGTGGGTGAGCTGGGAAGGCAGGTACAGACTTCAAACTTTGCTGTGTTTCTGCTCCTGTCTGCCTCCTTCCCCTGAGCTGGCAACTAGAGCAAAAATGGGGCAGGGGGCTGATTACTTTGAGTGAGTGTGAGTGTGTCCGCGTGTCAGTCTGGGTGTGAGTGTGTGTTGAGTGTGTGAAAGAGAGGCTGATTAGCGTGTGAGAGAGAGGGGCTAATTAGTATGTGCGTGTGTGTGTGCGCACGCATGTGTATGAGGGGGGGCTGATGAGTGTGCGCCTGCATGCGCGGGCGTGAAAGAGAGCACACAGCTGATTAGTGTATTCGTGCGCATGTGTACCTGAGAGAGAGACTGGCAGATTTGTGAGCGCGTGCATGTGTGAGAGAGGGGGGTTGGTGTGTGTTTGTGTGTGCCTGTTTTAAAAGGGGGTCACATTGACAAATAGTTTGGGAAATAATGGTGTAGAGGGTACAGATTACGTAAGAATTTGAGACAACTGCAAGTGTCTTCAAATGTATACTACAAATCATTTTGATTTACAAGCCTTAAAGAACATTTATAAAGGAGCACATTGCTTAACTATCAATGATGCTGAATTTTATTTTGCACCCTGTGCATTGGTACATCAGCCCATATTTTTTAAATGAATGAATTTGAAAACAGGCACTTTTGTATTTTAACACTAGTGTTACGGGCCGTGAAGGGAGAATGCCCAGTCAATTCAAGCCTCACTTCTCCACAGGTCATAACAATAGTTTAAATGTTTAATTCACTCACAAAGCAGGCCAACTGTTTACTTTTGACACTGTTATTCCCAGCATAAGACGGCTCTAACCAGGCTTCTTTCAGTAAACGCACAAAAACTGATTTATTTTAAAACAAGCTTCTTTTTTAAAACAAGTTACGAAACTGGTTAACATACAAGTTGTAGTTTAGAAGTATAACGATTTTTTTCCCCCCTATTTTTGTAAACACATATTCGAACCCCCATACTTTGGCACATGAACACAAAACAGGACAAAACAAACACTGTTTCCCTGTAGAAGCTGGAGTATGGGAACATTTCTTTTAAAACGATGAAATTCGAAAAGATCTTGATGCCACTGATCTAATAGAATTCTGATTTTCGGTGAAACTGTCCTTGATGACTCTTACTTATCACAACTTTGCGGGCTTTCAAAAAACAGATGGGTTATTTCACTCTAGACCACATGTAACACAAGGGTGGGGCAGAGAGAGGGAGTGAGTGAGTCTTTGGCTTGCAGCCTGCTTCTAAGGCATGTCTAAACTCTCTGAATGAGAGTCAAAGAATCAAAAAGTACAGAGAATACTTCTCTCAGGCCAGGTGGTTTTACCAATCAGCAAGAGTCTTTAGCCTGGCGACAGCAGTTCTTTGTTAACTTAGATATACAAAGCATCTCTTCCTTCTCCAGGTGTTCCTAATGGACATCTCTGTTGACCTGTGGTTTCTTAAAGAATAGCATATTCACAGCCCCGAATGAATCTTGCAGATTTTAAAAAATAACTCCGGAGAGAGAACGCCCATAATTCAATGTCCTTCAAATTTTCCAAAAACAGGCTCCTCATATCCCTCCACCCGTAAGGAATAAAACGCTATTTTCAAGTGCGTTTCATTGTAAAGCATATAGGAAAATCATATACAACATAAATATAAAAATTTTAAACATGCACTCACCCATTCCTTATACAGAATCTCTGTATAGGTTCTGATCCTTTGATTTCTATATTATACTAATAAAAATTATATTCTGGATAATGCATCAGCAATTACATTATCTTTTCCAGCAATATGGACAACCTTCAAGTTATAAGGCTATAGTACCAAACCCCATTGGAACAGTCTGGCATTGAGCCTTAAAATGTTTCTAAAAAGGCCAGGGGGTTAGAGTCAGTATATATTAGGGTTTCTTTGCAGCCATGACAAACGTATATCTCAAAATGTTTTAGAGCCAGTAATAATCCCAGGGTTTCCTTCTCTATGGTAGAATATCTTTTCTGACGCTGATTTAACGTTTTAGAAAAGTATCCCATTGGCTTTTCTATGCCTGATTCATCATCTTGTAATAAGACCGCACCCACCTCCAAGGCACTGGCATCGACTGCCACCTTGAAGGGTTTAGTGAAGTTCGGGGCAGCCAACACTGGTTCATGAGTTAAAATTTCCTTCAACCTCTCAAAAGCTGTCTGGCACTCTCTTGACCATACTACCTTCGACTTCTTTGGTAATAAGTCTGTTAGTGCAGCAGCTGTTGTGCTGAAGTCTGGCACAAACTTATGATAGAAACCACACATTCCCAAAAATCTCATGATTTCACATTTAGTTTTAGGGGCAGGGAATTCTACCAAGGCTCTTGGAAATACCTGTCCTTGCCCTATGACATACCCAAAGTAGGTTACTTGAGCTTTTGTAAACTCGCCCTTTTCAAGGTTTATTACGAGATCTGCTGACTGTAATTTTTAAAAATAGGTCTAATTGGTTTAATGATCTTTCCAATTGCTGAATACATCGTCCAGGTAAACCACACAGTTAGGAACATTGGTTATAACTTGATTCATTAGTCTTTGGAAAGTGGTTGGAGCATTTTTTAGCCCAAATGGCATCACTTGGCAATGGTATAGCCCATTTGGTGTAACAAAGGCCATTATCTCCTTAGCTCGCAATGTTAAAGGCACTTGTCAGTCTCCTGTCAATAAATCTATCTTAGTGCGGAACATGCCACTGCCAACCTTGTCAATACAATTTTCTAAATGAGGGAGGGACTGGGTAAGACTGTTTTTGTTGCTGCATTAACCTTTCTGTAATCTGCAGAATCTGGTTGACTCATCAGATTTAGACACTAACACTACTGGAGAACTCCAACTGCTTTGACTCGGTTCAATTAAGTGATTTTTCAATATGTGCTGGATTTCTGCTTCTACCTGAGCCTGTTTCTTCAAAATTAAACAATAAGGGTGCTGTTTTATAGGAGAAGGCCTCCCTATATCCACATCATGCGTGGCTAAAGTTATACATCCTGGTTCATCCCTGCAGATTCCTTTGAATTTTGTAAGTAACTTCACTAGATCTTCTCATTGTCCTACCTCTAAGTATGAGAACATGGTGTCTAAATGTCCTAATATTTCAGAATTAGCTAATTGAATGGTAGGAGATTCAATTGATGAACTGTCTCAATCTCCTTCTGCCTCACTCTCACTATCTCCTTCATCTTCCAATCTCCTTACTACCTGACAAACCCGCTCCTTCCTATCCTCCTCCCTACGATAGTATAGTTTCAACATGTTGATATGACATAGCCAATTCTTCTTCCTGTGATCTGGGGTGTCTATCAAATAATTTACTTTACTAACCCTCTTAACTACCTTGCGTAAACCACTGAACTGTGCTTTCAGAAATCCTCCTGGATAACAATAACATCGCCTAGTTGAAATGTTTGGGTCTCTTTTTTTTTTTTACTTGCCCATTCTGCCCTTGAGCCACTTTGCAGGCTCCTGTGAGCCGTTCCTGGAACACAGATATATAAACTAGCATATAGGATTTGTCCCTCTGTTCCAAAAGCTTTTCTTTGATTAATTTCAGAGGACCTCTTATCTCATGCCCATAGATCAATTCAAAAGGACTAAAACCAGTAGATTTATTCGGTGAATCTCTGGCAGCCAATACAAGAAAATCCAATCCTTTGTCCCGATCATGGGTATATTCATGCTTTAATCATTGTTTTGAGAGTTTGATGGTACCTATCTAAAGCTCCGTGTCTGTGGATGGTACACCGTGGACTTTAACTGTATTATACCCAAACTACTCATTATGTTTTGAAAAATTTTAGATATAAAATTAGAACCTTGATCAGACTGGATCTCCCTCAATAATCCTTATCTAGTAAAAAATTGGGTGAATTTCTCTACCATGACCTTAGCTGTAATCAAAGGGATGGCTTCTGGAAATAGAGTTGTCATATCCATAATAGTAAAGATATACTGGTGTCCTGCTTTCATTAACAGTCCCATACAGTCTACTAAAAATGCCCTACTAAATGGTTCTCCTAAAACTGGTATGGGAATTAAGGGTGCCAGTTTGATTGTAGGTTGTGGTTTCCCCGCCATCTGGCATGTATGGCATATTTTACAAAATTGCACCACATCCTTGTGAAGGCCTGGCTAGTAAAAATGTTGACTTATGCATGCTTGGGTCTTTCGGATGCCTACATGTCCTGCCATAGGAATCTCATGAGCTATCCTTAATATTTCCTGATGATATTTGTGTGGTACCACTACCTGATGAACCACTCTTTGTCCACAGGTCTGTGAGGAGGTCTCCATTCCTCATCAGAATCTCACTTTTAATATAGTAGTATTCCAGGACCCCTTCTGCTTCAGCTTTGGTTTTAGCTGATTGTCCCACGTTATTTAACTCTGGATTAGCTTGCTGAGCTGCAATCAGAGACATTTCCTACGGATTGTCCAAATCCTCAAAGAAAGTTTCAGATAGCCAAATATCTGTTTGTGGTGCCAATTTTACCTCTGACGATGGAACTTGTTTAGCCATTGCTCAGGTCACTACACAAGGAAAAATTCCTGAAACCTTTTCCTGCAGCTGCTCTATCTCCTTGGCTTCACTTCATCTTTTCATAGCTAATGGAGAAGCTACTACTTTCGTTCTGGCCAAATAATTTCCGAGGAGCAAGTCAATTCCATCTACAGGCAAACTATGAACAACTCTTACTGTTGCCATTCCAGACATTCGGTCACACTCCAGGTGCATCCGATAAGGTACGGGTATATACTCCCCGCCAATACCATTCACTAAAACCTTGGCATTTAGTGAACACTCTGGTGGAAAAGTCATGCCTTTCCCCCACAAAAGAGTTTGACTAGCCCCTGTATCCCTAAGTATAACTATAGGTTCACCTGCTTCACTTGTGGAATAAGGAGTTACTTTTACTTTTGACAAGAATTCCCTGTAGCTTTCAGGTATCTTGGTCACCTACCCCACACTAACAGCAGTTTTCACACTAGGACTCGCAGCTGCAGTTAATATGACAACTTGATCAGTTGTATTTTCAGTTGGGGTTCCTTTTCCTGAATCTTCCCCAATAAATCCCATGGATTTCCCACGCAACTTCCAGCAATTTGCACGAATGTGTCCCACTTTGTTACAATGGAAACACTTAGGCCTTTAGGCATCACTCTCACCATCAGAGCTTTCTTTTCTGGTCTGTGGAGGAGATTTCAGCACATTCCCAGTTGTCCCTTCTCTTCCCTGGCTGCTTGCCTTCCTTTCACCCTCCCACTTTCTATCCTTCTTGGATTTGTGGGGGTGATGGAAAAAGGGTTTGGAGTTATGGACAAGCTTGTAATCATCAGTCATCTCTGCTGCCTGTCTAGCTGTTGAATCCTCCTGGTTCTCTACATGAGTTCTTACTACTGGAGGGAGTGAATTTTTAAATTCCTCCTGGAGAATTATTTCCCTAAGGGTCTCATATGTAGCCTCTACCTTTAGTGCCCATATCCAACGATAAAAGTTAGTTTGCTTTACCCTCTCAAATTCAACGTCGGTCTGCCCAGGCTATTTCCTTATGTTTCAAAACTTTTTCCTCTGTGCCTCAGGGACCAACTCCTATGCACTAATAGCCCTTTTTACTGCATCATAATCCATAGGCACCTCTTCTGAAAGTAATGCATAAACCTTATGAGCTCTGCCCACTAACCTACTTTGCAGGAGCAATGTCCAATTTTCTTTCGGCCACTTCATTTGCTTAGGTACCTTGTCAAAGAAAATGACGAATGCCTCTATATCCCTTCCAAATTCAAATGCTGCACTATTATCTCAACTACATCTGCTTTCCTTGCATCTTTGGTTAATTCTAACTTCAACTTATCTGCCAATTCCCTTAGCTTGGCCTTGATTACTTTTTGTAAACCAGTAGGAATAAATCTTCCACCTTTTAAAAAAGTCAGAGCAACTTCCAAAGCCATGTCAGTTACCAATGAATCAGAAACCTGGTATCTGTCTTTTTATTCCTTAATTATTATTCATCTACATCCAGTCACTCATTTTCCATGCTTCAAATCTCAGGAGACACCACGCCCAATCTTAACATAAAATTAATCAAAATCATTAAAAATATGAAATAGGCACTTTTGTGCTTTAACACTAGTCATGCCATGTTTTATGTCTAAGGTACATATTTATATCCAATTTACACACTTGCGTTAGAATGCCTAACATACAATCCTAGGATCATAAGTAGGAGGAAGAGCAGGCCGTTTGGCCCATTAAGCCTGCTCTGCCTTTCACTAAGATCACGGCTGACCTGTTTACGGCCTGAACTCCACTCCACTGTCTGTTCCCCATAACCCTCGACTCCCTTGTCGATCAAAGATCTGTCTAATTCAGTCTTGCATATATACGATGACCCAGCCCCACTATTCTCTGGGAAAGAGAATTCCAAAAACAAACAACTCTTTGAGAGAAGAAATTCCTCATTTTTTTCTTAAATGTGAGGGCCCATTTTTCAAAGTTCTAGATGCCCCCACAAGGGGAAACAACCTCTCAGCATCTACCCCGTCAAACTCCTAAGAATCTTACATGTTTCAATAATCGTTCTTCTAAACTCCAGTACAGGCCCAACTTGCTTAGCCTTTTCTCATAAGGCAATCCCTTCATACCCAGAATCAGCCTAGTGAGCCTTTTCTGAACTGCTTCCAATGCAAATATATCCCTTCTTCAGTAAGGAGACCAAAACTGTACACAGTATTCTAGGTGTGGTCTCACCAATGCCCTGTACAATTCTAATAAGCCTTCCCTACTTTTCTACTCCATCTCCCTAGCAATAAAGGTCAAACATTCCATTTGCCTTCTTAATTGCTTGCTTTAGCTGCATGCTAACTTGTGATTCATGTACAAGAACATCTAGTTCTTCTGCACCACAGCATTCTGCAATCTCTATTTAAATAATATTCTGCTTTTCCAATCTTCCTGCCAAAATCTTACATTTTCCCACATTATACATCTGCCATGTTTTTGCCCACTCACTTAACTTATCTATATCTCCTTGCAGACTCTGTCCTCCTCCTCAACTTGCCTACCCCAGCACTGATTCCTGTGGCACTCCACTTGCTAGTTTGCCAACCTGTAAATGACCCATTTATCTGTTTCCTGTGAGTTAGCCAATCCTCTGTCCATGCTAATATATCAGCCCCAACACCATGAGCTCTCATCTTCTGCAGTAATCTTTTATGTGGCACCTTATTGAATGCCTTTCGGAAATCCAAATATGCTGCATCTCCTGGTTCCCCTTTATCCATCCTGCTTGTTACATCCTCAAAGAACTCAAATAAATTTGTCAAACATTATCTCCCTTTGTTAACTCTGCCTGATAGCATTATGATTTTCTAAATATCCTGCTACTAGCTCCTTAATAACGGATTCTCAATGATAGATGCCTTTTGTTTCCTGATTTGTTTCTCTCCTTCTGAATAGTTGTGGTTATATTTGCGGTTTTCCAATCCACCAGGACCTTTCTAGAACCTAGAAATTTTGGAAGATTACAATGAATACATCCCCTATTTCTGTAGCTATTTCTTTTAGCGTCCTAGGGAAAAGGCCACAAAGTCCAGGGGACTTGTTAACCTTTAGTCCCATTTGTTTCCCTAGCACATTTTCTCTAGTTATCACAATTGTTTAAGCTTCCTCCCTCCTTTACGCCAACACCTCCCCCCCACCTTAACCTGCACCCCCCTCAACCTTTCTACTATTCTCGGCTTGTGTATCTTTTACTGTGAAAGACAGATACAAAATACTTGTTCAAAGTCTGCCATTTCCTTGTTTCCCATCATTAAATCCCCAGTCTCAACCTCTAAGGAACCAACGCTCACTTTAGTTACTCTAAAAAGTACTTTAAAAAGTACCTGGATGAGCACTTGGCACGTCAAAACATTCAAGGCTATAGGCCAAGTGCTGGTAAATGGGATTAGGTAGGTAGGTCCGTTGTTTCTCACGTGTCGGTGCAGACTCGATGGGCCAAAGGGCCTCTTCTGCACTGTGATTCTGTTTCTTCCTTTTTAACAACACATTAACACCTTAAATTTAAAATTTTCAGAATTGTGTTTCAATCTCATGGTCTCACCCCTCTTCTAGCTCACTGGAAATTGCCGTTCCTCCAATTCGAGCCTCTTACGTGGTTCCCTTCACGTCATCCCCCACAGTTGCTTTGCCCCACCACTGGCGGCCGCACCATCTGCTGCCTAGGTCCCACCGCCCTATCAACGTCTTTATGACCCTTCTTAAAGCCCACATCTTCCACCAAACTTCAAATCGCACAAATCTAAACCTCCTTCCTCGTCATTTCTGATTACACCTCCACAAACAGTTTTGAGATGTTAAATGTAAGCAGTGGTTTTTGCAAAATGTGGTTTCAGCTTTGTTTTTTTTTTCTTTTTAAAAACTTTAAACCATTATCTAATGGGCCTAAGTGAAATAGAGAGAATAGCTTCCCAAGCTTGTTCCTCTTCCCTCCATATGGAATGTTGATGGTTTACTCCAGGGGTGGGGAACTTTTACCTTATCACGGGCCATTCACACATAGACAAAATCAGTCGCGGGCCACACACACATAAAAATCAAAATGAGTTTTTTTTAAAGAGAATATACAGAAGCGTTCAACTCACCCGCTGATTTAATGTGATGACTGAATTTGAATATTATGTTAATTATTATAGTAATTTAGCTGATGCTCTTATCCAAAGCAAATTTGTAACGATGATGATAAATGCTATTCTGAAGGCTCTGCGGTCATAGGACTATATTTTTAGAAATCTTGCTGTGGGCCGGATGAAACTGAGCAACAGGCTGGATCTTGGCCCACAGGCCGTAGTTTCCCCACCCCTGGTTTACTCTTTCGCTCTTAGTATGGTCCGCAAATTAGATCAGGATGTTGTTTCTACATTTATCTTGGGCCCTTAACAATCGTAACAAAAATTCAACAGTTGAATTGGTAGGGAGTTAGTCAGATTCAACAATCACATCCCCAAAGTTCAATTAAACATGATTGGAATTTGTACTTGTCAAAAGAAGGGCTTAATCAAAACTCTGGTGAATGCAATTAAGCATAAAACTGGAAATTGCTGCTATTATGGCAGGTGCATTTTGCAACAGTTCTCAAAGAGCTCCAAATGTGGTGAAGTAATCACAGCTCATTGTCAATGGAGGGAAAAGCTTTTGACTTTTCAACTACTTTTATCTGGATTGGGAGAGCAGGGGACCAGACATCATTTTTGGCAGGGTGTAGAGGGTGTATTAGTGTATTCAGCTAGTACTATATTTTTATTTCAAAAAAAGGTGGCTCAAGATGAATGAGGTTTAAATGTCATTTGTTTAGTCTTCATCAACATACTTCTCACATTAAAGCATAATCAGACTGAGATTTTACCACTTGTACTTTCTACATCCTGCAATTTCCACTTTAAAAGGGCAGGAAAATCACAAGCTGCCAATTGCAGTGTAACCTTTAATGCAAAAAAAAAATCCTAAGGTAGCACAGAGGTATAAAAAAAGGAATATCATATGAATAACAATGGTAATTTCTAGACTGAAAAGCAGCGATGGAACAAAAAGGAAAAAATAAATTATGGGCCGATTGAGTATTTCCTGTTTTTCTGTAATTTTCTGTTTTTAATTCAGATTTCTAGTATCTGCAACATTATATTTTTGTTTCAATATATTATTTTGTGAATAGAGTACCATAATATACATGATTCCCTCACCATCGCTGGGTCCTAGAACTCCCTCCTAACAGCTCTGTGGGTATAACTACACCACATGGACTAAAGCGGTTCAAGAAGGCAGCTCACCACCACCTTCTCAAGGGCAATTAGAGATGGGCAATAAATGCTGGCCTAGCCAGTGACGTCCAGATCCCATGAATGAATTAAAAAAAATTCACCATCAAAAAGTCAACTTCTAAAGTCTGGCCAATACCAGTCGGAATGTACACTATGTGCATTGACTGCAACTCAAGTTGCCCCATGTTCCAGGAAATGGCCTTTTGACAGGTTGGAAAGATTTACTTTTAGACAGGTTTTCAGCCACAAAACACTTAAAAACACTTAAAAGTTATGACAATCTTCAAAATGAATTCACAAATACACAAGAAAGAGACATGAACGGAGGAGAGGAAGAAAATGAGTCAACTGCACAGTTGAAGTGCTCAGACTTTATTTTCGATTAAACATGTTTTCCTTAACCTGCAGCAACCTTGCAGTTAAAGTGCTTTCATCTGTCAGTCTAATGCCATGCCAGTCTCTCCTCTGCTATGTACGTCCTGTGGTCAAGAAAGGAGAAGGGCAAGAGATCTGTTCTCAAGCTTTCACTCAATCCTACACAGTGTCAGTAACAATGGCCTAGCAACAGTTCTCCCTCCAATTCCAGCACCTGACCAAGACCACGTATTCTGCGACAACTGAATCATTGCGCGTCCTTCACTGCTATGGCTCTACCCAACACTAGAAAATAGGTTCTTGGACTCAAAATTATGATATCCCTGCATCCATTTTTCTGTATGCTGCACTGAGCAACGAGCAGTGATGGCATAAAACGTTCCATTTAATGTTAGGAGACACCTGTAAAAAAAAATCATAGCCCTAGCCGTTAGTGGGGGCTGGAGTGAAAAAAAGTTAATGCGTTTGGCTACCTTTCAATTAGCTGGGCAGAGAGAACATTCACACACACGCCTTTTCAATCATAAACACGTTGAAAAATAATGACAATATCATGTGACAATGTAATCAGGAAATCTCCATGTAATGGCAATTGGGAATCTTGTTTATCAAAGTATTTCTTTAAACAGAAAATTATATTTACTTAACAACTGATTCAACAGTGCTGATTACAGAATATTTCAATTAATAAATCTGCATTTCCAGCAGTTTTGGATGAAGAATTTGGTTATATTACAGTTTTGTGCTATCTTACAAAAGACAGTTACGCTTGGAAGGAATGCAGAGATTTCATCATGCATAGTAATCAGCAGGCTGTGAGTGAACTAGGAAGCATGTTGCATGGATTAAAATTATGGAAAGCAATTTTGAAACATGACTAGTTAGTTCAGTAAATATTAATTTAGTTGAGCACACATCTGTTCATTTTTATTACTCTGTGGTACACAGGAATCCCACGAGATTGCCGGAAGTCAAACCCAGAATGTTTACCATGCTAAGCAGAACAGCTACTTGCAGGCTTGTAAGGTCATCAGCAACTGTGATTAGTTTCACAAAGAACTCCCAAATATGAGACAGTGTGACGTTTAAAACAATACTAGCTAATCTCATTGCTCACAATTAGCCTGGGGCTTGAAGCATGATTATATTTATCCACTAATCTTTAAACCCACTGCTCAGGTACTCTCTGTGAGGAAGTAATCTAAATACATCTTGCAGTGAACTGAGAGTTAATTATTGCTGTTGGAAGCTTCTCCAGTGTGGCAACTATTTGGATCCTTTCTTTGTTAATTGAACAACTTCCCAGGTTTCTTTTCTTTTTCATTTTTAAACAAAAATTGCTCCACTATAGTTTTTCAGTGTATCACACAAATGTGTCAGGCACACACAAAACCGATAAATAAATAAATAAATAAATGTGAAAACTTAAGTTAGAGAAATTACAATTTTACCAGCATGCAAGATGTTTAATACTGTACAGAAACATAATTAACCACTTTAGGCAAGGGCATAGTTTCATCATTATATAATTTAAATGTAGTGTCTAAGTGGTCTGAAGACAAATTCAGAATTAGTAATAATCCAACTGATCATTTATTACTCAAATAAATAAAACAGACAATTATTT
Organism: Cetorhinus maximus; assembly: GCF_964194155.1. Taxonomy (NCBI): domain Eukaryota; kingdom Metazoa; phylum Chordata; class Chondrichthyes; order Lamniformes; family Cetorhinidae; genus Cetorhinus; species Cetorhinus maximus. The sequence goes on from NC_135896.1 coordinate 91,152,863, forward strand.
TTCCTTAAAAGTGAAGCACCCAATGATTCTGAGCAAATGTTCTTCATTTGCAGAGTCACACAGGAGCACAAGAAGCCCAAGGACAAGGACCACATTCAATCTCTTGTCTGTTTTAAGTTTGTTGATCTCAGTCAAGAAAGAATCAAGGGTCTTGTTTCTGCTTCAGAGCTGGTTGGGAATAGGGCAACTTCTAATTAACATCTAACAACTGCTTAATGTGCAAACATCTGGATGCTGGGTGAGGACAGAGTTCAGTTCAGCTACCACGATGAATAATCCACGAACATGCCCAGCACAGACTCATACAGAAGGAATCGTGGAACAGAATATTAAAATTTTAATGAACAGGAAGCCATTTGGCCCATCAACCCGATACTGGCACTCTGAAAAAGCTGCCCCTTAGTCCCATTCTCCTGCCCTTGCCCCATGCCACTGAAACTTTTCAAATTTCTACCCACTTCCCTTTTAAAAGCCATTATAGGTTCTGCTTCTACCACTATTCCTGGTATGGCATTCCCCATCTTAACAACCCATCTTTGTAAAAGAAAATGCTCCCAATCTGTCCCTTCACTTTTTTGGTAATTAGATTTTATCCACTTCTTTTAAAAACCACTATTTCTGATATGCCATCCTCATCTCAACAACCTCCTGTGCAAAAATTTGCTTCCAGCTTTTTACTTTTTTGATGATTACATTAAATTTCTACTCATTACTAGCTCATCAACCAGTGGAAATAGTTTCTTTCTCTTAGTCACCTTATCAAGTCCCTTCCTAATTTTGAATGCATTCATAAGATTCTTTTGAAGAAGAAACAGAGAGAGGGAGTATAAAGAATAATGTAGTAGAACTAATATATTTGGACTTCCAAAAGGCCTTTGACAAGGTGCTCTTTATAGTCTCATTACTAAGGCCAGAATATGTGGAGTCAGAGGACAAGTAGTAGAATAGATAACAAACTGACTAGAAAACAGAACAGAGAGTAAGGGTTAAGGCAGTCACTCAGGTTGGCAAAAGGGTTGAAGCGTTGGTGTGCAACAATTGGTATTAGGACCACTGTTGTTCACTGATGTAAATCATTTACACAAATCATTTGGACCCAGGAAGCAGAAGTGCAATTTCAAAATTTGCAAATTCCACCAAATTGGGTTGGTGCAGCAAATATAGGGGAAGAGTGTGACAAAATACAGAAAGATATTAATCAACTTGCAGAATAGGCGTATAACTGGAAAATCAACTTCAATACAGGTAAGTGAGAGGTGGTACATTTTGGTAGGAAGAGTAAGGAGGACACATACGCTTTGGAAAATAAGTTTCTAAAAGGGGTAGAACAGAAGGATCTAGGGGTAAAGATACATGAATCATTTACAGTACAGATACAGCTAATAAGGGCATTTGAAAAAAGCAAGCAGTGGGGTTCATTTCTAGAGGGATAGAATTAAGAAGCAGAGAAGTTATATTAAAAAAAAGAACTAGATTATTACCAGAACTGTGAGATTGTATCTATCAAGCAAGTTTGAACAGGTTGGAATTATTTTCTCTAGAAATTGAAAGGCCAAGAGGGAACCAGAGCTCTCTAAGAATATGAAAGGGCTTGATAGGGTAGACATAGAGACGATGTTTGCACTTGGAGGCTCTGAAAACTAGACACAAAATTGTAACCACGGCTTGACCAATTGACTTGTATAGGTTTAACAGCGCCTCTTGGTTTTTGTACTCCACATGCCTGTTTATAAAACCTAGGATCCTATGAATGTTTTTTTTTAAAAAATAGAACTTTATTATTCTACACACACACACACACACACTTTTTAAGATCTGAATTCTTAAGCTGTGCACATCTAGTCCTTTTAAAATGTTTGCCATTTGATCTACTACTTCTTTCTCCCAAAAACTTCCACTTCAGATTTCTCCGCATTAAATTTCAACAAGCAGCTGTCAATTCAAAAGTACCTTCTTGGATGATTGCAAAAGGTCAGCCATGGAACCTCACCTCAGCATGAATCTCTAACATGGGATGGCGGGGGCGCGATGGCATGAAAAATTCCCACGTGTTTAGATTAGACAGCGGAGATGCAAATACTCTATTATATTTAGAAATTAATTCTGGAAAGAAAACCACATTGGAAAATTAAGGAGTTCTCTAACTTGCCGTTCATAACCAAAGTTATAGTACTTAACCAACATGTTCCAGGAAAAATTCAATTACTAAAATCTTGGACAGATTATTGATTGTTGAAAATTAACTTGTTTTACTTGTTTTTAATATCTTCCCCAACCTTACACAAAATAACCATGGTGCTTTTGGTGCCTGACATTTCCAGTTTGAATCACTGATGTTATGTTGGTCACCATTAAAGCACCAAGATATAAGTTCAAAAATAATTATCTAAATGTCATGCGTATACCCTCAAATCAGGCCTCTACAAAAGACACAAATGAGTGAAATACAAGGTTGCATTCGAACCAGCAATCACTTCAAATTTTTACATGTTTCAGGTTAAATTCCTAAATTTAATCCCTAGCCATACATCTCAGAAATCTGGCAGAATTAAAAGAAAAGATAAATCAAGTAAACCCAAAACTCTGCTGCCCGTGTCTTAACTCGGCACAAGCCCCGTTTCCCCCATCACCCCTACGCTTGCTGACCTACACTCGTTTCCAGTCAAGCAATGTCTTGATTTTTAAATTCTCACCTTTGTTTTCAAATCCCTCAGTGGCCTTGCCCTTTCCCATCTCTGAAATCTCTTCCACCCCACAGCCCCAAGATATCTGCACTCCTCTAATTCTGCCTCTTGTGCATTCAAAATTATAACTGCTCCACCACTGGTGACTGTGCCTTCAGTTGCCTCAGCCCCAAGCTCTGGAATTCCCTCGCTACACCTCTTCACCTCTATCTCGCTTTCTTCCTTGAAGACACTTTTTAAAATCTACCTCTTTGACCAAGCTTTTGGCTATCTGACCTAATCATCTTTGGGGCTCAGTGTCATCCCTTGTTTTATAATGCCCGTGAAGCATTTCCGGACGTATCATTAAGTTAGAGGTGCTATATAAATACAAGTTGTTGTTGTTGTACACTAAACACAATCAAAATTTATTTTCGAGGGGCAGGAGGAAATAAAACTATTACTTAGGATGCAAGTTGGCTACGAGTAGGATCAAACAAGAGCAGTACAGACTGTTTTTCTCCACCCATCGGTTTGTGAAATCACTCAGTAACCAAGACAGTTTAATAATAAAGAATGGCAGGTTAATCTGATTACAAACACAAGTCGGATATCACTCACTCTCCATCGCTTGGTTACCTAAAGTATAAAGTTCAAAGCACTCGCTGTTTTTACATGGAGGTGTTCAAATTGTTGGAAAAATAGAACTGGCTGGCCCTTGCACAAGGAAGCAAAGAAACTCCCCAGGCAGCCCTCTTTCAAATTCACAATCCATCTCCGAAGTATGCACACTATGCAAGCAAACCTATGTGAAATGGTATTAAGCAATGCTTACAACATGTTTTAAAATCAAAGGATTGTCTTCAATGGGCAAAATAAATAAAAGGGCTTTGAGATAATTATTACTTTGATTACAAAAGGAGGCAAAGAGGGAAGTGACATCACTTAATACTCTAGTGTATTTTAAAATGCCAAAATTATACTCTCAATTTTAATCGTGAATCACATACATTTGAAAGATCGCTCAACATTTGAACATATATGACTGAAAAAAAATGAAATTGTGTAATCAAATCCACAACTCTCATTCATGCTTTATGCTTATGTAGCACTTATGAAAAAGAGCAAGATGATGTTGGACAACCTCTAAGCAGCTTTACAGATCTCACACCAGAGTCTTTTGAACTTAAGCATTCACAAGGCAACCAATGTTTTATACCAAAATGTGAAACAATTATATGTTTAATTAATAACAAAACAAATCCTCCACAAACAAAATAATTTGACACTTATCAAATGAGTATTGCTGAAAGAGAGAGACATGCTGTCGAAGATTTTCATCTTGCACGCATCGGGACAGATGCAAGGATACCAGATACCAAATCTCAACAGGAACAAGTTATACTGCATGAGAAGAGGTGCTGATTGGTTGGCAAGTGGACACAGATTGGTAGAAGCGTTGCCATGGAGAATGCATCAGGAAACAATTAACTGCCAAGCTTTTATTTGTATTCAAATCAGGCAAATCGACTCTGATTGGTCAAGGCATTGCCATGGGGAATGAACCAGGGAATAGTCCAAGCTTTTGTTTTAGTTGAAAAAAGGTGCAATGCACAGACATGTCCTTTTTGTTTGCACAGGACTGGGCCCCGTGTGTGAATATATTAGCTTCTAGCACACTTAAGTGTGCAAGCCCAACTGATAAGCTTAAATTGGTTGTTAATGCAATTCTTAACACAATCAGGCTTGTTTAGTAAGTGTTGTCCAATCGCAGAATCGCATCTAATGTTGGGCACTATATTTTGAGTTTTCCTAGTTGAATAGTGTCAGTACTTTGCCTATTGCGAACAGCCGAAGAGACATGTTGTTTGATATGATCCACCAGTCACTGGTACGTATGGCCTACGTACCTAGCATCACGCCGGCACTGAAATTCATATACCACGTTACTCATTTGTGTGGTAAATAGAACGTCTTTTTGGCTTGACAGCAGCATCATCATGGTAGCAGAGAATACTACTCGTATTGCTGCTGCATAGTAGCAACATGAAACAGCTAGCTTCACCTGTTGCTTAACTTTTTGAGACATCTTACCCTTACAAGGTAATCTGAGGCAGATTGGGCACTTTTCAGGGCCGAAAGTGGTGGCCTCAGGCCCATTCATGAGTGTGCGTAACATACACGGAGCAATGATCTGATCAGGGTAGCTATTAGCCCAAAGGATAGCTTTGAAGTGCCCTATTTTGGCATCAAGCTTACATGGCTAGCAAATGGCTCGGGCCCTTTCTATGAGGTTGCTGATAAGTCCAATCCTTGTTGTGCATGAAACTGTAGGAAGCCCAATGCATATACTAAGCAGTGAAGGTGGGCTTGTGGTAGACAGTAGTGGAGAACCCTTTGGTAGATTTCTCAACTAACACGTCAAGGAAAGGGAGCTCGTTTGACTGCCCATTTCAAAGGTGAATTTGAGTGCAGGGCGGAGCCCATTAAGGTGTGTAAGGAAATTCTCACATGCAGCTGAAGATTCAAATATAGCAAGCGTATCATCTAAGATCACTACTCACTGTATACTGCGCAAACTATCTCTGTATTCACCAGTCTGGCTGGGCTCTCAGTCCTTAGCACATTGAATCTTTCAGCCGTCACCGTGCATCAGATTGGTTATCACAGTATGCGTAACACTATTTATGAGGGGAGGCGAGCTTTTCAGAGTGAAATGAAATGCAGAAATCTTCCCTTCTCAATGATGGGTAAATATGGACGTGGAACCAAGCAAACGACAGATTCTGCAGATCTGAAGGTAAGGGCATACACTGTAGAGCAGTAACACTAATGAGAAGGGACGCCTACCTCTGGTGAGTTCATTAAATCACTGTACATGGGTCCTGGTGTACATATTGGTGGCTTTGACATGCTGTGCTGCTATCTCCCAAGCCCATTTGGCAACACCGTGGTGCGCAGCAATCATCCAAAGAATCCTTCAGGCAAGAACCCCAATTTGCACCATAATGATTTCCATTGCCATGTTAGAGGACCTAGGCACCCTCCCAGTCCCTTCAACGTCCCCAGATATCTTTCTCCACTTCCTGAGTTTTGCCAATGCAGTTGGCCTTAAAGGCTTGCAGCAACCCAAAGGGCTAAGTTACCAACCCTCCGGGAAACTGCTGCAAACAATCCAAGAAAAATTACAAAAGCATTTAAAAAAGTACGTTCTTTCACTCTCTTTGAACAATTTTATTTATTAATTCTAAAAATATTGGAAATGGGGATAAGATCTATTTGGTTGACAGGCAAGAGTCATCCAATTCCGTAATGAAGAGTCTGTTAGCTTTCCAACTGCTGTGTGAAGGCAGTTCTATTGTGAGGCAGGACTTTGCCAAGCAGCCAGTAAAGGGGGTATAGGGGTGGAGCTGTTGAAGGTGGGAGGCCATGTGCTGAAAATGTCAGGAATAATTCTAGCCAGAGTTAGTAAGCTTAGTTTGAGAAGATGGAACAGCATCTGGCTTCTTACCCCCAATAAGCAAGCTACCTATGGAAACACCGCACATTTGCAGCATGCCTGCCATGTGTAAGTGAAGAAGAATGCAGAAAATCATCTCAGGTCCCCACTGCCTTAGGTGGGCAGCTACCAATCCTGTGTCATGCCCACATATCAAAATCGGCCCCTATATATTCTCAGACAGTCCTAAAATACAATTGATAACGGAAAACAGTAAGTTTAGTTTTGAGATTTACATGTTAAAGGCAGTTCTTATAGACATCCTCTATATACTACCATCAGAGGTTCAAAGTTCTTCCAAACATTGAAAAGCTAGCAAGCACAGCCAATCCAATTTAGCAGTGTTCATATTATTCAAATTGGACCCCAGGTATTGAAACGAATACTGTTTCTTTTAAAATAAAGTAATGGGAACAAACTCAGGAGGCTTCAATTTGCCATTGGTTGAGGGGACATTAACTTTCGCTCTGAAGAGGAGTAATACGGACTTGAAACATTAACTGTTTCTCTCTCCACAGATGCTTCCAGATCTGAGTTTTTCCAGCGTTTTTTGTTTTTATGTCAGATTTCCAGCATCCGCAGTATTTTGCTTTAAACTTTTGCCCGCTTGTCTAAATTTGTTTACCCGTACAAAGATCCGATGTTAACTTCTTGTTTTGCTGTTAACTGCATATTAAACAGCAATTAGCATTGACTGTGCAAATTTACTCGAGTTTACTCGATTTCCCGCATTAATGAATGTGTCAAAATTAAGACCAGGATAGCAAAACCATGATGGAGCAAGAGGGGAAAATGAGAAAGTAGTGGCAGTGCCGGCAACAATAACTGGATCCCTTGGTGCTAAATCCAGATGCCTTCTAATGAATGGATCAGATACAACGTTTCATAATGGAACAAACCATATCTTAATTTCTTCTCTGTAACTCCTGCCACCGACTGGAAAGGCACCAGGAATGGTTGGGCACGCGGACTCAGCACGCATTGCTGCCACTGGCGCATGGGCAACTGTTCCTGACGCGTTTCCAGTCAGCGGCAGGACATCGGTGAAGTTTTAAAACCTTGTTTTGTAAGGAGTTATATTATCTCAGAATGAAGACCAGGATAGCAAGTCCTTAACAGAGTAAGAGGGCAAAATGCCAATGAGAAAGTAGTGTCAGTGCCCCCAACAATCACAATGAACGTGTCACAATTTCATAATGGAACAAACCATATCTACAAACAGACTGTACCCAAACTACCCTGTACAAAAGTTTCTTGTTCAGAATGGCGGGGGGCAAAAGTCTGAAAGGTTTCAGGCAGCGGGTTGTAGAGCTGTCACTCAAGTTGCAAAGGCTTTATGGAGCAAGTTGCTGCACAGCCCGGCTAGCTCAGTTGGTAATGAATGGGACTTTTAAACCCAGGGTCATGGTCTTGAGCCCCACATTGGGTGATGATTTTTCATCTAATATTTTATTTAATATGGTAACGAATTGTATTCAATTAATGGGAGAGAGAAACTTTTTGACAAGGTAGTTTTGGCACAGTTCTTTGGCAGATATGGTTTGTTCCATTATGAAACGTTGTATCTGATCCATTCATTAGAAGGCATCTGGATTTAGCACCAAGGGATCCAGTTATTGTTGCCGGCACTGCCACTACTTTCTCATTTTCCCCTCTTGCTCCATCATGGTTTTGCTATCCTGGTCTTAATTTTGACACATTCTTTTAGGGTGAAATATGCAGTAGACGCAACATTAACTCCTGCATCGCCATAATGGGCTTCTGCACTTGTGCAGGAAGTGCTCCATTTAGTGTTGTTGCACAAATAAATGCAGCCTAATTTCTTCTTTCTGGCAATATAGCAATGGAGGTGGTCAGCAGTGTGCTATTTGGTGAAAGCAACGTTGGAGATATGTGCTGAAGAGTTTTTCCAAAAGCCTTCCAGCTTGGGTGATGCATCAAATCTACTGGGGCTGGATACTTAGATACAACAGAGCAGGAATAACTTACACAGCCCCTGGAGCCTATTCCGCCATTCAATTAGATCACAGCTGATCTGTGCTTCCAAGTCCGTTGACCTGTCTAGGGTAATATCTCTGGATATGCTTACCAAACAAAAATCTAAGGTAAAGGCTAAAATTCCATCAGTCATTTTGATTACTTTTTGCACCTGCTCACCAGCATTTAGTGTAATCTACCTGGACACTCAAACCCTTTGTTCCTCCACAGTTCCTGATCTCTTGCCACGAAGAAAATATTATGGCGCGTCTTTCCTGGATCCAAGGCGAATAACTTCACACTTCCACTCATTGAACTCAAATCAGCCTTGGCTTTGTCCACTCACTCAATCTGTCCTTGTCTTTTTGCAACTTCTTGCTCCCATCTACACAACTTTCTTTGATTCCTAACTTAAGTGTCATCAGCAACTTGAACATACAGCTCTCCTTTATCCAACTGATTGATCCATTTGGTGAAGAGCTGAGCCCCCTGTACAGGTTCCTAGGGAACGACATGTCACATTCAAATAGACTATATTCCTTTTATCCCTACTCCGTTTCCTACCTTCCAACTAATTACTGACCCATGTTGCAAGGTTACCTCCAATTTAGTTTGTTTTTATTTTTGCTAGTGATCTCTTGTGCAGCAACTTCTCAAAAGCTTCCTGAAGTCCACAGGGAGAATGATCTACAACAGCAGGAGATTTTTGATCCAGGAGGTCCTGGACCAAAGGAAACAAATTTATTGCATTCCATACTATTGCCTGCAGTGCAAGTATTATCAAACTACCAACTTTCTGGAGCGAGAGAAATTCAGTTAGTACAGTGCCTTTTTTGTTTCCCACATTCCTGGTTAGATACTGCCAATTCCCAACATGGGGCTAAACCAACTTCTAAATGAGCTAAAGTTATATGATTCTACCCGACAATTATTCAAGATCAGAATTCCATTGTATTTCTGACCTTGGGGTGGTAATCGGCACAGATTTGAGAATTAATAAAAAATCTTTGATTGTTCATTACTTTGTTATAGGTTTGCTCATTGCCAGAAACAGCCCAATTAATCCCCCTGAAAAAGATACAAAAACAGTTAATGAGCTACAACGGATACTTAATTCTTTCCATTCAATTCACATATTGGCTCCATTCAAAGCACATATTGGCTCTATTCATGCTGGCAAGGCTGTGAAATTGATCACAGGACTTTAAAATGGAGTCAATAGACCAATAATGGTCAAATCATCAACTGTTAAGGCTCAATCCTCAGGGCCAGCGAATAGAACAATTGCCTGCAGCTCTGCTTGTATAGCAGTTAAAACAAGCAGTGTTACAGCTAGTAGAAATGCAAGTGGTCACACAATCAGATAATATAAACAGTCAGGTGGGAGTTCCAGCTCTGAAACCCTCTGGCCCTGAATATTCCCAGTCCCATTCTTCCCCCCCTTCCATAAGCTTCAGTTCATGCCTGTATCTCACACCAGATTTCATGCACCTATGATCACTGTCCTTGCTGGATAGTATTGGTTCCTGACCGCCCAGCACAACACCTCCATTTTAAACTCATTAACCAGATGCTGATTTCCCCTCATGGTCTCAGCCTTCTAAGTTTCTGTAATCTCCTAATTCCTATAGCCCAGTGACCACACCAATGACAGGGATGCAAACACAATGTGTCAGCACTCAGAACCAGATATGTAATACTGGATCAGAAATTGCTAAGAAAATTGTTGTAGAATGGGATATTCTAATGCTGTCGTTAATTATGCACAGACTGGGAATTAAATCTGGGGCCTTTGAGTCTGTATGGTTCAGCTGTACATTGGACAAGATCACTAGACTGCCCGGGTAGATTGGATAGTTTAAACAGACAAGATGGGTATGAAACAATATTATTTTAAATGCAAAAGGTAGTGTACGCATAGGATTGGCAATACAGTACAATGTACAAGAGGAATTACCACCATGTTCATAAGATCACAATAGGAGGAGTAAGGAGGTCACTCAGCCCTCAAGCCTGCTGCGCCATTCAAGAAGTTCATGGCTGACCTGCTTATGGCTTAACTCCACTTTCCTGCCTGCCCCCATAACCCTTAACTTCCTTGGTGATCAAAAATCTGTCTAACTCAACCTTGAATATATTCAATGACAGCCTCCATTGCCCTGAGAAAGAGAATTCCAAAGACTAACAATCCGCTGAGAGAAGAAATTCCTCCTCATCTCCATCTTAAATGGGCGACCCTTATTTTTAAACTATGCCCCCTAGTTATAGATTCTCCCACAAGGAGAAACACACTTTCTGAATCTACCCTGTCAAGCCCCCTCAGAATCTTATACATCAGCTCTCATTCTTCGAAACTCCAATGAGCATAGGCTCAATCTGCTCAACCTTTCCATCCCAGCGATCAGCCGAGTGAACCTTCACTGAATTGCTTCCAATGCAGGTATCCTCTTGCTTAAGCAAGGAGACAAAAACTATATACAGTACTCCAGGTGTGGTCTCATCAATGCCCTGTACAATTGTGGCAAGTCCTCCCTGCTTTTATACTCCATGCCCCTTGCAGTGAAGGTCAACATCCCATTTGCCTTCCGAATTGCTTGCTGTACCTGCTTGCTAACTTTTAGTGTTTCATGTACAAGGATACCCAGATCCCTCCATGCCGCAGCATTCTGCAGTCTCTCTTCATTTTAATAATATTCTGCTTTTTTATTCTTCCTGCCACATTATATCCCATCTGCCACATTTATGCCCATCACTTGGCCTACCTATTTATCCCATTGCAGAATCTTTGCATCCTCCTCACAACTTGCTTTCCTACCTATTTTTGTATCATCAGCAAACCTGGCTACAATACGCTCTATCCCTTCACCCAAGTCATTATTATAGATTGTAAACAGTTGCGGCCCCAGCATTGATCCCTGTGGCACTCCACTAGTAACAGTTTGCCAACCTGAAACTGACCCATTTATCCAGATTCTGTTTCCTGTTAGACATAATATCTTCCAATCCTCCTTGGGTACAGGGGACTGGAGGATTGCACAAGTTACGCTCTTTTTCAAAAAAGGGAAGGATAAATCTGGCAATTAGAAGCCAGTTTAATGTCGGTGGCGGGCAAAGCTTTTTAGAAACAATAATGTGAGAGAAAATTAACAGCCGCTTGGACAAGCACGGATTTAATACAGTAGAGCTAGTACAATTTTTTTTTAAAAGGGCAAATCGTGTTAGACAAACATGATTGACTTTTCTATTGAGGTAACAGAGAGGGCAGTACAGTTAATGTTGTATATGGACTTTCAAAAAGCTTTTGATAAAGTACAACATAATAGGCTTGTTAACAAAATTAAGCCCTTGGGATAAAAGGGGCAGTAGCAGAATGGATACAGAACTGGTTAAGGAATAGAAAGTTGCAGAAGCCGCTGAACGGATATTCTCAATCCTCATAACAAAACTGTCCCTGAACTCCTTGCACTAGCTGTCGGAGGTGCAGGAGGCTCGACTGCCTTTGAAATAAACAGAAAGGTTTGCCATCATCTTTTACCATTAACAATGAGGACTGATCAAAACACAAAGCTTGTGCACACTTCCAAGTTAAAAGAGAAGAATTTTTTTTTTAAAATGTTCAGCTTTAGCAGCCTAAATCAACATGGGCTCAATTATGAGGAAAAATCCTCAACTTAAGGCACTTCTATTAAAAAACAGCAAAGGTCTACTATCAAATGATCCATGTGACAAATACTTGTTTTAGAATTACCTGTAATTGAGTGGGACAATAATATTTCAGAAGACAAATAATGTCGCATTAACAGGCTTTTCAATCACATTTCATCTGGTTTGAATTAAGTTTTACAAACATTAAACTGCAGTTTCTACAAGAGGAGTTTCACACTTTATCAATGCACAAAACTCCAGGATAACAGACAGCAGCTATCTCAGGGCATTTCAAATTCTGGCCTGCAGTTTCACAAGGCCACTTTTACATGTGGAACACCAGTAAAGGTGGAATAGTATACTCTTACCCAAATGGAAATTTTCATCAGCATTCCAGTGCCCATGAACTGAGCTCAACAGTATATTGTAATTTGCATGCTGAGTCGTCTGCTTTGTCCAAATTCTAAGTTATGCACAATCGACATTGCAACTCTTTGCTGCCGACTCTTAACGTGAACAGTAGCCCTAATCTCATATACCCACCCTGTTATATAAAGACTATTTTACTACTCAACTATGTTAAAGAACATCTCATTAACATCTTTGATTTGATCTGTTTTACTCCCATATACTCAAAGGAAGACGGCTAAAATACAGACACAGTACAGTGGTACTCAAAAGTTTTGTCTATTACATATATTTAGTTAAATCTTGAAACTATGAGCTCACACGTCAAGGCAAAACTCTCACTATATAGGGAGATAAAAATGTAACAAGTCTACTAGACATTCCAAACATACTGGTGCACTGAATAATGGCAACAGAACAGTAAATGCAGGAGAAATATGTCTGACATGCGCAAATAGGAAACACAGGCATTTTACCTCCCTGAAATGTTTCCAAGTCCTGGTGTGGCGCTGCTTTTCTTCCCCCCCCCCAGAGTGTTAATTTGTATCTCTTTTTAAAAAGTAAGACATTTCTTCATGCCACTGCTTATATTATTCAACAGATTACTGAACAATTTGATATATTCCCTAAAACAGCATACATTTATGTAGCAACACTATATCAACCTTAAAATGCGGACATATAACTTAATCGAGCAATTCTACAAAACAATTTCATACAGCGGTGAATGATCAGCTTACTCTTAAGGTCTCTCAGGCCCTAGCAGATGTGAATATAAGTAGCTAAAAGCTACTTTTCCAGTCATTCCTTTTAAATGGTTTTTACTTACTTGATCACGGTCTCCTGCAAAGCAACAGCTCTTCATTGTGCAGGAATTGAAATATCCTTGGTTATCAAACTCAAACACAGACTGCGGCGAGTGAATGTCATATAATACTGGAGGCAGGCGACGCCGCAGTGCCAACAGCTGGGTCCCACTACTATTGAAGCGGACACTCATGGCACTCTGCATGGGAAGTTTTCCTCCATAACGGAGCAAGGAGCTACAAGAAGAACACAGGGGGTTACAAAAAAATCCTAGCAAATTACCCACGTGTAGAAATTCTGATTATTAAAGAACTTATCTCTGCCATGAGTTTCTGTTATGCAGAGATCCACTCTAAACCCATCTGCTTCAGGCAAGCAAGCAACCAATACCTCCATAGAAAAAAAAATCAATCCCTACTAGACATGTGAAAACTGCATGTGTATTGAGCAGCGATGTTTTTTCATACCACGACTAATTGAATGCAGATTTGTACAGGAGATTAAATAGAAGATCATCTGATCGGGTCAGTAGTCACATTATTCTTAAATTCAGAAATATAGCACGCTGGCTGAGAGCGAGTGAAACACAATCAGGGATAATGCAGTTCAAATGCCAGTTAAACCTACTCTTTCACATGGGGTTTCAAATCAAAGGAGTCCAGTAATGGAGCCTCCTGCTGCTTTATTTCACTATTTTACTCGATGTGCCAAAATCATAAACCTTTCTCAATTTCTCTACCTTCTCTGCCCACCACTCACAATCTCCACTCCCCCCAACTTTCAAGTATTAGCTTTGGTATCATCCAAAATCTAACTAAAAGATGAGAATCCCAATGCAAAACAAAATTAGGAACAGAAATGTAATCACAAATTCATGCCTGCTAAGAAGCAAAATTCAATAGGTAAGACATCAGCTACAAGGAATTCTGCATGTAATACAAATATACCTGCTGTTTTTGTACAGGAAACTTAATATCTGAAAACAATCGTGACCTACAACAGGATGTTCACTAGTTTATTTATCGGTGAACACCTGAATTAGTGAAGCTTACTAGACAGCATGAGTAGACACCGTCAAAAGTCACGTAATAAGTAAATTAGTATCCGTGATATGCCTTAAGCATCTGTTGCAATGAATTTGCAATCTCAGTCATGGAGTCTGGAATAGTGTGTGATGTGGGATCGTGAGCAGGGGTGAGAACAGGAATAGAAAATTGAACAGGCTTAATTTTGCCAGTTAGTTTTATTTGTAACAATGATACATTTATGTCCAGTTATCCTGTAAAATCATTTCCAGCCAACATCAACAGGAATAAATGCCCAGTTCCTTAGCTGACCTGTAACTTTTTGATGAAAATCTACAAGGGAGATCCAGCTGAACATTTATCTGAACTCCCTTGCACAGCCCACTTCACTTCCTTGACAGCACATTCTACAGAAATTGATACACATGGCTCACTGGTATGATTGCACAGTCGGGCGAAAGTCAGATGTTCTATAGTTTTAAAAATTCAGCTCAAAGATGACTACAAGAAGATTAAAGAAAGGCCTTGAGAGTAATTTTACAAACAAGAAAAAACATATTTTATAAAAGTCAGAAATCAAAATAAAAGTAAGCAAATCAATTCTGACTTTTCTAGTTACACGAGCCTCTAGTTCTAGCAGCAGTCTTAATCTTATAATCGGGTTACTGTTTCGAGTCCGTATGACTCTTCTTCAGCGACTCTTCTGAAGAGTCATACGGGCTCGAAATGTTAACTCTGTCTTTCTCTCCACAGAAGATGTTCAACCTGCTGAGTTTTTCCAGCAATTTCTGCTTTTATTTCATATTTCCAGCGTCCGCAGTATTTTGCTTTTATCTTACTTATATATTCTTGTTCTCTCCATCCTCCAGACTACAATTGGGATCTCACCGTGTAGGGGCTCAATTACATACTAGCAAAGTCTTACAAAATGCCACATGCTCTGCCAGCTTCCTATTGCACTAAATAACCATTGTGAAATTGGTGATATCTTATGACTAATACAAAAAAAAGACACAAAAATCTAAGAATTGTGATGCAGTCATTCGCTTTCCTCAATTTACACTTGCCTGCACATTTTCTTTCACTAATATCATTTTCTTCCACTACTGGGTCAATGAGTAATGGCAAACTTACAAAAAATGTGTATTTATATACAGTAAAAAATTCACCTTTTAGTACAGTTTTAGCTCCTATTTTAAAATGCAATACAAACTTCTTTCTTACAGTACATTTATTCTTGATTTGTATTTATTCTCTTCCTCTGTTTACAGATTTGCTGAACTAAAGTAATCAATTAGAACATGGTTATGGGTGGCAGACAGGAAAGGGAAGTTGAGACCACAACCAGGTTCTACCATAATCTTACTGAATGGCAGAGCAGATTCAAAAGGCTGAATGGCCTACTCCTGCTCCTAAGTTCCTATGTTTCTATATTCTGCTTGAAAGTTCCAAGGAAAAAAATTCTCTTATATATCCTGTGAATAAAGAACTCTAGGCCAGGCAGCAGAGTTTTAGAAAATTAATCCAACATACTACACTCCTAAACAATAGAAGACTGTCAATCTGTACCTCAAACGGAGGCCACTCTACCACAGTGTGTATAATGTGGCCGGTTAATACAGTACTAGCCTTGCTTCCGTTAAAACTCTCAGCTCTTCTACCTTCCGCAAAACAAAAATCAAAAAGGCGGCATGGGTCGAAAGTAGGTATAAAACTGTTACTTCAGCCATTCTTTTCCCTATTACGGTTTAAGCCACATATTTATAAGGAAAAGCATACATGTCACAAATGAAGCAAAATGTTAGTACAGATCATATATTCTGCTGCTCCAAAAACTTGAAATGTTCATTAAATATTCCCCAAATTGTTAATCCAAAGAAGATAACCATTCCAAAATATTGATTATGGACTCATTCTAACTAACAATATGGTTGCTGATTGAAGTGATGAAAAGGAGATTTTTTTAAAAATTCTGTACGTCTGTTAAATTCTGTTCTAGCCAGAATTAAAACTGATTCTGTTGTTCTTAGTTTCAAAACATTGGACAGGCACCCTATCTGACAAGGTAGCTAGCTCATCTTTCAATTGGGGTTCAATTATTTTTGAAGTTTAAACATACATATATTTTAACTACAGTGGTCACAATTTTTGAAATGCCTGGACAGAGATGAGGGCGGGGGAGAACAGGGTCATGTCCTATTTTCCAGTTTGGTGTTCTGGGTGGATGTATATGGCAGGTGAGGTTAGCAATCACAGTTGTCAAGACTACTTATTGATCTAGCACTCAACATGGTGATAAAATACGTGAATTTTCAGTATTATGCAAATTAAATGGTCAATCCCAGTCAAGATGTTAAAAAGGCATTCCTGAAACAAGAAATTTTCTTTCCCCATTGCAAACCAATTCATTATCTCTAGCACCTGCGGTACTTTGTTTCACATTATTTTCTATGCAAAAGATCCAATTAATCAGCTGAGGGATTTTTTAATGCTCAATAATGGCCAAAGATATTAAACTACTTCTCACCAAGTATTTCAAAAGTAATAACACCTAAAATTAATGTAATGCCATACTACATCAACAAAATATCACAAAGCACTTCATGCAATCACTGAGAGTACAATGACTGCTATTGTAACGAGCAAGTACCTGAGAGAAAAGACATTAAATATTTGAAGGATTTCCTACAGTAACAAATAACTCATTCATAATTAGCAGATTATACATTTAATTTTACAAAAGTCCAAATTCTATATTATACACTAAAAAAAATGACTTAACACTCAGTAATATTCAATACCATCAGAATGGCTCAAAGCACTTACAAACCCCTTCTCCCTCAAAAATATGTGTCTTGAAGCAACTCAGCAGTCAGCTAACATCTCCTTTTCTGAGCCAGTCCTGAAAAAATCACCGGGGGAGCAATCCAACAAGCTACCAAATAAATTCCCAGCTAACAACACAGAAGACTTGCCAGAATCCCAAATTTTTCATCCTCATCTGCCAGTCATTAGGCCCCTATATACAAGACCTCCTTAGTGCAACAAGAAAAGTAAAGCAGTTCTACAATCAAGTCCGGCACATCTTATAGTCACAATTATTAAAATGATATGCAAGAAAGGGCGATAATGCTTTTAAACACAAACTACATTAGACATAGTAATTGTCTAGATTGCAGTTCACAGATCAGGCCAGTTGAGTAGCTAGCACTGTTCGCAAATTTGCCCATTACCCAATAACACTGGAGGAAGTGATTTTAAAAAAAAATCACTCATACAATGTGGGTGTTGCTTGCAAAGCCAACATCTATTGTCCATCCCTCATTCCTTCTGAGGTGGTGGTGGTGAGTCACCTCCTTGAACCGTTGCAATCCTTGAAGTGTTGGTACACCTGCAGTGCTGTAGGTAAGGAGTTCCAGGATTTTGACCCAGTGACAATGAAGGAAGGCTAATATATTTCCAAGTCAGGATAGTGAGTGAAGTGGAAGGGAACTTGCAGGTGATGCCTGCTGCTCATTCTTCTAGGTGGTGGAGGTCACAGGTTTGGAAAATGCTACTGAATAAGCCTTGACCAGTTGCTGCAGTGCATCTTGTCTATGGCACACACTGCAGACAGTGGTGGAGAGAATGAATATTTAATATGATGGATGAAGTGTCAATTAAGCAGGTTGCTTTGTCCTGGTTGGCATTGAGCTTCATGAGTGTTGTTGGAGATGCGATCTTTTAGGCAGGTAGGGAGTATTCCATTACGCACACAACTTGTGCATTGTAGACGGTGGACAGGCTTTAAGAGAGTCAAGAGGTACGTTACTCATCATAGAATGCTTAGCCCCTGACCTGGTCTTGCAGCCTCAGTATGAGGTTTGTCCAGTTAAGTTTGTGGTCAATAGTGAACCCCAGTTTGTTGATGGCAAGGGTTTTTAGCAATGGCACTGTCATTGAATATTAAAGGGAAGATGGTTAGATTCTCTCTTGTTGGAGGTGGTCATTGCCTGCACTTGTGTCACTTATCAGCCCAAGCTTGAATATTGTCCAGGTCTTGCTGCAAGCTTCGTTATATGCAGAGTTGCTAATGAAACTGAACAACTCTGCGATGATTAGTGAACATCCCACTTTTGACCTTATGATGGAGGGAAGTTCATTGATGAAGCAGCTGAAGATGGTTGGGCCTTGGACACTACCCTGAGGAATTCCTCTAGTGATGTCCCAGGCCTAAGATAATAGGCCTACAGAAACCACAACCTTGTTCCTTTGTGCTAGATATGACTCCAGCTAGTGAAGAGTTTCTCCCACCAATTCCCACTGACTTCAGTTTTACTAGGGTTCCTTGATATCACACTCTAGTCAAACTGCTGCCTTGATGTCAAGGGCATCCATTTTCAGCTCACCTCTGGAATTCAGTTCTTTTGTTCATGTTTGGACCAAAGCTGCAATAATATCTGGAGTCAAGTGATCCTAGCAGATCCCAAACTAGGCATCAGTGAGCAGATTAATGCTGAGCACATGTCAATTGATAGCATCATCAAGGACACCTTCCATTTTTCTGCTGATGGTTGAGAGTCTAATGAGGTGGTGATTGGTGGATTGGATTTGTCACGCTTTTTGTGGACAGGAGATACCAGAGTGACTTTCCACATTGTTGGGTAGATGCCAGTGTTGTCGTTGTACAGCTTGTTTAGAGGTGCAACTACAGCCCAACTGCTGTCAAGGCCCATAACTTTTGCTGTGACCAGTGTGCTCAACTGTTTCTTGTTTTAATATGGAGTAAATTAAATTGGTTGAAGACTGGTCATCTATGATAGTGAGTTCCTCAGGAGGAGACAGAGATGCTTCTGCCTTGTCCTTTGCATTCATGCACTGGGCTCCACCAGCATTTCGGATGGGGATGTTCAAGGAGCCTCCTCCTGTTAGTTAATTGTCCACCACCATTCAGGACTGGGTGTGGCAGGACCGCAGAGCCTCAATCTATTGGCTGTGGGATTGCTTAGCTTTGTCTACAGCAAGTTGCTTTCATTATTTATAAATATTGTTCTGTCCTGTAGCTTCACCAATTTGGGAAATCATTTTTAGGTTTGCCCAGAGCTGCTCCTGGCTTGATGGTTATGGCAGAGGAGGGATATCTTGGGTCGCAAGGTTACAGATTGTGATAGAATACAATTCTGCTGCTGATGATGGCCCACAGTGCCTCATGGATGCCCAGTTTTGAGCTACCACATTCGTCCTCAGTGTCAACATGGGACTTGGTCTCTACGAGGGCTATAGCACAGATAGATGCATCTGAAACAGATTGTCAAGGAAGAGGTCAAATAGGTTTTTTTTCTCATATTGGTTCTCTCACCACTTGCCACATGCCCAGTCTGGCAACTATACCCTTCAAAGTTCAGCCAGCAGTGGTGCTTCCGAGCCACTCGTGGTGATGGACATTGAAGTCCCCTCATGCACAGTGCATCATGTGCCCTTCCTACTCACATACTTTTTTCAAATGTGTTCAACATGGAAGAGGGAAGTAAAGTGGTAATCAGCAGCAAGTTTCCCTGCCTGTGTTTGACCTGATGACATGAGACTTCATGGTGTCTGCAGTCAATGTTGAAGACTCCCAGGGTCACTCCCTCCTGATTGTATACCACTGTGCTGCCACCTTTCTGATGGGTTTGACCTACCGGTAGAACATGATGATGATGATGGAGTCTGGGACGTTGGACGATCATTGTCTCTCAGAATCATACCTATATTAGGAATCTCCTCGGGTTAGGGGACTTCAATATCCATTCTTCAACAAGAGTGGCTCGGTAGCATCTTTACTAACCAAGGAGGTAGCATGCCTGTAGCACAGCTTTTCTTTGGAACAAGTCCTTAAATGTTAGTGAGGAAGTCTTTGCAGGGCTGTATTTGTTGTAATATGAATCAGATACTTAGGGAGATGTTGTGTGGTTCATCTGGCTTTATTATTTGTGTACCTTTTTGTAGCGGTTTCATACCACTAAGTGGCTTACTAGGCCATTTCAGGTGCTACATTACGGTGGGTCTGGAGTCATACATTTGCCAGACCAGGATGAGATTGACATGTTTTCTTCGCTGAAGGGCATTAGTGAATCAGTTGGGTTTTTATGACAGTCCAATAGCTTTATGGTCACCATTACCCTATATTTTACTTTCAAATTTATTTAATTAACAATTCAAGTTTACAGGCTGCTATGATAGGATTTGAACTCACCTCCACATTATTTGTCCACGATTCTGGACTACTGATCCAGTAACATAACCACAGTGTGAGGACTTGTATTTAATCTAGTAGCGAACATTGAATGAGGCAAGCGCCAAGTGTGCACCACAAAACTGGAATACCAAACAGCACAACCACAGCACAAGCTGTGCGCAAGTTCTGACTGCACAGTGTTATCAGTCACTTCGTTTTCGTTAGCAGATATCAGGCAGCAAAGAAGTTGAGAGGTGCATTATCTGCCCCATCTCAACCAATATTGGAGTTTCTGTCAGACTGAGAATCACTGATTGAAGAACCTCCCAGCTGCAATGTGCCTCAGATGTGGTAAGCTTCTGGTCTGAGTAGTAGCAGATACAGCATTAAATTTCTCGGGCCACAAAGAGGATTCAAATTTTCAATCCTTTCAAGTTAGGAACAAGTCAGTATATATATATTTGAGGGTATGAGCCTCTTGTTACAATCCTATGCGAGGGTGTAGAATTGATTCACAGATGGGAGGCAGAGAATAGGGATAAAAATATTTATTCCAATTGGCAGGGTGTGATGGTGCTGTTCCCAGGGATCTGCACTGGCACCTCCTCAACTTATTTTTAAAGTCAATGACTTAAATGAAGCAATAAAGCCGTATATTCAAGTTTGCTAATGGCACTAAATTAGGTGTACAATAAGAATGTAGATGGGAGCAGAAAATTGCAGAGACATTGAGAGATTAAGTGTGTGAGCAAAATTGTGGCAGAGGGAATTCAATGTGGGGAAGGGTGAGCTTATCCACTTTGGACCCAAGAATGAAAGATCAGAGTATCTTCTAAATGGTAAAAAGTTAAGGACAGTGGAAAAGCAGAAAGGTTTCGAAGACCATGTCTAAAAACTAGTGGACATGTACAAAATTAATTTTAATAGGCTAGTGGAATGCTGGCCTTCATCTGAAAGGAGTTGGAATACAAACGGTTGGAAATTATGCTACAGTTGTAAGAAGTTTTGGTTGGACCACATCCAAAGTAGGAGAGTTTTTTAAACAGTAGATTTTCGATCCAACGAGGAAGGAGGCATTGATGGATTTGGTTCTAGGGAATAAGGTGGGTCAAGTATATCATGATCTATCTGAATGGTGGAACAGGCTCATGGTGTTGAATGCCTAAGCTCCTGTTCACATGTTGCCTTTGTCACACACAAAAGCCAAAAAACATACACTGTAAGTGGAGTGGGTTAAGTACAAGTGCTTCACCACAGTTTGTGCTTCAGGGATTACAGCTGACGTATATCTGATTGCCAACTATTCTTCAAAACTTTAAGATAAAAATTATTGTATCTGGTCATTCTTTCCAGACCAGACACTTGGGACATCAAGTCAGACAAGAAACAATTGGTTTCAATTTAGTGGCTGCTCCAGCTTCAACCTGAATTACATTAGCCCTCAAACTGGACACCTACTTTTCTGTTTACTAAACACAAGTCATGGCCTGACTGTCGTTATCCTGGACTCCTGAAATAGGCTGAATTTAAATGGTTTGTCAATCTGACCTGCTGTCATTTTTGCCACAAACGTTAGTGGTAGAAGAACCCTTCATCCACAACAAGTAGTCAGGGTCAAATTTAATTTGGATAAAAATTTGAAGAGAACCCCACGTTTCAGAATTTCTGGGTTGATTTCAGGAGAGACCCTTTGTTCAAACCATGCTTATTCCACAGCCAAAATCTCCTGATGTCAGTCCACACATTCCCATATCATTTATCTGTGAAACGAGCAAGCCTAGAACTAGAATTAGCTTAATTTCTTGATATGTTTTGTGATGCTGGTGATTAATGGTCAATTTGTCCCAGATTTTAAACAACCCAAAATGAAAATCTTGTATTTGGGTAATGTATTCATTATGTACCAAAATATTTATTCGTATAAAACTCTCAGTCAAGGAAATATTAATAGAAAGTTCAACATTTCAACTTTGTAAATTATACAGAACTCCTTTCAAAATGTTTCCAAAGACAATAATAATGCAATTTAGAAGGACCATACCATGCTGCATTTTAAGGGCATAAAAACAAATAATAGTTTCCCGAGAGTCAAAATTAATTTATAAAGTTGACAATATAATTAATTATAAGGTGGCATGAAAATCTACAGAATCAGCTGACTTACACCTAACTGCTGAAATGAAAGGCTGGAGAACAAACATGATGTCCTTGAACAGCACAAAAAGGAACTAATCAGTCGATCTACAGAATGCAAGTGTGAAAACTGCTCTGAGTTGAAGTCTCATTACTGTATTTCACCACACCCATTAAACTAGAAAATACCAGAATGTAACTGCACAAAGTAACTCAGTACTGTCCAGAAAGGGTAAAGTGTCCCACCAAACCAAATCTAAGAATGAAATTGATCAGTGATAATAAAACAAGTAGGAAAGAAGAGAGAAGTTTAAAGGGAAGTTTTCAAATCTCTGTATATTTTAAACTTCAATGTGTAATGGTGCCTGCCTCTCTTTCAGCAAGTTAAACAATAATGTTCTTTAAATCTGTACATCTTGTTAGTTCATTTTCAATGCCAAGAGTTGCTGAGCTCAAGTACTTCCCCTCACATTGCCTCCATTAAGATCAGTTTGCCCACGACAGAATTATAAATCTAATCCGTGTTCAACCATGGTTTTTCAAGTCGTTTCAACTGTTTCCTCACCAGCCTTCTTGGTAAAGTTGTTGAAGCACAAGAAACATTCCTGAATCAGTTTCAAGCAGGTACTTGATGAACGCACATGATCACTGCTGCTATTTTTCCCCTGGTGAGAGCTATCTGATGCTGCACTGCAAGTACTTAACCACTTTAGCCTAGTATAGAATTGTTTTCATGATATACCTGGTGCACTCTTCAATAAATTCACTTTGTCTCTTGGGTGAAAAGTAACATACTTGAAGTTCTGGTGAAAGGTCATCGAACTAAATCATTAACTCTGTTTCCAGCTCATGCTGCCTGGCCTGCCGAGTATTTCTAGCATTTTCTGTTTTGATTTCTGATTTACAGCATTTTGATTTTGCTAATGCACTTGAAGCCTTTCAGCTTATGCCTGTGCCACTTTCACAGTCAACATGGTCATCCCAAACCTGATCATACTTGGCTAACAATTCAAAAAAACCTAAGATATTGCCACTGGATTGGGGCATATGCCATGGAAAACTAATTCTCTTCAAAGAAACAGAACACAAAACTTCATTTAAGAATTTCGTTTCACTTTTCTTTCTCATTTATTAATTTTTTTCCCCTCAAGCAACCCGTGCAAACATTTTATCATCTTTCAACCTCTTTCTCGCATCTATCCAGTTAATATTGCATTCCTTGTGGCTCGTTTCCTTCTCATGTTCAGGAATGTGCTTATGCAGATGGTACCAGCTGCAATCTGCAGTGCATCCAGTTTACATGGCTATGGTTGCAAGGAAAGCTTGCATTGCTATGTGGAATGCAGTAAACAACATGCTGCAACTGCTGTTAAGTTACACTCAGTTTTTTCTCCATTAGGAAGCAAAGTCTATGGGGAAAACAGCTTTCATTTGATAATTGCTTTCTGGATGGAACTTTATTTACCATTTATGTAGCGCAAGTCTATGTCATTCTACTTTAGAGATCCTACGCTTGAAAGAATCTCATTAACAGAAACATGAGGTGGCTCATGTTCATTTATCTTCCTCTTTGTGCTACTCCTCTTGTGCTTTGTCTGCTTTAGGAGTAATCATCCTCAATCTCAGGCTCAAATTGATTCTGCTCCACATGGAATCATTGAAACCTACAGCACAGAAGGCCATTTGGCCTGTCATACTTGTGTGGTGAAAGAGCGGTCATGTTTAACCCTAACATCTCCAACTTTCACTCAGAATTCTGAATGTTCAGGTAACTGGCCAACTTCCTTTTAAAATTAGTTATGGAATCAGCTTTCACCACCTTTTCAGGGAGAGCATTCCAGGTCCCAACAACTCGAGTGAAAACATTTCTCATCTCCCTTCTAGATGTTTTGCCAATGATTTTAAATCTATGACCTCAAAAAAACCAATTATCAAACAAATGCTGTTTCCCCATATAATTCTCTTTACACTCTTCTGGGAAATGAAACAGATGAAGTTGTAGGGTGTTATAGTGGAAAATCATCTAGTTAACAACAATCAGAACAAAATTCTGTTTAGGGAGACCAGGAAATATCAAAGGTATAAAAGCTTTACTGGGGAGTGGTCATTTCAGCAATTTAAGAAGGGACCTAGCACAGGTCGAACAGAAACAGCGATCGCAGGGTAAAGCAAGTTGGAGCTATGGAAGTGTGTGTTCAGTTATAAACTCACCATATTTCTTTCCAAAGTTAGAGCATCAATAGCTGTGTCTTAGATGACATAAGGGTCATTTGGGTTTTTAAATAGAGAAATAGAACATAAAAGCAAAGAGGACATGCTAAACTTGCAAATCACTAGTTAAGCCTCAGCTGGAATATTGTGTGCAATTCTGGGCATCACGTTTCCCAGAACCAGATCTAACACTGCTTCCTTTCTTGTTGGACTGGAGATATATTGATTGAGAAAGTTCTCCTGTACACATATGTCAGAAATGCTTCACTTTCCCTACCGCAGCACTATAATAACCCTAATATAGACTGGGAGAAGCAGTCTAATATTATCTATTTTTGTTACATGCCTTTGAAACTCGTTGACAAACTTGCTCATCTATCCCCTTTTCCATGTTTGGAACTCTATACCAAAAAAAAACTCAATGTAATAGCTCCCCCTCTGCCATAGAGTCCTAAAACCATCTAGTAAATCCTCTCTCTTTAGAGCACTGATATCATCCTTAATCAATACTGCCACACCCATTCCTCTTTTTCCTTTACTATCATTTCTGAATATTTGGTAACCAGGATTATTAAGAACCCTTTCTTGGCTTTGTTTGAACCATGTCTCTATTAATGCAACTGTGTCATAATCCCATGTGGAAATTTGTGCCTGCAGCTCTCCAACTTTATTAGTTACACTATGGACATTGACATATAATTTAGTATTTCTTTTGTCTCTTTTGCCATTTTTCTCAATCTGTTCCTTGCAATTTTTGGGATATTTCTATTTTTACTACTGTTTACGTCTCCTTCACTTTTGATCCTCTCTGCCACTTTCTAGTTCGCCTCCCTCCATGAAATTAGCTTGATCCCTCCCCAACACTACTAGTTATCCTCTCAGAGAGAACACTGGTCTCAGCTTTGTTCAGATGCAACTTGTACAGGTGTCCTCTCCCCCTAGAGGCAGGCCCAATGCTCCAAGAATCTGAAACCCTCCCTCCTGCAGTTCCCCAGCCATGCATTTATCTGCACTATCTTCCTGTTTCTGTAATCACTAACACGTGGCATTAGAAGTAATTCTAAAATTACTACTTCTGATGTCCTGTTTTTAAATCTTTTTCCCAGCTCCCTGGAACTCTGCCTGAAGCACCTCAACATCTTTTCTACCTAGATTAGTGATCCCAACAGAGACCATGACTTCTGGCGGTTCCCAGTTTCCTCATTGAATATCCAGCACTTGCTTGGTAATGCCCTTCACCTTGGCACTAGGGAGACATCAAGCCATTCTGGAATCACATTTGCAATTATAGAAATGATTGTCTATGCCTCTAACTATCGAAACCTCTATGACAAGTGCATTTCTACTCTTTCTTTTTCTCTGAGAACAGCCAAATCTCCCGTGATAACGGGGGCATGATTGTTACAGCATTCTTCCAAGCAGTAGTTACCCTCTGGGTTTCCAAACGGAAAACAGGTTAGCGAGTGCCACTAGTTTGGGGAATTTCTACACTTTGATTTCCTCCTAACTTGTCTGGCAGTCACCCATTCCCTCACCTTCTGCACCTTTGTACCTGAGGGACGACCACATGCTGTCGACGTACATTGGGGGAAATGCTCAGACTCCCAGATGCACAGCAGTAATTCCAGCTGTTCCTCAAGCTCCAAAACTCAGAATTTGAGCTCAAGCAATTGGTAACACTCCTTGCACGTATGGTTATCCAGAATGTGCGAATTATCTTGGAATTCTCACAGAGAACAGGATATGCAATAGATCCCAGCTCCAGTGAGAGAATCTAACCATCGTCCCTTGATATTTCAATGACATTCCCATCACTGAATCCCCCACTATCAAAATCCTGAGGGTTACCATTGACTAGAAGCTGAACTGGGCCAGCCATATAAATAACATGGCTACAAAGCAGGTGAGAGGCTGGGAATTCTGCAGCAAGTAACTCACCTCATGACTTCCCAGAGCTTGTCAACCATCTACAAAGTACAAGTCAAGAGTGTGATGGAATACTCTCCACTTGGCAGCTCCAACAACACTCAAGAAGTTCAACAACAACCAGGACAAAGCTTGATTGGTACCTCATTCATCATCTTAAACATTCACTCTCTCCATCACCAATGCACAGTGTGTATCATCTACAAGATGCATTGCAGAAACTCCTCAAGCCTCCGTTGACAGCACCATTCAAACCCACGGCCACTACCATCTAGAAGGACAAGAGCAGCAGATGCATGGGAACACCATCACTTGCAAGTTCCCCTTCAAGCTGCACACCATCCTGGCTTGGAACTATATTGCTATCCCTTCGCTGTCAGAGTCAACATCCTGGAACCTCCTCTCCCTAAAGGCACTGTGGGTGTACCTACACCACATGGACTGCAGTGGTTCAAGGTGGTGGTGACAAGGGCAGTTAGGGATGGGAAACAAATGCAGGTCTAGCCAGCGATGCCCACATTCTGTGAAAGAATAAATGGAAAGCTGGCCTGCCTGGAAGTCAATCTACTGACCTCTAAATTACAGAATTCAAAGTCTAAGAAACTCACCTCCAGGACAATAGCCTATAAAATTTAAAGAAACCAGTCACAGAGTCTGAAATACTAAAGTAGCAAAAAGTTAAGTAAAGTCACTGGAAATTCTATCAACGTAAAACACAATAGAAGATGCCACCAAATGAATTTCAACACTGAAAAACCAACAATTTAATCAAACAAACCCAGTAATCAACTCGCTCCATGAATTTCATTCTCAGATTTCCATGCTATGCCTGCTCTGATTCACTGCTCTCATTGACTTTCCATTGTTTGAGCTCCCACTTTTATCCGTCGTTCTCTCATACCGTTTCCCCTCAGGTCTGCAATCTCCACTCTCTGACTCTGTTGCCAGTTCTCCTGTTTTTATCTGTTGTCTTCTTGCACTGCTTCCCTTCAGGTTCACTCTCTGCTCTCACTGACTTTTGCACTGTTTCCTCTCTCTCCACTCTCACTGACTCTTGCACTACTTTTACTCAGGCTCACTCTCTCAATTTTCCGATTCTGCTGCTGGTTCTCATGCTTTGACCTGTTGTCCTCTTGCATTGCTTCCCCTTAGGTTTCCTCTCTCTACTCTTATCATGGTCACTGGCACCAGAATGAGATGTGCTGTATGTTTTGCCACTCTCCATGATGTCCCTGCCACCTCTGAGGAATCTGAAGATATTCCACCACACTTATTTGGACTCCCATCTCCATCCAAAGATTCTGAAGTTTTCCTATGCCTTTCCTTTCTTTATCCTGCACCTGACCTGTACATTTCATTTTTGACTATTTAATTTATTTACTCAGCACAGCCTGAGATCCTTCAGAATTCTGCTTAACATTCAAGAAACAACAAGGTCTACAATATTCCAAAAGTACTAATTGGTTAGTTTGGGTGCTCAAGGCTTAGTGAGTTGAAGTGTCACCCTGTGATATGCTGGCATCACCGAGAAGCGGGTGTAAAAATCAGCAGGAATTACAAAAACAAGATTATTGTTTTTTTAAACATAATTTAAAATGTCCGGAAATCAATCATAATAGTTGTGCATGCTTTGTCAGGTTAACTAAGCTACTCTGTGAATCTACAATAATATAGCACACAGATTTTTATAATTTCAGTCACTATCATTGTAGTTTTCTGTTAAATATACTTATAAAAATCATTGTATTATTCTATTTAAATAATAAAAATTAAAATACTGGTTTCTGAAATTCCATTCAATAACAATCTATAGCAGATTTCATAACTGAATAGTTTAATTACTATAGTGCATCCCACATGATGGTTTAATCATCAAGAAAATTCCCTGCAACTTAATTATATCATACTCAGTGGTTTAATTATCTCCCAAAAAAACACTAATCCAAACGATTATGGTACGTTTCCTTTTAAGATAGAAAATAAAATCCACAAAGCAATTTACAATTTCACTGCATGCGAGTTATTCTGACTTGTCCCAGAGGATACTTCAAGATTCATCTATAATCAATTCCTGATCATTCAAAATTATTTTTTGCTAAAAAAATTGAATTACGCAATAAATTAAATAACAAATGCCACAAAGTGGGAATTAGCTCTAAAAACTGAATTATCAGATAACATGCATTAAACAACTTTTAGTTAAGGCTGCACTTGCAATTTTTATCTCATCGAAGCTCAAGAGAGAAGATTACAAAGCTTCTGAATATCCACAACTCATAAAATTTACCTAATTTTTAAAAAAGGCCAGGAATTCAGGGGCAACATTTATAAAATGAATGTGGTTAAGGTTTTAAAATTGTAGGTTTCACAGGTGACCAACAAAATCATATTATGCCAATTTTGAATCAACACTGCAGAAGGTCAGGTCACATAGTAAAACAGTTTACTTTAATTGCTGTTTTCAACAGCATGCAGCGCAAGCTTTAATTGGTTAAATCTGCCAATGCTACCAGGTGCGGCACATGCTGCAGGCCTACTGCCCAATTGGTCAATTATATGAGTTGTTGAATTACAGAGACCTCTTAACCAAATGTCATGTAATCTATATAACTGCTGAGGATGCCAATGTTCTTTTAATTCATTATAGTAAAAAAAAAACGAATAGCAATAACCACGTGTTAAATTTCAATTAGCTCGAGTAGCAGGTGATGCTTCCACCCCTCTCACCTATAAGGTAGCATTCAGAATCACTGGCAGTTTTACTGTGTAGAGTTCTACATGAATTGTTCTTACTGACAGGCAAGGAAATTTCAAACAAGAAAAGGCTAAGCAGAGGATTAGCTCACCTTCGAGGCTTGCGGATATCCCACAGGCCCACTCCTTCTTTGGAATTTGCAGTAGCCAAGAGTCTGGGCTCCACAGGGTTAAACATCACACTGTGAAAGGCTGATGGGTAATTTGCCAAACAAAACGGTTCTGGAGAAAGCAAGATGCATTTAAAGGTCAAAACTTGTATGTAGACATGGAATAAAGTTACAAGCAGAGTTTAATTAAGGATATTAATTAAACACTAATATTATATAATAGGTGGTTGTAATGGCCCAGCATTTGCTGCAGAGGGGGCATCTCATCGGGTTTGGGTTCTCGTTGGATTTCTTCACCTACGCTTGAGCATCAATTAATTTTATGCTGCAAGTTGCTGGAAGTGAGGACATATTTGGGACCTTGGTGAATGACAGGACCAATAATCGATCACCTTAACAATTAAATTTAAGGACTTAGGAATGCTTAGCAGAGCTCTGAAGTGGCAGCTAGGATGCTATTTCAGCAAAGTTTTCCTCTGAACTTAATGCAAAAAAAGTAGTTTGAAGTTGTTTTGTATTTGGTACATGACACAAACAGATAGTTAAGAAAGCCTACTACCAAGGGTTCAGGTTATTCTTGTTTTTAAATTCATGAAATTCAGGAACCGTTGCCAACTGCTGCCTACGCACAAAAGCTGGATATTTTCTAGCAATTCTAAGCATGCATTGCTAGTGGAATCAGAATGTTAATGGTTGGTTACTTACAAATTATGTACCCAAATACTTGGGGAGAGGATGTGGGGCTGGGGGAAGATAGTTCCTCCCAAGCTGAAATAAATTTAGTATTGGCTTTACTCACAGCCATAATTCATCGCAAATCAATTTAACAAATCAGTTTATCTTGCATATTGGTTGTGTGTTTTATGTGGCATGTGCAGGATAACAGTCATTAAATTGCCAACTGGTTTTAAGGTGGAAGGCTACTTACTGGAGACAAAAAATACATTACTACCAGGGCTCTTGTAACCTTAAATAGCTCAAACTTTCTGCAATGAGTTTAATTTGCATTTATGGTGCAAATGCAGAAATTTCTTGTTACACATCAAGAGGTCGACGGTGAGCTCTGGTTTTTGCAAGACTAATGGCAGAGCGGCGCAAATCATCCAGAAATATGTGGCGATTCATAACACAATGTGTACATATTCCTCGCCATGAACTACTGGGCTACTTACACACCAATAATGATGTGCACCTTTAACAAGCCATTATTTTGCCTGCAAATTCTGGCTGTTTGATATCTTTTTGACAAATAAAGACATAGCACCAGAGGTGGAAACTCTTTCGAGTTACCAACAGTCACAGATTGCAACCTCTTTCGAGTACAATCACAGTTCTTGGTTTTTCCGGGAGTGGGACATGAACCCACAACCCTCTGATTCAAAGGTGAGGGTGCTATGAACTGAGCCACAGCTGACACCTCCTTCTGGCTGTTTGATACTGAACTACCACTTATAGATGTAATTAGAAATACTAACTGATCCCTCACCACAACATTATGTACTTCAGAATTTACTTTAATGTCAAGTACATTCATCCAAGTCTACACGAGATACATATTTAAATTCAGATGAAAATAAACATCTTTGGGTATGGAAGTGAGAGGTTATTGAAAAGGATCCTTTTGTGCACTTTGCTGAAAAGCAGACAATTTATGTCTAGCATTTGCAGCTTTTATACAAATTGCAAAACCTTGGTGTTTCTCATAGACTCAGAGGTTTACAGTCCAGGAGGCAGCTATTCGACCCATCGTGTTCACACCAGTCAAAGATCTGACTACATTAATCCCATTTTCCTGAGCTTGGCCCATAGCCCTGCTGGCTATGGTAACTCAAGTGACTAAGTACTTCTCAAATGTTACGAGAGTTTCTGACTCAACCACCCTTTCAGGTAGAGTTCCAGACACCCACCACTCTCTGGGTGAAAATATTTCTCCTCAACTCCCCTCTTAGCCTTCTACCTTTTACCTTAAATCTATGCCTCCTGGTTATGACCCCTTTATTAACGGAAAAAGTGCCTTCCTATCTACCCTATCTATGCCCCTCAAAATCTTAATCACCTCTATCAAGTCCCCTTTCAACCTTCACTGCTCCAAGGAAAACAACCCCAGCCTATCCAATCTTTCCTCATAGCTGATACCCTCCAGGTTTCAGGTCAACTATATATGTAGCCAAATCAGAAAGATAAAGCAGTGTTAAATTCCACCTTCAAACTATAGCTCTTCTGCAACCACTTAAACATAAACACTTGCATGGTAGATGTATTGGTATTTTTAGTTTTCTTTTGTTGCCATATTGCACAATGAAAACTCAATTGCCAAACTTGAAAGATATTGCACAAGATTTGATCTGTAATTTTAAATAACCATACCTACACAAACAAATTGGCAGTCTAATTGCCTTGAATATAACAATGGCATTAGAAGATAATATACCTAGCATTTAATCCAGAGAACAATTTTTGACAACTTGTTCACTAAGGGAAATAAACAAACCATGAGTATGGACTGAACAACCCTATATACTCAGGCAGAGCTACAGATAGGATGAATAGCAAATGCAACAACTTGCATTTATATAGTGCTTTTAAATGTAAAAAAAAGTGTCTTAAAGCATTTCACAGAAGCACAACCAGAAATAAGTGATCCAAAAAGGAGATAAAAGTGAGGTGATCAAAAGCTGAATTTTAATTGGTTGGGGGAGGTTCTTAAAGAAGGTGGAGCAAATGGAAAGGTTTAGGGAGGAAACTCTAGGGCATAAATGTGTATCTTGTAAAAGGAAATGTTTAAGAATTGGCGAGAATGGATTTTGATGGGGAAGGACTTTATGGTGAAAGTACTCCTCCAATGCCCGTTTTCTTCTTTCACTAGCATATCTTATATGATTCTTAGTCCTACTTATTAAATCAGAAACAGCTTGCAAACAGAGTACAGGGAGTGTGGAATCTAGATGAGATAGTGAGCAGAGACTGTGACAGTGCTGAGAGCTACCTCAGAAACAGCCTTGCTACTGGTTAAAGAAATGAAAAATTCACACAGACTAAATTGTCCAACTGCAAATTTGCAGCCCAATTGTGCAATTCCAGTAATTAAACAAAATGTGAGGGGGGGTGGGGTGAAATAAAGGCAATTTTTTAGGCTTCAAAGTGAGGTTCAACAGTCTGCAATGTGTTTATAAAGCAGAATGGTGCCCATTTAGGAAAACACCTCCGTACATTTTGGAAGAATTTCCGTGATTTGGCCTCTTTTGTGGGGGGAGGAAAGAGAGGTCATAATCACCAACTCTCTATGAACACAGTGAAGTATATCAAAGCCACAGGGTGTCCAGTATATTAGATTCAAAGACAGCCATTGTCAGTTCGACATAAAGATTAAAATTCATTAAACCGAAACCATATACATATTCTCTTACGAGATCAAAGAAAGGACAGTTACGTAGCGCTCCATCACATCTTTAAAATGTCTCCAAGTTTCATATACACACACACAAGTCCAGTGACTGTTACATAAGCAAACAAAAAGTTTCAATTAAACAATTACAATCTAGTTTAGAGAGACCGAGTACATTCTTTGAACTACATGGGTTATATTGTGTACCAGTCATTTCTTAACACTCACCTCCATGCGAGTCCCGTATATCCCAGATAAGAACTCTGCCATCATCTGAGGAACTGGCAAACACATTGTCATTCACAGGACTCACAGACAGGCCGTATACAGCATCATCATGGGGGAAAACACTCACTATTTCAGTGCTGAAAGAAAGTTACAGATAATGAAAATTTACCTAAATTTGCACTGTTAACAATTTCAGCTAAGCTGCTAACTGTGGAGAGATGGGGGAAACAGAAGAAATTAAACTAACACCACAACAGGAAGTACTGAGTGAGACAGCAAAGTTGGGAAATAGTTGCTTGTAACGATATATATATATTATATATATATATATATATATATATATATATATATATAATATATATATATATATATATATATATAATATATATATATATATATATATAAATAATATATATATATATTTAAATAAACACAGATAACTTGTGTAGTTCATTTGCCAGATATGCATAGATGATAACTTTCACTTCTTCCTCACCTCCCAAAACGAACACAGCCCTTTTTCATAATACTTTATATAATTTCCCAGTCTGTACTAAGAAACATTGCAATGACTCATTCTTTTATGAAACGTTAAAAGCGACCATGCAGTAAACCCAAAAGCATTCAAGGCAGACTGAACACAAACAGCCCGATAGGACAGATTCCATATAACTGCTGTAGTATTCACCACTGAGCACAATTTGAATTTTCAAAAGAACATTGAAAGCTTTCTGGACAGCTCTAGATGGATAGCACATTCATTTGAAACTTGTCTGCTCCACAAATCTCTGTGCACAGAAACACTGCTGCCAAGTAATCCAAGCTCAGTATTTGAACCCATGTAAGTGGACCGAGTAGACCTGTATTTGTACTGCTAACTTTCAACAGGACATACATGTTTGCACTCATGCTCATTCCAACTAAAAACTGGCACAGCTGAAGCCATACTGTTCCATTCGCATATGAAACTAAGGATCCTAACCCTTATTTTACCAACCATAGGAGTTGTTTGCTCAAATGGAGCTGAATGATAAACAAGCTCGTGTCAAATCCAAACAGAATGCCAAATTCCACTTTGAGTCAGCCACCATCAGTGTCTATTTTTACCTCCAGAATATCATCCATCCCACCTGCGTTCCCACTGCAGCCCACAATGTTCACATCTTGAAGCACTGGCAGCCTCTCAGGTTTCGTTCCATAACCCATCAAGAACTTTACCATCTGCATTTTACCCTGTACTGAGTCCTATTAATCCATCACCCCATTCTCACCATGGACACATCAAGACCACATCCAAATTAGACTGGCATCGATCAAAATTCAGACTGGCATGGAACAAGCCAGAATGACCTTTATTAAATCAGTACAATTTAGTACACACAAAAATTGATGAATATTTTCACAGTCAGACATGAACTTCAAAATGCTATACCCAAGCCAACCAGACTTATTGTACTTCTATAAACTGCACAATCCAAACAGGAAACTAGAAATATAGTGCATTCGATATTGCTCACATTGCCCTATTAATTGCTATTTTAATAATTTCTGTGAATTATAGGTTTTTCCTGTCTGCTTCTCTGAACTTCCCTTCTCTTTTATAAATGTGATGTTGCTTTAGGTTGGAATTTATTTTTTTCTTACCTTTCAACATCATGAACAATCACTTGCTCATCGTTTCCTACAAGAAGGAAAAAGGAAAGGAAATTAGCCATCCAAAGAAGTTTTTTGTTCTAAATGAGTTGCTGTTAAGAGTATTGCTTTGCCAATACCAGTAGAACTACAGGGTTACAAAGATCTCAGGACAAACTCTGTGTTAGTTTATACACAAACACTAAATGGTAATTTCTTTGCATTGAAAGCATGGTAGCTGCAGTGAACACAAAGTTCTGTATGTTCAACTTTACCACCCTTTCTTCACAGGGTCACTTCATGTCATCTTTGTTTCTGATCAGTTGGGTGTCATGTGGAAGAGTAACATAATGTCTATGTCTCCAAGCCAGCTTTTAATTTTTCTGTTTGAGTGATAGAGCAAATATATTCTTTGAGTTGGATTACGCTCTCTCCCATTAGGGTGTAGGTTAGCACACTTCAAGGCTTTGGGATGCTCATTTTGGGTTCATGAGCATGGCTGGGGATTGAACAGGGGGAGCTACATAGCTTACCCTGATACAAATTTACCCTCCAACTGGCAGAATGCATGCTTTCTTACAATGATGAGTTGCCTTTAACCTAGACTTACCTTTTCTACACTGCTTACAGAATTTAAACATATACATTCTCTAACAGTCATGAAAACCTTATTTTTTGTTTTATAATTTGTTCATGGGATGAGGTCGCTGGTAAAGCCAGCATTTATTGCCCAGTCTGATAGCCATATCCTTCTGAACTCAGTCAGCTTGGTCAGTATTGGTGCTAATGAGTCACACTTGGTGATGGGACATTGAAGTTCCTCACCCAGGGTACATTCTGTGCCCTTACTACCCTCAATGCTCCTTCCAAGTTGTGTTCAACATGCAGAATTACCGATTCATCAGCTGATAGAGGGTGGTAGGTGATAATCGATAAGTTTCCTTGCCTGCGCATGACTTGATGCCAAGTTACTAGTGTAACTGGCAGCACTTATTAATTTTAAAGTTGACATGTGGGGAGTGTGTTTCACCATGTTCCTCTTAGGTCTTTAGATTTCTTTTATTCTTTCCATGAGATGGACATGGGTGTTGCTGACAGGGCCAGCATTTGTTGCCCATCCCTAGCTGCCCTTGAATTGAGTGGCTTGCTAGGCCATTTCAGGGGACAGTTAAGAGTCAACCACTTTGCTGTGGATTTGGAGTCACACGTAGGCCAGGCTAGGTAAGAATGGCAGATTTCCTTCCCGAAATGACATGAGTGAACCAGATAAGTTTTTACAACAATCGAAGATAATTTCATTGTCACCATTACTGGGACTAGCTTTCAATTCTAGATTTATTAATTGAATTTAAATTTAACCAGCTGCCATGGTGGGATTCAAATCTGTGTCCCATGGGTATTAGCCTGGAGCTGTGGATTCCTAGTCCAGTAATATTACCACTATGCCACCACCTCTCCCTGATGGCACTGTGATAGATATTTTCAACGCTAAAGGTATCATACAGTGTGATGCACAATGGCTCCTTAGTTATAGCATACCACTTGGCTATCAGAATCCCAGAAATAGCTCATAATTCTTAACGATTTTTTTTCCACCTGCCTTTTCCCCTCTGGATCTCAGTGATTCAATTATTCTAAATAAGGATTTGAATAAATTAAAAAGTGGTTATAGATTTCACATGATAAAACTGATCCACTCAACTGTTTTTCTTTGGCCTTCAAAGTGTTGATTAAAGTTGTTAATTGAAGCCTCAGCCTCTCCCAAAACATGGGCTTAAATTAACATTATTGTCTAGATTCTGAGAGTTGAATTTGGATTGTGCAGTTTAAGCATGTTCAATGTGCCTACTTTTATAGGATGCACCAGTATCATTGTGAGGTGTTTTTCTTCAGCATGTTCTACCTGGTAGCTATTGTTCAAGGCGTTTAGAAAATCAAGAGGACAAACTTCAAATTCTTTCCTTGATATAAAATGTATAGGGAGTACCTTTTATCTAAAACAAAGACACCATTGTGCAGGATGTAAGTGCCATGCTATCTGATATTATATGACAGTGTTAACATGATACATGACTTGACATAAAATTATCTAATAGGAACACCTTCAGGCAAAAAAAGGAATCACACCTTTGATACCACAGGGAAAAATTATATTGAGGCATACTGCTAAGCTACAAATGATATACCATTAACATACAGTTACATGAACAGGTAAAGCATATGACACATTATTGGAAAGTGTGGTCACATAATCTGAAAGTGGACCATTCATAAGCATCTTCAAGGTGATGTATAGTAACCTCCCTCTCACATGAATATTTTAACTCATGAACCAAAATATTAAAATATGTTACATTACACCGTGGAATTGCCTTCTGGTCAGGTTTGAAGGAAGCAGCTCTTGGGAAAGTCGCTGCTTGGATTTGCAGCCTTCAACCAAATGTCAATAAATCCAGAAGCTTAGCAGATTTGTTAAATCATTGCCCTGAGTCACTATTTACGCAGACCACCCAGTTGTTTACTGCTTAGCATCCAATGATGCATCCCGTAACTATACAACACTCCCAATTTTCCCAGGTAATCTAAAGTTCAAACATTGTCTTTCACACATCAAGTCATGCTCCTGTTGTTTATATTTTTCAATCACTCAGAAGTTAAAATGGTTACTCAATAAAAAAATCCTTAGTGCACAACTACAAGCTATTTTAATATACTTCAGTATCAAAAACGTTATTGCTCTTTTATCAATGTCAAAGCACATCAAGAGTCTGAGAATGTGTAGTCAACTGTCATCACCACTCAGAATTTGAAAGACTAAAGGGATATTGTGACACACATACACATCAAACAAAAACAGGCATATTTTTCAACCTTATTTCTCAGATCAGTTGTCTAGAATCTGCTTGAGCTTTCATTGAGCTGTATGATTGCAATCTGAACAAATTTGTTAAGATTGCCATCTAACAATTACTCCCATTTAGAGATTGCTCTCAATTTTAAATTAGAACAGAAAATGTTGGAAATGCTCAGCATGCCAGACAGCATCCGTGGAGAGAAAAACGGAGTTAACATTTCAGGTCAGCGTTGACGGAAGGTCACTGACCTGAAACGTTAACTGTTCTTTCCTTCCACAGATGGTGCCTGACTTGCAGAATATTTGCAGCATTTTCTGTTTGTATTTCAGATTTCCAGAATATTATGGCACAGCCAATGGTAAATGCTGAGTTGTTCGAATCCCAAAGGGAAACTTGAAATAACTGCCACAACTTGTTTTGCAATTTGTATACACTTCGAGGTGCGTGCCTTGCATTCAGTTGTAATAAGACCACCGAGCCTTATAGGTTTTTACAAAACTAGATTAAACATTTATTAATAGGAGAAATAATTTTAAACCCATACATGTCTACAAATTACTACTATAACAACTTCTAAATCCCCGAATTAATCTGACTCCCAGTTACACCTCTGTTAAGGCAACAGTAAGGCACAAAGATTTTAAAAGACCCAGGCAAAGAAACATGATACCCTGAACAATCCAATTCAAAGTGAGTTTTCTTAACTTCAGTTTGTTGTAGACAATAGCTTGGGGCTTAGATGCTGAAGGCGTTTCACACTTGTTAGATCTTAGAATGCCTACCCTTGCACACAGCCTTCGCTCCTTTATCCATATTTTCCCCTTTGAATGCAAATTCCCATTGTTTCACTATGTTTTTGGACTTTACCTCCCCGATCATTAAAACTTATCATAGTACTAATTTTACCAGTAATCTCTGGGAAAAATAAACACACTGTTTCTGAACTTCACCTGGCTAGATGACACACTTCACCCCTCCTCTAGTCTGGTTTATTTAAAAATGCAAATATCCTTTTACACCTTACATTCTAAACTTCCCCCATGTTTACCTAATTAACATTTCAAATCTAGCTCATCTTTAACACATCAAAGCCTTCAGACCAGCTGCCTTTAATCCAATTAAGTCTCACACTTACACACACACACATTATTATATCTTCCTGACACAGAATCTGCATTTGTTCTCAATTATAAACATCACTATTTGAAATAGATTTGATGCAATATATTGTGCTGCAACACAGCATAAGCAATTAACAGCACTCGACCTGTTGAATGTTGCTGAAAAGAGAGACATGTTGCCAAAGCTTTTCATCTTGCACTCATCAGGACAAACAAAAGAATGATAAATTGTGATCATTTGAAATTTGGCAATCTCCTGTGGTATAAATCAATAAATGGGGTTATAATTTTGGCTCTCCCAAGATACTACTTTTGTGGCCTAGGATAAAAGGCTCCAACTGACAAATATCATTCAGACTGACAACAACTCTCAGGGCGCACTCTATTATAACCTACATTGATGAAGTAAAATGATTAAAAGCAGACACAGCAAATAAATGACTGATTTCTTACCATAACTGTGATCTATCAATAAAATAACAAATGCTTCAAATCTTTGATAACATGAAATATATGTCTTATGAGGACAAGCTAAAACCTGAAATTGTACATTTAATCATAAGATGCTCATATTCCACAAGCTCCAGTTTTCTCAACTGCCCGGGACAGCAGAAATTTCCTAAGAAACCAAGATATGGATCATATCCATTATTAATTTAGAAGATCAGATTGGGATGAAGAAAGATCACAAGATGTCTTGCACAATTAAGTTGACCTATCAATCATTGTATGGTTAAAAGACGTCAGATGCCCCAACAGGACTTGCCGATATATTTTCACCTGTGACACAAAGTTACTCCACAAACATACAAATTAGGAGCAGGAGTAGGCCACTCGGCCCCTCAAGCCTGCTCCACCATTCAATAAAATCATGGCTGATCTGAATGTGACCTTAACCCCACATTCCTGCCTACCTCCGATAATCTTTCAACCTCTTGTTAATCAAGAATCTACCTTTAACTCTTTTAAATTCCAGTGGATACAAGCCTAGACTGTCCAGCCTTTCCTCATTAGACAATCCACCCATTCCTGGTATTAGTCTAGTATCCCTTCTCTGAACTGGTTCTAATGCATTTACATCTTTCTTTAAATAAAGAGACCAGTACTGTACACAATACTCCAGATGTGGTCTCACCAATGCCCTGTACAACTGAAGCATAACCTCCCTACTTTTGTAATCAATTCTCCTCACAATAAATGATAACACTATTAGCTTCCCTAATTACCTGCTGTACCTGCATGCTAACCATTTGTGATTCATGCACTAGGACACCCAGGTCCCTCTGAATCTCAGAACTCTGTAATCTCTCACCATTTAGATAATAAGCTTCTTTTTTATTCTTCCTGCCAAAATGAACGAGTTCACATTTGCCCACATTATACTCCATTTGCCAGATCTTTGCCCACTCACCTAACCTATCTATGTCACTTTGTAGCCTCCTTACATCCTCTTCACAATTTACTTTCCTACCCATCTTTGTATCATCAGCAAATATAGGAACCATCCCTTTGGTTTCATCCAAGTCATTTATATAAATTGTAAAAAGTTGAGGCCTCAGCACTGATCCTTGTGGTACACCACTTGTCATATCCTGCCAAGCAGAAAAAGACCATTTATGCCAACTCTCTGCTTCCTGTTAGGTAGCCAATCTTCTATCCATGCCAATTTTTACCCCGTGCACCATGAGCTTTTATTTTCTGCATTAACCTTTGATGTGGCATTTTATCAAATGCCTTCTGGAAATCTAAGTACGGTAAATCCACCAGTTCCCCTTTATCCACAGCACATGTGACTCCTTCAAAGAACTCCAATAAATTGGTTAAACATGATTTCCCTTTTACAAAACCATGTTAACTTTGCCTGATTGCCTTGAATTTTTCTAAGTGCCCTGCTATAGCATCTCAAGCAGCTCAAAATTAACTCACTCCAGTATGCAGGCAATTGAAAAATAACATCGATGGGCTGAGTGGCCTTCTCCTGCGCTGTAACAATTTTGTGATTACAGCCAGGTAATCAATATTAAGTGTTTATACTACCTATGCGAACTTTGCACCTACCGCTCAAAGTAGCTCATCTAGGTCTTTCAAGTGCGAACCTGTAAACCAGCAGTAACGTGTATTTCTTGTGATAGAGAGGGG
Organism: Cetorhinus maximus; assembly: GCF_964194155.1. NCBI lineage: Eukaryota > Metazoa > Chordata > Chondrichthyes > Lamniformes > Cetorhinidae > Cetorhinus > Cetorhinus maximus. The sequence goes on from NC_135896.1 coordinate 91,193,577, forward strand.
AACAGACCGCTGAAAGAATTTCTTCCAGCATCAAGCTCCAGTAACCAAAATAAAAGTGACCACCAAATCCCATATAAAAATATGAAAAATTTACCCTTTCATGATCTTGGAATAAGATAATGAGGATTCCCATCAATGAAGACTGTTCTAACCTAACAGGTTAAAGCAACCGCTAAGCGCAATACATTAGAACTGACCTACGAGCTCTAGGATGCAATTTTTTTTTTAAAAAGGGAGCAAGTATCTGATGAGACCAACTAATTTTGTTGGTTTCCTTTCAGAAATTAATATCCTTGGAGTGAAGTCACTCAACAGCAGCATCAATTGATGCAGGGTGTGAAGGGAAACAGATTCCAGTGAAAATTTGTGCATGAAGGGCAAAACACACAGCCCAGAACTCCCTGTTGTCAAAGCCAAATCCATTCAGATAAGTAGATCAATTTGGTGTAAGAAAGTTTAAATGCTGTAGCAGAATTCCACTGCATTACTCACAGCTCACCTAGAGAAGGTGTAGGTAAATTCTACAGGAAAAATACAAAATTTGATTCTGTCACTGGTATAAATGCTCTCAACTGTCTCTTTCAAGACTAGATTCCAGTTACTAAACCTGAATTAATGGTTCTCTGTTTTCCAAATCTATGGGATGCACACCACAGGCAGCTCAAAAGATTAAAAATCGGAACACTATTCTAACAAACAAAAAACAAGCCCAGCTGACTCTTTTAAAAAATGTTTGTTTTAAATTTAGCATGCCTGCAAAAAAATAGAGGAGCAGACAGTTAAGGTGGAAAAAAAAATTACAGGGAGAAACGAGACTGAAACATGAGAAGCTTTTGCAACCTGGTGGATAGATTCTTGGTAACCAAGGGGCTGATGGGCTTTCGGGGCTAGGTGGGATGCAGATCAGCCATGATCTTATTAAATGGTGGAGCAGGCTCGAGGGGCTGAATGGCCTACTCCTGTATGTTCATAACTTCAAAGTATAAGATGAAGTGTTCTAAAGAACAATGGACAGCAAAATCAATTGTTTAGTCCAATATTATCATGCTCTAACAATGTAATAATCTACTGGTCACAGAACTTCACAGCACTAAGACATCACTAACTAATGACTATACAATGTAAACCCAATAGACTTAGTAATTATATTTGCTTTGTGACATCTCTTGTAATGCTTTGGTTTGATTCTTTGGAGAACCTACATGAAGCTGGCTGTCCAGGCTTCAGCTTGTCTTGCTCTACCACGAAACAGCATTGAAAGAATGTAAGTAAAGCCAACAATTGCCAAAGTGGCAATGCTCCAATTTGTGATTGATGTATCAACATAGAAGGATGGGAACACACATGCATGCACGCACGCACACAAGCACATACAAACAGAATGTTACCGTACACCACCCCTCACAGGACAACTGACAGGCTCAACACCAAAATGTCTGCTGCTGTCATACTTGTGAAATTATCAATGTCATAGGAAAGGAAATGAGGAAAATCTAATTCATGAAAGTATTACATTAAGAAATTGGAGGAAACAATAAAATTAATACTCTTGCAGAACTATAACAAAAAGTTATGCAAATCAGCTGTTGAACCGACACAGTGTGTGCATGACCTAAAATAACATGCACCATCACAGACACAGGGAAAATTGTTTTGGCCCTGCACATAAGAAGCACTTCAAACACAGCCATGCTCTCTGCAATTGTTGGAGTATTGAAGGACTTCAGATGCTGTTCAATAGTGACTTATTGAGCACATCTTGGCTGTGTTTTTGCAGACATTCATTGGGCCTTCTCATTATAAACCACAGGCAGCATTAAATAGATTTTCTTTTAAAATTAAATGGCTTTTTTGCCTCATATGAACTATTTTTTAAACTAAATAAAATTCAAGTAATAATGAAGATCTGAAATGTAACATTTAACATACAGAATTATTTTTAAGTTAGAAGATTTCTCATGGCCTTGTGAGATGAATCAGAGGGTTTGTCATTTCCAAACAAAAGGAGTGTTTATGTAACATAGGGAATAGCATAAGCACCACAGATTTACAGTGAATGAGCAAGGCAAATTCCATTTTCATTAAACAGCATTTTGTGACCTTTACTGGTGCTTTAGAGATTGAAATTTGCAACTTCATTTTTTTGTGAAAATTATGAAGTAGTGGCGTCTACATTTATCCATTTAATTTTTATCCCTTACTATTTTATAGTGGGGACACACAACAAGATAGTATCAGTTGGAGGTAGGTATTTGATGTTAACCAGTACTGATAAGGGGTAATGGAATGCAGCTGATCCTAAGGCTTGCAGAAACTACGACAGCCTCCTGGAGTTTGAGGGAGTATTGTGGTAGCCCTTCAGGAGTTTGAAAACACAGGATGGTTCTTTGATCTGGCACCACCGTACAAGGGGAAACCTTGGGCTTAGCAGAACTATACATAGAAAAATTAGGTTTGAAATACAAAGGTTTTTAATGGTTTGTTAACCAAAATTAAATGCAACACAGATATGCCAAACTGAATCACTGTACAGCTTCAACTTCAGATTAATAAAATACTTATTTGGAAATAAAGCTGAATCTATACTGTCCATAATTGGAATTTATTGGTATTGAGCTCTTGAAGTCTGTCTAGCACCTCAAAGAAAATTAGCTGATTCAGTCTTTGTTCTGCAAAAGACTCCCTTCATCCATTCACAGCAACAGACAAGTGAGTTAAGGGTTAGGTCTAATAATTTGTAGCCTATTCAAAACTGCAGTTTGCTTATGCTGCTATCTGGTTAGCACAGCATTCAGCACTTTGCTTAATGCAAGTCAATTGGATGTAATTTTAAACAAGTTCCCTTCCACCATTTAGGAAGAATTTAAAGAATTATTTCATTAGCCTACACCTACATATCAAAGAAAAAAAAACAAGAACACACATCCATGTTGAACAACCCATCTGAATGATTTCAAATCAGGTTAAGCGCAGCTGTTTGCAGAAAGCAAGAACTGAACATTAATTTCCATAAATTGTTAGTTACCTATAATCTAAATTATATATAAATTATAATGTTTAGCAAAATCACGTGGTATCATTTAGTGTTCAAAGAAATCAATGTTTAAGTGATGTAATCATTTTTGGGATCCAAGGTTTCTTACCTCCAGAAAAGAGATGGGTATTTGTGCTGTCAAATGCTAAACAAAAGATGTTGGATAGATGTTCGCCTTTCAGTTGGGTAGGTTTAGCTTTTGAATGAATAGCCTTATCAACATGCCACAACAAGACACGACGGTCATCTCCACCTGTCATAACAAACAAATTTGCAAGTTACACTTCAGTCCGACAAAAGTATGAGTATTTTTGATCACATTAAACCAGCTGACAACCCTATTTACGCAGTCACTTGAAAGAAAGGCTTGCAGTGATACAGCGCAAAGGTGGATGGCAAGCTCCCGCTCCTCTGAAGCAGCAATGACCACTGTGGAGATGAAACTAGGCCCCAATGGCACTCTTGTAATGGATCACGTTGATAGAACTACAACTCCAAATGTGCTCTACAAGAAGAGCCTGGCTAGTTATCGCAAGATTGGCTGGAGCGCGCCTCCATGTTGCAGCCAGTGAGTTTGGTCCAGCGGTATCTGCTACACGGCCTTTGGGCCACTTGTCTTTCCTGTGGCCCACTCGCCGGCCTTCCCGCTCGCCATTTCACTACCCAACCCTCCCTCTTGCAGCCCCTCTTGCTCTCTCTCGTCTCGCTGTCCCTCTTGCAAGCCCTCACTCACACTGATGGTTTGGGAGGGAAGCAGTGAGTAGAAAGGGAGGGAAGCAGCGAGCGGGAGCATTGGGATGCAGAAAGCAGGAGGTAAGTTGAAAGAGTTAGTAAATAAAGAATTAGTAAGGTATTAAGAGTTAAGTTATTAAGAGTCAATACCTGTAAGAGGGTTTTTGAGCCACTTAGGTTCAAGGCAGTCACATTATAGGTTAGAAACATAATCCACCCTTATAACATGTTTTCTTACGGAAAAGTGATTTTCAATCAGCACACCATTTGTTAGGAACACATTAGGAGTGCTGAACAAGGGATAGCTGTATAAAATAGAGAAGTTATGTTCAATGTATATCAAATCTTGGTTAGATCACAATTAGTGTACTGTGTACAGTTACTGATGTGTTTTTTTAATACCTTTTTGAAGAAATAAATTGCAACAAATCTACAAGTTTTAAAAAAAATTCTACTTTTGGTCTGATTACAACTTTCCAATATCCAAATTTGCCCTCATTATTTTTCTAGTGAATACCACTAGATCAATCCGTGTGTCTGAGGGCTTTGTATTATTGTTCATGTAGTTATAAAGAGGACAAGTGGGTTGGCAGAAATTGTTACAGCATTGCACTATCAGTTTTGAGTTGCCAAATAAATGAGGGCTTCAATATCAGAGAAAGGGTAGACAATTTCTCTCTCAGTTGCTGGGGATCAATCCGGGCAAAATTCATAACCTTCAAAATGGTATCGCAATGGCCTCACCCCACTCCAACAACTCTCTCCTCCCACCACCTCCCTCCCCCCCACCCACTTTCACACTCTGAGGTCACAGCAATTTGAAAGCATTGAAATGGCGTCACAGTAGGAAAAAGTTTGCAAAGCACTGATATAGCGCTTTTCACGATCTCAGCATGCCCGCAAAGCCAATAACAGCATTTCGAAGTCCAGTCACTGTTGTAATGTTTGCTTTGTGACTAGGTATCAGTGCTTATGCATTTGAATAAGCAAATCGTAGATTAAAGCTTCAGAAACTTGAACACAATAGCTTGGCTGATACTCTAGTGAAGTACTTAGGGAGCACAGTACTGCTAGATGTACCACCAACTGGATGGAACATTAAACCAAAGCCTCAACTGCCTACTCTGGTTGCTGGAAAACACATAAGCAGACAAGTCCCCCCAGTGTTTTGGCAAACATTCCTTCCACAATCAACACAACCAAAAATAACTGATGACCTATTCCACATGGATTGTCTGAAGATGTAAATGTTGCTAGATAAATGTACATGGTATCTTTCATAAACAGACCCTGCAAAGCAGCTGTGCACAAAGCAGACGTGCATAAAGCAGACAGATGAAACCATCTTCGGCCAGATGTGCTGAGTGAATGATCCATCTCCAAAGGACCCAAGCATTATAGGTGCCAGTCGTCAACACTGATTCACCGTGGTATCAAGAAATGGCTGAGCGTGCTGGATACAGAAAAGGTAATGGGCCATAGCATAACCCCAGATCGAGTGTTGAAAATGTGCTCTAGAGCTAGCTATGCCTCTAACTGTACTACAGTACAGTTAAAATACTAACAGCTAAACGGCAGGGTGGAAAATTGCCCAGATATTTCCTGTCCACAAAAAGCAAGACAAATCCAATTTGGCCAATTACTACCCCATCAGCCTACTCTCAATCATCAGCAAAGTGACAGAAGGTATGGTTGGCCATGTTCTCAAGCAGCACTTGCCCACCAATAACCTGCTCACTGGTGTTCAGTTTGGGTTACATCAGGATGACTCGGCTCCAGAACTCATTACAGCCTTGGTCCAAACATGAACAAAAGAACTGAATTCCAGAGGTGAGGAGAAGGTGACTGCCCTTGACATCAAGGCAACACTTCACAGAGTATGACATCAAGGAGTCCTTATAAAATTTAAGCCAATGAAAATCTGAGAGAAAACTCTCCATTGGCATACTTAGCACAAAGAAAGATGATTATGGTTGTTGGAGACCAATCATCCCAGGCACAGGAGCGTTGCCTCAGAATGGTGTCCTGAGCCTACCATCTTCAGCTGCCTCATCAATTACCTTCCTTCTATTGTTATGTCAGAAGTGTGGACGTTCGCTGATGATTACACACTGTTCAGATCCATTTGCAACTCCTCAGATAATGAAGCAGTCCATGCCCACATGCATCAAGACCTAGGCAACATTCTGGTTTAGATTGATCAGTGGCATGTTAAGATTCATGCCACACAAGCGCTAGGCAATAACTATCTACAACAGGAGAAATTCTAACCACCTTCCCTTGACATTCAATGGCATTACCAATGTTGAATCTCCCATTAATATCCTCTGAGCTCACAACTGACCAGAAACTCAACTGGACCAGCCACATAAATACTGTGGCAATGAGAGCAGGCCAGAGGCTGGGTATTCTGTAATAACTGACTCACCTCACAACTCAATAAAGACTGCCCACTATCTACAAGGCCCAAGTCAGGAGTCTGATGGAATACTCCCCATCTGTCTGAATAAGTGCAGCTTCAACAACATTCAAGAAACTCAACACCACCTAGGACAAAGTAGCCTGCTTGATTGACACCTCAATCACCACCTTAAACATTCACTCCCACCAGTGCAACATGGCTGCAGTATGGAGCATCTACAAAATCCACTGCAGCAACTCACCCAGACTGCTTTGACAGAAGTTTCCAAACTTTCAACCCCTAGAAGGACGAGGGGAGCAGGTGCATGCAAACATCAACACCTGCAAATTCCCCTCCAATTCTCACATCATCCTGATCACCATATCACCTTCCAATCCTGGAACTCCCTACCCCACAGCATTGTGGGGTTCAAGGCAGTGACTCCCCACCACCTTCTCAAGAGTAATTAGGGATGGGCAATAAATGCTGGCTTTGTCAGCAGCATCCACATATCGTGAATGAGTAAATAAAAATGGTACAAACAAGTTAGACTGCATAGGATCACACCTGCCCAGTCCAGTTAACAGTATGTCTTCACATACCATTGATGCAACCCCTAACCCCTAAGACAAGCCAAAGAGAGAAAAAAAATCTGTAGTGAGTTCAAGAAATATTTTAGAAGATTCCTCTCCAACCCCCTGACACAATCACAACTAGCTTGCAACTTACTTGCAACTTACTCTATAACCAGGAACTGTCAACTCTCCTTTAAAGGACTGTAGCAATACTGTATGAACCACATCAGAGTAACTGGTTCCAGAGGATGATGAGTTGACAATAAATAATTCTGGTATCTAACCTAAAGCCTTGCCTACAGGTTTACACACACAGTTAAACAGTCCTACCATCCATATCAATTTCAAATATCTTATCCAACTTGCAGCCAATCACTTCATCACTTTAAAAACCTAGCCAATTTTCCCATCAAGCCTACATTACTCCAAATAACACTACCACTGGAACATATCCTGACACCCAAGAAGTCTCATCACTATCTCCAGATCCTAGTTACTCTTAACTATTACATGAGAATTAAACTGGATGCAATACTTCAAGACCATTCGTACCAAAGCCATTGACAGCTTCAGTATCCTTCAATTTGTGCTCAAATTGCCTCACGAAACAACCTACAATCCTCTTCACTTTCCCTACAACCACTAGAGTTGGGCACCTTTAATGACTGATCAATGTCTATCCCTATGTCTCTTCCTTGATTAAGTACAGTACCATCTCATTGGGAGGATTTTCTCACCATTTTTCCCACAGAAAGCTTTTAGGCAAAAAACCTAGGTTTAAATAATAGACGTTTAAAGCAATTTACAGGAGTTTACAAAAAAAACCTAGGTGAAAGATGAATCATAGGTTAATGAGATAAACATTGATGTTCTTTTTCCCAAACACTTCAAAGAATAAACGATTCATTAACTTTATCAGTAAACACCTCACACCCACTGTGTTAGGAAATGTCCAGCCCTACGTGAACTGGCAGGCTCTCGCTTCTGACTGCTAAAGATAAAAACAGATATCAGAGAATTTTACAGCATAAAAAGAGGTCCCTCCGCCCATTGTGTCTGTGCTGGCACTTTGAAAAAGCTAAGCTAATTGGCCTCACTTCCCTGCTCTCTTCCCATAGCCCTGGGAATTTCTCCTTTAATCGGAAATGCTCACTGTCAGGTAGAACTAAGGCTGCAAAGTTAGGTGGGCTTTTTACCCAGAAAGCTGCATGAGCTAGGCTCAGAGAGCGCAGGAGTTTAATTATTAGTTATTTTCTTTTACTCAAGCAGGACAGACATGGGGAAACATAGATAAAAACTAAAAACTGTGGATGCTGGAAATCCAAAACAAAAACAAAAATACCTGGAAAAACTCAGCAGGTCTGGCAGCATCACATGAACTGTTCTGTTGAAGGGTCATTCGGACTCGAAACGTTAACTGTGCTCCTATCCGCAGATGCTGCCAGACCTGCTGAGTTTTTCCAGGTATTTTTGTTTTTGTGATGGGGAAACATAGCATATTTATTCATTTTGTGTTATTATGTGAAAGGCTGCAATGATTAAATTTACAGTGCGCAGTCATAATTGTTGCTCTGTAAGCACATCTGAAACAAACCAACACGATCATTCATAACAGACCTCATCTTATGAGGTTTTTAAATTGGGGCATATGGGGGCAAAAGACAAGAAATATCCAGTTCATATCACTAACAGTTGCTATTGTTACACTCTTGGGTTATACTGGACAACGTGAGTCCACTCTGAAGTGTAAAGAGCATGTGATCCAATTACTGCAGCAACTAAAATCACTGCCAGAGAAACTGCTTCCCAGCAAAAATTAATAAATTGTACCAGGAGTAAGGGTGGAAAGAGCAGAGACTCTAGCCACAGTCTTTCAATCCAACTTGGACATGGGAGTTGTGTCAGAGGACTGGAGGATTACACATATTACACCCATTGTTCAAACAAATGAGGCAGAGATACACTCGATAGCTACAGTCCAGTCAGCCCAATAAATAGAGGCAATAAATCAGGACAAAATTAATTGTCACTTAGAAAAACACGGGTTTTGTGTAAATGAGTCAGCTTGGATTTGTTAAAGGCAAATAGTGTCTGTCAAACTTGACCAAGTTCTTTGACGTGACTGATGGGGTTGATGGAAGTCATGCAGTTTATGTTGTGCATTGGATTTTTTAAAAAAGATGTTTGATGACAAATCACATAAAGAGACTTGCTAGCAAAGACTATATGACTAATGGGGCTGTCACAACATTGATACGAAATTGGCTAAGAGACAGAGGCAGAGAATAGCAGTGAACAGCTGTTTTTGGACAGGAGGGAAGTTTACAATGGTGTCGCCCAGGATATTAGAACCACTGCTCTTTTAGTATATATTAGTGATCTAAACTTGGATATAATGGGTATGATTTCAAAGTTTGCAAATGCCACAAACTTGGGACACATAGTAGCACCAAGTAGGATAGTAACAAATTCAAGAGGACAGCTACATGGCAGATGAAACTAAATGCCGAAACTCCAAAGTGATACATTTAGAAGAGTGAGGAGAGGCAATATTAAAGTGGGTACAGAAACAGAAGGATGCAGGATTTACATACACAAATCTTCGAAGGGGGGAGACGAAGGGGGGAGGGGGGTGGTCAGGACAAGTTGATAAGTTTGTTAAAAAGACATAAATTATCTTGGGCTTTATCAATAGAGACATAGTCCCAGATTTTGCAGTCAGCAGCTTGTTATTGACCATGAAGAAAGCTCTCCACAATGATCTAGTGATCTCTGTAATGCATTTCCTTTTTCCTGAAGTCAGTTTGAATCTGGTGCCACGTTGAGATGATTTTTCATGTGTCCAGCAACAGTGATGTCATCAGACAGGATAAGCTACCAATCACAGTTCAGTATTCTGACAGATAGCAAACCAGGAAGTAACATTCACTCATTTTTCTCTTTTAATTAAAGTTTTACAGAGAGTGTAAATGATTGGGACATACAAGTGGTACGAAGGTAGAAGCTGAAGCTGAAATAAAATTAAAGATATGGGCATTATCAAAATGGAGAAATTTGACATTCCACAATTATAATAAAATAGTTTTTCACGGCCAACGGAACTGCTGAGCAATAACCATGAACTTAGTATGCCATTAAAAACCCAGTAACATCTCATTCAACATTGTATAGCTTTTTCAAGAATTTTTACAAGATTAATAAGTTTTGGTCAGTTCAATGATTTCTACTTAATGATGCCTGGAGGTTTGACAGCAATGCACCCTATGGGGAAAAAGCAGAATCCCTGACAGCAGCTTCTGAATTTTCATACACTTTTAACTACTCATGCACAGGCTCCAGAGGTTGCTGTCAATTTTGCAGAAGTAAAGATGACAAACACTGACCGTTTCCTGTCATGAGTACTGCAAAATCCAGACCTTAGAATACAAAAGCAAGGGAGTCATGTTAAACCTTGATAAATCACTGGTTAGGCCTCAGCTGATATTTTATCAAATCCGAGGGTGAAGAGCAAATTTACTAGAATTGCACCAGGGATGAGGGACTTCAGTAACATGGAGAGTCTAGAGAAGCTGGGATTGTTCTCATAGCAGAAAAGTCAAGGTTTTAAATTTAATAGGTATTTAACATTATGAGGGGCTTTGATAGAGTGCATGGGGACAAACTGTTTACACTGGCGAGGGAGTTGGCAACCAGAAGGCACAAATTTCAGGTAATAGGCAAAAGAACCAGATGTGACAAGTACATGGGTTGTGATCTGGAATCTGAAATTCACTGCCTGAAAGGGTAGTGGAAGCAGCTTCAATATTAACTTTCCAAATGGATACCTGCAAAAGAACTTGCAGAGCTTTGGAAAGAGTAGGACTAATTGGATAGCTCTTTCAATAAGCCGCAGGCTTGATGGGCTGAATGGCCTTTTGTGCAGTCTACAATTGTATGATTCCAGATAGAAAAATTATGAAATCGGGTCTACTGCATGTTAGAGAAAATATGTGACAGCATACTTAAGTTGTGGTGATTCATAAATAAAGAAATCTGTTTATAAAGCAATTCAGCGGCAAGTAAAAGTTTCCAGAAACTGGCACTAGCTGTACATGCTCCAAGGGAAAATAAAACAAGTTAAAAACACCAGTATGCTATGAATACAGCACTGCCGACAGCCAGTTTGCTAACGATGCAATTCCAGCACTTCCTTTAAAGTGAAACATATTTCCACCATTTTTACAGAACTATTTAAAATTGGGATTGGAGTCGGGGGTTGGGTGGGAGGGGTGCTGGCGAAGGCATTTGCTGACCAGTATTCAGCTGCCCAGTCCCATCCTTCCTGCTTGTTAATGAAGTCGCTGTCACAACAGTCTCATAATTGTATCTATTAGTCCAGCTGATTTGGAGGGAAGCTGTGCCAGAAAGGATGGAAGTACAGGCAACCAAATGTGAGAGAAGTGTAGATATTCTCCACGGTGGGCCCTGTATCTTTCCATTGAGGTTTGGATTTAGTGCCCCCCAATCTATCATTTCTTGGTCTCCTCAGTCACTGTAGTTTTGTAAAGTGTATATTTGGACACACGTGCAAGTTCTTCTTATTTCTCTATTTTTCTTTTAATTCGTCCATGGAATCTGAGCTTTGCTAGCAAGGCCAGCATTTGTTGCCCATCTCTAATTACCCTTGAGAAGGTGGTGGTGAGCTGCCTTCTTGAACTGTTATAGTCCATGTGGTGTGGTGTAGGTACACCCACGGTGCTGCCAGAAAGGGAGTTCCAAGATTTTGGGTATTCACTCAATTTTCTCTCCCCACCACCGCTGCCACCCAGCCCCCACCAACACATGGCTTTGGTTCTTAACTGGGATATCATTCCTCAGGTGTCAGGCACCTTCTAGTATCTAGCTTGAACGTCCTAACGCAGCAGTGAATTATGATCAGAGCATTGACAGCTTATGTGACCACAAGAAAAGTCACAGTCAAATCCAATTGTACCCTCACCCAATAACCGTACAGGTATAATTCCAACCGAGATACCTGGTAGCAATCAGAAGCAGTAACCTAGCTGATTTTACCATCTGTGATCCATGGCATGCAGAGAATAACTGTAGCATCCCTTCAGCTGCGCCGAGGTCAGCTAAAGCGACATAGGACCAGGAATCGAACCTGGAAGCTTCATAACCTGTACGGCTCAGTCCTGTCCCATGGTCAAAGTGTCCCTTATTTTATTTCATAAGAATCCCTGGGGAGTGCCATTTTTCAACAGGAAAATAAACAGATAACTTGCCCTTTTCCCTGCCCATCCTGGTCAGATAAATATCCCAATAATAAATATTCAGGGTAACCCAACTTGCTCACCAATATTCCACAGAGAACCATCCCATACCCTGTCTTTCCAAAAGCACTGAACCAGGTGAAGCTGGGGTTGGGTTGTGAACCCCAACATTGAATTCAAGGTGAAGATTGGGAGGTGGCCGGACTGTGGACCGGGGAAGGGAGTTGAGGAAACCGATTTCCCCTCCCTTCCCCTCCCGGGCCAGCCTCTGACACCTGCCCGGGTCCCAGCTCCAGGAAACGGGCAAGGCCGGTGCGGCCTGTATGACTGCCTCAGACCACGGCCTCGATTTCTCGCCTGAGCCAAGGGTCGGGAGGGAGACACCGCCAGAGCAGGGACAGGGTCCTGGACAAACAGGGGGCTTGGTCCAGCTCCTTCACCCGGACTCGGGCCTCGCTCACCCACCCCAGGACCCCCCACCCCACTCGGGACCAGACACCGGGCCCGGCCCGGCCCAGACCCCGGGATCCTCTCCACCCCGGACCCCGGACCCCAGGCCCAGACCCCGGGCCCCTCACTGTCCCCCCGGGCCCGGACCCCCCCCTCTCCACCCGAATTCCGGCCTCAGACCCCCCCTCGCCCAGACCCCGGGATCCCACCCCTACCCCCAGGGCCCAGGCCCAGACCCCGACCCCCTCTCCACCCGAACTCCAGGCCTCTCTCTCCCCCCCCCCCAGACCCCGACCCCCTCTCCACCCGAACTCCGGGCCTCTCTCCCCCCCCCCCCCGCAGACCCCGACCCCCTCTCCACCCGAACCCCGGGCCTCTCTCCCCCCTCCACCCCCGGGCCCAGACCCCGGGCCTCTCTCCACCTTACCCGACACCAGCAGCTCCCCGGATCCGCCGCTGAACTCGATGGCGTTGACGCAGCCGAAGTGGCCGAGCAGGTCCTTCTTGAAGAGGTTCCTGCAGGCGGACAGGCGCTGCCGCTGGAAAGACTCCTTGAGGAAGCGGTCCCCGCTCAGGGCCCGGCGGCCCAGGAACCGCAGCAGCGACTCGGACTCGGGCCCGGGCTCCCGCATCGTCGCCGAGGCCGCTCCTCCCTCGCTCGCTCGCTCGCTCCCTCCCGCCCGCTGGCTCCCGCTCCCTCCGCCTCCTCACCGCCGCTGTGCGAAGCCGGCGGCCGCTCGGCTGCAGCTGCGAAGCCGCCAGAGGCCGAAGCCCCACATCAAGAGCAGTGCAGCCGCCTCTCTCTCTCCCTCCCTCCCTGTGCACTCAGCAGCTCATCTCCCCCCCCCACCCTCTGCAACCCCCGTCAGACTGAAAACCAAACAAATCAAACCCCCCCCCCGCCTTCCAATTACAAACCACAAATTATTTTAACGCATCCAAAAGCCTGTTTCCACCCCCCCCCCCCCCAAACAACTCCGCCAACAAAATTCATCAGCAAACTTAATCACATCCTGCTTTTTTATGTCCTCCCCCCCCCAAAGGTTGGATGACCGCCCGCCTACACGTTCCTGTGGAGCTGTCAACATTACAGCAAAGGTTAAGTGGATGAGGTTGGGTTACCGCACAGAAAGAGGCAATAAAAACAAAACGAAAAGTAGTAGTAGTAATAGTAGTAGTAATAATGCTGGAGATACTCAGCAGGTCAGTCAGCATCTGGAAAGAGAGAATGATCCTACAGCACAGAAAGAGGCAATAAAAACAAAACGAAAAGTAGTAGTAGTAATAGTAATAATAATAATGCTGGAGATACTCAGCAGGTCAGTCAGCATCTGGAAAGAGAGAATGATCCTACAGCACAGAAAGAGGCAATAAAAACAAAACAAAAAGTCATAATAATAATGCTGGGAATACTCAGCAGGTCAGTCAGCATCTGGGGTGAGAGAATGATGCTACAGCACAGGAAGAGGCAATACAAACAAAACAAAAAGTCATAATAATAATGCTGGGGATAATCAGCAGGTCAGCCAGCATCTGGAAAGAGAGAATGATGCTACAGCACAGGAAGAGGCAATAAAAACAAAACAAAAAAGTAAAAATAATAATGCTGCGAATACTCAGCAGGTCAGCCAGCATCTGGGGAGACAGAATGATCCTACAGCACAGAAAGAGGCAATAAAAACAAAGCAAAAAGTAACAATAATGCTGGGAATACTCAGCAGGTCAGTCAGCATCTGGGGAGAGAGAATGATTCAACAGCACAGGAAGAGGCAATAAAAACCAAACAAAAAGTAATAATAATAATGCTGGGAATACTCAGCAGGTCAGTCAACATCTGGGGAGAGAGAATGATTCTACAGTACAGGAAGAGGCAATAAAAACAAAACAAAAAGTAATAATAATAATGCTGGAAATACTCAGTAGGTCAGTCGGCATCTGGGGAGGGGGGAGAGAATGATTATACAGCACAGAAAGGCAAAAAAAAGAACAAAAATAAAGTAATATGAAAGCAAAGGAAGAGTCGTCATATGGACTTGAAACGTTAATCTCTTTCCATAAATGCTGCCAGACTTGCTGAGGTTTTCCAGCATTTTCTGTTTTTATTGAAAATAAAATAATGCTGGAAATACTCAGCAGGTCAGTCAGCATCTGTGGAAAAAGAATTACACAGCACTGAAAGAGGCAAAAAAACAAAATAATAACAATAATGCTGGAAATGCTCAGCAGGTTAGTCAGCATCTGTGGAGAAAGAACAATTATACAGAACAGAAAGAGGCAATAAAAACAAAAATAAAATAATGCTGGAAATACTCAGTAGGTCCAGCCAACATCTGTGGAGAGAGAATAATAACGCAACACAGAAAGAGACAAAAAAAGCCAAAATAAATAATAATGCTGGAAATACTCAGCATGTCCAGCCAGCATCTGTGGAGAGAGAAACAGAGTTAACTTTTCAGGTTGATTATTGACGAAAGATTTCATGGACCTGAAAGATTAACTCTGTTTCTCTTCCCACAGATACTGCCTGATCTGCTGAATATTTCTAGCATCTTATTTTGCTTTTCCTGCATCCACAGTATTTTACTTTTGTACAGAAGGAGGCAATGCAGCCCATCATGTTCGTGCCAGCTCCCTATGAGAGCAACTTGGCTAGAGTCACTCCTCCACGCTTTCCCCTTAACCCTGCTAACTTTTTGTCTTCAGATAGCTATCCAATTCTCCTTTGAAAGCCACAGTTGTATCTGCCTCCAACACACTCTCAGGCAGTCTCCACACTCTGAGGAAAACAACTCCAGTTTCTCCAATCTATCTTCATAAGTAAATCCCCTCAACTCCAGAGTCATTCTGTAAATCTTTTCTGCACCCTCTCAAATGCCTTCACATCCTTGCTACAACGTGGGCCCAGAATTGGTCACAATACTCCAGTTGAGGCTGAACCAGTGTTTACTAATGGTTTCACTTCTTCACAATGCTTCCAAGTTTTGTGTCATCTGCAAATTTTGAAATTGTGCCCTGTACACCCAAGTCTGGGTCTTTATGTAGACCAAGAAAAGCAGTGGTTCTAATACCAATCCCTGGGGAACCCCAATATATACCTTCCCCCAGTCCAAAACACAACTGTTCACCACTACTCTGTTTCCTATCAACCACTCAGCCAACTTTGTATTCATGCTGCTACACTTCCTTTCATTCCATGGGCTTCAACTTTGCTGACAAGCCTGTTAGGTGGCACTTTATCAAATGCCTTTTGAAAGTCCATGTGCACCACATTAACCACATTATCCTCATCAACCCTTTCTGTTACGCCATCAAAAAACTCAATCATGTTCTGGCTGGTAAAAGTATGGAAAATCCCAAGATATTCTATAAGTATATCAATGGGAAGAGGATAACCAGGGAAAGAGTAGGGACCATTAGGGACCAAGCGGGCAATCTATGGGTGGAGACAAAGGACAGCGGTAGAGTGTTGAACGAATACTTCACATCCATCTTCACCCAAGAGAATGAGGATGAAGGTATGGAACTCAGGGAGAGAGACTACGAGGTTCTTGAGCAAATTGATATAGGGAGTGACAAGGTATTGGAGGTGTTGGCAGGCTTAAAAGTGGACAAATCTCCAAGTCCGGATGATTTGTGTCCCAGACTGCTGAGGGAGGCAAGGGAGGAGATCGCAGGGGCTCTGGCCCAAATTTTTAATTCCTCTCTAGCCACGGGGGAGGTGCCAGAGGACTGGAGAACCTCTAATGTGGTACTGCTATTTAAGAAGGGTTGTAGAGATAAGCCAGGGAATTACAGGCCAGTGAGTCTCACATCAGTGGTAGGGAAACTATTGGTGAAAATTCTGAAGGAGAGAACCTATCTCCACTTGGAGAGGCAAGGTTTGATCAGGGATAGTCAGCATGGCTTTGTCAGAGGGAGGTTATGCCTAACAAATTTTATTGAATTTTTTGAGGAGGTGACCAGGTGTGTGGATGAGGTTAGTGCAATTGATGTAGTTTATATGGATTTCAACAAAGCCTTTGACAAGGTCCCACACGGGAGCCTTATAAAGAAGGCAAATGCACATGGGATACAGGGTAATTTGATAAGGTGGATCCAAAATTGGCTTAGTTGTAGGAGACAGAGGGTGATAACAGAAGGCTGCTTTAGTGACTGGAAGCCAGTGTCCTGTGGCGTACCACAGGGATCTGTGCTGGGTCCCCTATTATTCATCATTAATATAAACGACATAGATGACAATGTGGGGGGTAGGATTAATAAGTTTGTGGATGGGACAAAGATTGACCGGGTGGTTAACAGTGAGGTTGAGTGTCTTGGGCTACAGGAAGATATAGACGGGATGGTCAAATGGGCAGTTAAGTGGCAGATGGAATTTAACCCTGAAAAGTGTGAGGTGATACACTTTGGAAGGAGTAATTTGACAAGGAAATATTCAATGAACGGCATGACACTAGGAAGTTCTGAGGAACAAAGGGACCTTGGCGTGTGTGTCCATAGATCTCTGAAGGCAGACGAGCATGTTAGTGTGGTGGGACACTTGCCTTTATCAATCGAGGCATGGATTACAAAAGTAGGGAGGTCATGTTGGAGTTGTATAGAACCTTGTTGAGGCCACAGCTGGAGTACTGTGTGCAGTTCTGGTCGCCACATTATAGGAAGGATGTGATTGCAGTGGAGGGGGTGCAGAGGAGATTCACCAGGATGTTGCCTGGGATGAAACATTTAAGTTATGAAGAGAGGTTGGATAGACTTGGGTTGTTTTTGTTGGAGCAGAGAAGACTGAGGGCCGACCTGATCGAGGTGTCCAAGGTTATGAGGGGCATGGACAGGGTGGATAGGGAGCAGCTGTTCACCTTAGTTGACGGGTCAGTCATGAGGGGACACAAGTTCAAGGTGAGGGGCAGGAATTTTAGGGGGGATGTGAGGAAAAACTCTTTTACCCAGAGTGTGGTGACGGTCAGGAATGTGCTGCCTGGGAGGGTGGTGGAGGTGGGTTGCCTCACATCCTTTAAAAAGTACCTGGATGAGCACTTGGCACATCATAACATTCAAGGCTGTGGACCAAGTGCTGGTAAATGGGATTAGGTAGGTAGGTCAGGTGTTTCTCATGTGTCGGTGCAGACTCGATGGGCCAAAGGGCCTCTTCTGCACTGTGTGATTCTGTGATTCTGTGATGTTTGCTAAAGATGACTTGCCTTTAACAAATCAGTGCTGGTAGAGTGGCAGGAGGATGGGAACCTGAGCAGCAAGACACAAGAGAAGGGAAACGGGGTAGGCCAATTAGGGCTGAGATGAGGAGAAACTTCTTCACTCAGAGGGTCGTGAACCTGTGGAATTCTCTACCATAGAAGGTTGTGGTGGCCAAGTCACTAAATATATTTAAGAAGGAAATAGAGATATTTCTATACTCTAAAGGCAACAACTGGGTATGGGGAGAGAGGAGTATGGGTTGAGATTTAGGATCAGCCATGATCATATTGAATGTCAGAGCAGGCTCAAAGGGCCGAATGATCTACTTCTTCTCCTATTTTCTATGTTTCTATGTTTCTTAACTAATCCATATTTGTCAAAGTGATTCTTCATTTTGTCCTGGGTTATCATTTCTAAAAGTTTTCTCCCCACTGAGGTTAAAACTACAGACCAGTCAATTTAACCATGGCAACAGACTTGTCAGCGAAGTTGGAACCTATGGGCTAAAAATTACAGTGGCAGCATGGATACAAAGTTGGCTGAAACAGAAACTAGTGGTGAATTAAAAACAGAAAATGCTGGAAAAACTTAGCAGGTCTAACAGCTTCCGTGGAGAGAGAAACTGCTATTGTTTCGAGTCCGTATGACTTTTCTTCAGCGATAAAGAGAAGTAGAAATGCGATGACATTTATACTGTTTAAGGGGGTGGAGCAGGTGAAGCTGGATAGAAGATGGGGCTAAGGAGAGATTGACAAAGATGTCATGGACTAAAAGACAAAGGAAGTGTTAATGGTAGTGGTAAGGGCTCGAGTAGGTGCTGATAGTGGCATAAAGGTAAGAAAGCAGAATGTGTTAATAGCAGAACAAGGATCAGCACTCTGTGAAAGAACAACATGGAACAAGTAACAGATGGCCCTTATGGGGGTGGGGTGGGGAAGGGGGCGGTGCTCGAGGAAAAATGATAGAAAAAGGGATTAAAAAGGGATAAAAATGAAAATAAGTGGATAAAAAATAAAAATACGTTTAAGAGAGGGATTAAAAAAGGGGTGAAGATAGAGAACAGAGTTTATTGTCTGAAGTTGTAAAACTCAATGTTAAGTCCGGAAGGCTGTAAAGTGCCTAGTCGGAAGATGAGGTGCTGTTCCTCTAGTTTGCGCTGGGCTTCACTGGAACATTGCAGCAGGCCAAGGATGGATATGTGGGCATGAGAGCAGGGTGGTGTGTTTAAATGGCAAGCGACAGGAAGGTCTGGGTCATGCTTGCGGGCAGACTGAAGGTGTTCTGCAAAGCGGTCACCCAGTCTGCGATTGGTCTCTCCAATGTAGCGGAGACCGTGTTGGGAGCAGCGAATGCAGTAGACCAAATTGAAGGAAGTGTAAATGAAATGCTGCTTCACCTGAAAGGAGTGTTTGGGCCCTTGGACGGTGAGGAAGGAGGAGGTAAAGGGGCAGGTGTTCCGCCTTCTGCAATTGCATGGGAAGGTGCCGTGGGAAGGGGATGAGGTATTGGGGGTGATGGAGGAGTGGACCAAGGTGGAGGGAACGGTCCCTACGGAATGCTGACAGTGGGTGGTGGGGGGGAGGTGGTGGGTGGGGAGGGGTGACAGGAAGATGTGTTTGGTGGTGGCATCATGCTGGAGTTGGCGGAAATGGCAGAAGATGATCCTTTGAATGAGGAGGCTGGTGGGGTGAAAAGTGAGGACAAGGGTCATGGTCCTGGGAGGGAGAGGGAGGTGTTAGGGCGGATGCACAGGAGATGGGTCGGACACGGTGAGGGCCCTGTCAACCACCGTGGGTGGGAAACCTCGGTTAAGGAAGAAGGAAAACATGTCAGAAGTGCCGTTTTGGAAAGTGGCATCATGGGAACAGATGTGTCAGAGGTGAAGGAAGCGACAGAATGGGATGGAGTCCTTATTGGAAGCAGGGTGTGAGGAGATGTAGTACAGGTAGCTATGGGAGTAAGTGGGCTTGTAATAAATATTGGTGGACAGTCTATCACCAGAAATGAAGACAGAGATGTCAAGGATGGGAAGGGAAGTGTCAGAGATGAACCGTGTGAAGGTGATACAGGGGTGGAAATTGGAAGCAAAATTGATAAATCTTTCCAGGTCCAGACGAGAGCATGAAGCAGCACTGAAGCAGCCATCAATGTACAGAAAACCTCCCAACACGGTTTCCAGGAGGGAGCCTGAGTAAGACTGGAACAAAGAATGTTCCACATACCCTATAAAGAGACAGGCATAACTGGGGCCCATGCGGGTACCCATAGCCACACCTTTTATTTGGAGGAAGCAAGACAAGTTTAAGGAGAAATTGTTCAGTGAGAGAACAAGTTCAGTCAGACGGAGGAGAGTGGTACTGGATGGGGATTGTTTGGGCCTCTGTTCAAGGAAGAAGTGGAGAGCCCTCAGACCATCTTGGTGGGGGATGGCCTCTTCTTCACCATGGATGTCCAATCCCTCTACACCTCCATCCCCCATTGTTCATGACATCTTTGTCAATCTCTCCTTTGCCCCTATCGATCGGTGTCCTTCTATCCAGCTTCACCTGCTCCACCCCCCCAACTTGAACAGTATAAATTTCATCACATTTCTACTTCTCTTTATCTCTGAAGACGAGTCATACGGACTCGAAACGTTAACTCTGTCTCTCTCTCAACAGGTGCTGTCAGACTTGCTGGGCTTTCCAGCATTTTCTGTTTTGATTTCAGATTTCCAGCACCTGCAGTGTTTTGCTTTTTAGGCTAGTGGTGAGTGTTTTTCAGACTGGAAGAAAGTATATTGTGGGGTTCTCTCCTGGGTCAGTACTGTGACCAATGCTTTTTGTGATATATATTAATAACTTAGACTTAGGTGTACAGAGCACACTTTCAAAATTTGCAGATGACTTAAAACTTGGAAGTATTGTGAATTGTGAAGAGGGTAGTGATAGACTTCATGAGAATATGGTGGTTTGGACAGACATGTGGCAGATGAAATTTAATGCAGGGAAGTGGAAAGTGATACAATTTGATAGGAAAGGCAGTATAAACTAAAGAGCACATTTTAATGGGGATGCAAGAACAAAGACACCTTCAGATAAATGTGTACAAATTGTTGGAGGTGGTGGGGGAGGTTGAGAAAGTGATTTAAAAAGCATACAGAATCCTAGGATATATGAATAGAGGTATAGAGTACCACAGCAAAGAAGTTATGATGAATGTTTGTAAAAAACTGGTTTGAACTCAACTGGAATATTGTGTCCAATTCTGGGCCCCACACGTCAGGAAATTTGTGAAGGCTTTCGGAGAGGGTGCAGTAAAGATTTACGAGAATGGTTCCAGGGATGAGGAACCTCGTTTATTTATAGATTGGAGATGCAGGGGTTGTTCAACTTAAAGAAGAGAAAGTTTCAACAAGATTTTTTTAGAGGTGTTCAAAATCATGAGGGGTCCCAACAGAGCAGCTAGGGAGAAACTGTTCCCATTGGAAAAGGGGTCAAGAACCTGAGGGCACTGCTTTATGGTGATTGGCAAAACAACCAGAAATGACATGAGGGAAAACCATTTTTTTTAACTCAGTGAGTGGTTAGAATCTGGAATGCACTGCCTGAGAATGTGGTGGAGGCAGATTTATTCGTGGCTTTCAAAGGGGAATTGGGTACGCATCTGAAGGGCTATGAGAAAAGGGCACGGGAAATGGGACTAGCAAATGGCCTTCCTCCACACTGTAATCATTCTATGATTCTATGATTGAGTGATAAAATTCACCTCGGGCAGTAGTGCACAATGAATTGGTAGCTCATTTAATACGCTGCCTGATTTCTTTTCCTATCGGTGTCAATGGAAGGGATAAGGTAAGCAAGTTCATCATCAGTATTTGGAAAATTGCTCGAATCCATGATCAGGAATTGTGTAAGTGAGCTCGTGGAAACTAATTAGGAAGAATTAACATTAACATGTCTCCCAAAACTAATCTTTGCTAATCACCGAGATGGTAGATAGAGGAGGATCAGTGGATGCTATGTATGTAAATTTGCAGAAAACATTTGATATTAGAGCTGAAATTAGAGGTAGCCTTGTACTGTGACTAGGAAGCTGGTTGGGAGGTTAGGGGATGAGAATTGCAATAAAGGAACCTGGTAGATAGAAAATGATAGACAGTGACAAGTAGAGTCTGCCAGGGACTGGTATTAAGTTCTCAGCTTTTCACCACACATTTGAATCACAGATCGCAGAATTGTTACAGCACAGAAGGCAGCCATTTGTCCGGTCATGTCTACACTGGCCCTCCAAATGAGCAATTCACTCAGTGCCATTCCCCCTCCTTCTCTCTGTAACCCCACACATTCTTCTTTTTCATGGAAGTTGCTGTAGTCCCAGAGGATCACAGTCTGCTTTCTCATTGTAATGAAATATCTTGATAGAGAGTGACAACTAGTGGTGAGTTTAACCTGAGGGTCACTACACCTCAGGCGAGGTTGAGAAGGTAGGGCCATCATGGATGACCTCAGCCATTACAGGAATTGAACCTGCGCTGTTGACATCACTCACCAGCCATCCAGCCAACTGAGCTTACCGACCCCAGATAACAATCTAATTCCCTTCTGAATGCTTCAATTGAAACTGCGACCACCTGACTCCAAGGCAGTGCATTCCAGACTTTAACCATTCGCTGAGTGAAAAAGCTTTTCCTCGAGTCGCAGCGAAAAATTTCATTTAATTAGATCTTGAATGGCTTTAATAGGCTTGTTAATTGTCGGAGGGAGCGCTGCCGACTCCCACGCGCGCCCGCCAACCAAAATACTGCACAAGTGTGCGATGACGTTGGGATACTCGCCCAACATCATTGTGTGTCATTTTACACTCGTTCGGGTTGGGCACGCGCCCGCCCAACGAGTGCAATATTCTGCCCTTGGAAACAGAGGGAACATACCCAAATTTATAGATGATTCCATCCAAGGAGTGTGAAGTTAGAAGAGGACAGCAAAAAAATTGCAAAAGGACGATGATAGATTAAGAAATGGGCATAACAATAGCCGGTCCAGTCTTTCCAAAACTAAACAAGTCTGAAATTGCATGGTTTAATATTCTGCACCTCATGTGATGAAGTCTAGCATCCCATTAGCCCTTTAGAATACCTTTTGAGTTCTTCTAATGGCTAAATTTGGAATCAAAAAATATCTTGAGGGGTTTGTTCAAATATTTGTTTGATTAATAGCTATTTTGAATTCAACAATGCAGTTATTTATGCCTGCTTGCTCCAAGTCACGTTTTGGAAGATATTTATTAATGTTGCACATTGAAATCAGTGAATCTGTCTGGAGCCTTCAAGGGGATACCATTAGGCCCAACAGGTTCCATAAGTGATGAAAGGAGGAAAGGAACTGCCACATAGCAATAACATGGACTAGCTAGCATGGGACCTGCACAGAAAGCATCTTCCAGCTTTATTGCAGGACTTTCCATGTCAACAGACTGGATCAGCAGGCTATTATTTGCTTCCTCTATCAAACCAATATTGCAACATTGTTGTGGGTGATAATGAAATTTCTATTATAGCTAGACAACCTAAGGAAGGCCCACACCTGTTTCTTACAGGGAGACCAGGAGAATCCAGCTTTGCCTTTTCTGCTCTTCATCTTTACAGTGATCCAAATACAATTTACCAATGTTTCATCTCTCAGCCACCCTAGATACCATTTTGCACCAGTTGTGGTAGTACCAATGTAACTGTGCACTCAGTATCATGCAGACTTTTGATGGGCCAACTATTCACTGTGATGGTGCATTCTAATACTGTTAAATTCTTTGCAACGGGTGTAATAGCACACTTCCACAGTTTTATGACTCAGAATCACAGAAGAGTCATAGAATGGTTACAACACAGGAGAAAGTTATTTGGCATGTCAAGTCTCTGCCAGGTGTCTGTTAGAGGGATTTAACTAATCCCTCTTCCTGGTCCTCTCCCCCGAGTCCTGCAATATTTTCCCCCTTCAGGGGGAAGATGGGAGCATAATGATGTCACTGGACTAGTAATCCAGATTGTAATGTTGGATAAAAATGTTTTTCCTCATGTCACCATTAGCTCTTTTGCCAATCACTTTAAATCTGTGGCCTCTGGATCTCAACCCTTCTGCCAATGGGAAAAAATACTCTCTGTCTACCCAGTCCAGACCCCTCATGACATGGAACAGCTCTATCAAATCTCCACTCAACATCCTCTTTTCCAATGACAACAACCCCAGCTTCTCCAGTCTATCCACATCCCTCAACCCTGAAAACATTCACTTAAATCTTTCCTGAGCCCTCACTAAAGCCTTCACATCCTTCCTAAAGTACAATGCCCAAAATGAGGTACAATACAATGCTGAACCAGTGTGTTATAAAAATGCATCATAACTTCTATGCCTCTAGTTATTAAATCCAGGATCCCATATGGCTTTTTGACCACTTTCTCAACCTGCCTTGCCAGCTTCAATGATTTTTGCATATACCCCCAGGTCTCTTTCTTCCTGCACCCTTTTTAGAATTGTGTCCTTTAGCTTAAGTTTCTTTCTTCAGGTTCTTTCTACCAAAATGCATCACTGTGTGCTTCTCTGCATTAATTTGCATCTGCCATGTGTCCACCTATTCTACCAGCTTGCCCATTTCCTCCTGAAATCTATCATTACTCTCCTCACAGTTCACTATATTCCCAAGTTTTGCACCATCTGCAAATGTTGAAATTGTGCCCTGCACACCCAACTTTAAGTTATAAAAATGTAACAAAATAATTGAGTTTGAGTTCAGTGTTCCCAGATGGGACCAGTGAACCTCCATTCTCCCCTCCTGCTTCCCATATCTATGGATACACATCCAGTTGGTAGGAAAAACCTGATTGACCATTTGGCTGCCAAGAGTATAAACCCTGTGAGGTGAAGGAATGATTTGTTTGTTGCCTTAATTGCCTCAGAGTATGCACTCCTGATCAATCAATCATATCCTTTGATCTTAGATATGGGATCCTGAAGAGTCATACGGACTCGAAGTGTTAACTCTGTTTCTCTCTCCACAGATGCTGCCAGACCTGTTGAATTTTTCCAGCATTTTCTGTTTTTATATTCTTAGATCATCTGGAATTGCACTAGAAATGTGATCCCTTAACGTTAATTCACACAGTCGATTATAATCAGTTCCATTCTCCTCTTCCAGCTACAATTTATGAATACGTTCCAGCTGTATGACTAATTCTCTGTTATACTATATGGAGCTTTCTACAACTTCTTTCCATTTTGAAGCCTGAAGGCTTCGCACCTTGAGTCATAAGCAGCAAAAATAGCATATGTTACAATTCATAGTCTCCATTGTCAATTAAATGAATGTGAGAACATATACTGAATGCTGTGATACCATCAGCTTTTTAGCCCAGACTTCTTTGTTCTGCTTATACTTGTTTGCTAATGACTCATAGCTCCTGCTGAAATTATCTAAATCATTCTTGTTCTCTACAATTTAGTAGAAAATTGGTCTTCATTGAATTATTCCCTACAGGCTCTTCAGCGAAATAAATTAGTTTGGAAACATAGTACAGATGGGGGCCATTTGGCCCATTGTGCCTCTACTAGTTCTTTGAAAGAACCATCTACTTGGTTCCACTCCCCTCCTCCTTCCTCATAGCATGGCCATTTTTTCCACTTTTCAAGTATATATTTATTTCACTTTTGAAAGTTACTTTTTGATCTGCTTCCGCCAATCTTTCAGGCAGTGCAGCCCAGATCATAACTCAGTGCGTAAAAAGAATTTCCTCCTCTATCCCTTGGTACTTTTTGCCAATTATCTTAAATCTGTGCCATTTGATTATCAGCTCATAGATGTTTACAGCAAAGAAGGCGGCTATTTGGCTATCATGTCCGCACCAGTCAACAAAGATCTGACTACACTAATCCTATTTTCCAGCGCTTGGCCCATGGCAATGCAAGTGAATACCTAAATATTTCTTAAATGTTACGAGAGCTTCTGACTCAACCACCCATTCAGGCAGTGAGTTCCAGACTCCCACCACCCTCAGGGTGAAAAAATTTCTCCTTAACTCCCCAATTAGCCTTCTGTCTCTTACCTTAAATGTATGCCCCCTGGTTATTAACCCCTCTACTAATGGAAAAATTGCCTTCCTATCCACCCTATCTATGCCCCTCATAATCTTATACATCTCTATCTGGTCCCCTCCCAACCTTCATTGCTACAAGGAAAACAACCCCAGCCTATCCAATCTTTCCTCATAGCTCAGACCCTCCAGCCCAGGCAGCATCCTGGTAAATCTCCTCTGCACCCTCTCCAGTGCAATCACTTCCTATAATCTGATGACCAGAACTGCACACAGTACTCCAGTTGTGGCCTAACCAGCATTTTATACAGTTCCAGCATAACCTCTCTGCTCTTGTATTCTACGCCTCGGCTAATAAAGGCAAATATCCCAGTAGCCTTCTTAACCACCTTATTTTGCCTGCCCTGCTACCTTCAGGGATCTGTGGATATGCACACCAAGGTCCCTTTGATCTTCAGTACTTTCCAGGGTCCTACCATTCATATTGTAATCCCTTACCTTGTTAGCCTCCCCAAGTGCATTACCTCACACTTTTCGGGGTTGAATTCCATTTACCACTGCTCTGCCCACCTGACCAATCCATTGATATCCTCCTGCAGTTTACGGCTATCCTCCTCACTAGTTACCACCCTAGCAATTTTCGTGTCATCCGCGAACTTCTTGATCATACCGCCTATATTTAAGTCCAAATCATTTATGTACACCACAAACAGCAAGGGCCCCAGCACCGAGCCCTGCGAAACCCCACTGGAAGCAGACTTCCAGTCACAGAAACATCCCTCTTCCATCATCCTCTGCTTCCTGCCTCTCAGCCAATTTTGGATCCAACGTGCCACTTTGCCTTAGAGCCCATGGACTCTTACTTTCTTAACCAGTCTGCCATGAGGGACCTTATCAAAAGCCTCCTGTTACCAATCCTCCGGTTATGGGAATATTATCTCCCTGTTTACACTATCAAACCCTTTCATAATTTTGAGCACGTCTATAAAATCTGACCATGATCTTAACCTCTGCTCTAAGGGGACAACACAGCTTCCCCTGTCTCCACGTAACTGAAGTCCCTCACCCCCGGTACCATCCTAGTAAATGCACCCTCTTCTGCACCCTCTCCAAGGCCTTCATATTCTTTCCATGATTATTCCCTGATTCTCCTTTCTTTGAAAGATAAACTAAATATACACATTGTCAGATTGGGACTCAAGCTATAAATAACAGATGATTTATTTACTATTATGACCACAGCTTATGTTAATTGCTGCGCAAGCCAAATCCCAGAGGGAAACTTTTTTTTTGTATTCTGAAAACGAGAAGGGAATGTACTGGTCTCAGCAGCAAGAAATTTAGTGACACTTCTGGGATTTTAATAATTAAAAGTAAACATTTTATTAACTAGAGTAAAAGAAAACATATGCACACATGATTACAGATACACAGTTAAAGTTATTCTTACAAAACATTCCCCCCAAAAGACTCTTTACTTGGTCAGACCCACAAGTAAACTCTTCCCAGGCAACACTCCTTTATAAATGTTTAACTATAAAAAATCCAGTAATATCACCAAAGACAAACTACTGTAGCTTCAATAAAGGCATACCACATGACCTGTAACTCTCTTCCACTCTGCTGTGAAAATCCAAACTTCAGAATAAAACTGCTTTTTGTAGCCTAATACTTTTCTGACTTGACTGAATGGTTGATTCAAACTGCATCCTCTCTCAGCTCCAGCTCCAGCTGCTATATCTCACAGTTCCAGCTGAACCCCCCAATACCTCGAAAAGCTCCAGCACCAGCTCAACAGCCCAATCAGCTACAACTCACATCTCCAGCTCAATAGCTTAAATAGCCCAACACTAAAGTACCTTTTTTCCCCTTTCATCTCAGGTTCCATTGTTCTCACACTTCTTTGAAACTCAACTCCTTCCAAATCTAGGATCTTTCATATTCCCGTCTTGTCTTTGTTTTTGAATCAATAAAATATAATACCCCAATTCTATTTATCTATGGAACTCCTGCAAGATGCAAACATGTTTCTTTGCACCTCCGACTCCCCTTTAATATTCAAACAAACTCTCCAATTATCTAAAAATGCAAATGTTAGATCTAACCTATTCACTTGTACGTCAAACCTAACATCTGTATCCTTTTCATGTTTTAAACCCCGCCCCCCACTAAGACAACCTGCCTCCTATTAATCTCTGCCCAACTTAATTAAGTCATACACACACACACACACACACACACACACACACACACACAAAAATATTCCCCCAAAATATTTTTTAAAATGCATTTGTCACATTACACAAAGCAGATAAATAAAATAGTGGAAAATGGTTCTGGCCCATTTTATGGAATGATCCCCAAAAGGAAAGCCCAACAGTTACAAACATAAGAACAGAAGAAATAGGAGCAAGACCAGGTCATTTGGTCCCTCAAACCTGCTCCTCATTCAATAAGATTGTGGCTAATCTTCTACCTCAACTCCACTTTCCCATCCTACCACATATCATTAATTCCCTTCATGCCCAAAAATCTGTTAATCATAATTTTAAATATATTCAATGATTGAACATCCAAAGCCATCTATGACAGAGAATTCCAAAGATTCACAACTCTTGAATATTGCTGAAAAGACAGACATGTTGCCGAAGCTTTTCATCTTACACTCATCAGGACAAATAAAAGAATGCCAAATTTCAAACTATCACAACAATTTATACTACATGAGAAAAGGGTGCTGATTGGTTGGCAAGTTGACTCTGGTTGGCTGGGGTGTTGCCATGAAGAAAGCAGTGGGGAACTCTGAGTCAAGAAATTTCTCCTCATCTCAGTCTTAAATGGCCAACCCCTTGTCCAGAGACTATGACCAATAGTTCCAAACTTCCCGGAGAGAGGAAGCAGCCTCTCAGCATCTACACAGTCAAGTACTAAGAATTTTATATGTTTCAATGCAATCATCTCTCATTCTTCTAAACACCTCACAGGACAACACTCTCATCCCAGGTACTAATCCAGTAACCCTTGCTGCACTGCCTCTAAGGCAAATATCATACATCCTTCATTAGGTAAGGAGACCAAAACTGTACGCAGCATTCCAGGTATGGTTTCATCAAAGTCCTACATATCTGCAGCATGGTTACTGATGATACAAAGCTAAGTGGGTGAGTAAGCTCTGAGGAGAATTCAATGAACACTGAAAGGAATATATACAGGTTAAGTGAATGGGCAAGCAGGTGCCAGGGGGAATATAATTAGGAGAAATGTGAAGTCACTCACTTTGGTAGCGTTGTGAAACCATGCTTTATATCAAAAAATTATTTTTGAAATTATTGGCTGGAAACCCCTAACTGTTTTTTAAAAAGATTATAACCACATTCCAGTGACTTGGGTTCACAGTCAAAGATGGCTGCACATTTGCATTTGCATATACCTTCAACATTCCAAAGCTATTGCAATGGAAATAACCTGTTTGCAAAGCCGCACCAGGAACAATTGCTTTGAAAGAGGCGAATGAGGGCCATCTCCTATCCCATTAGCAAAACCTCCAGGTAATCAGCTGGGTAGTCAACTGGGTGAGACAATCCATTAGACAAAATCACTTTGATAAGGTTTCCTGGCTGAGAGAGGTATTCCCAGCCATGATCTAATCAAGGTAACTGAAATACACTAGCCATGACCATATTTGGGTCACTGGGCAGTTGAAGAGAGAAAACCATGTGACAAGCCAACCCTTTGTAAATTTAAGCACCTGCTTTCTCTGCAGAACTGAAAAAGCAACTAAGATGCAACCCTGAGTGGGCTCCTTCCCCCATCTCTCTCTCTCTCTCCATCCAACTTGCATGTTGAACCTTGTCTACCAATTTTGCCTATCCAGGTGCCACAGACTGAGATATTAAAATGAACTCAACCCAGTGCTGCTGGCTCCAGAAGAACAGATAAATTGTTCATCCACAGCTTTAAACTGCCTTGACAGCAAAAGCAACAGGCCTGAAGCCAACCAAGTCACCAACCTTCAGATTGTATACACTTTTAATTTTACTGTACTCTAAATTATTTAATCTATCCTGCCCACTCTATAATTTATTTATGTGTCAACTTTGTGTGTATGTATGAAAGTTGGATGCGTTTTTATCACTTTAATTAGACTGTGATAAGTACAATAAATACTATCCTCTTCTCATTTTAAAAACTCAATAAAACCTGTCTGATTGTGTCTTTTATTCCCATAGCATGTAAACAAATAGTTAAGCACTCACAGATTAGCAAAAATATCCACTTTTAAAAAAACCTGTTGTGGTCAAACAAGGAGAGGGAAAAGTGGAGAGCTTTTCGAACCTCCTCACCTGATCGTAGCAGTAGGCAAAATAGAACAGCAGGTATTTCTTTAAAGGTGAACGATTTGTAAATATTACTTCCTATTTTTGTACTCCAATCCTTTTGCAATGAAGACTAGCATACCATTTGCCTTCCCAGTTGATAGCTGTAATTGCATGTTAATCTTTAGTGATTCATGTAAAGCAGCACCCAAATTCCTCTGGATATCATTATTTACAAATCCCTCACTTTTAAAAAAAATTCTGCTGTTCTATTTTCCCTACCAAAGTGGATAGCTTCACATTTCTCCGCATTATATTCCATCTGTCACCTTCTTGTCCACTCATTTAAGTTGTATATATCCCTTTGCAGCCTATTTCAATCTTCCTCACAGCTTACTTTCCTTCTTAGCTTTGTATCAAGAGCAAACTTGGATGCATTACACTCACTCCCCTCAACTCAGTCGTGATGTAGATTGTAACTAGCTGATTGTTGTGGCACCCCACTAATTATAATCTGCTAACTCAAAAATGATCTGTTTATTCCTACTCTCTGTTTTCTTTTCATTAACCAATCCACAAACCATGTGAATATATTACCTCTAATCTTATGAGCCCCAATCTTATGTAATAATCTTTTGTGTGGCCTGTTACCGAATGTCTTTTGAAAATCCAAATATACTATATCCACTGGTTTCTCCTTGTCTATCCTGCTAGTTATGTGCTCACAAAGCTCCAATAGATTTGTCAAACACCATTTCCTTTTCATGAAACTGCGTTGACTCTGCCCAATCACGTCATGATCAAGTGAGCCCTCACTTAACAGATTTGCTGCCAATACACCTTTCTCCACTAGAACACATCGTGACGTCTTCCTTTTCCTCTACTTCATTTTGTGCTAGTTTCTCCTGTTCCTCCACCTCAATTCTGTTGTGTTCCTTCTCTGCCTTGTGCTGCCTTTTCACAGCCCCCATTTTATCACCTTCAACAGGTTCACATGTTCTTTTGTTTATTTTTCAGCAGCTAGACGCGTTAGTTCAACCTCTTTGCATCTTATTGTGTCTTTGGGGCATCTTTAAGTTTATTTCTGTATAACTGCTTTACTTGTTTAGAATTTAAGGTGTTGATCTATGATTTTTGGTGTGTTATCCAAATGATGTCACCATCTTTGGCTACTCTTTTGGCTACTGCCTTTCAAATTACTGTCATATGTAAACTTTAGCTCTTTAAGTCCCAAAGTCAGTGTTTTCACTTGCCCAGCTATCTCAGTAAATTTGTAGCATGCTCAGGGTATGAACAGAGAAATCTCATCAGCTCACTTCACCTATTCTAGCACATTCATGTTCTCCTTGACTTTAGAAGGTAATGCTATACTAGATTGCGATTAAGGGCTCAACTGCCAAAGAAGAAATTAAGCAACAAAAGAACAAGCAAAAAATGACAGCAACACGACATATATTTTTGTATTGCTGAAGAAAAGCACACTTTGTCAAAGCTTCTCATCTTGCACTCCCTTCCTAACAGCACTGTGGGTGGACTATCAGTTAGCAGTTAACTAGTGTACTCTCCATGGCAATGCATCTGCCAATCAGAGTCCACTTGCCAACCAATCAGCACTTTCTTCTCTTGAAGTATAAATTGGTGTTCCCTTTACATTTGGTATTCTTGCAAATTGCCCTGATGAGTACAAGGTGAATAGCTTTGGCAACATGTGTCTTTTTTCAGCAATACTCAAGTTATGTACTACCAAAGAACTATACATATATTTTAATGTATTTGTTAATCTTAGACCAGCTCTCTTGAGTAGGAACTAATAAATAGTTTTCAAGTGTGCTAAATTATGACACAAGTGCTCCTGCACAGCCTTCTGTCTCGTGCCCCCAAAGGGTCTACACTTAGCCGCTTCCTATTTCTCACTTACATGTTGCCCTTGGTGAAATCATCCAAAAATGTGGCAGGTGCCACATGCACACTGAAGACACCCAGCTCAACCTCACCACCACCTCTCCTGGCTCCACTACTCTATCTGATTTATCACACTGCTTGTCTGACAACCAAGTGGATGACCGGAAATATCCTGAAATGCCCAAAGGCATTGGCTTTCCCATTTTCCCAACTTCCCTATCTCTGTGACCTCTTCCAGCCCTGAAATCCTTCAAGATATTTGCACCCCTTCAATTCTGGTCTCTTGCGCATCACCAATTTTAATCACACCAACATTAGTGACCATGCCTTCAGCTGACTAGGTTCCAAGCTTTGGGGTTCCTTCCTAACCCCCTCCCCCTCTCTGTTGATATGATCCTAAGCCAGTTGATGAAGAATGACACTAGCCATGAATACTTTTCTCGATGATAGGTTTATCTACAGAATGCAGCATTACATATGCCTGCTTTATATCTACCACCCCAGTGTCCCGGCAGGCTCTCGTTATACTCTTTTGAGAATATCAATTAAACAAATAAACTAATTAACTAAGGAACATATTAACAGCCCCTTAAAGAGGCACTGTAACAAAAATGGAGGGTGAACAATATGAAGGGGAAAGAAGATGGTGTACAACAAAGCCTTCTGAATGTTAATGCACAAACCTTGTTTGTTCCTTGCAGTACACGTACTTTGAATTTTGTTGGTAATGATGCTGCTGAGAGTAACCTGGAGGCAACAGCTTTCTTTGGCTTAGTACAATGTGTTTATGTGTATTTCTCAGCTTCAACACGCTGTTGAGAAGTTCTAATGTGCCATGTGCCTAAGTGAAACCATTGAGTGGAACAAAATGGCAAAGTCAAATTAATGACTTGAAACCTCTTTGCTATCAGCTGGGTGATGCCTATGAGGCACTAATTGAAATCTCTGATCGCACAGCTTAGCAGGAACATCTGACAGTACCTCCAAAGTAGATGCACAAGCCCTTGCAAAAGGTATTTCTAGTTTTCATTTTGTGGTTTCTCTTGTGTGCAATGGCATTCTCTTTGAGATCAATATAAATAGCAAAAAACTTCAGGTGAAGGAACTTCATATGCTTCTTCTTCTTCTTCTTCTTAGGCAGTCCCTTGGGGTTCCGCACTAAAAATGAGTTCTCAAGTGGCTGAAGAGTCCAATACGTGACCTACACTCCCTGTCACAGGTGGGGCAGGCGGTGATAGGGGGAATGTTTGGGAGGTGCCAAGGTTGCTATTCACTCCTCCCGCTGTCGACGCTTGGCTTCAGCTAGCCTATGGCGATGAGACTCAAGGTGTTCAACTCCTTCCCGGATGCTTTCCCTCTACTTTGGGCAATCTTGGGCCAGGGATTCCCAGATGTTGGTGGGGATGTTGCACTTTTTCAAGGAGGCTTTAAGAGTGTCCTTGAAGCGTTTCCTCTGCCCTCCTGGGGCTCGCTCGCTGTGTCGAAACTCCGAGTAGAGCGCTTGTTTCAGGAGTCTCGTGTCAGGCATGCAGACAATGTGGCCCAACCAGTGGAGCTGATCGAGTGTGGTCAATGCTTAGATGCTGGGGATGTTGGCCTGAGCGAGAACACTGATGTTAGTGCACCTATCCTGCCAAAGGATTTGCAGGGTCTTGCGAAGGCAGTGCTGGTGGTACTTCTCCAGAGTTTTGAGGTGCCTGCTGTACATAGTCCATGTCACTGAGCCATATAAGAGAGCGGGTATCACTACTGCTCTGTAGGCCATGAGCTTGGTGCCAGGTTTGAGGTCCTGATCTTCAAACACTCTCTTCCTCAAGTGGCCAAAGGCTGTGCTGGCACACTGAAGGCGGTGTTGAACCTCATTGTCGATGTCTGCCCTTGTTTTTTGACATACATGATGCCATTAAGCAACTGAGTGAAACCAAGAAGCTTCTTGTAGACTGCAGGAGTGATGAAGGGTTTGGGAAAACACTGTTAACCTGGACTTGCTGATGACTAGAAGATACCGGCACATTTTGAACCAGATCCAGTCCCTATGAGGAGAAAGAGGAAGCAGCTCGCGTATGAAGCTGACAATTAGCCTGTTCAAGGCCCCAAGGAAAAATTCAAAGTGAACTTTTATTTTGCAATCCTTGACACAGCAGTACAATCGTTCGAAGAAAGATTCACACAGATGCATCAAATTAGTGCTGTTTTTAGCTTCCTCTATGATGTTCACCATTTGCAGAATAGGACATCAAAGCAGATTATGGAACATTGCTTGAAGCTAGAGGAAGCTATAAAACACGACGACCCGAAAGGTATTGATGCTTCAGATTTGTGCAGTGAATTGTAAGCCATTGCAAGATAAGTTCTAAAGTGTGTACCACCACAAGATGTATTGAGCTTTAAGTGCAAAAAGAAGCTGAAAGATAGAATCCCCAATATATTTATTGCTTTCCACATCCTCTTGAGCCTCGCTCTTCCTGTGGCCTGTGGCGAGCAAAACATTTCCAAGATAAAGCTGATCAAAAAATACATTTGTTCTTCAATGATACAAGAAAGACTGGTTAGACTCTCCACCTTCTCAATAGAGCATGAAATTGCACAAAACATTGACCTGGAGTAACTCGTTTCTACATTTGCTAAACTGAAAGCACAGAAAGTTAAATTCTAAGGCCGGGCTTTTCTGTGCCCACCGGTGTCGGGCGTGTTTGGCGGCGTGAGTGGGCAGTATGGCGCGATCAGCTTCACGACGGTGTGAAACCAGTTCGTGAACATCCGCTCAGCCTGCCAATGGCGGGGCTGTGTTCCCCGCCATCGGACATCGGGAACCTCATTGTAATACATCTGCATATCATTATTAGGCCAGTCCGCCAGATTCATCCCCCACCCGCCCTCCCTCCCCCAACTGGATTGTCCGTCCGAGTTGGCGGGAAAACACGCTGACGTGTTTCACAACAGCACATAAGCAACTTGCACTTGGCAGGCTGCACTTCACTCGAGATTTCAAGGTTTGTCTGCCTACCTTACTTCGGGCAGCACTCACAGTCATCACCGCTAGGCCTCACAGACAGCACCACATCACTTTTAGGAGGGCACATGGGTAGGTCTCTGCCTACCAGATCAGCCATATGTTGGTGGCTTTTCAACGGCTGCAGGGCTAGGGCTTGTTTGGGGAAGGGGGAGAAGTGGCCTCAGGTAAGGGAAGAGGCTGCAGGGTGAGGGCTGTACTGAGGGAGGGGGGCAACCCAGGGTGTGTGTGGGGGGGCACATGCTGATCTATGCAAGTGGTGATGCCTGAGGAGGCAGTCGCCAGAGGAGATGAGGCCAGATGGAGATGTGAGGGAGTGTGTGAGAGAGTGAGTGGTGATGTCCCTTGAGCTGGCAGTGAGTGAGATGCCAGTGAATGTGTGATGGGCTTGTGAGTGTGTGAGTTTAGAGTTGATGAGATGATTACCTTACCCTGGCTGCACGGATGAGATCATTCATCCTCTATGTGCATTGGATGGCCAACCTCTTCTGTGCAGCATTGGCACTGACCACCACTGCCATCTCCTACTAAGCCATAGTGGTAATGTTGCTGCCCCTTTTTGCGGCCAGAGCGGGGTTAGAGGACATCACATCAGGCCTCCACGGTGCCCAAAAGGAATTCTGAGGCTTCAGTCTTCTTGTCTTTTGGGGCCATGTCTTGTTTGCTACAGTCGTGGGCTGGAAGCACTGAGTGTGGCTGCACTTTAAATATGGTGCCTGGCGTGACGAAGCGATGAGGTGACGGCATGGCAGGCGAATCAGAGCCCGCCCTCCATGGAAACGGCATGTCTCCTGGGAATGCATAACTAATGTGGCAGGTTTGGGATGATACGGTGTGAAAACCCACCATTGCGGCCGGCAGCTAAAACGTCACTTTACCCACCCGCTACTGCACCAAATGCAAATCTGGGACAATTCCACCCCAAACCTTGATTGACTTGCAGGAAAACACGGTGTAATATCATGTCATGTGAGCCAATACTACGCACTAAGGCATCTGCACTGGACATATAAAATCCTTCGAAAAGTGTGGAAGAATGAGAATGTTATATACAATCAATATCATAATATATTCTTTTTTCTTGTAAAATAAATCTGTAATTTATTTATAAATGCAGAATAAAGTAATGCAGAATATAGTTAATTTCTTTCCTGCATGGAAGGGGAAGGGTTGCAATGCCGGTTACTTAGCTTAGGGTTATATGCTTTCAACTTCACCCATTCAGGAAGGCGAGCTCTCCTGGTGATGACCCTGCGTGATGCTGGTTGAGGTCTTGCAAGAGGGGTGGGAGTGGAGCACGCAAATCTATGGGGACGAGAGGGAACAAGGTGGTGCTGCAGAAGCAGCACAGTGGGGTGGGACTCAGAAGGCTGAGGCCACTGGAGTGAGGGTTGAGGAGGGCAGGCTGTGGATAACTCAAGTACCCACTCTTGAGTTGTTTGACAATTTTGAGTGGAAGGCTGTGTGAAAGTGGGACCATTTTGCTGCATTCATTTTCAAAAGTTAACTGTGTAGGGGGAGGGGGGTGTGGGGGCGTGCAGGGAAGGCTGGCTGAAGATTCGTCTAGGGTGCCAAATACCCTTGTGCTGGCTCTGCAAGAAGGCAGGGGAATCCAGCTGCAAATCACAAAAGGAAACAAATATAGGAAAATTTGGCAAAATTGTGCAACAAAGGCAACATAGGAAGGGACGTTGGAGCGGGAGAAGGCCATTCAGCCCCTCAAATCTGTTTTGCCATTCAATGAGATCATGGTTGATCTGTAATTTAACTTAATTGTATATTAATTGTGTTTAT
Source organism: Cetorhinus maximus (assembly GCF_964194155.1). NCBI lineage: Eukaryota > Metazoa > Chordata > Chondrichthyes > Lamniformes > Cetorhinidae > Cetorhinus > Cetorhinus maximus. The sequence continues at coordinate 91,230,298 of NC_135896.1, forward strand.
CTGTGTGCAAGTGGTAGGCATTAACTTGAGCTCTCTACCAATGGACACAGGCTAAAACTGGTTGGTGGGTTAGAGGGCGAATGCTTGTAATGTTTTACTCTGTAAATAAATATAAAAGTGTAAAAAGATTGGCTCCAGTTGCATCCTTCATCAACTGGATTTCTGGAATAAAACACTGCCCTGGCTCCAGATCACATCAAACCCCTGACTAGCAATAATCTATTGCTCTTAGATTTAAAACTCCTAATTAAGCTAGCATCTATTGCTTTTTGTGTGAGTGAGTTCCATACTTCTACCACTTTTTGTGTGAAGGAGTATTTCCTAACTTGACTCCTGAATGACCTGGCTTTGGTTTTAAGGTTATGTCGCCTTATCCTAGACTCCTTCACAGTGTAAATAGTTTCTACCTGATGCTATGAATTTCTTTTCAAAGTCTAAGAAACCTCAATCAAACCATCCCTTAACCATCTGTAGTTCAGAGAATATAAGCCCAGTTTTATGTAATTTCTCCACGTATCTCTTCCGTGTAGCTATGGTAACATGCTGGTGAATCTGCTCTGCACTCCTTCCAATGCCAACATTTTGTTTCTAAAGTGCAGTGCCCAGAGCTGTAGAGCGAACTCCAGATGTGATTTAAGGAGGACTGTGTAGAGCTGTAGCAAAACTTCCTCCCCTTTATATTCTAGCTCTCCCATTATAAAGTCTAATATCCTATTAGTCTTTATTTGTGCATCTGTCGATTACATTTTAGTGATTGGTTTTGATGGACCACTAAATCTCTTTGAGCCTCCATTGTTGCTAGTATTTCACCATTTAAATAATACATTCCCATTTTATAGAGATGGGTGAACTGACCTTACTTTGGTTGTTATAGCGCTGGTAGAGGCTCTACTTTCCAAAGGAAATCACACTAGCCCAGGCATAGAAGCTTCACCATGACATCTGAATGCTGGGCTAATTGTTATGCCAAATAGTCTAACAGAAACACAACAATCACAACGTATGCTGTTAGATGACTCTCTGTATAAAAATAACTCTGCTAACAGCTATTTAAAAGGACATTGCAGTATTGAGGTAGCTCCCAGGGACTTTCAAAGATTAAGAACTTGACCTTACACAGAAAGTAAAATTAATTTATTTAGTATCAGTGACACAGAATAATAAAATGCAACTACATGAGTTTGCCAGCAACATGATAAAAATCAATCTTCGCAATTAAGATGACATAGCTGCAGATTAAATTTGACCTTTACATTCAACATGAAGATCACAGAATCTAAATTCTACAGTCAACGAAACATTACCAAGTACTATAGTCAAAACGATAAATCTTAAACTGACAACAGAATAAATGGTTTTCATTGATCCAGCCCCTTCCTGTAGAAGTGGGGTGATCAGGTCACTGTCCGGTTGGTTAGAGAAGTGAAAAGGTGAGAAATGGATAGTTTGAGGTTTGAGCCAACGTGGTGTGATTCACAGACAGCTGGCACAACTCACAGGTTAACTAGAGCTAGAACTGGAGTTTAACCATGAGTCATTATGCTGCAAAGCGACTTTGAATGTGAACCAGACAAATTATTAATTGTTCTTATCATTTGAAATTTCTCCAGAAAGGCCTCCAACAGAATTGTATACTGAGATTAAAATGGTGCTTAGATTTTAGGCAAAACAAATAGAAAATGCAGTGGTAGATATTATTCAAACAGTAACATGAAGATCATCATTCTGTCAGCTCTCCGCCATCGTACAATTTCTCAGATAAAAGCAAAAAACTGCGGATGCTGGAAATCGAAAACAAAAACAAAAATACCTGGAAAAACTCAGCAGGTCTGGCAGCATCTGTGGAAGGGAGCACAGTTAACGTTTCGAGTCCGCATGACTCTTCAACAGAACTAAGGAAAAATAGAAAAGGGGTGAAATATAAGCTGGTTTAAGTGTTGCAGGGGGTGGGGTGGGAGAAGACAGCTGGATAGAGGGCCAGTGATAGCAAATCACTGTCCTATCACTGGCCCTCTATCCAGCTCTCTTGTTCCAACCCCACCCCCCCACTTTCTTAAACCAGCTTATATTTCACCCCTTTTCTATTTTTCCTTAGTTCTGTTGAAGAGTCATGCGGACTCGAAACGTTAACTGTGCTCCCTTCCACAGATGCTGCCAGACCTGCTGAGTTTTTCCAGGTATTTTTGTTTTTGTGAACAATTTCTCAGTTTCCTCTTTGCTGCCCTCTACTGGTTTAGGATTTTTTGGAGAAATGCCTGAACTTTTGGCCACAAGTCTTCCTGTGCAAATGAATGTGCCTTGGCATTCCCTCCCCACCTTGTAGGTGCACCTATCACCAAGTGCTGGGAGGCATAGCAAAAGGGGAAAAATGGAGGCTCCAAATAATGTCCAGCCCCTGGATAACTGAGGATCTCAAAATTATCTTTTCCATGTTGTTTCAATCTTTTTATGGTCTCACCAGCAAAGAATTTGCTATTCCAGTTCTTATCATCTTCCCCAACAATAAACAGGATGGTACCCTCAGCATTTTCTATTGGGATTATACTATCCTCATTAACTTCATTTATTGTTTCAAATATGTCCGCAACGCCTGAATCTGCAATCTGCATTCGGCTTATAGTGTAGCCCAGACCAGTAGAAATCAGTTTATCTTTGAAGCACAATCCATATATAGCACTTGTAGTGCATCCATTGATGACAACAGCCGCTAGCACATCTGGTAGAAAGGTGGCCATCGAGAGAACCAAATCCGCACCTTTTGATAGTCCAACTGCTCCAATGCCAGGACCTTTAACCTGGAAGACATTTTTGAAAATATTCCTTGAGGGCAACACATACTTAAACAGCTATAGACTATCAAAGCGTGAGCCCTGAAGAGAAAACAAACTGCAGGACTAACGTTCTGTAAGACAGAAGTGATCACCTTATAGATCTTCAATTTTTAATGTGAATTTGGCCTTGAAACATAACCCATTTGGCCTCGAAACAACACCCGTTTCTCAGACACTAAATGGCCTGCTATGATGGGCGGAAAACCCACACCCATTATGTGTCAGAAGTGTACTGTCTGCCATATTGTTATAGGCAAAAAAAAAGATGTCCGAAGACCTTGCCCAAAACAGGTGTTTGAATATTCAAATGAGAGGCCTAACTGTGAGTTTTAATTCCACTTATGTATCATCCTAGTCATACAAGAAAGACTCTTTCAAGATTTTACAGTAACTAAATAATTAAAGTTAATTTTAAGTACACAATGGTTATGACTTGTACACGTATTCTGCAGATCGCATTCTACAAATCAGTCCATTCAATAGCCTTGATCATATTTTCCTTCTGATCAGTGCAGTGTGTTAATGCCAATGGACACCCACTGTTCAGACTCTCTACTCATTTTTTTTGAAGTAGTTATTTTAATTAAGTGACGGCTATGTACAGAGCTCTTAGCAGACTGGATGCTCTTAATTTAATTTTTAGAATTAAACCATCATAATGCCTTGCTCGAGAGAGAGAATTAATTGCAAAAATACTTTTGCATGTAAACAAATGCTGGATGAAAATTATTTCTATTTTAATAAAAGCTGTTTGGCATGGCTTTCATTATTTGCTTAGAAACAAGAAACCCATCAGCTTAAAACACATTGCATGTGCCACCGCAATTGAAATGATGCATGGTGTTTGGATATTTCCTTCCTTCTCAAGTAACATTTGATAAAGACCTTACTTGAAAGATGGTGCTCCTAAACATAAGGATTATAACACAACAGCTAGTAACATGAGGACTCAGAAACTTGACATGCACAAATATGTATTCCAACTGGTGGCTTGAGGAACCCCCTCGAATTCCTACAAGTTAATTGAAAGAATGAACCACTAGCCAAAACCACTACCAGCTGGGGGCCCTCCTATTTCTGTATTGCTGTCTCATCTCTTCCTTGTCAAGTATCTTGGTAAATGATAAAGAGACTCAAAGATCATAACAGAGAACCCTTACTCTGTACTCAGGCTATTGAATGCATTGTGTGCCACGACGTGAATTTGTTTAGGTAAGATAGGTGGATGAACAACTAGTATAACATAGTGAACTATCTATTTCTCTCTCCTCTTTAACACTGAAATAATATATACGTAGTTCGCTTTTGTGTGATCCCTTCAGCAGGTTGATCCAACGCAACCTGTACCCGGTTTGACCTGGCACAACCTATTTTCAACCTGATCCCCAGCGTTTTAGGCTGTCTATCCTGGCTCACCCCAAGTTCTTCCTGTCCTGCACTGTCCTCAGCTCCTTTACTGCGCTTATAGTACAGTGTTTGGTTGGCAATTGCAGGAGGGAACCAGGCACAGTGAGTGCTTTCTCACTCACCCAGTGGTCACACCCACCAAGTGCTTCCCAACTGACTTGTCTCATCCAAGTGCTTTACCTGCTGCCCATTAGCAATGGAAACTATATGATAATACATTATGTGTTACATTACCTAATGATTATTATTAGAGATCATTGTCGCAGATAAACAGCAGGCTAACTAAACTTTTCACCTTAGTGCAAAAGTTACTAAATGGAAGCCATTTGTTTGATGACATGACTGACCTTTGGATGCTGCCTCAAAAAATTCACGGCTTCTTCGAAATATCCTAAGTCAAAGTTTATCACATCTTCTGGAAGGTCATCATAACGTCGGTAGGCTAACGCCAGTGTAGTAAAACCATGGTTTGCCAAAAGACTGGCTCTGTATTCTGGCAATCCACCTTGTATATCATTCACTGAAATCACTCCTGGAAATGGCCCATTTCCTGTCAAATTCAAAGAAGTTTATTCCTTTCTTCAAATCTCTTCCGAGCTGCTTTGAGTCACCTGGCCCCAGCCCTCTACACCCCAAAATCCCCAAGTCTTTGCCTCTCCTGATTGCTGGCTCGATTCCATCCCACTTCTACCCTCTGATCTTTTCGGGTGGTTAGAACCTGCTGCCAATGACACAAAGCTGTGGTCTCCCATGTGGGAAGCCTGTCAATCTGGTGGGCTGCCAAGTGGCTACCATGTGAAAATAAAGGTAACGTGGTCCTGTCCTTAAATCTGGCCGCACCCCTGTCATTTCCAGGTAACTCACCCCCTCTTCAATCACTTGGATTCTATGCAATGTGTGTTGCAGGAAGATATTGTGAGCACAATGTCAGATTTCAAACTGTGGAGCAAATATCAGAGGTGAAGCTGTCAGCATGGTGAACAGGGGCTTGGAAGTATCATATGGAAAGCAGCAACCTAGCAACAGCATTCTGGTGAAACTCGTCTAAACAGATTAATGTGTGTGCTTGGCTAATTAGGGCTGCATATCTGGAAGAGGGAACACAGTAACTGAAATATAGCATTTGGCCAAATGTTTTAAAAAGGAGGATATCGCACTCACTTCCTAATCTCCTTGGTTTCCATCCAGCTTTGATGGATCAGTGCAAACATATTTCCCTCTTTGTAGAGCTGAGGGCAGGTGTTCTAATAATATTAGCAAGCAGTAATTGTCAGTGCTTCCAAAGAGAGAAAAAAAAAACAACCACCCGCCATTCAATCACCAAAAATGTCTGCTGTGGGTAGCACGCCTGCCAGAAGAATGTGAGGGTCAAACCTGACTCCAGGGTCTTAGACACAAAAATCGAGCTTAATATTCCTCGGCTGAAATTTTCCGGGCTTGTTGGGCGTCGGGTGGGGTGAGGGATATATTGTGGTGAGAAAGGCAAAAATCGGCTTCATACCGGCGTGAAAGCACAGTGTGGGGTCATTTGATGGCGATCGCCATGGTGGAATGCCAATCCCGCTGGAGGACGGCGTGAACCTGCTTCGCATCCCGCCAACACGTCTGGACAAGCGAGACGTCTGGACAAGCGAGACGTGCAGGAGTCAGGACTTACTGTTAGGGCCTTGCTCAGATCGCAGACATCCGAGGAGAAGACGACGCTGGGGCCTTACAGCTTACCGGAGCCTGGAGGAACACGTGCATCACATGCTGGGTGGATTCTCATTGACATGGCTCTGCCGCGAAGCAGCACATGGAAGGTGGGAAGGTCTCCATTTATGTCTTGGGTCTGCTGCGGAACATCATGGTCTTGGCCATGGGCTGCTATGGATGATCGGCGAAGGCTGGGGGGGGAGAGGAAGGTCCAGCTCTGAGTGGGAGGGGAAGGTGTACTTGGGGGGAGAGGGGTGGTGTAGGAGAAAAAGGCCCAGGTTTTACTGGGGGAGGAAGGTGCACTGGGGTAGGGTGAGGTGGGGGGTGGAAATGAAGGTGTTGGCGGGGGGGGCTGTGAGGTTGGGTGGGAGGCAGCAAAGGTGTCTGGGGGAGGGAGGTGTCGGAGGGGTGAGGTTGAGGGGGGTCAAAGGTATTGGGGGTGAGGTTGGGGAGGGAGGAGGGACTACGGGTGGAGGAGGGTGTAACGGAGGAGAATGTGGCAAGTGAAGAGATAGGTGTAAGGAGGGGGAAGGTGTAAGAGAAGGAGTTCAGAGAACGGAATAAGTTCGGAGAGGGGAAGGAGTCCAGGGGGAGGAAGGATTTCGGGTGGGAGAAGGAGTCCATGGGGAGGAAGGTATCTGGGGCGAGGAGGATGGAGTTTGGGGGGGGTGGAATCCAGGGGATGGAAGGTGTCCCGGGGGAGATGGGAGCTAGGGTGGAGGAGGGAGTAAGAGGGGGTGAACATGTAAGGGAGGTGTCTGTGGAGTCAATGACTGCCTGCTGGTGAGCGAACTGATGGTGCGCATGGTAGGAGGGAATGGTAAGTGTGAGAAGAGCAGAGGGAGCCGGAAGAGTAGGAGGTGAGGGTGCATTGGTAGCAGTAGAAGGGATGGCGAGGGTGGTTGGTGGGTCTTAGAGGCAGACCTAGACCCTGGGGTGGGAAGGAAGAGGTCGGGGAAGTCAATGTGGATGGGGGTGGGACTCTGGGAAGGTGGGTAATGTTCACGTTCACCTGGACATCCTAGAAAGAAAAGGGTTTGGGTTGGTAGGTGACGGTGGGGCGCTGGAAGGTGATGCCAGGGGATCAGCAGTGATGGGGGAAAGAACATGGGTGACTGGGGATAGGGAAAGGACAGGGGAGCTGATCAGAAACTTAACGACTACCATGGCTGTTAAAATTGAAAGTGAGCGGAGCCTCGTGTTGGACGGGCACAGGTGCTGCATGGGAGTGTGATCGGTGGGTGGGTGAAGATACAGGTCAGCTCAGATGGACAACTGAAAGAGAACCCCAGCAGGCAGCATTGAGAATGCTCGGGACATTGAGATGAGTGGGATGGATGAAGGATCCATGTGCATGGGAGAGGCTCCGAAAGGCCCTGCCACACACACGCTTCTCCCTCCAGAATCACTCGTGGTCCGGCTGCGTGCAGCTGAACTGATAGCTGGGAAAGATGCCGTGTAAATGGAGCTGAAAGACAACATTACACGTTATTCAGTTAAAGTAAAGATATTTTCAGCTTATAAAGTGACAAAATGTGTTCACCCGTGCAACCAGTTGTGATCAGAATTTCTTAACTTTTCTAGGCCTACCACTTTTTCTAGGTGCTGCCCTGACATCCGCAGCAGGGTTGGAGACAGCCTGTGCAATGGTTGGCCCTGTTGCCTCTGATGACTTCGGCATATGTCCTCTGGAGAGCCAAGCCCTTGAGGGCCCTGGGCTTGCTTTGGCTGTCCTCCTGTGGGCCAGCTGCTCCCTTTGTGGTGACAGAGGATGAGTTTGAGGGGGGGGTCACAAGCAAAATGGACTCTGAGATTTCTGAGTGGATGATCCAGGGGTCCTCCTCCCTTCAGGTGCCTGAGGGCCTGGCCTGACTCATTGAGGGGAAGGTGCATCTGGAGGGACGTCGAGGTGCCCATTTCCCTCTCGTGTTGCCACTGCAGGAACTCACCCATGGCTACCGCGATGGAGGGCAGGTCTGTGCGCATCTCCTCATTCTGCTAGCCCAGGGTCTCCATGGCTTCTGCCATCCTTCCCATGGAGACCTCCATATGAGCACATGTGGACACCACTTCATCAGAGAGCAGGCGGACGCACTCCTCTGACTCTGATGGGGGCTTCCAACAGCTCTGCATGATGTTCTTCCACCTTCTGCTGACTCTCCAGGATGAGCTGGAAGGCCGAATGCAGAGACTCATCATCTGACTTGGACCTCACAGATGCCTCTTCCCCAGCAGTCCTCCGAGTGCCGCGGAGTTCTGCCGAACCTGCCTCCTCCTGCTGCGGACACGTGTCTGTGCGGTGACCACCAGATAGTGAACCCGAGCCTGCTCCAAATCTAGGTCCCAACAAGGTATGTGTCTCTGCGCTGGTGGAGGGTGTGAGTAAGCGCTGTGACGGGTCTTCCAGGCTGCTTATTTCCAGCTCTTCAATGGAGGAGGTGTCCTCTTGGCTGGAGGTGAGGACCTGGATGGAGCTGAGGGACTGGCTGGCTGAGGGCATCTGTCACTTGTCAGAGCTCCTGTGAACCAAAGTAGAGATAATTAGTGCATGGCAGCAAAGTCAAAAGCAGGAGAGAGAGCACTCACTGTTACATTGAGAGGGGGATGATGTGGTGCAGGATCCTCATGTGGGTGTTCACACTGACCTCACCGTTGCTGCAGGTATGGTCCACATCCTCACCAGTCAGCGCGATGGCACGCTCCTCAAAGTGAGTGAGGGGCCTAATGTGGGTCACTCCACCCCCGGTCTGGGACCTCTCCCTGCTGATGTGAGCCAGCTTCTCCTGCATGAAAACAGATGGAGAGAGTGTGAGCAGGACACATGACACTGTGTGGAATGTTTGTGTGGCGAGCGGAGCCATGGATGGGATGAGGATGTGAGCTCCAGAGGGTATGAGCCTGATGGAGATGTGAGGGTGTGTGTGCGAGTTAGTGGTATTATCCCTTGAGGTGTGAGATCCCAATGGATGTGTGATGGGTTTGGGAGTGATGAGGTGGTTGATTTTCCCTGGCGGAACGGATGAGACCATTCATCCTCTCCATGCACTGGATGGCTGACTGCCTCTGTGCTCCAGTGGCGCTGACTACCGCTGCCACCACCTCCCAGGCCGGATTGGTGACTCTGGTAAACATCTGGTGGCCAGAGCAGGGGTAGAGGACATCGCAGCGGCCTTCCAGCAGGCGCCCCAGAGAGGCGTCACTAAATTGGGTGGGGGGGTGGGGTGCTACCGTCTTCTTCGCTTTCATGGCTATCTGTTGCCTGGAGCACTCCCGGCCTGTAGACACGAAGTAGGCTGCGCTCTGGTGCGCTTTAAATATGGCGCCCGGAGCGAGGATGCGGTGAGGTCACAGCAGGGCGGGCAAATCCAAGCCTGCCCGCCAGCGATCCGGAGTGTTTCCCATGAATGTATTATCATTGAAGCGGGATGCGCCAGGAAAGGGACGGTACTGCGCAGAAACCCGCCATTGCGGCTGGCGGGTAAAAGGTCCTTTATCCCTACCACGACCACACTTTGTGCAAATCTGGGACGATTCCGCCCCTCGTGTATATTGAAGAAGTGCTGCACTGTTGGGAGGATTTTTTTTTTTCAAATGCAAAGTTGAATTTAGGCTCTGTCTGTCCTCTGAGGTAGTTTTCATGGCACTGTTTTGAAGAAGAGGAGGTCTTCCAGGTGTTGTGGTCAAAATTTGTCCCTTCATTCGTGTGTGCTCCACTTGAAGGCAGGTCCTTGGCTCATTACCTGCTGATGCTTCATCCTGAGCCAGATCCTTGGCAGTTTTTGCCAGTGATAGCTTGCCATTGCCTCCCTCTCTCGGTGGCAGGGCGAGGAGGCTGGTCCCAAGTCTACCTCAGCCACAACGGCAATTGAACCCACACTGTTGGTGTTATTTTGAACCACAGACGAGCCACCTAACCAACTGATATCGGAGGGTTGTGGGGCTGACGGGGGTTACAGAGAGACAGATGAAAATTTTAAAGTGGAGGCATTGCTCAACTGGGAGCCAGTGTCGGTGACTGAGCACATGGGCGACAGGTGAACAGGATTCGGCGTGTGCTAGGACACAGCAGAGTTCTGAATAAACTCAAGTTTACGGAGGGTGGAATGTGGGAGGCCAGTCAGGAGTGCATTAAAATAGTCAAGCTCGGAGGTCACATAGGCAAGAAGGAAGACTCAGCAGCAGATGAGCCGAGGCAGGGGGTGGAGTCAGGCAACGTTACAGAGGTGAAGATAGACAGTCTTAGTGATGGCACGGATATGTGGTCAGAAGTTCGTCTCAGGGTCAAATATGACACTGAGGTTACGAACAGTCTGATTCGGCGTCAGACTTACTGGGGAGAGAGGTAGAAGTTTGTGGTGGGGACTCAAGATAATGGCTCAGTCATCCCAATATTGAAGCAGAGGAAATTTCTGCTCATCCAGTACCGGATGTCGGGCAAGCAGTCTGACAATTTAGAGATGCTGGAGGGATGGAGAGAGGTGGTGGTGAGGTAGAATTGGGAATTGCCAGTGTACACGTTGAAATTGATGTGTTTTTGTACGATATTGTGGACGGGCAGCTTGCAGATGAGAGAGAGGAGGGGGGCAAGGATATATCCTTGGGGGACACAAGAGGTGACTATACATGAAAGGGAAGAGAAGCTATTGACGGTGATTCTCTGGCTATCATTAGATGGATAAGAATAGAACCGGGCAAGAGTAGTCCCACCCAGCTGGATGACAAGGAGAGGTGTACTATTCCCAGCAGTTGGCAACTAAAGGATATAAGTTTCAGATCCACATTAAGAGGACAAAGAATTCCGGCCCATATCCCGCGCATCCTCCCTCACGCCTTCTCCTCCTTCCCAGAAACATGATAGGGTCCCCCTTGTCCTCACTTATCACCCCACCAGCCTCCGCATTCAAAGGATCATCCTCCGCCATTTCCGCCAACTCCAGCATGATGCCACCACCAAACACATCTTCTCTTCACCCCCCCTGACGGCATTCCGTAGGGATCGTTCTCTCCGGGACACCCTGGTCCACTCCTCCATCACCCCCTACTCCTCAACCCCCACTTATGGCACCTCTCCATGCCCATGCAGAAGATGCAACACCTGCCCCTTCACTTCCTCTCTCCTCATCGTCCAAGGGTCCAAACACTCCTTTCAAGTGAAGCAGCATTTCACTTGCATTTCCCCTAACTTAGTCTACTGCATTCGTTGCTCCCAATGCGGTCTCCTCTACATTGGAGAGACCAAACGCAAACTGGGCGACTGTTTTGCGGAACACCTGCGGTCTGTCCGCAAGAAAGACCCAAACCTCCCTGTCGCTTGCCATTTTAACACTCCACCCTGTTCTCTTGCCCACATGTCTGTCCTTGGCTTGCTGCATTGTTCCAGTGAAGCCCAACGCAAACTGGAGGAACAGCACCTCATCTTCCGACTAGGCACTTTACAGCCTTCCTGGCTGAATATTGAATTCAACAACTTTAGATCTTAAACTCCCCCTCCCCCCATCCCCACCCCGTTTCTCCCCCCCCTTTTTTTTCAATCATTTATATAGATTCTTCTTTCCCCACCTATTTCCATTATTTTTAAATCTAAAACTAAAACCTTGTTAGTCTGTCCACCCCACCCCCACTAGAGCTGTACTTTGAATATCCTGTCTTCCATTCTTAATTAGCACTTTTCTTAGACAAATATCACCACCTTCAACACCTCTTTGACCCTTTTGTCTGTGACATCTTTTGATTATCTGCTCCTATCACTGCTTATCTCCACAATCACCACACCCTCAACGTCTCTCTCCCCCCCCGCCCCCCCCACCTTAAACCAGTTTATATTTCTCCCTTCTCCTAACTATGCTTCAGTTCTGCCGAAGGGCCATGAAGGCTCGAAACGTTAACTGATTTCTTCTCCGCCGATGCTGCCAGACCTGCTGAGTTTTTCCAGGTAATTCTGTTTTTGCAAAGAATTCATTGTTCCCTCAACACCTTGTGGAAACATGTAATCACTACTTAACAACATTTGCATTTCAAATGCTATGTCGTTATTTGTTTTGCTTTAGTTAGTGTTCATGCCTCAAGAATTAATTGGCAATTGTCTACCTGGCTCAGTATTTTACACTTCCGATAAATATTGTTGAATCTGACAATGTAAAAATTTATTAGTAGTTTGAAACGCTTCCAAGAAAGTAACTTGCATTGGTCGGCGCTCGCTCGTGTGTCTAAGTTCAAGCTTGGCTCTGATATAATGTGCAGAGAAAAAAAAAATCAGGTGTTTGAACACAGTTAATAAATACAATTCTATTTTATATTGTGTTGAAATGTAAAATCTTTAAATTCAAAACCTGTTACTTCCTCACTTTAAACATAATTACTTAAATATTCTTTCTTAAAGGAAGCTTATTATAGAAGAGAGTTCAATTGTGCAAAGACATAGTATATGGGATGACAATATATTGGTCCGAGCACGTTGTGTCCACAAGGCGATACAGCACATCCCTGTGTTTAGATATGAAGTCACTCACCACCCTGACTTGGAAATAAATCGCCCTTCCTTCACTGGGTCAAAATCTGGGAACTCCCTCCCTAACAGCACTGTGGGTGTACCTACACCACAGGGACTGCAGCGGTTCAAGAAGGCAGCTCACCACCACCTTCTCAAGGGCAACTAGGGATGGGCAATAAATGCTGACCCAGCCAGTGAAGCCCACATCCCGTGAATGTATTTTTAAAAATGCATTTCCATGTAGGAAGCACAAGCCTAGGTGAGGAAAACTCAGAATAAAGTTGATGTTAAATTTAAAATGAGTCTTACCAGGCGGGATGAAGAGGGTCGCTCGGACCCTGCCCTCTCTCACTGGGATCCTGCTCACCCCTTCTTTCATAAACCAGCGTTGATTGACAGAGGCGGCCAAAGGCTGCACTGGGAGATGGTCCAGGCTCCAGTGTCCATCAAACACCTCGACGTGGACAGCGAGAGAAGTGGCCACATCCCTCTTGACCAGGCGAGTGAAAGGTGTCCGGGGGCTGAGCGACCAGAAGAGCCCCATGGGCTGGGTGCCGGTGTAGTGTCCACCCAGGGACGGGGAGTGGTCCAGGTCCAGCTCCCCCTGTCCGTCCGCCCTGTAGAAAGCCAAGGAGTGAAAAAGCTGCCCCTTCTCGTCGCTGAGCCAAGCCTTCATGGTGACCTGTTGGAGCGGGGAGAGGCCGCTGACCCGCACCCGGAGCGGCTCATCGAACAGGGACTGGGGGCTGGGCTGAAGCCGGACACTGGGGGCCATCCCGGCTCGGTGACCCAGGGGGACAAGGTGACCCAGGGGGACAAGGCGGCTCAGGAAGGCTGCAGCCCCCCGGCGCAGGCTGGAGAGGTACATGGAAACTGGCGAGAGATGGTCCGCAACTACTGAAATCTACCTGGGAGTTTTTAACATGCACCTTCCCACCTGTTACCAGGTGCAACACAGTAATGCAGGTCCAGGGTGGTTTTATTTTATGGAAAATTGAGTAAATCGTCATTTCCTGAAATCAACACACCCAGCAGATTTCTTGATAAAAGCAAAAAATTGCGGATGCTGGAAATGCAAAACAAAAATAGGAACAGAAATTACGTGGAAAAACTCAGCAGGTCTGGCAGCATCGGTGGAGGAGAGCACAGTTGACGTTTCGAGTCCTCATGACCCTTCAACAGATCTGTTGAAGGGTCATGAGGACTCCAAACGTCAACTGTGCTCTCCTCCACCGATGCTGCCAGACCTGCTGAGTTTTTCCACGTAATTTCTGTTCCTCTTTTTGCAGCAGATTTCTTTAGTCTTTTGCATTTTGCACAAATACGGCAAAGATGCAAAACAGACCAGAAGCCAAATATCTTCAGGTCAGAAACAGCTGACCACTTCTCTGTTAATGAGATTGAACATTTATCAGGAGACTGCAGAAAAGCAAACCGTTTGGACCGTCAGAATGGCAACATGTTTCGTCCAAGTTCAATCCACTTCCTGCTCGCTCTCCAAAACCTTTAAAATTCCTCTTATAGTTATAGATCCCATAATGGAAATAGTTTTTCTCTCTCGCTATCCTATCAGTTAACCCCTAAAAATGGAAAACTTCCATGAAATCACCCCTTAACCCTCTAAATTTCGAGCAGTACAATCCTAACTTGCACAGTCTCTTCTGGTAGCTTTACCATTGTCCAGGAAAACTACACTGCTCTCCTTCCAAGGCCGATATGTGGTTCCCAATGCGTGGTCCTCAGAACTGCTCACCTTACTCCAGGTGTGGTCTAAACAGGGTTTGTATAGCTGAAGCTTGACTTGTACTCTAGTTGTCTAGATATAAAGTCAGCAATCCATTAGCCATTTTGATTATTTTCTCTACTTTTTTACATTACATATTCAATTGACTTGGTATGGAAATGGAACTGAATCCCCAACTCTATTTGGACCTCCACCCTTCCCATCATTTAGAAAGTAACCTATTCTATCCTTGTTAGATACAAAGTGGATGACCTCACATTTACCTACTTTGAAATCTATTTTCCACAGTTTTTCTCATTCCTTTAATCAACCAACATCTCTTTGTAATTTTATGCTTGCGTCTAACACTGCTTACAATGCCACCTAACTGTGTCATTAGCAAATTTGGATATGTGCCCGCTTATCCCATCACCTATGTCATTAATAAACATGGTGATTCGCTGAGGCCTTAAATCAGATCCTTGCAGGACACCAGTAGTCACATCCTGCCAATTAGAGTTTCTGCCTATCATACCTATTCTGTCTCCTACTGCTCAGCCAATTTCCTTACCAAGCCAAAAACTTGCCTTCAATTCCATGGGTCTCAACTTTAGCTAACAGTCTTTTATGATGGGCTTAATCAAATGCCTATGAATAACATCTATACACATTACTCTATCATAAAAACAGAAAACTACTGCGGATGCTGGAAATCCAAAACAAAAACAGAATTACCTGGAAAAACTCAGCAGGTCTGGCAGCATCGGCGGAGAAGAAAAGAGTTGACGTTTCGAGTCCTCATGACCCTTCAGCAGAACTGAATAAAGTTAGGAGAGGGGTGAAATATAAGCTGGTTTAAGGTGGGGTGGGTGGGGGGGGGGAGAGAAGTTGGGGGTGGGGGGTGGTAGTAGGGACAAGCAAGCAGTGATAGGAGCAGATAATCAAAAGATGTCACAGACAAAGGAACAAAGATGTGTTAAAGGTGGTGATATTATCTAAGAGAATGTGCTAATTAAGAATGGATGGCAGGACACTCAAGGTACAGCTTTAGTGGGGGAGGGTGGAAAGACTGACAGGGCATTACAGGTATAGATTCATCCCCACCCCCTTTCCATTTCCTCCCCCTCTTGTTTTTTCCAATAATTTATATAGATTTTTCTTTTCCCACCTATTTCCATTATTTTAAAATCTATACCTGTAATGCCCTGTCAGTCTTTCCACCCCACCCCCACTAGAGCTGTACCTTGAGTGTCCTGCCACCCATTCTTAATTAGCACATTCTCTTAGATAATATCACCACCTTTAACACGTCTTTGTTCCTTTGTCTGTGACATCTTTTGATTATCTGCTCCTATCACTGCTTGCTTATCCCTACTACCACACCCCCCCCACAACTTCTCTCCCCCCACCCCACCCCTCACCTTAAACCAGCTTATATTTCACCCCTCTCCTAACATTACTCTATCCACTACTTTAGTCACCTCTTCAAAAAGTTCAATTAAGTTTGTAAGGCATGATCAACTCCTTACAAAACCATAATCTCTCGGATCAGCTGAAAAATTGCAAGACCTTCAGTCCTTAATTATAGACTAGTGATTTCCTGATGACAGATGTTAGGCTAACTGTTGTATAGTTCCCTAGTTTTTTTCTCTCACCTTCATTGAATACAATATGTGCACTTTTCCAATCTAAAGTAATGGTTCCCAAAACAAGAGAAACCACCATCAGAGAAATCACAGCTCCCCTTTAAATCCTCTGCCAATTGATTAAAGACTTCAACTAATTAAATAACTAAAACAAGGCTAGTCTAAGATATGGCAGAACCGATTGTGTGCCTGGACTGCAGAACATCAGAACCTGTGGATGGTGACATGACATTTCGAAAGGACAGGAAGCTAGGAAAAGGTGGAGAGGTGGCTCTGTCAATTAATGAAGGTATTAGCACAATAGAGACGGATGACCTAAGTTCTGGAAACCAGGATGTAGAAGCAGTTTGGGTAGAGGTGAGAAATGATAAAGGCAAGAAGGAACTTGTGGGAGTGTTGTACAAGCCCCCTAGCAGTAAACACATGATAAGACATGAAATAAAGGAAAAAATAATGGGAGTTTGTCAGAAAGATATGGTAATAATCATGGGGGATTTTTATCTACATATAGACTGGAGAAATCAGATGGGCAAAGATAGCCTAGGTGAGGAATTCATAAGTTTTCGAGATAGTTTCTTAGATCAGAACATTCTGGCACCAATGCAAAGAGCAGGCTATACTAGACCTGGTATTGTGCAACAAGATAGAATTAATGAGTGCCCCCAGGTAGCAGTGATCATAATATGATCAAATTTTGCATTCAGTTTAAGGGAGAGAAATGTGGGTCTAAGACTAGGATTTTAAACTTAAATTAGGGCAAGTAAGAGAGCATGAAAGCACAGCTAGTTACAGTGAACTGGCAAATTCGGTTAAGGGATAGGTTAACAGAGATGCAGTGGCAAACATTTAAGGGGATATTTCAGAAAACTAGAATTCCACAAAATTTCAGGTCTTAATAGACATTACAGCATTACAGAAAAATTAAGATAAAAGCAAAAAACTGCAGATGCTGGAAATCCAAAACAAAAATAAAAATACCTGGAAAAACTCAGCAGGTCTGGCAGCATCTGCAGAGAGGAACACAGTTAACGTTTCAAGTCCGTATGACTCTTCAACGGAACTAAGTAAAAATAGAAAAGAGGTGAAATATAAACTGGTTTGGTGGGGGGGTGGGTGGTGGGGGGGTGGTGGGGTGGGGGGCGGCGGTGCTTGGAGCTGGATAGAGGGCCAGTGATAGGTGGAGATAGCCAAACGATGATAGACAAAAGGACAAAGAGGTATTGAAGATGGTGATATTATCTAAGGAATGTGCTCATTAAGGGTAGAAAGCAGGACAAGCAAGGTACAGATAGCCCTAGTGGGGGTGGGGTGGGGTGAAGGGAAGGGATCGAAATAGGCTAAAAGGTAGAGATAAAACAATGGATGGAAATACATTTAAAAATAATGGAAATAGGTGGGAAAAGAAAAATCTATATAAAGTATTAGAAGAAAAAGGGGGGGATCGGAATGGGGGAGTGAGTTCATGATCTAAAATTGTTGAACTCGATATTCAGTCTGGAAGGCTGTAAAGTGCCTAGTCGGAAGATGAGGTGCTGTTCCTCCAGTTTGCGTTGAGCTTCACTGGAACAATGCAGCAGGCCAAGGATGGACATGTGGGCATGAGAGCAGGGTGGAGTGTTGAAATGGCAAGCGACAGGGAGGTCTGGGTCATGCTTGCGGACAGACCAAAGGTGTTGTGCAAAGCGGTCACCCAGTCTGCGTGTCCGGCCCAACTCCCATGCATCCACCCTCACACCTTACTCTCCCTCCCAGAACCATGATAGGGTCCCCCTTGTCCTCACTTATCGCGCCACCAGCCTCCGCATTCAAAGGATCATCCTCCGCCATTTCCGCCAACTCCAGCATGATGCCACCACCAAACACATCTTCCCTTCACCCCCCGGCAGCATTCCGCAGGGATTGTTCCCTCCAGGACACCCTGGTCCACTCCTCCATCACCCCCTACACCTCAACCCCCTCCCACGGCACTTTCCCATGCAACCGCAGAAGGTGCAACACCTGCCTCTTTACTTCCCCTCTCCTCACCGTCCAAGGGCCCGAACACTCCTTTCAAGTGAAGCAGCATTTCACTTGCACTTCCCTCAATTTTGTCTACTGCATTCTTTGCTCCCAATGCGGTTTCCTCTACATTGGAGAGACCAAACGCAGACTAGGTGACCGCTTTGCGGAACACCTTCAATCTGTCCGCAAGCATGACCCAGACCTCCCTTTCGCTTGCCATTTCAACACTCCACCCTGCTCTCATGCCCACATGTCCGTCCTTGGCCTGCTGCATTGTTCCAGTGAAGCTCAACGCAAACTGGAGGAACAGCACCTCATCTTCCGACTAGGCACTTTACAGCCTTCCAGACTGAATATCGAGTTCAACAATTTTAGATCATGAACTTTCTCCTCCATCCCCACCCCCTTTCCGATTCCCCCTTTTTTTTTCTAATAATTTATGTAGATTTTTCTTTTCCCACCTATTTCCATTATTTTTAAATGTATTTCTATCCATTGTTTTAACTCTACCTTTTAGCCTATTTCGATCCCTTCACCCCCACCCCACCCCCACTAGGGCTATCTGTACCTTGCTTGCCCTGCTTTCTACCCTTAATTAGCACATTCCTTAAATAATATCACTACCTTCAACACCTCTTTGTCCTTTTGTCTTTGACATCTTTTGGCTATCTCCACCTATCACTGGCCCTCTATCCAGCTCTTACACCACCCCCCCCCCACCCCCCCACCACTTAAACCAGCTTATATTTCACCTCTTTTCTATTTTTTCTTAGTTCTGTTGAAGAGTCATACGGACTCGAAACGTTAACTGTGTTCCTCTCTGCTGCCAGACCTGCCGAGTTTTTCCAGGTATTTTTATTTTTGTTTTGAGAAGGAAAAATTCCAAGGGGAGAACCCACCATCTGTGTTTCACTAAAAAAAAGTTAAAGATAGTACCAAACTCAAAGAAAAAGCATATAATTACACAAAGATGGATGGCAGGTCAGAAGATTGGACAGAATATTTTAAAAAAGCAAAGAATGACTAAAAGATTAATAAGGAGGGAAAAGCTATGAGTACGAGAGAAAGCTAGCTTGAAATATAAAAACATATATTAAGAGTTTCTATAGATAGTTAAAAAGGAAAAGAGTTAACAAAGTGAGCATTGGTCCTACAGAAAGTGAGTCTGGGGAATTAATAAAGGAAAATAAAGAGATGGCAGATGAATTGAACCGGTATTTTGCATCGGTTTTCGCTATAGAGGATACAAGTAACATCCCAGAAATAGCTGTAAATCAGGAAATGGAAGGGAGGGAGGGATTTAAGAAAATTACAATCACGAGGGAAGTGGTACTGATTGTTGGAGCTGTGGCCTGACAAGTCCCTGGGTCCTGATGGATTTCATCCTATGGTCTTAAAAGAAGTGGCTAGTGAGATAGTTGATGCATTGGTTTTAATTTTTCAAAATTCCCTAGATTCGGGGATAGTTCCATTAGATTGGAAAATAATGAATATAAGTCCTTTATTAAAAAAGGGAGACAGAAAGTAGGAAACTACAGGCTAGTTAGCTTAACATCTGTCATAGGAAAAAAGTTAGAAGATATTATTACAGATGTTATGGTAGGGCACTTAGAAAAATTCAAGGCAATCAGGCAGGGTCAACATGGTTTTGTAAAAGGGAAATCATGTTTAACCAATTTATTGGAGTTCTTTGAAGAAGTAACATGTGCTGTGGATAAGGGGGAACCAACGGATGTACTGTACTTAAATTTCCAGAAGGCATTCAATAAGGTGCCACATCAAAGGTTATTGCAGAAAATAAAAGCTCGTGGGGCTGAATTTTCTGTTTGTCGGGCGGGCGGGCCCGACCCAATCGGCGGCGAGCGTGGAGCCAATCGCTGCCGGCGAAATGGGCTGCGCCACCATTTTGCATGGGTGGGCCAATTAAGGCCCGCCCAGCGTGTTTCAGACTCCCGTGTTCAGCGGGAAATTCAAATCTGCGGCGGGCGTGTTCAGACCTCCGGTTCTAATGGGGAACCGACAGTCTGTATAAAGAAAGGCCAGGCAGCCTCCTTTAGGCTGTTCACCATGGCCAGCGAACAGGCTCCAGAGGAGGTGAGGGCAGAGGAGGAGGAGGGGGGCAGGCTGCAGGGTAGGCCAGCAGAGGGCCAATGTGCCCCTCGGTTTTCCGATGCCTGCCTTGCTGCCTTCCTCGAAGAGGTGTCAAATCGTCGGGAGGTGTTGTTTCCGGAGGATGGGAGGAGGAGGGCCCCCCCATGTGACCAGGCAGGCGTGGCAGGAGGTGGCGGAGGCTGTTAGCTCCCATGATACTGTCCGGCACACAGGAACCCAGTGCCACAAGCGCTTCAATGATTTGTTGCACTCTGGAAGGGTGAGTACCATGTCGGCCTTGGCCATTTTACCCAGCAGGTAGCCTTAGCCTTTGAGGGCCCCCCCAACGTCTTAGTGTCGTTACTGTATTGGGCATTTGGCACACGCTGGGTGGGCAAACAAATAGTGACCATGCTTATATCAGCCTCAGTAGTTGAGGAGAAGATGGGTTCTCCCCGCAGCATATGTTGGTGTTTGTCACATTTGAGTAGTCTGGGGGCAACCTGCAGGGGAGGTAGCTAGACACATACTCAGAACTCCAACACATGTCTTATTGATGGTGATCAGATGGTGGAAGGGGAGCATCAAGGTGCTGTGGCCAAGAGCCATCTGCTGGCCTTGGCGCCGCACCTAGTTGTGCCTCCTTGCCATGGGCGCTAAGACCCGTGTGTTATCAAAGTGATGGACGCCGAATGTGTCCAAGGCAGCCATTGGGGGAGGGGGTTGGGAGCAGCCATACTATCTTCTGGTGACTGATCACCAGTAGTGTGCACAGGAGCCGCTGGAGGCCTCTGATGGGCCACTGAGGTTGGGGTGCGGCATGCCTGTGCAGAGTACATGAGCGATCAGCCTCAATAAATGCTCTTCTCTGTTCTGCAGGCAAAAACTGAGAACAATAGCTGGGAGTGTCAGCAGACTGGTGGTGGGCACGCCCTGCTCCAGCGCCTCACTATGTATGAGGAGCAGGCCATGGAGCTGGGGAGGAGGCAGGCGGCCAGGTCGGCAGGTGTCGGTGAGACTGGGGTGCAGCGGCCAGGTATTTGAGGACCACAGTCCCATCCACTCTGTCTCTTCACCATCCAAAGCACTGATGGTTGCTGCAATCGTTAATGCAGCAAAACTGCTCATTCACAGACTGATACAGTCAGACGTGTGGGTCATACACAAAGGTCCCTCGGCCCCTTGAGGATGCATGTCTCTAGCACCTTCCAAAGTCGCCTTATCCCATTTGTGACCACTATCCCCGTGGTCTAACATGCCATGGCATCGCTGCTGCACATCCAAAGACTTATTGCATCTTAGGAGGGTTTGTACCTCCACCACCCTTTCAGCCTGTGCGTCCCTCATTACTCTGTCCAAAAGGTCCTCAGCACCTCACCTGTCAACCTCATGGCACTCAACTTAAATAAATGCCACTACATTAGTCATCCCTCTGCCAAGGGGAAATGTTGCTTTCTGACCACCCGTTCTATGCCCCTTATAACGGTATGAAGGTCAATAATGTGACCTGTCAATCTCCTGTGCTCCACGGCAAATGTCGCAAGTATTTGCAATGTTTCCTCATAACTCCAACTCTCCAGCCCTGCATGCATCCAGGTCAGGAACCTCTACACTCTCCCCACTCCAATGCCATCCCTCCCATGAAGCGCAGGTCACAAGTGAACACAGAACTATAGCTGTGGCCCCGACAGCGTTTTCTGCACTTGCAACATGACCTCCCTTTTCCTATATTCTATTCCTTGGCTAATAAAGGCAAGTTTGGCATTGACCTTGTTAAACACCTTATGTTCCTGTTCTGCTATCTTAACGGGTCTGCCCAGCAAGGTCCATGTAATCGTCGTGACTTCCCACGGTCCTACCATTACTCATGTATTCCCGTACCTTGCTTGTCTTGCCCAAGTGCTTAACTGCACACTTATCCACATAACATTCCATGTGGCATTCCTTAGGCCATCTGACCAGCCTGTCTGTATGTGTGTGTAATGTTTGGGCCTCTTTACTATTTACCACCCAACCAATGTTCATCTCCTTAGGTTCTTGAAGTTTGAGCGCATTATGAGGCTGGGGGGGAAAGGGATGAATGGTGTTACTGACTGGACGCTAACTGATGCATTGTCCTTGTTGTTAATTTCAGCATCAGCACCGCATGGCCACCAGGAACAAGTCCAGAGCCCCCTCTCCACACCTGAGGGCCAACACTTGCAACTTGCGTCCTATCATTTCAGCGAGCCAGTCACCAGCGCAGCGACTGCCAAATCGGTGGGGATTATGACGTTGGCTAGTGTCATGGGACACAGTGGAGAGGGCACTTCACAATCGCTGGAGGAGATGGCACGGACAGAGTGCCAATGGCGCCAGCAGCTGGAGGACTGTAGGGGACCAGGCACATGCTGAGTCGGCCAGTGATGATGTGCCTCTGGAGATGTCAGCCATGCAGCAGCTGCAGGACAAGCGGCCGGGTGCGCGGGAGTAGCTGGCAGGGTTGCATGAGGGTGTCCTTCACTTGGTCTTTGTGGTGGAAGAATCCAGGCAGAGTGTCAGTGATAGCATGAACCTCAGGACACAGCTTCAGGCTTCCTCCATTGAGAGATTGGCGACTCTCATGGAGAGGGGCTTCCAGCAGATTGAGAATCTTCTGTTTGGGTTATGCTCTGACCTGCAAGCCCTCACAGCGGTAATGGCCACAGGTGGTCATTGGCAATGTGGGAGATGTTCTGGACACCAAGTGTCCCAGCTCAATGCCCATCCATCTGCGGTGAGCAGGGAGGTCCAATGTGATCTCATGTTGGCGCTGAAACTGCCTGTCATTGCTGCGAGCTCCCCTCAGGGTGTTCCGGATGAGGGCAGCAGCTCCTCTGCCCTTCTGCCAGTGACTGTTGCATCCATTGAGGCTGTGACAACTGGGGAGGTGCCAGTTCTGGAACTAGCCATTCCCTCCCAGGCGGGGCCAGCACAGGCTCCACGGGCCAGAGGATGGCTGCCAAGGTCATCGAGGCCAATGGGACAGCAGAGTCAGCAGGCTGCCTCACAAGCCACTCCAAGCGATGGGGTGGCACCTGGTCGTAGCACCCGCAAACGTAAGCATAAGGCATGTTAGGCACTCCACAGGTTTGTCACTGGTGATTTTGTGTTGGCCCTAGATTAGGGAGTGTTTCATTATGTGTGTCAGAGTTTGTTGTTTATTTTGGTGGCAATAAAGTCCACTTTTCTGACCATGGCTGAGGGTGTTTCCTTTGTGCTGCATTTGTATGTTTCACAGACATCTCATGAGTGTTTGAGTGGACATTGATGTTTCTGAACTAAGCCCTTCGTTGCAGCTGATGAGGTGGAAGATGTAGCACCTAACTGCCACGTGTGGAAGTGTCAGGCAATGCTGGTCCAGCTGATCCATGTGCGTGGAGCTAGCTGAAGGTTCGTTGGATTAAAGTGTCCCGGGTGTCCCTGCCTCCTTGGTGTAGTAGCGGGTCGGCGTGCTGCCCCTCATCATTGCCCTGTGTTTCCTCAGCCTCTGATCCACTGCTGGATTCATGTGCAGCCTCAACCACTGCGTCAAGGTCTTCATCATCAACTGCATCCCCCCTTTCCAGCGCAAGATTGTGCAGAGCGCAGCATGCTACCACTATCAGAGAGACGCGATCTGGGGGGTACTGGAGTGCGCCCCCTGAGCGGTCCAGGCCA
The DNA here is from genome assembly GCF_964194155.1 of Cetorhinus maximus. NCBI lineage: Eukaryota > Metazoa > Chordata > Chondrichthyes > Lamniformes > Cetorhinidae > Cetorhinus > Cetorhinus maximus. The sequence continues at coordinate 91,253,860 of NC_135896.1, forward strand.
CGGAAGCATATCTTGAGAAGACCGATGGCTCTTTCCACCAAAGCCCTTGTGGTTCCTATTGTAGCGCTCCTCAGCTTCTGTTCTTGGATGGTGGAGAGGCGTCATGAGCCACCTTCTGAGGGGATAGCCCTTATCACCCACTAGCCAACCATCCAGCTGAGCCGGAGCACTGAAGAGCCCCGGCACCTGGGAGTGTCTGAGGATGTAGGCATCGTGGGAGCTGCCTGGGTACCTTTCACAAACTTGTAGAATCAACATCCTGTGATCACACTATCTGCACGTTCATGGAGTGGAAGCCCTTCCTGTTGACGAAGGCACCGGGCTCACCTGCTGGCGCCTTGATGGCCACATGTATACAGTTTATTGCACCCTGGACACAGGGGAAGCCCAGCAATGGCCGCGAAGCCTCTGGCTCACTGTGTCTGGCTTGCCTGGTCGCAGAAGTGGATGAAGGTCAATGCCCATCTGAACAGAGCGTCTGTAACCTGCTTGACACAAGTGTGTACAGCTGATTGGGAGACACCGCAAAGATCACCCACTGAGCCCTGGAAGGAGCCAGATGCATAGAAGCGGAGGGCAACTGTGACCTTCAGAGCCGCTGGCATAGGGTGTCCTCCCACACAGTTAGGGGAGATCTCAGGGCCAATCATCTGACAGATATAGTTCACTGTCCTCCTTGACAGTCGGAGCCTCCTTCGGCACTGCACCTCAGTCATATTGAGGTAGCTGCTTTGCTGCCTGTATACCCTGGCAGCAAGATAGTGGCGTCTTCTGCAAACCCTTCCACCTCCGGCAACCTCTTCGCCCTGCGCCCCTTGTGCCTGGCGTCCCAAAGGTGGCTCCCCTGGAAGCTGATTGTCCACTCCTGGCCTCCTCCTCCTCCCTCCCTTCCTCCTCAGAGGAGCTGCCTCCATTGGAGATGTCAGAACCCATACCCAGGTTAAATGGAGGCTTCTGGAAAGCTGCAGGCCCGATAAAGATTACTGTCTGCAGACTGGTGAGCTGAAGCTTCAAAGTACAGAGAAAGCTATTGGAAATTGATCTGAACTGCTAACAATCACACAGGCAAATTTAAAACACTTTCTACAATAAATACTTCAGATAAAACATTAACAACCCCTCTGAGCCCACACATCCTGCCCGTGGATGAGGTTTGTTAAAAAAATCAGTTACCTGCCTGCCCGTTGCGCTGAGGCGAAGATTGCATGGGCTCCTCAAAACCGGTGTCGATTGCCGAGTTAAGGTCCTTAACAAGGCCTTTAATTAATGGCGGGCGCGTGTCGCGCTTCATAGTGCCCGCCCAGCTAAATATCGTGATGCCGCATGCTGATGTCGACGTCAGCGTGCGACATTTTAAGCACTGACGTGCAGGCTCCGCCACCCGCACATCAGCCATAAAATTCTGTCGATGGTGTAGTGAGTAACAGATTGGCATTGATAGATTGACTAGCTAATAGGAAACAAACGTATGGTCATTTTCTGGTTAGCAAGATGTAACGAGTGATGCACCACAAGGATAATTATCTCATACATATCCGAATTTATTAATTCAACTTTATCTTTACCTTTGTATGATCCATCACTTCCTTCCACTCTTAATCACTGAGTGACATGTAAAACTCTTGGCAGTGGAAGTCAACAATTACACCATCAGTCCATTGATCATTTCATTCTACCCTAGGGAAGGTGCGCACATTCAAAGGCTACAATAACTATGACTGGGAACTGCAGTCCAATTGAATAAAAGCTTTTTGATTTACTATTATTTTTATGGCATGAAATTACTTTTCAGTTTGACTGAATAAGGAATGCTGGCTTAGTACACCAAAGCATCACTTGGTGCAGTACTGATTCTGCAAAGTTCGCATCAAATTCCTCAGCAGGGAAAGGGGGCTACATGATGGGGGAAGGGGCAATACCATCCATAGGTTATGGGAGGGAGGGCAGAACAAGGAAAAAATAAAACATCTCTGGTTTCTGTGGCTGTTATCTATTCAGCTATCTCTGCTGGAAATGTCGTTACCAGACATCTGCACAGTGCAAGGCCAGGCTCAGTTGTGAACTCTCTACACTTTACCCCACCCAGTACACACGATCAAATTGGTAGCGAACATTCACAGACAAGGGTTACAGATAAAGCATGTTGAATTGGAAGCCATGGTACCAAACCCTAAAATGCATCAGCATCTTCGGGAGCAGAGGGAAAGAAAGAGGATGACTGGTCAAATAAAACTAAACATGCTTTCATGAAGACAAACCAAGTGGCTTAGAATTACAAACAAGAGCTTTTAAGCTTTAGTGCAAATGTGAACTACCCTACTATAGTACTGGGTAATAAGGAAGAAATATTTTGACACCACAGCATTATTAAAGTAAACTTGTTTAATAAAAAAAACTTTTTTTGGAAAAACTTCCATTCTCACCCAAACGGTAATGTTATTGGTAGTCAAGAATATTAAGTTTCTAAAAGTGTTAAGATTGTACTCCTCACATTAAATAATCAGTGTGCAATTTAATACAGAATTTAACACACCAAATAACATATGGTGAAGAAAGAGGAATTTTGTTAAATCTAATTCACTTTAACATAAACGTAAATGTAAGAAGTCTTGAATCTTTTGCCAAGAGTCTTGTTGAGCATAGCAGTGTTTTATTGCCTCTCCTCCCAACAGCACTGGAAGTCCAAACAACCGGTCAATCTTGGCAAAACGAAATGGAGAACATGGAGGTTCAATACAATGCCCAGCTCCTGGATAACTGAGGAGCTCATAGTTGTCTTTGCCATGTTTTTTCAGTCTTTCTATTGCTTCCTCAGCAAAGAGCTTGCTGTTCCAGATCTTGTCGTCCTCTCCTACCACAAACAAGATGTGCCCCTCAGCTTTTTCCAGTGGGATAATGCTGTCTTTCTTTGTGTTGAGGTTAAGTGTTTCAGATATATCTAGAATTCCTGAGTCCAAAACAATCATGCGATCTACATCGTAACGCAAGCTGGGGAGATGCATATCTTTATAATACAGGTCCGACAGAGTGTTTGCATTAGAGCCAGAGATACAAACGGATGCCACCACTTGTGGTATAAATGTGACCATTGATAGAGCCAAATCCGCACCTTTTGAAGACCCAATTACTCCAATACCAGGTCCCTTCACCTATAAAAATGCAAAATCTATTACAGCGACAGACATTAAGTCTACATAACTCCTATAACTTCAGTATACATGCATCACTGTTTAAAAAAATCCTATTTATTTATTGCAGTGAAATCTGTATTGTTCAATAAATTACATGACAAATTTTAGTTTCATTTCAATTTTCTCCCAACATTAGAAAGCATCAAAAGCAATCTTCAAAAATTTCCCACTTTTACCCAAGTCGAAGAGAAGCATCATGAAAAGGAGCATTCATTGTCAGAATCAATTGTCCCTTTTTGTATCATCATTAGCAATGTGACATAATTTTGTTATTTGGGATATTTTATGGATGTTTATCAAGAGGATGACCACACAGTGTGATGTAACATCATAATATTGTGCTGACAAGGTTTTCCAGTCTGTTTGTGCACTATGCCAAAGACTTGAGAAACCCAGATCTGAATACCAACATGAAACAATAATGATAGCTACATATTGAAAGGGAGCAGGTGCTAAGAAGCAGCAATGAGTGGGAGTGAGATGCAACATCAGATAAAGAGAAAAATGAGGCATGGAACCTACCCATAACAGTACAGCATTTGCTTGTGGATAAACCAAGGCAGCATTCTCTTTTTAATTCACTTAAGGTGGAATAATCCAAAATAATATTACCAACAAGAAATTGTGATATATTGATTGATGAACATTTACCATATCAGTTGTAAAAATATTTACCTTCTGTGCTTGAATAGCTGTAATGCAAATTTTTCTATTATCTGTTTCTTATTGAAAACTTGTTCTTTAATTTGAACAACTTAATTGTAAATGCCAGCCCAAAACTGTCCTGACCAGCTAAATCTTATCTTTAATTCAAACGTAAGCTAGCCAGAGAAGCTATACTTCCTGTGCTGTGCAACCTCACTTTCCTGGAAAAAGTGAATTAATTTGCTCACTGATTCTATTTCAAAATAGTGGATTGCCACATTACAATGCTGACTACAGTTCCAAAATATTCGTTTACTGTGACGTGCTTTGGGATCTTAGTGGTTGGTGCTGTACCAATGCAAGTTTTTTTTTCTTTTCATCAGCTTCAAAAGCTGCCAGGAAACAGAGTCCAGGTCCAAACACAAGGAGGCAAGTTTAAAAGAGGCCTTCAATGGAGGAGAGTGAGTTGGAGAGGCTTAGGGAGAGAATTCAGAAATATGAGGCCCAAACAGCTGACTGCCAATGCTGGGACAATGGGAGGCAGGATGCACAAGAGGTTGGAGTCAGAAGATTCAAGTGTTGTTGCTGGGAGGGGAGAGATGGGAAGGAGGGGTACGGTCATTAAGTGATTGACAACACAGGCAGAGGAGTGGTTGAGAAAGGTGATGGAGAGCTAGAGCCAAGTGCAGACAGCATACAGATGGGAGCTGGCCCATGTTCATGGGTGAGATTGTCAAGGGGTAGCTTGTAGACAAGAGGAGGGAGACAAAAATAGATCCTTGGGGGATTCCTGATTTAACAGTCTAGGAATAGAAAGAGAAGTCTTGAGTTAAAATTGGAAAGGTAAGGTTGGAACCAACTAAGGGTAGTTCCACTCAGCTAAAGAGCCAGGAGAGGCAATGTTCAAGAATGGTGTAGTTAATCATGTCAGACTACAGAGCGATCAAGAAGGATGAGGATGCTAATTGTGACTTTGAACAAGGCCATTCCAGTGCTTCATTAGAAATTCAGTCATGGAGCTACAGTAAAGATGGGCCTAGATTTGGGAAGTGACAACACAATCAAAGGCTATAGAGAGAAAAGGAAGGTTAATGATGGGGCAGTAGTTTGCAATGATAGAGGTTTTTTTTAAAAAGTAGTAGTTGATGATGACAAGGGTGACTTGAATTAATAAGATGAGCACAACAAAGGTATTGAATGAGGCAGGAGAGAAACTAGAGACAAGAGCAGGATCAGTAATTGGCCAAAAGGGTCTCTGGATGTGGGGGGTTGTGGGGGGGAAGGTGAATGATGGGGCATAGAGGCAGCAAAGGCAGCTGATAGATGGTCTGAATCATAAGATAAAGACATGGTATAGAAAAGACTTTCATTGATATAGCACTTTTCACAATCACCGTATGTCTCAAAGCTCTTTACAGCCAATGAAATACAATATAAATACAAGTCGTTGTTGGTTAGTATTAGATTTGGCCGGGAACCTCTGTAGTTGGTAAGAAAGTTAAAATTAATAATAATTGTTTTGCAAATTAATTATTCCATATTTGAGGTGCTAATAAAGTATAACAACTACTATAGATCTTATGCTTTTGCTTAATTTGTTTGTTCTATTACTAGTTAATTAATTTATTTCACAGTCAAAGCCTAAAATAAGACTGAATATTGTGTTATTCTGGTATCCTTTGAAAACAAAGAGGATCCTGTGGAGGTAAAAGCTCGAATCAGTTTCTGAAGAAATCTAAAATCACTCTTCAGTATTCCAGGTATGCTGTATGCTACACTGTTTAAACTTAATCTCAGGACAAATGTAAACACTCGTGAACATAAGAAATTGGGTTCATCTACAAGAAAGAAAAGGACTTGCATTTCTATAGTGCCTTTCATGACTTCAGAACGTCCCAAAGTGCTTTCCAGCCAATGAAGTGTAGTCACTGTTGCAATGTAGGAAATATGGCAGCCAATTTGTGCACAGCAAGCTTCCACAAACAGCAATGTGATAATGGCCAGATCATCTGTTTTTGTGACGTTGTTTGATGAATAAGTATTAACCAGGAGACTGGGGATACCTGCCCTGCTCTTCTTCAAAATGGCTCCACGGGATTTCTTACATCCACCTGAGAGGGCAGATGGTGCCTCAGTTTAACATCACATCCAAAAGATGGCACCTCTGACAGGGCAGTACCTGCTCAGCACTGCACTCTAGTGTCAGTCTTGATTTTTCTGCTCAAGTTCTGGAATGTGGCTTGAAGCCACCACCTTCTGACTCCGAGGCAAGTGGGCTACCAACTGAGCAGCGGCTGACACCGGAGCAGCCAAAATATCTACAGTAAGAACATGTCCCAAGGACAGAATACCTCTGTCAGTGCAGTGCTTCCTCAGTGCTGCACTGGAGTGGGCAGCCTTGTTTTTTGTGCTCAAGCCCTGGAGTTGGACTTGAATCAGAAACCTTGAGACTTGAGTGTGCTACAAACTGAGCCATGGCTGACTCATTGGGTAGTGTAGACATTAAGCTTCAATTAAAACTTGGTTTTGGGACTGCTCCAAATACTGTGAATTTGCAGAGGATTTGTAGCACTTTACCGAACATTTGACCAACAGGTCTATGCTGGTGTTAATGCTCTGCATGACTGTCCTCCCAAGTTCTTGATTTCTTCAAATGTGTATGTTAACATTTTAAGGAATGTTATTTATCATTTATTTCATTCAGAGTATTACAAACATCAATTATACAAATACATTTTACCACAACAGGTTAATTATCTGGGCTTCAATTGTATGGGTGAAACTCACCTTTGGATGTTTCTGTAGGTAATTCACAGCCTCTTCGAAGTATTCTAAATGAATATCTGTCAAGGTCATTGGTAGATCCTCAAAGCCAAAGTAAGGGAGGGCAAGAGCAGCAAAGCCTCGGCTTGCAAGAAGACAGGCTCGGAACTCAGTCAAACCACCATCATCTCCAAAAAGATCTATCACTCCAGGAAAGGGGCCATCCCCTTAGAAAACAGGAAAAGAAGAAAACAACAAACCATTGTTAACAAATTCAGGTAAAAGTTTTAAAAATGGGCCGCCCAAAATGGCCCCAGTTTCGCAGTGCCAACTGCAGAGGTCTTTTGTGATGTGTCTCAATTATATGCATGAAGCCACAATTTTGATAATTTTACAATCTGTGCATTACACACAGTCTACACAACAGAGACAGGCCATTTCACTCAACTGGTCCATGCTCATGTTCCACGTGAACCTCCTTCGATCCATCTTCATCTGACTACATCAGCATAACTTTCTATTCCAGGGGTTCCCAAACTGTGGTTCGCGACAAACTGGGATCGCGAGCTCTGAGGCAGCCATGGTGGCTATGGAGTGGAATCTGGGATTTGACAGCGCTGGATTGGCTGCAAGGCCTCTTTAAACATGCGCGATTTTTGCCGGCGTATGTCTCTTAATGCTCTGAGGTCCGAATGCTGCCACTAACACAGCCTGTAAATTTGTATAACCTTGCAGTGTGAACTCCCCACAGCAACCACCCCCCCACTCCCACCACACCCCCATCACCTCCAATTTTTAACTCATAGATTACACCAAGTCTGAAGAATTAAAATGGGGTCACAGAGGGTTTCACAAAAAGACGGCACCTCTGTCAGTGCAGTGCTTCCTCAGTGCTGCACTGCAGTGGGCAGCCTTGGTTTTTGTGCTCAAGCCCTGGAGTTGGACTTGAATCAGGAACCTTGAGCTTTCAGTGTGCTACAAACTGAGCCATGGCTGACTCATTGGGTAGTGTAGGCTTAAGCTTCAATTAAAACTTGGTTTTGAGACTGCTCCAAATACTGTGAATTTGTAGCACTTTACCGAATATTTGGCCCACAGGTCTATGCTGGTGTTAATGCTCCACATGACTGTCCTCCTATATTCTTAATTTCTTCAAAAGAGCATGTTAACATTTTAAGGAACATTATAAGTACCTTTGAATAATCAGGGTTTCACTGTCAGAGGGCAGTCTTTCCACCATTATATTTCTGCCTTACAAATTTCAATTCCTAAACCACTTGGCCCCTTGTTGCTTGCTCTCTGCTTTCAAATATCACCATATAATCCAGTATTAGACTTATGAAATCATGGAGTTCAAGCAAAACAGAAGTAATTGGGGATCCAGAGAAAAAGCTCCATTGGTTGCTATAATACCTGATACAATGTGGCTGTTGGAGGCCTGTCATCACAGATCAGAGCATAGTGGTTCTTAGTTCAACCAACTTCAGCTGCTTCATCAAGAATCATAAGATCAGGGGTGGAGGTCTTCACAATGCTCGGCTTCAATCACAACTCCTGCAATAATGATGCAGCTCAAGCCAGCCTACACAGCACAATCTCAATTACATCCAGGCGTGGGCTGGGAAGGGGCAGATAACATTCCGGCAACTTTAGAACCAGGTAGTGACCCCCTCAAACAAGAGAAATCCCAGTATCTCACCCATGACATTTCAGTAGCACCATCATGACAAAGTCTTCCACCATCAACATCTTGGGGATCATCACTGATCAGGCGTCATGTTCGTTTGGGCAAGGGAGAGGCTGCAATGAATGGCTCTGCTCCTTTCTCCTCAGACTCTATCCACCATTTACAAGGTGCAAATCAGGAGTGTTATGGAATACTGACTACATGCCTCTATGGATGTAGCCGCAATAAGCCGTAAGGAGCTCAACATCATGCAATTTGCTTGATTGGTGCTCCTCACCAGATTCAACATCCATCTCCAAAACCAGTCTCCTCTCCAAGGTCAACCACCCAGAATGAAAGCAACAATTCCAAGTTCTCCTCGAAGTCACAAACCACCCTGGCTTGGCCATTCCTTCATTGTTGCTGGGTCTATATCCTGGAATTCCCTACCTAGCAACACAGAGCATCATCACTACAAGTAGTACAGTAGTTAGAGAAGGCCCACCAAAACAATCTCAGCTCAATTCAGTGTGAGCAATAGAGGTGGCCTTAGTAGTATGTATACTTAGGTAAAAATAAATACATCAGAAAAGATATTGAATACAATTGGTTTGTTATCACAAACAAACTTTATCGCCTATGGGTTGTACAGTTCGGGTTGCTATTTATACACCTGTGGTAACTGAAGGGGCCAGTATATTCATGAAAAAGTACTTGACTAATTGCTATTTCATTAGGTGACAGCACAGTAAGAGCAAATTCCACTTTTGTTATGCCAACATGATACAAAAAATAAAATTTTCAGAAGTTTTTATTATATATAACAATTACATCCCTTTAACAAAGGATAACCATGTTTTCTATACCAAGGACACAGAGGGTAGGAACACAGCAAAGTAGTCAGGACAGAAAATGTAGGTTGCACTATGCAGTGAGACAACAAATTTTAGCAGATTACCTTTTAACATCTGCAGAGATACCAGGGGTGGCCAAAAGGTGGTTTACGAGTCCCATGCGGCTCTTTGGCTCACAAAGTGCGGCTAATTCCTTGTGCTGTGAAACCCTTTAAATGGTGCATTGGAGGGAGGTAAATAGTGGGTACAGCCTCAACCAGGAACAACTTCACAGAGAGAGAAAACCAGAGAGCAAGCAGCAGCACTGGAAGGAGGGAGGAGGGTTAAGATTAGTGATTCATTCCAGCACCATCACGAGATTCTTGCAGTTTCCCACCAGTCTTACGTGGGGCTGCCTGACCCTCAGCACCATTTTCTCTGACTCCCTAATCCACCCTCTCGCTGCTGACCCTACAACTTATGGCCTCTGTCTGCAAAGGGAAGAAACAGCTTAATACAGAACAGGATTGTAATAATCTACTGCATTGGGACACAGGTACTTGATTCAAATTTGTTGTTCAATAGGTGGTTACAGTGTTTTTTTCCAAGTAAAATAAATCCTTTGTGTAACCTCTTGACTGATTTTCCACATCGGAAGAGCAAGGCTGCCAAAGTCAGTTAAGCAGTGAGCATGTGCTAGCTCTGATGTGGATTTATTATTGCCACTATCTGAATTGTGCGTGAAAGAAGCCTGGAAGGTAAGAGAGGAAAAAGCTGAAGATTTCCTCACAGAAGTGTGTGCAATAGGAATAAAAATGTGCCTGTAAAGGTTGTCCATGTCTTGCAACTCTTGAATATCTGAAGATTATCGTATGCAGCTTTATTGTTCAGGTGGTTTGGCCACCCCAGACATGTACACTACAGTGATAAAACAAATGTACATATAATGACCTTGGATCTGATGTCAGACTATTAAAGCACATTCAGGTACCATTTACAAATATACAAGAACATAATAAATAGGAGCTGGAATTTATTCCTAATCTCAGTTTTCTGCATATTAACCAATCTTCAGCCCTTGCTAATGTATTACCCTCATTCCATGAGTCCTAATTTTGTGTAATAGCTTCTTGTGTGGAAACTTATTGAATGCTTTTTAAAAACCTAAGTACAATACTGGTTCCACCTCAACCACCTTACTAGTTACAACCTCAAAAAACTCAACGGATTTGTCAAACATCATTTTTCTTTCATAAATCCACTCTGCTTAATCATATTGTGATTTTCTAAGTGTCCTGTGACTGTGTATTTTGCTGACTACTGATGCTAGGCTAAATGGCCAAAAGTTCCCCATTTTCTCTCTTCATCCTTTCTTAATTCCTGAAGATTAAAACCAATGCAGGCACTATCTCTGCAGCACTCTTTCTCTTCAGATACCATCCGCTAAGAGGACGTTGGTGACCATGGATCTCCATGTTCATCTTGCTGTGGAGGCGTAGGTCATCTTCATTGGTGGTACATTCATCCAGTTTGTGAGGCTCTTTAAAAAGATCTCTGCAGCTACTCTTTTTAAAACTTGAGGAAACAAAGTCCTCAGGTTCACCGGCTTTGTCATCACTTAGTCCTGTTCATTTCTCCAGTGCTATTTATTTACTTAGGCTGATTTAATTTCCTCATTATCTTTAAACCCTTGGTTACCCATTATTTCCAATTTTTACGTGTGTCTTCTCCTGTAAAGACAGTAAAAACTATTTGTTTATAACACTGTCTAGGAAGGTCAGTTCGTTGCGCTAATTGTCTATATGGCCTAATCTTCACTGGTGAAAAAAAAAATCAGCAACAGAATTTGAATGAGCAATTGCTGAAAGAGCAGCTTTATTTGCAGCAGTACCTTTGTGTAATTTTATAGATGTCCGTGCTCCACTCGAAATGGAAAATACAGACTGGCATATTGAACAGAATACAGGTGTTTCCTTTCCGGTTGGGCGTAAATATATGGAAAATCCTCTTGAAGCGGTTGTCAAAGTGCATAAAAAAAGCTTTTCTTCATGTCACCCATTTCACCTTTCGCCAATCACCTTAAATCGGTGACTTCTGGTTCTCAATCCTAGCACCAGTGGGAACAGCTTCTCTCCATCTAGACCCCTCATGATTTTGAACACCTCCATCAAATCAGCCCTCCATCTTCTCTTCAGGATGACAATTCCAACTTCTCCAATCAAGGTAACTGAAGTCTCCAATCTATCCACCTAACTGAAGTAACCCAAAATGTGAAATTAAAAGTCACAGGATATTTGAGGATGAGATTCGTGAACTGGGGGCACTGGACCTCACCTGGAGACTGTCCCTGAGATACAGGGAAGTATACTTCCCCACTTCAGATGGCCCTGGGGCCAGCGGGGCGGGGCGGGGCCGGTCGGTCGGTCACCCCAGGGCCGGACGGTCAGCCCCGGGGTCGATTGGTCACCCTGGGGCCAGAGCTGAGGTATCTGCTTACCTGCGGGGAGAAAGATGCTGCCCCTCAGGTTGCCTTCCCTGATCCTGCCGTAGCGGATCCCGGGTTTGCTGTACCACCTCTCGATCCTCTGCTTGACCAGGAGCGGCCCGGGGATGGTGACCGAGCCGTTGTGGCCGGAGTGGACGCACAGGTCGACATGCATGGGGCTGGTCAGTCTGTCCTTGCGGAGTTGCTGGTAGGGCTGCTCAATGGGGGAGGGGGACAGGGTCCACAGGAGGCCCATGGGCACCACGCCCCGGTAACCACCGCCCAGCGAGGGCGAGCGGCTCATGTCCAGCCGCCCGTCGCCGTCCGCCTGGTACTGGCCCCACGAGTCGAACAGGCTCCCCCGCTCCGTCAGCACCTGGGCCCGCAGGGTGACGGCCTGGAGAGGGCCCAGCCCCGCCACGCGGATCGACAGCGGCTCGTCCACCAGGCTCTTCAGCGGGCTGACCGACAGGCTGACCGGCCCGGGGGAGACCCCCCCGCTAGCCCTGGCCCGGCTGCCGGCCCGCACCGCCAGCCGGCCGGCCCTCATCAACCCGAGCGGCGGCGGCATCATTGCGACGCCGACCTCCGACTCGTCCCCCTCAAACACGAAGTGGGCTCCTCCAGCCCGCAGCAGGAGAGCGGAGACAGACTCAACCAGTCGAGGGGGAGGGGTGGTGTGGGCGGACCAGACCATTCACCCTGGGAGGGGCAGACTGAACCATTCACTGGGGTGGAGGAGGGCCTTGGGGTGGAACTTAGTGACTGGAGGCGTGGCTGACTGGGGGGGCGTGGCTGACTGGGGGCGGGGTTGGGACCTTCACTTGATCTTGTCATTGAGAACTGTCGGTGTGACATTAGTCGTCTCAATTTCTCTGCTCCTCTCACCCATTCTAATCTGTCTCTCTGTGAACTTACTGCACTCCGTTCTCTCAGGTCCAACCCTGACATTGTCATCAAACCCGCTGACAAGGGCGGTGCTGTTGTTGTCTGGCGCACTGACCTCTACCTCGCAGAGGCTGAGCGTCAAATCGCAGACACTTCCTCCTACCTCTCCCTGGACCATGACCCCACCACTGAACATCAAGCCATTGTTTCCAGGACTGTCACTGACCTCATCTGCTCTGGAGATCTTCCTCCCACAGCTTCCAACCTGATAGTCGCCCAACCTCGGACGGCCCGCTTCTATCTCCTACCCAAAATCCACAAACAGGACTGTCCCGGCAGACCGATCGTGTCAGCCTGTTCCTGCCCCACGGAACTCATTTCTCGTTATCTTGACTCCCTTCTCTCTCCCCTTGTCCAGTCCCTTCCCACCTACATCCGTGATTCCTCTGACACCTTACGTCACATCAACAATTTCCAGTTCCCTGGCCCCAACCGCTTCCTTTAACCATGGACGTCCAATCCCTCTACACCTCCATCCCCCACCGGGATGGTCTGATGGCCCTTAGCTTCTTCCTTGAACAGAGGCCCGAACAATCCCCATCCACCACTACTCTCCTCCGTCTGGCTGAACTTGTTCTCACACTGAACAATTTCTCCTTTAACTCCTCTCACTTCCTCCAAATAAAAGGTGTGGCTATGGGTACCCGCATGGGCCCCAGCTATGCCTGTCTCTTTATGGGGTATGTGGAACATTCCTTGTTCCAGTCCTACTCCGGCCCCCTCCCACAACTCTTTCTTCGGTACGTCGATGATTACTTCGGTGCTGCTTCATGCTCTCGTCGGGACCTGGAAAAATTTATTAATTTTGCTTCAAATCTCCACCCCTCCATCATTTTCACATGGTCCATCTCTGTCAATTCCCTTTCCTTCCTTGACCTCTCTGTCTGAATTTCTGGTGATAGACTGTCCACCAATATCCATTACAAGCCTACCGACTCCCACAGCTACCTCGACTACAGCTCCTCACACCCCGCTTCCTGTAAGGACTCCATCCCATTCTCTCAGTTCCTTCGCCTCCGTCGCATCTGTTCTGATAATGCCACTTTCAAAAACAGTTCCTCTGACATGTCCTCCTTCTTCATTAACCGAGGTTTTCCACCCACGGTCATTGACAGGGCCCTCAACGTGTCCGGCCCATATCCCGCGCATCCGCCCTCACACCTTCTCCTCCCTCCCAGAACCATGATAGGGTCCCCCTTGTCCTCACTTATCACCCCACCAGCCTCCGCATTCAAAGGATCATCCTCCACCATTTCCGCCAACTCCAGCATGATGCCACCACCAAACACATCTTCCCTTCAGCCCCCCTGGCGGCATTCCGTAGGGATCGTTCCCTCCGGGACACCCTGGTCCACTCCTCCATCACCCCCTAGTTCTCAACCGCCACCTATGACACCTCCCCAAAGCCCATGCAGAAGATGCAACACCTGCCCCTTCACTTCCTCTCTCCTCACCGTCCAAGGGCCCAAACACTCCTTAGGAGCATTTCACTTGCATTTCCCCTAACTTAGTCTACTGCATTTGTTGCTCCCAATGCGGTCTCCTCTACATCGGAGAGACCAAACGTAAACTGGGCGACCGCTTTGCAGAACAGCTGCGGTCTGTCCGCAAGAAAGACCCAAACCTCTCTGTCGCTTGCCATTTTAACACTCCACCCTGCTCTCTTGCCCACATGTCTGTCCTTGGCTTGATGCATTGTTCCAGTGAAGCCGAACGCAAACTGGAGGAACAGCACCTCATCTTCCAACTTGGCACTTTACAGCCTTCCGGACTGAATATTGAATTCAACAAATTTAGATCTTGAACTCCCTCCTCCATCCCCACCCCCTTTCCGTTTCTTCCCCCTCCCTTTTGTTTTTTCCAATAATTTATATAGATTTTTCTTTTCCCACCTATTTCCATTATTTTTAAATCTGTACCTGTAATACCCTGTCAGTCTTTCCACCCAACCCCCACTAGAGCTGTACCTTAAGTGTCCTGCCATCCATTCTTAATTAGCACATTCTCTTAGATAATATCACCACCTTCAACACCTCTCTGTTCCTTTGTCTATGACATCTTTTGATTATCTGCTCCTATCACTGCTTGCTTGTCCCTACAACCACCCCCCCCCACCCCCAACTTCTCTCCCCCCACCACCCCCCCACCTTAAACCAGCTTATATTTCACCCCTCTCCTAATATTACTCAGTTCTGTTGAAGGGTCATGAGGACTCGAAACGTCAACTCTTTTCTTCTCCGCCGATGCTCCCAGACCTGCTGAGTTTTTCCAGGTATTTCTGTTTTTGTTTTACAACCTTTCCTGCTGCCTTTAGGGGTCACGTGATTTTTCTGACGATTGAGCTTGAAGCGCAGGTAATCCTGGGGGCGGAGTTTTCTCGTTGTGGATCTGGTTCAATCTTGCAGCTTCTAAGCGAGCTCTGTAAATAAAGGTATCTGTTTGAAGTAAGAAACCCGTCCGGTACATCCAGTTCATTACACTTGGCGATGAGAGTGAAATAGCTGCACCTCGCCTTGTGAATGTGAACACATCAGTTCTTAAGGAAAGAAAGAAAAGTAGACTCACCAGCCATGCCACTTTTCGGCAGAATCGACTCTTATGACACGTCCATGGAAGACTGGAGCCCAGTACATAGAGCGCCGAGGCTTTTATTTTGTGGCGAATGAAATAAATGCAGAGGAGAAGCAGAAAACAATTCTTTTTCAGTGTCTGTGGTAGCAAGACATACAACTTCATCCACAGTCTGACGGCCCCGAACGCACCCAATTCTAAATCTTTTAACCAATTGGTCGACCTCGTGAAGACACATCTTCAGCCGAAGCCATCGGTAATAATGCAGAGGTTTAAGTTTAACTCCAGAGTAAGGGCCCCGGGAGAGTCCATCGCAACTTATGTAGTGAAGTTGAAGCAGTTGACTGAGCACTGCCACATTCGGAGACACACTCAATGGTGTGTTGTGGGACCGGTTAGTTTGTGGCGTTCATGACGATGCTATTCAGTGCCGCTTACTTGCAGAAATTAACATCGATTTGAAACGTGCCATGGAAATAGCGCTAGCAATGGAAGGTGCTGAGAGGGACCAGCAGGCTTTACCAGAATGTACAACATGACGCCGTTCTTCAGTTGGGGCGGGAACCAACCTCTGGGTGTGGCGTGGAAACCAGAGAGAAAGCAGCGAAGCAAGAAACAGTCTCCACTGCTCAAAAACAAAAGGCCTAATGGAAGCACCTCAGCAGCAACTCCAAAGTTAATCTGTTATAGATGTGGGGATAACCATGTACTGGAAACCTGCAGATTCAAGGAGGCAGAATGCCATCACTGCTATAAAAAAGGGCATGTAATAAAGCAATGCAGGGTGAATCGAGACAGCCCGTCAGACAGCAGATCAAGATGATTGAAGTGCACAGAATAGCTGAACCAGAAGCTGCTAATACTGAGATCTATTCCCTTTCCCATGTCAAAACAGTAAAAACTGAACCAATCACTGTCACCATTTAAATGAATGGGAAGCCTCTTGTCATGGAGGTAGACATGGGAGCCTCAAACACAGTGGTGGGAGAACACACACTTAAATACCTAAATGAAGCCACTGAATCTAGAGCAAACCATGGCTCAACTGAAGACATACACTGGAGAGTCAATACAGGTAAAGAGAATTGCCACAGTACCTGTGTCCTACAGGCAATAGACAGCCCAGCTGCCAGTGATCATAGTGACAGGTGAAGGACCTCGTCTTCTGGGCCATGACTGGTTACAAAAAATTAAGCTCAGCTGGTCAGAAAACTTTCAAATGAGAACAGGAGAAGTTCCTGAGCTGTTAAGGGAATATGACAGTGTATTTCGTGACAAATTGGGAAAGATAAAAGGCCTACAAGCAAAAATATATGTAGATTTGGAGGCAACACCCCACTTCTTTAAGGCCAGACCTGTGCCTTATGCCCTAAAGGAGAAGGTGGATGCAAAATTGTGCCATTTAGAGAAGCTAGGCCTCATCCAGCCAGTCCAATTCTTGGAATAGGCAGCACCCATAGTCCCTGTGATGAAACCAGATCAAACTATTCACATCTGTGGGGACTACAAATTAACCGTGAACAAGCAGCTAAACTAGATAAGTATCCTATCCTGAGGATAGAAGATTTGTACACTAAGCTAGCCGGGGGGAAAATTCTACACCTAACTGTACATGAGCCATGCATACCAACAGCTAGCATTGGTTGGCACATCTAGAGGGTATGTAACCATCAACACGCACAAGAGCCTGTACCAATATACACGCCCACCCTTTGCAGTATCATCTGCATGTGCAATCTTCCAAAGGGCCATAGAAAGTCTATTGCAAGGACTTCCCCAAGTAGTCGCATACTTAGATGATATCCTGATCATAGGGTTAATGGAAGCTGAACATTTGGCCAACCTAGAAGAGGTTTAAAGAAGATTTTTGGAAGCTGGTGTATGATTGAAGAAATGTACTTTCGAAGCGCCAGAAGTCACTTACTTGGGTCACCAAGTGGATGCCAAGGAGTAGCATCCAGTAGAGGAGAAAGTCAGGGCAATCAAAGGGGTGCCCTCTCCTTCCAGCGTCACTGAACTCAAGCTTTTTTTGAGCATGATTAATTATTATAGTCGCTTCTCGTCAAACTTGTCAACAGTATTAGCACCTTTACACTTGCTATTGAAAAAAAATCGTTGGTCATGGAATGCGCAACCAGAAGCCTTTGAAGAAGTTAAGAAGCTATGATTCATCATGTCTACTCGTACATTGTGACCCATCAAGAAAATTAACATTAACCTGTGATGCATTTCCCCACGGTGTGGGAGCTGTGTTATCACACAGAATGGAAAGTGGCTCCGAAAGGCCAATTGGCTGTGTCTCCAGCCTCTCTCCAGCCGAGAAGGGTTATTCACAACTTGAAAAGGAAGATTTATCAGTAATATTTGGAGTGAAGAAATTCCACCAGTACCTGCATGGATGACATTTCACCATTGTGTCGGATCATAAACCATTAATGGGTTTATTTAGTGAGGATAAAGCCATTCCGCCAGTAGCCTCAGCAAGAATTCAACGTTGGGTTTTGATATTATCCACGCATGAGTACACCTTTATGCACCACCCTGGCGTGTATATTGCAAATGCAGACGCACTCATTTGCCTTCCGTTACCAGATAGCATTGTACATGTTGCAGTGCCACAAGAAGTTGTACTTGTGCTGAATTTCTTGGACTCTTCGCCTGTGTGTGCGAAGCGAATAAGGAATTGGACAATTTTGTCAAAAGTTCAAAACCTGGTATTGCAAGAATGGTCAAATTCACCAGTGTCTGTAGAGATAAGAACATTCCATGCCCGTAAAACAGAGCTAAGTTGTCAAGATGGAATCTTGTTGTGGGGATCAAGAGTCATCTTCCCTTCGCAAGGAAGAGAACCACTCTTGACAGATCTTCACTGTGCGCATCCAGGCATTTTGAAGATGAAGATGCTTGCGCGAAGCTATATCTGTGGCCAGGCATAGGCAGTGACATTGAAAGCACAATCAAGCACTGTCTCCAATGTCTGCAAGGACAGAAGTTGCCCAGTTCAGCTCCACTCCATCTGTGGGAGTGGCCTGGTCGACCCTGGGTTAGACTACATGTGGAATATGTAGTTACGTTTTTAGGTACCATGTTTTTATTGATCGTCGATGTGCATTCCAAGTGAATGGATGTGTATGAAGTTAGATCACAGACATCGTGTGCAACTATTGAAAAGGTGCACCAATGTTTCAGTGTACATGGCCGAATGGAAGTCAGTGTTTTGGATAACAGTACTGTCTTCACGAGTACAGAATTTCAGCGATTCATGAGTTTAAATGGATTTAAACATATTAAAACAGCACCATGTCATCCCTCGTCAAAAGGGTTAGCTGAAAGAGCAGTGTGAACTTTCACATCAGGAATGAAGAGGTTATCCAAATGTACTCTAGAAGCTCAACTTTCACATTTTCTTCTCCATTATCATGTGACTCCTCATGCAACTACAGGTTCAACACCGTCTGAATTACTGATGAAATGCCGCCTTCGTACAAGGTTGAGTCTGGTGTTTCCAAACTTAGAGGGGAAGGTAGAGAAGAACCAGAGTAGTCAGAAAGTGAATCACGATATTCATTGCGAAGCTCGAAGATTTACTGTGCGAGACGCAGTTTTCGTGCGGAATTTTGGAAATGGACCTTGTTGGGTTCCTGGTATAATTGTCTCTGAAACTGGACCCTTGTCATTCCAAGTGGGAGTGGAAGGCCGGATTGTTCGAAAACATGTGGATCATCTAAGGAGTAGAGAGAGACACTCCAACAACCAGTTATTCTGCCTGCAATTAATCCCCGAGGTGACAGATTGTGCTAGAATAGACATACAAGATGTCTCTGTTGAATTGCCTAATCCTGAACTACCACTTTCTAAGGATGTACCTGATGCTGAAGTTCCTGATCATGTCGATGCAGAGGGAGAATCTCAAGCAGTAGAACTCCAACTGAATTAGAAAACCACCTCAGAGACTTCGTCTGTAATCACATGACCTGTGTATATATGTATATGTTGTGGATTAAAATATTCTTTGTAAATAAGAAATGTAAAAAAAAACTGAAGGGGGAGAAAATGTAGTGATTGAAGGTATAACCTTTCCTACTGCCTTTAGGGGTCACGTGATTGTTCTGACGAATGAGCCCTAAATACGGGTAATCCAGGGCGCGGAGCTTTCCAGTCGTGGGCCTGGTTCAAGCTTGTAGCTTCTAAAAGAGCTCTGTAATACAGCCATTTGTTTCAAGTAAGAAACCTGTCCAGTACCTCGAGTTCATCAGAGACTGACTGACAGGGGTGGAGGTGGGACTGACTGACGGCGGGGGGGGGGGGGTGGGGGGGGGGGTGGGGGGGTGGGCATGGGGGTGAGACTGACGGGATGGGGAAGCTGGGTGACACAGTGTGACTGGGATAGTGGTGGGGAGATCCTGGTGGGACTGGGCTGGTGCTGGGCGGGGGGGGGCGGGGGGGGGGGGGTGTTCCGGTGTGACTGGGATGGTGGAGAGGGTATGACTAACTATGGGGACGGGTTGGGGGAGGGTTAATTAGGAGGGAGGGCAATTTTGATTTGTACTTTGTTTTGTTCTCTCTTTTGCATTGAATTTTTGGGGTTGCCTGCAACAGGGTAATATTTTCTTAACTTCAACTTCCACCCGATGTAAAGCAAAAAAAAAGTGTAACAGACTTGACATTTTGGGGGGGGGTGGGGGGGGAGGTTGGAGAGGTGAGAGGGGTTGGAAAGAAATTGGGGGCAATTGAGGGAGAATGGGATGGTGGGGGGTGTGCAGGGAGAAGGAGGTGGAGAGATGGAAGAATGTGTTTTGTTAATGGCGTTATAAATGTAAAAGCATATATGAAAACTCTTTTGAGTTTCTCACCTAATTTGATTAAATTTTCTGCAGAGTCTCCCACCTCACATCATAATGTACTGAAGACTATCCAGTCACACTGATTACTCCTGTCTCCTTTGTGCTAATCAGCGGCGGAGGGATCCCAGAGGGACCAGGCTCTCCTTGAGGTGTGGAGAATCTCTGTGGAGGTCGACACCACATTCTTCCTTCTCTGGAGGAGCCAGTCTGCAGTACGACTCTTCGAAGAGTCATGTACGACGTGAAACATTAACTCTGTTTCTCCCTCCACAGATGCTGCCAGACCTGCTGAATCTTTCCAAGACTTGTTTTTATTTCACATTTCCAGCCTCTGCAGTATTTTGCTTTTATTTTCGAGCTTCGATCTGTTAGTTCGTCATGGGACATTTCAACAAAGGCAGTTTGGATTATAGGCTTTTACAATGGGGGAAAAAGCTCACAAACATAACCAGGAGCAAGGCAACATGGACAGGAAACACATTGAGATACAAAGAATTTTAGTGAAAGAAGGGGAGGGAAGGGATGATTCCTCTGGTACCCTTCAAGCAATATAGTGCGAAGGACTAAGGCCTCACACTGTATATTTTCATAAAACATATATAGACAAACTCATGGCTTTTTAAAAATTTTAAAAACTGAAAAAAAAACCCTAAAATGGCTGAATCTGTGTCTTTAACCACTGAACAAAAGGAGCTGCCTGGCAGTATTGCGGAAACTCGCTCATTGTTATCTTTGGGGAGCCGCAAATGACCCCCTGTGGGCTGCACGGGTGAAATTCAAAGAGAGCTACACAAAGGCCACCTGCGTTTCACAACCCAGGCCGACCAACAGGAGTCAGCTCGTCTGTTAAGACAAAGGGCCCTGCAACCTTCCTTTCAATTATTAACAGGTTTTAACTATCTTGGGACCCAGACAAGGGATACATGTCCTTTGTCAAAGACAGTGTGGAGAGGTGGGAGTCATGTAACACGGGCCTCAGGTTTATGGAATATTGCGTTGCTGAACTGCAAAGCTCAGTCTGCCGTTTACCATATAACTGACAGCCTCACAGAAAAGGAGCTCTGCCCAGGTTGAACACCTGGCCCCATCAACACTGCTTCTGCTGGAACTTCTATACCATCGCCTACCAGACTGCTCGATTTCTGTGTGCCTTTCTCACACAAAGTTAACACCTCTGGAAAAGTAAATTCTACATCAGTTTTCAGCCCATCGACCTCCGTGAAGGAATACCTCACTGGACTTTGATTCTGGAACCTATGTGAATCAATATTTATTTTCTGTGGTCTCTGTACTATAAACCCTTCTTTTCTCTATTCCTCTCTTTACTGTCTGAGTGTGGAGGTGACGTTGCGACCCCCCTCCCCACCCGTTTCGAGTGTGTGCAAATAAACTGACCCTTTTGAGTTCATCCAGGTTGCTGTGGGGATATTACTAGAAAATTGGATCACACAAAAACCCGAGGGGTTGGGAAATACACCACCGCTTATAAACAGGTAAACAAATCAAAACACTTTTCTGTTTACCGATGGGTGATGAGAGGAGAAATTAGTGCTGTTTAAATGAACCTCCATAACAAGAGACTATATACTGGTATTGTGAACTTTTTATAGTGAATGCTGTTCAGTTGGGATTTTTTGGGTCATTGCTTGAGACTTTATGCTTCTGTGTTTCCTAGCTTGTGATTTTCCTCCCATTCATTTTAATAGATAAAAAGCCATGGGCTTTTGCCAATTCCAAACCTTTAGCTGCAAGATCTCAAGTACCAACACGGAATTTCCGTTGATCTTGAAGCAAATCAAAAACAAAGTCATTCATGCAGAAAATTTTACATTTAATTGAAAAATGTTTTCTCACTATTAAAATATTGTACAGCAAAGCATTTTTACTAAAATGTAATTGGCAGGTAGAACATTGCTTTGGAAGAGAATAAGCAAATTACAAGTTTCTGCACATTCAAATTCTGAGTAAATTACAATTATATACAAATGGAGATAGATTGTTACGCTAGTTTATGACAAATTAACTTGGAATATGTTAATTAATTCTGAAAGAATGCAATTTATCCCCCAGTTTTAGAAACATTGAATAGTTTCACAGCTTGCTCTGATGTTTGAGATGTTTTTGTAGAAATGTCTGAATCTTTGCCCATATGTCTAGCTGGGCTAATGCGTGTGGCTTCATTTTGCCTCCCCATACCACAGATTGTCCCACCAACCGATGAAGAGAGGCATAGCAGAATGGAAAATATGGAGGTTCCAGCAGATGTCCAACCTCAGGGTAACTGATGAGTTCATAGTTGTCTTTACCATTTTCTTTCAGTTTCTCAACAGCCTGCTGAGCATAGAGTGGAGTACTCCAATTCTTGTCATCTTCTCCAACCACAAACAGAAAATACCCCTCAGCCTTTTCTATTGGAATAATGCAATCTTCGTTACCTTCATCCATTGGGTTAGCCATCACCTCGGAAATATCAATCAACTTGGATTCTAAAAATTTGGTTTTTTCTATAGACATAGCCAGGCCAGGAAGAATGAGGTTTTTGTAATGTAGGTTACCTAAAGTGTTTGCATTGCATCCACCAATGCTAACTGCTGCTATCACGTGTGGCAAAAATGTGGTCATCGATAGGACTAGATCTCCCCCCTTTGATATTCCTATTGCTCCAACTCCAGGACCGTTAACCTTAAAAAAGAATGCACAAAAATGTAACAATTCAACTGTACAGTATATGCTTCTAAGACATTAAGTAAAAGTAAGTTGCATCTAATATTTTCTTTCCTTGGATAAAAACAGCATAACAGGTTTGAGCTGAACAGCCTATTCCTGTTCCTATGCAACTAACCCTGAAGCCCAGCACAAGGCATCTGTACAGTACTCTGCTTTTATCCATTGTCAAGTTGGATTTGGACATCAACTGATCCATGCTCTATTTACATAGTAAGTGCAGTGCTGGTGTGAAATAAAATGGCTTTATGTTGACATTATAACTGTATTGCAATCACTTTTCAGGAAAGCAAACAGAAGTGTTCAACTTCCAAATCAATAAAAGATTGCAAAAATTTACACCCCCAATATCTTCTTTATTCTCACTGGAATCTTTAATTTTACTCCCTCCTAGATCGGCAATCATAACAACCTGCTTAAATCTACATTATTTAAGCATTTTAAAATCGCTCTCATTTACCTATCCTTCAATGGAAATAAACTCAATTCTGTAAGCCTTGGTGTAGTTTTAAATCCTGTCCCCTCCTCTAATTCTCTCCAGTGCTTCAATACCATTTAAAAATAGCTTCAGATTTTGAGTTTTAACAAATACAGTAAACCATATTATCTGTTAAGGAAAGAATGTTTGTAGGCTGAAGAGCCACAAGCAATTGTTTATAAAGCAGAAAAAATATAATAATGACAAAAGCAATGCATTAGGTTACACAGTATTTACATCACAGATACAGCAATTTGGTCCACAGCTCCATGCTTGAGTCTTCTTCCACCCTTCATCAGATTCCTCTCTTCCTTTCTCCCTTATGCATTTACCTAGCTTCCCCTTGAATACAAAAACGATAGTCACCTCAACTACTCCTTGTGGTAGTGATTTCTACATTCTAACCACTCTCATAGTAAAGAAGTTTTTCCCCAGTTCTGGTCTCCCTCCCAAGTAGAAATATTTCTCTATGTTTACGCTATTAAGCCCTTTCATAATGGTAAAGACCTTCAGGTCACCCATCAGTCTTTTTCGAGGGGAAAGTTTTCCAACTTGTTCAATCTTTCTTGCTGGAAGTTATATCATCCTAGTAAATCTTTGTTGCACCTTCTCCAGTGCCTCCATATTTCACAGGCTATTCACAGCCGCTACAATAGGTTGCCAGCTTGTGAGACAAACATGCCTTCAAAAGGGAGGTGGAAGAGTTTTTCAGTAAGTTACAGAAACTAAGTGGGTTAACTGTAACCATATCAACCACTGCAGCACCCTAGGCCAGAATCTTCAGATCAGCGAGCTGGGGCGGAGGGAACCTGTGCGTCATTCAGATCCACAGTTCGGCGGGCACACACCTGGGTCGGCTGCGCGCCCGCCGAACTGTCAAAGGCCTATTAAGGTCACTTAAATATCAATTAAAATAATTAACTGTGCTGCCTGTCCAACCTTAATGTTGATGGGCAGGCCAAGAGCCCAGGCAGCCTTCGCATTTTTCGTGAAATCTCATCCACGGGCAGGATAAGGTTTCATGAAGGTCTTTAAAGTTTAATAAAAATTTTAAATAAAATTCATTGACATGTCCCAGTTCATGTGACACTGTCACGAGGGTATATGTCTTAAAATTTTTTTTTTCTTTATTGAAATTTTTAAAAATCAAACTAATGCCTCAGAGATTTCTGCACTCTTTCGCGCGCATGCAAGAGCATAGGCCCCAACTCCCCCCGCTGCACAGGGAGAGCTCAGCGCTTCTGGGTGCGTGTCACGCTGGGCGGGCCTTAATTGGCCCGCCCACATAAAATGGCTGCATGCAGATCGCGGGCGGCGACTGGCTGCGCACCTGCCCACGCCCCTCCAACCCCCACCGACGGGGAGAAAATTCTCCCCCTAGAGTTTGTTTGATTGCGTTCAGGGATTTGAAGGGAAGTTCTGGGAATTGACTAAGATGGGTTTTTTTTATGCCTCTCCCAGGAGATTGATTGTGCGGGGCGCATGGGGGATAAAATGGATTCTTGCATCCATGGGACAGCCTTACGGACCAGTTGGTCTTTCCTCCTACTTTCTCATACATTCTCTTGTAAACCTATTTTCTAAATGGAATGCAAAGCAACTTACCTTTGGATGCCGTCTCAAGAAGTTCACAGCTTCTTCAAAATATTCCAGATCAAGATTCATAAAATGCTTTGGAAGGTCATCAGTCCCAAAATATCCTAAAGCCAGTGTCAGAAATCCGTGGTTTGCCAAGAGACTAGCTCGATGCTCAACAATCCCACCGACTGACCCATAGAGATCAATAACCCCTGGAAATGGACCATCCCCTGTAAAATTCAAATATTATAAATAATTCTGTACTGCAAAGTGCCACAAAGATAAAATCAATTGAATGTTCTTATAAAACTCCTATTATTCAAAGCCGACGACGAACAAAATATAACCTGTATAGCTCCTTCAATGTGGGAAATGTTCATGGCACTTCACAGGAGGGTAAAACAACAAACTGTGACACTGAGACAAAGGAGTTGTTGTTAAGATGTGACTGAAAGCTTGGTCAGATGTTTTAAAGAGCGTATTCAAAGGAGAGTTGATGAGGTTTAGGGAAAGAATTTGAGAGTTTGGGCCTGGACGCCTGAAGGCATGACTACTACTGGTGGGTGAAGGATGTGATGGTTGGACAAGAGCTCAGATTTGGAGGAATGCAGAGTTCTCAACAGCTATAGAGCCAGAGGAGTTTACAGAGATATGGAGGGGAAAGGCTGTGTAGGGATTTGAATGCAAGGAAAAATATAATTAAATTGAAGCATTCGGTGGCCAGGAGCCAGTGAAGTCAGTGAACATGTGGGTGATAGATGAACAGTTCTTGGTGTAGGTTTGAATTTGGGCAGCAGAGTTCCTGATGAATTCAAGTTAATGGCAGTTGGAAGATGGCTGCTGGCTAGGAATTGCATTGGAATAATCAAGTCTTAAGGTATGGATGAGGATTTCAGCAGCAAGATTGCTCCTGTCTCAAGCTGAGCAGATAATGGCAGCATTATGGAGGTGGAAGTAGGCACTTTTTTAATGATGGAGAAGATATGTGCTGAGAAGCTGATGGTGAACTTAAGATCAGGCTGACTGAACCTGGGACAGCAGTCAGAGAGGGGGGATAGAATGGCTGAGGTGCGGAAAGGACTTTGTAAGCAATGGCCAAATGCAATGGCTTTAGGTCTTCTTAACATTTAATTGGAGGCTATTTTTGCTTTTCCAGCCCTGGATATCAGGCAAACAATCTGACACAAAGGCAGTAGACAGGTCAAGAGAGGTGGTGGTGACATCGCGCCAGATGGAGTCAGCGTACATGTGGATTCTGAGATCATGGCCCAGAATTTGCAGTAGTAATGACAGTGAAACTGTCGGCTTGTCTTCTTCAGTCCAATGAAACTGACAGACTTTGCGCACAGAAATACAAAAATTGCTGTCAGTAATTCTCTGCTCCTCCAGCTTCATGGTAGACTCCATGTTGTTCGATTATGTCCAAGTTCTAATTTATTTCATTGTCTTCTGTGGATCCTCTCATGCCGGAACAGTCCGAAGTGGGATCAGCATGGCCATCCACAAAACTGACAGTTCATATTAATGTTTTTGGTGCTTGGGGAAACTTCTGTAGCTATGCCATCTCTTGCCACTTCAGATGTTGAAAGTTTGATGTTGCTGGTCCTCAAAGCATGAACAAAATTTTAGTGCTTGCCTCTACATGGGCCAGTTGGTTGCAATGTTTTCTCAAGAGAGGTTGTCTGCAATGCAGAAGTTTATAAGGCTCTTTTTAAAGGTGTCCTTAAATCCTCTGTACTGGCCACCTTGATGTTTTTACCGAGACAGTTCCCCATAGAAGACCTGTTAGGGGATTCTGTAGTCACCAATGCGGGAGATATGGCCTCTTGAATTTTGTGGAGGATGGTCAACATGCTGTTGAGCCCAGAATGATAGAGCACCTCATCGTTTGTGATTTTGTCCTATTGAATTCTCTTAATGAATCTCGAGTGTCTTTGGTGAAAGCGTTCCAGAGCTTTGATGTGTCACCTATAGCAACCCAGGATTCTACATCAGCAGTGTAGTTTTTAAAAAAAATTCTTTCATGGGATGTGAATGTTGCTGGCAAGGCAGCATTTGTTGCCCATCCCTAATTGCCCTTGAACTGAGTAGCTTGCTAAGCCATTTCAGAGGACATTGAAGAGTCACCCACATTGCTGGGTGGGTCTGGAGCCATATGTAGGCCAGACCGGGTAAGGATGGCAGATTTCCTTCTGCTAAAGGAAATCAGTGAAGTTTTTACAACAATCAATGATAGTTATCATGGTAACCTTTACTGAGGCTAGCTTTCAATTTCAGACTAATTAATTGAATTTAAATTCCACCAGCTGCCATGGTGGGATTTGAACCGATACCCCAGAGCATTAGCCTGGACCTCTGGACTATTGGTCCAGAGACATTGCCACTTCATGACCCTCTCCCCCTATAAGGTAAGAACAATGGCCTGGTGAAGTTTTGACTTTAATCTTCAGTTTAATGCTATGCTGCTTCTGGACAGGATCATTGAGTTGACGGTAGGCAGAACTTGCTTTCTGGATGCATGCATGGACAACTTCTTCAATTGTGGCAGCCGGAGGGAGCACACGACCGAGGTTTGAGAATTTTTCTGCAGTGTCGAGCTTTTCCAGAGGGGGTGATGTTGCAGCACCTTCAGACTGCAATCTATGCAAATTGACTGAAAAGAACTTCCATACTTAGGCTGTTAGTGTTAGTTTTTCTTGTAAAAATCCAAGAAAAAGTTACACTTTGTTAAACGAGCTGTAACTGGCTTTTTAAACAGTGTACAAAGTCCATTATTAACTGGTAAACAAGACCTGCTGTCCTGAAGAAGCTATTATTTTTGTGGAAGGTCAAATTTCTCCATAATGATAACAATTTCCACAATTTAAAAGAAAATTCTTTCAAAAGTTTATTTCAGTTTTAAATCTTATCATAAATACCTTATTTTTCAATCTGAATATTTAAATTAACAGTAATGGGATTCAGTGCTTTTAACTTCCTGGTTTGACGTGTGTAAATATTTCAATGTGATTGGTTGCCTATTTGCTTGCTGACATCACTGCTGCTGCACACCAAGATAGCCTTTTGGCTTCGCACCAGATTTAAATTGCCCTCAAGAAGGGGAAAACCATGCCACAGAAATTTCTATATCTTTGTGGCAGTTTTCTTTGAAGTTATCGATCAGAGCCATTTTTAAAAAATTCATTCACAGGATGTGTGTCACTGGCAAGGCCAGCATTTATTGCCCATCCCTCATTGCCCTTGAGTGAGCCATGTTTTAAACTACTGCAGAGATCTGGTGCAGAATGGTGGGTGGATGGAAGGAATGGGTGGGTGGTGGGGTTGTTTCAGGATTTTGTCCCAGTCACAGTAAAGGAGCAGCAATATATGGGGATTAGGATGATGTAACTTGGAAGGGAGCTTTTGGGTGGTGGTCTTCCCTTGAATCTCTTTCCTTTGTTCGTCTATGTATTAGAGGTAATGGGTTTTGAAGGTGATGTCGAAGGAGCCTGGGTGAATTGCTGTAGTACATCTTGTAAACAGTACACTGCTGCTGCTGTGTGCTGGTGGATGAGGCACCAATCAAGCGGACTGCTTTGTCCTGGATGGCATGGAGCTTCCTAAGTGTTGTTGGATCTGCACTCATCCAGGCAAGTGGAGAGTATTTCATCACACTCCTGACTTGTGCCTTGTAAATGGTGGACAGGCTTTGGGGAGTCAGGAGGTGAATTAGTCTCTGCAGAATTTCCAGCTTCTGACCTGCTCTTGTAGGCAGTGTTTATATGGCTGGTCCAGTTAAGTTTCTGGTCAATGGTAACCCCCCCACCAGGATGTTGATGGTGAGGGATCCAGCAATGGTAATACTGTTGAATGTCAAGGGAAGATGCTTTTCCTTGCCACTTATCAGCACAAGTTATCCAGTCTCAAGATCTGACCCTTGTGTTGGAGGAAATATCATTAATGAATAGGCTGAAGATAGTTGGACCTAGGATACTACTCTGAAGAACTCCTGCAGTGATATCCTGGGGCTGGGATTATTGGCCTCCAAAATCCACAACCATTTTACTTTGTGTTAGGTGTGACTGATCCATTGGAGACTCAGATTCCTTGATGTTAAGGGCAGCTAGACTCTCACCTCTGGAAATCAGCTTTTCTGACCATGTTTGGACCAAGGCTATCAATAAGGTTGGATGCCGAGTGGGTCCTGGCAGAACCCAAACTGAGCATCAATAAGCAGGTTATTGCTTTATCAGTGCCGCCTGATAGCACTGTCAACAAGACTTTCCATTAGTTTTTTGAAGTTGACTGACGAGGGGGTAACTGACTAGGTTGGACATGTCCTGTTTTTCCGGATTGGGCATAACTGGACAATTTTCTACATTGTCCAGCAGATGCCAATTCTGTTGATGTATTATCTTCAAAAATACAGCCGGGATGTTGTCAGGATCCATGGCCTTTCCTGTATCTAGTGTGCTCAGATGAAGTGAACAGAATCACAGAGTAGAAGAGGCCCTTCAGCCCATCGAGTCTGCACCGACACGTGAGAAACACCAGACCTACCTACCTGACGACTGGCATCTGTGATGCTGGGGACTGTAGCAGGATAGCAGGAGGAAGAGATGGATCCTCCACTTGGCACTTCTGGCTAAAGATGGTTGTAAAATGTACCGGGATGTTGGGCTCCCCATTTAGGACAGGGTTGTTTGTTGGAGCCTCCTCCTCTGTTTACCTGCTGTCCCATCACCATTCACGATTGGATGTGGCAGGACTGCAAAGGTTTGATCTGTTGATTGTGGGATCCCTTAGGTCTAAAGCATATACTACTTTGTGCCGTTTAGCATTCATTGCATTTGGTTGCCTGGTGCTGCTTCTGGCATGCCCTCCTACACTCCTGACTGAACAAGGGTAAGTCCCCTGGCTTGACAGTAATGGTAGAGTGAGTCATATGCCAGGCCAAGAGGTTATAAATTGTGGTCAATTCTACTGCACAGCACTTCGTGGGTGCTAGTTTTGAGCTGCTAGCTCTAATATAGTAATGGCTTCACTAAAAGATGAAAAGATGAAATTCAGAGATGAAACATGTATGTTTGACATGAGGGAGCAGGCCTTTAGAATTAAACAGTTTTAAGAGTTTTGATAAGACACTATCAACTAACAATAGCTGGGGGGTGCGGGGGACGCTAAAGAACCAAACTCATTTGAAAGAACGCCAACATAGCCAAGTTCCAACTGATGAAACCTTACTGAAGGAAGTTTAAAGAAGATTGACACAACCAGGTGTGCTTTCTCAGACAAATAGCTGAGCATGTAATTGGACCTTTTGGCCTAAAAACAAACATTTATTGGGCGATACGCTACTGTCAGTGCAATATCTTGCCCCTCCCCAGAGTTAAACGAGATGAATGATGCCCTCACTGTGAGGTGATACTTCGTCTTTACAAGGACTATATTATGGACAGAAGCATTTGCAACAGGTAGACGGGGATGGGAAAGCGGGGGGATGGGAAAGCGGGGGGAGGGAAAGCGGGGGGAGGGAAAGCGGTGTCATGAAGAGATATTAATGTATATAATGTTATTGGAAATTATTTTAAATTGAATTTGTAGTAGGGTGTGTGTGTGTGTCTTAATTGGTTTAAAGCTAGTCTGGGTGCTTGTGATGTATCATAGTTTTGAGATGTTAAACAGTAAGCAAGTTAAGGTAAAGAGTACGTTTGCATTTTGTTGAATAAGCCATTCAAAGACTGGGGGTGAAATCTTGCACCTAGCTAGGAGACACCAAACAATATGTTTAAATTACTAATAAAATTGGTACTACGAAAGGGGTTTCATTGTTAGAAGAGGTGGAGTTCAAAGGGCCTGGTGATACAATGAGAATTTGCATTCAAAGGGAAGGTGAGATCTAAGCTGCCTGTAAGCCTACAACTATGTGAAGGAACCAAAATAAAAGGAACCTCATTTTGAACTTGTAAGATAAAATATGCTTTGCCTGTTTAAATCTATGGGTTATTGTTGCCTTAGGGAAGATTACCTGGGAGTGATTAATTTGGGGATTTGTTTAAAAGTTATGATGTAGTAATTTGCAGACATGTGTATGTGTTCAATACCTTGTAAAATTAATGTTCTATTTAATTTATATTAAAAAATCCTTTGGAGGCTTGGTGGTTTTATTTCTGAATTCAGAGTTGCATCTCAAACATACCAATTGAAAACATAGGTTGTGACAGTCATTTAAATTTTGGCTCTGGGATTTTAAATAACTCAGCCTTTACCAACTGCTGTGTCATAATAGCAGGGAAAGGGAAAGTGATCTCAATGGTGGAAGGGTTGAGAAAAGCACATTATCTAAATGGTGAGAGATTGCAGAGCTCTGAGATTCAATCGGATCTGGGTGTCCCAGTGCATGAACCACAAAAGGCTAGCATGCAGGTACAGCAGGTAATTAGGAAAGCTAATAGAATGTTATCATTTATTGCGAGGGGAATTGAATACAAAAATAGGGAGGTTATGCTTCTGTTGTACAGGGCACTGATGAGACCAAATCTGGAGTACTGTGTGCTGCATTGGTCTCCTTATTTAAGGAAAGATGTAAATGCGTTAGAAACTCAGAAGGTTTACTAGACTAATACCAGGAATGCCTGATGAGGAAAGGTTGGACAGGTTAGGCTTGTATCCATTGGATTTAGAAGTGTAAGAGGTGACTTGATGGAAACCTTTAAGATCCTGAGGGGTCTTGATAGGGTGGATGTGGAGGGGACGTTTCCTCTTGTGGGAGAAACTAGAACTAGGGGTCATGGTTTAAAAATAAGGGGTCACCCATTGAAAACATAGACAAGGAGAAATTTTCCCACAGAGCAGTGGGCTTTTTGAATTGTCTTCCGCAAAAGGCACTGGAAGCAGGGTCTTTGAATATTTTTAAGGCAGAGCTAAATAGATTCTTGATTAACGAGGGGGTGAAAGGTTATCGGGAGTAGGCAGGAATGTGGGGTTGAGGTTACAATCAGATCAGTCATGATCTTATAGAATGGCTAAGCAGGCTCAACAGGCTGAGTAGCCTACTCCTAATTTGCTCCTATGTATGTATGTGGAACCAGAGGACACAGATTTGACGTGTTCGGCAACAAACCAAGTGACATGAGAAAAACTGCTTTGTATGGCAAATGGTTACAATTTGCAATTCCTGTGCGGGTGGTGGAAGGAGATTCAATCACGGCTTTCAAAAAGAAATTTGTTAAGTACCTGAAGAGTACCTAGGGTTATGGGTAAAGGGTCAGGGAATGGGAATGAACACATTCTGGAAATTTATCAGGTCTGGCAGCATCTGTGGAGAGAAACAGTTAACATTTCTGAGCGATGATGACCCTTCAGCAGAACGCTGGGGAATGGGACTAGCTGAATTGCTCACGCAGAGAATTCGCCTGCCCAAATGGCTGTTATAACTGTCCCTACGAACACAGATTCAAGCACTGAACTCCCTTAGTTGTCACTACTTCTTACTAAATTGGAAGTCGCACTCATAACATTCCTCATCCACAGAAGAGTGTGGAAGGTGCAGAAAAATCAATACCAAAAGAGAATGACGAATAATTCACTTATAAGAACAAAGAACAAAGAAAAGTACAGCACAGGAACGGGCCCTTCGGCCCTCCAAGCCTGCGCTGATCATATTGCCTGTCAAACTAAAACATTTTGCACTTCCGGGGACAGTATCCCTCTATTCTCATCCTATTCATGTATTTGAAAAACACCACTATCGTACCTGCTTCCACCACCTCCTCTGGCAGCGAATTCCAGACACTCACTACCCTTTGCATAAAAAACTTGCCCTGCACATCTCCTCTAAAGTTTTCTCCTCTCACCTTAAATCTACGCCCCCTAGTAATTGACTCTTCCACCATGGGAAAAAGCTTCTGACTATCTACTCTGTCCATGCCACTCATAATTTTGTAAATTTCTATCAAGTCGCCCTTCAATCTCCGTCGCTCTAGTGAGAACAAACCGAGTTTCTCCAACCTCTCCTCATAGCTAATAACCTCCAGACCAGGCAGGATCCTGGTAAATCTCCTCTGCACCCTCTCCATATCCTTCTGGTAATGTGGCGACCAGGATTGCACGCAATATTCCAAGTGTGGCCCAACCAAGGTTCTATACAGCTGCAGCATGACTTCTCAGCTTTTATCCTCAATACCCCTGCCAATGAAGGCAAGCATGCCATATGCCTTCCTGACTACCTTATCCACAAGCGTTGCCACTTTCAGTGACCTGTGGACCTGTACACCCAGATCCCTCTGCCCGTCGATGCACTTAAGGGTTCTGCCATTAGCTGTATAATTCCTACCTGTATTAGACCTTCCAAAATGCATTACCTCGCATTTGTCCGGATTAAACTCCATCTGCCGTTTCTCCGCCCAAGTCTCCAACCGATCTATATCCCGTTCTATCCTTTGACAATCCTTTTCACTATCTGCAACTCCTCCAACCTTAGTGTCGTCTGCAAACTTACTAATTAGCCCAGTTACATTTTCCTCCAAATCATTTATGTATACTACAAACAGCTAAGGTCCCAGCACTGATCCCTGCGGAACAGCACTAGTCACAGCTCTCCATTCTACTGCTACCCTCTGTCTTCGATGACCAAGCCAATTCTGTATCCATCTTGCCAGCTCACCTCTGATCCCGTGCGGTTTTACCTTCTGTACCAGTCTGCCATGAGGGACTTTGTCAAAGTCCTTACTGAAATCCATGTAGATAACATCCACTGCCCTTCCATCGTCAATCATCTTTGTCACTTCCTCAAAAAACTCGATCAAGTTAGTGAGACACGACCTCCCCTTCACAAAACCATGCTGCCTCCCTCTAATACACCCATTTGCTTCCAAATGGTAGTATATCCTGTCACGAAAAATCTTCTCCAATAATTTCCCTACCACTTACGTAAGGCTCACCAGCCTGTAATTTCCTGGATTATCCCTGCTACCCTTCTTAAACAATGGAACAACATTGGCCATTCTCCATTCCTCTGGGACCTCACCCGTAGCCAGTGAGGATACAAAGATTTCTGTCAAGGCCCCAGCAATCTCCTCCCTTGCCTCCCTCAGTACTCTGGGGTAGATCCCATCTGGCCCTGGGGACATATCCACCTTAATATTCTTCAAGACGCCTAACACCTCTTCTTTTTTGATCTCAACATGATCCAGGCTATCTACACACTCTTCCCTAGACAAATCGACCGCTAAGTCCTTCTCTTTGGTGAATACTGATGAGAAGTACTCATTTAGTACCTCTCCCATTTCTTCTGGCTCCACACACAGATTCCCATCTCTGTCCGAGTGGGCCTACGCTTTCCCTGGCTACCCTCTTGCTTTTTACATATGTATAAAAGGCCTTGGGTTTATCCTTAATCCTGGTTGCCAATGACTTTTCATCACCCCTTTTAGCCCTCCTGACTCCTTGCTTAAGTTTCTTCCTACTTTCTTTATATTCTCCATGGGCTTCATCTGTTCCCAGCCTTCTAGCCCTTACGAATGCTTCCCTTTTCTTTTTGACTAATCTCACAATATCCTTCGTTATCCAAGGTTCCTGAAACTTGCCATACTTATCCTTCATCCTAGAAGGAACATGCCGGTCCTGAATTCTTATCAACTGACATTTGAAAGCCCCCCACATGTCAGTTGTTGATTTGCCCTCAAACATTCGCCTCCAGTCTAGATTCCTCAGTTCCTGCCTAATATTGTTATAATTCGCCTTCCCCCAATTAAGCACCTTAACCCGAGGACTCCTGTTATCCTTATCCACCAGTACCTTGAAACTTACTGAATTATGGTCACTTTTCCCGAAATGCTCCCCTACTGAAACTTCAACCACCTGGCCTGGTTCATTCCCTAATACCAGGTCCAGTATTGCCCCTTCCGTAGTTGGACTATCTACATATTGTCTCAGGAAGCCCTCCTGGATCACCGTACAAATTCTGCACCATCCAAACCCCTAGCACTAAGTGATTCTCAGTCAATATAGGGAAAGTTAAAATCACCCACCACAACAACTTTTACATCTTTCCAAAATCTGCCTACATAACTGTTCCTCAATCTCCCGCCAGCAATTGGGAGGCCTATAGTAAACCCGCAACATTATGACTGCACCCTTCCTATTCCGGAGCTCTACCCATATTGCCTCGCTGCATGAGCCCTCCGAGGTGTCCTCCTGTCATACAGCTGTGATATTCTCCTTAACCAGCAGTACAACTCCCCCACCTTTTCTACATCCCTCTCTATCTTGCCTGAAACATCTAAATCCTGGAATGTTTATCTGCCAATCCTGTCCATCTTTCAACCAAGTCTCTGTTATAGCAATAACATCATAGTCCCAAGTACTAATCCAAGCTCTAAGCTCATCTGCCTTGCCTGTTATACTTCTCGCATTGAAACAAATGCATTTCAGACCCCCAGTCCCACTGTGTTCAGTAATTTCTCCCTGCCTGCTCTTCCTCTTAGTCCTACTGGCCATATTCACTTCTTCCCAGTCATTTATTTCACCTGCTGACCTATTGCTCTGTTTCCCACCCCCCTGCCATACTAGTTTAAACCCTTCCGAGTGACACGAGCAAACCTCGCAGCCAGGATATTGGTGCCCCTCCAGTTTAGATGCAACCCGTTCTTCTTGTACAGGTCCCACCTGCCCTGGAAGAGATCCCAATGATCCAGATATCGGAAACCCTCCCTCCTAGACCATCTGTTCAGCCACGTGTTTAGCTGCTCTATCTTCCTATTTCTAGCCTCACTGGCACGTGGCACAGGGAGTAATCCTGAGATCCTGTTTTTTGACTTTCTGCCTAACTCCCTGAACTCCCGCTGCAGGTCCTCATCACTCTTCTTGTCTATGTCGTTAGTACCAATGTGTACCACGACCTCTGGCTGTACTCCCTCCCCCTTCAGAATGTCCCGTACCCAATCAGAGACATCCTGGACTCTGGCACCAGGGAGGCAACATACCACCCTGGTGTTTCTTTCACGAACACAGAAGTGCCTATCTAAGCCCCTGACTATACAGTCCCCTATGACAATTGCTCTTCTGTGCTTTGACCCCCCCCTGCTGAACAACAGAGACAGCCATGGTGCCACTGCTCTGGCTACTGCTGTTGTTTTCCCCTGATAGGCCATCCCCCCCAACAGTATCCAAAACGGTATACCTGTTAGAGAGGGGGACAGCCACAGGGAATTTCTGCACTGACTGCCTGCCCCTTCTAGTGGTCACCCATCTATCTGTCTGTACCTTGGGTGTGACCAAGTCTGCAAAACTCCTGTCAATGACGCTTTCCGCCACCTGAATGCTCCTAAGGGCATCCAACTGCTGCTCCAACCGATCCATGCGGTCTGTGAGGAGCTGCAATT
The DNA here is from genome assembly GCF_964194155.1 of Cetorhinus maximus. Classification (NCBI taxonomy): domain Eukaryota; kingdom Metazoa; phylum Chordata; class Chondrichthyes; order Lamniformes; family Cetorhinidae; genus Cetorhinus; species Cetorhinus maximus. The sequence continues at coordinate 91,289,949 of NC_135896.1, forward strand.
GGGTACACGTCCTGCAGATGTAGTTGTCCGGGACACTTAAAGCGTCACAGATTTCCAACATCCCACAGGTGAAGCACTTCACCCCAACGACTGCCATTTCTAGAACTATTTAATAAATTAATTTAAATCTAATAACTGCTTATTGACTCCCTTATTAACTATATGTTCCCTAGGGCCAGATTTCTACTACAAATGCTAAATTCTAAGAACGGTAGTCCCCTGCTTCTGGTCTAGATGCCCTCTACTTATTAAGTAAGTGATTAATTTATTTGGTTTAATGAGTTTAACAATGTTTTAGTTCCAAATTCAGTGTAGATTCCCTACCAGACAATCAGGTCACAGATTTACCGTGACACCACTTTTAATTAATTTTTTTTCTTAACACTCGAGGTCCGGCCCTTCGACTTTGCTCCCTGGAACTAGGTCAAAAGCAATCAGGAAGACACAAAAACAAACAACAATTTGTACTCATTGCTTGTCAGCTGCGGCTCAGTTCATAGCACCCTCGCCTTTGAATCAGAGGGTTGTGGGTTCATGTCCCACTCCCGGAAAAACCAAGAACTGTGAATGTACTCGAAAGAGTTACAATCTGTGACTGTTGATAACTCGAAAGAGTTACAGGATTTGCTGCCTTACCAGGCGGGATGAAGAGGGTCCCTCGGACCCTGCCCTCTCTCACTGGGATCCTGCTCACCCCTTCTTTCATAAACCAGCGTTGATTGACAGAGGCGGCCAAAGGCTGCACTGGGAGATGGTCCAGGCTCCAGTGTCCATCAAACACCTCGACGTGGACAGCGAGAGAAGTGGCCACATCCCTCTTGACCAGGCGAGTGAAAGGTGTCCGGGGGCTGAGCGACCAGAAGAGCCCCATGGGCTGGGTGCCGGTGTAGTGTCCACCCAGGGACGGGGAGTGGTCCAGGTCCAGCTCCCCCTGTCCGTCCGCCCTGTAGAAAGCTAAGGAGTGAAAAAGCTGCCCCTTCTCGTCGCTGAGCCAAGCCTTCATGGTGACCTGTTGGAGCGGGGAGAGGCCGCTGACCCGCACCCGGAGCGGCTCATCGAACAGGCACTGGGGGCTGGGCTGAAGCCGGACACTGGGGGCCATCCCGGCTCGGTGACCCAGGGGGACAAGGCGGCTCAGGAGGGACCGGGGGCCGGGCACAGCTGCTGCTGCTCCCGCCGCCGCCGCCCGGCGCAGAAACCTCCACAACATGGGGTCGCCCGGAGTCCGGCACAGACTGACACCGAGCCCGAGCCCGCTGCGCATGCTCCTGACCCTTCCGCGTGACCCCGCCCCCCGCCGCCCAGCGACACTTCCAAGGAAATGCACCTCCTGCTTTCACTCTTCACCCAGAACCTGATCTCCACTCTTCACCCAGAACCTGATCTCCACTCTTCACCCAGAACCTGATCTCCACTCTTCATCCAGAACCTGATCTCCACTCTTCATCCAGAACCTGATCTTCACTCTTCACCCAGAACCTGATCTCCACTCTTCACCCAGAACCTGATCTCCACTCTTCATCCAGAACCTGATCTTCACTCTTCATCCAGAACCTGATCTCCACTCTTCACCCAGAACCTGATCTCCACTCTTCACCCAGAACCTGATCTCCAATCTTCACCCAGAACCTAGATAATATCACCACCTTCAACACCTCTTTAATCCTTTTGTCTGTGACATCTTTTGATTAGCTGCTCCTATCACTGCTTGTTTGTCCCTACAACCACCCCCCACCCTCAACTTCTCTCTCCCCCCCACCCCACCTTAAACCAGCTTATATTTCACCCCTCTCCTAACTATACTCAGTTCTGCTGAAGGGTCATGAGGACTTGAAACGTCAACTCTTTTCTTCTCCGCCGATGCTGCCAGACCTGCTGAGTTTTTCCAGGTAATTCTGTTTTTGTTCAAGAAAATCTAACCTGATCTCCATTCTTCTCCCAGAACCAAATCAAAGAAAATCTAACCTGATCTCCACTCTTCTCCCAGAACCAAATCAAAGAAAATCTAATCTGATCTCCATTCTTCACCCAGAACCAAATCAAAGAAAATCTAACCTGATCTCCACTCTTCACCCAGAACCCAATCAAAGGAGACCTAACCTGATTTCCACTCTTCACCCAGAACCCAATTTGTGTGTGGAGCCGGAAGATGTAAGTAGGGTTCTAAATGAATACTTTGTGCCAGTGTTCACAAGTGAGAGGGATGCGTTGGTATAGAAATCAGGCAGAAGGACTGTGATATAATTAAAGAAATTAGCTTAGAAAGGGAAGAGGTTCTAAGTGATCTGGCAGGCTTAAAAGTAGATAAATCTCCAGTCCCGGATGAAATGTATCCCAGGCTGTTGAGTGAGGCAAGGGAGGAGATAACAGGGGCGCTAGCAATAATTTTCAATACCTCTCTGGCCACAGGAGAGGTGCCAGAGGACTGGAGGACAGCCAATGTGGTACCGTTATTCAAGAAGGGAGGAAGTGATAAACCAGGGAACTGCAGGCCAGTCAGTCTAACCTCAGTGGTGGGGAAACTATTGGAAGCAATTCTGTGGGACAGAATTGGTCTACACCTGGAGAGGCAGGGAGTAATCAAGGACAGTCAGCATAGTTTTGTTAAAGGGAGGTCATGTCTGACCAATTTGATTGAATTTTTTGAAGAGGTGACCAGATGTGTAGATGAGGGCAATGCATTTGACATAGTCTACTTGGACTTCAGCAAGGCTTTTGATAAGGTCCCGCATGGGAGACTGATAACGAAGGTAAGAACCCATGGGATCCAAGGCAATTTGGCAAATTGGATCCAGAATTGGCTGAGTAGCAGGAAGCAGAGGGTGATGGTCAAGGGATGTTTTTCTGACTGGATGCCTGTGTCCTGTGGGGTTCCACAGGGATCGGTGTTGGGTCCCTTGCTGTTTGTGGTACATATAAATGATTTAGGCTTGAATGTGGGAGGGTTGATCAGTAAGTTCGCGGATGACATGAAAATTGGTGGGGTGGTAAATAGTGAGGAGGATAGCCTTAGATTACAGGAGGATATAGACAGACTGGTCAGATGGGCTGATCAGTGGCAAATGGAATTTAATCCAGATAAGTGTGAGGTGATGCACTTGGGCAGGACAAACAAGGCATGGGAATACACAATGAATGGTAGGACCCTGGGAAGTAGCAAGGATCAGAGGGATCTTGGTGTGCATGTCCACCTTAAGGTAGCGGGACAGGTAGATAAGGTGGTTAAGAAGGCATATGGGATACTTGCCTTTATTTGCTGAGACATTGAATATAAGAGCAGGGAGGTTATGCTGGAACTGTATAAAACGCTGGTTAGGCCACAGGTAGAGTATTGCGTGCAGTTCTGGAATCCGCATTATAGGAAGGATGTGATTGCACTAGAGAGAGTGCAGAGGAGATTTACCAGGATGTTGCCTGGGCTGGAGAGTTTTAGTTATGAGGAGAGATTGGATAGACTGGGGTTATTTTCCCTGGAGCAGAGGAGATTGAGGGGGGACATGATTGAGGTGTATAAAATTATGAGGGGCATAGATAGGGTAGACAGGAAGGAACTTTTCCCCTTGGTGGAGGGATCATTAACCAGGCGGCATAGATTTAAGGTAAGGGGCAGGAGGTTTAGAGGGGATGTGAGGAAGAATTTTTTCACCTAGATGGTGGTGGGAATCTGGAACTCACTGCCTGAAAGGGTGGTAGAGTCAGAAACCCTCATAACATTTAAGAAGTATTTGGATGTGCACTTGCGATGTCATGGCATACAAGGCCTAGTGCTGGAAAATGGGATTAGAATAGTCAGGTACTTGTTTGACCGGCACAGACTTGATGGGGCGAAGGGCCTTTTTCTGTGCTGTAGACCTCTATGAGACCTAACCTGATCTCCACTATCCACCCAGAACCCAATCAAATGAGACTTAAACTGATCTCCACTCTTCAACCAGAACCTAATCAAAGAAGACCTAACCTGATCTTCACTCTTTACCCAGAACCAATTCAGAGGAAGCCTAACCAAAGTTTCACCAATTTGTGTGGCGGGGGAAGGAGGGGGGGAGGGGGTGGTGGGTAGTGAGGAGCTCCAGGAGTCTAACCTGACTTTCCCTTTTTTCCACCTGACCATCTCCCCTTTTCCAACAGCATAAAACCTGTCATGTTTCTACCTATCTTCAGTTCCGAAGAAGAGTAATATTGCACTTGAAACGTCAACTCTGTTTCTTCCTTCACGGATGCTACCAGATCTGCTGAGTTTCTCCAGTACTTTCTCTTTTTATTTCAGTTCTCCAGCATCTGCACTATTTTGCTTTCAACCTAACCAAATTGTACCCTGTTTAGAGCAGGGAATTGAGGGAGGACAATAACTGATAAAAACCCAAATGAGAAAAAGGGAAACAAAACTTACCAAATTAAATGGAATGCTCTTCCCCAGTGAGCAGTGGAGGCAGGGTCATTGAATACTTTTAAGGCTGAGTTAGATGGATTCCTGATTGTCAAGGGAGTCACATGGAACAGGGGCAGACAGGAAGGTAGAGTTGAGGCCACAATCAGTTCAGCTATGATCTCATCAAGTGGTGGAGCAGGGTCAAATGTTAAATATTAACCAATGATGGCATGAGGAAAACCATTTTTTTTTTTGCAGAGCCAGATTTGCAGATGATATCAGAGTAGGAGGTCAGTAGAATCGAAAGAGTGATCCGAGAAACATGCTTAACGACCTAAATAAAATATGCAAGTAGGCCAACAATAGCCATCATCCCATTCAACTTGGCCAACTTGATACTGTCAGATAAGCTGAGTGATGGGTCTACAACAAATTGTGAATGTCACATTTGTTGTTCTGTTTATCTCAATCGACAGTCAGGAAGTGTAAAGCCAGCAGTTTTGGTTCCATAGAATTGGCTGTTTATGAAATGAGTGATCATACTTCAAGGGTGCATGCTGGTTTGAAAGGTAGAGGAAAAATGCCTGTGTTGGTTTGACATTGAGGTTAAAGGTACAGTGTCTCAAATCCGGCTATCCGAAAACCAGTGATGTCTGAAAACCGGACATTTTTGTTTTAAAGCTGCAATGCAAGAATTTGTATTATTAGATGAAGAAATTAACTTACTTCAGCCTTGAAAGTATTCAATGACCCTGCCTCCACAGCTCAGTGGGGAAGAGAATTCCATTTAAGGCTTGTTGGGCTAGGCGCTGTATTGGCGGGGTGGTGCATCGACGAGCTATCAGATTTGCGCGGCTGTCTTTTCCCACATTCTGAGTAGTCCAAACGACCTTTAACCTGACCTGACCCGGCCCAAACCCTCGCGACCTGAAAACTGGTAAGATCTGAAATCTGGCACGAACTGGGTGCTGAGGTTGATGATTGTGAGACACTGTACCTGTATTGGTAAAGTATATAACTTGTATATACTGGGAGGAAAATTTCTTGATCCTACTCTGCTGCTGAAAGTGCAGCGTGGCAGAAGTTCTGACTGCCAGCTTCATTCAATGTTGAGCCTGTCCCAAATCCTGGTCATAACCCACCCACCAGTCCTCCTCGCCCCAATAGCTCACAGGCTACTCTCACCCATTTCATTCTCCTTTTAGCGTAACTTTTCTTTGCGTTTCCCTGTGAAGCATCCCTTCCCCGACAGTCCATCTGTTCTCTACCTCTGTTGATCTGGATTCCTTTCTACAGCACTCCATTCCAGCCTCCCTCTGTTCTCTATTGCTCCCTCTCCTCTGTCCCACTCCCATTCTCTCCCATTGTCTTCTCTCTCCTGTTCCGATGTCTTCTACCTTCCCATCCCCTTTACCACATCCCCTCACCTTGTATTGCTTTAATAAAAGATCTGGTCATTATCACGCTGCTGTTTGTGGGATCTTGCTGTGTGCAAATTGCCTGCTGGGTTTCCTATGTTACAATGGCAACCACACTTCAAAAAGTACTTAATCGGCTGTAAAGCACAATAGGACATTGTAAGGTCAATCAAGGGGCTGCATAAATAATAGTTCACAGAATCACACAGTGCAGAAGAGGCCCTTCGGTCCATTGAGTCTGCACCGACACGTGAGAAACACCTGACCTACGTACCTAACCCCATTTACCAGCACTTGGCCCATAGCCTTGAATGTTATGACGTGCCAAGTGCTCATCCAGGTACTTTTTAAAGGATGTGAGGCAACCCACCTCCACCACCCTCCCAGGCAGCGCATTCCAGACCGTCACCAACCTCTAGGTAAAAAGGTTTTTCCCCACATCCCCCCTAAACCTCCTGTCCCTCACTTTGAACCTATGTCCCCTCGTGACTGACCCTTCAACTAAGGGGAACAGCTGCTCCCTATCCACCCTGTCCATGCCCCTTATAATCTTGTACATCTCGATCAGGTCGCCCCTCAGTCTTCTCTGCTCCAACAAAAACAACCCAAGTCTATCTAACCTCTCTTCATAACTTAAATGTTTCATCCCAGGCAACATCCTGGTGAATCTCCTCCGCACTCCCTCCAGTGCAATCACATCCTTCCTATAATGTGGCGACCAGACTGCACACAGTACTCCAGCTGTAGCCTCACCAAGGTTCTATACAACTCCAACATGACCTCCCTACTTTTGTAATCTATGCCTCGATTGATAAAGGCAAGTGTCCCATATGTCTTTTTCACCACCCCACTAACATGCCCCTCTGCCTTCAGAGATCTATGGACACACACGCCAAGGTCCCTTTGTTCCTCAGAACTTCCTAGTGCCGTGCCGTTCATTGAATACTTCCTTGTTAATTTACTCCTTCCAAAGTGTATCACCTCACACTTTTCAGGGTTAAATTCCATCTGCCATTTATCTGCCCATTTGACCATCCCGTCTATATCTTCCTGAAGCCCAAGGCACTCAACCTCACTATTAACCACACGGCCAATCTTTGTGTCACCCGCAAACTTACTAATCCTACCCTCCACATAGTCATCTATGTCGTTTATAAAAATGACAAATAATGGGGGACCCAGCACAGATCCCTGTGATATACCACTGGACACTGGCTTCCAGTTACTAAAGCATCCTTCTGTCATCACCTTCTGTCTCCTACAACTAAGCTAATTTTGAATCCACCTTATCAAATTACCCTGTATCCCATGTGCATTTGCCTTCTTTATAAGTCTCCCATGTGGGACCTGGTCAAAGGCTTTGCTGAAATCCATATAAACTACATCAACTGCACTATCCTCATCTACACACCTGGTCACCTCCTCAAAAAATTCAATCAAATTTGTTAGGCATGACCTCCCTCTGACAAAGCCATGCTGACTATCCCTGATCAAACCTTGCCTCTCCAAGTGGAGATAGATTCTCTCCTTCAGAATTTTCACCAATAGTTTCCCTACCACTGACGTGAGACTCACTGGCCTGTGGTTCCCTGGCTTATCTCTGCAACCCTTCTTAAATAGCAGAACCACATTAGCTGTTCTCCAGTCCTCTGGCACCTCCCCCGTGGCCAGAGAGGAATTAAAAATTTGGGTCAGAGCCCCTGCGATCTCCTCCCTTGCCTCCCTCAGCAGTTTGGGACACAAATCATCTGGACCTGGAGATTTGTCCACTTTTAAGCCTGCCAACACCTCCAATACCTTGTCACTCCCTATATCAATTTGCTTAAGAATCTTGCAGTCTCTCCCCCCGAGTTCGATACCTTCATCCTCATTCTCTTGGGTGAAGACGAATGTGAAGTATTCATTCAACACTCTAGTGATGTCCTCTGGCTCCACCCATAGATTGCCCCCTTGGTCCCTTATGGGCCCTACTCTTTCCCTGGTTATCCTCTTCCCATTGATATACTTATAGAATATCTTGGGATTTTCCCCTACTTTTACCTGCCAGAGCTTTCTCATATTCCCTCTTTGTTCTCCTAATTGCTTTCTTAAGCTCCAACCTGCACTGTCTGTACTCCATAAATGCCTCTGCTGATTTGCTTCCCTTGTACCTGCTAAAAGCCTCTCTTTTCCTTCTCATCATAACCTGAATATCTCTGGTCATCCATGGTTCTCTGGGCTTGTTACTCCTTCCTATCACCCTAGAGGGTACATGTTGAGCCTGTACCCTCCCCATTTCCTCTTTGAACGCCCCCCACTGCTCCTCTGTAGATTTCCCCACAAGTAGCTGTTCCCAGTCTACCTTGGCCAGATCCTGCCTTATTTTACTAAAATCCACTCTCCCCCAATCCAAAACATTTTTTTGCAACTTGTCTATTTCTTTGTCCATAACAAACTTAAACTGTACCATGTTGTGGTCGCTATCACTAAAATGCTCCCCCACCACCACTTCAGCCACCTGCCCAGCTTCATTCCCCAGAATTAGGTCCAGCACTGCACCGTCCCTTGTTGGACCCTCTACATATTGGCCTAAAAAGTTCTCCTGTATGCATTTCAAGAAATCCACTCCATCCAAGCCCTTAACACTATGACTATCCCCATTAATGTTGGGAAAGTTGAAATCACCTAATATAATTACCCTATTGTTATTGTTTTTACACATCTCCGCAAATTGTGCACATATTTGCTCCTCAATTTCCCACTGACTATCTGGGGGTCTATAATAAACACCTAACAATGTGGCTGCCCCTTTTTTATTCCTAAGCTCGACCCACAAAGTTTCATTCGATGCCCCCTCCAAGATATCATCTCTCCTTACTGCAGTAACTGACTCCTTAACAAATAATGCAATGCCTCCTTTTACCCCCTTCCCTGTCTCGCCTGAAGATTCTATATCCTGGAATGTTGAGCTGTCAATCCTGCCCCTCTCTCAACCACATCTCAGTGATGGCTACTATATCACAATTCCACATGTCAATCCTCACTCATAACTCATCCGTTTTACCTGTAATACTCCTGGCATTAAAGTAGAGGCCATCCAGCCTTGCCTCACTCCCTTGAGACTTAATGCAGCTGTACTCCCTCTGACTTGATTGTTTTACTGTATTATGACGTGTCCCTATTCTGCTAACATTCTGTGTCCCCTCCCCCTGCCGAATTAGTTTAAACTCCTCCCAACAGCACTAGGATGTTAGTCCCGCTCTGGTTCAGATGTAGACCATCCCGCTTGTACAGGTCCCACCTTCCCCAGAAACGGTCCCAGTGATCCAGGAATCTAAAACCCTCCCTCCTGCACCAACTCTTAAGCCACATATTCATCTGCACTATTCTCCTATTTCTGAGCTCGCTCGCACGTGGCACTGGGAGTGATCCAGAGATTACAACCCGAGAGGTCTTGCTTTTTAGTCTACTGCCTAACTCCCTGAATTCTTGATGCAATACCTCATCCTGCTTTCTACCTATGTCATTGGTACCAACATGTACCATGACCTCTGCCTTATCACCCTACCCCTTCAGGATGCCCTGAAGTTTATTTTCTTGGTAGGATCAGGGGGAGTTCAGGTCGATGAGCTATTATCAGAACCCCTGATGAAAGGTCAATGACCTGAAACGTCAACTCTGTTTCTCTCTCTACAGATGCTGTCAGACCTGCTGAGGATTTCCAGCATTTTCTGTTTTTACTTCAGGATTTCCAGCATCTGCAGTATTTTGCTTTGTCTTTCTTTATGGGATATCAACTCATGTTAAATTAATTTGTTGGTATAGACCCTGAGCTTCAGTTTGATAGTGAATATTTATCTGCCCACAGAGATGACAACGTCACATGTAAGCACATGATTTAGCTATCCAAAATAAATGGCAGGGTTTGGTTGCAGTCTTGTTACAGCTACCTAGATGGTGTGCTATGATTTGTATGTTCTGCCTGAAGGCTCATTATCTGCTGATGCTTCATCCTGACCTGTTTTCTTGGCAGCCTTTGTCAGTGGTTTACCATTGCCTTCTACCCTTAGGGACAGGGCAAAGAGACAGCTTCCAAGTCTACCTCAGCCAGAACATGAACTGAACCTGCACAGTTGGCATTATCCTGAACCACATGCTAGCCAACTGAGCTAACCAGCCTCCCAGCTACCTAGATATTGGGCAGATTAGATCAGCTTACAGGCTCTTTAATGCTGAATCCATGTAGTATATCTAGTGTAAGATCCCAAAAAATGTAATAATCCCCTTTGGACACAATTCCTTTATAAAAAGTTAAAGTAATGATGCATAAAATAACATCGCCGCCTTTGTCTTCGTGCTCACTTCTTTGGGCAGGAGTCCTCTCCCCGTTCAACGGATCCTTTTACCCGCCTCCAATATTCTCCCTCCACCTGGACCCCTCCCTCTGGATTCTTAACTTCTCTTGATCTTTTCATTGAGAACTGTGGGCGTGACATCAGTTGTCTCAATTTCTCTGCTCCTCTCACCCACTCTAACCTGTCTCTCTCTCAACTTGCTGCACTCCGTTCTCTCAGGTCCAACCCTGACATTGTCATCAAACCTGCTGACAAGGGTGGTGCTGTTGTTGTCTGGCGCATTGACCTCTACCTCGCAGAGGCTGAGGTTCAACTCGCAGACACTTCCTCCTGCCTCCCCCTGGACCATGACCCCACCACTGATCATCAAGCCTTTGTTTCCAGGACTGTTACTGACCTCATATCCTCTGGAGATCTTCCTTCCACAGCTTCCAACTTGATAGTCGCCCAACCTCGGACGGCCCGCTTCTACCTCCTACCCAAAATCCACAAACAGAACTATCCCGGTAGACCGATTGTGTCAGCCTGTTCCTGCCCCACAGAACTCATTTCTTGCTATCTTGACTCCATTCTCTCTCCCCTTGTCCAGTCCCTTCCCACCTACATCTGTGATTCCTCTGACACCCTACATCATATCAACAATTCCCAGTTCCCTGGCCCCAACCGCCTCCTCTTCACCATGGACGTCCAATCCCTTTACACCTCCATCCCCCACCGGGATGGTCTGATGGCTCTCCGCTTCTTCCTCGAACAGAGGCCCGAACAATCTCCATCCACCACTACTCTCCACTACTGGCTGAACTTGTTCTCTCACTGAACAATTTCTCCTTAAACTCCTCTCACTTCCTTCAAATAAAAGGTGTGGCTATGGGTACCCACATGGGCCCCAGTTATGCCTGTCTCTTTATGGGGTATGTGGAACATTCCTTGTTCCAGTCCTACTCCGGCCCCCTCCCACAACTCTTTCTCCGGTACATCGATGATTGCTTCGGTGCTGCTTCATGCTCTCGTCTAGACCTGGAAAAATTTATTAATTTTGCTTCCAATTTCCACCCCTCCATCATTTTCACATGGTCCATCTCTGACACTTCTCTTCCCTTCCTTGACCTCTCTGTCTCTATTTCTGGCGATAGAATGTCCACCAATATTCATTTCAAGCCTACCGACTCCCACAGCTACCTCGACTACAGCTCCTCACACCCCGCTTCCTGTAAGGACTCAATCCCATTCTCTCAGTTCCTTCGCCTCCGTCGCATCTGTTCTGATGATGCCACTTTCAAAAACAGTTCCTCTGACATGTCTTCCTTCTCCCTTAACCGAGGTTTTCCACCCACGGTGGTTGACAGGGCCCTCAACCATGTCCGGCCCATCTCCCACGCATCCGCCCTCACACCTTCCTCTCCCTCCCAGAATCATGATAGGGTCCCCCTTGTCCTCACTTATCACCCCACTAGCTTCACATTCAAAGGATCATCCTCCGCCATTTCCGCCAACTCCAGCATGATGCCACCACCAAACACATCTTCCCTTCTCCCCCTTGGCGGCATTCCACAGGGATCATTCCCTCCGTGACACCCTGGTCCACTCCCCCATCACCCCCTACACCTCAACCCCCTCCCATGGCACCTTCCCATGCAACCGCAGAAGGTGCAACACCTGCCTCTTTACTTCCCCTCTCCTCACCGTCCAAGGGCCCAAACACTCCTTTCAAGTGAAGCAGCATTTCACTTGCACTTCCCTCAATTTAGTCTACTGCATTCTTTGCTCCCAATGCGGTTTCCTCTACATTGGAGAGATCAAATGCAGACTGGGTGACCGCTTTGCGGAACACGTTCAGTCTATCCGCAAGCATGACCCAGACCTCCCTGTCACTTGCCATTTCAACCCTCCACCCTGCTCTCATGCCCACATGTCCGTCCTTGGCCTGCTGCAATGTTCCAGTGAAGCTCAACGCAAATTGGAGGAACAGCACCTCATCTTCCGACTAGGCTCTTTACAGCCTTCCGGACTGAATATTGAGTTCGACAATTTTAGATCATGAACTCTCTCCTCCATCCCCACCCCCTTTCCGATCCCCCCTTTTTTCCAATAATTTATATAGATTTTTCTTTTCCCACCTATGTCCATTATTTTTAAATGTATTTCCATCCATTGTTTTATCTCTACCTTTTAGCCTATTTCGATCCCTTCCCCCCACCCCACCCCCACTAGGGCTATCTGTACCTTGCTTGTCCTGCTTTCTACCCTTAATTAGCACTTTCCTTAGATAATATCTCCACCTTCAACACCTCTTTGTCCTTTTGTCTGTGACATCTTTTGGTTATCTCCACCTATCACTGGCCCTCTATCCAGCTCTACTTGTCCTCCCCACCCCACCCTCCCCTTAAACCAGTTTATATTTCACCTCTTTTCTATTTTGCTTAGTTCTGTTGAATAGTCATATGGACTCGAGACGTTAACTGTGTTCCTCCCCGCAGATGCTGTCAGACCTGCTGAGTTTTTCCAGGTATTTTTATTTTTGTTCTGGATTTCCCGCATCCGCAGTTTTTTGCTTTTATCACTTACTCTTACACAGGTATTTTAAATCTGTTACTATGCTTTCTCTTTGAAGCCATCATCTGCTTCCAACTTACACCAAAATACTGACTACACTTAACACTAATATATCCTTTTGCTTTAAAACCAAGCCTTCTTAAAGAAATTCCTTTACTTAACCTTATTACAGTAGATCTGAAAAGAAAACCAGTCTGCGTTCCAGTTCCAACCTCTCGTACCATACCTCACAGTGGTATCAAATATGCACTCGGAGGTACTGAGTATGTAACAGTTAGTGATTCATGGCCTTGCTTTTGACAGCCTTGACTCAGAAGGGGTTACATGTGGAGATTTAGTTCTGTGAAGATAAAAGGAACTGATGGAAAAATAAATGACAGTAGAAGGAACTTTTGGACTTTCTTTACTCCACCTGCAATTAAACCTTCACAAAACTCACAGCTGTGTGTTTGAGTCGTTAGACTAGTCTGGGTCAGTAAATCAAAGTACTGCCTGTCTGCTTCTATATATCAATTCTGTACCTGCACTGCTGTTTGAGCCAAATAAGATATACATTCACACCATTTCCCATTCAGGTTAATTTGCAGCAAAAGGCAAGCATTACAAATACCCAACTATTTTTTATCATGTGCTGCTGGTCTATCACCTATCAGTAAAAGTAGCGACGCAGGTTACTAAGGCCATGAAAAAAGCTAACAATGCACTGGAGTTCATTTCGAGAGGAAGAGAATTAAAATAAACCGATAAGGTATGTCAAACTTGTATCGAACCTTGGTAAGGCCACAATTGGAATACTGTGAACAGCTGTGGTCTCCATATTGTAAAAATGTTTATAGGGACACTGAGGAAGGTGCAAGAAATATTTATGAGGATAATACCAGGATGGAGCAGTTATAACTGTTAGGAAAGATTGAACATTTTGGGGCTTTTTTCTCTAGAAAAGGGAAGGCTGAAGTGTGACCTGATAGAAAACTTCAAGATTATAGAAGGTTTGGCAGGGTAGACAAAGGGACATTGTCGCTTGTGGGCAAGTCCAGAACTTGAACTATTAGTGGCTATAAGATGGTGACTAATAAATTGACTAGGAATCCAGGAGAAATGTTTTTGCCTACAGTTTTAGAATGTGCAACTTGCTACCATAGGGAATAGTTGAGACAAATAGCATAGGTGCTTTCCAAGCAAAGCTAGATCGGCAAATGAGAGTGAAAGATATGGAAATATATGCTGATGAGGTTAAATAAAGATGGATGGAAGGAGACTCAGGTAAAGCACAAAATCCGACATGGACCTATTTCTTTTTATTCATTCATGGGATGTGGGCTTCGCTGGCTGGGCCAGCATTTATTGCCCATCCCTAGTTGCCCTTGAGAAGGTGGTGGTGAGCTGCCTTCTTGAACCGCTGCAGTCCATGTGGTGTAGGTAGACCCACAGTGCTGTTAGGGAGGGAGTTCCCGGATTTTGACCCAGCGACAGTGAAGGAACGGTGATATATTTCCAAGTCAGGATGGTGAGTGGCTTGGAGGGGAACTTCCAGGTGGTGGTGTTCCCATCTATCTGCTGCCATTGTCCTTCTAGACAGTAGGGGTCATGGGTTTGGAAGGTGCTGTCGAAGGAGCCTTGATGAATACCTATTGGACTGAATGCCCTGTTTCTGTGTTGTAAGTATGTAATACCCAGCACAAGAAGAAAAGTTGCATGCACAACCACTTCTGGAGTACCAGAATATGTGGCTGCATCTTCCAGGCAAGGGGCGGGGCCCACTCACCGACATGTAAAATGACGTGGGATGATCCTTTGAATGCGGAGGCTGGTGGGGTGATAAGTGAGGACAAGGGGACCCTATCATGTTTCTGGGAGGGAGGAGAAGGCGTGAGGGCGGATGCGCGGGAGATGGGCCGGACACGGTTGAGGGCCTGTCAACGACAGTGGGTGGAAAACCTCGGTTAAGGAAGAAGGAGGACATGTCAGAGGAACTGTTTTTGAAGGTAGCATCATCAGAACAGATGCGACGGAGGCAAAGGAACTGAGAGAATGGGATGGAGTCCTTACAGGAAGCTGGGTATGAGGGATCGTTCCCTCCGGGACATCCTGGTCCACTCCTCCATCACCCCCTACTCCTCAACCCCCACCTATGGCACCTCCCCATGCCCACGCAAAAGATGCAACACCTGCCCCTTCACTTCCTCTCTCCTCACCGTCCAAGGGCTCAAACACTCCTTTCAAGTGAAGCAGCATTTCACTTGCATTTCCTCTAACTTAGTCTACTGCATTCGTTGCTCCCAATACGGTCTCCTCTACATTGGAGAGACCAAACATAAACTGGACGACCGCTTTGCAGAACACCTGCGGTCTGTCCGCAAGAAAGACCCAAACCTCCCTGTCGCTTACCATTTTAACACTCCACCCTGCTCTCTTGCCCACATGTCTGTCCTTGGCTTGCTGCATTGTTCCAGTGAAGCCCAACGCAAACTGGAGGAACAGCACCTCATCTTCCGACTAGGCACTTTACAGCCTTCCGGACTGAATATTGAATTCAACAACTTTAGATCTTGAACTCCCTCCCCCATCCCCACCCCCTTTCCGTTTCTTCCCCCTCCCTTTTTGTTTTTTCCAATAATTTATATAGATTTTTCTTTTCCCACCTATTTCCATTATTTTTAAATCTATACCTTTAATGCCCTGTTAGTCTTTCCACCCCACCCCCACTAGAGCTGTACCTTGAGTATCCTGCCATCCATTCTTAATTAGCACATTCGTTTAGATAATATCACCACCTTCAACACCTCTTTGTTCCTTTGTCTGTGACATCTTTTGATTATCTGCTCCTATCACTGCTTGCTTGTCCCTACAACCACCCCACCCTCAACTTCTCTCCCCCATGCCCCCCACCTTAAACCAGCTTATATTTCACCCCTCTCCTAATATTACTCAGTTCTGTTGAAGGGTCATGAGGACTCGAAACGTCAACTCTTTTCTTCTCTGCCGATGCTGCCAGACCTGCTGAGTTTTTCCAGGTAATTCTGTTTTTGTTCTGGACCTTTCAGTGCGTGTTTCACACTGGCTGGTTGTTAATTCGCCAGCCAGCGCAAAATCGTGTTTGGGGGCCAATCGTGGGCGGGGGGGCCGTTTCCCGGCCGCTCCCAGGCCTGCCCGATGACCTCAAAATCCTGCCCAGTGGCACTGTTTCTGGTGCACTTTGTAGCTTGAGTGCATGGGCGAAGGGAAATCGGTCCTATCTGCTTTATGCACCAATGTGTCAGGAGAACATAATAAGTAGGCCAGGAAAAGGAGGTGTGTAGTTGGGTAGGTAACCCCATGTGTTGGCGCAGGCTCACAATGGCAAGGGGGGGTGTGGCTGGGTTGTCATCATTGGTAGTTGATTTTAAATGCAGGTGTATCTGCATGAGAGAAGTTATGGAGGGTGGTTAGGAGATTACATTGCCATTGAGTGGAACAGAAAGCCAGACCGCAATAGCCAATCTGTACCCTGTATTACAGCTGCTGACATCTCCTCAGTCTGAGGTTAGTATCAAACTGTGTGATAGGTCAGAGAGGCTGCAAAGTTGGTGGAGCTCAAGAGGTTTGAACCAGCTTCCTGGGCTCTCCTTCTGTTCGTCGGATTTCATAGCCCTGGAATTCTCAGGCCTGGAAGAGCAACGTAGCACCACATGTCAGGCAAGACTCTGTTCTGATGCATCTGTGGTGATTGTTGCTTTAAGGCCAGCCGTACTGAGTAAGGGTCATGTGGTCAGAACAGCCAAGCAACACCGAGTGTGGGGAGTCTTATCAGGGGTGGAGTTTTCCTAGTCTGGAGAATGTATTGTAGCCTTACTAGAGGCATGCAGCTAATTCAGCAGCTCTGTAAATAAAGTTCATTGTTCAACTAAAGAAGCCTCTTGGTAGTACATCTCTACAGCCTCTCTGCCCCTTTCTCACTTAGGGTTTCCAATTATGATTAAATGTATTTCTGGAGGTTTTATTAAATGACTTGTCCACATGTTTCAGCCATTAGTCGGCCAACACATCCATCCTTGTGACACACTGTCTTCCTACGCCAACTGAAAAGCAAAAAGACTCATTACATGAATTGGATTATGCTTGATTGTCAGCCAAATAGTCTTCTCTTCCCAGTTTCAATATTTTTACATCTGGTGAAGAGAAATGTTCAAAGAAAATTTTTTAAAAATATTTTTAATGTCCTGATGATTTTTCTCCATGGTTGCACACAGTAGTATCCTGGAGATTTACCTTCAATCCCTGGAGACTCCAGGCCAATGCTGGAGGGTTGGCAACCTTATTCTCACTGGGTTGAGAAGTTCTATTGGATGTGGGGTACAGGTACCTGTTGCCTGTGTCCCAACCATATCCCCCACCCTGTGCTGAGGTCAGACAAAATAAAGCAACCAATTGCTGTTGAGAATTCTCAAACTGAAAAACTGCACACATTTTGCAACATTTCATAGTTCCTTCAGAAGGAACAGCCCACTCCCACTCCTCTGATGGAGCGGTACAATATGCCACTGAAAAAATTCTTGGTCTCCCCCACTCCACCCCTAAAGGGTAGAAGATCAGGGAAGACTCAAAGTAGCACAGGAGCTCAATCCTTTATGTAAGTGACCTTGACCTCAGGACTTGGGATAGGGTCAAGGCTGGGGCAAACGGTCAGATGATAATCGTGACCCATCACACTGTTAACAATGGAACAGGCTCCTAGTAATCAAGTCTCCCATGTCTTTGTGGAAAAGACAGACCTGGTGAGTATCATATTTGCCAAAATTAGTCCTGTGTCCACAAACTAAATTGCAATTCAATTGCACCAAGTTAATCTAGAAATTGATAGTACATTAATAGTTTCATAATTAGAAGATTAGCCTTTTTGTGAAACAGTTGGATGTGAGCCACAGCATACAGCACAGTATATCCAACTGCGTTAAATATCCTTCAGTCTATGAATTGTTGCCTTTCCTTCAGCACTCAGCAATTTTGCGTTTTTTTCTGTTTCAGCCTTTAGGTGGCAATGCAAAACTATTTGAAAAGATTCCTAACCATCATGTGGTTCTGGGAATTTGGCTAGAAAACCAAAAGGAGCAAATTGCTCGGCTACTGACCTACATGGTGTGGCCATTGTAGAGCATTGTAGACAGAGCGGCCTGGTGTTCAAGGTCTATTCTGCCAAAGGCACTAATGTACTGCAATAAATGGTCAAATGTATCTTTGGACAGGTTTATTAGAAGGGTAACAGCAGATGTTATTTGCCTTCCACGCGTAATCTGAACAAGCTGAGGCCTGTGTGTAGATCCTCTTGGCTAACCATGTGCCCAGCATCTTGTGCAATAATTTGTTTGCTGTCCTGACAAAATACTCCAAAGTGCTAGCTGGCAATACTTTTAGAAAGGGTAGGAAAGTAACTGCTGGCAGACCACAGTCACATTTTCCTTGAAACTAAGTTTCTTGAACCAAAATATTATGAAGGCATTTAAAGACATATGAAGTTCATTTACTTTATGTCTTTAGTCTATGAGTTCACCACTCAAGTAAACTCGAATTGCACATCTTCATTTACACTCGTTAGTTGGTGCTCGCTATCAATAACGGAGAGAGTCTGACATAAGAACAAACTGTGATTGCTTATTGCAACAGAAGGCAGAGCACTAAATCCTTGCGTGCCCCACAACCACCTCCAGCTCTAGACTCCCATTTAGCCAGTGGCCTGCACTGTGCAGTGATTGGTCAATACTGTTGCATGGTTAGTCCACTTGCATTCTCTTAAAGGTACATGGTACTCCACATTACCACCATATTTGTTACCTCACATAAATTATGAACATATATATCCGAAAACATGGGCAGGATCTTCTGGTCGGCGAACAGGGTCGGGGCTGACATCGGGTGAAACTCCCAATTTCACCCCGTGTCATTTCCATTTTCAGGTCAGTGAGGGCGCAGTTGAGTCAGCTGCGCGCCCGCCGACCTGTCAACGGCCTATTGAGGCCATTGAGAAACTAATTAAAATCATTAATGGACCTGCCCGTCCAACCTTGGCAGGCAGGCCAGGAGCCCTAGCGGGCTTCAGAAAAAGCATGAAACCTCATCCACAGGCAGGATGAGGTTTCATGAGGGTATTAAAATTTTTAATAAAGGTTTCAATAAAAGTTATGGACATGTCCCGACACATGTGACAGTGTCACATGCAGGGACATGTCAGGGAAATTTTTCTATCATTTGTATTGCAAATTTTAATTCTGAGCCAATCCCTCTGAGGCAGCACTTAGCCTCAGGGAGATGAGTGCTCTCTTTCACGCGCATGCTCGAAAGAGCGCACTCTTGGCGCAGGGAATCACCCTCTGCGCAAAGCGCTTCCTGGCGGACATCTTGCTGGGCAGGCCTTAATTGGCCCGCCCACGTAAAATGGTGGTGCATCCCCGATCAGAGGCGCGCCTGCCCGCTCCTGCACTTCCCCCCCAACGGGAAGAAACTTTGTCCCCATAAAAAATTAAAAAGTGTTAAAATCCTGTGGTCGTTATTTGGCTCATTTTAAAGACCTTAAATAGAAAAAAGCACATCCTGTTGTGTAGTTGCAAGCAGCAGTACAGACAGTACTGAGCTAGATTTTATTACACCTGCCAGATACGCAGTGGGACTTCTGTCCGCCCCACATGACACAGCTGAATAGATGCTGAAAGGATGTTTCCCTTTGTGGAAGAAACTAGAACTAGGGGGCACATTTAAAAGTAAGGGGTCTCCCATTTAAGATGGCCATGTGAAGAAATTTTTTCTCTCAGAGAGTTGTGAATCTTTGGAACTCTCTTCCCTGGAGAGGGGCGGAGGGTGGGTCATTGAATATTTTTAAGGCAGAGGTAGACTGACAAGGAAGTCAAAGGTTGTGGGGAATAGGTGGAATGTGGAGTTGAGGCCACAGTCAGATCAGCCATGATTGTATTGAATGGCAGAACAGGCTTGAGGGGCCGAATGGCCTACTCCTGCTCCTAATTTGTAAGTCCAGATGTTCGTATGTTTCATTAATTTGGTCATTCTCCAGCCCAATTTCTTAAGCAGGGCTAATTTGGAGGAGTTTCCACATTCTCTGCTGGTTTTCTGCCACTGGGAGAGAAGGGAATATTGTGTGGTTGTAGAGTGCACAATGCTGCAGATGTTTGAATCAGCAGGCACCTTCAAATAAAAAAAAATCAGTGCAGCAGAGAAGGCAAGAGCCTCTAAAGAATGGCACAAAATAGAAGCAACTGGTAGTGGCGGGAATTGCAGCTGTTGCAAGAACCCCTCAGGTTTTCAGAAGTTTGCATGGAAATGGATATTTAGCTGTAAATAAAAGGAGGGACTAAGCACAAGAAGGTAGTGCAGATGTTCTGGAAAGAGGTCATTACCACTACTTCACATACAGCCACACAATGCTGAAAAGGGTTTAACGGCCTCACAAGGCTGGTTAAGGTGTGCGAAAGAACGAAAATATCTGCACATCCTGGAGGGATGCGAAAAGAATGAGTCATTTCCTTACCTACCATGCTGTCACAGTGTAAACGTTGAAATGTAATGCGTGAATTATTATAATTGTTGGTTTGGTAGCAACAGTGATCATAAAATAATTTGTCTGCTTGATGAAAGATGTCCCAATCTAATTTGCCTACTTCGACTATATTTATCTTCTTTCCATTTTGCTTTCACTGCCAGTATCTCATCATTTTACTCTGTCTCTGATAGTGTCTTATTAGTCCCCTGCTTTTAGTGCCCCCCCGCCCCCACCTCCACGCAGAATGAAACCGTGGGGAATAGATGGCCAGTGAATACGCCCACAGAATAGGGCACATGGTCTTATTATTAAAGTGGATGAGCATCTCCCAGCTTTTCCAGCTCTGGAACCGCGGCAAGTATGGAAATGCCTCAAACAATTACGCACTGGTCATTGAAAGGTAATGTTGCGGGAATGGGAACGCAGTGTCAGTAAGTCTGTGATGTGTGATTATAGTGACCAGCCACAAGCGATGGACTAACTGCTTTGCTGACTGTTGTCTGAGTCCAGCAATGAGATCGATGTTGCCAAGTACACAGGTAATGCCAAGACCTGTGTAGCGCTGTGGCAGGGAAGTCTGTGAGGATACTGTACGACAAGTGAAGGCACAGGCAATATCAATTTGATTTCCAAATTCAGCCATGCTAAACTTCAGGTTTGAATTTCTTTAGCTTTAATGCAATATTGATAAAAGAGACTGTAACTTGTGATAATGGTGTGTTACCATTCACTAAGTGAGTGTAAGTTGCTGTGGCAACATGCACTTTCATCTGCATGTTGCAGTATGGAGCTATGGATAGTGATGGTAGAGGCTCCAACTTTCTCTCCATCACATGGCTAACCAGGGATCTCTCCCACTCTTACCACCTGCCATTGGGGTGTATTGGAAGGATTTGCAGGTTGATAATCAACCTGTTTGGCCGCACTATTAAGGATAGGGTCCAGGGTGATGTGAGGGTGGGGTGGGGGCTCAAGGGTTACTGAGGGGAGAGTGAATGTGACATCGGGGGGGTTGACAGTGATGGGGGGAGGTTGGTGGGTGATAAGAGGAGGGTAAAAGGTGGTGGAGACAGTTTGAACTGAAACACGTGCCATCCTGAGACAGAGCCAGCTCCAGGCCGAGGCAATGTCCTTGCTATCCAAGTGAAAAACGTTGAGGCGGGGGCAGGGCCTGCACAGGTGGGTGGAGTTCAAGGTCAGCGCAACTGGACAACTAAAGGGAAACATAATCATGTGGAGAATGTATGGGAACTTTCTCATTTGCTATTCCTCACTATTTGGTGAAGGGCACATGGCAACAGGTCTGGCCCAGAGGGTTCTCATGACAACGAGATCCCAGCAAAGTGTAGAGCTGCCTTCACTCTGTGCCATTGGCTCCAGGCAGAGTTAGGGAAGCAGGGGGGGGTGGTGCGAGGGAGGAAGGGGGATGCCTACAAGGGGCATGCAGGTGAATGGCAGCCAAGTCGTGACTGCAAACATCCACCCTCCCCCGGGAAGAATGGACCTGCCTGACAAGGGCTCATGTGGTTAGTCTTCCCATTGTGACAAGGTCGCTTCAAGCTGAATCGTGTAAGCGGGAGGCCTCTTGCACATGGCAGTCGCCCTTGTCAAAGTGCGATGTCTCCCTGTGTAGCCTTGTATTAGGGGGAGGAAGACCCATCCTTGGATGGAGTGTGAGTGACCACTAAAATAACTAGCAGCAAAAATTAATCCAGGATACTTCCAAACAGTGCAACATAACATATATTTGGGAGTGCAGAAACTATGCACAATCATTGAACATAACCAGTGCTCATTCAATGCCTTTTTAATTTTCCTTACTCTGCCGCTACATCTAGATTCTTCCCTGACATCCACAGCAGAGGTGGAGGCAGCCTGCTGACTACCATGCCCTGCTGTCTGTGACTACTTTGGCAGGACATCCTCTTGAGGGCTGAGGCTGGGAGGGCCCTGGCCTGCTTTGGGTCTCCTGCTCAGGGGCAGGTGCACCCTCCTCAGCCTGAGTAGCTGGTGCTGATGAGGGTCACAGGCAGAAGGAATTGGGAATGCCTGGACACAATTGGAGATTCCTGAGTGGATGCCCCCGGGGTATCTGCTCTTTGGGTGCCCTTCCCTGACTCCTTGAGGAGAAGAGGCACATGGAGCGAGGTTGAGGTGCCCCACCCCCCTCTCATGTAGCCACTGCGAAAGCTCACCCATGGCTACAGCGATGGATTGTGGGTATTCTGCTGGACCAGGTTCTCCATGGCACCCGTCATCCTCCCCATGGAGACTTCGGTGCACTCACATTTCAGAGCCATGACATCGGAGAGCATGTGGATGGACTCCTCCGCCTCATCTACCACTCTGTTGAGGGTCTCTGACAAGTCTGCCTGATGTTCCCTTGTATCTGGCTGCATCTTCTCCATGACCGCTTCCAGAGGCTCATCATCTGACTCAGACTTAACAAGGGCCTCTTCTCCAGCAGTCCTCCGAGTGGCAGGGACCTTGGATGTCACTGCCTCCTTTTTCTGTGGAGATGTGTCTGGTGGTGGCCACCAGAGTGTGAGGCCAAGCCTAAACTAGATCTATGAGCCAGTGTGTGTGTATTGGGGCTGGTGGAGGGTGCAGGTGAATGCTGTACAGGTGAGAAGTCATCCTCGTCCTCTTCTGGGGTCTCCTGCAGGCTGGGGCTGACTTCAGGTGTTGGGGTGAGCCTCACCCTCTTCCTTCCGGCATCTAGAATGGAGAGAGGAGAGAATGTGTGATTGCCTAGGCTGGCTCAAACTTGGCACTCATCAATCATCTTGATTTTTTGAAGTTGTCTGCGTTATGCATTTTTCCTCGCTAGATGCTTGAGGGATACTGACCTTATCGTTGGCACAGGTACGGTTACAGTCCTCCCCTACCAGCTTGGCAGCCTGCTGTTCAAATTGTGTGAGGGACTGGAGCTCAGGCATCCCCTCCCACCCCCTCCTGTTTTCTCTCTCTCCCTCCTGATGTGGGCCACTTTCTCCTGCATAAAAACAGATAGATGGATCATGAGCACATACAATGTAAAAGCAGGTTGCAGCCTGCTAACTCTGCGGCTTTTAACTGACCCTGTGACTCCCCAAAACGTGAATGCATGGCACACGTGAGGAGTGAGGTGGAATAGTCTCCAGTTGCCAGGATGAGTGCAGCTCCCAGAACACTCAGGAAGCTGGACAGCATCCAGGACAAAGCCAGCCACTTGATTGACACCCCATCCAGCACCTTCAACATTCAGTCCCTCTACCACCTGTGCACAGTGGCAGCAGTGTACAGGGTGCACTGCAGCAAGTTACCAAGGCTCCTCGAACAGCACCCCCACCACCACCCCCCAACCCAGCGAGCTCTACCAGCTAGAAGGACAAGGGCAGCAGGTGCATGGGAGCAGCAGCACCTGCGGCTGCCCGCTATGCCTTCATTGTGGCTGGGTGAAAACCCTGCAATTTCCCCACAAATAACACAGCACATGGACTGCAGGGGTTCAATAAGGCAGCAGCCCACCACCTTGTCAAGACCGCTTAGCGATGGGGGTCATGAAGCTATTAATGTATATAATGTTATTGGAAATTAATTTTTTAAAGATAGAGGTTTTGTCTGTGGGTGTGTCGGTGTGTGTTTTAATTGGATTAAAGCCAGCCAGTCTGGGTGCTTTGATGTATAGTAATTTTCTGATGTAAACAGAGGTAAAGTGTACATTTACATTTTGTTGAATAGACCATTCAAGAAGGGGAGTGAAATCTTGCACCTAGCTAGGAGAGACCAAGCAATGTTTATATTACTAATAAAATTGGTACTATGAAAAGGGTTTTCTTGTTAGAAGAGGTGGAGTTCAAAGGACCTGGTGATACAATGGAGAATTTGTATTCAAAGGGAAGTGCTGGGTATAATAGAAAGCAGTTTTGTGTGAGCAGAGCAGAGGCATATAACGTCAAAGCAGCTGTAAGCCTACAGCTGTCTGTAAAGGAACCAAAGTGAAAGGAACCTCATTTTGAATTTGAGAGGTGAAAATGCTTTGCCTGGTGTCTTGCTTAAAGTCTATGGGTTATTGCTGCCTTGTGGAGATTAGTTTGGGAATTTGTTAAAAGCTATGATGGTAGTAATTTACAGCCATGTGTATGTGTTTAATGTGTTGTAAATTAATAAAATGTTTAATTTAGTTTAATATAAAAACCTCTTGAGAGCTGATGGTCTGATTCCTGAATTTAGAGTTGCATCTCAAACATACCACTTAAAATATAGGTTATGACAGTTGTTTAAAGTTTCCCTCTGGGATTTAAAATGACAGCCTTTACCAACTGGTGTGTCATAACAATGGGCAAGATAAATGTTGGCCCAGCCAGTGAGGCCCAGGTCCCATGAGACAAACACAGATGTGGTGAGGTGGGTCGGAAGGGTAGAAGGTTCACTGACCTTAGTGGCGCAGATTAAACCGTTGACCCTTTTCCTGCCCTGCAGGGTGGTCCTCCTCTGTACCCCATGGGCACTGACTGCCCTGGCTACCTCCTCCCAGGCCCCAGTGGTCAGCTGGATTGGCCTCCTGTGGTCATCCCTGAGGAAGGGGACATCCTGCCTTTCCTGAACTGCCTCCAGGAGATGCTCCAGGGATGAGCTGCTGAAGCGGGGAGGTGCGGCTTGCAGCCTTCTCCTGCTCACCCTTTCCTTCCTCCCGTTTGTGAAGGGCCTTTTAAATATGGCGCCCGTACATGGCAGCAGGTTGGCCGACTTCATGCCCGCCCCGTTACAAAACTCCTGCGGGACACCCACATGCATGACTAGTGAGGTGGGGAGTGCACGATTGCCCGCAAAAGCCCGCTCTGCTCCGTGGCGCAAAGTACTCCTGCTTTCTCATCCCGCCATGGCATTTATGGCAGGAGGGGAAGATTCTGCCCATTGTTTGTTTGAAACTGCACAATGTAAGTCACCTAGCATGAGTTGCCCTGACTGCATGGCTGGTCATGAGAATCAGTTAAAGTTCAAGCTTCTGACAGCAATATATGGGTGAAAACATATCAAAACATTTTAAAAGAAATGTTCTCGAACCATTTTGGGTGGAATCGTCCCAGATTTGCACTAAGTGCGGTAGCGGGTGGGGAGAAAAGGACATTTTACCTGTTGGCCGCAATGGCGGCTTTTCCCCTATCATCCCAATCTTGCCTCCTGAATCATGCATTCCCGGGAAACACGCCGTTTCGATGGTGGGTTGGGTCCGATTTGCCTGCCGTGCTGTACCTCGCTGCTTCATCACGCTGTGAGCCACATTTAAAGTGCAGCTGTGTCCACACCTCTCAGTGCTTCCAGCCCCGGACTGTGGTAAAGAAGACATGGCCCCAAAAGGCAAGAAGACTGCAGTCCCCTGGTTTAGTGATGCGTCCCTTGAGCATCTTTTGGATGCGTTGGAGACCCTCCATGATGTCCTCTACCCCCGCTCTGGCTGCAGGAGGGGCAACAACATTTAGGGGAGGTGGTGGTATGGTGGTGTTGTCAATGTACTAGTGATCCAGAGATGCAGGGTAATGCTCTGGGGACCAGGGTTCGAATCCCGCCACAGCAGATGGTGGAATTTGAATTCAATAAAAATCTGGAATTAAAAGTCTGATGATGACCATGAAACCATTGGTGATTGTCGTAAAAACCCATCTGGTGTCCCATCTAATGTCTTTACCTGGTCTGGCCTACATGTGACTCCAGACCCACAGCAATCTGGTTGACTCTTAAATGAACAAGGGCAATTAGGGATGGGCAATAAATGCTGGCCTAGGCAGCATCCCATAAGTGATTTAAAAAAACAACTCTGGCTTGGTAGGTGGTGGCAGTGGTGATCAGTGCTAATGCTGCACGGAAGAGGTCGACCATCCAGTGCAAATAAAGGATGAATGATCTCATCCTTGCTGCTGGGATAAGGCAGCCATCTCATCACTCTAAACTCACACACTCACAAGCCCATCACACTTTCACTGGCATCTCACTCACTGCCAGCTCAAGGGACATCACCACTCACTCTCTCACACACACCCTCACATCTCCACCTGGCCTCATCTCCTCTGGAGACTGCCTCCTCAGCCCTCACCATCTTGAGGTCACTTGCACAGGTCAACTTGTACCACCCCCCACACACCCTGGGATACCCCCCTTCCCTAGTAAGGCTTTGCCCTGCAGCCTCTTCCCTTGCCTGAGGCCACTTTTCCTCTTTCCCCAAGCAAATCCTAGCCCTGTAGCAGTTGAAAAGCCACCCCCGCCCCCTTATGGCTGGTCTGGTAGGTACAGAACTGCCTGTGAGCCGCCCCAACCCCCCCCAAAAAAGCAGAGTGGTGCTGCCTGTGAAGCCTGCTGGACTGCGAGTGCTGCCTGAAGCAAGCTAGGCAAACAAACCTCAAAGTCCTGAGTGAAGTGCAGTTCGCCAGATGCATGTTGCTTATGTACAGTTGTGAAACACATCAGCGTGCAATCACGCCAACGTGCTTGGATGATCTAACATGAGGTGATGATTATGGGAGCTGCACTTATAATGATAAGCAGATGTACTACAATGAGGTTTCCAACATCCAACGGTGGGAAATGCAGCCTGCCATCGACGAGTAGAGCGGACGATTGCAAATTGGTTTCATGATGTCAGGAAGCCGATTTTTAGCCTTTTCGCCATATTGTCTGCTCACGACGCCAAACACGCCCAGCAACCACGGGAAGTTCCGCCCATTGTCTGCTGTGTCAGTCTTGGCTCAGTTGGCAGCATTCTCATTTCTCAGTTAGAAGGTTGTCAGCTCAAGTCCTACTTGACATGACCCCCCACCTAGTTGGTAGAACCTGTAATATTGCCTTGTGAGCTGCAAAGTCAAGTTTGCCATTTTTCCATTTATGTGGCAGCAGCACAGAAAAGGGGTTCTGTCCAGATTGATTCATCTCTGCATGCCTATCTCATTGTGGAAATCATCTCCACTGGAAAAGTGAATTATCCAGCATCAGTTTTCAACCTCTGACCTCTGTGAGGGATTATACCATTGAACTTTTGATTCGGGATTCTGGACTCATGAAAAAAAAAATATTTTCTCTGTGGTCTTTTCCCTGTAACTCTTTCTTTCTCTATCCCTCTTTTATTGTATGAATGCACAGGGGGTTATGTAGCGACACCCACCCACATTTGAGTGTGCGAAAATAAACTTATTCCTTTGAGTTCATCGTATTCCAAGTTTGCTATGGGGTTAATAATAGAAATTGGATCACCAAAAACTGAGGAGTTGGGAAATACGCCACAACGTTTACAAATCAAAAACACCTTTCTGTTGATGGATGGGCGGGTGAGAGGAGAAGTCAGAGCTGTTTAAATTAAATTCCCTCCTGCCTTTAACATTTTACACTACAGAACTTTCCCCTTTTACTTTTAGCACAACTGAAAAACCCACTTCACAGATATAATTTACACTGTGTCCCTTAAGCATTTATTTGAGATTCCTGGACCCAGTCTAAAGTGATTCTCAGCTCCCATGGGTTTACTTCCATTCTTTTCCTTTCCCCGCCTGGTAACTTTTAACCCCAGAATTGTCTTTCATGGTGAACAATTTTCCTGGTGATTTTCCCTCTAGCACAAGCTAGGCAAATCTTCTAGCCTTTTTACAAATCCTCACGAATTTGGACTTTTCATATGAGCACAAGCTCCTACCTGCATCCCTCATGGTGAACCATAGACACTTTTGGCCTGCAGCCGCTCCCTCTCTCCTGGGTCCCGGCAGACTGCCTGTGACTGAGTGTTTCAGGGATGTCTTAGAAGCCCATCTCCATGGCAATATGAATCACATGGGCCTTGTATCCAAGTAGAAATGTTGATTAGCTTTCCTTGAGCCCCCCCCACCAAAACTCCCTTTTATCTTGGATGTAAATGGACAGTTTAAAGTACAGCTGTTTACAACATGACATTCTAAATGCCTTCAAAGGGCCTGGATTTTCTGCACCTGGTTGCAGCAGGCGTGTTCAGTGGTGAGATTGGAGAACTTTGCAAGGCCCTAGTCATGTTTCCTGATGATGTAAATCCATGACGCGATTGCCCCCTCCCCCCATCAATGGCAGTCCATGTTTCCCATCGTTGAACGTTGGGAACTTAATTGTAATGAATATGCATATTGTCATGAAGCGCTATTAATGTATATAATATTTTGGAAAATATTTTTCTTTTAAAATAGAGGTTTAGTCTGCGGTTGTGTCTTAATTGAATTAAAGCCAGCTAGTCTGGGTGCTTTGGTGGGTACTAGTTTCGATGTGTAAGAGAGATAGGGTGCATTTGCATTTTTTGAATAGAGCATTCAAGAAGTGGGGTGAAAACTTGACACCTATCTAGCAGATACC
Organism: Cetorhinus maximus; assembly: GCF_964194155.1. NCBI lineage: Eukaryota > Metazoa > Chordata > Chondrichthyes > Lamniformes > Cetorhinidae > Cetorhinus > Cetorhinus maximus. The sequence goes on from NC_135896.1 coordinate 91,318,491, forward strand.
AAGCCATATGTTTATGTTACTAATTAAGTTGGTATAATGAAAGGGGTTTCATTGTTAAAAGGTAAAGTTCAAAGAAGTTGTTGATACAATGTGAATTTGACTTCAATCAGCGGTGGTAGGTATAACTTCGTAGTTTTCGGGTGTGCGGGCAGACGCAATGTAAGCCTCCAACTGGTCCAACTGGCTCCACAGTGAAAAGAACCTCAGTCTGAATTTGTAAGATGAAAATGCTTTGCCTGGTGTCTGGTTAAGTTTATGGGTTGCTGTTGCCTTAATGGAGACGAGTTTGGGAATTTGTTAAAAATTATGATAGCAGTAATTTGTAGCCATGTGTATATATTTTAACCTGTGTAATTAATAAAATGTTTCATTTAGTTTAATGTAAAACCTCGAGAATTAGCGGTCTAATTCCTGAGTTTAGTGTCGCATCTCAAACATAACACTTAAAATTATTGGTTATGACAGTTGTTTAAAGTTTCCCTCTGGGATTTTAAAATAACTCCACTTTACCAATTGCATTGGTCATAACACATATAATTACTGTGGCCTGAGGCAAACCAGAGGCTGCCCTGCCAGTGATAATTATATGCAAACCTGTGCCTCTGCACTTTGTAAACTAAGTGCCACATGATATGGTGGAAAAAGTCGCCATTCCTGTCAGCGGGTCAAATGTCGCTTTCCCCACCTGATACTGGACTTTGCCGATTTCTGGGATGATTCTGCCCTAGGGCTTTGGAGACACTCGTTCTAACCACTGTAAGCACAAATGCTGCTGCCACTGTCTCCAAGTGTGAATATCTTACACCTTCTTTCCAGCAAACAACCTGGGCCCCACTTTAACAGATATGTCACCCAGGCTGTTGTTAGGCAGACTTTAGAATAGGTCACATGACCTCCCCCTTAATTTTATTGTAAATTTAAGACACAATCCAAAAACAGAACAATCATACAGATACACTCTCTCAAAATCAGCTGTCTAACAAGTGGACATTTTTAGAATGTGCCACGCATCTTTTAAAAAATATTTTACTCATTTAAAATTAACTTACATGGACAATTTAGCTAGGCACTGCATGGCGCCGGACTTGTTATCTCCTTTGCCACTTCTGCACCAGCCTATTCCCGCGCTCCAAGTGGCCCTTGACCCTACCCGATCGAAGAGGCCTACACAAACTCAGAGATAGTATCATATTTACCACATTACCCTTTTTTCTCCCCTACTCGTTCACTGCCATTTACTCAAGACCGCCACCATAACACACATTGCTATATCAGTACTATTTAGCAGGGCATTTTGCAGTCATCATGCTGATGTTTCACTTCTGTTTTAATTGAAGAAACAGCCATGACATGGAGGAAGGCAGCAGTCACCCCATCTGTTGTTGAGTACCCACACAGGTACCTTTCCCCAGGAAAATATATGGACAGGATAACCAAGAAATACAGGAAATCTCAGGAGGAATCTGATTGTGAAAATATTGACCACCAGACACTGAGCCTGCACGAGTTACTTACCCTACCCAGTTGATTGGTCCCAGGGCAGAATTGACAGAATCGATGTGAATGTAGGTGGGCACTCAGAGGTCTTCTCAGGTTGAGTGGAGAATTTGCAGGTTTGGAGGCTACAAATAGGATTTAAAAAAATAACCTACACAAAAATTGTGATTATTCACAGGTCGGGGAAAGTGAGAGAGAACACGCTGGAGAAAGAGCACTCAGAGCACATTACACTCTCTAATAAGTTTGAAACATTGGATTCCTGAAGAAAGGATCGGACCCTGGGCAGGAGCATCAAATGATTACAGATGCGTCAAAAACACATGAGTTGGCTCAAGACTATGGGAAAATTCAGTTAAGAGTTGAGCAGTAAGAGGCTGAGTAGCTAGTGAGCTGGCCATTGTTTTGCAGTGCAATATTGAGAGTTCCAAATGCTCTGTTGTCTCCCATTTGCTAAGGGAAGGAACATTTTACATTGGAAGGACTGGAAAAGATTAGGGAGGGGCAGAGAGACCAACAAGTCATTGTGATCCTCATGGGAACAACTAAGGGAAGGCCTGAGGTCCTTCTGAAGGATTAGGAAACTAGGAAGCAGGTTTTCAAGTGTGGTAATCTCCAAAACCCTCCCCAGTCATGAGCTAAAAGAGATAGGAATACCAAGGAGTTCAACGCATGAGATGGAACCAGGAAGGTATTTTGTTTTATGGGACGCTGGCACCAATCCTGTGGAAGATGGGAGCTTTTGTGCAAGGAACAGGAAGGCAGTGAATTAACTGGCTATTGGATAAATAGAGAAGTGAACAGTCATTTAATCTAGGAAGGCAAGGGGATGAGGGAATAATACCAAAGAACAAGTAGATAAGATTGGAATAGATAAGCTAAATATACAAATGGAAAATAATGCAGTAAATGGGTTAACACCCACAGAAGGAATAAAGGGAGTGAAGAAAATCAAATGGATCAATTATAATCTGGGAAAAGACCCAGAAAAAGGAATGACATCTAATTCTGGACAAAGAAAAAGGAGCAGTGCATAAATATGAGCAAAAGTTAAAGTGCATGCTGTGCTCAGAGTGTGGGAAATAAACTGGGTAAATTATAATCACAGGAGGATATAGACTTAATAGCACTTCACCTGAAGGTTGAATATTGATACCTTTAAAAAGTGGTGGTGGTGGGCAGGGCAGGAGGGGGTTTCCCTCGTGCAACTGTTCAGTTGTGCGTATTAAAATGAGGGCACTAATAGGAGAGAGAGGAGGTCTAAAATAACAGACTAGCCTGAGGTCAGTTTTGGGTGCTGACTGATGTCAGAATCTTCCCATTCTGCATGCGTCTGGTGCACACAAGCTCCACATGGGCCATGGTGGAAGTTGTTGTGAGCAGAGCCCCGCCCCTCCGCCAGATTTTTCCTCTCCCAGCTCCCGTAGCGCTGAAACCAGCTGAGCTGAGTTTTGCTGCCTTAAGTTGGTCTTTATTAGCTTGTATGCAGAGAATGGAGCAGGAAAACACCAAAGAATAAAGCCAGAGAAATAGAATGTTCTGGAAAAAGTGAATTTCTAAGCTGACAATTTTGGAATGCGAGGATGTTGACCGTTTATTTTAAAATCCATTATTGACTGAAAAATTATCAAAATGTGTCATACAATTCACATTGCAGCTTACTCCAAAACAAGCCCTGATCTCTCAAACTTACATGGCGATATACATTTTCTTAAATTTTGCCTACTGAGAGCTGTGTATCAAGCACTTGATAACGCTTCAAATTTTCCTTTTCTGAGCTGATAATAAGTAAGCAAATCTTTCTTGTTGAATGATGCACTTCACAATGAAACATACTTTTCTCATCACCGGATATATTGTCCTGGGCCAGGGGCAAGGCTGAAGCATTTTATCAAATTATTAACACGAGGTGGCACAAGGGTTTCATTGCGAGTAGATTCTCATAAGAAGCTGGGAAAACATGTTACTGTAGATTCATAAGACTTCCAGAACAAAATTTATTTAAATGAGTAAAAGCTTTTTTTAACTTGTTACAACCCAGTTGCTAGGCCATGTGCATTTACAAGTGCTACTACACATTGATGTAAATAAATAAGCAATTTAGATCTCTATGTTTCAATTGTAAAGAGTTAAACAAAAAAATCCATTAAGAACTTACATAAAAAGTACAGCAAAGGGGTTTATAGGTTTTGTTTAAGAGGGTATATAATCAGGCAACAGCATTATCTCAGCACAACTGCCAGCAAAACTGCATGACCAAAGATCTCTGCCACATCTTCTCAACTTATTGGACTGCTGATCACAGTAACAAATAGAAGTAAACAGAATCCTTAAGCCCTCTGCCATTCTTCTATACAGATTCTACTTAGATTAATAAATTAAGCTATCTGAAAAAATAAATTAAGAAACTCTCCTCCCTTTTGCTCAATTATCTGCAAACTAAGTATCTACAAAAATACTTGAAACTTCTTACAACTTAAAAGAATTCATATGCTCACAGCCTGATATCAATAGGGCTATTCTTAAAATCCTTAATGTTATTATTAACATTGACTACAAAGTGCCATAGCTTACCAACATAATCCCTGCGCTCCCGCTTATTTTAAACTACCAAAGTAGTTACAACATTTCACCCTTGCTTGACACCTCAAAATACTATTAATATTTTGACAGTCTTTTTATCCTCAATCTTGGCCATCTAGAGCACTGTAAATGGGTTAAGCCTGCATTTTAAGCCTGGGTGTAGCTAGAACTGCTTAGGGAGGTATGTGCTCTTCATCATTCATTTACCCCTTATATTGAACTCTTTCCCACCCGCCCAACCTAATCACCATGCCTCAAAAATATTTTAGCCCTGTTCCTCATTTTATGGGTCCTCTATCCTAGCTGTTGTGCAAGCAGGGGCTCATTCTACCTCAGGAATTAGATTAACACCTTTAACTTAAAAGTTGATAATACACTGTTTCCAGGTTGGCTTTTCCTGCTTTTGGCATTTATACTGAGCTCTGTTTTAGCCAGCCGAATACAACTGGAATACTCAGTTCAGCTCTGTTATTTTTTAAAAACTGGAATGACATACTACCCACAAGCAAAAATTGTGGGTACATTCAACACAACGAAAACATATACGGAGTACAAGTATAGGATTTGATACAACACATAAAATCACTGCCATAGCGAATGTTAACAGCAATGTTAATAATACTACAGTTAAGTGTATCTTTCTGCAGTAATAATGCTGTGCAGCAAAGCCAGATTTTTCTGGTACCATCTTCCTCCTTCACCATTTGCACAACCAACTTGGTATTTTTCAGTATTATCTTGTGGCCTCAAGGTGATAAGAAATTCCACCACACAAAAACTTTCTGAAGGCCTTAACATTTTCAACCTATGTGTATCCAGAGGGTGGAATAAAACGGCTGACCCGCTCAGCTCTCAACTGTTCTCCATTCCCCAGTCATTTGTCTTCCTAATTTAGAGCCGAAAAATCTCACAAGGAAAAATAATCTTTAGAGGTCTCTCCTTTGCAAAGAAAAATACTACTTTATTCTCGCTTGGTCATTTAGCTTAGGGCATTATAAATATATACATACACACACACATACATATATATAATATATATGCGTGTACATATATATATATATTTTCCATTCTTACCTCTAACATTTTCCAAAAAATCCACTTCAAACAAAATATGATCTTATGGGGTTTGAAAATGCTATTTCTACAACACTGGGGGGCAATTTAAATGAAGGCATTGCTTGATAAAATTCTCCTGGAATAAAGTGGTTACAGTAAATGACCTTAAAGCCTACACTATTCTTCCTGTTGTCCCCATACACTTCTTCCCCATATTGTACCTCATGATACAAAATCACCGAAAAAGTTTGGTATTTATTCACTGTCTTTGTTACTATTTTTTTTTCTCTCTTTTGGCAAGTTCCTCTCAACTCTTTTGGGCATTTTAAACAAACATGAAAGTCAATAAAGACATATGGTTTTCAAAAGTAATACTTATTTTGAAAGTACCTGAATCATACACAAATAACAAGCTGGAATCATTAACTTTATAATATAATGGAAACCAGAAGAAGCAAGGCTCTTGAATGGAGCACAATCTTTGAATTACTGCCAAGACTCCATCAGTTCATAAGCCAACTTTTTTCATGTTTCTATCCAAGCAGTTTGTTTTGCTGGCTGTTGCTTTGTTTCTCAGCACGCACACTGTATTTCTCATTGCACTGGGAATCTGTTTCTGCCATTAGATCCATTTTGCAGCAGTTATTGACATTGTGTATTTTGCTTCCTTTTGCAGAGTCCACGTAGACCACAGTTTGTTTGTCAACTGGATTTTTCAAGAACTGCGTCTGTCATTAAAAAATAAAAGTCAGCTTTATGAAAGCATTCCTTGGGAGGTATGAAGCAATTTCGGCTTCTGACAACTATCTGTACAGGTACTAAAAAAAGTTAATACTTCATATGCTTTTTCAAAAAATGAAGACAAAACAGATATGATCTATCTCTAATTAAGCACACAGTTACAATTTGAACAACAGTGATCTCATAGGTATCTTTACATGATGGAGAGCTTTGGTCCAGTTTCTAAACTTTGGAGGTGCAAAACCACCTGTGGTGGGCAAAATGGTCATTCTTTTTTCGACGTCCACCGTGTTATTGTATGATATGTGTTATACGGGATGGTTATTCAGGCTAGTAATGGGTCAAAATGTGATGAATCGCAAACAAATTGAAGGAAATCCTCCACTCCCATTTACATCAGTTTGTTCCTTTATACCTCATCAACATTGTGTAAAAGGAATCCTGCTTGTCTTGATTTGGAATCTACGTTGCTTATTTGTTGGGGTGGATTTGAGGCTACTGCCCATAAGATAAAAGACTATTCCCTATGTGCAAACTTGCATGTGCATTGTTGTCTAAAAGATATAGCTGTGAATCTCATTTCTGAGCATGCAGCTTCCCCTCCCTCTCTTTGAGGGGGACCTCTGTTGAAATGTAACGGATAATTTAGAACTCAGTTGCATGAGAACAAAAAAAATCAAACTTCTATCTCACAGCATAACTGAGGCACTCAGAATGCCACTGCAATAATTGTAGAAGATTGCTTTTCTGCACTTTGCTGCTGGATGCTGAAGAAATGTTGCTGCTTTCCTACAGTAGTTTTTAAGAGCGCCAAATGAAGTGGTGCTCAGACGTGACACAATAGGTGTTCTGCATTAGTGCAGCAGAAAGTCACAAATACCAAAAGGCCACAGGCTTCTACTTCAGAGATTTGAGTATGTAGATCTCGGCTGACATTGACTGCAATACTTTCATAGGTGCCGTCTTTTGAATGTGGAGTTAAACCGAGGCTCTACCTGCCCTCTCCAGTGGATGTAAAAGATCTCATGACACTTCTGAAGAGGAGCTGGGAAGTTCTCCCAGTGACCTGAGACAACAGTTAACTCTCGACAAACACCTAAAAGATATATTTACCCGCTCATTTATCTCATGGGTGTTTTGCAATCTTATTGTGTGCAAATTGGCTGTCATGCCCCTTGCATTGCATCAGTAACTACTTCAAAAGTACTTAATTGGCTGTAAAACACTGAGGGTTGCTGCGAGGATATGAAAAAGGTGCTATATAGGTGCAAGTTTGTTTGTTTTAATCCTGCTCTATGCTGGGCTCAACTGGGTGATAACATGGGCTTCAGCAGCGTGAACCAAGAAAGAAATAAAGAAGCGAGCACTAGTTTCAACTCATGATCACAATCCACTAAATCCTGCTGGAAAGTGCAAGAACGAATATAGGGCAACAATAGGACAAAGGCCCAGTTGCAATGCTCCATATGGAAGATCTGGCTGCTGTCTTACCCCATCTCAGTTTTCACATAAGGAACAGCCACTTGGACAAGGCATGGGAGAAATGCTGCTCAAGCAGAACCATACTTCAGCAAAATTCTCTGACCCGCATGCTCTTTCCAATGGCAGCTTGGCTTTGGGGAACTTATTTTGTGGAATACTGTAGGAAGTCGGTAATGTTGAACATGCACCAGGCCTTATTTCTGCCACAGTTGCAGCACAGCGTACAGATTTGGTCACTAAGAACAACGTAAAAGCAATGTAAAGGGTACAGCTTCCCTAGGATGTTGCCATGAAGGGTTACATTATAAACAGAAACTGGAGATGCTGGGGTATTCTTCTACTGGAGTTGAGAACGTTAAGATGAACCCAATAGAGGTCTTGAATAATTTAAAGGCTTGATGATGGGAGGAGAGATAGATTTTTTTCCCCACTTGTTGGTGAGACAATAGCAAGGCGGCACAGATTTGGGAACATCACAATTCAAAAAAAATCTTTCCACAGAAAGTGTTTGATGTTGTAAATAAATTAAAACAACTTTGTAAAACACTTTTTCATATAAGGCTGTGTGCGTCCCACCACCTCTTGCAATGAAGGTTATTTGTGGCAGAAATGCCACAACAATGCCCAAGAAATGCAGAATGATTGACAGTAATTTATTAATGCTTCAGGCCACAGACGGAGTACTGATACTCGAGCTAATTTCATCTCTCCATATAAAGCTGCCAAACGCAAGTTAATAAGCAAGATGTGCCACTTGATTATTATGCTAAAGATGTACTAGATATGATAAATGGTGGTGCACACTCTGGACATGAGCTGACGGAAGCACAAAAAGTTGCATCATTTCACTAAACTGCAGTGTATTTGAAGTATTCTAATAGTTGTCTGTCCATGGGCTGAAACTAAAAAATTGCCACTTAAAAGAAAGTTTAAAATATCATCTCACGGACAGGAAATGTTCTATCCATCCAAGTGATATAAAAATGCCTGCTGGAGACCCATCATATTAGGTGATCTGGTAATTAAAGTTGCTTGACGTCTAGTGGGAACAGAACTTTTCAGTTGCATGCATGTCTCAGCATCCATCATCCAGGACTAGGAATATTCAACATAGTGGCAAATTATGGGAAATGGGGTTGTCAGAGGCTGTATCTCACAACAGTGCTTCTGAAATTCCTCAGGGATTCTGCTGTGAAGCGGCTTAGTGCATTTTTTGACATTAGAGCTACTATATAAATCAAGGTATTGTTGTTGGTATTCTGCCTTAAGTCTAACAGGAGACTCATGGAACCCCTACAGAAACCGCAGAGGTCTTGTTAAGTTGGGTTACTTACTGTACAGCCCCTTAAGCGGTGGAACTGCCGTCTTCCCCACACAACGTAAACATTGAGCTGGGCTGGAGATTCCCAAAACTGAGTTCTTGGCTCTGGCCATAGAAAGGAACCTGGTGTTGAACAGGGGCTGGTACACCCCCAATCAGGTGTTGCATACAAAAAACTTTGCAGATTGCAGGTAGGCCAATGGAATCCAGGTCTGACAAGTGACCCTCGCCACCCCCCTCACCAAAGGGGAATTAAAAAAAAAAAATCCTATGTTGGCACCAAATAGAGTAACGTCATGAACAGGGAGGCAACTGAGCTCCCAGGCACATGGAGCGAGCAGGAACTGCCTGAGATGTGCCTGAAATGCTAACTGGCCTCTTGAGCCATACAAATGAGGTGCCCTTGCATTGATCCCACAAACACTTGCATGATCTGTGCTGAGAGGTGTGTGAATTACTGTATAAGCAGCCAAGATTTCCTCTCAGGTCACAAATGTTCTAAATCATTCCCCTCCCCCGCCTCCTCTAGCTTTCATTATTTTAGGATCAAAATACTGAATAGTTTTCTCCAGTTTCCCAATAAAGTGGGAATTTTATTCACACAAATTAAAAATAGAATCAAAATATGTTAAAGGTTCCCTTTGATGTATTCAACTGTTCTACGTGGTTGAATTCAAGAATTGTCATACAATACTGATTTATTTCAACTAATCCTCTTTTGCACCAGCTTGCCTTCTTATGCTTCAGTGTCAGCCGTCTCAAGGTTGGTAGCATTTCCACTTTCAGGTCAGAAGGTTGTGTGTTCAATCCCCAGTCTACAAAATCTGGACTGACACTCTAGTGGCACTACCGAGGGAGTACTGTGCTATTGGAGTGTTATCTTTCAGCTGAGATGTTAAAACGAAGGGGCATTTGGTAAATGTAAAAGACGGCCTGGCACTATTTCGAACAGCAGAGGAGTTCCCTCAATTCCCTGGCCAATATTTATCTCTCAAACAGCATCGCTAATAAAACATTATCGCATTGTTGTCTGTGGGACCTTGCTGTGTGCGAATTCACTGCTGTGTTTCTTACATTAGAACTGTGGCCAATTAGTCAGAGTATGCACTTTTGATATACACTTGAGTATACAGTTTAGTGTACTTCATTGGCTCTAAAGCACTTTGGAATGTCTTGTGGTTGTGAAAATGCAAGTCTTCCTTTTTTGAATACACTGAAGATAAAGTTTACAAAAACTTTGATGGTAAAGTTGAACATTAAAACTAGTAATAATGGAAGTTGCTTCAAAAATCACTGAGGCACCACCTATATGATTGGACCATTCCTAGGCAAAGGTTTCTGCTGAACTGAACCACTTGCTTGTTTCGGTAAACCAGAATAGTTAATCATTTTGCATTATTAAGACTACATCAGAAATATGATCATAGTCTTAATCGTCAATGATTGAACGGACAAACATACTTATTCCTCCTATTTTCTTCCCTCCTTCTCTAAAGGACTGATTTTTAGTACGTCTCTGTGTGCCATTCTGTCAATTTTCAATCTGGGAGCCTAAATATTGAGTGGTTGCAGGCTATTCTCCCACAGAGGGTTCAAGGGATATCAGACTCCAGCTGGATCTCCAAGGGATTACTAGATACTGATCAAAAGTACATCCTCAGACTAATGTACCTCTTCCCTAGATCAGAGATGCTAAGCTAACTGTAGTGCCTTGAATGTGATGCAGTAACCCACTAACTCAACCTGGTCCAGTGCTGAAATCTGGGCTTGGGATCTGTTTGGCTTATCACAACACTACACAGTGCATTTACACAATGAACCATTCGGAAAGCTGAAGGCAAATCCATGTTGTTATTTAACTAATATTATTGTCAATGGTAGACTCAAATAATAAATCTTCTTCAGCAGATTTTCCATGTTGAATGCTGGAAGAATTTACAACACTGGAAATATATATTTGCAGCACTAATCTTTTCAACATTTTCACCTTAATTTTTAAGACTAAAAATCAATTGGCTGCAAACATGGCCAGTGAAGCAATTTATTATATCACAACTGATTCCTACTGCATCATCTACCGTGAATACTTTGGGAGCGTTGATATCATTGCGGTGTTATCCTTCTGATATTAATGCTTATTCATACAGGGAGGAACCAAATTAGATGGCTTTAACCAATTATGGCCATCAGTTTATAACTTATAGCTACAAGGTACTCTGGTCAGATTTCCTTCCAGTTCACCAACTTTATAGTAATTATAGATTTGAATGTTTTCATCTTACCTTAGTTGGTGCATGGTAGCAAGGCATCTGAAACCACTGCTTCTTTCTATTCATCACAAGAGTGGCTGTTAAGAAGATGATGATTGCAAGCAATATGGCTGCCAGAACCCATGCTGCTGACTGGTAGATTACAGCCATTTCAGTCTGCTGGGGGGGAATGTCAGTAACTTCTAAACAGATGCAAGAAGAAAAATACATAGGTAGAAAGGAATAATGTTTGGTGAATTGTGAACCAGCTAACTACAGGCAGAAAATCAAAAATTATTTCATATCTCTTCTCTCGAATGTATATGTCCACTCCCTCAACTGTTGCAGAGGGTACTATCTACAGCAACTCGCCAAAGCTTCATCAATAGCTCCTGTTAAACCTGTGACCTCTACCACCCAAGAGGACAAGGGCAGTAGGTGTGTGGGAGCAGCATCATCTCTAAACTCCCCTTCAAGTCACACGCCATCCCAATGTGGACACGTATTGCTGCTCCTTCATGGTTGCTGGGTCAAAACCCTGAAACTCTCTATTCAACAGCACTGTGGAAGTATCTTTACCACACGGGCTGCAGTGGCTCATGGAGGGTACTCACCACCAGCTATTCAAAGGCAACTGGGGATGGCCATTAAATGCTGGCCTTACCTGCGACACCCATGTACCCTGATTTTTAAAAAAAAACTCATTCTGGACTAACAGCCTCCTGTAATATTGCACTTGGTGAGTCAAGGTGTACACAGTGTTCAGCAGTATCATCTTCATGTTTCCAAAGAAAGTGATGATGATGCATATTAAAACAGTGAACAAAAGTTGTTCTACTGTAACATGGAGAATGAAAATTAATTCAATAAACTGGAACCCTTAAATTACTACAAAATGGGTCTTAAGACGTTGTACATTTGGAACATGAAATCACAACCTACAGAAACTAACATAAACCATATATATGCTCACTCACACACAACAGCATAATGTTACTGATGAACAATACAGCAGAGCCAAGCAGGCATCTATGTCTTGACAAATTAATAGAACATTGATCATTGCGAAAATCAATACATTCATCGAGCAATGGGCACCAACCTATTAACAAAGAATAAAGTAAATCAGTAGCAGTTACTGATGAATTAATCGAGCTCTGGGCACATCAATAAAGCAATGAATTAGCAGGCATCTGTGAATTAATAAATTCATAGTGCAACTGGTGCCTCAAGAGATCAATGAATTATCAGAGCCACTTGCACAGATGAATTAAACAAACAGCGTGCAACAGCAAATTTATAGATTTGTGCAGCAGCAGGCATACCAACAAATCAATAAGAGCACTGGAATAAATCAAGTGGTGTTACTAAATTAATACCCTTTCTTCCTTATTCACTGCTCTGCCCCCATGTCCATGAACTGACTTTCACTGACAAATTATTCGAGAGATTCATTCAGCTGCCTCTGCTGTATCCTTGTCCCCAAGCATACTGATATTGTACTGGTACTTGTTGCTTTTAAAAGTACCATCACTCCTTCCTCAAACCACCACACCCACCCGCTCCCTCAGCCAACCCCCACTACCCCACCTTTGACCCCTCTATTCTTGCAAACTATCACCCTCATGTTCAATCATTGTTTCCTCGCCAACAACCTTGAAAGTATTGTCACCTCCCAAAATCCATGCCCAGCTTTTCCGCAACTCCCTGTTTAAATCTCTCCAATCAGGTTCCCACTCCCGGCCACTGCACTGAAATGATCCTAATAGAAATCACAAATAAAACCCTCTGTGACTATGAGCATGATGCATTAATCTCCACAGCCTTTGACATAGTTGACCACGCCATCTTACTCCATTATCCAGGGTAGTGGGACTGCCCTCGTTTTGTTTCACTCACTGAATTATAGTCAAAGCAAAATCCCTGGCAGTGGCTTATTGTCCTGGCCCTGCAAACCTGTCTCCTGGGTCCCTAAGGAATCCATCTTTGATTCCCACCTCTTCTCCATTTACACGTTACCTGTTGGCAACATCGTCTGAAGACACAAGGCTAGATTTTCAATCCGCAGTCAGGAACTCCGCACCCTGGATCATTTCTGGGTCCGATTTCAATCTCTTTGGGAGGCAATGGAAATTTTCAGATGTGCGTGTTCACTGGGTAATTTCTCTCTCTGCTGGAATGTGAGTTAGAGTCATCTGTCATAGGGACGAGGACGACTTAAGTGAAATATGCTGAACCAGCATTTTCAGCAATGCGAGCCTGCCAATTGCCATGAGACCTGGGATGGCCTCGGTGGTCTTCCTCCAATACCAGGGCACCAGATTCATCTGAAGCGACAGCTTCATTCTCCTCTTCCCCCTCCTCCCCATCTTCCTCCGAGGAAGAGTGGCCTTCCAGGTCCTTGATTTCATGCAGTTCCAGGCCTCTTTGTAGTGCCATGCTGTGCAGTGCACAGTAGATGAGTACAACACGAGACACCCTGGCTAACTTGTACTGGAGGGAACCACCTGACCAGTCAAGGCAATGGAAGTGCATCTTCAAGATGTCAATGTTATGGTCAATGCAAGTACATGTTAACAGATGACTCTGGTTGTAGTGCCTCTCTACATCCATGGCTGGGTGCCTGGATGGATGGCAGCAGCCACCTCTTTTGGAGGATAACCCTCATCATCCAGCAGCTACCCACGAAGTCTGGGTGTCAGCCTGAAAAGGGTGAGGCACCTGGGACTCTCACAGAATGAAGGCACGATCTGATCCCACATACTCTCCCTTACCAAGATGACCTCCTCCATATCATCACTGTCTCTGCCCCCATCTCAGTCCATCTGCTGCTGAAAGTCTCTTGTTACTCCCAGACTTGATTAATCCAAACCTCTCCTGATAGGCCTCCCATCCACTATATTCTAAATTTCAGCTCATCCAAACCTCTATTGCCTGTATTCTATTTTATCCAATGTCCTGTTCACCCCTATTCACCAACACCTCTAAATTAAAATTCCCTATTCTTCCTCTAACTAGAATGACATCATCATGCCTCTCCTTAGCGAAGACAGAGACAAAGTACTCATTGAGAACCCTGCCCACATCTTTAGCATCAACAAGTTACCATGTACATCTCTGATAGGCCCTATCCTTCCCTTAGTTAGCCTCTTGCTCTTAATGTACTGGTAAAACATCTTTGGGTTTTCTTTGATTTTACCTTACAATATTTTTTTTCATGTCCACTCTTTGCTTTCCTAATTTCCTTTTTTACTTGACCCCTGTACTTTCTATACTCCTCTAGGCTTTCTACAGTATTACTTCTGTGACTGTCATAAGTTCTCTTTTTCTGCTTTATCTTACCCTGTATGCTTCTGGATAACCAGGGGGCTTCTAGATTTGGCACTACCTTTTTCTTTGTGGGGACATGTCAACACTGAACCTCGCTTTTGAATACCTCCTACTGATTTGACATTGTTTTCCCTTCTAGTATCTGTATCCAGTCCACTTTCGCCAGTTCACCTTTCAGCTTTGTAAAATTTGTCTTCACCAATTTAAATCTTTTACTCCTGTTCTTTGTTTTTTTCCATATTTATGTTAAATATAACTGTGTTATGGTCACTATCTCCAAAATAGTCCCCCACTGCTACTTCATCCACTTGCCCAGCTTAATTTCCTAAGACTAAATCTAGAATTGCACCCCCTCTTTTTGGACTTGTTACGTGGTGGCTGAAAAAGTTCTCTTGAATGCAGTTGAAGAATTTGGTGCCCCCAGTGCCTTTCACTGTTCGTATCCCAATTGATATCAGGGTAGTTGAAGTCCCCAACTATTACTGCCCTATTGTTTATGCACTCAGAAATTTGCCTACATATTTGCTCTTCTATTTCCCTTCTGCCATTTCGGGGTCTAAAGTACACTCCTAGCAATGTGGCTGACCCTTTTTTATTTGAGCTCAACCCATATGGCCTCATTTGATGCTCTATTTAATATATCACCCCTCCTCAAGGCTGTAATTGTTCCTTTAACCACTAATGCTACAGCCCCACCTTTTTTTAATCCCCCCTCTATCCTGTCTGAGAACTCTAAATCCAGGGATATTGAGCTGCCATTTTTGCCCCTCTTTAAGCCAAGCTTCCATTATAGCAATGATATCATGCTGCCATGTATCTATCTGTGCCCTCAGTTCATCGGCTTTATTTGCTACACTCCTTGCATTTACATTTACGCCTTTTAACACTGCCAAATCCCTGTGCCGTACACTTTTTAACCTGTGCTTCTTCTGTCTTTCAGAGTCACTCACTAATTCTCCATCTCCCGTTCCCCGCTTTGAATTTGCCCTCAGGCTCCCAGCCGCCTGCCAATCTAGTTTAAACCCACCACGCCCGCCAACCTCTCCAAACAGCACTAGCAAATCTCCCTGCGAGGACAAAAGGGATAAGGAAGTCAATCCGAGCAATTTTTAATTGTTATCTTAAGGCTGGTCTAGAAACAATTTGTTACCCTTTAGATTCACTGGGGAAATCGCACAGAGCATTAGAGGTGAAGAGAAAATTCAAATAACATTTTTAAGAGGGGAAGGGAGTAAACAAACAATTAAATAAACTTACCAAGGTCAAATCATCATTTGACCAGACAGATTAAAGATATGTTTAAGAGGTAAAATGTTCAGCTGTTCACTTCAGAGACGTTGCAATTACTGAGGTGAAATTGGACTGGTCTAAAATGTAAACGGTTTCTATACTGGTGCAACAATAGCAGAAACGTATCCACTTTCTCTTTACCTGTGAGTAATGGCAGGTCAGGTTGGGCAGTTGTTGAGAGTAGCTCTTTGCCCTCGAATTCAGTCGTCTTCTCCAGTAAAACATCAGCAGCCTCTGTTGTGGGCGAATAAACTGCTGGGACATCTTGAGACAAGGAAAGGTTGACAATAAATTAAACAACCGTCCACACAAGAGAGGGGAAAGCCATCGAGCAGCTGAAAGTTCGACACCGTTCTGTGTGAATTTGCTACTGATAATTAATTCACTCTCTCGAGTTTACGGCTTTGAGAGTTGGAATAATTTTCCAGCCAAGTTGCAGCAGCATCACCTAATTATTCAATATGTTCATCTGCCTTCCAGCTGTCAAATCAATTTTTACTAGGGATCCAAGCAGTAGTTATGACCTATCGTCCGTTTGTTGGCACATTACTTTAAATGAAGAGATAGGTCAATGGGTTTGCTCACTGTCAAATTTCTCAAGCCAAGTTTTGGCTGGTGATGAGGACAAAATGAAACACCAGTTTGCAGTGCACTGGAGCAAAAACATTTAATAACAAAACTACATCTCCCCTGAATATGTCTAGAGAAACCATGGACTTTCGGGAGAAGTAGTATTTGTTTTTCCTGTAAATAGATTTTTAAAATTCATTTTCAGTAATAACACTAAATAAAAGCATATTGCTATGGCTTCAGACAGTGAAGGCAACAGCAAAGTTAACATTATATAATAGTCTCAAGCTACTAGTACATTGTGTGTGGAGTCTAAGGTGCACACAAGGTGTTCTTGTAGAAGAAAGGTCTGGCACGGGAAGGATTAATGTGGGACTGAGTACAGTACCATCCACACAGTGATGTAAGAAAGCATCTGATCCAGAGCCAGGGTCAGTCTGGAGATGGACACAGTTGGGTAAGACCAAGAATGGGGTCAGCTCCATACCTGTATCTCCTACTGTAAATATGTACATAGTTATGAGTTGTTAATAAAGACTTGCCATTAATGTACCCCAGACTGGAAGCCTACTGCGTGGTGTCTGAAGCAGGATGCTTCATTCATATTTACATTTTCTATTGATGCAACCACCTCACTGCTGAACTACACATGCTGTACATCTCTGCTCTTTTACCTTACAACCAACATTATTACATGTGATACTTGAATAGAGCTGATGATAGATGAAAATAAATCGGCAATATTCTACTGCTTGAGAATGCGTGTGTAATTGTCTCAGTTTGCCCACTGAAGCACGGGCTATGGTATCAATTCTTAAGGGACTTAGGAAGTTAGAAGTCAGAAGGAAGTCAGGTAGATAGAAGGTCCATGGAATAAGCTCATGAGAAGGGGCACTCAAGTAACAATATAAATTACTTTAAATGTCAAGTTTTTAGGTATTTCCCTGGACAGAGTGAGAGAGTGAGAGTAGGAATTAAGACATTTGCTGAGGCAAAGTTGATCTCTTAAAAAGGATGGACTATTTTTCATTATGCCTAACATTCTTCTGTCCGTTTGTAGCATTACAAAATGCAGAAAACAGAGAATGTCCCATTCTACTCTCACCATTTCTTCCAAACTGAAAGTGAAGATAAGGTGGTAGTTAAGTGAAGTCTTTCCTTCTTAATATGGGGCATCTGATGATTTAAAGATTTCTCTTAATCTGTCCGTTTCTAAAAGTTGTCTAACATTAGTTTGCTGGCTAAGTTTGTAGATGATACAAAGATAGGTGGAGGGAAAGTTAGTATTGAGGAAGCGGGGAGGCTGCAGAAGGATTTGGACAGGTTAGGAGAATGGGCAAAGAAGTGGCAGATGGAATACAACGTGGGCAAGTGTGAGGTCATGCACTTTGGTAGGAAGAATAGAGGCATGGACTATTTTCTAAATGGGGAGAGAATTCAGAAATCTGGAGTGCAAAGGGACTTGGGAGTCCTAGTCCAGGATTCTCTTAAGGTTAACTTGCAGGTTGAGTTGGTAGTTAGGAAGGCAAATGCAATGTTGGCATTTATTTCGAGAGGACTAGAATATAAAAGCAGGAATGTGCTGCTGAGGCTTTATAAGGTTCTGGTCAGACCACATTTAGAATTGTGAGCAATTTTGGGCCCTGTATCTCAGGAAGGATGTGCTGGCCCTGGAGAGGGTCCAGAGGAGGTTCACGAGAATGATCCCAGGAATGAAAGGCTTAACATATCAGGAACGTTTGAGGACTCTGGGTCTATACTCGATGGAGTTTAGAAGGATGAGGGGGGATCTGATTGAAACTTACAGAATACTGTAGGGCCTGGATAGAGTGGACTTGGGGAAGGTGTTTCCATTAGTAGGAGAGACTAGGACCCGAGGGCACAGCCTCAGAGTAAAGGGAAGACCTTTTAGAACAGAGATGAGGAGAAACTTCTTTAGCCAGAGAGTGGTGAATCAATGGAATTCATTGCCACGGAAGGCTGTGGAGGCCAGGTCATTGAGTGTATTTAAGACCGAGATAGATAGGTTCTTGATTGGTAAGGGGATCAAAGGTTACAGGGAGAAGGTGGGAGAATGGGGTTGAGAAACTTATCAGCCATGATTGAATGGCGGAGCAGACTCGATGGGCCGATTGGCCTAATTTCTGCTCCTATGTTTTACGATCTTATTAACAGTAATGTTTCAAAACCACTTTTCTTGGGCACACTGCAAAATGTAGCAGCAAGGTCCTAAGTTAGCATAACATTTTGAATTATTTTCATTAAGGGGTTCATGCATGAACCACCTAATTGAGCGTCATTTAGAGGCTTTAAAGATGCATCCTGTTTTTAGGCTTTGTTTAAATGACTGGACTCATTACATTAACTACTGGACATTAAGGCCTGAACTTCCACACTGACTCTTCATCTGCGTGAAAATGCTGGCAGAGGCCTGAATCTGGAAGTCCCGCCCCTGAATCCGGCCTCCGCCATTTTCGTAATGGGGGGTGGGGGGGGGGTTATAAACTGCACATCCGTGGTTCCTGGAGGCAGCTGCTTATATAAGTTGGCAGCTGTCTCTATTCGTGAGATTTTGGTGAAGTACGTGTTTCAAATCCAAAGTGTGCAGATTAAACCTGGTAGGAGCTTGGTCTGAACCTTGTGGATTCATTTGGAGCGGTAAATTACCCCTTTGGATATGGTCTGGGGACACCTTTGGGTGAGGTAAGGCACCCTTTGGGTTTATTGAAGGTAGACATGATTGCGTGTAAAAATTGCATAAAATCACTGGAACTGTCAAAGCTGTCAAGGGATTTAGCTCTGCTTGAATTTTTATTTTAAAAAGTGTGGAGTTTAAAAAAAAAATCAAAGCTTGATATCTCACTCTGTCTGTTGATGGTT
Source organism: Cetorhinus maximus (assembly GCF_964194155.1). Taxonomy (NCBI): domain Eukaryota; kingdom Metazoa; phylum Chordata; class Chondrichthyes; order Lamniformes; family Cetorhinidae; genus Cetorhinus; species Cetorhinus maximus. Next base: position 91,337,490 of record NC_135896.1, read on the forward strand.
TTGTGCTACATGACTGATATTACAACCTAACATTATCACAGGCGGCTTCCTGTTAAGTGAGGTGCTTGATTGACAGCTCCAATTGATTATAGAATAGAATATAGAACATAGAATGTTTGTTTTCATAAGGGGTTGGCTGAAGGAATTATAATGTATTGAATGCTTTTTAAAAATACGCGAGTGTTTTTAAAAAAAATGTGATGTCATTAATAGACACACAACTTTATTCTATGTCAACATGGCTCCTGAGGTTTCTCCATGTTGGATACTAGGTGAGTTGTCATGGAGGGGGTAAGGGCAAAGGGCGGTGGGTGGGGGGGTCATGGGTCGGCATGAGTTGGCACTAAGTTGTCATTGAGGCTATAAAGGGTCATGGAGATGTTGGGGCTTGGGTTGACACGGGGATTTTGAGGGTCCATGGGGGGGTGGATAGAGGGGCATGGGGGACATGAAGAGCCATGGATGGGACATGGGAAGTGAGGGGTGAGGGCTGGTTTTTTTGTTTTGTTTATTTTAAAAAATAATTCAAACAAAGTGCCAACGCACACGACATCCTTCTGGCCAGGCTGCGGGCCTGACTTCTAATGCAGCTCGTACACCATCGCCCAACAGACCCCCTTCCCCACCCCCATTCCCATCCCCCCCCCCACCCGAACGAAAACCTTTTCCCCATGTCGTGCTTGCGGAGCTGAGAAACGTCCCGATTCTGCGCATCCGACTCAGGAGTGAAATTCCGGGCCAAAGGTAACCACCAGGGTTAAACACATGACTGCACCACATTGATCAGCAGCACAGATATTTGTAAGTGGATAAATATGTTCTCTGTAGCCTGACATTCCATATTAATAATTATTTTTTAATCCACTAAAGCATTTTTCCAATTTGAGGGGTAACTTTTCATGGCATAGAAACAATTATTTACTCACCCAAGCAATATGGGCAACATTGCCCTTTTCGTAGAACTGGTAGTCTGCATAAAGCAGCTGGACAGGTCTGAGAGAAACACTGAATGGCACCGTCACCGCATATACAACTTGTGCAGGCATTTGGCTTCCAAGACTCTCCGACTAACAGGATATCCCCATCACTGGACATGCAATACCCAGACTCACTGCTATTGGTAGGCAATAGGGCTTTCAGCTGATCTTCTGTTATGGAAATGTTAAGAAATGTACATCAGGACTCAGGCACCCAGAGCATATTCATTGATAAAACACAGACAGTCAGGTGTCCTGGTTAGGCTAACGCCAAATAATCAGACACAGGAGGTGCATGAAGTTCGCAAAAAACTAATGATGTAAAGTCAAGCTAATACTTGCTCCATGGTCGAATGCTTTCTGAATGTCTGTGGAAATATAAATTGAACCTGTGCAAATATATAAAATATATCTAGTGCTGTCAAGCCTAAAACCAAATGGAATTGATTATGTGATGATGAGATTAGACAATAGAGCAACTGCTAAGTAAATCACAGGCTTCATAAATTCAGTATGAAACTAGCAGAAACAAGGTGGCAAATTCTATGTGCTGCACTTAACTTGCAGCGTGACAAATGGCATTGCCAGTTAAGCATTCATCCCGGCTCCAATTCAACCATACTAAGTCCTCCAAGCTTTGGAAGACTTCCCAATGGACTTTCAACATTATTTCAATAAATGCATCAGCATTGCGTTACCCATTTACTACAAAACTTTGTTGTGCAAATTTCTTGGTGAATAATTAATTCCACATATTTTTTTTGAAATATAAGTACAACACATTATCCATGTATTTGTTTCCAAAATCCTGGAGTTAACTCTCCTCAGTACCACAGACAGTGGGGAAACCTTTTCCCCATGGGCAGATACTTGGAAACCTATGTCTCTTTAGTCAACAAAACGCACACTGATTTGTAGAAATTGTCTGTTACAGACCACATCTGATATTTTATATTAAAGTAGCAAATTTTACAAACAAAATTAGATTACTTGGTCATAAATTACACTTTTATACATGTCTCTGTAGAGGGTTGTTTAATTAAAATTTTTGTGATTTTGGATATATTTTTCTGAGAAGTGTCCTTCTTGCCTCTAACACTACCTGTTTTTCAGATATCATATGAATATTTGGCAACCTATAATTGAAAACTCTCTGGACAAGGGTTTACAACAGTTTAACTGAGCAGTGGTGAATCTCTCTTTTCCGGACCAAATATATCAAATCAACTTCTTTTCTTTTGATTTGATATGTAAATCGTAATCATCCAATGCCACAACAGGGTTTCAGAAACCCTCTGCAAGATTATGTTGTTATATGAATGAGATTATATTTCACTGCAACTCAAAAAGCTTCAGAATACTAAATCCTTGGGTGGAATGTAAAATTGGATTAAGCCAATGGGCAAAGCTGTAGCAAATGGATTTCAATGCAAGAAAATGTGAGGTCATCCATTTTGACTTGAAAAGGATAGAGCAGAGTATTTCTTAAATTGTGAGAGGCTACAAATGGTGGAGGCCCAAAAGAGACCTGGGGATCCACGTACCTAGATCATTAAAGTCATGGTGTCCCAACGTTACCGTGTGTCATTCCGGTCTTCAGTTCGGCGGGCGCACACCGGAGTTGGCTGCATGCCTGCCGAACTGTCAAAGGTCTGTTAAGGCCATTAATGAACTAATTAAAGTGATTGTCAGGGCTGCCTGTCCAACCTTAAGGTTGACGGGCAGGCGAAGAGCCCAGGCGGCCTTCGCATTTTTCATTGAACCTCATCCACGGGCAGGATGAGGTTTCATGAAGGGCTTATTAAATTAATAAAATGTTTTTTGAAAATTCATAAACATGTCCCAGCTCATGTGACATGAGGGGACACGTCTGAATAATTTTATTACTTTATTTTTCCCATCTTTATGACTGAACTTAATCTCCCTGAGGCTGATCCGTGCCCGACTCTCCCTCCTCCCCCCGCCCGCACAGGTAGCGCCAAGTGCTTCCGGGTGCACGTCACGCTGGGCAGGCCTTAATTGGCCCGCCCACGTAAATTGGCGGCGTGCAGCTGATCGCGGGTGGTGATCGGCTCCACGCCCGCTCCCGATTGGCCCGCCGACAGGGGGAAAATTCTCCCACAATGAACACATACAGAGAATAATCAAAGGCTGGTGGAATGATGGCCTTTGTATCTAGAAGACTAGAATACAAGGAAGTAGAATTTAGGGTACAGCTGTACAAAGCCACTGGTCAAACTAGATCTGGGCCACCATGAGCAAATCTGGACACCAGAATTTATGAAGGATATACTGGAGGAAGATTTAGCAAAATTATATCTGGACTTAAGAGGAGAGATTACATAAACTAGTGTTTTCCTGGAATTTAGAAGGTTAAGTGATAATTTGATTACAGTTTTCAACTTATTAAGGGGAACAGACAGGGCAGAGAGAGAGAAACTATTTCTGCTCATTGGGGGCTCTAGGTCTAAGAGACCAAGACTAAAAATTAGAGCCAGGTCTTTTAAAAATGATATTAGAAAAGGAAACACTTCTCCGTTCAAAAGGTGGTAAAAGTTTGAAACTCTCACTCACAGTTGGCAATTGATGCTAGTTCCATTGTTAGTCTATCACTCTCCCGATTTAAAATGTTAACAAAAGGTACGAAAGGATATGGGGCAAAGGTCATAAATCATCTACTATTTCATTAAATAGATCAGGCTCGAGGGTCTAAATGGCCTAGTCCTGTTTCTGCGTTCCTAATACACAGGGCCAGAATTAGGGTTAAAAAACCCGAAATATGTTAAAAAATATTCTAAAGCACAACGCATTGGAGAGAATAAAATAGCTCAAGATAATTTTACTAACAATGGGAGTTCACCAGAAGCTTTTAATCATTCATAGGCTGTGGGCGTTGCTGGCTAGGCCAGCATTTATTGCCCATCCCTAATAGCCCTTGTTCAGAGGGCAGTTAAGAGTCAACCACATTGCTGTGGGGTCTGGAGTCATGTGTAGGCCAGACCAGGTAAGGGCAGCAGATTTCCCTCCCTAAAGGACATTAGTGAACCAGATGGGTTTTTACGACAATTGACAATGGTTTCATGGTCATCAGTGGACATAACAACAGTACAGTTTAATTTGAAGCAACAGCTGCAATGCATTTCCAAAAAGGCACACCTGTTTTCATGAAAGCACTGTTGTTCAGCAACGAAACTCGTTCAGATTATTTTTTTTTTGAAAAGCAGCATCTCTGCAATCACAGGGATCCTTTCATGTGCTTTAAAATGAGCTTATTTGTGGCAAAATGGTTACAGATGGTGTTCTAAATAGATCATTCTTTGTGACTGTTTCATTCCACAGGTTATTGTGTTTTACAATTAAAAGCACAAGGAAATGCTGCATGTTTACATAGAATAACAGACAGCACTTTCTCCCCTGCACCTAAACCTATGCTTCTGGATTCCACAATTAAAATAGTTCATCAAAATGTAAATTGTGAAGAGATTTAAATATACCAATAAAAATAATACACATAATGGAGCCTTTATATAGGGATTAATGCAAAAAATTTCCCTTGATAGCTTTAGCAGTAGTTATTTCAGAATTTTCTAATAAGATTACCCCATTGTCCAATATTTATATCCTAAAGTAGCTCTTCTCCCCAGTCACGTACCTGGACAAGTCAGACAGCAAGCCCCTGATTCTTTGATTGGTGTTTGGCACAGGAGAGGTGGGCACACCTCCGTGTCACAGAGCACACGTCCACTGTGACATGTACATTGTGTGCAAGTGTCAAGGTTCCAAGTCTCACCCTCTATATAGTACTCTCCTCCTGGAGCTTGACATACAGTGAGGTCAATGGTATCGGGCTGTCCACTGCCCGCCTCATCTGTGGAAACAAGAGGAGAAGTTTCGTAGTGGAGAAATTATCGCAAACAACTCGCACCTTTAATGATGGCAGCTGTAGCTCGGTGGCAGCACTCTTGCGCTCCCGAGTTAGAAGGTTGTAGGTTCACGCCCCACTCCAGAGAGTTGAGCACAAAATCTAGTGTAATTTACTTCAATGTAGTAGTGAGGCACCATCAGAGAGGCCATCTTTCGGACGAGATGTCAAACCGAGGTTTGTTTTGCTCCTTGAGATTACTTAAAAAAAAAATCCTATTGCACTATTTCAGAAAATAAATCGGTGACGTTCTCTGCCGTGTCCTGGCCAATATTAATCTCACAACTGATACCATTATCTCATTATCATACGTTGCTTTCTCTGGAAGCTTATTGGGTGCCATGTTTTCCACATTACAACAGTGACTATGCTTCAAATATACATCATTGGTTGAAAAGCACTTTGGAATGTCAAGCGGTTGTAAAAAGCGCTATATATAAATGCAATTTATTTCTTCCATGTCCCAAGACATTTTGTAAAGGGGCAGCTAGACATCCAGATAAGTAGGAGAAGGGTCAGCAAAGGTGACTGAAGGCCTGGTTAAAGAGGTAGGATTTGAGGAAGATTTTCAAGATGGGAAAAGATGTACCAAGGCAAAGTGGTGTGAGAAAAGCAGTACAGAGTCAGGGGCTATAGATGAATGCAGTGAACAGAAAGCAGGTACTGTTGGCTGGGTTGGAGGATCAGAATGTGTGAGCTGGGCCATGAAGCTGGAGGAGGTTCCAAAGCAAAGATACAAAAGTCACAAAGGGGTTTCAATAAGAATGATTATTTGGAGACCGGTGTAGTTGAAAATCAGAGCCAAGGAAGCTCGAGTACAGACGCAATTGATGAGCAGGACACAGTAAATATTAAGATTCTGGCAGTGGTGTTCTCAATGACCTTATGTTGGGTTGTTTGTAAGGAAAGAGCGGTCTCTCAATGCATTCAGAAGATGTCCCTATTTTTGCGAGGTGCATGGAAATGATGAAATATAATGGGAAGATTGAGGCATTCTGCAGGTGACTATGCGGCCACAACAGGATAAGGCATTGTGGATGTGCTGGTCACATTGCAACAGGTCAGAGTGCAATTGCAGAAGAGAGGTGCCACAGAGCTGGAGCAGGGCCAAGTGGTTGCTCCTAATCACAGTTACAGAGAGGTTAAGGAGGATGACACGCAGCAGACACAGATATGAACAGGAAGATAAGCAGACTGAGCAAACCTGGAAATAACTTTTTTCTTTATTCTTTCATGGGCTGGGGGTATCATTGGCTAGGCCAGCAATTATTGCCCATCCCTAATTGTCCTTGAGAAGGTGGTGATGAGCCGCCTTCTTGAACTGCTACAGTCCATGTGGTGTAGGTACATCCATTGTGCTGTTAGGGAGGGAATTTCGGGATTTTGACCCAGTGACAGTGAAGAAACGGTGATATATTTCCAAGTCAGGATGGTGAGTGGCTTGGAGGGGAACTTGCAGATGGTGGTGTTCCCATCTATCTCTGCCCTTGTCCTTCAAGGCAGTAGAGTTTGAGGGTTTGGAAGGTTTGTCAAAGTACTAAAGTGTTGGGGGAGGCGGGTGATTGACTGATTCATACCCCTCTAAGGGTATATTGCTTGTTCCATTTGGAATGCAACCCATAAAAATTTACCCTATAATTATTTGTTTTAAAAACAGTAGTGTGCTCTTAGCTTTTAAGCTTAGAAAGGCCATACCGTACTCATTAAAATACTCATTATATGGAATAATTACTGTTTTAACCAAGTCCGATGAAGCTGTAACTCACCTTGACAGGTAGGGCAGCAGTGCCCAGGTCTGACCAATGGGCTGAGACAGTTTGGAACAGGGCATGTAATTAGCACACACATTTCCCTTCCACCATAGCAGTAACAGTCCCGGCATCCATCATGCCAGCCTTGGCCTTCCTCGTAGCGACGTCCATTGGCAGTCAGGCAAAAACTGATTTGAGGTGGGGCAGCAGTCGTGCTCAGAAGCACATCCTTCTCTGCAAAAGTAACGAAGCGTGGCAATGTAACAAAATTTTATCACACTCAACGCTAAGTTCACCGAGGTTGATTTGAACGTAAATCGCGTTAGCTGTTAATATTTCTTCATTCAGATTCTAAAAACATCAATCTGCACCATCTTCTCAATCTACTTTAGCAATACCTGCCAATATAGGATATTAGCGTGAGGGATTAGCATTCTTAATTTTATCACCTGGTACCAAGTTGACCCAGTTATAGCAATAATTAGATGCAGAATACAACTACCTTATTCAATCAATACCTATCAGCTCCAATCTCAGAAGTTCAACCTGTTTGGCTATGTTACGAACACACCTCCCTTGGTCATCAAGTACTGCAGTGAGACTCAAACCCGGAGCTTCTGGCTCAGAGGTAGGGACGCTACCCACTGCGCCACAAGACCTCCCATGTTGCCATTGTACAGATGCACAACATTATAGAGTGCTAGGATGTGGATTTACATCTGTGATTTCGCGACAGTTATGATTTCCTGATCTCTAAGGTAACGAATGAGTGTGTTAAACGGCGGAAGGGCACGTTTTGTACTGAAGAGGGAAATAAGAGGATGTGTCAGCCTGAGTTACTTCTGCCCACTGCGAGGTGGGTGATCACCGGTCTGGGAATAGGATGCTTGTCTCATTAGTAAAGTGTGCTGAGGAGGTGGGTTGGGGAGAAGAAATTAAAGGAAGGAAAACTTACAATCAATGGTCAATTAAAAAGACATATCAAGCCACACTCTGAAATGGTGGGCATAAAACGCTGCAAAGTTGCAAACTAAAAAGCAAGGTAACTTTATTCTGTTATATCGAGGAATCATTAGATGGCATGCTGAAACTTATAATAGTGAAACAGGTAACTGGAGTTACCTAGTGGAAAACAGATTACAGCATTTTTGTTATACCTTGTACCATCAGAACAACTTTTTGGGTCACTTTATTGTAATCCATATTTCCACTTGGGTAAATGGCTCCTATCACTACCCAGACACCTCATTAATAAAATGTCCACCTGAATGTAAATCAGAGTCAGAGTCAATCTTGCTCTAAAACAAACAGCACGAAATACTCCTCCCACCCTCACCCTGGTGGATGAAACACAGAAAAACAAAGACAAACACACAGACACAGAGACAGAAAGAAAGTCAGCTTGATCAACATTTATTTCAGTTATGAGTTTTTGCTCGTTTTGCTCTTATACATTGTTGTTGTGCATTTGAATAACTCAATAACAGACTGTAGGCTGCAGTAGAAAAAGCCAATTGATTACAGATATTTTCCATGATAACTGCGAGAGCTATGTTTTAGAAATATAATTGCACATAGGTAACTTTAAAATTATAAGTAATCACAACCATAATTTTTTGTATGAGAGGAGATTTCTAAAATGAAGGTTCCATACACTGTCTACTTCTGCTAATATAAATTTGCTTTTGCTTGAAAAAAAAAAGAGAATATAAAGGGCGCTTAGAACAGATAATTCAAATTGTGCAACTTCAAATTAAGATTATACTGCAATATGTCTGTACATACTTAAATTTATTTTGGAAAATAGCTCTGAAACAATTATGATTATGAGAAAAGTTAAGCCATCCCTCAGTTGTAGTTACAGTTGATTTTTGTCCTATAGTATGCAATATGCACATAATGTGTAATACACAATAACTAAGCTGGTAATGGTTACTTATACGTTTAAACCAAAGGCCTTCGTTCGCTCAACACAGGAACAAATCACAACAAATAAAAGCAATGACTAGAAATCAGAGAAAAAAGATGGCAAAGAAGGGAGAAGCAGAGAAAGGAAAACTAGGAAGAGGAGAATGGGAATAAGATAATAAAACTGCATGAAAGCAAGAGAGAGAAGACTGGTACAATACGGCAAGTATATCCACGATAACCCACATTGAGATTTCCTTCGCTTGAGCGTGATGTCAAAGGGAAGTGGTACCTTTTTCCTAGGGTGGTCCCAAAAGGGAAAGAAACACATCACTTTTGCTCACCCAGAATAAAAAATTAAATGAAAAAAATTATATGTTTTAACCTCAGCACACCAAGATGGGGGCCTGAGCATCATTAGATTCCCAAGAGCTGTATTAGGTCCCTTAAAGAGGTATTACTACCTTTTGTTGTGGGAGAAGGGTTTGTCTACAATCACTAATTGCTTCAGTGGTTTATTACAATTTAGAGTGGCATGGAAGAAACCATCAATTGATAAAACACGACCATAGTTCCCTCTTCAGGTCCGACACCATAGATTGTATAAAAGTTATCCTTCCTTATTATCATGGGCCAAAGTTACTCACTCACCAGCATGAAGCATAAAAGCCACAAAAAAGGTTTGGCAGCAAGCCTGCTTTAATGGTGGTGGGATGCCTGTTCAAATTTGGCAGGATGCCTGGCAGTGCGCAGCCTGTAGCATCGACGTGATGCCAGAACCTTGGCACGTGCCTGTGGTCTGACTGGCAAGCTGCCTCAAATAAAGTGGCATGATGCCTGCCCAAGTCCACAATGACCAGTTCTGCAATGTTACTGCTCAAGACTATTGCCAAGGGGGACTTGCCTGAATGAGGGCAAACAAGTACTGAGTACATCAGATCCCCATAAAATACAGTTAGTTGAATTCTAAGCATAGATTCTATTAGAGAAAAGGTTTGTTTATTGACAGGGATGTTTGAAAGATTCTCCAAAGGAAGATACTTGCGTGTTTCTATTAATACATACTGTATATGATTATAATTAAAACATGCAGAATGTATTAACATAAAGGGAAGTGCTGAACTGAACTGGGCAGACCTATCATTGTGTTTTACTCCTGCAGATTCAAGTTAAAATCAAGTCCTGGGCCAGGAAAAGACATTCATGCCTTCGCTGGCTGGGTTAATAAGAGGGGGTCATAGCCAACAGGATTTCCCCTCCTAGCTACCCTGCAACAGAACTTTCAGAGAATATTGCTCAAACATTGGATTCTGACAGATAACTCCCAAGTGAAATACTGGGCTAATATTCACTGCTGCTGGTGAATGGTTATAGTGTCCACTGTTTATTAGAAATTAAATGGGCAAGGGCAAATCCCAGGACATTTTGCATTGGGGGTTTCTGTATTATAGAGAATCCAGGGCGACTGGGACCTGCTTGAACAGGACAAGCAAATATGCATCTTCTTGACCAATCAGCTTGAACTTTCATTAATGAACAGTGCAAGCTCTGAACCAGGGAGTGTAATTTAGGATAGTGAATCTAACATCAAATCAGGTACACGAAGCAAAACAAAGATGTGGAAAGAAAGATTTGATTGAGAGAGAGAGAGAGAGAAAAAAAGACAAAGATAAAGTAAAAATCATTTTTTAAAATTTAAGTTTAAAAAAACTCTAATCACCAAAATCTGAACACAGTGAAAGTCAATTTTCAGTGCCAGAGAGGTTGTTTATCATTCACGAAGACCGATCACACAATTAAACATTGAAATGGACAAGCCCTAAAATCTTGTGGCAAGTTTAGCTCGTACCGATGACACCAGCACAAGAACTTCATGCTCCTTCAATACATTTGAACAGGAAGCTAAACAGTGAAATGCCATTTTTGCATAGCTCATGGAGGAGAAACGCATTCAGACAGCAGCTTCTAGATTTTCACGTTTAACTCACATCTACGCATGCCTGTTGTTTTTGTCTGAATTGCGCATAAATACGTGAGTGCCATTAGCCTCAGCATTATTTTTACAGTAAAATCTGGCACAATAGATTTTTTTTTCAGTCATAAGTCTGGGTCTGTACTTAATTGGTCAATCCGAATCGAATTTGAAATAGATAATTGTCCAAAACCCCACCATCTCCTCACTTAAGGGAAATGTCAGTGGGTCGTTTCATTTGTTCGAACAATTTTTGGGTCACTGACCGCAATCAAAAAGGCAAATATGACATAAGTTGGTTATTTATTTATATATTTTTAAGGCCCTTGCACATAACACTCAATTTTCCAAAGATTTTTGATATGTAAAAAAAAATGGATTTCAAATACTCGGTTTAATTTGGTCTCTGTTCAAATATGTTTATGTACCTGTTATGTGTGATCAGTTTAACTGGCTCTTCCACTCTGCTACACACTGTAGCTGGGATCTATGGCAGCTAGTTATTTTAAAATGTATTAAAATAAACAAGTGTGTAAAGGAGATGGATACGCAAGGAGGACATTTACAAAGTTAATTATCTAGTTAGGGGGCACTTGATATTTTACTTTATTTCATCTTCACACAGTGCGTAACTGATATTGAAAATTCCTGGCTTGTCTTTGCCTGACTGAAAGTCAGCGAAGGAAAGGATGTTGACCGGCACTAACTCCAAATGAATCTTTCGTAGATTGCTCAGTAGCTGCATTCAACTGTGCAATTCTTTACAGAGCAGCCCTCGAGTCTTGGGGTCAGATGTGGAGCCCTTCATGTTGACCTAGCTAAGGGTGGATAATTCAGCTCAAGCCAGCGATCGAGTCTGTCTTTCCCTTCCAGGGAAGTTCCAGTTGTATAACACTGCTTCGTACATAGTCCCCTGAGAGTCCCTGAGGGCAATCTACGGCAGCTCTCATCAGTGCCACTCAATGCTCCTCTGTGGCACCAAAGATACCAACTTGACGTATCATCAATGCAGACACTCCAAGTTTAACCGTGAAGCCTGAGTGACCAAATTCTCTCCAAGCTTCTCCAGGGAGAGGTGAAAAAGTTCAGATTCTTGCCATGGAGGCAATAAATCGGCACCTCTGTAGTATGCATGCCTCACCTTCGTAAGACATGGTACATTTTCCTACAAGCTGGGATGGGCAGGAGCAAACTGAATTAGCAATAAAAAAAATCACTAAGAGGGGCAAGAAGTGCCTCATACTAAATACATCAAATGCAAATTGTAAGACAAAAGAATTCCCTGCCTTTGTTATTCCTGAGCTTACAAATCATGAGATGCATTAAACAGGGGACATTTCCATAGCTGTACTGTTGACAGATGTAACATATGTATAAATATTATTCATTTTTTTTTTAATGCTCCTTACCCCAATGCAAATAACAATGCTAGGATTTGATGCATCATTGACATCCCTGATGTAATAATTTGTTTCCAAATTTTGGCAAAATAATTCCTGAAATTAGTTAACGTTCTGGTACCTTTGCAGTGGCACACGGAGCACCCTTTCTTATTTTGTTCATATCCTTCCGGGCAATATTTCTCACAGGTAAATGGCGGGCACTTTACGCAGCGGCACATCTCACAACCATGTTTGTTTCTCCTAAACATAATTTAAAAAAAAATTATATTAGCAAATGTCGAGTGAGACTGACCTCATTCTATAAATTTTGGTGGTCCTGCTATACAGAAAGAAAGGCAGCATCATCATATCTCAAAACATCTCAAAACATTTCGCATTCAATCATTACACTTATGAAGTTTGCAATCAGCAAAATCCCACAAAGATCAGGGAAATGATTTCTGCCATTTTGGTTGAAAGGGGAATGTTGACCAGGAATACACAGCATTCTTTGAGGAATGCCACAAGATCTTTACTATCCAACTAAATTGGCACAAAGGGCCTTGGTTTAATGGCTGATCTGAATGGCATCTGTGACAATGTTGCACTCCCTCAGTATTACACTGGTTACCAGCCTAGATCATGGGACTAAATTCTGGCACGGGCATCAAACTAACCTTGGGACCCAGAGGCAAGGGGTAGCCATCGGACAAGCTGTCACTCGTACAAGCAGCTTTTGCAGCAGTGCAATGTAACCTTTGGATATCAATATGCATGGTCAGTGAAGTCATGGAATTGAAGTCGTGCTGTATTTTTTTCAAGCATTGTTACAGCCCATCGACAAGGTGACCTAACGCTCATGTTCCCTTTAAGCTGGGTGGCCATGCAGCAAACCGAAAGTTCTCACGCAGGCCGTGCACAAGCCAGCCCCTTTAAGTTACCTGTGTGTGCAACCCCATTGAAAATTTAAAGGGCCTGCCTGCTCAAATCATCTGTGCACTCCAAAGAAGAATCAGAGTATGTTGCTCACATTACCTTTGCTTCAAACTAGCTGGAATGTTATTGAAACTAGTATAAAGCAAACTTGAGGAAAAGTTCATATTTTGGGTACTGCAAAGGCCAACCCCCTCTTGTCACTTGGATACCGGTGAATGAAGCATTCTCTATTTGGTAGCACAGAATTTTAATGTTGCTGAAAAGAGAGACATGTTGCCAAAGCTGTTCATTTTGCACTCATCAGGACAAACACAAGAATACCAAATTTCAAACCATCGCAACAACTGTCGTATAAATTGTTGTGAGCGTTTGAAATTTGGCACTCTTGCATTTGTCCTGCCAGGATGAAAGGCTTCAGCAACATGTCAGCATTGTCAGCAACATTTCCGGTTTGTAACACAGGACACACTAATGTTAACTCAGCAATGTTAATTCTGCAGCTCTCTCCGCAGGTGCCAATCTCAAACAGCAGTATAGAAATGGTAAAAATGAAAATATAGGAAAAAAATTATATCACGTATTTATTATTTGCTTTTTAACATCGAAGTTAAATTTCAAATAAGCCTCTTAATAAAATTCTACATGGCAGGGTTTCCAACTCAGGAGTGGCAATCAGACTCTTCATGATATAATCAGACGATTCTCAATTTTAGCCACTAAGTCCTTTTCCTATCTCCAATGTTCCATTGTAACTATTAATTTGTTGCACATGTCCAAAGAAGAGCGGGGTTGGGGGTGGGGGCAATGGTGGTAGAGGGGTGAGTGGCGTGATGTGTCATATTTGCCAATGCCTGTGCAACCAGTGGTTAAATCAGACGGATAATAGGACCATGTGGTATCCAATTCACTGAGGAGACAGTTTGGAACTCAGGGCTGGCATAAGCCAAAATCTTTGCCATCCTATCAGCTAACTCACTTGCAACTGGATTATAATGTTCACCACAAGCTCTATTGCTATTTCATGCAAATATTTTTGTGCTTTAATCCCATCCTCATCATCAAAATCTTTCATAAATTGGAACGTAGTTGTAAAAAAGCAACCAACACCAAGATGGTCAGTTTTGACATTGTTACATAGAAACTGGGTGTGCTCAACATGAAGACATTTAAAAAAATTTAAAGGGGAAAACAGTGTAATGAGCTATTTACAGGGTACACAAACGATACAATTTCAAAACCACACAAATCACACTTGGTAAAATAACAGCCGACGTTTTTTTCCTCTTTAAATTATAAAAATAAATCAAGTTTAACAACTGGTTAATATCTTGTGGCCAGAATTTTGCCCTTGATGGGCGGGTGGGCAGCTGATCGCCGCTGCTGAAACGGGCCCCGCCGCCATTTTGAGTGGGTGGGCCAATTAAGGCCTGCCTAGCGTGACGCCCAGCGGGAAGCACTATGCGCTTCCTGTGTGGGCGGGGTGGGGATTCTCCAACATGCATCGTGCATGCGTGCGAAAGAGCACACTGCTCCCTGAGACTAAGTGCTGCCTCAGGGAGAGCGCTGACAGTTTTTGAAAGTTTAAAAATAGAAAAATAAAAAAATTAACATGTCCCCCTCATGTGACAATGTCACACGAGATGGGACATGTTAATAAATATCACAGAAACTTTATTAAAGTTTTTAAAAACTGACATGAAACCTCATCCCGCCAGTGGATGAGGTTTCATGTTTTTTTCAGAAGCCCGCCGGGGCTCCTGGCCTGCCCGCTAACCTTAAGGTTGGACGGACAGGTCCTTTAATTGATCTAACTACCCTGTCAATGGCCTCAATTGGCCATTGACAGGTCGGCGGGCGGACAGCTGATCGCGCTGTCCGCCCGCCTCCCTGAATATTTAAATGGGGCAGGATGATGTTGGGGGTTCCCCCCGATGTAATCCTGCGTCATTTTCGAGTCAGCGAGCAGGCCCCGCCCCCAGCTCACCGACGGAAAAATTCTGCCCTATGTGTCTGATCTGCTGGGAACTTCAGCATAGTGGTTAAATGGAGGATGGTTATTTATTGGGAGGTTTCACAAATGAATGTATGCAAAGAAAATGAAAGAAAAATAAACATTTTGTTTTAAATGTCCCAATGATTTTTCTTCAAGACTCCTCACACCAGTGCTCTGGAGTTCAATCTTTATTTTCTAGAGACTCCAGGATGATCTTGGAGGGCTGACAACTCCACTACATGAAGGTGAATGATGTGTATGTCTGGAACTTTTGAAGGAATACTTGCGAATAATTTAGATCTGCCATCAATGATTCATGAAAAAACCAAGAGAAAAAGTATGCTTCCTTTTATTTACCCGATAGAAATTAGTTAATTGTGCAAAAATTACAATAACTTGAATTGCGGTTGTTTTTAATAACACGGTAGCTCTCGCTCATTAAGAGGGTCACAAGGTGATGAACTCGATTAAAAGGGTTTGACTGCACACGTCCAATAACTTGGCCACTAACTGACCAATGAGCAAAGGCTATATGACTCACTACGCTGCTTGGTGTTGATCTGCGGTACTTACATGTAACCATAGGGACAATGCTTATTGCAGGAAAGCTTTCGGCATTTGTGTGGCTGTGGTCGACATTCACAGATGCTGCACTCATCCAAATCCATCAGGAAACCATGGGAACAATGTAAAGAGCAATACGATGTCAAATCTGGACAGGGTTCCTCTGGAACAGAAAGATGTTATTTACTATCAGCCACAACCAAGCGCAAAATGTATTAATCAGGTTATAAAACAATAAATCCTTTGATCACACTGCCAGGCTTACTTCCTCAATTCTCGTTAAGTATTTCCGTTCCATTCTTCACTTGAACCATCAAGCTGTTCCTTGTCTTTTGCTCTTATTTATAATATGTGAAAGCAACCAGGGTGAATTCCAGGCAGCTGGCCCCTGATCAACTCCTCCAGCTAATCGGAGTGGTCTGCCCACTAAAAACCACAAGAGTAAGTTCACATCTTACCATTCTGCACTGGACGTTGAGTTGAATTCCAACAAAAGAAGTTGCGTCATTGCAACTCCAATTTATAACCAATATGAAGTTTATAAGATTGTTATGTTTTGGGGCTCTCTCTCTAATTTAGGGTAAAATGGAGGAATGAAGGGGAGTCATGTGACCCACTCTGAATTTTGTCTAATAACGAGCTTGTGTGGCTTGGTTGTTAAAGGTTAAAGCGGGGCACAGCTTGTCTGACTGAGAAGAACTTGCAAGATATTCACACACCTGTAGACAATGACCAGGGCTGCTGTGCTGTTGGCAGATAGACTGTTAATTTCCAAATCACGGGGAGCTGTTAGGAATGTCAGGTTTTGTAAATAGTTATATATTAAACTCTATTTAATTCCAAAGTAGAATCGATTCGGGAGTCCAGAGAGCATTTCTACCTGGATACAAGGTCCATGTGATTCTTGTTGTTATGAGATGGGCTTTGACTTGGGGGGGACGGGGACTGGGACGGGGGGGGGGACGGGGAGGAGAGGAGAAGGAAAGAGTCCATAGCAAGAAACTGTAGTATTGGGGTACAGAGTTTCTCAAAAGGTATCTCTGCGCGAGAACAAGGGACAGCTTACCCTGCACCTTTTGCGCAAAAA
The DNA here is from genome assembly GCF_964194155.1 of Cetorhinus maximus. Taxonomy (NCBI): domain Eukaryota; kingdom Metazoa; phylum Chordata; class Chondrichthyes; order Lamniformes; family Cetorhinidae; genus Cetorhinus; species Cetorhinus maximus. Next base: position 91,353,982 of record NC_135896.1, read on the forward strand.
ATACTGGCCCTGTTTGTTACCACGCAAAACATGGGTGTGAGCTCATGTTCAGACTGGAGACACCAAGTTTGAGGATTTATACAAGACTGGAAGTTCACCTAGCTTGGCAAGAGGGGAAAATCTCCAATTTGTCCCTTACTATGCACATCAGTTCAGGGATAAGAAGTTTTCCAGCTGGAAAAAAGGAAGCAAGCCAATAGGAGCTGAGAATAGCTTTGGATTAGTTCCTGGAGAATTACATGCTCACTTAAGGGACAGAATAAAGTATAACTGCGGAGGGGGATTTTCAGTCATTTTAACAGTTAAATGTAGTTTAGAGTATAAGTTACCTAAATAAGTTACCTACTAATTAGTGTCAATGTCTTATTAATTACATTGTTGAGGTTTAATGGCAATTACGTTAAGGTTTAATTGCAATTGCATTGTTAAACAGGTGATGGGTATTTGTACACCTAAAATGTTGATAGCTGGGACACTGGGTATTGGAACAGTGTTGACTATGAACTAAGTCAATAAATTCTCTCCAGCAAAGAAAGCAGCTATGTCTTTGTTTTAACTTCACCAGCCGGCATGGATCTGATTAACAATTAGTGTTTAGACAATGCTGCTTTTAGTTTGTTTATTATAGTAAAAGTCTTAAATTATGAGATCCTTCCAATCAGCTGCTGGAAAGTCAAATATCTTTCCAAAAGTTATTAGTCACCACAGGAATTGTAGCATTCCCTATTCACATACACCGCTATTCTGTAGTAGTGATTTATTTTTCAAACCCCTGTAACACAATCAGTTATAAATAATCTGGTTGAAAATATTATGTTCATGAGGAACAAACTGCTCCTGAGAGATGAGTCTAGCTACGAGGCATCATGAGCACTAAAATAAAGCTGGGTGTTCACTGAATGGCGAACAAACAGCCAACTCCTGTTCCATCTTAGGGCTGTATCTCTTCCAGCTGTTATCTCCAGACTGCTGGAATGTAGTCATAGAGCATTTTGCTACTATGAACTCAAATTAATAACAGTTGTTCTGCCCAGAACACTGGAAATTACAGATGCGGCTGGGAGACATGTTGTGAAATGTTCACACCAAAGTGTGAGCGACGCCAGTAATGTTTAATGTGTAAAGGTGGTGCAATAACTCTCAAACAATGATATTGGTGAATGTTAAAAATATAAAAAATGAAACAGCATTGCATACTTTTGCACTGGAAGGTTCAAGTACTTGCTTATTTATGTTTAGGCATGTTTGACCCATGACAAGATTTTCCCTGTTCTTAGACACGTACTGTATATACTTGTGTAAAAGTCAAACTCATGTAAACGTTGACCCCATGATCTTGAGCCTCAGAAAACAACTTTTCATATGCTTCGTGTAAAAAGTGGACCTGAGTTTTTCAGGGGTCAAAGCCTAAAAATTTTGGAACCAAAGTATAATCCTGGAGATGCTAATGATTCGATTTTATTGTAATTGAATAAATAGTAATGAAAATGAATACCAGTAAAGAAATTAATAAATGTTAGATAATTAGTAGGGATGAAATTTATATAGTTTGTAATGTTATAAAATAAATAAATGTTCTATAATTAATACAAATTCTTTACCGTTGTTGGTTTTCACTTTATTCCATTACCACTGTCTTTTATAGATTTCGCTTGGGCCCAGATCAAGCAACATATCAACCCCTCAAAACCATTCCCCATATAAATGTCGACCCCATGACTTTAGACCTAAAAAAAAATTGGTCTCAAAAATTCAATTTTTATGTGAACATTTATGGGAAATTTGCATGACATAACCGGGTTTTGGCATGCCCTCTCTCCTCTGCTCCAAAATCCGGAATTACCCTTGATGTTCCCCCATTCCTCAGTTAGCTTCAGTGCCCTCATTACCAACTGCCATCAACCAAGAGCTGCTGATAGTGTGTATGTGTGGATATTGCCAATCATATTGAATAATCTGAGGGTTTGGTGGTAAAGTGCACCTGACCGTGCACATTTGGGATTGCAGGAGGGCTTTTCCATTTTCCATTTGATTGTTCTTGGAGAGGGGCACCCACGGCACTATGGGCGGATCTCTGTAACCTCCAGAACTTGAGAGGTGGGCTGGGTGAGTATTCAGTTTTGGGCAGCCATTCATTTCTTATGGCCTAGATCTATATCTCTATGAGGCTGGGACATCCAGATGGTCCGCACTTATTCCATTGAACAGGCCAGGTCATCTATGTCAACCTAGGGTACTGATCAACTGAGATCATCCAGACGCAGCTGTTTAGTTTCACAACCTTGGAATTCCCTTCCCCATGGCTACACCCCTCTGGCATAAGGAGAAAATAAGGGATGAACAAGAAAGGAAGTTAAGAAGGTGGTAGACAAAAGGAAACTTGGAGGCGGACCCAGAAAAAGGTGTCCATAATGGTAATATTTCCTGGAAAGAGGCAGCAAAGGCTATACTAATAGTCAAGATTCCCAGCTGCTTGATGGATTTATGTTAACTCTAGATTTTGACTTGTTAGTTAGTTTCCAGGAAAGATTTACCATCTGTGCTGCTGTTGCGCTAGTGGCTATTCTAAAGTGCAAGGACAGATTCTGCTCTGGGTTATGCAGCATGGATGGAGAGCTGCAACCTTCATTTAACATTTCATTTCTGCTGAATTCTGCAATGCCTTAAAACAGTTATGAAATTTTTAAAACGACAGCATCCTGGGCCAGGAATCGCTATTCAAAGGTCCGAATAATGATGCAAAGCCAGCAAAGGATGATCACACTGGGAATTCCTTCATGGTTTCATCCCTCTCTGCTAGCACTGTGGAAGTTTGGTAGATGGAGTTTCCGCCAAACCCCCACAGGGATTACGGCAAACAGAGCATTGGAAGCCAAGGAAATTCCAGGCAGGTGTGTTTTTCTGTTGCAGAACAAATACAGCGTCCTTCATTAGCTTCATTTCACTTGCTATCATGTCAAAAACAGGCTAGGACCAGGATTTTCCATTTTTGGCAAACCTCAGTGCACCTTCGGCAGGGCAGAGTGCTGCCCACCAAGAAGAATATCCCCGGGTGCAGCCCATTTTCTTGGTTCAAGGTCATTCGTGATTTTAACTGGGCTGCCCAGCCTTTAGCTGGAGAAGTGGAGTTTGGCTCTGACAGGCTTCTGATGTATAAACGACCTGGCCCTTAAAAATCCACTCTTTGGCCATCAATTCTGATGCTGGACACAAGATCCAAACCGGTGATAATGGGAAACATGCCATATATGAAGTGCTCACTGTCATTTGTGGCTAGTTATAATAGACCTGTTCATATTTGGGCTGACGTACTGCCTGGTCACTGCTGGTAATACCAAAAGTGAGGAGGTGGATGGATGTGAGCGTGGAGCCAGCAAACACTTGCCGAGGAAATTTCCACTGCATTTTCCTGGAGTTTTGAATTCTAAAACAACAGAAAATGCTGGAAAAACACCTCAGCAGGTCTAGCAGCATCTGTGGAGAAAGAAGCAGATTCGCGTTCAATATGACAACACTGGATTGCCACAGATGCTGCCAGACCTGATGAGTTTTTTAAGCTCTTTCTATTTCTAATTTCAGATCTCCAGCATTTTGTTTTTATTTTAGCTTATAATTCTTTAGCAGGTATAACATAAAAATTACATTTAGTGAGTCAGAGTTTCAGTGCTTGGTAACTGAAATCTTCCTGGCATTCTGAAATGATTGGAACACTTACTAGGTAGGCACTGGCACATCAAGCACCCCTTCTGGTCTTGCACAAAGCCATAAGGGCAATCCTTCTCTGTCAAAGTACAGTTGATCAGCCTCTCGCACAGCATCGGACTAACTGTCCCATAGCTTGGCTCTGTTGGAAAAGTGAAACAAAGAGATTTAATTTCTGAATGAATATTCACTGTTGGTCTGTACAGCTCCATAAATCATAATATATGCAACTTCAATGTTGTACATACACCAGCTTATCTGACAGATATCCCAATCAAAGCACTTCTCAAACTGTTTGTTCGCAGGATGTTGGTGATGCGTTTTATTAAGTATTCCCCGATCCCCTCAGAAGGTGCTGTGCTCATTGAACCATTGCGATGATGCTGCTACCCCAATGGTGTTGGTAGGAGATTCTAGGGGCTGAATTTTGCCATCGGTGAGCAGGGGGCAGGCCCCCTGACATCATCCCGCCCCATTTAAATCAAAATCAGCCGCGGGCCCGCCGACCTGTCAATGGCCAATTGAGGCCATTGACAGGATCTTTAAAACAATTAAAGGATCTGCCCGTCCAACCTTAAGGTTGGTGGGCAGGCCGGGAGCCCCAGTCGGGAATAGAAAAAACATGAAACCTCATCCACCGGCGGGATGAGGTTTCATGTAGGGATTTAAAAAGTTTAATAAAGTTTTAGTGAAATTTATGAGCATGTCCCATCTCGTGTGACATTGTCACATGAGGGGGACATGTTAATGATTTTTTTCTCTATTTTTAACGTTTCCACAACTGTCAGCGATTTCCCTGAGGCAGCACTTTGCCTCAGGGAGATGTGCACTCTATCGTGCGCATGCGCGAAAGAGCACACTCTCACATTTGGGGAATCCTCCCCACTTGTACAGGAAGCGCATAGAACCGGGCATCACGCTGGGCAGGCCTTAACTGGCCCACCCACGTAAAATGGCGGCGGGGCCCGCTGCTCCGTCGCGATCGGCTCCCCGCCCGCCGGAGATTGGGTCAGGCCCGCCCGCCGGAGATTGGGTCAGGCCCACCCGCCCGACAGGCAGAAAATTCTGCCCTAGGATTTTGATCCAGCAACAAGCCTGAAGGAATATGTTGAAGTCATTATGGTGTGTGATTTGGAGGCGATGGTGTTCCTATGATTTTGCTGCTCTAGTCCTTCTTGGGCCGAGAGGTCACAGAGCTGGTATGTGCTGTTGACGTAGCTTGGTGAGTTGCTACAGTGCAAGCTTATGCTTATTATTTAGAGGAAAACTCCCCACTGGCTCCACAAAAATGCATTTAATTTAAATAAATACCAGATTTCTTTGCACTGTTACTATCCTTTGTGCAAGACCCTGGAAGAAGATCTATATCTACAGCAAAACAAGTAGAAAAGTCTGTTCTGTACGGCACCGTTGGCATCCTCTCTCACCCAGTTAACAAATGCATTCATTGGGCACTTGCCAGTCCTCCCCATAGACAAAACTTATGTATAAACTGAAGCACCAGCTGTATTGTTGTCAGTGCTGTGATTCCACACCCCCCCCCCACCCCCACTGCTCCTTGTCCAGACAAACTATGCTTCAAATGATTACCTAATGATACGTGGTAGGGAATCTGTGGTTACTTTTCCAAATGTGCTGTTACAAAATGTAGAAGCTGTCACAGCAACAATAATGGGGTTAATTATGTGCTTCCAAATTGCTACCTTGACAATTAGGTGTATTTTCTCTGGTCAAGAGCGAAAAAGGAACTCGCTCACATTGGCAGACTTTAGAAAATCTAGCCGAAATCTGAACCCGAATCACCTACTTCGGTTACAGCAGCCTGCACAGCTCCCAGTGTGTGTTTAAACCTAGATGGATGGGTGGGGGGAGTGGGGAGGGGCAGGGGGAAAGAGAGGGCAGCAGCACCATTAACTAAAGGTGGACAAAAGTTCTGCTCTGCCATAGTTCTGATGGCACAGTGGTGCTGTCAGAATTTTGGAACCTGCTAGGTTCAGCGTTGGCAGCTGGTTTCTTGTTATTTCACTGTTCCATTCATGTGCTCTTTTACTTCAACTGCATCATCGCATTTTAGGACGACAGCATTTTGATCCTGATTCCTCAGGGAACGGGACACTTGTACATAACTTGTACAGGGATATAACTGTAGGAACCAGCTGCCCTGTGAAAGGCAGATGGGAATGAGTGAAAGGCTAGGCTTGAGGATGTTCCACTAAGAACCATTTGTTATCTGTAATTATCCAATGCAATTTTCAAAATAATTTCCTCCCAATTTCTGAGTCACCTCAATTAAGCCTCATCCCTGTGCTTTTTTTCCACTGTTTTCTTGGCTTCTTCACATTTATTTTCTTGTGGGAAAATAAAACAATCTGTGCTAGTTAACTCTGTGCTAATAATTCACCGTAAGTGTTGACTTTTTAAAGTGCCAAAATGTTTCTCCCATTGAGGTCTAGGGAAGTGGGGTTGTTCAGTCTGTTAGCCAGCAATAAAACTTGAGGAATGCTAGTCTGATGTTTTGATAAGTCAGTCGAAGTCATTTGAAATCGTGGTTTAGGACTACACAAAAAGAAATAAAGGCAAAATGATGCAAATATGAAATATGGAAAAACAAAAGAGAACGCTAGAAATTCACAGAGGCTCAATTGACATCAATGAGAAAGATTGGGTGAGCTGGCAATTTTGGAGAAGTCTCCTCATAGGACTGACTAAAACAGAACACGGAAGGTCAAAAGTTTAGACATGCTAAGCATTTTAACCAAGAAAGGCAGCTAACAGGCTTAAAAACCTGTAAATATATTTAACAAAGTGCATAATCAACAAAGGCCATCTCAGTCAGAACTTACAAGAAGTCTTTGCAAGGATAAACATGGAAGGGAAAGCAGCGGAATATAGCTAGCAGGAAAACCAAGGACTGTGTCTTCAATTATCATAAGGTTGAAGAAAGGCCAAGGCGAAGGTGAGAAGCTATAATTTCCTTGGCAGTTTCACTTCAATCGACAGTTTCATTGGTATTCACTTTAAACTTCCAAGAGGTAATTGGAAAGAGAGAAAGGCTTGCATTTATGCACCACCTTTCATGACTGCTGGACTTCCCAAAGCATTTTACATCCAATAAAATGCTTATGAAGTGTAGTCGCTGTTGTGATGTAGGAAATGCGGCAGCCAACATGGATACAGCAAGCTCCCACAAAAGGCAATATAATAATGACCAGGTAATCGGTTTTGTGATATTGATTGAAGGATAAATATTGGCCAGCTCTCCTGGGATCACTCCTCCACTCTTCTTTGCAATAGTGTAATGGGGCAGATTCGATTAAACCTGTCATTCAAAAGCCAGCACCTCCAACAGCACAGCACTCCCTCAGTACTGCACTGGAGTTTCAGCCTCAATTTTTATGCTCAAATCCAGGACTGGAACTTGAATCCAAAGCCTCGTGACTCAGATGAGAGAGTGCTACCCATTGAGTCACGGCTGTCAGTTTTGGAGATGGAAAAAGGCATAAAGGTGAATACAGTCGAACAGGACTAAGGCAAAATTACTGAAATTGGATACAGAAAGAAACATGAGAAGACAAGCAAAAACAAAGTCCAAAAATAATGGAAGCGAAATGAAGAAGGGCAAGATGATTTTAATACAAGTTTAAATAATCTATTCTTAAAAATGATACACTTTTTAGTTCATCGCTGCTTGCTACGCCAACAAGACAACTTTAGACATTGATTCAGCTAAAGTGAACATCATTTGGATGAATTATACTAGAACCAGTAAAACACTTATAAAATTTTAAATCAGGTTTCACTGAACTTAACTTCTTAATGAGCAAAATATGTTTGATTTTAATGTCTTGATGATGTCTGGCTCAACATCACAAAACGTCCTGTGTCGAAGACAGTTTGTCGATTAAAACATTTGTTATCCAATAAGATTAGGGATTTATACTCCAATAAACCAGACTAATTTTATTTTGCCATTTGATTAAACAAGCAATTCATTTCATGCTCAATTAATTTTCTTCAGTTGGTCTGAATTGGCACTTGGCACGAATTGGCACTTGGCACAGTGCAGACAAAACAACCAGCAACATACCCTCTGGAGAACCGTGCTTTGAAAAAGGAGGACATCTGGCAACATCTGCAGGAGTTCAAAAACAGAGTTCATTCTTCTGGCATCAGAACAGAAGGAGAAACTGCTGTAGGTTAGGGAATTTCAGCTTCCTACCAGATTTAGGCTTAAATTACTAGTGTGGAACATCTGCACCTTATGCTTATAGCACTTTGAACAAGTTAACTCAACCTACTGAACTGCTCACAGGCACAGTGATATAACAAGGAGAAGTTTCTTATCTGTAATTTATTATTAGTGTCATCTGCAGCAAGTAATGTCAAATAACTACTGTTGGCCTGGCTGGCACATCCATTCAAATGTTAACCTCATTGAGGCAGTGAGTGACTGCTGTATTAATTTAAGCTGAACTCTTTGTTGCCTGACTACTATATAGCTTTTTTTTTGCAAAGAATAGAGTTGCACTTTGAATTTAAAATTTAATCTTCCAGTACAAAATTAATAAGGTTCATATATCTGTGCATTACTGCAAAGAAGTAGAATCATTAAATACTATGTATAGAATATTCATATAAAGAGTATGGAGAGTCTAGTGTTGCTTCTTATGTGGGGGGTGGAGGTCATGGTGGCAGAGAGGGACAGTGGCATAGTGGTAATGTCACTGGACTAGTAATCCAGAAGCTTTGGCAAATGCCCTGGAGACACAGGTTCAAATCCCACCACGGCAACTGAATTCAATTAATGTATTCTGGAATTGAAAGCGAGCTCAGTAATGGTGACCATGAAACTATCATCGATTGTTGTAACTAAACCCATTTGGTTCACTAATGGCCTTTAAGGAAAGAAATTTGCCTTCCTTACCTGGTCTGATTCATAATTGCCCTTTGAAATGGCCTAGTGAGCCACACAGATCAAGGGCAATTAGGGATGGGCAACAAATGCTGGCCTTGCCAACAACACCCACATCCATTGAAAGAATAAAAAAACTATCCTTTTCCTTTCTTTTAAAAAATGTTCTATTTTGTAAAAGATTCACAAAGAAGAATGGTACTGGGGGACAATGGCCCAATGGTAATGTCACTGGATTAGTAATTCAGGCTAATGCCCTGGGAATACAGGTTTAATTCTGAATTATTCTGGTCTAGCCTGCATGTGACTCCAGACCCACGGCAATATGGTTGACTCTTAACTGTCCTTTGAAATGGCCGAGCAAGCCACTTGGTTGTACGAAATCACAGCAGGAAAGTCAAAAAGGAATGAAACCAGATGGACTACCCTGCATTGACTTAGGCACTGTAAACAATGGCACACCCAGCACTGTCGATCCTGCAAAATCCTCCAATTACTAACATCTGGGGACTTATGCCAAAAACTCAAGAGCTGCCCCACAGACTAGTCAAACGACAGCCAGGCATTGTCATACTCACCAATGTATACCATACAATGTCCCAGACAACACCATCACCATCCCTGGATATGTCCTGTCCTAATTGGCAGGACAGACCCGGCAGAGGTCATGGAACAGTGGTATATAGTCAGGAGGAAGTTGCCCTGTGAGTCTTCAACATTGACTCTGGACCCTATGAAGTCTCATGGCATCAGGTCAAACATCAGCAAATAGACTTCTTGCTGATTATCATCTACCGCCCTCCCTCAGCTGATATATCAGTACTCCTCTATTTTGAACACTAATTAGAAGGAGCACTGAGGGTGGAAAGGTCACAGAATGTCAACGTCCATCACTAAGCATGGATTGGTAGCACCATTACTGACTGAGCTGGGCAAGTCCTGAAGGATACAGCTGCTAGCTGGGCCTGCAGCTGGTGCTGACGGATTCAATAAGAAGGAAAACTGGGCATACTTGACCTGTCACAGAGGCATCTGTCCATGGCAGTGTTGGTAGGAGTGACCACTGCACAATTCTTGTGGAGACTAAGTCCAGTCTTTACATTGAGGATATCCTCCAGCGCGTTGTGCAGCACTACCACCATGCTAAATGGAATAGATTTAAAAATAGATCTAGCAACTCAAAACTGGGAATCCACGAGGCGCTGTGGGCCATCAGCAGCAAAGTTATAATCAACCACATTCTGTAACCTCATGGCCCAGCATATTCCCCACTCTACCACTGCCATCAAACTAGAGGATCAACCCTGGTTCAATGAAGAGTGCAGGAGACCATGCCAGAACAGCACCAGGCAAACCTAAAAATGAGGTGCCAACCTGGTGAAGCTACAACACAGGACTACTTACATGCCAAATAACATGAGCAGCATGCGATAGACAGAGCTAAGTGATCCCACAACCAACAGATGTGATCTATGCCCTACAGGTCCTGCCACACAGAGTCATGAATGGCAGTGGACAATTAAACCATTACCTGGAGGAGGAGGCTCCATAAATATCCCCATCATCCTCAGCATGTCAGTGCATATGGTGAGGCTGAGGCTGTTACAACTATCTTCAGCCAGAAGTGCCAAGTGCAAAAGACAAGGTTGAAGCAGTTGCAACCATCTCCAGCCAGAAGTGCTGAGCAGATGATCCATCTCGACCTCGTCCGGAGGTCCCCAGCATCACAAATGCCTGTCTTCAGTCAATTAGGTTCGCTCCACGTGATATCAAGGAACGGTTGAAGACACTGAATACTGAAAAGGCTGTGGGCCCTGACAATATTCCGGCCGTGGTACTGAAGGTTTGTGCTCTAGAACTAGCCATGCCCCTAGCAAAGCTGTTCCAGTACAGCTCCAACACTGGCATCCACCTGACAATGTGGAAAATTGCCCTGGTATTGTCCACAAAAAGAAGAATAAATCTAACATGGCCAATTAATGCCCCATCCTGCCTACTCCCGATCGTCAACAAAGTGATGGAAGCTGATGTCAACTGTGCTATCAAGTGGCACTTACTCAGCAGTAACCTGCTAAATTCCGCCCCCCATCAACATCCTGGGGGCTACCATTGACCAGAAACTGAACTGGACTAGCCCTATAAATACTGTGGCTACAAGAGCGGATGAAACATTAGGAATCCTGCAGCGAGTAACTCACCACTTGACTCCCCAAAGGCTGTCCACCATCTACAAGGCAGAAGTCATGATGGAATACTCTCCTCTTGCCTGGATGAGTGTAGCTCCAGCAACACTCAAGAAGCTCAACACCATCCATGATAGAACACTACACTGGCACCTCATCCACCACCTTAAACGTTTACTCCTTCCACCACCGATGCACAGTGACAGCAGTGTACACCACCAAGATACATTGCAACAACTTGTTAAGTCTCCTTCGACAGCATCTTCCAAACCTGCGATCTCTAGTACCTAGAAGGACAAGGGAAGCAGATGCATGGGAACACCATCACCTGCAAGCTCCCCTCCAAGCCACGCACCATCCTGACTTGGAAATATATCACCGTTCCTTCACTGTCGCTGAGTCAAAATCCTGGAACTCCCTCCCTAACAGCACTGTGAACATAGCTCAAGAAGGTGGCTCATCACCCCCTTCTCAAGGACAATTAGGGATGGGTAACAAATGCTGGCCTAGCCAGTGACACCTGCGCCCCATGAAAGAATAAAAAAAAGCAGCAATCACAGCCGTTCCTACCCTGGTATTTCAACATAGGAATTACTATAAAGAGAAAGATCAAGGCCCATTTAGATCATGATCCACCATCCTGGCTGACAGTTGTGTTATTATAAAGTTTGTTGAAGTGGTCTGAGTAGTTATGAAATGATATTAAAAAAGTGTCGTTTTCAAAAGTTTGTTTTCTAACTCTGCAAATACTACACCTGTCAAGGACTCACAATATTTGCAGAATTTCAATCAATCTGTTGCAGACGAGCTGAAAATTGCAAATAGCAACCTGACATAAAACCTAAGCAACATTGCGAGAACGAACCTGGCTGAAGGCTGGTCAATTTTGGAGGAAAGGGGAAGGAGGCAGTGCCATGGAAAACATGGCAGAATCACTTGTTACTTCCTCTTGCCTGGTGGTCACAAAGAGCAGGAGGGGGAATTGTCATAGATTAAAGGTGAAAACTGTTCTGCCTCCCTGATTGAAGACAGGAAAGAGGCAGGGGTGGAAGAATCATATGGATAACTTTCTTAAATGGTAGAAAAGACCAAGGAACAATTATTTTTTAATTATTCGTTTACGGGATGTGGTTGTCGCTGCCTGGGCCAGCATTTATTGCCCATCCCTAATTGCCCTTGTTCAGAGGGCATTTAAGAGTCAACCACATTGTTGTGGTTCCAGAGTCATACGTAGGCCAGACCAGATAAGGATGGCAGATTTCCTTCCCTAAAGGGCATGAGTGAACCAGATGGGTTTTTACAACAACTGGCAATGGTTTCATGGTCATCATCAGACTTTTAATTCCAGATGTTTATTTAATTCAAATTTCACCATCTGCCATGGCGGGATTCTAACCTGGGTTCCCAGAGCATTGGTCTCTGGAATACTAGTCCAGTGACAATACCACTATGCCACCACCTCCCAAACTACATCATATGCACTGATGGCAAAATATAATCAGTGCATAATGTGGAAATTTTAGCTGGCTAATTCTACAATGATAATACCTCTTCAGAGTGGCGATTCTCCAAATAAACACATTTCCATATTTTTGTCTGCCATCCAGTTACTTAAATAGCTCCAAATGTAGGTTATCAGTCAGCACATTACCATTTCCAGTAAGCACAGTCCAAATATGACTAACTAATATCATCTGACAGCTTGTAATATTTATTGAGCCAATGATATCCAACTGCGCAGCAAGTCCTAAAGGTCACTTAGAGTTTGCATTTGGAGAACAAACAATATTGAGCATCTCTTTCCGCCAGTTGATTCTGACCAATTCTTTATAATAGGGCTTCAAAGTAAACTATATAACGTAGAACCGTGCAAGACGTATTGTTGCTTAGAATCAAGATGCACCTTTCACATTAGAATTTCCCATGCATGTTCGCTAATTTATCAAATTATTATTGTTGGATTTTGAATAATTGCTTAATTTACTATTCCTTTTCTTGCTTCAAATTTGTTTTCCCATTAGCATTGGTCAATATTGTTATTGAAGAAGTTATTGTTATTGGGCATTTTTAGAATCTGCAAGCATTTTAAAACTATTTTAAGCACACTTCTTAAAATAATATTGGGCAGAAGCTGTAACCTTCAACCCAGGGTGTCTTCTTAATGCTGGATAATGTAAAAATTTATCCCAAAGACAGCATCAAGTGTCCTCAAACTCGACTGCAATCTGGATGGACGAGGTTCAAACACAGCTCCTACTATCACAAAAGTAAAACCTCACTGAATTTAATGTTTCCATTTCCTAAACCAGAGTGACAACTCAAAATAAATGCCAAGTTAACAAGGTAGCACTGTGATGAAAGTATAATAATTTTTTCTGGTTTATTGTGAAGTAGGTTTATTTAGGGGGTAAGTATAGTTGGGTTTGTCTGTGTGTAATTTAATTACATTTGGAGTCAAGTAGACTGCAACTTTGAAACCATCAAAAGAAGCTAGGTGTTTGACATGCTAATGAGTAAACATGGATGCTGCCTTAGCATGTTAGGTGTGAAGGGAATTTGCATTTTTAGATAAATTAAGGGATTTGGATTTCAAAGGGATCATGGTCTGTTTACAATTAGCCAGATAAGCAAGGCTAAGGAATGTGTTTATTTTTCCCAAAGGCTACTGACAATAATGGCAACATGAAAGTTTTTATATTGTGAGGAAGATAGTTTCAAAGGCATATGGAACAAGAGAATTTGCATATTCAAAAGAGAGAAACATATATAAAGGAGAATGAAAGTCTGTGTGTCAGAAGGCCATATAAGATCTACCAGGAGTGTGTGAAATAGCTTTAATGAAGCCTCCAGCATTTGTGCATAAGTCTACTGTACAACAAAACTGAAGCTGGGGAAAAGCCATTTGGAATTCCACTGTTAAGTGAGTATTGTGTTAACTTGCTGGTTCTGTTTTAAATCTAAAATCTATTCTGGATTGCTGCCTTAAAGGGAGTGTAATTGGGGGTCAGATTAATTAGGAATTTTAGGAGTTATTATAGTCGTCAGTAATTGTAATCTTATGTATATGCTTGAAATCTTTTATATTTTGTTAATAAATATTTTAATTTAATTTTATTAAAATCTCTAAAGGGCTTGGTGGACTTATTACCTCCGAATTCAGTGCACACATCTTGTAATAAAAACAAATTGCAAAACCGTTGTGGTAGTGCGACCAAGTTTCCACTGTGGATTTGGTCCACCTGGCACACACCATCTGCTACATCATGACAAGCACTCTTGTACCAGTACAAAGAAAACGTACCAATCACACTTCATTACAGATACTTCAAGTGAGAGAGATTGAGTAAGAGAGAGAGAAAGAGAAAAAAAGAGCAAGAGAGAAGGACGTTTGTTTCCCTTCTGAGCTTTATACAAACTCAGATTTCCAAAAGGTGAAAAAAAGATGGTCTAACTCACTGCATCATCCAACTTCCAGAAGGTATGTTTAGGATCATACAGCAGCATTTCACATTAATGAAAAAAACTGGATACAGACTGGATTTCACATGGATACAGATTCAATCATTACCCTCTAATGACAATTCGATAAGTACTGAAGGAGAAAAAAATTGCACAGACAGGGGGAAAGGACAGGGCAGTGGATTGCTCTTTGAAAGAGCTGGCACAGAACCTAGATGGGATCCCATGGCTACATCATCTATTTGATCTATTTGGGCATGCATGGTGTCATTAAAACTGAACTTGACAGCATGTATTGCTGAGTTCATAAGTTTAAAGAATATAAATTCAGAAAATGGTGGCACATCTATGTGACCCACGCAAATGTTGATGGCTTCATAAATAAGCACGCAATGTTAAACAAGCACATAGGCTGTTATGACTAATATCATCTGACAGCTCGTAACATTTGTTGAGCCAATGTTATCCAACTGCGCAACAAGTCCTAAAGGTCATTTAGAGTTTGCATTTGGACAACAAACAATATTGAGCATCTCTTTCCGCCAGTTGATTCTGACCAATTCTTTATAATAAGGCTTCAAAGTAAACTATATAACGTAGACCGTGCAAGACGTATTGTTGCTTAGAATCAAGATGCACCGTTCAGTAAATGACACCATTAGACAGGCTAGGCTTTTATTGCTAGAGTTTAGAAGAGTAAGAGGCAACGTGTAGGTCATGTATAGGCTTCATGCAAGTGAAGGAATACTTCATTGTGTACGTAGAAACTCACTAAGAACTGGCTGTAGTAATTCACTCAACCATTTGGCCAATTCATGCTGGTAAAGAACTGGTCATTTATAAAATAGCACATAATTGGATCCCACTTTTGTGTCTCTTCAGTAGCCCATACATGCCCTCTAGGCCCAGTGCTCACGAACAATTTCGTCAGTTTCCAGGAGAAGCAAGTTTTTGGTGGAATGAGCCCTAACCCTCCCATTTCCAATATCTAAAGGATGTGTTTTGTATCTGAATCTTGTATCTTTGAATCTGCAGCCACGTGTAAGGATTTCCTTACACACCTCAATGCGCTCCATCCTGTGTTTCAATTCACTTTTGAGATGGAGCAATCCAACTTGCTCCCTTTCCTCGATATGCTAGTTGAGAAATCTGCTAATGGGTTCTCTGTCTACCCCAAGCCTACCTTCACAGGTCAGTACACACGCTGGGATTCGTAAAGCTCCATTCGCTACAAGATTGGCCTCATCAGCAACCTTGTAAATATGGCCCTAGCCATTTGCTTACCTTGCAGGCTTGAAGCAGAAATTGAGTGCATCAAAGCTATTGTGTGGGACAATGGCTGTCCTGATCAGATCATTCTTCGCTGTAAATAGCACCAACTCACAAATAGGTCAAAGGCTGCCAAATTTGGACCTGAAAAGTGCCCAGTCTACCCCAAATTACCATAGGAAGGCAAAGTATCTCAAACATATGAAAAAGTTAAGCAAGCCATTTCACGCTGCTACTATGCAGTGCCTATGCAAGTGGTATTTCCCAATAACAGGATGCTGCTGACTGCCTACTGCACAATTAAGCAATGTTGTATATGAATTTCAGTGCTGGGCGATGCCAGGTATGGAGGCTTAACGTCCCACTGACTGGCTGGTCTAATCAAATAGCACGTTATTTCAGTTGGTCACAACAGGCAGAGTGCACACTGTACTCAACCAGCCTCTCCTTACAAATCCCAACATAAAACATTTACAGTTAGATGTGATTCCACAATTGGGGAGCACTTGCCGAACAATCCTGAGTGCGCTAATAGCTACACTGACTTGCCAACCAATCAGCAGTTCAGAGAAGGTTAATGAGATTAATACCTGGAATGGGCGGGTTGTCTTATGAGAAAAGGTTAGACAGGTTAGGCTTTTATTGCTGGAGTTTAGAAGAGTAAGAGGCAACTTGATTGAAACATATAAGATCCTGAGGGGTCTTGACAGGGTGGCTGTGGAGAGGATGTTTCCTCTTATGGGAGAATCTAGAACTAGGGGCAAGAATTTTCACTCGGCAGGCGGGCATGCGCCTGACCCGCTCGAACGTGAAATGACGTGCGTTGACGTCGGCCGAGCCTGCCGCACAATAGTTTGGTCGGATAGAGATAGAAGAGGCATCCTGCTCAATCAAACAGTCTCTCCTGCCTCTGAACTTGCGTCCGGGTGGGGGTCATTAAATTCTGCCCTCTTTTGCCAATGTTGTCAAGTCATGTACTCTGCAGTGACATTGATTCAGTTTATTTTTTGCCCGAAACTATGCTGGGCACACTACAATAATACCCTCTCCACCACACAGTTGACTGGCTATTTCAGGGAACAGTGACTTCAAGTATCCTGGAGATGCAACCTTAGTCCACAATTTTTCCCTTTCCCACACACAAAATGTAGAAAAGTAAAGAATTACTTCTAGATCACAGACCAACCAGAATGAACATGAAAAGTTACTGGCAAAAAACTGCAGATGCTGGAAATCCAAAACAAAAATAAAAATACCTGGAAAAACTCAGCAGGTCTGGCAGGTCTTCAACAGAACTAAGTAAAAGTAGAAATATAAGCATTCGTTGCTCCCAATGTTGTTTCCTCTACATTGGAGAGACCAAACGCAGACTGGATGACCGCTTTGCAGAACACCTTCGGTCTGTCCGCAAGCATGACCCAGAACTCCCTGTCGCTTGCCATTTCAACATTCCACCCTGCTCTCATGCCCATATGTCCGTCCTTGGCCTGCTGCATTGTTCCAGTGAAGCTCAACGCAAACTAGAGGAACAGCACCCCATCTTCCGACTAGGCACTTTACAGCCTTCCGGACTGAATACTGAATTCAACAATTTTAGATCATGAACTCTCTCCTCCATCCCCACCCCCTTTCTGATCCCCCTTTTTTTCCCAATAATTTATATAGATTTTTCTTTTCCCATCTATTTCCATTATTTTTAAATGTATTTCCATCCATTGTTTTATCTTTACCTTTTAGCCTATTTTGATCCCTTCCCTTCACCTCACCCCACTAGGGCTATCTGTACCTTGCTTGTCCTGCTTTCTATCCTTAATTAGCACATTCCTTAGATAATATCACCACCTGCAACACCTCTTTGTCCTTTTGTCTGTGACATCTTTTGGCTATCTCCACCTATTACTGGCCCTCTATCCAGCTCTACCTGTCCCCCCCGCACCCCCCCCCCCACCCCCCCACCACCAACCCCCCCCGCCCCCCCAAAACCAGCTCATATTTTACCTCTTTTCTATCTTCCCTTAGTTCTGTTGAAGAGTGATGCGGACTCGAAACGTTAACTGTGTTCCTCTCCGCATGAAAAGTTAATGTTATCTGAAACAACTCTTTAAGCAGAATTACAAGCATTGCCATTTTATTTTAATAGGCATTTTGAACTATAGTTGTATATTATACTTATCAGCTGTGCTTCCATGTTTAACAATTTGTCACTAAGAGAGTGAGAAAAGACATTAATTGTTTTTATGCTGAGATTTTGTTGAAGTGTTAAACCTTTTGCCACAGGGAGTGGTTGAGGTAGAGATCATTTTTAAGGGAAAACTAAATAAACATCCAATGCAGAGCTACATGGAGCAGCGCTACATAGAGAGAGTGGGGCAGTGGGCTTTGTTTGGATTGTGTCAACTCAAGGCCAGCACTGGCATGAAGGGGTGAAAGGCCTCCTGCTCTGCTAGAAACATATTTGGTTCCAGAATCACAAAAGATGTCTATTCCATACACAGAAAGACCCCCATGACTGGAAAAAGTAACAGGTACAGTAGCAGTAACAATAGTATCAGTAATGATAAGTTGCCTTCCGGCTGTTTGGCAACAGTAAAATACTTTTTCTTCCCCCATGAAGACCATCATTAATTTTACCTTGAAGAGGTTTGATTCCAAAAACTGACCATCCTCTCGCTGAAGTAGTTCTTTTTGTTAGTCAGTTTTAATTGGGAAGAATTCTGCATGCAGAAAGCATGGATTTTCCCAAACTAAATATATAATTTCCCAAGGATCTTATTTGCTTGTTTCATACCTTTAAACCTGCAATTTGGGCTACCACTAACACATGTAGAAAACCTACAAGGAAACTTAAGTAGCTGTACCCAATGTTAAAAACCACACTCAAATTAAGGTAATATAAATGAGCCAATTAGCATGAAAAGTAAGCAGTATACATATAATGGTGACTAGGGGTTTAAAAAAAACATTTTAGCTAATTATATTCTTTGCTATTACTAAGGTTTCCAAACAGCAACTGAAATTAAAACCACAGGCTCACACTGTATGGGACCAGGAAAACAGACGTGCTTAACTTTGATTCCTCATCTGTTCTTCAAGAACAAAATATATTACTTTGTGGTTTGGTCACGGTGACCTTTGTTTAGGTTGGAAACCTAAAATGATTCACTCGCCCTCTAATTCTCAACAAATTTTCTCCACTGGTGTTTTTTTTTTAAACAAAAGAGCTCCTTTTCTGCTTTTATTTTAGAAAAACATGTTCATCCAAAGGAGTGAGTACATTACTGTTCAATATGCAATTTTCAGCTAGATGAAGACATGGAGCCAATCGATAGTTTCCTATTGACTGGTTTTGTGTTGTTTAAGTTCATTCATTACCGAGTGTGGTAAAAATTTGTGATAAAATGTTGTTGCGCTCAGTGTTATTTGAAAAATATATAAATCACAGTGACCCTCATCATCAAAACAAAGAAGCATCCTTTCTGTCCTTTTTCATTGTTTCGTAAAATCTGTAATGGTTGATCATACTGTTTTCATTTACCACTTTGTGACCTTGGAGAAGGATAAACGGAACACAAAGTACAGTCAGGCTGTTGGGGGCAGCTTAGTGACTTGGTAACTTATTCAGCTGATAATTCCTGGTATTTGTTCAATAAAGCCTCTTCGGAAGTGTCACAGGTCTACAACGAAGCCAGATTTGTAAGCAGAAATGGGAGCTCGACCCAATTAATAAACACATCCTCAGTCTGACAAAAAAACATATCAATCGCTTGCATCAATTAAAAACCTGGGACAAGTCCAGCACTGGCTGATTAAGCTTCAGATCCACCTCACTTAGTGGAAAGTCAGCTCTAAGAGAGCTCATGCAGAGAGTCATAGAGGTCTACAGCACAGAAAAGGCCCTTCAGCCCATCAAGTCTGCACCAGTCAAACAAGTGTCTAACTATTCTAATCCAGCAGTAGGCCCATGGCCTTGTATGCCATGGCATCGCAAGTGCACATCCAAATACTTCTTAAATGTTATGAGGGTTTCTGCCTCCACCACCCTTTCAGGCAGTGAGTTCCAGATTCCCACCACCCCAAGTGAAAAAATTCTTCCTCACATCCCCTCTAAACCTCCTGCCCCTCACTTTAAATCTATGCCCCCTAGTTATTGATCCCTCCACCAAGGGGAAAAGTTCCTTCCTGTCTACCCTATCTATGCCCCTCATAATTTTAAACACCTCAATCTTGTGCCCCCTCAATCTCCTCTGCTCCAGGGAAAATAACCTCAGTCTATCCAATCTCTCCTCATAACTAATGTACGCCTGTTAATATCATGGTGACAAGTGATGCTGTCAACCAGGCGACCTCTACTTTGTCAAGTAGTCCCAAAGGTTGGTGCAATTGTCACATTTACAATCCGTCATTCCAATGTTAAGATCGTCAGAGGTGCAAGACTAAACCGACATTGAATCCAAGATGCATGGGAAACATCTGTGCCATTTCTGTTTCAGAATATACACCCCAGCAGAACTTGCAAAAGAAAATGGTATTCTGAAGTTAAATACATATCATTCCACTTTGGGATAACTAGTGATTGCTACCAGGATTTCTTTAATCATCACTGAAGTCAAAACATCGCTTGGAAAGAAATGCAGACCAATCAGACAAATGCAGGGCACCCCCTGTACAAACAGTGTCTACACTTGTCATGGTATTTCATTTGAAGTTCTAATTCTACATTTGAGTTAAACATGAGCAACTTGTTAAAATTAGAGCACTGAAGTTTGCACTGCTGACAGTATTTACCTTCACAGAAGGGGCAGCACTCCCCTGGTATTTTGACTGGATTCTGACAGGTCTGCTTGCACGCCATGGCCATGCAGTGGTGTTCCCCGTTGACACACTGGCAGAAAGTACAGTCATCTTCTCGCCACTGATCACCATGTGCTCGAATCTGACTTCTAGCCAAACAGCCAAGGCCACCAACAGCTGGAAAAATCGGGTCTGCACAGAACAATGAAGGATTGAGATTAAACCATTGAAAAAAGCACGAGGAGTCAACATGATTTATTCCCAAACAGCACTATACGCTGATTGAAGGGAAAAGGGTTCTTGCATTTCTTGAATGGGGAAAGAGTTATATTTCATGGCTTTCTTGGAAATTGTACTAGGAATGAATTTCTACAATAACCATGTAAACCAAGAAATTGCGATTTAAAAGTGAAACATTGACCAGTCATTGGTTGTGACATAAGAGCAGAAAATGCTGGAAATTCTTAGCGGGCCATCCAAAGTCTGTGGAGAGAGAAACCGAGTTAGTGGGCAGAATCTTCAACTCTCAGACTTGTGGAAATTGGGAACTCAAATGCAGATGGAATAGTCTTTTCTGTCACTCTTTGGCCAAATCACGGCTTAGGATCCCGTTTCTGGGTTCCCCAGCCAATCAGAAAGAGTGAGGGGTGTTGCATGGAATCTGTCAAGGATTTCTAATTAAAGAGTCCTCAGCATGGGTCAGGAAGATTCAGCTGGAGTCCTGGGGCTACAGCAAGCACAAGAATGGAGAAGAGGCCCGAGAAGGCTGCTCCCCGGGTCTCTCAACCTCACCTGGAGGTCCTGCTGCAGGGTCTAAGGGACTACAGTGAAGTGAGCTCTCCCATGGACTGGAGGAAGAGGAAAACCTCTCCAACCAGGCAGGCGTGGATGGAAGTGGTCGAGGAGGTCAGCAGCAAAAGTGCGCTCCCTCCAACTTGGGAGACAGTTCCCCAAGAGGATACAGGGTCTCAGGGTGGTGGGAAAGACGAGTGGTGTATCACTTTCAGGTGCTAAGCCCCACACTATGACTTCCCCAGCATTCTCCTGCACATCATTCCTCAAGACAACATACATTATAGCTCAACTCACTGCTCTCTCTCCAGGCATCATCTCACATCCCCAACTGAACAGTAAACACTCACCCTATTGCCTATTGCCCTCTTGCTCCCGTAGCATAGGCACCCTCCACAAATGTCATCCTTCCCTCCTCTCCACACAAGTGATTTCTAAAGCTGATAATTCAAAAAAGATCTTTCACAGCATGTGGGTGTCGCTGGCAAGGTCAGCATTTGTTGCCCATCTCTAATCGCCCTTGAGAAGGTGATGGTGAGCTGCCTTTGTGAACTGCTGCAGATAGGTACACCCACAGCGCTGTTAGGGAGGAAGTTTCAGCATTTCGACTCAGCAACAGTGAAGGAACGACGATGTATTTCCAAGTCAGGATGGTGAGTGGTTTGGAGGGAAACTTTCAGGTGGCAGTGTTCCCATGTATCTGCTGCCCTTGTCCATCTTAAATGGTTTGAAAGGTGCTGTTGAAAGAGGCTTGGTGAGTTGCTGCAGTGCATCTTGTAGATGGTGCGCACTGCTGCAACTGTGCGTCCGTGGTGGAGGGAGTGGATGTTTAAGGTGGTGAATGGGGTGTCAATCAAGCGGGCTGCCCTCTTCTGGATGGTGTCAAGCTTCTTGAGTGTTGTTGGAGCTGCACTCATCCAGGCAAGTGGAGAGTATTCCATCACACCCCTGACTTGTGCCTTGTAGATGGTGGAAAAGTTTTAGCAAGTCAGGTGGTGAGTTACTCACTGCAGATTTCTCAGCCTCTGACCTGCTTGTGCAACCGTAGTATATAAATGGCTGGTCCAGTTCAGTTTCTGGTCAAGCTCTCTGCATTGCTTCCTTGCAGAAGTGAGCACACAACCTCGGTGAGAGACAGACTCGGGGGCCAACGTCCCTTCAGTGACAGCCACCTTGACGACCGCTAACGATGTGCATCCACCTACTCCACAGGGAAGGAGACCTTCTTCCAGGGGCTGCAGGTGTCAGCAGTGACCTGTCGTGAAAGGCGGACCCTCCTGAGGAGATGGGAGCTGATCCTCTGCCTGTAGGCCCTGTGTCTGGTTGAGGGGGGTGGGGGGGGCGGGGTTCTCATCTCCTTGGGGTTGGCGGTGTTGCTCCTGCTGCTGCTCCACTAGTTCCTCATCAGAGGTGCAAGATGCTGCTGTGTAAACTGTTTCCATACCATGGTGAAGGCTGGCAGCAAGGAACTGTAGCTGAAGGTGCGTGATGTGCACAAGAGGTGAGCCAATTTCCAACAGGTTGGCAATGAGAAAACACCCTAGAAGAAGTGCTATAGCACCAGCCTTTCACTGGTCATGGCTGGAGCTCTTCAATTTCACCGCTTAAAGCCTTCCCAGCCTGTCAGTTACATTGAAGGAGCATTCCCTGCTGTGCACTCACCTGGTTAACCCCGGCAAGCTGTCGACAGCTCGGGAAATAGGTGCGCTGGCTGCTAAAGCTCGAAATGCTGGTTAAGCCAGAAGTTAATGATGTATTTCCACATGACAATTACTTACCAGGTGGTTTCCCTGCTCGCCTACAAACCTATTCCGGTCAAACATGGAAGTGGACCAGATGATGTCAGAATCCTGACCGGACGTCACGTTTAGGGGAATTAACTCCCTGCCCGCACCAAAGCACACCTCCCCTCCCGCCCGTTAAAAATGTCCCCAAATGCTTCAGATCGATGACCTATCATTAGAACTGGAAGATGTTCGAGACGCAACAGGTTTTAGGTGCATACAGGCAGTGACAAGGTGAAGGGGTGTTGGGTATAGAGGAGCTGCAGTTGGCGACAGCAGAATGACAACCTCCCCCACCCACCACCCACCACCCTCCCACCCCCGCCCCCGTGCTGTTGGATAAAACGGAAGCAGTGGTTGATATCCAATGCTGAATCTGGAAGGCTGTGAAGTGCCTAATTCAAGGGTGAGGTGCTACTCCTCAAAATTCCATTGAGCTTCATTAGAGTACCCCATAGTGAATATTGTGTAGGTTACAAAGAGACCAAAGAAAGAGAGGGAATGAGACGGAGAATTAGAACAACAGGGGTCAGAAGCGCAGCGTCGCTTGCAAACTGAACGGAGGTGCTCCACAAAGCAACAACTCAATCTGTCTATGGTCTCCCCAGTGTACGGTAGACTACATTGTGATGCAGCAAACACAACATACTAAACTGAAAGAAGTAGAAATAAATCACTGTTTCACCTGGGGGGTGGGGTGGGGGGGGGGGTGGGGGGAGAAGAAGTGTTTGAGGCTGCTGAATGTAGGAAGGGAAAAGTGCAAAGGGCAACTGGAGGATGTTGCATCTCCTGCGCTTTCATGAGAAGGTGCCATCGGAAGGGAAGGGGTGTTTGGTAGGATTGAGGAGTGGACCAGGGTGTCGCGGAGGGAACGGTCCTTTGCAATGCTGAAAGGGGAGGGGAAGATGTGTCTTCTATTGTGCTGGAGGTGGCGGAAAAAGTCCGATGATCTGTTGAATTTAGAGGCTGGTGGGTGGACAGTGTGGATAAAGGAAATTGTGGTTCTGGGAATGAAGGGGTGAGAACAGATACGGGAAATGGGGCGGACACAGTCCAGGGACTGTCAACCACCATGGAAGGGAATCCTCAGTTGAGGAGAAAGGAAGACATATCATATGGAAGGTGACATCATCTTTGTTGTTGCAATAGAACATTGTAAAGTTTGCAATTTATGGACTTACATCCGCATTTCTGAATTCACAGTATTCTCAGAATAAAACTCAGAATAATCTTGGTTACAACAAGTGATTCCAGTGCAGGGAATTAAGAGGGAGAAATAAATAACTTCTTTAAACAGGGATTCCTACTTCCTTTAAAAATAGGTTCAATTAATTAATGATTTGCTATTATTTTGCTTCTTTTTGCCTGTTTTTGCCATTGTTTTTGCCAGAGAGAGACACTGAACTGTGACAAGTATGAAGCAGTTCTTTATTTACTTTGGTAGCTCTTCCTTTATATCATGCACAAAACCTGAGAGCTTATAGAGGTAGCTGTGCAGCCTCAGACTGTATTGTCACATATTTGGGAAGTTTATTCTTATTGTCTCCTTGGTGACAGGGTTGACATAAGGTTCAATATAAAAGTTTTGATATTGGCACTGCCTCAGTCATAGAAATGGCAGCATGTTTTTTTCATTTTTGATGAGATTGGTAATGAGTTTATAACCAACCTCAGCAACACAGTGAGAGGTATGAAAAGGGGCACATTTGAGAGATGAATTGAATGGCCCCCTCCCATGCTGCAAATTTCTACAATTCTATGATTCAAACTCAAGCCTAGAGAGAAAACAGAAAATGCTGAAAAAACTCGGCTGAAAAACAGGAAATGCTGAAAAAACTCTCTCTCTCTCTCTCCTTCAAGTCTAGAAAGCTTTTAAAAATGTTTATTTTACTTATACATTTGTGGGATGTGGACATCACTGGCTGGGCCAGCATTTGTTGCCCATCCCTAATTGCCCTTGAGAAGGTGGTGGTGAGCTGCCTTCTTGAACCGCTGCAGTCCATGTGGTGTAGGTACACCCACAGTGCTGTTAGGGAGGGAGTTCCAGGATTTTGACCCAGCGACAGTGAAGGAATGGCGATTTATTTCCATGCCAGGATGGTGTGTGGCTTGGAGGGGAACCTCCAAGGTGGTGGTGTTCCTATGTACCTGATGGCCTTGTCTTTCTAGATGGTAGCAGTCATGGGTTTGGAAGGTACTGCCTAAGGATCCTTGGAGAGTTTTTGCAGTGTATCTTGTAGATGGTACACACTGCTGCCACTGTGCGTCAGAGGTGGAGGGAGTGGATGCTGAAGGTGGTGAAAGGGGTGCCAAACAAGTGGGCTGCTTTGTCTTGGATGGTGTCAAGCTTCTTGAGCGTTGTTGGAACTGCACTCATCCAGGCAAGCGGAGAGTATTCCATCACACACCTGAGTTTGTGCCTTGGAGATGGTGGACAGGCTTTTGGGGAGTCAGGAGGTGAGTTACTCGCCACAGGATTCCTAGCCTCTGACCTGCTCTTGTGGCCACAGTATGACTTTGGTAAGAACTGCTCAGATACTGTGACAGGCCTGTAGACTCTGCGTAGGTAGTGCCTCGTTTTGAGCTGCTCCGCTCTCTGTTTTGCAACTACCAGTCCGCCACCAGCATGCAACTATGGCTGGTCATGTTGCTCCTCATTTGAATCCCAGTTTAATGCAGCCAAAGCACAATACTGAATATTTATTGCTATATTTCTAATATTGATTCGTCCCCTTTAACTGCCGCTGTGCTCTCGAATTGCTTTCACGCTGAGTTTCAGGAAGCTTAGGAAACCTATGGAGCCAACATTAAACTAAAAAAGCAGCTGACTATCACTGTAATTGTGTGAGCAACTCTCCTGATGGGGGGTGTGTGGATTTAGCCTAATGCACTCAATTGAAATGTAGAAATTGGCCAGCTGGAACCAGCTTCTCCATGCTTTTGTCAACTCCCCCATTTTTTACCTCCCTTCCCCCATTCACCATGTTAAAAATTCCTCACATTATCTCTCGTCTCCCTCTGCACAGATACTGCTTGACTGTTGAGGTCTGCCAGCATTTTCTGTTTCTATTTCTAATCTTTCTCTCCCTGTCTGATCCAGCACGTGGCTCTGTGAATAACCCAGAAATTACTACCTCAGATGTTCAGTCCCTTAATCTAGAATTTAATTCCGCAAATCTTTTTGCAGGACCTCAGAACTAGTCCCTTCTCCTCCCTTCATCGGTGCCTGTATGAGCCACTACCTGGGGCTGTGTGTCTGCCTAGAATCATAGAATGGTTACAACACAGGAGCTCATTCAGCCCATTATGTCCATGAAGCTTCCTGCAAATGTAATTCAGCTGGTTCCTCTACCCTGTCTTTTCCCTCTCACCCTGCAAAATTTTTTCCCTTCAGGCAATTATCCAATTCTATTTTGAAGACCTTGATTGAATCTGACTCCACCGGTTCTCAGTGAGTGCATTGCAGATCCTAACCACTCACTGCATAAAAAAGTCTTCTGCATGTTGCCATTGCTTCCTTTGTTACTCACCCGAAATCTGTCCCCTCTGATTCTTGACCCCTCTGCCAACGGGAATAGTTTCTCCCTGTCTACTCTGCCCAGATATCATGAAGAGATATTAATGTATATAATGTTATTGGAAATTATTTTAAATTGGACTTGTGGTAGGGTCTATGTCTGTGGGTGTGAGTGTGTGTGTTAATTGGATTAAAGCTAGTCTGGGTGCTTTGATGTGTAGTAGCTTTGAAATGTTAAACAGTAAGGAAGCTAAGGTAAAGAGTACGTTTGCATTTTGTTGAATAAGCCATTCAAAGGTGGGGGGGTGGGGGGGTGTGAAATCTTGCACCTAGCTAGGAGACACCAAGCAATACATTTAAGTAACTAATAAAATTGGTACTATGAAAGGGGTTTCATTATTAGAAGGGGTGGAGTTCAAAGGGCCCAGTGATACAATGAGAATTTATATTCAAAGGGAAGGCTAGGTATATACAGAAGGTTTTTGGGTGGAAGTTAGAGGCATGTAATATCTAAGCAGCCTGTAAGCCTATCTCTGTGTCTGCGAAGGAGCCAAATTGAAAGGAACCTCATAAGATAAAATGTGCTTTGCCTGGTGCCTGTTTAAATCTATGGGTTATTGCTGCCTTGGGGAAGATTATCTGGTAGTGATTAATTTGGAGATTTGTTTAATAGTTATTATGGTAGTAAGTCGTCAACATGTATGTATTTAATTTATTAAAGTTAATACATGTTTAACTTAATTTATAAAAAAAACCTCTGGAGGCTTGTTGGTTTCATTTCTGAATTCAGAGTTGCATGTCAAACATACCAATTGAAAATATAGGTTCTGACAGTCATTTAAAGTTTCCCTCTGGGATTTTAAATAACTCAGCCTTTACCAACTGCTGTGTCATAACACCTGACCCCTCATGATTTTGAGCACTGCTTTGAACATGTCCTGTTCCAGAACCTTTTGTATTTTCATGATTTCCTGAATCCTGGCACCATGGAAGCAACATTATTTGGGATTCTGGGTCACCTCTACAGAAGAATCCCGAACAATCACCACTTGTACATTCTCACTAGCTGTACTGTTTCTCTCATGATTATGTTTGCTCCTCAATTCCCTGTTTTCACTCATGATTAACCACCTCCATGTCACCCTTTTCATCCACACCACTGATACCTAACTGTACACATCAGCCAAATTGAGCTCCAGAAATGAGTCCCATTCTACCGATACCTGTTGCTTTGCTGATTGGTTACCCAGCCTCTCACACCAGCTCTTATAACCCCGGTGACCTGTGGGGTCATCACCTTCTGGAACATCTGCTCTGGAAAATTTTCTCCATCGCGACTGCTGTGGAGTGCGATCATAAGGATTAGGAGCAGGAGTAGGCCACTCAATCCCTCAAGCTTGCTCCACTTTTCAAAAAGATCATGGCCAACCTGCTTGCGGCCTGAACTCCACTTTCCTGTCTACTCCCACCCCCCATCCTCACACTCCACACTCCCATTAACCCTCAACTCCCTTCTCAATCAAAAATCTGCCTAACTCAGCCTGGGATATATTCAGTGACCCAGCCACCACTGCTCTCTGTGAAAGAGAATTCCAAAGACTAACAACCCTGTGAGAGAAGAAATTCCTCCTCAAATCCATCTTAAATGGGAGATCCCTTATATTTAACCTGTGCCCCCCAGTTCTAGATTCCCCCATGAGAGGAAATATCCTCTCAACCTTGTCAAGCCCTCTCAGAATCTCACATGTTTCATTAAGATGACCTCTCATTCTTCTAAACTTCAATGAGTTTAGGCCCAACCTGCTCAACCTTTCCTCAAAAGGCAACCACTTCAGCCAAGAAATCAGTCTACTGAACCTTCTCTAAACTGCGTCCAATGCAAGTATACTGTTCCTTAAGTAGGGAGACTAAAATTGTACACAGTACTCCAGGTGTGGTCTTACCAATGCCTTGTCCAGTTGTAGCAAGAATTCCCTACTTTTATACTCCATCCCCCTTGCAATAAAGGCCAACATTCCATTTGCCTTCCTAATTACTTGCTGTATCTGCATACTAGCGTTTTATGATTCATGTACAAGGACACCCAAATCACTCTGTACTGTAGCATTCTTCAGTCTCTCGCCATTTAAATAAATTCTGCTTTTCTATTCTTCCCGCCAAAATGGACAACCTCACATTTTTCCACATTATACTGCCAAACCTTTGCTTGCTTACTTAACCAATCTTTAACTCTTTGCAGACTCTTTGTATCCTCCTCGCAACTTGCTTTCCTACCTATCTTTGTATCATCAGCAAATTCGGCTATAGCAGTCAGTCTCTTCATTCAAGTCATGAATAAAGATTGTAAATAGTTGAGGCCCCAGCACTGATCCCTGCGGCACTCCACTAGTTACAGTTTGTCAACCTGAAAATAATCAATTTTTCCCGATTCCTTATTTCTTGTTAGTTAGCTAATATTCTATCCATGCTAATATATCACCCGCACCCCCCCCAAACCCCCAACACCATGAGCTCTTATCTTGTGAAGTAGCCTTTAGTGTGGCACCTTATCGAATGCCTTTTGGAAATCCAAATACACCACATCTACTGGTTCCCCTTTATCCACCCAAGTTACATCCTCAAAGAGCTCTAATAAATTTGTCAAACTCAATTTCCCTATCATACAACCATGTTGACTCTGCCCGATTATATTATGGTTTTTGAAATGTCTGTTACTACCTCAGTATTCTAGCATTTTCCCAATGACAGATGGTAAGCTAACCAACTACGGTTTCCTGCTTTCTGTCTCCCTTCTTTGTTGAACAGTGGTATTATATTTGTGGCTTTCCAATCTGCTGGGACCTTTTCAGAATCTAGGGAATTTTGTTTATTTTGTCAACTCGACTCTCGATCTGTTCAACTTTGCTCAAGGAATGCAGCCAAAGCATACTTTATACATGTACAGTTACCATAGATGGTAATGAGGGCAGGGAGATCAAGATCATGCATGGCAGCATATCAACCTGCACTTTGATCCTACCATACCAATTCATACATTTAACACAAGGGAGTTTAATTGGCTGTTTAGTCAAATTATTTCTAGTTACTCACTCTAATTCATTACTTTAACTTGATATGTTTTGAAAATCTTTTCTGAAGTACTCCCTGAAGTCATTCTGGAGTTACCTCCATGACCACCAAATTCCCATCTGACAGCTCAGCGGCAATAATCGGACTGGATGAATTCATTCCATTGATGTCAGTTCTGAACTAGCAGGTTTGCGCACTGCAGTCATCTGTACCTCTTTGTGACAAATCACTCTCGACTGTTTACCCAGTGCTTTCCGAGTCTTCCTCAACTTTGTGTTCCACATACTGCTCTGTACGGGGCTATGAAAGGTATTCTAAAGATTTCCATTCTCAAAATGAGCCCAAACCTTTACTGTGGTCTTTCTTGGATATTTTGTATAAATGTTGTTTCTGGTCCAAGCCATGTTCTTGTTCTGTCATTCTTGATTCTTTGCACCCTGGACACTGCCAATATTCATTCCTCTCAACCAACTACTCTCTGCTGTTTAGTACCTTGTGCTCATGAACACAAGTCACGTTCCCACACACTGATACATATAATAAGCTCTACTGATACATATAATAAGCTCTTGCCTTGTGAGAGAGTTATTTTAGAGTTGAAAAGCATAAATCAGTATTTATTTCTTGAATAATTTTTTGGTGGGGAAGAAAAAAAATCCATTAATAAATCATCGGGACTTTCACTGTGAAAGGTAGCTAATTTGTCGTGCTAACACTTCTAAGTCATGGTGACCCTGCATGCAAATTCCTGACCTTTGATTTGTTAAATTTCACTTCATACCAATCAGCAAATCAGAGTGTTAGGGGGGAAAAAAAATTCCCAACATTCATCCACTCTGAAGTGCATTAGCTTGAACCAGAAGGGACAGACCACGTGTTTTATAGCAATCAAGGTGCGTTTTATATTAAGCAAAATGGAAGGGTAAACAAGATTTCTCATCTCTTATCAGAACAAGAGTTAGCAGAAAACATCCTTTCAGCTGCATCATGCATGAAGAACTCAATGGAAATGGCAACGTTACATTTTTCCTTGTGATAAATTCCATGCAATTCCCAGCATCAGATTAAAAACTAAAAGTTAGCCACAACAAGAGATAAATTTTCAGCCTGTCAACAGTGATGGTAGTTATCTTTATGAGAATTCCTTAACCTGACACCATGCATTTTAAATTCCTTCTGTCTCATTACTCTCTTACTAAGGCTCAAAAGTTCCAATTCCTGAATCAACTGATTAAGTGCCATTACAGAAACGAGGCCAGCCCCCATTATAATTTAACTATTCCTCTATATTAATCTGTTCACAATTTACATTAATATTTTGGACTTCGGAATCAAAAAGACAATTTTTAACTTTGCGCATAACTCCAAATTTCAGGGGGGTTTGGGGGCGATAGTCAATACTGAGGAGGACCGCAACCAATTACAGGAAGACATTGATAAATGTACAGAATGGACAAATAATTGGAAAATGAAGTTCAACACAGATAAATGTGAGGTGGTATGTTTTGGTAGGAAGAATAGGAAGGTCACTCATTACTTAGAACTATAGAAAAGTTACAGCACAGAAGGAGGCCATTCGGCCCATCTTGTCCATGTCAGCCCGAGGACACCCAGGTGCCCTTTCTAATCCCACCTTCCTGCACCCGGCCCATAGCCCTGCAGCTTACAGCACTTGAAGTGCAGATCCAGGTACTTTTTAAAAGAGTTTAGAGTTTCTGCCTCTACCACCAACTTGGGCAGCAAATTCCAGACACCCACTACCCTCTGCGTAAAAAAGTTCTTCCTCATGTCCCCCCTACAACTTCTGCCACTTATCTTGAATCTATGTTCCCTGGTTCTAGAATTCTCCATCAAGGGAAACAATTTTATCCTATCCACTCTATCTATTCCCCTCATAATTTTGTACACCTCAATCAAGTCACCTCTCAGCCTTCTTTGTTCTAAGGAAAATAACCCCAACCTATCCAATCTCTCCTCATAGCTACACTTTTCTAACCCTAGCAACATTCTTGTAAACCTCCTCTGCACTCTCTCCAGAGCTATTACGTCCTTCCAGTAATGTGGTGACCAGAACTGCACACAATACTCCAGTTGTGGCCTCACCAGTGTTTTATACAATTCCAACATTATATCCTTACTTTTATATTCTACACCTCTGCCAGTGAAGGAGAGCATTCCATATGCCTTCTTTACAACCTTGTCTACTTGAACTGCTGCCTTCAGGGACCTGTGTACTTGTACGCCAAGATCTCTCACTTCATCTACCCCTCTTAGTTTATTCCCATTTATTGTGTAATCCCTGTAACTGTTTGACCTCCCTAAATGTATGACCTCACACTTCTCTATGTTAAAATCCATCTGCCACTTTACCACCCACTCCACCAACCCATCTATATCGTTTTGGAGATTATGGCAATCCTCTACACTATCCACTACTTGGCCAATCTTTGTGTCACCTGCAAATTTCCCAATCGTGCCCCCAACGTTCACGTCCGAATCGTTAATATACAACACAAACAGCAAGGGTCCCGATACTGAGCCCTGTGAAACACCACTTGAGACAACTTTCCATTTGCAAGGACATCCATCGACCATTACCCTTTGTTTCCTGTTACAAAGCCAACCTTTTATCCAGTTTGCCAGATTACCCTGAACTTAGATGGTGCAAGTCTAGATGAGGTAGATGAACAAAGGATCTGAGTATAAATACATCAATCAATAAAAGGTGCACTGCAGCACTAAATTTTATTCCTACAGGGATAGAATTGGAAAGTTGTGAAGTTATGCTAAATTTGTACCAAACCTTAGCAAGACCACACTTGGGAGTGCTGCATTCAATTCTGATCACCATATTATAAAAAGGGTTAGAGACACTGCTGAGGGTGCAGGGTAGATTTACAAGGGCAATACCAGAAATGCATGGCTATACATAAACACACCTTCTGTTTAGAAGGAGGGCTGTGGACTTGTGGAAGTCACATGACGAAGGAACCATTTTTGTGGTCTGCTTTGAAAACCAGCAAGGAACTTCTTGCAGACAGAGCGTTTCACCAAAAAGCCACCAAACTAGCTGCAAGTCAGCAAGCAGCTAAGATAATTAACAGCAATACCTTGAAACTGGGAGACCCTATCTGAGAGAAGGACTCCTCAGCCTGCTCCAGTTGAAGTTCATCTGAGAACTCCTAGAAATTCGTATAAGAAACCTCAAAGCCTGTGAATTCCTCGCTTTACATGAACTTTGCTTCAACTTTAAAGCATCAACTGCATCTAAGAAACCACAGGCTTGCCACAAAAAAGACTGAGATAATTATAAACTATAACAGTGTATTACCTCCATCTGTATCTAATCTTTGTGTGCGTGAAAGTATGAGAGAGATGAGCAAGTGAAATGCTGTGTTAAATTCAGGGTAAGTGTGTGATAATAAATAATAATCTTTATTTTCAACTCACAAAAAGCTTGCTGCTGGAATCATTTAATTGGGACACTCACTCTGAGGCTAAGAAAACACAAAACTCTTACATGCAAACATACAAACCACGGGCAGCAAATGGAAACACAAATTCTGTCCAAGTCAGAAGCACTTAAGGGGAAGGTAATAAAAAGTTTTGATGACAGATTTACATGAGAAAAGACATGAGAAGACTCAAGTGGAGTGTAAACACCAGCATGGACTGGGTGGGCCAACTGGCTTGTTTCTGTGCCATAAATCCTATGAAATCCTATGTAATCCTATGTAATATGATTGACAGCATAGTGCATTTAGCATAGCAGAAGAGTTTAAAGGGTTTGAAGAAGTGAACAAACCCAAGCTAGTGGAGACAAAGGGAGGTGGTTGAAGCCACAGTGAATGTGTGGTAAATTGATCACAATTAAGAGGGGAAAAGAACGGAAACATATTGGCTTAATCTATGAACATGGAAAGATAGGCAATGCAATATTGGGACTGACAGAAAGAAGAGCAGCGGCCTTGGTAAGTAGGACCTGGTGAGTAAATTAGAAAAGTGTAATTTTTTAAACAAGTAGCTATACTTGGATTTAACTGAGAAGTGTCAGGAATAAGGGAAATTTAGGGCCAATATAATGAAGTAATATAAATAATCCAAAGTAGAATAAAGTTAAGGGAAGTAGAGTTAAGACATGGCAGGGCAGCTCAGTCAAGTGGAATGCGTGTCCAGTAACATGTGTGAAGTCATGGAGGCTCCCGGTGTCGTATATGACCACATGTGCAGGAAGTGCTGTCAGCTGCAGGAATTTGAGCTCCAGGTTTCAGAGTTTGAGCGGCTGGAGTCACTGTGGCGCATCACGAGGCTGAGAGCTACGTGGATAGCACGTTCAGAGTGGTGGTCACACCACAGCTTGAGGGCCTGGAGACAGAGAGGGAATGGATGGCCACCAGACGGTCCAAGAGAAGTAGGCAGGTAGTGCAGGAGTCCTCTGCTCGCTAATTAGTTTTCCGTTTTGCAAGCTGGTGAGGGCGCTGGTTCCTCAGAGGAGTGCAGTCAGAGCCAAGTTTGTGGCACCACGAGTGGCTCAGCTGTACAGGAGGGGAGGAAAAAGGAAGAGCTATTCATTGCTTAGGGGAACAGACAGGCATTTCTCTGGCCATAGATGTGAATCCAGGATGGTATGTTGCCTCTCTCTGGTGCCAGGGTCAAGGATGTCACAGAGTGGCTGCAGGAGGGTGATCAGCCAGAGATCATTGTCCACATCGGCACCAATAACCTAGGTAGGCAAGGGGATGTGGTCCTGAAATCAGAATTTAGGCAGCTTAGAAAATTAGCAAGCAGGACCTCAAATATAGTATTCTCCAGATTATTCCCAGTGCCACGTGCCAGTGAGTACAGAAACAGAAGGATAAGGCAGATGAATGAATGGCTGGAACAACGGTGCAGGAGGGAAGGCTTTAGATTCCTGGGACACTGGGACTGGGTCTGGGTGGGATGACACCTGTACAAGCCAGAAGGGTTGCACCTGAACAGAGCTGGGACTGAGTTCCCTGTGGGGCATTTTGCTAGTGCTGCTGGGAAAGCTTAAAACTAATTTGACTGGGGTGTGGGAACCAAGAGAAAATATGAGAGAGGATTATCAGGGTGTGCAAAATACTGGGAGGGACAGGTAGCACTAGCATAGAGAATAGTAAGTTGATAGCTGAAGTCGGGGTAAGGGAGAAAGTAACAAAATCTAAATCAGGGTTACTATGCATGTATGTGAATGCACGAAGTATAGTTAATACGATAGGGGAGTTACAGGTGCAGATTGCCGTGTGGAAATATGATGTTGTGGCGGTAACAGTGACCTGGCTCAAGGAAGGGCAGAATTGGGTGTTAAATATTCCCGGGTACAAGGTGTTCAGAAAAGGTAGGAAAGAAGAAGGGGTGGCAGTATTGGTTAAGGTGAGCATTGCTGTGCTGGAGAAAGATGATGTCCCAGAGGGTTCAGGGACAGAATCAATTTGGCTAGAGCTAAGGAACAAAAAAGGTGCAATTACATTGCTCGGTGTAGTCTAGAGACCAATAAAGATTGAGAAGAACGTAAAAGAACAATTCTGCAGGGAAATTATCCTGCAGAGAGATGCAAGCATTATAGAGTAATTAGAATGGGTGACTTTAATTACCCGAATGTAGACTGGGACAGTGGTAGTGTAAAGGGCATGAGAGGGGCAAATGTTTCTACATGTGTTCAGGAAATTTTCTACAGCAGTATGTGTCCAATCCAACAAGGGAAGGTGCACTGTTGGACCTGGCTCATGGAAATGAGGTGGGCCAAGTAGGTCAAGTGTCAGCGGGGAAACATTTAGGAGGCAATGATCATTGTATTGTACGTTTTAGGATGATGATAGAAAAGGATGATAGGCAATCCGGAGTAAGAATAATTAACTGGACGAGAGCCGACTTCGATGGGGCAAGAATGGAGTTGGGCCAGATAGACGGGAATGAAAGATGGGTGGGAAAAACTGTAGCTGAACAATGGGCTACCTTCAAAAAAGAATTAGTTCGGGCCCAGTCAAAGTATATTCCATTAAAAGGGAAAGGTAGGGCAAACAAATCCAGAGCACCCTGGATGAAAAAGGAGATAGAAATTAAGAAGAAGGAAAAGTGTGCTTATGACAGGTGCCAGGTAGAAAATACAATTGAGAAGGTTCAGAGGGGAGGTGAAAAAGCACGTTAGAGAAGCAAAGAGGGATTATGGGAAAAGACTGGAAGCCAACATAAACGGCAATCCTAAAGTTTTCTATGGGTATATAAATAGTAAAAAGGTGGTGAAAGGAGGACTAGGACCGATTAGGGACCGAAATTTACACATGGACGAAGGGACCATGGCTAAGGTATTAAATGAATAATATGCATCCATCTTTACCAAGGAGCTAGATGTTATCCAGGCCATGGTGACAGACGAGGAAACTCTGTCACTAGAAGGGTTCCAGATTGATAAGGAGGGAATGTTGAACAGACTGTCGGCACTTAAAATTGACAAGGCACTGGGACCAGATGAGGTACATCCAAGGATATTGAAGGAAGTGAGAGTAGAAATTGCAGGGGCACTGGCCTCCATCTTTCAGTCTTCCCTAGACTCAGTTCCAGAGGGCTGAAGAATTGCAAAGATTGCAACCTTGTTCAAAAAAGGTTGTAAGGATAAGCCCAGCAATTACACACCAGTCAGTTTAACT
Organism: Cetorhinus maximus; assembly: GCF_964194155.1. Classification (NCBI taxonomy): domain Eukaryota; kingdom Metazoa; phylum Chordata; class Chondrichthyes; order Lamniformes; family Cetorhinidae; genus Cetorhinus; species Cetorhinus maximus. Next base: position 91,390,128 of record NC_135896.1, read on the forward strand.
TCTGTGATGGGCAAGATTCTAGAAACAATTATTCAAGATCGAATTAGTAGTCACATGGAAAAGTATGGGTTGATAAGGAAGAGCCAACATGAATTTCTAAAGGTGAAATCGTGTTTAACTAACTTGCTGGAGTTTTTTTTTTGAAAAGGTAACTGTCACAAAAGCATAATAGTTTTCATAATGTTATAGGGATTTATTGTAAAGTAGTAATAGTGGGGTCTGGAGAGCGAGAGCGAGCACTTGTGCGTGTGTTGTGTGACTTAATTGAATTAAAGACAGCTGGTCTGAAGGCTTTGATGTATCAGAAGAGAAGCTAGGTTTGAAATGCTAAATAAGTAAACATGGCTGAAGTTTTAGAATGTGATGTGTAAAGGAAAATTTACACATTCAGATAAACCAGAGTAGTTGAATTTCAAAAGAGAGGGTGAAATGTTACACTTAGCCAGTAGAAGCCAAATAGTGTGTTTATTTTTCCCAAAGCTTACTGATAAAATTGATACTATGAAAGATTTTTATTATTAGAAAGGTGAAGTCCAAAGAGATATTGGAACAATGGGATTTACATTAAAAATGGAGAAACATGTATAAAGGAGATGAGGCTGTGTGTAAGGAGAAGGAATTCTAAGATCTAACAAGTGTCAAAAGCCTCCAGCCTCTATGTACCAAGCTGCTGCCTATAAAAACCAAAGCTAAGAGAATTCACGGTAAAAATCCCTTTCCAGGGTATTGTGTGCTTTGCCTGGTTTTGGTAAAATCTATTTTGTTTTTACTGTTGCCTTAACGAGCGTGTAACTGGGAGTCAGGTTAATTGGGGGAGGTAGGAGTTATCAAAGTAGTAGTTTGTAGACCTATGAATGTGCTTAAAGTTTTTTTTAAATTAATAAGTGTTTAATTTAGCTTTGTAAAAAACCCTCTAAGACCCAGTGAACTTATTACTACTCAATTCAAGGCACACAACTCGAAATAAAAATACACATTGCAAAACAGTTGTGACAGTTGTTTCAAGTTTCCCTCTCGGATATGAGCAGCTCAGCATTTACCATCTGATGTGCCATAACAGTAACAGGAAAGATCGATGAGGGTAATGCTGTTGATGTGGTGTACATGGACTTTCAAAAAGCATTTGATACAGTGCCACACAACAGATTTGTGAGAAAAGTTATTTCTCTTGGACTAAAAGAGACAGTAGCAACATGGATACAAAATTGGCTGAAAAATAGGTAGCAGAGAAGAATGATCAATGGATATATTTTGGATTGGAGGAAGGTTTGTAGTGGAGTTCCCCTGGGGTCGATATTGGGACCCTTGCTTTTCCCAATATATATTAATGATCTAAATCTTGATGTGCAGGGGACAATTTCAAAGTTCGCGGATGAATCAAAGCTTGGAAGTGTTATGAACTGCGAGGAAGACGGTGTGGAACTTCAAGAGGACATAGACAAGTTGGTGGAGTGGGCAGATAGATGGCAGATGAAGTTCAATGTGGAAAAGTGTGAGGTGATGCATTTTGGTAGGAAGAATGTGGACAGACAGTATAAAATAAGGAGTGAAATTTTAAAGGGGGTACAAGAGCAGAAAGACTTGGGTGTATATGTGCATAGATCATTGAAGATGGCTGGACAGGTGGCGAGAGCAGCTAATAAAGCATATAGTTTCCTGGGCTTTATTAATAGGGGCATAGAATGCAAGAGCAGGGAGGTTATTTACGTAAGGCACTAGTTAGACCTCAGCTGGAGTATTGTGTACAGTTCTGGGCGCCGCATTATGGGAAGGATATGAACACATTGGACAGAGCGCAGAAGAGGTTTACAAGAATGGTTCCAGGGATGAGAAACTTCAGCTATGAGGTTAGATTGGAGAGGTTGGGACTGTTCTCCCTGGAGAGAAGGCGACTAAGAGAAGATTTGATAGAGATGTTCAAAATCATGAGGAGGCTGGACAGAGTAGGTAGGGAGAAGCTGTTCCCACTCGTAAAAGGATCAAGAATGAGAGGGCACAGATTTCAAGTTATTTGCAAAAGAAACAAATGGGACGTGAGAAAAAACTTTCACACAATGAATGGTTCGGGTCTGGAAGTGTGATGGGAGCAGGTTCAACTGAGGCATTCAAGAGAGCATCAGATGATTATCTGAATAGAAACAATGTGCAGGGGTACGGGGAAAAGACAGGGCAATGGCACTGGGCCATAATGCTCATTTGGAGGGCCAGTGCAGACACGATGGTCCAAATGGCCTCCACCTGTGCAATTAAAATTCTGTGATTCTGTGAAATACTGTGAGATCTGAAAGATAAACAGAAGATATGCTGGGAATATTCAGCAGGTCTGGCAGCATCTATGGAGGGAGGAACAGAGTTAACGTTTCAGGTCTGTGACCTTTCATCAGATTCTCTCTCCACATATGCTACTAGACCTGAGTATTTCCAGCATTTTCTGTTACATTGGAACAGATAGGAATAGAGTTGAAGTATAGTAGCACATAGATGGATCATGGACAAGAGGTGGTGAAGAGGAATGGTGTGATCAACGTTGATAACACAAGTATAAAAAAAGGCCAGGCTACAATTCAATCCATGACAGGAATACAGGAGATGGAACAATATCTCTTTGGCAATTAGGTTCCAGGATCTTAAACGTGGGGCAAGACAATCTCAATGACTAACCAGTCCTCAAGGTATCTTGCTATTATAATGACACCTTGGGCTTATTTACTGTACAAGACACAAGGCATCAATCGCTCATAAGGGATTGGGTAAACATGTTGTGGATTCATTTAAGACTAGGCACATGAGAACAGTTGTACCAAGCTCTAAGATATCAGGGCTGTGTGCACGCGCTTTGCTCAAAGCAAAAGTGAAACTATGACTGGATCACGTGACACATTTCCCTTCTCGATGTTATGTAGTATACCTTTAAGAGATATCAACAACACAAGGGAACTTTACAATTTTGTTACAGTAATATTGCAACTTGGCAACTGACTTTAACATTTAATGTGGACGTACAAAAATGAGCACAAATGATGATTTCTATTGACTTGAAGGGCATTCAGACACTGGCTGGTGGACCACCTACAGCCCATAAGCCCTAATCGGACCAGCCCACAAAGTCAAAGTGCTCTAGATACATCACTCCGTACTGCTCAATGGAAATGATTTAAGAGAAACTTTATTAATAAAATCCATTATTATTACCCGAAGGGAAAAAAACTGTTCGGACCAGTACTCTTATTTCCCAGTTTTTACTGGTGTTCCATTTTAAGGTATACAAGGTCAGTTCGGACCAGTACTTGTGTCCTAGTTTTTACTATTTTTCTGTTCTGGTTAGTGAGTTTAAAAATACTCCAAATAGCACACATACAGCTGAAATAGTGAAAAAAAAATCATTAACTGCTGTTGCATTCTTGCAATTGTGCATTACAGCACAAAGAGTCAATATGTTAACTGCACTTTAAGCAGCTGTGTTGCACGAGCTCAGTTAATCACTAAAGAGATGAAGAGTGAATTTACGTTCACTAAACCTGATAACATGACTGAAAACGAAACGGGCCTTTCAAAGAAATTAGAAGCCCATCAACTTATGGGGTAAATAACACAGAAACTTATAAAACCTGCGGTTGAAAAATCATTCATGCCCGTCATCTTAAAAGAGCTATATTAACAGCAGTTTCATGCTCGCAAGTCTGGACCATTTCATTAACGTCCGTATTTATATCGCCACAATAGGACAGAAACATTTGGCTATTTACTTTTCTACAAAGTGAGAGTTAAGTGAATGAAGTTTAGGTGCTACAAACACTGCCCCTAAACTGAATTTGAAATGTTAAAGACACAATGTTTAGGATAAACTCTGGTATTTATCCTTTTTCTGTAATGCCTACATCAACGTCAAAACATCAGGTCTTAGTTCTGTGGACGGAGATTTTGTTTAAAGTTTGCTTTGCAAACAGTTAGAAATGATCTTGTTCCAGTTAAAGGCTGAGGTGTAATCGCCACATAAATTCTAGCCGTCAGTGACATTGCTGTGGGGTAATCAGCTGGATTCAATACATTCCACGTGCCACAAATGTGGATGATCGTTTCGCAGGCACCAGCTTATTCTCTCTATTGTGTAAGCTTCCCACATTCCCACAGGAAAACACTGTCCTTCTAAACACAACACTGCTCCTTTCCTTTATCAACAAACATACAGTATGAAGGTCTCCCTCGTGGTTGTGCACCAGTTATGTATTACTGCAAAATTATTTCAAGTTACTTGGTGAATTTTACCATCTGCTCATTTTTGACAACTATTGCCAGTAGCCATGTCATTAAATCATTGCCGGAGCGAGACAATGATCATATATGAGCAATGTAATCTCAATGCAACATACACAGTGCGTTATTGCTTTTTCTTTTAAGCTGGAGGCACATGTTTATAATCCAGACCTTCACTCTAGTCAGTGGAAACTTACCCTGACAAACTGGACAGCACTCTCCCTCAGGGATGTAATAGTTTTCACATTTCAGCTCTCCACATTCTGCTTTCGAACATAACGAGATCCCACCTCGACATCGACAGAACCAGCAAGCCTCCATGCGATACACCTCTCCATCTGTATACTCGGTGCCATTGTATACACATTTGCGAGTGGCTTCTGAGAGAAAAAGAACAAGGATATTTGAATGATAAGGGCACACCTGTAAAAAATTTCCTCAAGTACGATCTCCTGGATATTAGGATTTAATTTGAAATGCAGTATTTGGCCAACAGAGGTCTCCATTACAGTATAACATACAGACTGCAGTATTTCTTTGACATGTTCATTGTGCAGTGTCCCTGTATAAAGCACTACTCTGTACTGGCAGCTTATTGCTGCTATGTGTGCAGTTTAAACAGGCAAATCATACGAGAAACTTTTCTGAAATTCCAACCAACTTAGAAACATGCGCCACCAACGTAAATATTAAAATATTTGGTGTCCAAAAATGGTTTTGCTGTAAAAAGAAAGAAAAGGCAGATCTGCATTCATATAGCGCCTCCCATGACCACTGGACATCTCAAAGTGCTTTACAGCCAATGAAGTGGGGAATGCACTTCAATGAACCGCTTCTTGAAGTAGTCGCTGTAGCGATTCAGGTAATGCAGCAGCCAATTTGCGCACAGCAAACTCCCACAAATCAGCAACATGATAATGGCTCAATAATGTTGATTGAGGGATAGACGTTGGCCAGGGCACTAGGGATAACTCCCCTGCTCTTCTTCAAAAGAGTGCTATGCCCTTACAGGCAGATGGCACCTCCGTTTAATGTCTCATCCAAAAGTCAGCACGCTGACAGTACAGCGATCTCTACGTATCGCACTGGAGCATCAGCCTTGATTTTTGCGCTCAAGTCCTGGTGTGATTTGTACCTGGAGGCTCAGGGGGGGAGTGTGCTACCAGCTGACGCTAAATAATATAGCTCACTGATTTCTGGTGCAGTGCAAACATTTAATGAATGATATGGAACTCGAGATCCAAGCACATTTAAGCAACCTAAACTTAACCGTCGGGAATTGACCTGCGTAATTTTCTCAGTTCATACAGTTCCACCTTGTTGAAGTTTGGTTTTTTGGCAGATACAATGAAGGTTTACAATATTCACACCCAGGTGCAAGTGATGGGCTGGGCTGAGCTGAGAAGGTGTTGCCTTACCACATCTTACAACTGGTTTTTATTAGCTTTTAGAACAAATTCAATTCCTGCAATTATACTGCCGATAAATAAATTTAAGCCGTCTCTAAATACCAAAGCAAAGGGGTGGCCTATTCATCTCTGCAAAGCAAATTTACTGTCAATCAGCTATCTACATCTGGTCTCAAAAGGCAAGGCTGTACTTCATAACCTACTCATCAAATGTGAAAAATGGGACATTGGTAATGCCCCACCCTGAAGCCCACCCCCCTAACTCTCTGGAACTGTACTTCAGACTTCCAACAATAGTTGGATTCCTTCTTAGGCGTGCTTTATACAGCAATAGTACTGGAAACCCACACAGGTCAACCCGTACCTGTGGAGAAAAGATAACACAGCACTTCACTCAATCAATTTCTGTTTCAGACTGCCAGCATTTGCAGATTCTCGATTTTCCATTGAAAATAATTATAGCAACAGCTGTTGCACTTTGAGTGAAGGGCTTCAATAAATAAAATCCATTTTTTAGAAATTAGATGTTATATTGTAGTCATTGAGCCCCGTGAATTGAATAGAGACCCAATGCTGCTGCATATCCCCGGTTCTTTACGTGCAGCCAAAGATGAGCCGCTTACAAACGGCACAAATAGAAGATTACAAATATTCCAAGTGCTGACTCGTGCACTCTGAAGAAATGCGATGAAAAATTAAAAGGTTGTGGGGCGTTTAATCTTGGTGTGCAAATTCCAGGCAGTTCTCAGGAATGGAAAATTCACAATTCTTTTGAACTGCGTAATTCTGCGCAAAATGTTTGGTGAACCCGTCAATCTGCTCTATTCAGTTTTTTTCTCACCGCATTCGTGGCAATGAAAGCTTTTTGTGGATGAGTGCCTGAGCTACGCCGAGTGAAAACCACCTTCTCCAAAACCAGTGGCGTTTGATGTCAGCTTGCTGTCAGAGCATTCATGTGGATTTAATCTGTAGTGGGCTCAAAAAGGGCAACACAAAAGGTTTCAGCGCTGGTCAGAAAAGAACAGCAGACATTTATTATCAAAACACTGATCCCTTTCCTGTCAGCCACAATTAAGCTAGGACCAAGCGCTGAAGGGAATTATTTTTCACCCTTCGGATGGAACAAAAATTTAAAACCTTTCCCAACATTGAACTGTTGAACTTTACAGCTCAGGCATGTGACCAGAAAAAAAAACCTGTTTAACTTTGCACTTTATTTCAAGATATTTTACTGCCTAAGCAGTTTTACAGTGACTGGCCTAATAAAGCTTAGCAAGTCAATACATTTATATCCACAGAAAAGAAAACATAAATGGGGTTGCTATCACATAGCCCTAATTAATTACTTTGATCTTCAGTCTTGTATGCTATATTCTGGTGTTTGTTCTTTCGCTCCTACAATTAATGAATCCCTCACGATCCAGTGTTCAAAAACACCTGCAGCTTCTCCACAATTGCGTGGGCCTTCCAGAATGTCTGTCTCGAAGACTAAATTTGCCTGACCACCCCCCACCACCAACCCTTTTCACAGCCACATATCTGAACGCTTTCCTCCTGTTCCAACTCAATCCACGTGGACTCCAGTCGAGTTTCCTCCCTGCCTCGTTTTAGGATTCATTTATGATCGCCAATATGGGAGTGATATTTCACCCGTGCATTCTGAGCCATTTACAAACTCTACGCGGTGCTTCACGCGCGCTCTCAATCTCAGATTTCAGCAGCATCAGCTCGGTCCCCACCGTTGCCGTCTTGCTCTCGAGTTCCGCATCGTCCTTCAGCTAATCAAACCGAAATCAACTTTATTTCTTCCTTTCAAAAAAATCAATGGCGCAAGTTCTGCAGAGAAACAAGACAGGTCTGCACAGGCTTGCAAATATAAACATCAACAACGGGAAACCACATCCCCCCCCGATGTAAAACATGATGATACTCAAACTTTTGATCCCGAGCGTCCAATCTAAAAATCAATTGCTGATCTCGTTCCAACGTCCAGAAAGCAGCAGAGTGGGAGATGTCATCATCCCAGGAAAAAGCCAGGAGGCGACGGGTAATTTTAGCGTCTTCTGCTATTGGCCCGAGGGTGAACTCAAAGATTGAGCAGTCTGAAGTTAGTGTTCTACCTGTTCATGTAGAAGTCACAGTAATATTAACCTAACTGGTCTCAGGTTCGTTTAAGATGTCAGAGTTCAACTCTACCAGCCAACAAAGTGACATACGAACATACAGACAGACATACGAATTAGGAGGGGGAGGCCAGTCAGCCCCTCGAGCCTGCTCTGCTATTTGATAAGATCATGGCTGATTTGATTGTAATCTCATCCCCACATTCCTATCTTACTCATGACAGCCTTTTACCCCAATGGTAATCAAGAATCTTACATGGCTTGAAATGAATTAAAAGGTTTACATTAAATGAATTAAAAGGTTTACATTATCTTAGTAATGAGTGAACTCAACATATATCCACCACTATATCATGGAACTAAGACAATCTTATGTTAGATTCAATTTAGAAACTCGCTACTGAAGTATTTGCCGGCAGGTTCAAAAATTCACATTTCTTGCTATTTTTAAAAAAAAGTTTTAGTTCCCCTCTAGCCACTTCTGATTTTCTTATACTCGGTTGCGCTATTATTCATGTAAGATTTGTATGCTAAATCAGCCTCGTAAACTGATCTTTATTTAAAATCAAGCTAGCCTATATTTGATGCAGAGACCTCAGTATCAAGTTTCTATACTGAATCCCATGTTTTTTTTGAGTGCTGTGCACTTGGCGTTCATGGTCCAGGAAATAGAATTGCATGTTTTCCAGTCTTCTTTGCAAAGCTTTATAAAGCTCCCACCTGCTTCAGATGAGTGGCCTTCCAACCACTAGCTCAGGCCTAGTCGGAAATGGAGCAGGGTGCCAAACCGTGAACAACAGGTGCAGACAGGTCATATTTGTCCACGCAACATGTTGTAGAGATGATAACAAAATGCAGGCAGAGGCAATGCAGGACAAGGGCATGGAGAAGGATGATTACAAAGTCTGCTCTGGTGGATTCTGCATGTATATAATACCCGTTGCATTTTCCCTGGACAACAACCTGCAAGATTGTGAACTTCTGTAGAGAGAGAGACAGGTCCAGCACCAACCCTCTTAGGTTGCGAGGCTGGAGCTCAATTGACGGAAGAGGGAAATTATGCTTGATGTTCACGTTTCTGCATTGCAACTTGATGAAAAAAAGTATTTTTTAAAGCATGCACCAAAGACAGCTCAGGACATAGAAAGAATATTCTTACAATGAAACTGTAGGAGAAAATCTGGAGTACTGCAAAAATACAATTATAGATTAAAATAAGTAATTGCTTTCATGTCAAATTTTGAATCAAAATCTAGTCTTGGTTTCATTACAAATATTCTTGTTTCACAAATGCAAGTAGTCTCACTGTATCAGCTTCCTTAGATAACCATACTTCACTTATAACTGGTGCACCCTAAGATATGTCATTAAGCTTGCTGATCAACCCTACTTGTAAGGACGTGAGCTGATCAGTTCAGAATTCAGTTTTAAAAAAGTAGTTTTTGTCCTCCAAATCCAGAACTCAAATCCACGTTCTTCCCAGCCCACATTGGGATAAATGCTGGCAATGGACTCAGAGACTATTTGTATATTGCACTGAACAAATCAACAAAATGCCAACTTAGGGTGGTCCAACCTTTCGGAGGACAAACCAGAAAAAACATACAAACACATATGAATTAGGAGCAGGAGTGGTCCACTCGGCCCCTCGAGCCAGCTCTGCCATCCAGTAAGATCCTGGCTGATCTGATTTTTCCACATTCCCGCCTACCCCCTTTAACCTTTCACCCCCTTACTTATCAAGAGTCTGCCTTAAAAATATTTAAAGGCTCTGCTTCCTTCACCTTTTCAGTAAGAGAGTTCCAAAAACTCTCAACCCTCAGAAAATTTCGCCTCAGTTCTTAAATGGGCGACCCCTTATTTTTAAACAGTGACCCCTGGTTCTAGAATCTCCCACAAAAGGAAACATCCTTTCCACATTCACTCTGTCAAGACCCTCAGGATCTTATATGTTTTAATCGAGTCACCTCTTACTGTTTTAAACTCCAGTGGAGACAAGCCTAGACTGTCCAACCTTTCCTCATAAGACAACCTGCCCATTCCAGGTATTAGTCTGGTAAACCTCTCCTGAACTGCTTCCAATGCATTTACATCTTTCCTTAAATAAGGAGACCAATACTGTACACAGTACTCCAGATGTGGTCTCACCAATGCCCTTTACATCTGAAGCATAACCTCCCTACTTATGTATTCAATTCCTCTTGTAATAAACAATAACATTCTATTTGCTTTCTTCACTACTTTCAATATTTGCATACTAACCTTTTGTGATTCATGCACAAATTGAAATAAGATATAACACTGATACTTTCACTGTGGTTATAAGTTTTGTGCAAGAAATATTGGTGATTATTCCATCATGTAAATGGTTCCCACATTTTTACTTCAAATTTGGTCTACATCTTGCTTGCTCTCACATTCCTGCTCTCCTGGTCTCATTCAGTCCTCTCATCCTTTTGCTCCTCATACATCTCTCATTACCTTAGGTCATTCATTCACCCTATTTCTATCTCTTTTATTCCCATTTTCCCATCTTGTCTCACAACACCTTCAGATATTTTATTCTGTCTTCCTTCTGTCTGAAAATTACAAAGATAAGTAGACATGAGAGGTCATTTCAATACTTGCCCCTTGTCAGCATTTTACACCGACAGTCTGGGTCCGGTGGATAATGGATTATGGCTCCAGTTCTCCCCTCAGCCCTAATATCTTTGATCGCCATCTTTGTTTACAGTGTGCCTGTGTGACTACTCCTTTTCATATGCCAAGGCCAATGTACCCTTTAATTTTCTTTCGAAGCAAGTGGGTGATTTAATTAAGTGCATGGCCCCTTTAATTTTATTTTTACTTGGCCGTACATGCTGGGCAACTTAAAGGTGTTGACTTGTGTGCAACTGAGCAGCTTAAAGGGAGTTTTAGTTTAGGTTATTCTTCAGTTGTCAGCTGTTAGTTTCTACATTGATTAGAGGCAGAAGCCCTCAACTCACTTAAAATGTGTCAGGATATGCACCTCCAGCATCGTAACCTGCATTTGACTTGGCTAGCTCATCCTTTCACAAAAAAAACCCCAAAACACCACCACCTCCCCAGGGTAGCTTCTTCTGAAGTGACTTCAGAGTTTTTGCCTCACAACCGAACCCAACACAAAGAACCTTCCCAGTTATGAATCTCACAGGTAAAAAAAAATGCTTCTCAGCATAATCAACTTGCCATTTACCAATTTATACTTGCGTCTCCTTGTCCTTCAGTTATGGTTTAACATGGATATACCTACATGCATATGCAATGTTCTACGTTATGCTGCTGGCAGCTTTCCATCTTGTAAGACAATGGTTTGTGCTGCGGTGGTCAACTCTGCATCAAACATTGCCTAGTATGGCTCAGGAGCCCCACTCTGGTATAGCAATCTCCGTCACATTTGCTGCAGAGGAAGACAGTGGGCTGAGAAGGTGCAGGATTCACTGGCCTCTGATTTCATAGAATCATAGAAAGCTTACAGCACAAAAAGAGGCCATTTGGCCCATTGTGTACGTGCCAGCAGAAAAACAAGCCATCCGGCCTAATCCCACTTTCCAGCATTTGGCCCACAGCCCTGCAGGTTACGACACTGGAGATGCATATCCAGACACCTTTTAAATAAGTTGAGGGTTTCTGCCCAATGACCCTTTCAGGCAGTGAGTTCCAAACCCCCACCACCCTCAAAAGTGTTTCCTCATCTCCCCTCTAATCTTTCTACCAATCACTTTAAATCCATGCCCCCTAATCACTGACCTCTCTGCTAAAGTAAATAGGCCCTTCCCATTCACTCTGTCTTGGCCTCTCACAATTTTGTATATCTCAATCAAATCTCCCCTCAGCCTCCTCTGTTCCAAGGAGGACAACCCAAACCTATCCAATCTTTCCTCACAGCTGCAATTTTCCAGTCCTGGCAACATCCTTGGAAATCTCCTCTGTACCCTCTCTTTCTGTAATGAGGTGACCAGAACTGCACACAGTACTCAAGTTGTGGTCTAACTAATGCAGTCCCAGCATAACTCTGGGCCCTCCTCTCAGCCAGCTGAGCTTTTCGATTCCGCTCACCTCTCCCTATGTCCTTTCAGTCAGGCTCCGATAAAAAATCTTCTATTTACTTGTACCTGTGTTTTCTGCATTCATTGCACAATATTTCATACAAAGTACATTGTTAAAAATAGATCTTTGCACAGCTCTCACTTCACTGCTTATAGTGGACATATTGGTGTGATCATGATTTGTCTGCTACACGCATTGGACAATTTACAAGGTCAAAAAGTTCTGACACTAGTAAAATCTTGAAATGGACAAAAAAAAATCCTTCAAGAGATCCTGTAGAGTGTCATTGATGTTTCACATAGAAACGGCATCGCTAATTTAACCTGTACTGCTCATTCATTCCAACTTTCTCCTCAGGATGACTGCCTGCAAATGAACAGTGGAGACAATAGTAGCAGCAGAGGAACTTGAACTTGACTTAGGCTTGGCAGAGGTAGCAGGTGAGAAAAACCAAAAGTCTATTATTGAAGATATTGTCATGTAATTTACTAGATACACCTTAATGAGGGGCGAACTGTGTACTGAATAATTGCTTCTGCTTGAAATTACCTGCATCTTTAAAATGCTCTAAGTGACGGTCATCAACAGAAATGGCAACGGCAATCAGTTTGTGCTATTTTCCTGATTTAAATGCACAGTTAAGTAATGGCCACTGTATTCATGTATACTACAATGCAACAATGGTATCCAATACAACGTGATTCTTTATCACTCAACAGAACTTTGATCTAATAATAGCGACAATGAATCTTCTCCAGTGTGGTATGGTTCTAGATGAATTTAGAGCTACCATTTCAAAACAGCCAACTGTGTTTTTTGACAACTCACTCCAACACTCATGTCAATGATTTACATCTCCTTAAACTGGTCATGGATTAGCTTAGCGAATTAGCCAACTAGGTGCATCAGTAAATTTTCTGTATTCCAACAATGCTTTCGATCTTGCATTATGCTGTAACATTGGATAACTGCAACTAAGCAAGGAAGCTGTGAGTGGGTTTGGATGATATCAAATATTGAGAGTTCAAAAAGATGTTAAAGCCAAAGCAAGATACTGTGGTTACCAGAAATCTGAAATAAAAACATTAAATTTGGAAATACTAGGTGGGTCAGGCAGCATCTATGTATAGAGAGTCAGGAATAAAAAGAATAAAAATGACCTTTTGCCAGAATATTAATATAGTACTAAAACCTTTTGATGTCTATCCTTGTTTATTAGCTAAGGAAAGCATCAAGTTATTCGAGATCTTATTGGGTGCTGTGATGGAAGAGTTAGGGTATGAGAGGGATAAACTTCAAAGGGCTGAATGGCTTTCTCTTCCTTTTGTTTTTTTTTTAAATACACACCAGGTGTGCAGCAAAGTGGGAAACCGGGTGCTTACTATTTAGTGTTGCTGCCTTAAAATACATTATGTCTTTTTTATAAACTACTATGAACAGATTTTAACTGTATTAAAATGAAATGTACAAAAGCCAAACCTTCTAGATCTTTAAAGCAATACCTGGTCTGCACTCATACACATCACAACACTCTCCTGGTATTCCTGTTCCTTCGGAAAGCAGAACTCGTTGATGAGCGAAAGGGCAATTCTCCTCTTTGCAGGCTTCCTTGTTACACTGGCAGGCACTTGGTGTTGGGCAGCACTTGCCTGGTGGCGTGTATCCTTTGATAAGTACTGAATCCTCAGGGCAAAGAGATTCAAATTGTACCGGGCAGCGCTCATTGGAGCAATCCAATGTGTCCCCTGAATAGAGGGAGAGGGACAATGTAAGAAGTTGTATTCTATTGAATTGCTAAGGAACTGCAGTACAATACATCATTTTCAACTACAGACTAAAATACATTTCATTAATTAAGATTGTGGCAAACTGCCAACTCGGATAAAAAGACAATACATCAGTAATGTATACAGCCTTTCCCATTTTGAGGACGACTACTACATGAACAGTTGAAAATATGATACTCCTTCCTCCATTTTCGCAACATATAAGGCTTGCGCCGGACTTCTGAAGGGCAGACAATATCAACTCAGCATGTTAACAGACCAGCTTTACGTTTTTAGAATGAAGGGTGCATATACATCTGTCTCATCCCTGAAACTCACTGTACCACATTGAAGTGATGTTCAAGATTATGACAATCTTAATGAACGTTAAATTATGCAGATGAATTGATTTTAAAAAAATGCTATTTGATAACTTTAATAACTTGTGGACTTTGGAAAAGAATGGTTGTGACACTGTCTTTACATAGTACTGGACACTATGTTGGGAGGATTTATCACACCACTTGTCTAGTATCCAACAAGTTGCTTCAACTACAAAATGTATTGGGATTTGTCCCAACGCGAACTTCATTTCTTAATCACCGTCTCCATCTTTCTCCCTGACTGATGTCCGAGCCAGACTGTACACAGCCGTGGCATCCTGTATCTCCCAGCTGAATGTCTGACTCCATAAGCGCTCCATTACTGAGCACAACTAACTTACACTTCTGTAATGTTTTCCATTTCTGCTCCACCTCAGGTTAAATGCTGCTGAAACCCTCATTCATGCTTTTGTTCCCGTTAGACTCACCTATTCCAAAGCCTGACCAGCCTCCCACTTTGCACCCTCCGGAAACTTAAGCTCATCCCAAACTTTGTTGACTGTACCCTAACTTGTACCAATTCCTGTTCGACTGTCACTGGCCTACATTGGCTCCCAGTTTGGCACTGCCTAGATTTTTAATTTATATCCTGGTTTTCAAATCCCTCCATGACCTTCTTGTCTATGTAACCTCTGTCAGCCCTACAACCCTCTGAAATTTCAGTGTATCTTCCAATTCCTTTTGCGTATCTCCAATCGATTCAACTTGGCCAACAATGCCTTCAGCTGCCTAGGCCCTAAGCTCTGGAATTTGCTCCCTGAACCTCTTCACCTCTCCCTTTCATCCTTTAAGATGTTCTTCAGCACTATCTTTTACACCTGTCCTAACACATTCTTCTGTGCCTTGGTTAAAAGTGCTATATAAGAGCAGGTTGTTGTTGAGAGTTACATGTTTTGAGTTTAGAAGCTGAAATTTTGTTCCAAATGTTAGTGAGGTTTGTGTTAATTTAGAAGATTTCACTGCCGGTAGACGAGAAACGTTTCCACTTTTGCACCCAAGTGCCACCACTCCCAGATAACTTGTATTTATAGAATATCTTTATAGTAGGAAAACGAGCTAACTTGCTTTAGAGGAGTGTAATCAGACAAAATTCAACACTGAGCTTAAGGAGGAGATGTTAAGAGGGGTGGCTCAAAGAGCTAGGTCTTAAATGAAAGAGAGGGTGGAGGTATGACGCACTGCTTGGCTACAGTGTAAAACTAGATCCATTGTTAAACTGCGCTTTTTCTCCCATGTAAATGCACACCAACAACACAATTTCCATTCCCCAACAGTCATTGGAGTGAAACAGCCAACTTCTGCCAAGTTTTGTGCTTTTCATTCGTGCTTCCTTGGAAATTGACAACTCGATCTTATCCATAAACATCAGAGGGAGGAGGCTTTCATTCCAAGAGTCTGGGCAGGACTTAAATCTAAATGTTAGTTCAGGAAGGAAAGTATTCAAACTCAACTCTCTCGCTGATTATTAGCTTAATCAATTGGTTTTTGGGTAACGCAGTGGAATCAGGTTATACATAATGTAAAGTACAAGTTCCTTATAACCAGATCTGGTGCAATCTTGGGATATTCAGAATGAAAACAGTCACAAATAATCTGCGAAGTAATGAAAAACACCACAACATTTTTCCCTGCATTAGATTCACATGTACATATAATTGCACTGGAAATAATTTTACGCAATATGCTACAGGAAAAATTAAGGAGCTCGTTCAGTTATGTTAAAAAAAGCATAATATAATGTTGCCCTAATCCAATTTGGACAATTGCTTTGCTTAATTAATTAACTGAAGCAGCAATAAGAACCTATTTCATTGGCCATGTGGAACTAATACTGTGCACAGAACCCTTTGTGCAATTGTGTAAAAAGGCCAGCGCACTATTCCGGATTTCTCTAATTTGCCGAGACACAAGTTCAAATAAGGAGAAAGTTAGAGAGCGCACATTCTTTGGAAGATTTGCATCTTAAATCCATTTGAATCTGAACTCTAGCAACTATGCCTTAAAGGAACACTCCTACAAGAGCTGCAACATTTTGTGACAAAGTTGTTGAATGGCATTGCTTTTGCAAACCTGCTCAATTAATGTTAACTGGTTGCTTCTCTGGACCTTAATAGTCTGCTAGCTGTCAATGAAGTGGCCAAATCAAATAATGTAAAATTCTGCTCCTGCAAAAAAAAAAGCCTTTACAAGTCCGGTAACGTACAAGCACTGTATCTGTCTACATGAAGCAGTCACGGTCAAGTAACCGGTGCATTTGAAGTATATACATGCAATTCCACCTCTCCATCCCATCCTTTTCTTTCTCATTGTACAATCTCAGTGCTGACCATATTAAAATTGCAGCTGTGCCAGAAATTAGTCTTCTGTTGCCTGCAGCATGAGGTTAACAATGTCTTTCAGCTATAAAAGAAAGACAGAAAGGAAGACTTTGCATTTATGTAAGCACCTTTCACAACTGAGGACATCACAAAGTGCTTGCCAATCAAGTACTTTCAAGTGTAGTCACTATTGTAATGTGGGAAACACAGCAGCCAACTTGCACAGAGCAGAATCCCACAAAGAGCAACGAGATAACAATGTGTTTTAGCGATGTTGGTTGAAGGTTAAATACTGATTTAGACACCATGGAATCTTTTACATCTTTCTAAGAGTGCAGGCTGGGCCTCAGCTCAACATCGCATCCAAAAAAAAGAAATTCCGGCAGTGCAGCATGCCCTCAGTACTGTACTGTGGTGTCGTGTCAGCCCAAATTAGAAGTTCAATGGCACAAATGCAAGTGCGAGGACAAAGAGAAAGCAAACAGGCAGCCTAGCAAGAGCTTTATTGGTTTGACTCTCAGTGGACAACTTAACCAACTGCAATAGCTTGAGTCAAATGGCTCAATTCAGCATGGAATATTCCTCACCTGCCTGGATGAGTGCAGTTCCAACAACACTCAAGAGGCTCAACACCATCCAGGACAAAGCAGCCTGCTTATTTGACACCCCATCCACCACCTTAAACATTCACTCCCTCCACTACCGAAGCACAGTGGCAGCAGTGTGTACCATCTACAAGGTGCACTGCAGCAACTCACCAAGGCTCCTTCAACAGCACCTTCCAAACCCGTGACTTCTATTACCTTGAAGGACAAGGGGCAGCAGATGCATGGGAACACCGCCACTTGCAAGTTGCCCTCCATGCCACACACCATCCTGACTTGGAACAATGTTGCCATTCCTTCAGTATCGCTGGGTCAAAATCCTGGAACTCCCTTCCTAGCAGCACTGTGGGTGTACCTTACACCAAATGGACTGCAGTGGTTCAAGAAGGCAGCTCACCACCACCTTCTCAAGGGCAATTGGGGATGGGCAATAAATGCTGGCCCAGCCAGTGAAGTCCACATCCTGTGGAAAAAAAGGTGTGCGCATCCCCAATTCCGCACTCACCAACAGTCCCATACCCTGCCTTCCCTTTGCCACTGACCATCACAATCAAAAACAAGCACCATCACAAAATAAACATTCCAAACCAAATTTATAAATCAAAGCACTCCATACTGCATACAGACTTTGACTAATCACCTCTGTGTATTGCTGCTTCTCACTACAATATAGTTTCAATATTTACTATGCAATATAACTTTATCACAATATTCCAATGCCTAAAAAAACTCTCAAAAAACATGAAGATAGAGTGGGGTAATAGGCAAGTAGGCAAAAGGACAAGACTGAAGTCAGTGTGCAAGAGGTTACTGATTCACTTTGAGCCTATTACACACTCCTGCCCAGGCAATTTCACCTGCTCACAGTAGACTTCCTTTAGCAACAAAATAAACATAACTCCTTCCACGATTCCAAACCCTTTTTGTAATATAATTATGGATGACATCTCATCCATCCAGAATGACACACAACCATACATATTAGGTGCAGGTGTAAACTATTTGACCCCTCGAGCCTGCTCCGCCATTTGTTAACATCGCCTACATTATACCAATGGCTACAACTCAAATGTAATGAATTGGCTGTAAGATGACTTGGGACATTGTGAAAGGTGCAATATAAAAATTTCTTTCATTACGCCTGCATGCAGTAAGAAGAGTGACTGCAGCAATGATGAAATTAGAGGCCCAATACCAATTCCCTAAGGATAATTAATCACAGTGCAATCAACTGATGTTAGGAAAGTGGATACAAAGAAATCACTATATTTACAAAACAATTTAACTCTGTAGCTAATACAACCTTATCATTCTGACTTCTCTGGCACCAACCCACAATATACTATAAATGGCACTTTCCCCCTTTTACGCTAATGACGATTCCAAAATGTCAATCTGACATCTACCATCAGCTCAGAAGAGATGTAGATTGAATTGTTAATCTGAATTTTTCAAAGAATGATACATGGAACAAAAATTCAGGATGGCTTTAACTCAAAAACTGGATTTTCCCCCTTTCCTTAGAAGCTGTCATACAAATCGTGTTGTACAATGTGAAGTTACAGCATATCTTGGGTGAGCCTCGGATGGAGTAGAGATTTGTAAAACCTTTCTTTAAGCAATCTCCTAGTGACAAGTCGGGATTTCATTCCCAGCTTTTGCAAGAGTAATAAAGCAGTTGATTGTGAGTCAACACCCTGTTTTTGCATCACTTATGGTTTTCCTTTTTTGACGCTTATTTTGATGAGGCTCAAGACTTTCAAGCCTCTCATACATCAACACAGCATGTCATCAGACCTGTGCCTACCTCCTTTAGGGCATAACGAAAATTTAGACTGCTATTTATATGCTGGTTTAAATTCAAAGGAGAATTTTGAGAAGTGTACACTATTTAATTGTGTAGTACTAAGCCTTAAAAGTGACCCCTACCCCCCAAAAAAACCCTCATCATCCCTGCACGCCCATCCCCCTCACCCCAGCATCCAATTAGCTCTGAAATGATTACAGGAATTTGACTTACCATTTTTCAAGCAGACACTCAACCAAAAGCTCATGACAACAATTGTGAATAGGAACGGCTGCCTCTGACCTTCAGGCAGCTTTGTGGTTTCCTGGTGGGCTTTGGGAAAAGAAAATCGGAACCACGAAGCTGCTCGAAAGTGAGAAGCAGCACCTCACAACTCAGTGAAATTGACTGACATACCAGCTTAGAACCGTCAATTGGAACCGTCAGGCTGGTGGTCCTGATTTTTTTTTTTAAAAAGTCGGTCTTTCAGATCTACAGCTCCAGCTGCTCAGGCTGGATGACGAGATATTCCATTTACAGCACCGAGCCCGGGCCCACTCTGGCCCGGGGCCCTCTAGCCTTGGGGCCCCAGTGTTTGACACCGTCCGTACCGTACCTCCTCTCTCGGGCCCTGCCCAGTGTTCCTGTGCAGAGCTATCCCAGAGTTTGCAGCATGGCTGGTGGAAGGTTCCCGACTTCCAGCGGAGGCAACTGCAAACGTCTTGCAGGATAACCTTGAGTAGGTCTGGTCCTAGAAACTCCAGCTGTGGACTGCATCATCTCAGCATGGGTGGCAGCAGTTTGGGCTGTCTGGCAGACAACAGCAAGGGTACAGGTGGAGTGGCAATGGTGAGAGGATGAATGCGGTGTTCCTGAGATACGAGAGGAGATTCGAGTTCCATGGAGTCATTGCCACTCCTTGACATCGCGTGCAGGATTTCTGGCAGGCTTCTGAACACACCAAGCATTTGTGTATGGATAGTCACCAACCTTCTTCTGTAGCCTGCACCAAAGTGCTTAACTGAGTCCACTGAAGTGGAACTCATGTATGACTCACCTCTGGGAGCTAGCATTGTGCTACCCTTGCCTCTTTCCTGGCTGCGGGCCAGTTGTGCTCAATGTCTCACAACATGCATATCCTTCCTCTAAGTTGTGAGCGTGAGATCGAGAGATGGCTGTCAATGTTATGTTAATTGTATTGTTAAAGTTAAGGATAAACAGCTGAAGGGTATTGTCTGATTCGGTATCTGGAGCACATATAAAGAGGGACTGCTGCGACACCGGTTTAGTCAGTAGAAGGCAGACATGTGTAATGTTGCATTCAGTAAATAAAGCAACTATCAAGAAAAGGACGTGTGTCTAGTTTCATACTTCACCGCCTGGCTTGGGATCCATTGATCAATTGCATTTCTGCATCATCACTCTCTTCTTGCTCTTGTTCCACTGCCTGGCCAAGTTGCAGCTTTTGGATATCTGGATGGACAAAGGCACAATAGTAGGGCTCTGGGTGAAGATATGGGAAAGCTAGGCTCTATGTGCAATGCATTAGCACTGTAAAAGAGGAGAGTTGGGGCAGGACAAAGGAACAAGATTGAAAGAGCTGGGTGTGATGAGATTAGTGAAGTGAAAATAATTCAGGGACATGGTTAAATAATCGGAACCTTTTTCACAAGGCACAAGTCAGGAGTGTGATGGAATGCTCCCCACTTGCCTGGATGAGTGCAGCTCCCACAACACTCATGAAGCTTGACACCGTCCAGGACAAAGCAGCCCGCTTGATTGGCACCCCATCCACAAACATTCATTCCCTCCACCGCCGACGCGGCAGTATGTACCATCAACAAGATGCACTGCAGGAATTCACCAAGGCTCCTTAGGCAGCACCTTCCAAATCCACAACCACTGCCATCTAGAAGGACAAGGGCAGCAGATATATGGGAACACCACCACCACCTGGAAGTTCCCCTTCAAGTCACACCACCCTGACTTGGAAACATATCGCCGTTCCTTCATTGTCACTGGGTCAAAACCCTGGAACTCCCTCCCTAACAGCACTGTGGGTGTACCTACACCACATGGACTGCAGCGGTTCAAGAAGGCAGCTCACCACCACCTTCTCAAGGGCAACTAGGGATGAGCAATAAATGCTGGCCCAGCCAGCGAAGCCCACATCCCGTGAATGAGTTAAAAAAAATGCACTTTTGGCCATGTACCAGAGTCACACAGTTTGAATATAATCAGGACAAAAACACAATTCACAATAAATTACCGATTGAATTGAACGAGCGCCTGGAGTTAATGTGACTGCAGTGGATATTATTAATACCAACATGTAAAATTTAACTCATGCTGGAATCTATAAACAGAATGAAATTATTTTGAACCAGTAAAACAATCACTGCCTGTCCCAGAACCAGACATGCAACTGGCCATGGCTAGGTTACAAAACCGAAGGCCTTGTTTGTACTTAAACTGCTGCAGAATTACTGCTGGGCAGCAAAAATAGAAGTTAGGTTAAAAAGGTATCAAAATCAGGTTTAACTCAACAATTTTGACAGGGAGTTGGTTAAGGCTGACATTTTGTCAGACCTTTAAAATGTAGGGAGGGTTGTGACTGGGAAGGGGGGAGTGGGGGGAGAGAAATTTGTTTGAGTAGTGCCGCTTCGAGCATTCACCATTGATATCACTGATGAGCATTGGGCAGGCTGCGGCCAGTGGCACTTTCTGCCTCCCCCACTGCCCCCTCCCCAAGTAACCAATGTAGTTTAAGGAGCTACAGGAATTAATTTCTCCCTCATCATATTAAATTTCATTCATTCTTGTCTGAATCATGCTGGAGTCTTGTTGTCGGTTATTTTGATAATTCAGCCTGGTTAAAGGGGGAAGACAGTAGCGATGTGGCAATGTCACTGGACTAGTAATCCAGGGAACCAGGCTAACCCTCTGGGGACATGGGTTCAAATCCCCCCCATGGCAGCAATTAATTAAACCTGGAATTGAGAGATGGTAATTTAAAGTCTCAGTTATGGTGACAATGAAACTATCATCGATTGTCATAAAAGCCCATTTGGTTCACTAATGCTTTTTAGGGAAGGAAAACCGCCATCCTTACCTGGTCTGGCCTACAAGTGGTTCCAGGTGCTCAGTAATGTGGTTGATGTGTAGCCGCCCTCTGAAATGGCCCAGCAAGCCACTCAGTTCAAGGGCAATAGGGGGCGGGCAACAATTGCTGGCCTTGCCAGGGATGCCCACATCCCATCAAAGAATTAAAATAAAATCAGGGCCAATGACAGAATCTCATTGAAGGTAATGGAAAACATATGCAGCACTTTTCCCAGGACAATAATTTCCAGAACGGAATTTAAATTATTACATTTAAATTCTGCCTGGATAGCTGCTTGTTATAGTCAGTGTCGGCAGAGGTGCTTAATGGACAGTGGCAGCACTCTGCAGTGGAGCCCACCTATTATCAGGCCAAAATTTAGAATCAGCAGGCGTTAAGTAGGTTTAGAAAAGCAAGTGGCAAGGAGGCAAAAGCTTTGACTGTATCATGGCAGAAAAGGAACAGGGTTCCAGAACTATTGCATGTACATTAAGAAAATTTAGCCAAGGCAATGAAAGAGAGAGATAATTCCGATAAAGAAGATAGATGCACAACAGGGTAAGGAAAGTACAAAATAATTTCAGTGCCTATCAAGGCGCGTGTGGAAATTGTTTTGGAGAGGCCAGGTTTTAAAACTTGCCATGTGTTATTTTTGTCCAAGGAAGTCAGCCAACCCACCCATCAACTTTAATAAGTGGAATGATTACACAAATTAAATACAGGCATGGATAAGTTGTGACTACTGGAGTCTATACAACACTTATCTCATAACCAACTACAAGTAATGCACTGCAGACATTTACTGAGCAGAATGAAGTAAGTTACAGGATACTGTCACAATCAGCAAGAGATTGGATAACTAAATTATCCTGCATTTTCATGAGTCATTTTACAATATTTCTTTAGATAAATTATAATAAGCTCAAGTGCGATCTGGCTCCCAACTGAAAACTACAAGAAAACCTATTAAACGCCATCTCCATCAAGTTGAAATAATGGAATGGCATAATGCCAGGATCGTTTGAGAAAACGTGCTGCCAATGGTGAGAAAAAGTTATCCAAATACCTTGAAATGATCTAAATTCAGCTAGGGAGCATACATTATATACTGAAATGTACAATTTTCCAAATGGATTAGATCCACAGAGCCCATGCTGGCTGATTTTATGATTACAAAGCTTACGGCCACATGCCACACACAAATGGGGCAAATGTTAAGTAAACTTCTAAAAACTTTCAGCAAATTAACTTGCTTCAAAGTAAAACCTCATGCCTTTTCAACAACATCCAAGTACCATTAAACATGTTCATCTTATTCCCCTCCTCGCCTCTCCAAATGAACACTGTATCCAATTCACCAAATTAACACTACAGGTTCAATGTCTCAAATCCGGCTATCCAAAAACCAGCCATGTCTGAAAACCTGACATTTTTTAGAGCTGCAAAAATCATAACCGTCAAGCTAAACAAACTCATTCCCCTTCATAGCAGTATCAACAATCCCTGCTGAGATGAATCAATTAATGAGGTTTGGCACTCAGCCAAGCATGCATAATGAGATTCTATTGCACAGCTGTGGAAATAAAACCTCCAGAGGTGAATACATTAAGTCATTGAAAGAGTTCAGCTATCTGTTCAAGCTTTAACGTAGAGGAACTGACATCAGAGTTGTCAATCAATGAAAAGATTGGGCAACTGACACAGTGAAATCTGAATACCAATATTGCTTAATGCAGAAGAGCACTTTATCCAGCACATAATATACTTTAATGCATCTGAACACTTTCACAATGCTGATCAATTTAATAATCAATTACCTTTTAAGAACATATCATCAATCATTGCATTAAAAACATAATTAACTTATCATACAGCATTACATTATGACATGTTATGACGGAATCTGCAGTTCAAAGTTTGTATATTTCGAGATGGACCCTAACTGAAAAGAGAAACTGAAAACAGAAACAGAGAAGGAATCTGACACTCCCAGTTTCTACAGAAATGAAAACTAAAACAGAGATCAGAAACCAAAACTTCTAGAGAGACTGAAACTGGTTCAAACATATAAAAGGGCCTAGATCAATCAAAGCTTAGCAGAAGTTGAAGAGTCCAGTGGTGTAGCACAGGCAGGCTGAAGAAAACAGAGGCTAGATGCAGAAGCTGAGAATAAGTTGCTGCAGCTGTTTCTGTTACTTGAAGATAACATTGGTGGATCTACATCATCCAGACTGAGTTGAGGAGGTTCTGCAAACATGGGTGGTGAAGACTGTGCCTGTGGAATTCGGGTTGGTTCTGCGCTCTCAGCTGGGGATCAGACTGCTCCAAGATGGAGGGGAGATGAAATTCTTTGTGAGGAAGACAGAGTTTTAGCTTTATGACTAAGTTTGATGACCTATATGCTGGCTAGGCTACTGAAATAATTCTTAAGATTTGTCTTAGTTGTATCTACCATTTAATGTGTAATTTATAGTTCATAATCAACTGCAATTTGCCTGTTAATTCATGTTTAATAATGTTGACTTTGGTTTTTTGAGAATAGATGATT
This sequence comes from Cetorhinus maximus, assembly GCF_964194155.1. NCBI lineage: Eukaryota > Metazoa > Chordata > Chondrichthyes > Lamniformes > Cetorhinidae > Cetorhinus > Cetorhinus maximus. Next base: position 91,414,494 of record NC_135896.1, read on the forward strand.
AACTAAGATTGTATTTCATGTTTGCTTTGTTTGACTCTTGTATAGTAAAAATTCTTCTGTTTTAAAACATGGAATCTTGTGGTTTCATGCTTTTAGTAAATAACTGAATTTTGGATTTGTTCTGCTTTTACAAGTTGTTACTGGTCTTGACCGAGATTGTAACAATGTGAAAATGTCAACACCTTTTGAACTTACCTGTCAAACTTTTCCCGACTCCAGATTAGAGCTCCCCATGGGTCACAACATCTCTAGGCTGCCTTCAGAAGCTGGCTCGACTTCATCAAGACTGAAGGGGGGTTGGGGGTTTGAAATGCTCATCCCGCAATGGAGCTGGCAAGGGCTGCGTGTGGGCTTGCAGCCTGCCCCATTTCCCGCGCCGCTAAAAATTCCTGATGATGGGAATGGGAGCAGGGTTTCTGCATATGGGACCCACTCATCTCTTTTTCCACCTACCCAATGCGGTTTTGCCCTGCTTCAGGATGGGAAAATCCAGCACTACATTTCTTCACTGCCCTCTTTCTCCCCAAAAATATTCTTCTTCCATCCCTCAGAATAGGCATCCAAAGCCAATACCTGAACATAGGAACATAGGGCTTAGCGGCAGGAGTGGGCCATACAATACGATCATGGCTGATCTGGTTATGGTCTCAGTTCCACTTTTCTATCTGTCCCCCATAACCCCCGACTCCCTTGTCTATCAAAAATCTATCTAACTAACCTTGAATAAATTCAATGACCCAGCCTCCATGCTTTCTGGGGAAGAGAATTCCACATACTAACGCCCCTCAGAGAAAAAAATTCTCCTCCTCTCCTTCTTAAACAGGAGGCCTCTTATTCTTACACTGTGCCCCATAGCTCTCGTCTTCCCCACAAGAGGAAACATCCTCCAGGTATCTAGCCTATCATGGCCCTCAGGATCTTACATGTTTCAATAAGATCACCTCTCATTCTTCTCAATCCCAATGGGTATAGGCACAACCTGTTCAAATTTTCTTCATAGGATAACTCTTCATTCCAAGAATGAGTTGAGTGAATCTTCTCTGTGCTGCTTCTGATGCAATTATATCATTTTTCAAATAAGGACACCAAAACTGTACACAGTATTCCCAATGTGGTCTTCATCAATGCCCTGTACAGTTGCAGTAAAACACCCCTATTTTTATATTCCATTCCCCTTGCAATAAATGCCAACATTCCATTTGCCTCCCTAACCACTTGCTGCACCCGCACACTAACTTTTTGTGATTCAAGTACCAGGACACCCAGGTCCCTTATACCACCGAGTTCTGCAATCTCTCTCCATTTAAATAATTTGCTGCTTTTCTATTCTTCCTGCCAAAGTGGACAAGTTCACATTTTCCCACATTATACCCCATCTGCCAAATCTTTGCCCACTCACTTATCTATCTATCACCTATCTATATCCCTTTGCAGACTCTCTGCCTCCTCTTGACAACTTATTTTCCCACTATCTTGGTGTCATTAGAAGTGTTCGAGTTTTAAAAAAAAATTTCCCTTACTCTCCATGGCGTCCTTGTCTCACTCATTATCCCTGACAAGATTCTAAGTGGCACCTAGTTTGTTGTTCTCTTCAGTTGGTCACTAGGAGACACTCTGCAGCAGCTTGATGGAAGTGAGAATCTTCTAAGTACAGTACTTACTTTTTTTTTGCAATATTGGAGGCCAAGGGCTCATCCTATACAAAATAATGGAGACAGAGCCTTGCCTTGCTGTACATGTTCAAGCTCTACTGAGCTGCACGATAATAAATATCTTCCACTGAATGGACTTCCTTTTAAGTCTATTTCACAGGCTAATGGTTATCATAGACACACTCTATCAACCAGACAATTAAAAAAAAAATAGCTATACAGGACAAATTTCTAATAACTTAAAACAAAAGCTGCAACTTAAAGGCAAAGGATGCCTTTTGTCCATAAGGAAAAAAATGCCCAATACTGCAAATATTTAGCTATTTGGCATGTGGCATTTCACTTGGATGTGTTTAATGTAGAACTCTGGAGCCAAACAGATGTGGGTTTGGAAAATGGAGAAGTGACAAAAGGTTCAAAAGGTAGGTCATGAGAATTTAACCTACATTCATTGAAGATCACACTATTTATTTGCAGTGTGGCATATAGGGTCTTACATACACACAAGGCAATTTCTTTACGAACGTCAAATTCCTCTAGCAGGTGCAGCATAGCAATGGGATGACTAGTGCCAGTGCACAGAATAGTTTAGTAGTTTCCACGATTATTTAACAAGCTGAGGGAAAAATTAAAAGTTTTTCTTTTCCTCTCCCTTTATCGTTTCAGCTTGGATGAAGCTCCCCTGGGAAGCTGTTGTCAGAGTCCTGCTGCTCTCCCCCCCCACCCACGCCACTCCCCTCACCCGGCCCCCGCCACCTCTCGCCAGTTCCCAGCTCATCTTCCATGACAGCTGCTAATCACATGCTGTGTCTATATGTCTTTGCAGTTCCCAGTTATTTGGGCATATTAATTGTAGGGGTACAAAGTGCTCCAATTAAATTGCATGCTGAACTTCCAAGAGCGAGCAAATTGTCTGGGACAGGGGCATATTAGCCATTTACCAAGGAATATTTAAGTTTTGAAAAAAGATAAAAAGAACCATTTTGCGTGATTTAGGGTTTTTAATAAGTACAATTTATGAAAAAAACGTTCCCCTGGCTTGTAACTTTGACATGACATCCACCAACTAGCAAACACGCTTCAGTGTACAAACTGCTGTTGCTTGCATATGCCATACAATGTGCCCATTGATAAATCCCCTGCTTTGGCTAACATTATGCATGAATGTGTAAAGCATCTGTACTGAATGCTAGCCAAGGCAGACCGTGCTTTCTTTACTGAGTTGGTCATCACCCGAACTCGATTCAAGGTATTCATAAACTGAATTCCCAGGGGCACTGTAATAAGCTGTAGCTTCAGTAATACAGTAAAGGGACGTGAACTTATTGCAATTTTAACAGCGATACAGGGGAAGTGCTGGTTTTGAGAGTTGGCTCACTTTCATTACGTAGCCACTTCTAATTTAAAAAAAAATGCTTAGGCATTGACTTCACCCATAAAATAGAAGAGGAAGAGATTTCTAAGGAACAATGAAAATTGACTGCCCTCCTAACAAATTTTCATCAGGCTGCTGGACACCGTTTCGGCAGCGACACTTCCAAGTTGTGCTCCCAAGCTCTAACAACCTGTTCCTCAAATCCCAAATAGCTGAGACCTCATTGTGCTTATTATTTGTTGCATTAGAGCTGTTTGAATTATGTGGCCCTGGGAGGTTTGGGAGGGGCTATTTTTCAGGTTTTTTAAAAAAAAAGTTATACAGCACAGAAACAGGCCCTTCGGCCCATCGTGTCCATGCTGGCCGTCAAGCACCCATCTACTCTAATCCCATCTTCCAGCACTTGGCCCGTAGCCCTGTATGCTATGGAACAAGATACCGTAGATCGTGGCGTATAAGACGACCCCATTTTTTTTGCACCAAAAATCATGATTTTGCCTACACTTGACATGTGAGTCAACCCCACCCCACCTTTTCAGTAACAAAATGAGATACTCATTAGTAGTCAGCCTCAATTTTTCACTTCAGAAATGCATGTTTTACTTGGAACGTGGAATCAAGCCAGCGATACGGGCCATGTCGTGAAGATGAGGCATGGGAGTTTACAATACGCCCACAAGAGCAGACCACACATGGCATGGTGAGTGATAAACAGAAATGGGTCCTCCAGCAAAAGGAAAGTAGTACAAAGCTGTTTTCAAGCTAAAAGTCGTAACATTTATAAATGCATCAACTAACTGTACTGCAGCAAGGGAATCCAGTGGCAGTGATAAACAGGTGCGAGATTGGAAGGAGGAGGAATCCACCCTGAAGATGATGTCCGAGACCAAATGCGCCACAAGAACAGGCCTGATCCTGAGAAGCATGTATCGGAATGGGTCCTTGAAAATCATCGGAATGGTTATATCGTCACCAGAAATACATTTACGTGTGGATTTAAGTGGGCCAAATCAAACCCCGAGTCCAACAAAGATTGCAGGCCAACAGCTAGTTGGTGTAGCCACTTTATGGAGCAAAACAGTCTAGTGTTGCAGCAGAAGACTAAGATCGCTCAGAGACAACCAAAAGGCTATAATGCCATAATGACCAGTTTCTAGCAATTCATCATCAGACAGTGGCAAAAACAAGAATACCCATTATTCCACATTGGCAACATTGATGAAACACCCACAAATTTCAATATGCTCAGCAACCAAACATATACGTCCTCCAACTTTACACACTCGACTCTCCACTGTCACTGTTCCTCGACTCTAGCACCTTACACATTTCCCTTTCTTTGTTCCAACAGTAGTATGTGTCTGTGCCTGACTAGAATTTCCTATCTGCCTCTAGCACTTACCATAACAACCAACCTCTTCGCCATGTTTTCAGTTACCCTGTCTAATGTCTCGTCTTTTGACTTGGCATGCATTTCTTTATGCCTCCGTCAAACACCTGGGGGTGTTTTTCTGAATTAAAATGCATGTAAGTGCAAGCTGTTGTTTCCTGAAACCAAACAGTGTCTGAATACAACATCAAGAATGGCTCTATTTATTTGTGCTTTATTGTATCTTGAACGAGGAAATTGGGTTGAGTGGAACCACTTAAAACAACCCAGGCCTCTATCCTCACACTAGAAGAAAACCATAGTTATAAGCCTACCAGGACTTTTTTTCTGATATGTAACAATCCATTATGCCATTGACTCAACGTTTAATTACAGGATGATGGGCAGAGGCTACTTTGGAAACTTGATTCCCTTCAAACCATGTGGATGACCATTCCATACTGATGTGTCACTCAGGATGAGGTTACATTGCAATGTAAGGAAATTAAAATTTGTATAAGATGACCTTCTGGAAGATTCTTCACATCTCATTTGTTTGCAAACTAAGCATTCATTTGAGAAATACTGCCACTATTTGGGTTAGTGCACACCCTGAGCACTGGTGTAAAAGTAATAATGTAACTGTACCCTTAGTCTTGTGTGTATGTTGGCTTTGAGGTTGGTGAAAGTTACCTCCACGTCTTTGTTTATCTGAGGTTATGGCCATTGATGTTTCAACTCTTCTTTTCCCCCAGATTGGTTAAAATGCCTTCTGAAATGCTAACCTCTCTTTTAGATACTGACTGGCCTGCATATTTCCGGCATTTTGTTCTTAGCTCAGAATAGTAATGTAAATAATTAGATTCTGCACTTTTCATATCATTCCTGTTTGGAACTTTTCCCATTAATTTTGGGGGTGGGGTCAAAGCCTTCAGACCAGCTGCCTCAAATTCAATTAAGTCTCACACACACACACAGACATAGGCTCCACCATGACTCTACAATAAATTCCAATAACATTATGATAATTATATCTTCCTGACAATGTGTGTGTATATAACATACATATGTGTCGTAAGAAAGAAAAGTAGCACACTTCTATAATGTTCACCAATTCTACTCTCAATATTCAGAAGTACAAATGTACAAGAACTCACCTTGGAGAGCCTACACAAAACACAAGTACAGTATTTTGAAAGTTGCCAGGGACTTGCAGTGTTCCAAGAATTAAAAGCTTTGGAAAAATATTGAACTGGGGTCATATGGGTTCTTCTATTCTCTGAATGAACAAAGACAGGGTTATATACAAGTCTGTGAATGGATTATGAATATACCTGGTTCCAAGTGCCACCAAGTCTGTATCAAAACTGCTAACTGTTGCGCTTGGTCTGTGCTGTGGGAATGGCTTGCAACGGTATCATTCAGCAAGAAGGAAAACAACACATTTTGCTTGAACAGAAACAGCACTCTAATCAAAACGCCCGTTTAATCTTCACACAATTTTTACTGCATTGGAACTCTTTCCGTGCCTTAAACCCATTCTTTGATACAGAACCAACATATTCAGTATATTACATTAAAAAATACACTATAATAAAACACAGTGGGTAACATTCAGAGGCACCGCAGAATGCTGTGCTACAAGTGGTTTTACTTGACCATGAAACTGGCCAGAATCAACAGTAACTCTGTTTAAGGAACAAACAAATGTTCTAATTAGCCCTGAAAATTTCCATTGCACTATTTGGTCCCAAATATTTAATAGTCTTAGATTTCAGGCATGCTGCACAAAATCAGGTGACATCGCCCATACAGTAAAACAGCAACTTCATCTGCAGCCAGCAAATAACCAACCTTTTCAATGTTAGAATCCAATTCCTAGCTTGTAGCATTGAGAACGTAAACTGACCTAGGGCTACATCCTGAAAGGCAGCTGCAATAATTTATCTCATCACATTTACTAATTTCCAGGTTGAAGCTGCAAAGCACATTAGCGACAATCATTCCATCGTAATTTATTTGTAACAAAGGTGGTAACAAAGATCACCTGTGAGGCAACTATTTGGAAAATCGTTGTTTCAATTTTACCAACCCCATCGAAAATCTTTTGTGATGTGGTGGCGGCAAGAATGAACCAACCGCGGGGCTCAAAATGTGTCTGTAGTTAGCCTTGGCTCAGTGGCAGCACACTTTGTGAGAGTCAGGTGGTTGTGGGCTGAAGTCCCACTCTGGAGGCTTGGGCACAATATCTGAGGGCTGACACTTCAGCGCAGTACGAAGGCAATGCTGCACCATCGGAAGTGCTGTCTTTCAGAATAGATGTTAAACCGAGGCCCAGTTTGCCCTCTTCTGCGGGGATAAAAGATCCCATGGCACAATTTCAAAGAAGAACAGGGGAGTTCTACTTGGTCTGTATTTATCCCTCAGCCAACATGAGCAAAATGGATTATCAACATTGTTTTGCAGCAGCTTTGCTGTGCTACATTAAAACAGTAACTATGCTCCACAAGCACTTTATTGCCTGTAGAAGGGCTACGGGATATCCTGAGGTTGCGAAAGTGTCTCTAAGTGTTTCTCTGAAGTCTGAACTAAAATGATAAAATACTAGTTGATCTTCAGGCAGGCTGCAAGCAGGGAGTCAAGATCAAGGGTATTATTTAAGTCAAGCACTGTTGGACGATGAGGTAATAATCAAAGGGTGAGGAAAGGGCATGGAGGCAAGTGGGGAGTGAGGGAGGGGGCCAGGGGAGTGAGAAGAGAGGGGGAAGGGAGGGGGCTAGGGTACGAAAGGAGAGAAGGAAGCGAGGAGTCCAGGGAGAGGGAAGGGAGAGGGTCAGTAGGGCAAGAGGCGAGAGGGAGAGTGGGCCAAGGGAATGGGAGGGAAGGAAGGTGGCCAGGGGAGCAAGAAACGAGGAGAGGGGGGCGGGTACTTAGAGGAGACAAGGAGGGAGGGAGGGGGGCCAGGGCAGAGAGAGAAAGAGGGAGAGGGAGAGGGAGAGGGAGAAAGAACCAGGGGTAGGGGGGAGAAGGGGCAAGAGGAGAGGAGACAAGGAGAGATGCAGAGAACTTAAGAGAAAGTGAGATTTGTATTTCTTGCACTCATTATATCAGTTTGACACAAAATGGGTTTGTTGGTACATTCCATAGAGGAAATTGGAGGTAAGATTAGAATGCAAACACAAGAATTAAGAGCTGGAAGATGCCACACAGGCCCTTGAATTTGGCACACCATTCATGGCTGACATCACTGCGCTTTCCATCACACACCTTGATTCCCAAGGATCTATCAATCTCAGTATTGAATGAACTCTGTGACTCAGCCTTCACAGGTTAAGAGTTACGAAGATTCACAAGCCTTTGAGTGAAGGAGCTTTTCCTTATCCCAGTCCTAAAAGTCCTATCCCTTTGTTCTGGGATGAATGCTCCTGGTGCTCAACTCTCCAGCCAGGGAAACAGCTTCTTGGTGCCTACCCTGTCAAGCTTTCCAAGAAATTTGTACATTCCAATGAATTTGCCTCCTCCTAAAAAATACAGGCTGATTCTATTCAATCTCTCCTCATAGCACAGCGCCTCTCATCCAAGGAATGAACCTAGTGAGCCTTCATTGCATTCCCTTCTAAAGCCATGTCCTACTTTATGTAAGGAGACCAAAATTGTACACAGTAATCCAGATGAGGTTGTGTCAAAATCCAATTAAACTGCAGCAAGATTCCCTTATTCATATACTGCAATCCCCTTGCAATAAGGGCTAACATGCCACATGCCTCCTAATTGCTTGCTGTACCTGCATGTTAACTTTGTGATTCATGTGCAAAGACACCCAAACCCCACTGAATACTAACATTTGCTTGCCTTTCACCTTTTAAAAAAAATATTCTGCTTTTCTATTATTTCTACCAAAATGGATAATTTCACACGTGCCCACTTTATATGCCATCTGCCACCGTCCTGCCCAGTTAACTAGCCCATATCCCTTTGCAACCTCCTCACAGCTTCCTTTCCCATCTAGCTTTGTATCATCAGCAAATTAGATATATTACATTTGGTTCCCTCATCCAAGCCATTGATGTAAATTGTAAGTAACTGAGGCCCAAGGACTGACACTTGCTGCACTCAACTAGTTAAACGCTGCCATACTGAAAATGGCCCATTCATTCCTTCAACCAAACATCAATCCATGCTAGTATATTACCCCCAATCCCTAATCAAATGGTGCATTATTGGGTGCCTTCTGAAAACCCAAAAATACCACACCCAGCGGCTCCCTCTTAATTACCAGATTAGCCAAACCCAATTTTCCTTTCATAAAATAGTGTTGACTCTACCTAATCATTTTGCAATTTTTCAAGTGTGCTACTACCACCTGCTTAATAACAGAATCTAGCATTTTCCCTACTACTGATGTCAGGCTAATTTATCTATAGTTCCCCATGCTCTCTCCCCTCCTCTCTTGAAGGGCGGGTATTATATTTTCTATCTTCAAATCCACAGGGGCCATGTTAGAATCTTTTCAACTCTGGAAGGTCAAAACCTATGCATTCGCTATCGCTGCAGCTAGTTAACTCTAGGATGTCAAGTATCAGGACCAGGGATTTATCAGTTTTAATAACAGGATGACTTCTCACGGAGCTCAATGTAGGGTTTTAGCTGAATAGGCCGTATGGATGCCAAGTGTCTTTTTGGAGGGAAACATGGCACATTTGGCAATTTTAACTATCCAATTGCCAATGTGGTGGGTTGAGGAAGGTGCTGAGGGAGATCGAAGTTTGAGTTTTTGGCTTCCTGTCTGGTTGGAAAGGAAGTCGGTCTGAATTAAAATTTGAATTGGAAAATGGGCAGAGGGAGAGAAGTCAGCCTTCTCCTTACATTATTGTTGGCTAGTTTAAGGGATTGCTAGTCGGTAAAGTCAATTTAGTCCATCTTCAAAGGTAGAGAGAAGTACATAGTTATTTCCACATTACAAAGATTGATATAAAATATCTTGAATCCCACTGAAAGCTGTGGTCTGTTCAGATCGCTATATTGTAGAAAATCAACGTTTCTTAGTTTACAATGAAATTGGCTCAGCAGAGTATTCATATTGCACTTTCCAGAAGGTAAGAGAATAGCACATGTGTACATGCACAAGAATGGAAGGTCTTGTGGTGCAGTGGGGAGCGTCTCTGCCTCTGAGCCAGAAGCTCTGGGTTCGAGCCCCAGCCCAGGGCTTGATGGCCTGTGTGTTCACAAATTGGCCAAACATGTCGATTATCAACCTGCAAGTCCTTGGAACACACGCCAATGGCAGGCGGTAAGGGCAGGAGAGATTCTTGGTCAGCCAGGCGATGGAAAGAACATTAGAGCCTCTACCATCACTATCCACAGCTCCAGACTACAACGTGCACGTAAAAAGTGCATGTTGCCACAGCAGCTCGGACTCTCAATAAACTGTAACACACCACCACCATCACATGTACAAGATTACAGCATGCAGTACAAACTGGGGGCAGTCAAGATAAACTCCTGATCTTAGAGAATGTGGGGTTTGCTTACAGGAGTCCCCAGTGACACTAAACTCAAGAAAATATCTCTAACTGGCTCAAAATTTGTATCGGCCTCTTGGTAAGAAGATAGTCCCATTTAGTCCTTCTGACAGATTGTAGATCTCTCAGCCAGATGGGTTAGGCAGTCAAGGTGATTCATTTTCTACTGAAAATCAAACTGCTCCCATGGTAAGCTGTAAATGTAACTCAAAAAAGAAATTTCTACAGTGTAGGAAGCATCCCTAACAGCTCAGACAAGCTACTGGGACAGCTGTATTGCACATTTTGTATCTATTTGATGCAACTTTTATAGCAATGCAGAGCTAGTAGACTAGGTCAAGCGACTCATGGCATGAATCATTTTATTCGAGGCTGTGAGTAAACATTGGTCTTGTTTTTGATTCTGGTGGAACAACAACTTGTGTAAGGCCAATTTTTCAAAGCTCGAGTATTAAAATTCTAAAAAGTCAATCAAGCATTCCATCCAAATCCTTTGCCGTGATGCTATTATGGAAATTATATCTGCAAACTTCTGCTATCCTATCAAATTTTCCCTTTCATTAAATTCTCTTAGTGAGAAAATTCTGGAACGTGTGAAGATAGTCAACAGTTTTCATAGTTTGACAACAGAAAATTTAAATTTTTCTGCAGGTACTATATCAAGTTTCAGGAATTCTGAAAATATTTTTTTCTCCTGCAAGCATCTGGGTTATGTAAATATGGTTAAGTAAAATGCGCACCAAGATTTTATGCTTTATGCACTGAAAAATAAACGATAACGCTTCAAAAATAACAACGAAAAAATGCGGTAAATCAAAATATTGTGACTAGGCTGCTTGGAAGAAACTATAGTGTCAACAACTAGCGTCTTTATCTGTGCTGCAGTTCCAGCTATTCTTGAACTGAACAGCCAGGACTGCAGGGTCTCACAGGTGAACTGGAACTTTCTCTGCTGGCCTTCAGCCAGCACCTAAATTTGCACCTTCCCCAGTATTATTAATAATCTTTTTGACACTTATTCTGGCTTAAATGGTTTGTACAGCTGCTTGAGAAGCCTGAAAGAATCAGAATTGCTGGAGCTAATTTCCGGTTGTAGCTGCCAACAAAATTGCACTCTCAGGAGCGGCATGTTTCGAGAAAGTGCAAGCTCGCTTGTGTTGTCCGCTGTTCATTCACGTTGATAACAAAAATGGCACCTTCACTAGTTTTTAAAAAAGTTAAACAACAGTTTTGGTCTCATGACCCTCAGCCTGTGAAAAGTGGAGCCATAGGCACGGGCAAAACCTAATACCTCTCCTCATGGTCGGAACGGGCATTTACAATTTCCTCCCAGGGTTGGCCAACCTCACAAGCATTATGATGGTCCTACACTTAACAGTGTGCCTGTGCTGTCCATTATCTAACTATATGATAGTATAAACCATGGGTGTAATGATAGGACTACAATGTAACTTGAACTAGATATTTGTGTCTTTTGCCCATAAGCCAATGTACCCCTATCTAACCATTTCAAAGGGGAACTGTGAAAACACTTGTTAGTGTAAAGCCAGATACAAATTGTTGAGCTGGTTCATTGATCAGTTGTCAAACCTGAGGCCTGCACTGCCCTCTTCGATGGAAGTAAAGATCACTATGGCTCTATTTAAAGATGAGCATGAAAGCTCTCCTGTCTTGGGCAACATTCGTCTCTTAACCAGCAGGTGATCTGCTATTTAACTGTTGCTTCTGGGAGCTTGCTTGGGTGCAAATTGTCATATGGGAATCCCAGCAGCCAACAGTGGTTACATTTCAAAAGTATTTCATTGGCTGTGAGGTTCTTTAGGATGTCCTGGGAGTTGTGGAAAAGTACTATATAAATAGTCCTTTCTTTAATTCAATTGCTACATTGCGATAGTAATAAACAAGAATGGATGTGTTACACTTCCCTTTATTACACTTACCGGACAAACAGACTTTTAACTATCCTTCTGCACTCTATCTTTGGGCCTGGTGAAAGCTTGGCAACCTGACCGTCTGTTCTCATCTCTTGCATACATTTAGAGGGAGAACTCATGCCAAACTACCTATTGCTACGATCCCTGTAGAGATGGTTAAGGTTTAAAGAGGAAGTCGAATGCCCAGTGATTAGCTGAAAGAAATTGTGCCACAAGGTTCCACAGTTATAAACAAAACAACCTTTACTGTGTAGAAAAAAAATCTAAACAAAGCAAGCACCACTAACTTAACACTGTAGTTTATCAAGCCTTAGAGTATAAACCCAATTCCGTGCGGTGAACAACGAAGTTAGTCTCTTAAAGAGCAGGACTGGCTAATATTTATCTCTTTTGCCCCCTCGACTCAAAAGCTGTGCCTGTCTGTTATAAACTGAATTGCTTGCTTCCGACAGCAAACACACACACGTAAATTAAACAAAGGAACCTTCCGAAACCCCACAGCTCATCTCCATCGCAATGTGGCCTAATTGGGATGCTCCAAACAGAAATGTAAATAAATTATCTTTTACTTTCAAAACAATCCTCTTGATTCTGTGACCCACATGACTAATTTATATCTCTAATGAAGTTAATTGCCCTCTTCTCCAGATATGCTGGATCCACCAAGAAACTCCCTTAGTTACAAAGGTGCTTTTAGTTTCTTTGATCTGGGAACTCCTTGAATAATCCAAATCCCTTATTGACACAATTGTAGGTCTCCTGTCCCTGCCAAAAGCTCAAAGGTGGGTCATCCATTGTTTAAGTTCCCTCAGTTGCAATCCTAGCCTCAATCTGCCCAGGTCTGTTTACCAGTTCCCCAACCGTTTCCTTTGGTCTGTCTGAAACTTGTTGGTCTTCCAGCGCAAAGAGTTGTCCCCGACCGAGTGTTGCAGACTGGCACATTCCAAAGTCCAGGACTACGTGCTGAGGGACGCACTAAAGCTTGGGGCAGCCGCCGCAAAGGCACAATGGGGAAAGGTCGCTGTCTAAGACCTCTCTGCCACAGTGCACTGAGGGGCTGGGAACTGTTGAGAGCCCCTTGGGCTGTACAGCTCAAAATGAATGTATGCATTGAAAACTAATTGTATTATAATTGTATTGAAGCAGCTCAGAGTGCAACATGATGTATGTTGATAACTCCAATACCATTGTCTGATTGTCTGTAAAGACCATATTGAAATGATTGTATTAATGCACCTCGTGATCCACGTGTATAAGTTGAATCTGATTGTACTTTTGTGATGGTGATTTTGAAATGTTTTGGAATGCTCTTCCAGATATTTTATGAATAAAGTATATTTTTCAAAAACAAAACCTGTTTCCATTCATCTACATTTAACACTTTAATTCCTAAAACTAAAAGTTGCACCTCTAAAACACAAATTATGAAATCAGACATTTGCAACTCGATGCTGAACTCCCAGGACCAGGGACCGACCAACAGGATGGATGTCTTGTTATTGTTTGCCAAGACAAACAAGTTGCTTATTGCTAGAGTCCTGGGGAAACAACTGTAATGCCTAGCTCATTAGCATTTTAATCATTTCAATCCAGGGACTGTAGCATAGTGTCTGTTACTGGTCTAGTAATCCATAGACACAAGTTCAAATACCTCCACAGCAGCTGGGGAATTTAAATTCAGTTAAGTAAATAAATCGGAATAAAGAGCTAGTACCAGTAACATCAACCATTAAAGTCACTGGATCGGCACAAAAAACACATCTGGTTTACTAATATCCTTTAGGGAAGGAAATCTATTATCCTTATCCAATTTGGCTTATAGGTGACTTCAGAACCACAGCAATGTAGCACCTCTGAAATATGACAGCAAGCTATGTAAGTGGTTAGGATTTGGAATGCACTGCCCAGCAGGATGGTGGATACATGGCAGCCTTGGAGGAGAAATAATCCAGTGCATTGGGACTAACTGAATTACTCCTTGAAAGAACTGGCACAGACTCAATGGCTCGAGCAGGACATAGTTATACTCTCTCAATCCTACCTTTCCACAACATCCCAGACTCCTCCGTCACCATTCCTGGGTATGTCCAGTTCCTCCTGCAGGAGACCCCAGCCAGATGTGGTTTGGCCCTTGAGGCCCTCAATATTTGACTCCAGACCAAACATAGACAAGGAAGCCTCTTGCTGATTACCCTATCAGCCTCCGACAGACAATGATTTGGTGTTCCTCCATGTTGAACAACATTTGGAGGAAGCACTGAGGGCAACAGGACAGATGGACTCTGGATTGGGGGTTTCAATGTCCATCACTAAGAGTGGCTCGGTAGCACCAAGCAGGCTCAGCCCCTCCAGCACAAGATCTGAAGTGGGAATGATTGCTAGTAATGGCAGTGTTCAGTTCCATTTGCAACCCCTCAGGTAATGAAGCATCTGTGCTCTCATGCAGCCTGAACCTGGACAACATTCAGACTTGGGCTGATAAGGGACAAGCAAACTTTGTGCCACAAAAGTGCTGGGCAATAACTATCTCCAACAAGAGAGAGCCTAACTAACTTGCCTTGACATTAAATAGCAATATCATAGTTAAATCCCCCACCATCAAACTCCCAGGAGTTACCACTGACCAGAAACGTAACTGAACCAGCCACTTAAATAATGTGCCTACAAGAACAGATGGAGGATGGGTATTCTGCAATGCATGCTTCACTTCCTGACTCCCCAAGGCCTTTCCACCGTCTACATGGGTTAAGCCAGGAGTGTGAAATACTCTCCACTTGCCTGGATGAGTGCAGCTGCAGCAATACAAGAAGCTCGACATCATCCATGACAAAGCAGCCAACTTGGTTGGCACCTCATCCACCAAATTCATGGGGGGTGGTGGGGGGTGAGAGGAAGGTCCAGATGTGACAGGGAGAGGAAGGTGTACTGGAAGGGGGATGAAGGTGTACCGGGGTGGGGGCAGTGAGAGGACTCGCAAAGCCTGTCAATAAAGCTGAAAGACAACATTACACACTATTCAGTGAAAATGAATATCTGTTCAGATTATAAAGTGACAAAATATGTTCACCCGTGCAACCACTTGTGGCCAGAATTTCTTAACTTTTCTAGGTCTACCACTTATTCTAGGTGCTGCCCTGACATCCGCAGCAGGGGTGGAGACAGCCTGTGCAATGGTTGGCCCTGCTGCCTCTGATGACTGGTGTGCGTCCTGTGGAGAGCTGAGGTCTTGAGGGACCTGGCTTGCTTTTGCTGTCCTCTTGTGGGCCAGCTGCTCCCTCTGCAGCAACAGAGGATGAGGTTGAGGGGGGAGGTCACAGGCAAAGGGGACTTGGAGGGAACAGAGAGCCTCCGAGATTCCCAAATGGATGACCCAGAGGTGTCCAGCTACCGTCCCTCCTCCCTTCGGGTACCTGAGGGCCCGGGCCTGACTCCTTGAGGGGAAGGAGCACCTGGAGGGATGTCGAGGTGCCCTGTTTCCCTCTCACATTGCCACTGCAGGAACCCACCCATGGCTACTGCGATGGAGTGCAGGTCTGTGCACATCTCTGCATTCTGCTGGGCCAGGGTCTCAATGGCGTCCTTCATCCTTCCACATGGAGGTCTCCATGTGGGCACCGCTTCGTCAGAGAGCAGGCAGGCGCACTCCTCCAATTTGTGTGCCACTCTGTTGAGGGCTCCCAGCAGCTCTGCATGATGTTGCCCCACCTTCTGATGACTCTCCACGATGAGTTGGAAGGTCAAATGCAGAGGGTTATCATCTGACTTGCACTTCACAGATGCCTCTTCCCCAGCAATCCTCAAGAGTGCCGGGGAGCTCGGCTGAACCTGCCTCCTGCAACAGACACATGTCTGTGCGGTGACCACCAGATTGTGAACCTGAGCCTGCTCTAGATCTAGGTCCCACCGAGGCGTCTCACTCTGCGCTGGTGCAGGGTGTGGGAAAGCGCTGTGACCGGTCTTCCTGGCTGCTTACTTTCAGCTCTTCAATGGAGGAGGTGTCCTCCTGGCTGGAGGTGAGGACGTGGATGGAACTGAGGGACTGGCTGGCTGAGGGCAAGGCTCGCTTGGCAGAGCTCCCTGTCAACCAAAGTTGAGATAATTACTGCATGGCAGCAGAGTCAAAAGCAGGAGGGAGCACTCAGAGTTGCATTGAGAGAGGGATGATGTGGAGCAGGAGCCAGTCAGAGCGGTAATGGGAGCAGAGCAGAGCGAACCTGGTGGGGGTGAACAGCGCCAGCGGAGCTTCTCAATAATAAGCTCAAGGCCCAGATCGGGCCAGCAGGAGCAGCAGCTAACCCCAACAGGAACCCCGCCAGAATTCGAGGAGGCTGACAAAGGTGATGTCAGAGCAAAGCAGAGGGCTGAATGGTACCAACAACATAGGTAGAAAGTGGGATGAGCTCTTGCAACAAGAATTTAGGGAACTAGGTAGCAGATTGAAAAGCAGGACCTCAATGGTTGTAATCTCTGGATTACTCCTGGTGTCACGTGCTAGTGAGTATAGGAATAGGCAGATCGAGCAGATGAATGTGTGGCTGAAGAGTTGGTGCAGGAGGGACAGCTTTAGATTTAGGTTCCTGGATCACTGGGTTTGTTTCTGGGGAAGGTGGGACCTGTACAAGTCCGGCGGGTTGCACCTGAACCAGATCGGGACCAACATCTTTGAGGGGGTGTTTGCTAGTGCTATTGGTGGGGTTTTAAACTCATTGGCAGGGGGATGGGATATGGAGTGGAGGTATAGTAGGAGGTGATGTGCAGACAAGTATAGAAAAAGAACCAAGTCAGTCTGGAAGGCATAGCATATATAGTCAAGTTAAGGCAAAAGGGAGCATGAAATTTATTTTAATGCAAGGAGTCTTGCCAGTAAGGCAGATGAGTTGAGAGTATTGATTAATACGTGGAGATATGATATAATTGCTATCACGGAGACGTGCTTGAGGGAGGGTCAGGACTGGCAGCCCAGGGTATAGAATCTTCAGGTGCGCGGGTGGTGTGAAAGAGGAGATGGTGTCACAATCTTGATCAAGGAGTCAATTACTACAATAAGGAGTGCTGATATCTCAAACGAGGCCATATGGGTAGAACTTAAAAACAATTGCTGGGAGTGTACTATAGACCCCCAAACAGCCAGGGAGAGATACAAGGACAGATTATGTAGGCAAATCTCAGAGAAGTGTAAAGATAATAGGGTAATAATAGTAGGGATTTCAACTTTCCCAATATTAACCGGGATAGATAAAATGCAAAAGGCTTAGAGGGGGGCGGAATTCTGAAAATGTATCCAGCAGACCTTTTTAAACCAGCATGTATAAATTCCTACAAGAGAGTGCTGGTTTTAGGGAACGAAGCCCGGTAAGTGGTAGAAATGTCAGTGGGGGAACTTTTTGGTTATGGTGACCATAGCTCAGTAAGATTTAAGGTAGTTATGAAAGAGGGCAAAGATGGACCAGAAATAAAAGGTTCTGAATTGGGGGAAGGCCAATTTTAATATGATAAGACAGGATCTGACCAAAGCGGACTGGGAGCAGCTACTCATAGGAAAATCTACATCAGAGCAGTGGGAGCTTTTCAAAAAGGAAAGAGAGAGAGTGCAGGGTCAACATGTTCCTGTAAAGGTGAAGGGTGGGACCAACAAGTCCCGAGAACCTTGAATGTTGAGGAATGTACAGGAATGGATAAGGTAACTGAGGGAAGTTTATGGTAGATGCCAAGGGCTCAAAATAGCAGAAGCCCTAGTGTATAGAAATTGCAGGGGGTTACTTAAAATAGAAATTAGGAGAGCGAAGAGGGGCCATGAGAAAACACTGGCAGGTAAAATAAAGGAAAATCCAAAGGCGTTTTATAAATATATTAAGTACAAGAGGATAACCAGGGAAAGAAAAGGGCCCATTAGGGACCAAAGTGGCAATCTGTATGAGGAGCCGGAAGACATAGGTGAGGTTTTAAATGAATACTTTGCATCTGTATTCACTATAGAGAAGGATGATGTAGGCATAGAAATCAGGGAGGGGGACTTTGATATACTTGAACAAATTAACATAGAGGGGGAGGAGGTATTAGCAGTTTTAGCTGGCTTAAAAGTGGATAAATCCCCAGGCCTAGATGAGATGTATCCCAGGCTGCTGTGGGAGGCAAGGGAAGAGATTGGAGGGGCCCTGATGTTAATTTTCAAATCCTCTCTGGCCACAGGAGAGGTGCCAGAACTCTGGAGGACAGCTAATGTGGTACCATTATTCAAGAAGGGTGGTAGGGATAAACCAGGGAACTATAGGCCAGTGAGTCTAACATCAGTGGTAGGGAAACTTTTGGAAAAGATTCTGAGGGACAGAATTAATCTCCACTTGAAGAGGCAAGGATTAATTAAGGATGGCATGGCTTTGTCAGGGGGAGATCATGTCTAACAAATTTGATTGAGTTTTTTTGAAGAGGTGACTAGGTGTGTAGATGAGGGAAGCACAGCTGATGTAGTCTACACGGACTTCAGTAAGGCTTTTGACAAGGTCTCGAGGGGAGAGCTTGGGCAGCAGAGCCATTATGCAAAGCATGCTCCGCTAGTTTGCTTTCAGTCTCTTCACTGTGTAAATGCTTTGTAATTCAGTTGAATCGATTATTACGACATATCTTACTAGGTTCCTGAGAGTGATAGATCAGAGCGATCATTTTTCTCACTATTCTAAAGGAAACGTCCCATTTTTCTCCCCCACGAGACTCTAGGATCTGAATTTCATCTGCATTTTCATTAAACAAGTGAATTTTGTTTCTCTGACTCCCCGGAAGGTGTGATTTGATGAGGATGCAGGTAGTGCAATTTGTTTTAAATGTAAGCATGTATCTGCATTGGCAGTTATGGCAAATGTTTTGAGTTCCACACGTATGTCAGTGCATCATCTGGACGAAGATCACCTACTGTTAACGTGAGCTATCAAGAACCGATGTGGGTACCCATTACTTCAGGTAGATGTTTTTGACTTAACTAACTTCAGTAGGTTTGCAATTGGCGCAGTTGATCTTCCGTTTCCATACATGCTTTATTATGAATTTCAGAAGGGCTGTTTAGCATGATGAAATGCCATCAAGTTGAAGGAACCCTTGATAAAAGCAGAAAATACTGAAAAGTACACTTTGCACTTTTTATGACTGAACTGATTTTTGTATAACGTCTAGGGCCAGGGGTTTTCCAGTTGTCGGGCGGGCTCGGCAGGGGGCGAGCAGGGGCGGCTGCGAAACGGACCGCTGCCCGCGATCGGGCCCTGACTGCGATTTCGCGCTGGCCGGCCAATGAACGGCCAGCTAAGGTGAAACGCGCGCTGCAGCTGCTGGGGTGGGGGCGGGAGGAGCGCGAGGGTGGAAGTTTGCGGGTGCACACAGTAAAAGCTCCCCGAGGCACAGAGCTGAAGATTAAAATAAAAAATAAAGATATTAAAAATGATGAGACTCTGTCACATGAGCAGGAACATGTTAAATATGAGCTTTGAAAGGTTTTACTTATTTATTTAATCACTGGTTGAAACCTCATCCTGCCTGTGGATGAGGTTTCGCCAAAAATGCAAAAGTCACTTGGCCGTTTCGCCCACCCGCTAACCCAACAGTTGGACCAGCAGTGGAAAATCCTAGTCAATTAATTGATTAAGGGCCCTAATAAACCACTTAGTTGTTGGCGGGCGCGCTGCCCATTCCCGCTGACCAAAATATCGCCCGAGCACATGACAACATTGGGACGCTCGCCCGATGTCATCGGGCATCATTTTATGCTCGTTTGGGTCAGGCGCACGCCCCCCTGACGAGCAAAAAATTCTGCCCTAGAAGATTTTTCACAGTTTTTAAAAAAAAATAAAGGTTCTGAGCTGTTAAACTCATGAGCTGTGTGTGTGGCAAGAATATTGACTTTTAATTGCTGTTCTTCCCTTCTTTCTTCATCTTGTTGAGTCATAGAAAAGGGTTTCTCATCTTCCAATGACCAGCTCTGCTGAAAGGTTGGCATTCAAAACTTTGTCCCTTATCTTTTCAAACACCCGCAAGACCTATTGACATTTTCTGATTTATTGTGGATTTCCAAAACTAGGCTTCTTTTATTCCTTAATAATTAAATCTTGGGTTTACATTTGTGACACAAAGTGCAGAAATTGTGCCAAATGCAAGACTTTCTTCTACTTAGTTTGTACAGTGACTTTTATGAAAAATCTTGAATGTACGGGACCTTGACCAAGATGATATCATAATGATCTAACTCGACAACAGGCTTGCTCATTATGACAAAATTAATATTTTTAAATACATCATTTCTGTACATATTTCGCAGATATATTTTTAATCTTATGAGCCTACTTCCACTGCTCCTTCAACCTCAAAAATCCAAATCCACAGCCTAAGGTAACTCCCCAAGTTATGATCTGCATTATTTATCACATACTGGGGATCCAGCCTGAGATATTCTGGTTTGTATGGGGTAGTACTATACCATGCAGTCTATGCATTGACTTTCAAGATTTGCTAACATTTATCCCTCAACCAAAATCTCTAAAAAAGACCTGGTCATCATCATCTTGCCATTTGTGGGGCCTTACTGTGTACAAATTGGGTGTTGTGATTCCTACATTACAACAGTGACTACACTTCCAAAAGTACTCCATTGGCTGAGAAGCAGTTTGGGACAGCCTGAAGCTGTGAAAGACATTACATAAATGCAAGTTCTTTCTCTTTTTTCCTTGTTTCTTATGCCAGTTAGTGGGACCTGAAAGCCATCAGAATCTATTATTTGGGGAAGGATTAGCCATGAGCACAGTAACAGTCATGCTGATCTTCTGAAATTGGTTTAATTAGCCATAGAATAGATAGTAGAGATCAACAGCGCACAGGACTGCTCAGTGACTGGATGTCAAGTATTCCCAGCAACCCTTTCACATATTAACCTCCTTAACACTTGAGGCGAATCACGCAAGACGTTTATACGCGTGTATAAATAAAACATACAGACTGCCTGAAGAATGGATTGTTCTTTAATCTTCTTCTGTTAAGTCCTGCTTTGTCATGGTTCCACATGGGCTAACAACCATCCAGTACATGTAGACAATGAGTCTTATCAATCTGGAGGGAAATGCCACTGAGCTAGTCCTCAGTGGTTGGAACTGGGAACTCCAATTCATTTTATTTCTCCCTTCTTTGGCACCAAAGGATGACGCCCAAGGCCACCGAACCTTCCCAAGTTATTTTCTGGCTTATTTAGAATAGATTGGTGATCAAGCCTGGGGAATTCAGGTTGCATTCAGTCCAGAAGTTGACTAATGCATCAGGAAAGTGAAACAGATGTTATGAATACATTTCTTCTTGAGTATTGCTGAAAAAAAGAGACATGCCTAAACTTTTAGTCTTGCACTCATCAGGACGTCTCGCAAGAATACCAATGTAAGGGGAAAACAACAATTTATACTGCATGGGTAGAGAGTGTTGATTGATTGGCGAGTTGCGCTGGCATGGAGAATGCACCAGTGATGGCAACTGATGGTTAATTGCCAAGCATTGTTTGAAATATAAACCAGGCAGCTTGACCCTGATTGGACATGGCATTGCAAAGTGACAGCCATTCGCTGACTCATTCCTCAGGGCAATGGCTTGCCCAATCAGGGTCAGGCTGCCTGGTTTAAATATCAAACAATACTCGGCAGTTAACCATCAGTCACCATCACTGGTGCATTCTCCATGGCAATGCAACTTGCCAATCAACCAGAACTCACTTGCCATACAGAATATATTGTTGTTTTCCCCTTATGTCGGTATTCTTGTGAAATGTCCTGATGAGTGCAAGACAAAAAGCTTAGACGTGTCTCTTTTTCAGCAATACACATTTCTTCTTTGCTGATGTTTATAGTATTCAGTTGTGTTAGAATCATATCTTTCAAGAATAAATTTTTCTTTTAAAATATGGAAGGGCATGGCATTATCTGGACATTTGGATGCTGGACCTGGAGGTTTTTTTTTAAGAAGGGTCATAAGTTCACCTTGGAAACGTCAACAAGCAGGCCTCTTCCAAGCAAGTCACCTGACCTGCACGGTACCTGAGGGAGGCCTGGTTGTTTGTTTCAAACTACAATCATTTCAATTAATTGGGTGGGGGGGGGGGGGGGGGTGGAAACTGGAAGACAAAGGCTGGAGAGTTTTTTTAAACTGGAAACCACACGCCAGGGGCAAGTTTTAAGTTTCAAACCTGTGGGTTTGAACTCAGTCTTGTTGGGGAATAAACCGAGAAAGGAAGGCTATCCTAACTGTCTCTCTGCCTTACCTGAAATTGAGTGTGGTTATCTACCTGTAGACAGATAATCCTCATCTGAGTGTACCGTGTCTGCATTTTTGGACCTGCAAAACTGAGACAGGAAGAATTGATCTAGCCATATACATTTTTCTCCATGCCAAAGTTCCGTTGGTGAGAACCTCCAGACATCCACTGGAACCATTGACCCATCTTCACGCGAGGGAACTCCAGATCAATGGCGTTGCGACCCTGCGAACTTTATCCTTTATTTTATAATGCCTATCCTCTAAAACCCATCTCTGCAGGGAAAGACTCTGTTTGTCCTTTGTTTGTTTGCATGTGTGTACATGTGCGTGCATGCTGAGGGAATTTTTAAAAGAGATAAATAGTTATACTTCGAGTACAATTGTGTGTTAACCAGTTCTTGCAACTTGCTAAAGAAGTAGTTTTGTTTTATAAATAAACAATCATTGAGTTTATTGGAAGAAGCCTGGTTAAAGTTCCTTTTATTCTAGGTACCAGTAGCAAAGGTAAACGATTGGCAATTTTGGTGAGGAAATTAAACTTTTAAATTAATGGCATGGCCTGCGGAGTAGTGGGGCTAGATAGTACAAGTGCTCCTCCCATCCAGGTTGTAACAATTGTTCAACTGACACAAAGAAAAACTGAAAAATGCAGCACAAGGTTGCGGATTGAGTTAAATATTTCTCTAAAGTAAATATTTAACAATGAAAGTGAACCTAGCCCTATAAAAACTGAACCATATACTTTCCAGACCTCAAATATTATGACAATAAATGTGTGTCCTGAATGCTGCTCGTTACAAAAAGTGTCTCAATTATATTTAACGGCACTAAAGTGCAAAGTTGAGTTAATTGCGAAGAAGGAAGTTTTAGCCATTTCCTTTGCCCTGCAATAAGCATCATGTTGAAATCGTATTGCGGAGCTTGCTAGCTTTGGCATGTAGGGCTCCTTCCCTGGCGTGCAGTCACCTCTACTTGCAGAAGGTACACACTATTCCTGCAGGTACTTCATATGAAGCAATTTTTTTTTAAATAAAGCATCCAACTCGCAAGGCAGAATTCTCACAGGCACAAGGATTGTTATGAAGAAAAAAGATGAACCCTGACAGTTGCTTATTCATAGAACAATGTGTTTGCAGAAACTTCAAATAACTCATGAAGGGAATTTGCATACAAGAGCAAATTTTGAAGGATAACTGAGCAAATTTATGCTGTTTCTGACTCGTGTTACTATGAACCAAATGCCCCCCTGGACTGGTTCCATACAAACGATGTATAACAGTCTGCTGCCTGAATGGCAGGAATCAGTGTAGCTTGTCAGCTTTTTCATTTAATTAATAATTGCAGGCTGTCTGAAAAAATAATTGTTGATGGAAACTGAGAAGGGGGATGTTGTAGGGTGGCCGGGTTGTGCTATTAATGATAGAGTTGATCTACAGACACTTCTTGGGTGGAAAACATTAAGCTTATTCATGATATACTCGGCAGCAACTACACATGTGCTTTCAACTCCAACTCTTATCGCTACACTGGCTGCTGAGGTGAGGCGACGGCATAGTGATATTGTCACTAGACTGGTAATCCAGGCACCCAGGGAACTCTGGAGAACTCATGGCAGATGGTGGAATTTGAATTCAATAAAAGTCTAATGACGACCATGAAACCATTGTTGATTGTTGTAAAAATCCATCTGGTTCACTAATGTGCTTTACCACAGGTCCGGACTCCAGACCCTCAGCAATGTGGTTGACTCTTTAAAAAAAACTGCTCTCTGAACAAGGGCAATTGGAGATGGGCAATAAATGCTGGCCTAGCCAGCGACGCCACATCCAATAAATAAAAAAAGGTAGCCTGCGCTACTCTCCTATTAGTTACTACAGATCATGTGATCTTGCCTAACAAGTATTATTCTTAAAGGTACATTACACACTAAATAAACCATAATTACTAGAGGGGTCAATCAAAGCATGGGGAACAAATTAATCTCTCCACTCCTGCAGCCCTCCAGGCGTGTTCCAATGGTAACCTGCCCTTCTCAGGTGAGTAGGACTCGCATTCAAAACAGAAGAGTTTTGGAATCTTTTTTGCTGTCTGAGAAAAGGGCATTTTGATGAAAATTACCACTCTTATGTGCTTGTGAATAAACAAGGAAAAATTGCTTAATACAGTAGGAAAAATTGCCAAATACACTTTCATGAAGACAGTTGCCATGGGCTTGTAAGGTGCAGCATCTGCAAGGTACGACACCATCTTATTCTTGAAAGGGTCTATCCTGTCCTTAAATTCATTTTAAAGAAACATGTTTTTAAACAGAGTTACATAAGCAGGACCCAACGGCTAAAATCTCACTTATAAACCAATTTTGTTTTTTTTCCCCCTCTCAATACTGCTGAGTTTCATTTCTGTTTAAACAGGAAGATGAGTTAGCATCAGTCAAACTGGCTAGGTGAGGTGGCTGGGCTCTAGAGTGATAGAGAGCATGAATACCATGATTACTGCTCCACTGAATCAATTAGCAAGTCTGGTAAAATCAATTTTACACTCAAACCTACTCCAACCCAATTGAGCCAGTGTTTAAAAGAAAATATCCAAAAATATCAACAGAAATGGAAAAGAGTTACATGTGTGTTTTTAAGTGTCTATACGGGGGGGAGGGGTTATTCATTCAAGTAGCAAATATATGAATGCATTAATTGTTTATACACTATGACACTAGATGTTAAGCCGACGATCATTTCTAGGTTTATCTTTTTGATGCTTTTACTTTAGGACATGATGCTAATGGCAAGATGTCGTACAGTGCGTTTTGAAAATTTATAGGAAGTTTTGCATTTCGTTAGCCAATAAGCTGAAATGTATTTTTATGTTTAATTTTAATTGCTCCACATTCATCTTCTGTTTAAAAGACTGGATGCAGAATTCCATCAGAACAATAGGTGAAAAACAACTGGCTGTCTGGAGTGCACTGAATTTAAATCGCTTAGTAATTACATTCTTAATTCACTGCCTTTTTTGTGTATTCACTAACTGGTAGAATGGTACATCACAGGGGCGTTTGTGTGAAGGAACCATTGACACCCTTTAAATTAAAATACATTCAAGAAAACATTAGAATTAACAATGTTCATTCCCACAGCAGGTTGAATTCGCTCAATTGTGCCGAACAGAATGATTTATCATTTATAAACTTTGTTTGAAATTGGACTCAGGAATTTTTTCAAAAAGTGAGAGTCAGTCATATGACCGGACAGCAAATCAGAGTCACATGATCTGACTCATAAATCCTACTGAAATAGTAGCTTAGGACCAAATTGATTTAGAGTTTTTTTTTACTACTTACTTCTGAGTCTCTTGAGGTTGAGTCAAGATAGAAAGCAAACCACAATGTCTTTAGAAGTGTACAAATCATCACGGTTCTCAAACCTGAAAGTCAAAATAAATCACTATTCTCATCATTGAGCTTCAAGAGGTATTTCCAAGTACTCTCACTGGGGTTTGTGATTTAATGCTATTACATTACAAATTATTTATTTCACCGCAGTGGCTAAAATCAAGCTAAACACGGTTGCCTCAGAGTGACAGAAAGTGGAGGACGATGTCAACATGAATCACCGAGTGTATGTGGAGGCTGTGTTGAGGTTTCGACTAAAATCCTGGCACAAGCCAGAATAGGGAATATTCCAGCTGGTGTATCAGTTACCAGGAGACCTTCACTGTGAGCAATCTATACAATTTACATGGTGTTTGACATACTGGGGCAGCCAAAAGGATAAATGAATATTTGCTCCATATGTGCAGCAGCAATTTTTGTCATCACGATAAAGTAGATGGACAAGCAACAGCAGTTTAAAAGGATCTTCCTTGCACTCAGATTTATTCAGCCCACACTCTGCTCGGCACACAATCTGCAACTGAAGAGCTGCGGCTGTTACCCACTGTCTGGTGGTCTGAGAGGACACACTGTCAATTCAGGTTTACTCTTCTACAAGAAACCATACAATGTGCGTTCTGTTCACTAACTGCCTTTGGAACAAGATCAGCAAGGAACAAAGCAGCTTCAGTGCTGCCATTCCCTGTGGTTTAGTAACTCCTCTGGTATTATATGGTCAGTATACACAGGGATCTCAGAGCTAATTTTTATGTAAGTCATTCCAAATTGAATGACTGCCAATGATAAGTTATAACACAATTCTATTCAATGTGATGCTGGTAAAAGTTCAGGCTATAAAGGCAATTTAGGAAGAAGGGCCGATTCTAAACTCTCAGTGTCGAGACTTATCGACAGAGAGGAAAGAATAACAGCAGCAAAACAAGTATTGGAGACGCTCTGCCTCACGGTTTGTATAGAGAATCAGATTGAGAGAGCACCTATAGCGTAACACACATTTTCTCATTTTCAGTGTTGGGACCATGAAAGGTCACCTCAACCTACAACATGATCCAGAAATGGAGAGCTGGTTTCACTCAGGAGCCTGCAAAACAAAGATGTTCTTTTCACAAACACAGACAGTCCCTGCACGCATATGCGGAGGTGGATCAGGGGATTTCTGAAGATGAGAGTGCCAAACGCATAAGCCACACTCCGCAGAAACTAGTGATATTTGCCACGGTGCTATTTCACAATTTTCCAGCAGACGCTCAGCATATAGGTAAATATTTCATGTTTTGTATGCTTGATTGAGGTCATGCCAAATCCACATTCAAGACCACGTCAGAGCATTTTCCCCAACATTGCCCGCCCTTGCGCATTTTAAACAGTTCCCTTTATCTGTCAAAATCTAAGAAAGCTTGCAATTTTTGCACCTGGAGATTCGTCCTGATGGTCTCCGAAATGAAAGGTGGCATTTAATTTTTAAGTGCTTTAAAAATTAGAGGAAAGGTTTATCTTTTCACAGTTGTCAGTTCATGGAGGCAGTGCCAACCAGTCAGCAATACTGTTGGATGTTATATGTCGATGCTGGGACAGATGATGCATCCTGTTAACTGATAGGCCTTTCTGAGAGGCCTATGTGGTGTCAAAAGTTGATCATTTTGCTACCTCAAATCCCCACCTTAGAGATAAAGAACAAGGAAGTTAATAATTTAGTCTAGCCCTGTCCTTTTCAATTAACCAATCTTCAGAGCAGAGAAATGCCCACGGAAAGAGGTGTTCTAGCTTAACTGATATCTAATACAGTAAGTAATTCAGTAGCAACATCTACGCCACTCTGTAATCCTGTTTGTAGTTCAGTCCACCGTTAATACTGATTGTCATTACCTTGTTCAACTAAATTGGAAGCCAACTACAAAAGGAAAATGAAAATGTTTTTCCCAAACATAAAATATTCCAAAATTCCCCAAAAACCAACCTTGCAGCAGCAGCTATCATCACATTGTCTTTTAAGATTACTGTAAATACCAAGCGCATTAATCATTTTAAAAGGCACAGCAACAAAATGTAAGCAGTGTGTCTGCCTGAGTCAGTAGAAGTTGGACAGAATAGGAGCAGAATGGAGAGTTAGGAGGAGAATTGGGAGACTAGACTGCAGTATAAAGAGCAGTTACACATTGAAAAAAAAAACCCTTTGAGTACCTCGTGTGAATGTTAAATCCTCACATAGATTGCTGATATCTCTTTCAAGATTTAGCCTAGCAGACAAATATTTCTTCAAATAAAAAAGCTCCCCAGTGAAATCCTGCCGAAGTAATCAATTATTACAGATTAAAACTGGTATCCAAATCAAGACTTCGCACACAAATTGGTGAAATTTGACATTACTCATGTTCGTTATTATAAGGAGTGAGCAAAGGGGAGGGTTAGAGGGAGAGAGAGAGAGAGAGACAGCATTAATTTGAATGTAACTGAACCGAAATAAAAATCGATTCGTTGAATTTTGAGGCCATGGATCACTAGAAATAATCTGCTTTAATATAATTAAAAAAAAACATTTTTTCCTTAAACCATACCCAAAATCCTATACTGAACGACTTTGGAGGTGGTAATCCTACACAGTAAGATGCTGTCACCTCACTCATATTGGAAACCATTTCACCAGCTTTCTTCACCCCACCCCCTTTGCTATTTCCAGTGAAATTGTCAGTCCTTGTATGAACAACCTGTGCGCAATTTCGCTACAAATAAACTGTAAAAATCCTGTTTTAATGTGACTCTACAACTAATACTGCTCCTTAATCCAGAGACTGACAGTCAAACAGAATCCTTAATGACCATGTGAAATTATAGGGTTAAAGAAATGGACCATCAGTCACCGAAATCAGTGATGTGTCAGTGTACCAGACTTCTATTTGCATATCACATTTGCTACAGGTCACAGTACAAGCTGTTCTTTCTGCGATGGATATTGCTCAATAAGTCAGAAGTCATAGGCAGTGCCTCCACTCATTTTGAATACAGGGATTATGTGTTTGGTCCTCATGGAGGGGGGTTGAAAGGTAGAATAGAAAGAGTTTGTTCATCAGGTAGATGATGCAGACTTCCGGAATTTCACACTCCCTTTCTCTGGCTACAGAGTGTGCACCAAAGCTTCCCAAAGGAAAACTGAGACAGACCTCACTGCCTGCCTCAGAAAACTAAGCAAACCAAGTACAATTATGCGGACATATTGCTTAGAGTCCAGACACACACAAGTTTCCAAATGATCACTGAGATTACAACCGTAATGGGATTGCCACTGTTTCAAACTGAACATTTTTATCAGAAAGAATTTCAAATCCAACTGCTTTTAAAGAGTAACTAAGTACAGACCTTCTGCCTTCAGACATTTCCTGAGCTCAGCGCGTCATCAAATGCGATCCCTTCTCAGCATGAAACTCTCTACGCAATCAGCGAGTGAAATCAACAGAATTGACTGTGGTGTAAACTTCTAGTTTTTAAAAAAAAGACGCCCAAGTGCTTTGGTGTCATGAATAAGTTTGATGCAGCAGAATCATAAAACAGCTGGAACTTTCTTAGCCAATATTTCTAATGTTCTTTTGGAGGCAGCAAGAGAAAATTAAACTAATGGAAAGGCAGGGAACAGAAGACAAAAGAAAGTACCATTGTGATTCCTTCTCCTTTCCATGACAATGCTGGTAAAGTCAACCATATTTATGTGGCTGTTTCTTGACAAGTAACAATGGCCAATCCCAGAACCACTGAATTTGATCCTGCTAAGGGAATAATTTTGGCTACAATAAACTTCTGTCTTTTTCAGACATATTTCACACATATTATAATCCACAATTCCCTTTATTTCTAAAATCTAACCAATAATACTAAGCAAAGTAATAAGCTAGGTATACCTTGCACTGTGGAAAAACTTCTCCATTACAATTCAAAGGGTCAACAGAATGTGCTCAGTGGTGTGCCACTGTGAATTCTCATTAATGGAAACTGGTTATACAATTAACAGGAATGGACTGTGCTGCTCCAATACATGTATTTATTTTAAATCGTGGTTTCCTACCAACATTTGCAACTGGAAAAACATACAATTTAAAATATATTAGTGGAAAGAAACTATTTTCCTCACATAACCCTTAACCAGACACAAGCATGAATGGGAACACTGCGAAGTCACCAAACTAGCTGCCATTGAAAACCTACATTATACCAGATTATTTGTATTGTAAAGCTAAGTTTTTATTCAAACTATGATAAAAAATATTATTGCTAAGAAAAAAAGACATGTTGGTGAAGCTTTTTATCTTAAGACCATAAGACATAGGAGCAGAAATTAGGCCATTCGGCCCATCGAGTCTGCTCCGCCATTCACTCATGGCTGATAAGTTTCTCAACCCCATTGTCCCGCCTTCTCCCCGTAACCTTTGATCCCCTTACCAATCAAGAACCTATCTATCTCAGTCTTAAATACACTCAATGACCTGGCCTCCACAGTCTTCTCTGGCAATGAATTCCATAGATTCACCACTCTCTGGCTAAAGACGTTTCTACTCATCTCTGTTCTAAAAGGTCTTCCCTTTACTCTGAGGCTGTGCCCTTGGGTCCTAGTCTCTCCGACTAATGGAAACATCTTCCCCACGTCCACTCTATCCAGGCCTCTCAGTATTCTGTAAGTTTCAATCAGATCCCCCCTCATCCTTCTAAACGCCATCAAGTATAGACCCAGAGTCCTCAAACGTTCCTCATATGTTAAGCCTTTCATTCCTGGGATCATTCTCGTGAACCTCCTCTGGACCCTCTTCAGGGCCAGCACATCCTTCCTGAGATACGGGGCCCAAAATTGCTCACAGTATTCTAAATGTGGTCTGACCAGAGCCTTATAAAGCCTCAGCAGCACATCCCTGCTTTTATATCCTAGTCCTCTCGAAATAAATGCCAACATTGCATTTGCCTTCCTAACTACCGACTCAACTTGCAAGTTAACCTTAAGAGAATCCTGGACTAGGACTCCCAAGTCCCTTTGCACTCCAGACTTCTGAATTCTCTCCCCATTTAGAAAATAGTCTATGCCTCTATTCTTCCTACCAAAGTGCATGACCTCACACTTCCCCACGTTGTATTCCATCTGCCACTTCTTTGCCCATTCTCCTAACCTGTCCAAATCCTTCTGCAGCCTCCCCGCCTCCTCAATACTACCTGTCACTCCACCTATCTTTGTATCATCTACAAACTTAGCCAGGATGCCCTCTGTTCCTTCATCTAGATCATTAATGTATAAAGTGAAAAGTTGTGGTCCCAACACTGACCCCTGCGGAACTCCACTAGACACCGGCCGCCATCCTGAGAAGGACCCCCTTATCCCCACTCTCTGCCTCCTGCCAGACAGCCAATCTTCTATTCATGCTAGTACCTTGCCTCTAACACCATGGGCTCTTATCTTACTGAGCAGCCTCCTGTGCGGCACCTTGTCAAAGGCCTTCTGGAAGTCCAAGTAGATAACATCCATTGGCTCTCCTTTGTCTAACCTACTCGTTACCTCCTCAAAGAATTCTATCAGATTTGTCAGGCATGACCTCCCCTTGATGAAACCATGCTGACTTTGCCCGATTTTACCATGCACTTCCAAGTATTCTGAAATCTCATCCTTAATAATGGACTCTAAAATCTTACCAACGACCGAGGTCAGGCTAATCGGCCTGTAATTTCCCGTCTTTTGCCTCACTCCCTTCTTAAACAGGGGGGTTACATTAGCAATTTTCCAGTCCTCTGGGACCCTCCCTGACTCCAGTGATTCCTGAAAGATCACCACTAACGCCTCCACTATCTCTTCAGCTATCTCCTTCAGAACTCTGGGGTGTAATCCATCTGGTCCAGGTGATTTATCCACCTTCAGACCTTTCAGTTTTCCTAGCACCTTCTCCTTGGTAATGGCCACCATACTCACCTCTGCCCCCCGACTCTCTTGAACTTTGGGGATGTCACTCATATCTTCCACTGTGAAGACTGACGCAAAGTACCTATTCAGTTCCTCCGTCATTTCTTTGTTCCCCACTACTACTTCTCCAGCATCATTTTCCAGCAGCCCAATGTCCACTTTTGCCTCTGTCTTACCCTTTATATATCTTAAAAAACTCTTGCAATCTTCTTTTATATTACTGGCTAGTTTACCCTCATATTTAATCTTCTCCCTCCTTATTTCTTTTTTAGTTGTCCTCTGTTGGTCTTTGTAGGCTTCCCAATCCCCTGGTTTCCCACTGCTCTTCACCGTATTACATGCTTTCTCTTTAGCTTTTATGCTGTCGCTGACTTCCCTTGTCAGCCATGGTTGCCTCGTCCTCCCTTTAGTATGCTTCTTCTTCCTAGAGATGAATTTTTGCTGTGTCTCCCAAATTACTCCCAGAAACTCCTGCCATTGCTGTTCCACTGTCTTTCCTGCTAGGCTCATCTCCCAGTCAATTCTGGCCAGCTCCTCCCTCATGCCTCTGTAGTTGCCTTTATTCAACTGTAATACCGTTACATCTGATTCCAGCTTTTTCCTCTCAAATTGCAGGGTAAATTCTTTCATATTACGGTCACTTCCTCCTAAGGGTTCCTTCACCTTAAGCTCCCTTATCAAATCTGCCTCATTACACATCACTAAATCTAGAATTGCCTGTTCCCTAGTGGGCTCCACCACAAGTTGCTCCAAAAAGCCACCTCGTAGACATTCCACAAATTCCTTTTCTTGGGATCCATTACCAACCTGATTTTCCCAGTCTACCTGCATATTGAAATCCCCCATGATCACTGTAACCTTTCCTTTCTTACACACCTTTTCTATCTCCTGGTGTATCTTGTGCCCCACATACTGACTACTGTTCGGAGGCCTGTACATAACTCCCATTATGGTTTTTTTACCTTTGCGGTTCCTCAACTCTACCCACACAGATTCTACATCATCTGACCCTACATCATTTCTTGCTATCGATTTAATTTCATTTCTTACTAACAAAGCAACCCCACCCCCTCTGCCAACCTGCCTATCTTTTCAATAGGATGTATATCCTTGGATATTTAGCTCCCAGTCCTGATCCCCTTGCAGCCATGTCTCCGTAATGCCCACCACATCATACCTGCCAATTTCAATCTGCGCCACAAGCTCATTTACCTTATTTCGTATACTGCGTGCATTCAGAAACAACAACTTCAGTCCTGTATTTCCCGCCCCCTTTCTCATTGTCGTCCCTTTATCTGATGTGCTTGAAGTTAGATTCCTAGCCCTTTCCAAACACTCTGTCCTATTTTGTGTTCTGGAGACTTTAATAGCCTCTCCTGGGCTCTCCTTTCTTTTCAGTTTTTTCATAATTTTCCATGAAGTTGAATCCACCCCCCCACACGCTAACCTGCTGCTTTGTTTCCCATTAGTCATATTTCTTGGAGTTTTACCCTTCCCTCCCCCCCACTTTCTAGTTTAAAGTCCTGTTGACTACCCTATTTACCCTTTTCGCTAGAACATTGGTCCCAGATCAGTTCAGGTGGAGACCGTCCCAACGGTACAGATCCCTCCTGTTCCAATACTGATGCCAGTGCCCCATGAAATGGAACCCCTCTTTCCCGCACCACTCCTTTAGCCACATGTTTACTTCCCTTATTCTCGCGTCCCTATGCTAATTTGCACGTGACTCGGGTAGTAATCCGGAGATTATAACCCTTGAGGACCTGTTCTTTAATTTAGTTCCTAGTTCCTGATAATCCCCAAACAGGTCCTCTTTCCTAGTCTTACCTATGTTATTTGTCCCGACGTGGACCACAACAACTGGATCCAACCCCCTCCCTCTCCAATATCCTTTCAAGCCGGTCAGAGATGTCCCTCACCCTGGCACTGGGCAGGCAACATACCATGCGGGACTCTCGATCCTGCTTACAAAGGAAGCTATCAATTCCCCTAATTATAGAATCCCCTACAACTACCACTTGTCTTTTTGCTCCCCCCTCTTGAATGGCCTCCTGTGCCACGGTGCTGTGGTCAGCTGGCTCATCCTCCCTACAGCCCTCTTCCTCATCCACACAGGGAGCAAGTACCTCGTACCTGTTGGACAAGGTCAAAAGCTGAGGCTCCTCTGTTCCTGAACACAGGATCCCCTCTACCTGCCTCACTTGCAGTCACACCCTGCTGACCCTGACCACTGACCGGACTTGAGGTACTTAATCTACCGGGTGTGACTGCCTCCTGATACAAAGCGTCCAGGTAACTCTCCCCCTCCCGGATGTGCCGCAGCGTCCGGAGCTCGGACTCCAGCTTATCAATTCTGAGCCGGAGTTCCTCCAGCAACCAACACTTGCTGCAGATGTGGTCACTGCGGCTTGCATTGGGATCTGCCAGCTCCCACATCATACAGCTACAGCACATCACCTGCCCAGCCATCTCTACTTAGATAATTAATTTATTAATTAGCTTTGCGGTTTTTTTTTTCAAATTTGGTGCAGATTTCCTACCAACCAATCAGGTCACAGCTTTCCTGTGACGTCACTTTTTCAGTTTTGGCTTCAGTTACTCTGTGCCCCGAGGTCACCGCTCCAGTGCTCCTCCCTCCGAGTCTGCTCCCAGGATTTACTCACCAATCAGCTGCTTTTTCTTTAAAATCCACTTTCAGAAGAGTATCCCTCGCAGGTCTGATGCACTGCTGAAGGCACTGCCTCTTCCTCTCTTTTTCTTTTTTAGGTTTGAGGAGGAGGGAGGGATGGAAATACTACAGCAATGTAATCTTGCATTTATCAGCTTAAACTCAAAATCTCAAACTAGCACAACAATTTATATGACAGGAGGAAAGAGTGCTAATTGGTTGGCAAGTTGACTCTGATTGGCCAAGACATTGCCATGGAGAAAGCAATTGGGAACTCTACATTCCCCAAGTTCCTGGATAATTCAAAGAAGGCACAAGGCTTGAACGTATTCCTTTCGTTTGCAGAGAATTGGTCCTTGAATAAGAAAGTAATATCTCTTCTCTCAAGTGTAAATGAGCCATGTTGTGAGCTCAGCTGATTATCTTAAATTGCTTGTTATTGTGATTGTGTAAAAATATTAGCATTATTGGCTAAGTGCATTTGTCACTCCAACTAAGCTAATTTATTTTGTGACCAGAGATGTTTGCAGAGATGGATGCCATTTGACCCATTCTCTTCGTGTTGGCTCTTTGCTAGAGAAATCTA
This sequence comes from Cetorhinus maximus, assembly GCF_964194155.1. Lineage (NCBI taxonomy): Eukaryota > Metazoa > Chordata > Chondrichthyes > Lamniformes > Cetorhinidae > Cetorhinus > Cetorhinus maximus. Next base: position 91,449,186 of record NC_135896.1, read on the forward strand.
AACCAAATCCCACTCACATCACTCTTTTCCAAGAGCCTGGTATTTTTCTCTCCAAATATTTATCCATTTTTCCTTTACAACATGTCATGGCCTGCATCTTGACCACTTATTGCGAAAAAACATTTTATACTCTAACAACTCCTTCTGTAAAGGAATTTATTCCTTGTACTGACTCGAAAAGTAGAGAAAATCCTCTTTCCCAATCAAAACATAATTTGATAAACTTCTATTAAATGCTCTCTTGCCCTTGTCAGATCAAACGGGAAATAATTCTCCAGTCCCTACACCTAGTAAATGTTTTCCATCCCTGGGTGCATTTTGGCAAAGTTCAAATCGTTGCACTCTCCTTTTGCCGAGTTGGAAAATATCTTTCAAAATAACTTCTTAAATGACTACAGCAAAACTAGTCAATGCCCAGCCTATCCGTATGGGTTCAGTTAAGCATCCTCTAACCTTTCACGTGAAGAGGATACACAAAAATTGAAATTCTACAATATTTTCACATCTCAAAGCTGCTTGTATGTCAGGAATTTCTTTGCTATTTGGTGTGATCAATTCATCTCAATTTGACACTGGAAGAGGGGATGATAGTATAAACGTGAAATGGGGAAAAGGAAATTAAAAATAAGTCTTGAAAAGTTCTATGCACGACACCTAACAGATTCTAAACATTGATCTTTTTGCAGGTTTCAAATAATAACAACCAGTAACACAATTTACATCTTGACTGTTTAAATATAGCCGAATTCCTAACTTTTATTTTTATGGCAGGTGAAAACGGAAATATAATAGCCAAAATTGGGCTCAGAATTGGCCATTAATGACTCATCAATACATTTCTAATGAGAATTCACTTATCACCATCCTACTGCTTGCAAAGGCAGGGCCATTTTCTCAAAAGCACATGGCAGGCACTCCTCCCATTGGAGTTAAGTGTCACACTACCTTAACACCAACAGCTTGCCAAACATAACATGTGCATGTGTCATTCCTAGGCACCATGCCAAAACATTGGGTTCACTTGGTATTTCTCTAGGGGCACAACTCACTGACGCATTTGCAACCAGTTTATGAACATTGCTCAAAAATTGTCACTTGGCTTCAGAATATAGCAGTCATCTGAGTAGTCTGGCTGTTTTTGCATGTTACTCAGGATCTTTCTTGTGAGTAATATAAAGGACATAATGCAGTGCTTATTCATGTATTGTTCCTATTACTAGTTTCATTCCTTTACTTATATTCAACTGCATTTCAATCATACCAGTGGGCAATCATATATCTTGATTGGCGCCTGATCAAAGAATTGAGGCTCAGTAGCAGGATAATGCGTGATATGCAGCTGCCGTGCCTTATGTTGTACTGTCTCCACCTGTAGATCAGGCCAGCATGGCTTAGAACTCAAAACATGTGTGGCGTCCATCTACAATAGAATTCTTCTTCTATAATTTAGTTTTTTTCTTGGACAGTGAGCTTTTTGGCATGTAATATACTGAGGAATGCTAAGCAAAGCAGTCAGAATGACTGGCATATGTAGGCTTTTCTTTCAATTCCTTTGCACAACATTGTCGCTCCAATAATCTGCAAACTGCATTGCTTCTTAGTTTCCTCATTGCACTTTTCACAGTTTTGCATAGAATATAAAGCATAGAAACATGCAATTTGGCCCAACCAGTCTATGCCAGCATTTATACTCCACTCAAGCCTTCTCCCATTTTTCCTCATTTAACTCTACCAGTGTAACCCTCTAATTATTCTCTTTTCCTTATGTGCTTACCTAGCTTTCCCTAAAATGGACCTATACTATTCACTTCAAATGCTCCCTCTGGTAGCGTGTTCCACATTCTCACCACTCTTTTGATAAAAAAGTTTCTTCTGAATTCCCCCATTTGATTTCTTGACCACTATCATATATTGACACTCGCTAGTTTTGCTCTTCCTCACAAGTGGAAACATTCTCTCTGCATCCACTCTATTAAAACCCTTCATCGTTTTAAGCACCTTTATTAGCTTACCCCTCGGTCTTCTCTTTTCAAGAGAAAAGAGACCCAGGGTGTTTATCCAGTTCTGAAGGTATAACTTCGCGGTTCTGGTATCAACCTTCTGAATCTTTTTTTGCATCTACTCCAATGGCTCTATGTCACTTTTATCACATGGCAACCAGAACTGTACACAGAAGTGTGACCAAGGTCCGATACATGCTTAGTCTATCTTATCTACTCTTCAATTCTAGAAATAAACCCCACTGTTCGATTTGCTTATTTTTTAAATGGAATTCATCTGCGTTGAAATTTTTAGTGATTTGTATAATAGTACTCCCAGATCCTTTTTTCCCATTTAAATTTTATTTTTCCAAGTAATATGTGACCTCTTCAAAAAAATATAATTCCTCACACTTATTTACATTAAAATGCATTTGCCAACAATATGCCCATTCTACAAGTCATTAGTGTCTTCTTGTTGGAACCTTGCTCAATATTGACTAATCCGCCCCTTATTTGGTGTCATTTGCAAACTTGGCAAGCGTTTTTCATTCCAGTCTAAATCATCAATTTAAATCCTAAACAATGGTCCCAGTGGGTGAGTTTTCTTACAAAAAATAACTTGCATTTATATAGCATCTTCCAGAGCCTTAGGGCATCCTGAAGTGCTATACAGCCAATTCTGAAATGCAGTCGCTGTTACAAAGTAAGAAACGTGGCACCTAATTTGCCCACAGCAAAGTCCCGCAAACAGAGGCAACGACCAGATCATTTGTTTCAGTAATCTCGGTTGGGGGATAAATATTGGCCAGAACAGTTTGTAGAACTCCCCTCTTCTGCTTTAAAATATGGGATCTTATGTCCACTCAAGGAGGCAGATGGGGTCGCAGTTAAAAGCCTCATCCAAAAGGCAGCACCTCTGGTAATGTACAACTCCCTTGGTACTGCACTGAAGTTTCAGCCGAAATTCTGTATTCAAATCCTCATAATGGGACTTGAGCCCAAATCTATGGACTCCCTGAGGAGAGCTACCATTGGTACCTGTGAAAAGAAAACCAAGCATTCCTTACACATCTCTTGGCTCTCTATGAAAAAATAATTTCTAGGTCTATTGGAAATTAGCTGGCAGAACCAGCTCATTGAATTTAATGTTCTGATAAATGACAAAGCCCCATCATGTGACAGTTTTTTTGGGGGAAAAAAACAGTTAAGCCATACTAGTTGCTGTGGAAGCCAAAACAGCGTAGGAAGCATGAGACACAATTACTTGAATAATGTGGCAGCAGCAGCAACAAATCAGTGATGATGTGTACGCTAATGTAAGCATGATAATGAAAAATAGAACATTAAAAAAGGGACATGCAAACAACAGATCTGATTTCTTTCTTTTAGCTTTCATGTCAATGTTTTATTAAAGAGAATTCTGGGAATTTACTGCAAATCATTATTCTTACCTTCTCACGTGAACACTTCAACTGTTAGAAACTTATATTTACTAGTGCACGAACTTTGAAAAATAAATAGTTGCATGTGAGCCACCACTTTACTGTTAACCCATGTGGTATAAGCAATGATAGTCACTGAACAATCTGAGACACATATGGGTCATAATATAGACTTGCCCTGGCAGGTTTTTAAATATTTTGTGTGGCAGGTTGCTGAAAGTGCAATCACAGTGAGGGAAACAAGGAGCGGAATAAACAGGATAAGGAACTGTGTATCTCCTTAATCAGATTGAAGGATTGAGAAATAAACAGCACAAGGACTTAGGAGGATGTGTGAGTTGGAATTGGGTGAATTTAACGTCAAACAAATTACAAAGACTTACTTTTATATAGTGCCTTTTACAACCTCTGGCTGTAAAGCACTTTGTGACAACCTATGAAAAATAGAGGAAAATTTTAACTTTGCATTTTAAAATCTCCATCATTTAAAACCGAAACGAATGGGATTCCACACAATTATCATAGTTAACTCTTGCAGTGCCAGGAGTGTTGAATGACAGTAATTAACAATGATCACATTGTTGAAAGGGTGCTTAGCCTGAAATGGACCAGCCTTAACTTTGAGGCGAGTTCAATTTGCATCTATCACACAAATACAGCAACTTCACGCCATTCAAGGCATTTTAATGCTGAGGGAACCAGCAAGATGATGTTTTCGTGAAGCTAAACAGCGGACTGGAGCACTTTTGATAACAGCTAATGGACGTCTGCATTTAACTGCACATCAGCCCCGTGTCTGAAGCTGGTGTACCAATTGTGCATAAATAGCAGTGGATGCCATTAGTCTCGATTTGGACAGCAGATTCTGGTCCATTGCCTTGGGGAATGGTGGAGTGAAAATAAAGACAGAGCTTTAGAGTCATAGGCCTAAAGCCTCCCTCCGGGGCAGGGAAGAGGGATCGGGATTGCTTTCCGGTGCCACACCACCCCGGGGGAAACAGTCACTCGTTTTTATATTCACCGGGCTGCCCCCTTCATTGGTCTGAGACAGATTCGCAGTCCAACAAGGACAGTGGTTGGGCTCTCAAAGCTGGAAGGCCAATCAGAGAGCGTCCAGCTTGAAAGGATCAGTAGGCTGCAAAGCAAAGGTAAGAAAGAGAGGGACTGCTTCAAGGTGGGGGCGCACTCGCTCCAATTTTTTCAAATCTTAAATTTAGAAAAATTGCTCCAGCACCACTGCGGTGTTGGGATGGTGGGGAAGCCACTCTACAGGGCAGCCTCTGGCTGCTGCTGCACCCAGGCTGACAGGGAGGGCCTGTTGCTGGGAGGTCGCCTCCAGAAACTAGAGTCGGCTTGTTTTGATTGCCCTCCAGTGGTTCTTAAAGAGCCTGATTGGTTATGCACCTCTGCACCCCCTCCCCTACCCGATCCCATCTCCACACAAATAGCTTGGAGGCGGGATGGGGCCAAGGAATTGGCACATCTGGAGGCAGGATGGTCACGCACCCCTGCCGTGCCCCCCCCCATGACCCCGACCGTGCCTTCACAAAAATAGCCCAGAGGTGGGATGGAGCCAAAGGAATCAGCGCACCAGCTGGCGGAGCTATTTTTAGCTCCCTCCCTCCCTCCGATTCCAGCTCCAGCGGGGGCCAAAAATACAACTCAGTTATTTTGACACAGAAGTAGGCCAGTCTGCCCATCAAGCCCATGTCAGCTCTCTGCAGAGCACTCCAGTCAGTCCTACTACCCCGCTCTATCCTGATGGCCCTGCAAGTTTATTTCCCTCAAGTGCCTAACCAATTTCCTCTTGAAATTATTAGCTGCCTCTGCTTCCACCACCCTCATAGGTAGAGTTTTTCAGGTCATTAAATTACCGATCGTTGATTACATTATTTCCTCCCACATATTCCCACTGCACCTCTTGCCCACAATCTATGTCCCCTAGTCTTTGTACCATTATCTAATGGGAACAGCTTTTGTCTCCCCTCAATCTCCTTTGCTCCAATCAGAACAATCCCAGCTTCTCCAACCTAACCTTGTAGTTAAAATCCCTCAACCCTGGAACCTTTCTGGTAGATCTCCTCTGTACCCTCTCAAGGATTCTCACATCCTTCCTAATGCGTGTTGACCAGAATTGGATGCAATACTCTACTTGTGGCCTAACAGAGCTTTATAAATGTTCAGCATAATTGCTATGCTTTTGCACACACTATCTCAATTTATGAAGCCCAAGATATCCCACATGCTTTGCTAACTACTCTCTCAGTACAGTGAGGACTTAGGAGCAGGAATAGGCCATTCAGCCCTTTGTGCCTACTCCGCCATTCAATAAGATCATGGCTGATCTGGTTGTGGGTCTGCCGTCTGCACCCTGAATAACCCGCGACTATAGAAACATATGTCCTGCCACCTTCAAAGGTTTATGCACCATGAACCCACTTTCTAATGGTAGATATCTCCGTGGCTGGCTGTTTTCAGCTCGCATCTGAAGAAGCACCGTCAAGAAAATTGGTGCCCTTCTCAGTCATCAGGTGGTTTACATAAACAACCTGGATGGGTATATGGGTCTCCTTCTTGAATTATAACCATGTTACAGCGTTCAGTACCCCTATTAACAGTGTTGTCCAATAGAACTGCCCTCTATTTAGGAGATTACAATGGCAAAAACACTTTCAAAACAATATCAGAAGTGCAAGAGCAAATTAAGCAGAATCTTTTTAAAAATTAGCAAGAAAATGACTCGAAACTTCGCTCACATTTTAGGAATTACGAGGAATTCTGTTGAAACAATAAGGGTGAGTCACAACTTTCCATTCTAATGGTTAGTTCCAAGAAAGCAGGCCATTTCCACTCTTCCTAAAAACATTAATAACTTGGGACTTCAGTATGTAGCAATACTTCAAAATAAATTCATGGGACAGATGGATGATGAACTAATTTAATTTCCTTTGACTGCTTGCCTGTTAGTTTGTTCTTCTAATCATTTAAACAATGCAGTTTTTCATTTTGTTCCAATAATGTGTTGTAATATCTTGCTTAGTATGTGTCTTAGCTGGAGACTTTTACCATAATTTGAAGGCAGTTGAGAGACCCAGCACTGAGATTTTACAGCCTTGTAATGTGAAATATCTAAGCGCCTCATGCCCCTAAAATTTTTACTTCATAAAAACAGCACTTCTGTTATGAATCCAACTATCACACCATCAACGACACCCTCATTAAATAGCTGAATTTTGGAATTTAAACATCATAGCAAATAATGTGTTTGACAGATTTAATTATTTGAATAACCAAGAGTGAGTTTTTTTTGTTGAAGGGAAAGCTCGTGAGGTCAAAGAGAAAGTAACAAATTGTATAATGAACCGCCTATGGAATGGGAAATAGAATTGAGTTTTCTAATTCACAGCTGTAATCAGTTAAGTCCTGGAATCTTTGACTTTGCTGTTATTTAATATCTAACTGTCAAGTGTGACTCAGTTGGTGGCATGTACACCTCCGAGTCAGAAATTATGGGTTCAAGTATCACTCCAGAGACTTCCACACATAATTAAGGTCGACAGTCCAGTGCAGCTCCATTTTTGCTATGTAACCACAGTGATGACACTTCCAAAGTGCTTTTTTGGGTGTAAAACAAATTAGGATTTCCTGACGCTGTGATGGGCACTATATAAATGCAAATTCTTTCTTTAACTGAATGGGGATATTGAAAGTAGAATACCTTCTTACAGCTGAAGGGGACAGGAATTTTGCTCTCGCCAATAAGCAAATAGCATCACATGATCATTACATTTGCCTATAGAATCTGGAATTTTGCGCTAGCGCCCACTGTAAGTTGGAGCCAAAATGGCACAGCACCCTTGACAGGGGATCTGGACCTGGGCACCTCATTAATTATTCTTTCAGTCTTAATGGCTAATGAGCAGCTCAATTTGAACCAGGAAGTGTCAGCTGGGATACTGAATTTGACTCATATACAGAAAGTGAAATAAAGAGAAAGAAAGATAGGATTAAGAGAGAGCGAGGAGGAAAATTGAAAACAAGTTTTTGATTGTTTGTTTTAATCTCTAATTTAAGTTGTGAAGGAATGAGACTCCACATTTGGTAAATGTTAGTGTCAAAGAGACAAGAAAAACTGCCGCACCTTTAAAACATTACTTAAACATATGTACAAGCTGCAACTTTTTCTGGAAAGTTTAGTCCATATCTATGAGGTAAATGCAGTAACTTTATGCTGTTAAATGTATTTTAAGGTCTCTTAACGAGATACCATTATTGTGCAACCTTTGGAAGAGCAGGGCATCCTGAACTAGAGATTCTGGATATCTGCATTTAACTGCGCATCTGTTGCAAGTTGCTATCTAATTTCCAGGCAAATAATGGTAAAAACTGTTCGCCTGACTGCTACTTTTTCTTCACAGCAAAATTTTGTGTAGAAACAGGAAAACATTGTAAAAAAGATCTAAAACAAGGAAAACCATGCAGCTGAATGACCAAAGAAATGATAAACGCGAGGCAATTTACATTCACTCAATGCAGGGCATCAAGGCTGAAAATTGTTCAAGTTCTCATTAGAAGTTCAGCAGTTTTAGAACAAACTTCTTTATAACCTGATTCATTCGTACTTCCACTAATCATTATTTAATCTGAATGGAGTCTCCAAACTTGCCTGTGCTCCCTAATTAAGTCTGAATTTGTGTTCATGCTCCTATTTATCCGTGGTCCATTTTATTACTCCCTGTTCTAGGCTCAGGGTACTTACTTGCTGCTGGATTGTTCTTTACTATCAGAAATCTTAGAAATACGTTATCTAGTACAGTAAACCAGAGTCAAACATTTATTGAGCAAGAGAAGGGGTATGCCTTTATTGAGTGGTTGCACTTTCACTTCTACTGTTATGCATTCAAACCCCACTCCACAGACTTGAGCACAATCTAGGCTGGCACTTCAGTATAGTGCCGATGGAATACTGTGCTGTTGCGGCTACCATATTTTAGATGAGTAATCTACCATCTCATGGGGATGTAAAAGATGCCATGCACACTCTCTGAAGGAAACCGGGGTGGTGGCGGGTGGGGGATCCTCCTAGTCCCTGATTAATCTTTTAACCCACCCCATTAGAAACACATTTGTCATTGCTGGTTGTGGGAGTTTGCTGCTTTCCACAGAGATGACGCTTCAAAAGTACTTCAAAAGGCAGTGAAAAGCACTTTGGGATTTCCTGAGGAATTAAGGCACTACATAAGCGCAAGCTCTTTTTTTAAAAGTGGGGAATGAAAGAGAAAATCTGCGCAATTACTAACAATTGGATTACAATTACAACTATTTTATATTAAATTGTTTAAAAGATGCAATTACTTTCCTCTGCACACAGGAAGCATTAATCACCTTGTAAATATGCAAGCTAGCAAGCTAAATTTCAAGATAATTCTTTAAAAAAAAAAGTGCCTGCAGAAGAATCATTGAAATATATATATAACAGCAATTATCAAACCTAATTGAAAGTTATTGCATAGGCTGCAAGTCTATAAAAGTGCTGAGATTCTGGAAAGCATTGGTAAAGTCTCATGTGAAATATTGCGTATTGTTCATTGGTCACTGTATTTGTATAGGGACAGAGGAGAAAAGATGGCTTTGGCCCTTAGATCACAACATTATTTAGGCACTGCTCAAATTAATCCAAACAGTGTTCATTGACAAAACACGAACATGAGACATAATCCAAACTTTGTGGGGAACAAAGAGAGTTCACGGAGAAGGTAAGGGAAGAGAGTTATTTGTATAGATCATGGGACAGAATTATAAACTAAGCGATTCGTAAATTTATACATAACTTAAGGAAGGAGCCAACAGATTAATAGACGGTCACAAGTGCAAAGGTTATGGACTCAGTTCAAGATCCAAAAAGCAACAAAATGGTCTATTATTCCTGAATGTGGACCACACCCCAAATTACAAAGGCTGAAAACAATATTAATTGCATGTGCACAATTCTCTAAGAGAATGAGTAGGCAGTAAATTTGCTTCAAGGCAGCTACCTGCATGTACAAAGACTTGGTCAGACTCTCATTAGTTAGTGGTTTAGCAACAAATTCAACAGCACATGGAGTGCAACACATGTAAAGTTATTCTGACCATTCTATCCCCTCCCCTACCATTAAGCACTTTCACTTCCTATGTTTGCAGAGAAGTCAAACTTGTTCTCTAGCTAGCTTCTAATACCACATACTCAATCCTGCTGCTGATGTACTTCCCATAAGATGCCTCACTACCCGAATTACCTTCAGCTTAGGGGAGTGATTCTAAAACTGGGGTCCGCAGGCTCCGGGGAAGCCCACAGAGATTTTCCAGGGCGTTTGCAAAATAACGCAAAAGGTCTTATTGAGCATTGCCAGCTTTATGTATGGCAATTGCTGGACGTTGTGGTCAAGAGAAAGCAAATGTGCAGTGGCTGGAGTCAGGCGTGGTGTGAGCTGGGTGGCAGGAGTGGAGTGCCCGCCACATGTGAAGCACAGAGTGGGCTGGCTTTCTTGCTTCGAAGGTTAGCATACATGGAGGGGTGCCAATAACGGTGCGAAGATCACCATTCAGTTACCAAGGCTGGCGGTGGGTGCTGGGTCAGTTCAGTCTTGTTCAGCAGAGGGTATTTTTTCAAAAATATTAGAGGATGCACACTTAAATGTAAGGAAGGGGTGCCAAAATACGCTTTTCCAGGGAGCCATTTTCCCTAAGGGCTGGAAGGCAAAGTATAGCATATGTCCCATTTGTGGAGATTGACTTATCAATGTCACAGTCAAACATCATGTCAAGGATAGACAAAATCTGCAGTCAGCAGCGGGCACACCCATCTGACTGATATCTGTAAGCAAATATCGGTTTCCTGAAAAGCATTATTGAAACACTCTTTACATAATGTTATATAGTACAGTATAATTTGGTTGGAGGGGCCCATGATTAGTAATCTACTTTAAAAGAGGTCCTCCAACCAAAAAAACATTCGAGAGCTTAGCTTAGGGTTACCAACCTTCTAGGGTTGCCCTGGGACCTCTAGACATTGAAGATTAGTAAGTAACAAAAATGAATTGATGATTCTTGATTGGGGACAATCAGGTGATGAAGTCTATTCACTTTCCAATTGACATTGTGTCATGAGAAGGTACATGTTGGCTGGCCAATGGATGGGGGCAGGGGGGAGCATTGGGGCGGGGGCAGTTAGAGGAAGGAGGTCATATGATGAAACTTCGAGGAATAAATCCAGCTAGAGTTGTGAATGCTACTTTGGCTTCCTTGGAGCAGTGCCTCCTCCATATGCCCAGGTCACACTACAACTCCAGTTTGCCGCCATGAATAACAATGAATAATTTATCAACATCCTACACAATTACAACTATTAATTCCTTAATTGATTGACACATGCTGCACGGTGGTATTTCACCAAGCATGCCTTATAATTGCTTTATTTCGGGAGAGCAAGGGAAAGTATTTACATTTGCCAATAGCAAATTGTGCTTGAGTGAATTGGATAAAATAAATTTTACATTTACCGACTCAAATTTAAAGCCCTTCATGAGATTGCAATTGAATAAAATTATAGACCAACAGGATTGCAAATATCCCAAATCTTCCAGTTAAGATTATTTGTAACCTCTATTTTAAACAAAATACTTTCAAGATATGAAGAGGGAAGAGTTGCAGATATCAATCCACTGGCAAGGGTTTCCAGCTAGGGTGTCATTAGCATCCTGGGTGCAATTGATGTTCTGGGTCCAAATTGTGCTAGTTTTCAGAAGTGATTTCCTTGCTCAAGCTTACACCCAAAATCATTTGCATATTACCAGAGGTAAAATCTTCCAGCATCCAGCACAATTGGACAATGTTTTCGAATGTTTTTTTAAAAAAATGATTGCATTGAGAAATATTCTTTGATATAGTTAAGAGCGGTAATCTGGCGCAGTTTAAGTATTACAGGTGAAAATGACTTTAGCACAAAGAATGAAATGTTTCTTCCTGTTGGGTGGGTGGCCCAATTTTAAATAACTGAAAAAAGGGTTTAAAAACTATACAGAAACATTTACTAGTTTCATTGGTGCACTGAATTCAGATTGAGTAAATTAAATATCCAATAAGGTCTTTAAAAAAGGTGCCTATTAGTGTTCCAGCACCTAAAATAAAAACTCAATTTTAAGAGCTCTTTCAAAGGCCTGCCAACGGATGCAATTATTGGAAAACCCACCGTGTTGATTAATCCACTCTCAGGCACGACAGGTCTTGTGGACAGTGTTGGCTTCCAGTGCAATCTTTTTTTTTGAAAACTAGAGCAAAAGATTGTGGAAACGCACTGGGCCTAATTTGTGCTTGAAATTCCTCGATCTTTCGCATTGGTTTGGCTAATTTCGGGCAAATGGCATTGAAAAAGTTCATTGCCACAGAAGTGGAAAATCCAGGCCTGTGACCTCAATCTTTCAAACCCTAACATGCGCAATTATGGAGGCTGCGATTAAATAGAACAAGGAATTCGGCAAAGCTGACAATTTATACCAAAAGCCTGTCGAGGCAGAAGTCTTAGTTTTTAAATGAAAATGCGGGTCAAGAGCCAAACTTGCAAACTTAGCTCGCCAACCAGATGGCAATGGGAGCACAAGGATGGCTGACATTCAAATCTGCCCACCAGAATTTGGGATGAGTTTTGCCAATCCTCCATCACACCAGTAGATAGAAAGCCTCATGGCAGTGCATCTCCCCATCCTGGAACAAGAAAAGCTGACATTGTTATTTTGGCCCCACTGGGTGTTGTGCATCTTGCCAGCATTAATGGCAGCCGCTGAGTCGGCGGGCTGGATATTACAACCAGCAGAAAGGTTGTGTGGCTCCACGGGGGAGAAACTGTGTAATGGGAGAAAACAAAAAGCACGTCTTAAAAACAGAATTCTAAAGGCAATGAAGTAGTACAATGATTATAATCTTTTCTTTGGCAATGATTTGCTAAATCCAGTGTGCAATACAAGGCAGCATAGATAAAGAATGAAGGATGGTGAAGATGTAAAGAATGAGAGAATTATTTACCTATTATTTTCATTTACCACATGTGGCTGCTCTTAGAATTTTATTTTTGCAACAAGTAAATACAGCTAGAAAATTACGTTGAATGTTGCTTGCCCCCCATCAAAGGCAACCAACCTCCAAGAGGATCTTAAGTGATTTCCTGAAAAAGATGAAGTTCAATTTTTCATGGACTTCTGGACGGTCAGATATCCAGTTAGCAAACGGAACGAGAACATACTCCAAAACCATTGATTGTGGGACCCTTATTTTAGGGGAAAACAAAGTTGAACTTGTTATTTTAAAAAAAAATGATATCCTGACAGTGTCAGGGTTCATTGGACAGTGATTGCTGCACAACGCTACAATATTGATTGGGTTTCAACGTTTAAGCATTTGGTCGCCCTGTTGGCTATCCACTTGCATGCAATGCGAGGCCGTTTCCAAGATGTTAAACTTCAGCTCCCATCGTGCAGCTAAAGACAGTCACAGATGTTTGCTATCACAGGAATAGAGTAAGGTCAATACATAGCAGGAACCTGCTGTAACAGATTATGGTTATACAATGTGGATGATATTAGTGGCTTTTGAAGTGCAGAACTGGATGGACTTACTTATATCTTCTAGTTTGCAAATATTTTTTGGAGATCTACCGGATTTTATTAGAGGGTAGGGCCAAATAAAAAAAAATTCCAATCTCCATCTGAAATTCCATCAGCCGAACTTCAAAAAGAAATCAAAGCCATGAAACAATGGTGTAGCATTATATCAGCTCTTCCCCTTATACCCATTTCCTCGTTTGGCCATGGTATTAAGGACTTAGGGGTGGGGGGAGGAAGAGGAAGGGAGGTTTGACTTGTGGTACTTGGCTGAGGCTGATAAAAGGGTGTACACATTAGGCACTTCGGTAGAAGGCTGCACATGGCCTCATTTCTATTGCACCTCTTCTATGAGCACCGCTGGCAAGGCCCTGCAGTATGCTCACCTTCTCAGGTGAGTAATGGGGTAAGGCATAAAGAAACTAGAAGGCTGAGCCAAGTTTCTTCAGCTGGGAACTGTGAAAGGCTGGAACTGGGCGGTGCAATGGGTAATTAAAAAGCGCGATTTCTGAAACTGGGCTGATCATTTTGGACTGAGGTGAGGAGAAATTACTTCACTCAAAGGGTTGTGAATCTTTGGAATTCTCTACCCCCGGAGGGTTGAGGATGCTCCAATATTGAATATATTTAAGGCTGGGATAGACAGATTTTTGGTGTCTCAGGGAATTAAGGGATATGGGGAGTGGGTGGGAAAGTAGAGTTGAAACCAAAGATAAGACATGATCGTACTGAATGGTGGAACAGGCTCCATGGGACAAACAGTCTACTCCTGCTCCTATTTCTGGTGTTCCTGAAGCTCAATTTAGCATAGACTGATAAGATAAAACTCTCTTGGTCTGTTAGTTATGTGGGTCCCACATGAAATGAGTTTCAGTAGACTCAGCAATTGGCACTGATCTGCAGTCCAATTTTAAAAGCACTACATGGAAATAAAAACATCTCAATCCTCCAGTGGGAATGTGGTTTTAATGTAAGGGCTAAAGAACATTCGTATGTTTGAACATTTTTGGGTTTTGACTCTGTACCTAAGTCATACTACAATGGACTTCAAAGTACTGGGAGGAATATAATGGTAACTTATGATTTTGATCCAAATTATATTTCTTAAATATTAGTATTTGAGAAGTACATGATGTAATCGAGGAATACTTTGGAAATATTGCGTCAAATTACATTAAAAAATGAAAACAGATGGGGCCTTGTGTTGTGCCAGCTTTTATGGCAGATGACTCCTTATACAATGAGTCAACTCCATGTATTGATTTAATTTTCCTTCCACAATTCCAGCATTTTTGCCTCTTAAGATTTAGGAGAACAGAGTCATCATCAATTTCTAGGCTGCAAGCCAGAAATTTCTCAACCAAATAAACGATTCATAATGGTGTCACTCAGCGTCACTTTGATCTAGCAATTTAATGGTGTCATATCCATTTGTCAGGTGCAAAGAGGGTGCCTAAGCATCTATAGTGCAATCTGCATGTTCATTATGCATTGGAAGCGTGCCACTGCCATATCAATAAAGGCAGAAGAGGAGAGGCGCGAATGGCCAGTACCGGAAACAGGCATTGGGCCGTTTGCATATGCTAAAGGTTACCCAAAAGCCTTTACTGGACCAGCTCGTCTTTAGGGTAACTTAGCCAACACTCGACCTAACGGACAGCCCACAAAAAGAGGCTACCACCAAAAAAAAGTAACTTTAACAGAAACACTTAGCCCAATGTAAAGCTTACACTTCTGGCTCCGCCCCATCCCACTCATCCCCCTCCCTTTTACTCTCTCCCCTTACTCAGTTTTTCCTCTTCCTATGCTAGGATGTACCTGTTAGTGCTGCTGCTAGCGATGCAGTTGGTGGAGCGATAGCTTTAGGAGAACGTTGGTGGGAATTCTACCTCGAATTCCACCATGCTATATAAAAGGCAAAAATAACAAATAGCTGGTAGTTAGCTCCACCAGGCTGCCCCTGCTCCTTGCCCCGAGCCCTAAGAATGACACCTACTGTGGCTGCTACCGCAAGGCGCCATTTCTACAAATCACTCTATGGTAACCTGCTTATAAAGCCAGTATAGGGGGAATTCCCTTGAACACCTGTTTCTTGCAGGATGCTAATGCACGCTGAAAGTTATCATTTTTGTTAAGAGGTCAAATACAACAAATTATTTGTGGCAGCAGGGATTGCTTTTGGAGATTCACCTCACAAAAGGGGGAGAGGAAGAAAGACGACAAGATGGAAGAACAAGAGGAAAGAGAAGAGCCAAAACCAGTAGAAAGAAAATAGCATAAATTAAACAAAAAAAAAAGTTAAGAATACGAGGAGCTAAAGGGCAGGGGATAGAAACAGAATGAGAATTATAAATATCACACTAACAACCTTGGTTGAAATAATGCCCTCTTATCTACAAAGTGGAACCACATAACAAGAGGAGCCATGCAAAACTTCATGTACAGTGTTCTTGGTGTGATCACCACAAGCTTGCTCAGGGAAGCTGTATACAGTACGAACATAATACAGAAAAGGAAAAGAATGGAATTTAAGGAAAGACTGTACCGACATCAAAAAGAATGAAGAGATAGAGGGGGATGAAACGTGAAGCAATTGAGCAATTGGAGGGAGAGCAAGAATAAGGGAACTGTGACGGAGAGAGAAAGGAAACACAGGAGTAAGGCAAAAAAAGAGAGACAGTGAGGTGGGGGTAGGAGGGCGGGGTCAGCCCAGAGTGGTGGTGGCGGTTGGGGGAGGGGGGTGGAGGGAGGGAGGGGAGGGAGAGGGCGCTCCACAAAGAGAGGGAGAGAACGTGCGCGAGGGAGAGAGAACGCGAGAGAAGGAATGATTTAATACCCTGCCAATTTATTTTTATGCAATCAGTGATTACTGGCGCTGTTGGCAGGAACATGTTTCCTTGTCAATGCCAAAAAAAAATCTATCCAACCGTTAATTTGTACTGGTGCCAAAAATTAACTAATTTAATAATCACTGTTTTTATTGGTCCCTGGAAAATAGTCAGCAGTGAACAATCTTGCAGTTTGCTCTCCTCATTTTACCATATTTCATTTAACAAAATAGCTCACTTTAATCTTCAACTGCAACAGGGGCAGAAATGATTTGAACATTTCTCAGAAAGCAATAACCTAGCTAATTAACAGACTCGAGCTAAAGGATGATTCAGACTTGGATTAGGAATGATTAGTTAAAAGGGACACACATCTATTAGAGAGAAAGAATATAAGTAAATGATCCATACTCAACTATCAATTCTCTACTTAATTCAAAACACTTTCAACACCACAAATGCCGGTTAGCTCACATGTACATGGTGATGTTGTCTTATCAAATCCCAGCTCAGACAACAGCTCAGCTAAATAAAGCAAAGTGCCTTTGTACATTCAGGAAACTGGCTCAGCCTCAACTTGAGTATTGTGTCCAGTTCTGGGCACCACACTTTAGGAAAGATGCGAAGGCTTAAAGAGAGCGTGCAGGAAATATTCACGAGAAGGGTTCCAGCGATGAGGAAGTTCAGTTATGAGGGTAGACTGGAGAAGCTGGGACTGTTCTCCTTGGAGAAAAGAAGGCCGAGTGGAGACTTGATAGAGGTATTCAAAATCATGAGGGGTCCGGACAGAGTAGATGGGGGAAAATTGCTCCCACTGGTGGAAGGATCGAGGATGAAGTGGCACAGATTTAAAGGCAATGGGTAAAGGAAGCCAATGGTGACTTTTCCACACAGCAAGTGGTTCAGATCTGGAAAGTGCTGCCCGAGTGTGTGGTGGAAGCAGGTTCAATTGAGGCAGTCACAAGAGAATTGGGTTATTATCAGAAAAGGAAGAATGTGCAAGTTTATGGGGAGAAGGCCAGGGAGTGGTACTAGGAGCAATACTCATTCTGAGCGCTGATGCAGGATGACCTCCTTCTGTGGTGTAACAATTGTGTGAAAACTAAAATAAGATCAATTGCAGAGATATATTACGACAGGAAAAAGTGTTGCTTAGTTTTCCTTTAATTTCCCCTCAAATATCGTATCCCACAGAATTCACGGAATTTTAACAGCACAGGAGGCGGCCATTTAGCCCATCATGTCTGCACCAGCTCTCCAAATGAGTGTTACGACCTTGTGCCTTTTGACCCTGCCTTTTCCCCATACCCTTGCACATTATTTCTATTCAAATAATCATCGAATGCCTTCTTGAATGCCTCGATTGATTCTGCCTCCACCATACTTCCGGGCAGTGCATTCCCGACCCGAACCACTCGTGTGTGAAAAAATTTCTTCTCAAGTCGCATTCGCTTCTTTTGCGAATTACTTTAAATCCATGGCCTCTCATTCTTGATCCTTTTTACAAGCGGGAACAGCTTCTCCCTGTCGATTCTGTTCAGCCCCCTCATGATTTTGAGCATCTCTATCAAATCTCCTCCTAGCCACATTCTGTCCAAGGAGAACAGTCTTCAACTTCTCCAATCTATCCTCATAGCTGAATTTTCTCATCCCCGGAACCATTTGTGTAAACCTCTTCTGCACCCTTTCCAATGCGTTCACACCCCTCCTATAGTGTGGCGCCCAGAACTGTACACAATACTCCAGCTGAGGTCTAACGAGTGTCTGATATAAATTCAGCATAACCTCCCTGCTCTTGTACTCTATGCCCGTATTAATAAAGCCCAGGATACTATATGCTTTATTAACTGCTCTGTCCACTTGTCCTGCCACTTTCAACGATCTATGCGCATATACACCCAAGTCTTTCTGCTCCTGCACCCCCTTCAAAATTTCATCCCTTATTTTATATTGTCTGTCCATGTTCTTCCTACCAAAATCCCCATGGCATAAACCATCAATATATTTGCATAGTGAAGTCAACTTAATGTGTGCGTGCATGCTGTGCCAATGACTAAACATAGCTTCTGTCAACTCAAATCCTTCAAGGCTCTTCTCAGGAGTGTTATCAAACAAACTCTGACACGGAGCCACATAAAGAGATCTTAGGGCAGATGTACTGTACCTCAGCTAGCTTTATCATCTTTCTTATGACAGTAGGAATGGAATGAAGAAAGGCAATTGGCCCAAGCTTAATCATTGCACGGACCATCCCTACACACCTCAGAAAAGAGCCATATGAGCTCAATGAGGGAGCTGGCTTACGAAAGTATGCTGTGTTTTGTAATTCTAGCAAGTTTTAAAATTCGGGAGGCTTGACAACCATTCATTAAAGAGGTCTGCTGCAACAAAACGGAACATGAATCTATGGCTCAAGTTACCAAAAAAACCTATTATACGCTAATTCCTTCCCTTTCCACAAGCTGAAAGTCAAAATAGTTAGTTTATCACTATTCTAAGATGTATGTTTGAATTGAGAGTTCCATTTCTTTCAGCTTGAAGTTTAAGGCGTTCGCAAAGGCGGTAGTGGACTAATTTTTGAGTTGAATTCCAGAGCTCCAAAAAAAATAATGCTAAAGTTTCTCAAGGTTACTAAATGCCAACCATACCAATTGGTTTTAATTGTTTCACGTTTTCATACATTACAGTTTGTGTGAAAAGAAAAATGGTACATTTTAAGACCTCAGGATCTTCAGCCAATAAACTACTTTTGAAGTGTAGTAACTGCTGCGATATCGGAAATGTGGCAGTTAATTTTCTCACAGCAAGGCCCCAGAAACAGCAACGTAATAATGACTAGATAATCCGTTTTTGTGACGTTGGTTGAGATGAGGGTTTTTCAGTGGTTCTTTAACTGGGCCATGACATGAGAATCCTACTTCCAGCTTTCCCAAGCAATAAGAGCAGGTGGACATTAACAATGTTAGAAATGCAGGTCCTTTTAAGAGTAAATCAGGTCAAGCTTCAGAGTGAATTGAGAGTAGGTGATGCTCTTTGAAACCTGTATTTCAGAGCTTGACTCCCTTGTTAGTCAAGATTCTGTCTGCCTCTGCCCTAAAAATATTCAACGACCCTGCCCCTACAGCTCTCTGGGGAAGAGAATTCCACAGACTCATGACCCTCGGAAAAAAAATTCTCACCACCATCTTAAATGGGAAACCCCTTGTCTCTGTCAAGTCCCCTCAGAATCTAAACTTCAATGGATATCGCCTTAACCTGCCCAGCCTTTCCTCAAGATAATCCCCACAACCGAGGAATCAATCGAGTAAACTGATCTGAACTGCTTCAAATGCAATTACGTCCTTTTTTAAATAAGAGACCAAAACTGCACATAGTCCTCTAGATGTGGTCTCACCAATGCCCTGTACGACTGGAGCAAAACATCCTTACTTTTATATTCCATTCCCCTTTCAATAAATATCATCATCATTCCATTTGCCTTCCTAATCACTTGCTGTCCCTGCATACTAACTTCAGGCCAGGAAGAGTGGCATGCCATACTGAAGGAAAACCCCCTCACTCAGAATTTCCCAACCTTCTCCTGCACAGACCAACACACTTTCCAACTGCATCCATTCCCTTCCCTGGAGGCACCTCCTCACATCTCCATCTCACCAGTCACCACTGACACTGCCCCTCATCTTATCATCTCACAATCCTATTGTGCCCCTCCATTAATATGGTCAGCCTATCCTCTCATCACATCCCATTTCTCACACTTACAACTCTTTCTTGATGAGGCTGTGTTCTGCACTAAGGTGTGGCAAAAAAACCCAGCACTCCCCGCCCCCATCTAACTGTAAAACCCCACCCCCCTTAACTACCGCATTGGGGGATAAGCAGTGTCTCCGCTTGCATGGTCATTGGCAATGGAGATATGGGGGTCTTCCAGCTTCCTGATAAAATAATTAGATATCATATAGCCACATGGGGGTGTCAAGGGGAGATGGTGGTGTAGTGGCAATGTCACTGGACCAGCAATCCAGAGGCCCAGGCTAAAGCTCTGGGGGCATGGGTTCAAATCCCACCATGGCAGCTGGTGGGATTTAAATTAATAAATGTGGAATATAAAGCTAACCACAGTAATGGTGAGCATGCCAACAACCCTCACTTGTTGGGTGCACACCATAATGTCCTCTAGGGAAGGAAATCTGCTGCCCTTACCTGGTCTGGCCTACATCAGACTAGGACTATATACTGACTCCTAACTGCCCTCTGAAATGGCCTAGCAAGTCACTCAGTTCAAGGACAAACAAGGATAGGGAACAAATGCTGGTGACGTCTGCATCTCATAAAAGAATAAAGAAAGTTGACATGGTATACATGCCATCACAAAACCCATGCACAAACACCCTCCATTAGCTCAGACACATACACCATGGTGGGGAGAAGGAGGGGGAGCGGGGCCACCAAGATAATGAGCCACAAGCACATGTCACAAGTGAACAGTACTACTGGCTTGACTAACATATTAATGGTTATTTTCTTCATCTCCTAGCACAACACCTATGCTGCCATCAATACAGACCTGCCAAATGTCACTCATCTGGATTCCCAACTGCTTAACATTTCAATTGAACGATCACAATCATTGTTACAGCACAAGAGGCAGCCAGCTGGCCTGCCAACTCTCCTTAGAAGCAATTTACCGAGCGCCACTCCTCCATCTTCTCCCCTTAGCCCTGCACGTTCCTCCTTTTCAGGTGACAAGACCAATTTTCATGAACATCACTTTTTTTGAAAAATAGAGTTGCCTACATATGATCAGGTTAGCAATCACACCACTGTGGCTGACAGAAGTACTAATTCTTCCCACTGCTGATGCCCCTGCCATGTGGTGCTGATTGCTCCTCACGGTGGGTGCTGCTGATCACACTGCAAGTGTTACTCGATAGTGACTTGGTTTTACCAAAAAATTTACAAGGATCCAAACATATAACATGATCGAAAACACCAGACATTAAAACAGCACAGCTGAGGGAGCCAGAAGGAAATCTTTCCAACTCTGGGTGGGATAAGACAGACAGCATCCAATCTCTTATGACAGCCCCGTCACAAAGCAACAGCAACAATAACTTTGTTATACCAGGAAACTAAAGCAAGCATCCGGATCTTAAGAATGCACTTTTATAATGCATTTATTGTTCTTACTGCAATATAAATCATACATAACAATAATTTGAAGCAGAATTATTGAAATACTCAGTATATTGTTTGAATACAGATAGGACAGGTTATGAACAACAGCGTGATTAACACAGAAGTTGAAAATTATCTTGACTTTGACTCTGTGTAGGCTTATGTTAAACTAACACAAAGCTTTTATCAGGGCAGAACAGAGATACCACTTGTTTGAAACTGAAACCAGATTCTGATGTGGTTTGAAATACAAAAAGTACCGATAAGTTCCAAAACAAACCTTTCAAGTGTGTTAAAGTGTAATACATTTTAAAAGCTTCCTGGATTAAAAAGCTAGTTACAGAAAAGAAGAAACAAAAATACATTTCCACATAACTAAACTGGAACCAATAGTAGATGATAAATAAATCATTTAATTGACAAAGCAAAGGTCATTAATTTGTAATAAAGTGAGGCATTCTTACAATGTCTTTTGCAGATCAAAAGCAGTATTATAAACTCTTGAACTATCACATGTGGCATGTGTTTAATTTTGTCTTACCATCAAATAATTTAAAACAATAATTCCAGCGTGTTTTATGTTTTGCAACAGAAGGAGCTCAAACCTCTACATCTTTTGCCTCCTCTTCCAGTAGAAAACATTCTGGGACATTTGTTCAAACCACATTAAGCCTATTTAAGTAATCAGCACTGGCATGGCCTCCGTTTTCTAATCTGCTAGATTTAAAGGCAGTGGTGCCATTTCTTTTATCAGTGAATAAAAAGCTAAGGAACCATCAATTTGAAGCTCGCATTTGGCATTAATAAGAGTGTTTTTTGCCGTGTCATGAAAAGCCAATAAGGTGCATAATTGGGGTTACACAGGAGCTACTATTTGATGAAAACTGGCAGGTAATGAAGATTTTAATCAATTTAGCAAATCTTCGGAATCCCTGCTGCTTCAGTCATCAGCCTCAAACACTTGCTTGCTTCCTTTCCAATCGGAGGAGCTGTGCAGTGGTCAGTGATTTATTAAGAAGGTTGTTTCCTCTCCATTTTCACATCAAAACTGCCGGTTAAAGTAAACAGTATTCTCACCCCTTTTCGTATCATTCTGCTATCATCGTCATCTTGCTGGGTAGTTAAGACAATTTCAGGTTCCATTCAACAGATCTAGCTTTAAAATTTTGCTCGTTCACTTTTCAAATGAAGAACCTTGCAGCGCACATTAGCAGTAAATGATCTTGGCAAAAGACATTTGCGTTTTTTTTCTTTATTCTCTCACGGGATGTGGGTGTCACTGGCAAAGCCAGCATTTATTGCCCTTGAACTGAGTGGCTTGACATTTCAGAGGGCAGTCAAGAGTCAACCACATTGCTGTCGGTCTGGAGTCATATATAGGCCAGATTGGGCAAGAATTTCCTTCCCTAAAGGGCATTAGTGAACCAGATGTGGTCTTATGACAACCAATGATAGTTTTATGGTCACCATTACTGAGACTAGCTTTCAATTCCAGATTTTATTAATTTAATTTAAATTCCATCAATTACCATGGCAAGATTTGAACCTATGCCCAGAGAATTAGCTTGGAGCCTCTGCATTGCTAGTCTAGTGACATTACCACAACACCATCATCTACCCCCTACTCAGCTCATTCATAGGTTGCTGCATAACTTCATCTTGGAATAGTGCTGCAGCTCCATTTTCCATTAGCTGGCTTTCCCTTACACCAAAAGAATGATGTGCTTTGGTAGCATGTTAGTGATAACTAGACAAATTACCAATAGGATAAATTCCTACACAGAGAACATCAGCTCGGGTTCTGATGTTAACTGCTGCTAGAATGTACCATTGTGTGGACAGTGAGGGAGAGGAGGTCAGGGCTTGACTGTGATACCATCCATAGTGGCATAGCCCACAACATACATAAATGGTGGCCAACTGGGCATGGCACCAGACAATGTCCAAAACTTGTGAAATTACGCTACAGTGAGATCTAGCACTACCAGGGTGGAAGAGAATAGAACTGAGAAAGAAGTCACACTGTGTCAGCTCTAGAATAACTTCTGCTTTTAATACAATTGAATGAAGAGGTCAACTTAGCCTCCAAAGCGAGTGTGATCCCTTTTCGCCAATTGACTCTTGCCAAAAACCAGACTGCTTGAACGAATTGTGCACGTCCATAGTGGACACTGAACACACCAAGGATCACTGAACATTGCACAGTGGCAACCCATGTTACAGAGGAAGACTGGAGTCCCAAATAATAAAACTTCTTTCACATGCAGTGTTTAAAGCTACTTAGTCCACATGCAACCAGCATGATGATTTTTAAAATTATTTGTTCAAGGGATGTGGGCTTCAGTGGCTAGACCACCGTTTATTACCCATCCCTATTTCCCCTTGAGAATGTGGTGGTGAGCTGCCTTCTTGAACCGCTGCAGTCCATGGTGTAGATACACCCACAGTGCAGTTAAGGAGTTCGAGGATTTTGACCCAGCGACAGTAAAGGAACGGCGATATATTTCCAAGTCAAGATGGTGAATGGCTTGGAGGGGAACTTCCAGGTGGTGGTGTTCCCATCTATCTGCTGCCCTTGTCCTTCTAGATGGTAGTGGTCATGTGTTTGAAAGGTGCTGTCTAAGGAGCCTTGGTGAGTTTCTGCAGTGCATCTTGTAGATGGTACACACTGCTGCTACTGTGCGTCGGTGGTGGAGGGAGTGAATGTTTGTGCATGGGGTGCCAATCAAGCGGGCTGCTTTGTCCTGGATGGTGTCAAGCTTCTTGAGTGTTGTGGGAGCTGCAGTCATCCAGGCAAGGGGAGAGTATTCCATCACACTCTTGACTTATGCCTTGAAGATAGTGGACAGGCTTCGTGGTGAGTTACTCATTGCAGAATTCCCAGCCTCTGACCTGCTCTTGTAGCCACAGGATTTATATGGCTAGTCCAGTTCAGTTTCTGGTCAATGGTAGCCCCCAGGACATTGATGGTGGGGATGTTGCTATAAATAAGTACGACAAGCCTTAGCCTTCTTTTGTTAATAGTCTTTTCATCATATTATTAATTATACCCTACTTAAAATGCAACACAGTCATCCCATCAAGGCTGTTATAAGTGGTAACAATACCTTATATATAGCATTTTCAAGAGGCAATGCACAATGCTTTAATGTCAGAATCGATGGACCAAAGTTCCCATTTGAACATTTCTGTCATTAATGCAGAAATAGAAGGTGAAGTGGACCTGATTCCAAGTTGGATAAAGCCAGGGGAAGCTTTATCGATCTTCATCAAATTCAAATTCCTCAGTGGTAATGATGTCCTCAATTGAAATCTTTGAACATCAGCAATATTTTAGTTTTGATTATTGAAGTAAGGGAGTTTCATATGAATTCATCAAATGTTTGATACATTAATATTTGTGCAGTCTAACTCAAGAGAAAGCATTCTGAATTACAATCCTCTTTTAACTTAGGAGGCAGTGAAGTGTATCACTGTAAAGGTATCAATAAGGCCTTTGATTTGCGATTTTCACAAAAAAAAGGTCAGAATGACAGAACATAATCAAAACACTGATCTAAAAAAAACACAATCCCATTATTTTATATAATATAAAAATTGATTCATTTAATTGGCAAACTATTGGATCCAAATATGAATGGACAGGTCACAAAGGTTAAAAATCCAGGGATCCCAAATAATAAACTGAAATGTGATTTTCTATTGAAAAAGTAATTGAAAATTTCTTTCACTAAACTGCGACTAAACAAGAAAAAACTGCTAGTTCTTGAAAGGCTATTTAACTGTGATGAAAACCTGTCTTTTCACAGTTTTTTTAGATAAATTTGCATTTCGCATTCCTCAACTTAAGAGGTAGATGTTGTATAACTATTAACTTTATGAGTGTACAGGCAGATGCTGAGAAAGACAACATTGTGAAATTTGTAGATTTAAATCTTGATATCTCATTGTCACTAATTGCTGATTTTTATCATATCCATAAATTGCTACTTCATTATGATCCACAAGACCTGTCACTAAATAGGACTACTGTTATGAAGATGTGTTATATAAAATATTAATTTGTCATTAGCTGGGTATATATATATATATATTTGTAATGTCATCAGCTGGACATACATATGTATTAAACTTTTTTTGAAAAGGACACTTTTGCTAAGCAAAGGATACTGGCTTACAATGTTGCATTCGCCAAGGATATAACCTGCTTTTATGGAAACACCAAGTCGATGGAGGACTCGAGAGAAGTCACGTGATCCAGCTCTTGGGTGTAAAATGGATATTGTATTTTTGTACAGTCAGAGAGAGACTGCACAAGGGAAATGACCTCACCCCATCTCTCTTTTATGAAATCTCTCTTATCAAAGCCGAGCTCTCTGCGATTCGAAAAACCCATCAGAAGACCTCATTGCTGCAAGCCAAGAGCCCTTAAAAGGAGAATTCTGAACCAACACTACTGTCTCCGGTGAGAAACCCAAGAACCTCCAGCTACCTTCAGCTGTGAACAAGCATCTGCACACACTGATTAATATTTTCCTGACTTTATTTGTCACTTGGCCAAGTTTTTAAAATCCGATACCTTGTAGAGTTTTACTTTTTTTTGCATGCTTGAAGGGAATTGTGTGTGTGTGTGTTCTTTAGTAGTGGGTAGTTGGACATATTTGTACATTTTTAAACCTTTTGTTAATTTCTGCATCTTTACCTGAGTTTTTGCAATAAAACTAACCCTTTACTTGTTAACTTAAGGAACCTGGCTGGCTTATTTCTTGCACCGAGTTATGCAGAGTTGAATACATATAAAATTGGCAATATCACCTCCCTTTTAAATTCAAACTCTATTATAACTTACTCAAGAGCGGGACAAAGAGAAGTTAGCTCACCCCTGCTCACATGGTTATAAAACTATATTGAAATAGATTCACCGAAGAACCAATTTGTTCATATGTTTCCAGATTATGGTGAGAAAATTAGTGTTCATAATGGCCTGGTTCTGTGCTGTAAAATTCTAAGTAATGGAAATTTTCACATGTAACCATCTTTTTTTTATTCGTTCATGGGATGTGGGCATTGCTGGTTAGGCCAGCATTTATTAGCCATCCCTAATTGCCCTCAAGGAGGTGGTAGTGAGCTTAATTCATTACATTTCCCTTGGTTTATTTTAACTAATATTACTGGTAAACCTTGTGTTGTATTGCCTGACATACAGTTAACACTTATATAACATTTATGCCCTGTCAATACAACATGGGAGATAATTATAAGTTGCTTCAAAATTTTTTAAAAACTCTATTACAATTATATTAACACTGTTTCTCTGCATCAGGCTGCTTATCCAATATACAATCTTGAATAAGCTGTAATTACCTCCAGCTAAACATCTGAGAGGCTGGAACAATCACCTTCAGCCTTTACCATTAACTCAAAACCCTTAATACCACTTCCCTGGCTACCGTATTAGGTTGAACCAGGCCATTTGGAACTTGGCCCCCATCTGACCTTGAACTGAGCTTCACACTCCATCACAAAGACTGCTGACTTTCAATTCTAGTGCCTCAGCTATCTCCACCTCCACTTCAGCCCTTCTATTGCCGAAACTCTTATCCATGCCTTGCCAGCATGCTATCCTCTACATGCCATACTTCAGCTCATTCAAAATCCTACTGCCTGAATCCTAGCCCACTGGATGTCCAGCACGCCCATAATTACTGTCCAAACTAAGCTACCGCCATTCCCCAGGCCCCTAGTGTTTCAGTTTTGAAGCGGACATCCTCATGTTTAAATCATCCTGCGTCTTCTCCTATCCATCTGTTTGGCTTCCCTAGCATAAAAATCTCTCCCAACACCCCTCCCCCACAACACACGTCCTCTCTTCTGAGCACCCCTAGGAATCTCTATTCCTTTGCCTTTGACCTCTATGTGTCCCCGCAACCCTTCACTTCACCATAGACATAAACACACTCCCTGTCCAAAAAGGAAAAACACAGCAATATAAACTTCACCTGAATAACCCTTGTTCTCTAGCCTTCTCTTCAAGTAATTTTGAAAGGTTTGAGCCAAAACTGCTAGAAACTGAAGCAGAATATTCGACCGACTGAACAACATTGATGCATATTGCGAAATTAGACAGACTGACAGGCTCAGGCTGCAAATTCCAAGTTCAGGTCACAGAATCACAGCTCTGGACAAACCCAAATTTTTGAGAGAGTCCTTCATTAAAGGCAATAAAAGACACAAAAGGCAATTCAATGCATGCATTTAATTCTGTTACAGTAGTTTCATTATGGGAGACAGTGCTGTGGCGTTAATATCACTGGGTTAGAATCCAGAGACTCAGGCTAATGTTCTGGGGACACTTGTTCAAATCCTGCCACAGCAGCCAGTGCAATTTAAATTCAGTTAATAAATCTGGAATATAATCTCAGTAATGGTGACCATGACAACTATCATTGATCGTTGTAAAAACCTGCCTGGTTCACTA
Source organism: Cetorhinus maximus (assembly GCF_964194155.1). NCBI lineage: Eukaryota > Metazoa > Chordata > Chondrichthyes > Lamniformes > Cetorhinidae > Cetorhinus > Cetorhinus maximus. The sequence continues at coordinate 91,476,729 of NC_135896.1, forward strand.
ATGTCCTTCAGGGAAGGAAATCTGCCATCCTTATTGGGTCTGGCCTAGATGAGACTCCAGACCCACAGCAATGTAGTTGACTTTTAACTGCTTTCAGTTCAAGGGCAATCAGGAATGGGCAACAAATGCTGGCTTTGCCAATGAGGCCCATATCCCATGAAAGAATGAGAGAAAACTTTATACTATGTAGGTAGATAATTAGCCATAGCCAAAAGGGGCCCGAGGCATCGCTCCCTTTAGAGAGAGACCATTGGTTGTATAGCTTGAGGGGTACCATTCTGCATCAAGTATTTGGGCAGACGAGGAGGCAGGTCCCAAGTCAACTCACCCAGAATGGAAATTGAACCTGCGCTGTTGGCATTCTTCTGAACCACACACTAGCCATCTAGCCAGCTGAGCTGAGCTAACTGACACTCCCCCTAATTTCAAGCATAAATAATATTCAGTTCCTGAAAAATAACTTCTCTCAGGAAATATCTGAAGCCATCTGTGGGAACCCCGGTGGTCAGATTGTGTTAGTGATAGCACAGCCATTTTGATTGCTGCAAAGCCCCATAAACCCAATGCAACGTAAAGGCTTTCTGAAATGTTGTTGAGTTGTGCCTATTGCATTACTGTATTACTAAGCTAGGACAGATCTAAGCCCTATACATCAAAAATTCCCACTACAGATGTGCTGTTGCAGACACAAATTTAGCACAAATGTTGAAACATAGGGAAAGTAGTTTAACTTTAAGGAACTGAAATAATTGCTGTTCAATGTTTCAAACTTCTCTTACTGCCCTTTACCCATTATTCACTCTTGCACATTCTTACCCCTTTCAGTTAAACTCCATAAAGTGATGTCCATCCTGCCTGTCATGTGATGGGCCTGCAAGGCTTTTACTCCCAAATTTATAATATCCTTTCCACATTTGAAACGTTTAAAACAACTAACACCTGCTCGCTTGGATGTGAAAACAAATCAAAACCGGAAGTTACCTCTTAGAAAAATGGAAGAATTGCTCAATTTATCTACGTACACCGGGAAATATCACAGCCGCTGCTGTTCACAACTGTTACTGCATGGCTGTGATGTGTGGGCTAGATGCTGTGTGTTCAGCTTTAAGGGTTAGAAAATGGAACTCACCCAATATTTACTGTAAATAGATTGATCTAGCAGGCAGCTGTTGAAATCACAGGCCTGTGGCTAGTTTCATGTATAAGATGGGTTCTGGGAGTGGGCAATCCCTCAAGCAGAAGCTTCTGTCAGAGGCGACAGTTCAGAAATTCTTACAAGAAGCGAGTCCGAAAGAATTCTGTCCCGAAACCAATTAGGATCAAGCCAAGATGGTAGCACCACTATTAGGTGACCTAGATAGTCTGCAGTACAAAACTACCATGTGAACCAAGTGGCTAAAATGAACTGTTTAGATACTCATTGAGGCGAATAATAATGTTGGTTCATCTTGTTATAAAATATTAACATGTATCTAAATCAGTAAAAGATGCACATTATTCCACATATTGCACATATATTGTGGATCTGTACAGCGAAATATGAATTACTGTATAATTAAAATCTGAACCTTGATACAGTTTTGAGAAAAGACCGTGATTAGTAATTTTCACTGCAAGATGGATGGGATTGTGGGCTACCAACTCAAAGCACCAGTAAAAATCTCATGATATCATTTAATAAAATCAGAATTGGATTTACTTGGACACAAAAAAAGAAATAACACACTCAGCTGAGTTGTGGAATGTGATCCCTGAAACAAGTAAACTCTGGTTGCGCACTAAAGTGCTCACATTAGCACAGCAGCCAGAATCTCCTCTGTCACATAGATAGATGTTCACTTGACAAAAGCAATATAGAGAGAAAAAAAAAGTGAAGACACGCTGATGTACATTTGTGCTAAAAGTTGCAGTAGCCTGCCACAGCGGCTCGAGAATCAGAGCAACCAACTCAATTTTTTTTTAAAATCCTTTAAAATCCAAATTCTTGACAATTCTAAAGGGGTGGCAGGAACCGAGGAGCCTGGTGGTACATGCGCACAAATGATTAAAAGGTGGAAAGGCAGGTTGAGCCCGTGTTTAAAAAGGCAGAAAGGATCTTGAACTTTATAAACAGAGACAGAGTACATAAGCAAGGGTGAATCTTGATAAGCTCTATGGAACTCCAGCCTCAGTTGGAGTATTCTGTCCATTTCTAGGCACTGCGCTTTAGGAAGGATGTGAAGATGTTAGGGGGGGGTGCAGAAAAAATTCACGAGAATGGCCCAGGAGATGAGAGACCTCAGTTGTGTAGATAGACTGGATTGTTCCTCAACCAGTTAGGAAGAGTGGGCGGGATGGCGTAGCCACTTTGTCAGTGGAAGGATTTCTGTTTAAAGTTACAACAGCACGTTTCAGAGAAGCTCACCAACACTTGGTTTGTTAAGGCTACAGCACCCACAAGAAGGGCGAGGAGAACTGGGAAGGCTGCTGCCCCCCTCCTCCCCACCCCACCCCAACCCCAGATGGGGTTGGACCAAAGGGGGACAGAGAAAAGAAAGATATACAAGGCAGAGACCATAAAGAAAACGATTATTGTTTCACATGGGTCCAGAATCAAAGTCCAAGGAACTATCCCTTCACAGAGGTCACCAGGCTGAAAACCAATGCTGTATAATTCACTTTTCCAGTAATGTTGACTTTACACGATGAGGTAGGCATGCAGAGATGAAATCAGTCTTGGAGGCGATGGCACAGAAGCTCCAGTAGAAGCTGTGCAGATGGAGCCAGGTACTCAATCTGGGCAGAGCCCCTTTTCCATGCTGCACTCCCTCTGCGCTGCGGAGGGGCGTGTGGCTGAGGAAAAGGCAGCTGATGCTCCTGCTTCTGATGGTAAAATGGCAGACTGAGTTTGCAGTGCAGCAAGGCCAGTCCAAACAGCAACTGCATTGGCCCAAGTGCGACTTAGAAAACAACCTGATTTTCTGGGCTTAATATCCCAAGTGGCAGTCATCAAGGGTAGCATCATCCAAGGACTTATTTACAGGGTGCTTTCTCCTTTAGACATGGGTGCTGCTTGGCCCAACAAAATAAACGCTGATCATTGAATTTTCAAATTGTTGAATTTTACTGCACTGAGGGAGGTGGTGTCTGTCCCACCGTTAGTTTCTCTGAAAGAACTATCCACTTAATTAAATTCCCCTTTAAAAGTATTTGGAAAAAGGAAAAGAATATTATGGACTCTATTTCAACCAGTGTTTCTGGTCACGCATTCCATATTCAAATGACCTTCTGCATTAAGAAATTTCTCCAAAGCGCTCCCTTTGCTCTTATTGTGATCAAGCTAAATATATGTCCTATAACTTTACTAATCAGCAAAAACAGTTTCTACTTATTGAACACCTCAACAATTTCTTTGTTCTTGGGATGTGAGCATTGATAGGAAAGCCAGCGTTTAGTACAAACAGGGATGGGCAATAGAGAAGGTGGCGATGAGCTGCCTTCTTGAAGTGTTGCTGTCCATATGGTGCAGAGAAACCCACAGGGGTATTAGTGAGGGAATTCCAGGATTTTGACTCTGACCGCGAAGGACAGACACACTCAAGCCTGGAATTGAGCTGTTGCCCATGTTTGGATATATTTTCGCGTCAACACTTAAAAAAGGTTAAAAAAAAACACTCCCAACATTTTTGTCTAAAACTCAATGTTTTACATGAAGCTGTTTTAGGTCAGTGCAATGCGTTGCACTGCGGCAATTATGATATTTAAACTGGAACTGCTTTGCTTCTCCCCACTCACAACTGTTAGGAGGTGCTTCAGCCAAAGCTCTTACTGGGATCAGAAGTGATTCGCACTTACAGTCCTAAACAATCCCAGTCTTTAGTTACTGTTGCAGAATGCCTCCAACAAAATTTGGGATTGGCGGAACAGGGGAAAGGAAAAAAAATCATTAAGTGACTATCAAGTCTCTTTCTTGGTACATTGTGCAGAATTAAAAAAAAAAAATTCAGTTCATTCCAGCTGAATACAATCTTGGCATATTTCAATATCTAGCACAATTATATGTCTGAACTGTTAGGTAAAAAAAAATGAAAAGAATCAATGCAGCCACACAACAAAAGCAAAGTAATTGCGTTTACAACAATTGAGCAGCAATAATGATTAATGGCTATGTCTACATAGGTTTTAGCACATAAGGCATTCTTGTTAGTGTTTGAATTGTCTAAAGCTAAATTGCACTAATTAGCACAGCTATGATAATTTTTCATCCATTGTCTCCCCCTTTCATCAGACTCTAATTTTAATGAGCTCATAGCATTTTAATTGGTTAATGATTGCATTTTTCTTAAAACAAAAAGTACACAATATAAAACAAGAAAAGCTGAGAAAAAAATTCCAATTGCAGGAAAATTGTGTTTTTTTGAAAAAAAACTGTTTAGAACTTCCTCATCCACAGAAGTCAACAGTGCGTGAAGTACCAACATTTCAGTAAAATGCCAGCCTGCAGATTATTTATAAAGATATAGAACTAATCTGGTCTGAAGCCATGAGAACTGCAGCAAGATCACAGACTCTCTGTTTACACTATCTTCTTTGTTCCTGATTTTACCCCTGGATTTGATCTGAAGGAGATCAGGCTTTTACAGTACTAAATATTAATCCTGGGAATAGGCCATTATTGTTCTTGTAGCTTTAGAAAAGCAGCACAAGGTTTATCTTTTTTCGAAAAGTGAAAAACAGTTCCCTGCTGATATGTGGCGCACCAAATACAGCCACAGCTAATATTAAACAACACTGATAAAAGGCAGGCAGGGTGGTCATAAAACATGGAAAGCAATGTACTTCACCTAGTACTCCCCTACAGAAAAGCAGTTAACATATTGCCGGATAAATTCCTTGTACAATTGCAACTTGTGGAGCCTTAGCATTCTGTCGGAATTTTTTAAGCACTTGGTAAGAGATGGAGGTCCCTGCACATTGTCAAACTTAATAGATGCAGAAATCGAGAAGCAGAAGACTGCGGATGCTGGAAATCTGAAACAAAAACGGAAAACGCTGGAAATACCCGGCAGTTTGATTTAAAACATCAGCTCTTTCTCTCCACAGCTGCTTCCATAACCTGCTGAGTAGTTCCAGCAGTATTTTGTTTTTGCTAATTAATGGAGACATTTATATTATGCAGCATTTTTCTTGTTCAACTTGTAAATTAATTTATAATCGCAGCCTGTGTCCTTAAGAAGTCTTAATAATATAACACAATGTATTCCAATTTAAACGAATCAGGCAACAAATTGAGTTATTGCTCTTTGTTCATAGCTAGTGTTAGGATGCTCAGGATTGAGTGGGACTAGAGAAAGAGTACCGCCCACATGACGATGTAAGAGAGACACATGGCTAAGAGCCATGAAGGAGAAAGCTCATATGGCTAAGTCTGAGTAACACCTGTAGTCTTGTCGTCTTCTGAGGCAGTCCCCTCAGAGTCGAGGGTGACTTGTTTCCACGCAAAAAATGTGTTCTCAGGGGGGCTGAAGAGTCTAATGTGCGATCTACAGCCTCTGTCACAGGTAGGGCAGATGGTGGTTGGGGGAACGTGTGGGTGGGGTGCCCTGGCTGCCACTTGCTCCTTTCACTGTCGACGTTTGGCTTCAGCTAGTCCTTGGCATGAGATTCGAGATGTTCAGCTCCTTCCCGGATGCTTTCCCTTCACTTTGGGCGGTCTTGGGCCAGGGATTCCCAGATATTGGTGGGGATGTTGCACTTTTTCAAGGAGGCTTTTAAGAGTGTCCTTAAAGCGTTTCTTCTGCCCTCCTGGGGCTCGCTCGCTGTGTCGAAACTCCGAGGAGAGCGCTTGTTTCGGGGGTCTCGTGTCAGGCATGCGGACAATGTGGCCCACCCACTGGAGCCGATCGAGCGTGGTCAATGCTTAGATGCTGAGGATGTTGGCCTGAATGAGAACACTAATGTTGGTGCGTCTATCCTGCTAATGGGTTTGCAGGATTTTGTGGAGGCAGTGCTGGTGGTACTTCTCCAGAGTTTTGAGGTGCCTGCTGTACATAGTCCATATCTCTGAGCCATATAAGAGAGCGGATATCACTACTGTTCTGTAGGCCATGAACTTGGTGCCCGGTTTGAGGTCCTGATCTTCAATCACTCTCTTCCTCAAGTGGCCGAAGGCTGCGTTGGCACACTGAAGGCGGTGTTGAACCTTGTCATCGATGTCTGCCCTTGCTGACAGTAGACCCCCAAGGTATGGGGAGTGGTCCACATTGTCCAAGGCCTCGTCATGGATTTTGATAACTGGGATGGTGGGGGGTGCAATGTAGTGTGGAGGGGGCAGGTTGGTAGAGGACCTTTGTCTTACCGACGTTTAGTGTAAGGCCTATGCTCTTGTACGCCTCAGTCAAGGTGTTGACGATGGCTTGGAGCTCAGCCTCCGAGTGTGTGCAGACGCAAGCATCGCCTACATACTGGAGTTCAATACCGAGGATAGGACGACCTTGAATCTGGCCTGCAGGCGGTGGAGGTTGAACAGGTTCCCGTTTGTTTTGTAGTTTAGCTTCACTCCAGCGGGGAGCCTTCTGAGGGTGAGTTGGGGCATTGCAGAAGAAAGATCAAGAGAGACGGTCACAGCCTTACTCGACCCCGGTCCAAAGATAGATTGGGTCTGTGGTGGACCCGTTGGTCAGGATCACAGTTTGCATGGCATCGTGGAGCAGGTGGAAGACGGTGACAAACTTTTGGGGGCAGCCGAAACAGAGGAGGACGCTCCATAATCCTTCACGGTTGACAGTGAAGGCTTTTGAGAGGTCAAAGGCGGCCATGTACAAGAGTTGGTGCTGTTCCCCGCATTTCTCCTCTGTTTCCATAAGGTGAAGGTCTTGTCCGTTGTGCCCCTTATTGGGCGGAATCCACACTGCGACTCTGGGAGGAGCTCTTCAGCCACAGGGAGGAGGCGATTGAGGAGGATTCATCTGATGACCTTCCCTGTGGCCAACAGCAGGGAGATTTCTCTATAGCTACTGCAGTCGGACTTGTCACCTTTCTTGAAGGTGGTCACGATTATGGTGTTGGAGATCTGCTGACAGGCTGTCCTCCTTCCGGGTAAGGGAGACAAGGCCATGTATTGGTGCCAATAGTGCTTCGGCAGAGATTCCATCTACTCCTGGGGCCTTGTTGCTCTTTAGCTGTCGAATGGCCTTTTCTACCTCGTGCTGGGTTGAGGTTGTGCTGAGATGCTGCTGGATGGAGTTGAAGACAGAGTCTCTGATAAGATGATCTTCAAAGTGCTCCTTCCAGTGGGCGCTGACTCCCTCTGTCTTTGATGAGCACCTCTCCGTTCATGGCCAGCAGCGGAGTGGGGCCTTGGGTTCTGGGGCCATGGGTGGTCTTGAATGCGCTAAAGAAACCTCTCATGTCATGGTTGTCGGCTCACTGTTGGATCTACTGTGCTTTCTCCAGCCACCATCTGTTCTTTAGGTCGTGGGCTCTTTGCTGGACCTCAGCCTTCAGCCGTCTGTAGAGCTGCTTTCTTGCTCTCGAGTTGGGTTGTTGTTTCAGGGTCAGAAATGCCTTGCGCTTGCGGCGTATCACCTCCTGGACCTCCCGGTCATTCTCACCGAACCAGTCTTAGTGTTTCCTGGTCGAGTGACCAAGCGTCTCTTCGCAGGTGCTGATGATGGAGGCCTTGAAAGCAGACCAGGCACTGTGGGCACTCTGTGTCTCTGGGTCACCAGGAGTCACCAGGTTGGCAGTGAGGCGCTGGCTGAACAGGGATCTCTTATCAGGGTCCTTCAGTGCCTCAGTGTTGATTTTTCTGCGACATTGTTTCCATTGCTGTCACTGCTTTGAGGCTACACTGATGTTGATGACAGAGCGAATTAGGCGGTGGTCCGTCCAGCAGTCGTCAGCACCTGTCACGGTGCGGGTGATACGCACGTCCTTGCGGTCCCTCACTTGGACAATGACGTAGTTGAGCAGGTGCCAGTGCTTAGAGTGAGGGTGTTACCATGAGGCCTTGTACTTGTCTCTCTGATGGAACAAGAGGCCCGGAGGATCAAGGAGGATCAGCTTATCGCTCGCTGGGACTCGGGCCGGGATTGTTCAAGGCTGGAGTAAAATTCCTCTTTGGACTCGTCGGTAGTATCCAGTGTTGAGGCGTAGGCGCTGAGGGCTGTAGCACGTTAGTTCTGGGCTAGGGTGAGCCGAAGGTTCATGGGGTGCTCGTTTATCCCACAAGCGGTGTCTTTGGGACATCCAGCTAGTTCGTTTTTAATGGCAAAGCCAACCCCGTGGAAGGGTCGATCTTCTACTGAAACCTTTCCAAAAGGTGTAATCCGCCACCTTGTTCCTTGAGCTGGCCTTCCCCTGCCTGCTGGGTCTCACTTAGAGCGGTGATGTCAATGGCAAAACATCCGAGCTCCCGGGCAACGATAGCAGCATGCTGTTCCGGTCTGTCGCTGTTGGGATTGTCCATGAGGGTCCCTACGTTCCAGGTCCCGAACTTCATTTTAAGGGGGTGGAAGATGTCTGTTTGATAGTTTTTTTTAAACGAGGGGTGGCCGTTGCACACCAGCTACCACACGGGCTTGATGGAGACAAAAGTCTTGGTCCAGTAGCAAGGGGGTCCGAGACAAATGGAGACCAGGCTCCACTATGTGGGCCTAGGACATAGACACACATATTCCTACTGCCCTCTTTTCTCCTTCCCACAGGACCTCTCTCCCTGGGATTCATGAAGAACAGTGGGGGTCTTGCAGTCCCGCTGTTGGCCGGTGCTGCGCCACTCCAGGCAGTAACCACCAGGTGGTGATTCCTGCCTCTGGGTCCTCACCCGCTCTGTCGGGTAATGGTTGCTATCCCCGTGTCCTCTTTTCACCCTCTCTTATAGGTGATGGTTACTGCTGCCGGGCCCTCCCTCCCTCTGGCTCTCCACTGCCGACTAAGAGGAATCATGGCTTAGACCGAGTACATCTCTAGTCTTTTATCTCTGTACACAGAGATGTTCATCGAATAAACCACTTCAGACATAGCTATGTCCCTGCAATCGTTCCTTAACCAGTCATAACCGACATACAACATGTTCTCGGAGGTTGGATCGTACAACATGGTGGCAGCTGTAAGGTCCCAGAAATGTTCAGAAATCAACTTTAAAAAACCTTGCAAGTCTGACCTGAAAAAATGGCGCCAAAACTGAACGCTTCGGTAAGACAGTTGAAAATCTCCCACAGAGCTCCACAGAAGATGTGGAGGCTGAGAAAACAAATCAACTAAATGCAGCTAAGGGCTACACCATAGCACATGGTGTCCGTGAAAAACCCCGACCCAGCAGTGCGACCAAAGAACCTGACGATGATTGAGGGAGAGCAAGCAAACCTTGGAAAAAGCACAGAGTCTTCCAATTAACGGCACAGTCAGCAGACACCACTGGCCAAATCCCCTTTTTAATGAGCATGGGTTTCGATACACCACACAGCCCGGGTCCGAGGTTGGCGCCATCGCACAGGATGACCACGAGGCAGCAATTGAAAAGACAAAAACTGGCTGCTTAAACATGATTTCCCAACAGGAGGAAAGCGGTGAAGAGATTTTAATAATAACTTCCAGCAATTAGATTCAAAATTCTGCGAAGTTGAGGAAAGAGGGTCAGCGACCACAGTGGGTGTCAGTAAAAGCCTGATCAGCGCGGGAAAACTCCATTACTGCAACAGACGTTTAAAAAAAAATCAACGCAAACCTCCTACGAGCTTAAAAACAACTATGGGTTCCAAATTTACCTTGCCAGAACGATTTGGGCAGATGGAGGGGACAGATCAAACACAGAACTGGGTATTATGGAGGAAGAGATTTTTACGATTTCCAGCCATTAGGAATTTATTTTTCTTGAGTCTTTGAGGCATTTTGGAATTCTGTATACATTCCACCTGGTAGCTTAACTACATCATATTGAGAGCACGATAGATAATATGGTCAAACCTTGCAATGTGTGGCAAAGTTACTACATATTATTCATGTGCTTGCAATGATTATTATAATTACAAGTCAACATAGAATCATAAAGGAGTACAAGTTAGCCCTTATGGAAAAAAATATGAAAACATTGCGAAGAACTTCTAGGGAAAATAACTACTTTTAATTAGGATTCCATGAGAATTTAGAAACTGATATTTTCTCTTGGAGAAACCTGCTCATGTTTCAAGCAGAATATACTTGTATGTCACTTTTAAAAGGCGGTCTGGTGGCTCAGTAGGTAGTGCCTCTGTCTCCAGACCAGAAGCTCCTGGTTCAAATCCCACTCTAGGACTTGTTGGCCAGAGAAGGGGCGATTATGGCGTGACCAAACAGGTTGCCAATCAACCCACTAATCCTTCCAACATGCCTGTGGTAAGAATGGGGGAGACTCCTGGTCAGCCATGCATGATGCAGAGTGGCACCCCTCAAGCTACAACCATTTGTCTTTCTCCAGTGAACTGCATGCAGTCCATTGCAAACGATGGCTAATTACAAACAGGCAGTCATTTTAAAAATGTTGCTATTTCCACAGCATTTTGCTGTCACAACTACTGTAAATTTCCATTTAAAGTAGTCGTTCTTGGCTAACTATCACTAAAAAAATTGTACAAGGCCTGAAGAAGTCTCTTTTGATAAAGGAACATTCAAGATGAGGGGAAAAAAAATACAGTTTTTTTAATATAAAGGATGTACATGCATTTTTGGTCCAAAATACAATAATCATAAGTGAACTGATCCACCAGTTGGGTTCAACATCTTGTCACGAATTCCAGCATTAGCAAGAGAAACGTGATATTTCATCACATTGTGCAGCACAATCAAGGCACTTTCTGCTGCTCCACAGAAAACATTGAACTGTAGGAATTGCTGTGAGTGGAGTTAGCTTTTTATTCATTCACGGGATGTGGGTTTCGCTGGCTGGGCCAGCATTTATTGCCCATCCCCAGTTGCCCTTGAGAAGGTGGTGGTGAGCAGCCTTCTTGAACCGCTGCAGTCCATGTGGTGCAGGTACACTCACAGTGCTGTTAGGAAGGGAGTTCCAGGATTTTGACCCAACGACAGTGAAGGAACGGCGATATATTTCCAAGTCAGGATGATGAGTGACTTGGAGGAGAACTTCCAGGTGGTGGTGTTCCCAGGTATCTGCTGCCCTTGTCCTTCTAGATGGTAGTGGTCGTGGGTTTGGAAGGTGCTGTCTAAGAAGCCTTGGTGAATTCCTGCAGTGCATCTTGTAGATGGTATACACTGCTGCTACTGTGCATCAGTGGTGGAGGGAGTGAATGTTTGTAGATGGGGTGCCAATCAAGGGGCTGCTTTGTCCTGGACAATGTCAAGCTTCTTGAGTGTTGTTGGAGCTGCACTCATACAGGCAAGTGGAGAGTATTCCATCACACTTCTGACTTGTGCCTTGTAGATGGTAGACAGGCTTTGGGAAGTCAGGAGGTGGGTTACCCATCACATGGTTCCTAGCCTCTGGCCTCTTCTTGTAGCCACAGCATTTATATGGCGAGTCCAGTTCAGTTTTGGTTAATGGTAATCCCCAGGATGTTGATAGTGGGGGATTCAGTGATGGCAATGCCATTGAATGTCAAAGGGTGACGGTCAGATTCTCTCTTGTTGGAGATGGCCATTGCTTGGCACTTGTGTGGCGCGAATGTTATTTGCCACTTGTCAGCCCAAGCCTGGATATTGTCCAGGTCTTGTTGCATTTGGACATGGACTGCTTCAGTATTTGAGGAGTCACGAATGGTACTGAACATTGTGCAATCATCAGTGAACATCCCCACTCCTGACCTTATGATGGAAGGAAGGTCATTGATGAAGCAGCTGAAGATGGTTGGGCCTAGGACACTACCCTGAGGAACTCCTGCAGTGATGTCCTGGAACTGAGATGACTGACCTCCAACAACCATCTTCCTTTGTGCTGGGTTTGATTCCAACCAGCAGAGAGTTTACCCCTGATTCCCATTGACTCCAGTTTTGCTTGGTCTCCTTGATGCCACATTCGGTCAAACGCTGCCTTGATGTCAAGGGCAGTCACACTCACCTCACCTCGTTCAGCTCTTTTGTCCATGCTTGAACCAAGGCTGTAATGAGGTCAGGAGCTGAGTGGCCCTGGTGGAACCCAAACTGGCTGTCAGTCAGCGGGTTATTGCTGAGCAAGTGCAGTTGATAGCACTGTTGATGCCCCCTTCCATTACTTTATTGAAGATCGAGAGTAAACTGATGGGGCGGTAATTGGCCAGGTTGGATTTATCCTCCTTTGTGTGTACAGGACATACCTGGGCAATTTTCCACATAGCCAAATAGATGCTAGTGTTGTAGCTGTACTGGAACAGCTTGGCTAGGGGCGCATCAAGTTCTGGAACGCAAGTCTTCAGTACTATTGCGGAATATCGTCAGGGTCCACAGCCTTTGCAATATCCAGTGCCTACAGCCATTTCTTGATATCACGTGGAGTGAATCGAATTGGCTGAAGACTGGCATCTGTGATGCTGGGGACCTCCAGAGGAGCAGAGCTGGATCATCCACTCGGCACTTCTGGCTGAAGATCGTTGCAAATGCTTCAGCCTTATCTTTTGCACTGATGTGCTGGGCTTCCCCATCATTGAGATGGGGATATTTGTGGAGCCTCCTCCTCCAGAGAGTTGTTTAATTGTCCACCACCATTCACAACTGGATGTAACAGGACTGCAGAGCTTAGATCTGATCCGTTGGCTGTGGGATTACTTAGCTCTGTCTATCACTTGCTGCTTATGCTGTTTGGCACGCAAGTAGTCCTGTATTATAGCTTCACCAGGTTGACACCTCATTTTCAGGTATGCCTGGTGCTGCTCCCAGCATGCCCTCCTGAACTCTTCATTGAACCAGGGTTGATCTTCTGGCTTAATGGTAATGGTAGAGTGCGGGATATGCCGGGCCATGAGGTTACAGATTGCGTTCGAGTGCAATTCTGCTGCTGCTGATGGCCCACAGCGCCTCATGGATGTGCACTCGCTTTGCTAAATCTGTTTGAAATCCAGCCCATTTAGCATGGTGATAGTGCCACACAACATGATGGAGGGTATCCTCAACTTGGAGACAAAACCCCAACCTCTTGTGCCCAGCCTCGGAGAGAGATCAGCAGTGACTTCAATCCGGAGATCAGGCACCTTGGACAGAACTTTAACTGCCAAGGTGGTGCAGGGGGTTAAAAGACTTAAAGTGGCATCAGGATGGTAATCAGACATGATCCCGCCCACCCGCTTCTGGAGTTAACCTGGGTGGTTTTGCAGGCCAGTGGGAAACTCAAGTGGAGCGGTCGGCTAAGTAATTTTAAAAATTAAATCCGCAATCAACTCCGGATTTAACCCAGATTTCCGGATTTAACCGCCAGTATATTTAGTCCCCAAGCTGTCTGCAATTCATTAGGGCCAACCAGGTGACAGCACAAAGAGAAGGGCTTCTTTAGTAAAACTGACAGGCTGGGAAGCCTTTGACCAGTGAAACTGAGGAGCACCAGCCATGGCCAGGCGAGAAGTTGGTGCCATCAGCACTTCTTCAGAGTGTGTGTTTTCGCTGCTTGACGGGTGGCTTGCAACTTCTTGTCTTGCAGATCAAGGTGAGTGAAGCACATGTCCCTGCTGCCAGCACGAGAGCAGCTTATGCAGTTCTACCTTGGGCCGCTGATGAGGAAAAAGAGGAGCAGCACCAGCTGCCTTCTCTTCAGATACATGATACAAGCCCCACAGAGATCCAGATTGAAAGATGCGCTGCCCTCAACTCAGGGTTCACAAGCAGAGGATCAGTTCCCTTCATGTGTGTGAGCACTAGTGCCTCAGGATGTTCAGGCTTTCATGACAGAGCTTTGCTGATATCTGCAACCTCCTTCCAAGACCAGGTGGGCATGAATTGGACATCAAGGTGGAGACCCACCATCCAGTCCTCTGCCTCTCTTCTCCCTGCAAGGAGAGAAGGCAGACAGTTGAGAGAACAAGGCAAGGATTGCGTGGAGTGGAGGCAAGGACAACATTTGTGTGGCATCTCACAATTACCCTCCAAAGATGAGGGGGAGTGCCACTGTTGCCTGCTCAAACGGGGGTTTCCCTTGAGAGAGAGCAATGAGGGGAGTTACAAATCATGTTGTTCTGAGGAGTGTTATGCAGCAGGACACTGGGAAACTCCCAATGCGGGGCTTGGCACCGAAGGTGTTATGCCATTCACCTTTACTGCCCTCCTGAGGTCCTTGAACTTCTTGGGGAATTATATCCAGCTTTCAATGGACCACAATCTTGTTGCTGACTGCCTCTACCACTTCCACCCATGCCTGCTTGGTTGGAGAGGCTGGTGGTCTTCCTCCTGTCAAAGGGAAACATCACCTCACATCAGTCCCTCTAATTCAGCAGCAGGGTCTCTGCCTCATCCCTAGAGGCACGGGACCTTCCCAGGCCCCCTCTACATTCCTGCAGCTGCTGAAGCCTCCGAAATTAAGATGCGACTGAAAATTTACTGAAATGTACTCCACGCCCTAGTTCATATTCAGCTCAGCCATCCTGGACCCATGCTGGGCTCCCTTTAATTAGGGATCCTTCCTTTGACAGAAGCAGTGTGTCATCCCACTCACCCTGAGCTTGGTCCAGAAATAGACCGTTACTGAGTTAAAGTGAAGCCCACTTCAATGACAAATGCCTTCTCCACCCACTACTGGTCTACCCCTGCCCCCTGCCGTGGGTGGGTCTGTTCTTTTAAGATTCCACCCCTAGAGTATCTTGAAGGAAAACAAATCTCTTTCAGACAAACCCTTCATGGAAAATTTATTCTTAGGCCATTACTAGAAAAGTGCATACTTATTGCCTCCCTGTCCATCCTCTTGTAGGCATTTTAATGCTGCTGTGTTGCCGAGGTTGAACTCAGAGGTATGTGCCTCGTGTGACCATGCCACTCAGCTGTACTTCACCCAGGATGTTTTGCAAAGCCACACAACTTGGATTCAAAGGCAATTGCAAAAAAAAAAAAAGCCCTTCAGAATACATTGGAATGGGCTTCTTCCTTAACATTTGTCTTTAGCCCCTACGGGCTGTTTGTCTCTGCTTTTTTTTTCAAAAAGCAAGGCTGAGACTTGTACTCATTTTTTATCATTGGCTAAGTCACAACTTTCACACCTCATATCGAAAAAGCAGATTAAATCATAAGCAAGGGGACTTACAGTTCTTGTGATATTTCTAATTACCTAATAGCGGAAGATTAATAATTCATGAACTGAGTGAGAGGTGCAAATAGTGTCGGTTTGAATATTTGAAAATTTTGGCAAGCGATTTGTTGATAGGATCATTTGCTATAATCTGGAACAAAACCTATGCTTCTCCTTCCAGCAAAATGCAGACCTGGAATAGGAATAGAGATGACTTCCTAGTGTGCCTTTCTAAACAGCTAATTCTTAACCAAAAGGAAAGCAAATTTGCCAACTATCCTTTCCTTCAATAAAACAAGATCCTGTGCGTTACAGTGCTGACGTCAGAACCATTCGGAGTCATGAGAACGCTTGTGCGTCATCTTCCAGGCTGCTGGCAGGATAAGGCCACATTCGGTGGAGTTCAGTTGGGTTTGAGGGGCATGGTAAACTCGTTCTGCATTCTGTTTTCCACCAGAGGCAAAGAGAATTCAATTGTGATGATTGAATATTGACTGAAATGAGGAAATGATGCACTGCACACCCTCCTTCATATTTTCAAAGTGTACATACATATCTTTTTCTGGCGTGACGCATTGGGTAAAATAGCTTTATTATCTTTACCTCATTAGAAATATCAGATTCTTTTACCCTCACCAAGATAACGGGTTGTGTTTCCCTCTCTTCTCCCCTCCTCTTTAGACCTATTTTATCAACCAAACTTGGTGGCCAGTTGTCACTAGTAAGCTTAAGACAATTGAGTTCTGAATAATCTTTATCTAGGCTAGCTGGGATGTGTTAACTTAGGCCTCCTTGTGGTCCTCAAATCTGCTGGCCAGTATAAAATGAGAGGCACAGAATTTCTATTCTTCTCACTTGCATCGCTTAAAGAAAATTGATCGCTCTTAAGCTCTCCAGTGTGTGCACGCATATAAAGGCGAGACAGGAAATGAGCATTCGTGAAAAACACATGACTTTAAAGCATTTTCAACTACTGCTTTCTCTCAGTTCTCAAACTGTTCAGTTACTTGCTGCAGTGTACACAGCTGGCTAATGATTTACTGATCCAAACAGGATTCTAACCATGCATAGAATTCCACTCTACCAAACCACATCCCATTCCAATCCATTGTACAGAACCCACCATCCAACCAAAAGATTTAAATGCAACATGTCCCCTTTACTAAAACAAAAAACAAAAATACCTGGAAAAACTCAGCAGGTCTGGCAGCATCTGTGGAGAGGAGCACAGTTAACATTTCGAGTCCGCATGACTCTTCAACAGAACTAAGGAAAAATAGAAAAGGGGTGAAATATAAGCTGGTTTAAGGGGGGGGGGGGCACAAGAAGAGCTGGATAGTGGGCCAGTGATAGGTGGAGATAACCAAAAGATGTCACAGACAAAAGGACAAAGAGTGTTGAAGGTGGTGATATTATCTAAAGGAAAGTGCTAATTAAGGGTTTCTTTCAGGACGAGCAAGGTACAGATAGCCCTAGTGGGGGTGGGGTGAGGTGAAGGAATCGATAAAGGCTAAAAGGTAGAGATAAAACAATGGATGGAAATACATTTAAAAATAATGGAAAAGGTGGGAAAAGAAAAATCTATATAAATTATTGGAAAAAACAAAAAGGAGGGGGAAAATCGGAAAGGGGGGTGGGGATGGAGGAGAGAGTTCATGATCTAAAATTGTTGAACTCAATATTCAGTCCGGAAGGCTGTAAAGTGCCTAGTCGGAAGATGAGGTGCTGTTCCTCCAGTTTGCGTTGAGCTTCACTGGAACAATGCAGCAAGCCAAGGATGGACATGTGGGCATGAGAGCAGGGTGGAGTGTTGAAATGGCAAGCGACAGGGAGGTCTGGGTAATGCTTGCGGACAGACCGAAGGTGTTCTGCAAAGCGGTCACCCAATCTGTGTTTGGTCTCTCCAATGTAGAGGAAACCGCATTGGGAGCAACGAATGCAGTAGACTAAGTCCCCTTTACTATCTTGTTTTGAATGCTCAGGACATTGACCACGCATGCCAACTGTCAGCTACAGGAAGTAACTTAAATGTGGAAGTCTATTCACTTTTGGAAGTGCAGGATTTTTATGTTGTATTGTTGAATGGATAATTAAATAAGCTGCTCTACAAAGATACCAAAATTTATCTCACTTAACTAATCGAAGCACAGTCTCACTTGACAATTAGCCATACTTGTCCAGCAAAGCCAACTGCTTTTATTCATAGAACAATATTCAATCGAATTAGCATATTACAAGGCTTGAACTCCATGGAGTATGTTGTTATCTCAACTCTGCTTTGCACTCAGAAATAGAATATCCCAATGGACTTTTGTTCCATTATAACATTGAGACTCGTTAGTAATCAGTATATAAATATCTTTAAGATTTGATATGCATTAAATTTCTTTACAAATACTATAAAAATAGAAATGTTTTGTCTCAATGGATTACAAGTGATGATTTGTTCTGAAAGATTACCAAATAAGGCAGAAGTTTGTTCTTCCCAAAGTATCTCACCATTACAAACATTTCCCTTTCTTTGATAAAACTTCACAATAGTGGGGAAAGGAATTCAACCTCAAAGCGGCAATTCTTCAAAGCAAAATGTTGCACAAACAGTCCCCCAAAGACTTGTGCTAACAAGGTTTGCATTATTAGACGAAGCACTGAGAAATTTAATAAAATCTATAGAGTTTGATAGGCAATCCAATGATTTATTTATTTACACACCGATTTCCCAAGTCCCGGTCACCAGCTGACATAGCCGGCCAAGTCTTAGCAGGCCCACAGTACATAGCCAAGTGCTGTGCGTCTCAGAGAGAAAAATTGCTGCTGTCACCTCATTACTAACATGCCTCTGTACGGCTGATCAAACATAAGCACTGAACACGTTGGCGAGCAAAGAAATAACTCATGAAGTCCATCTGCTCAAAAGACGCTTATCATAATCTAAAGGGATTATTTTCTGCTATGTTATGTTGAGATCTCCATAGCACAGTTCAACAATTCTTATAAGATGAAGTAAGCGAAGAGATGTCAGAGAGCCCAAGGTAAGGATTTTCCCCCGCAAATTGAATAAATAATGTTTAATACAAAAAAATATTCTGCCCAATCATTGCTCCCATTTTGTTATATGCATTTGTACACATATAGATTTAAAATTATTGGATAATACAGAAACCCCAAAGAAATTCAATCTCCCTGAATCAAACTCCAATGGGGTAAAGTTTGGCAGCCACCTTGAAGAATAAAATAATGGGTACAAGATCAACGATCAATTATCCATCTACCTTGCTCATCATTTTTTCATCATTTGTGAAACATTAAAAATTCTTCCCAAACAGTACATCATGAGAGAGAGTGTGATAATATCTATGACAGTGGCTCGTTAAATTGTGCGTTTTTTTTGCAGTCAATTACAAAAAGTGTTTGGCAAAAATAAATCTGATAATCACTCTGATTTGCTTGATTGCCAACACCCTAATTCCTATTATTGCTTACACTAACTTCAGTAACTTTGAAGACATTGCTGTTACATTAGAAGGAACTGCCAGCTGAATACAGGGCCGGCCAATCTTTATTGGCTCATTGGCTTATCCCAAGTTCTATTCAACGAAACAAGGAGTATATTTTTAAAATACTACTTATTCAACATAGTAGTAATGGTAAGATAATAGCAGCTTATGTTAAGCATCAAGACTGCCATTTTCAGCAGCCTAACATCATCTCTGCACAGGAATCAAAAAACTTTCCTCACATTTAGGAAAGTTGATCATCCTTGTATGACAGAAACAAAGAACTAGACTCCAAGTGAGAAGGGACACATCACAATTGTGGTTTGCTGACACATTAATCCTGTTAATTCTCTCATCTTTGTAGTCAGCAGCGGAAACGCATATAGGAACTTCTCCAAATAATAACTTTAAGTCCCTGATTTTATGGCAGAATGTTGTTGAATGTGTAATCTCATGAGATTAAAAAAAGTCCATTGCAAGGTGCATTACCTATATTTCCTGAGTGTTTCAACCTTTTCCCTCTGTCTATGCCAAGTGCTGAGCTGCCAGTCATTCTGAAAAGTGGCCAAATCTAATGTATTCTGACAAAAGGCCACCATTGGATTATTTATAACATTTGACTACAATGGTGGAGTCTGTCCATAGAAAGAAACTTGTATTTATGGACGGGAATACTCTAAAGGTAGCAAGGCTACAGTTAAGTGGAATCCGTTCATGCAGAATGGTTTCTGGCATATGGCCAAATCTATCAGGTTAACTGCTTGCCAGATATATTCAGAGATGCAGGACAACAAATGGATAGAAAAATCTGGGGCTCCAGTCTCAGAAAAGTTTGCAAAGTGACAATTGTAAAAAAAAACAAGTGCCATAGTACTGCAGCGATAGATTTGGATATAATCACGTAGCCTGCCAATGGATTTTAGTTGGCTCTGGATACTGAGGACATTGTCCGGCCGCAGACTAACACGTTCTGGGATAGAGTGGACCTTAGATCCTGTTAAAACAATGTCCTGGGAGAATTTCGTTCAGAGTTTTTCCATATTTGCCAGCAGACTCCATCTTATAAAAATGGAAACAGTCTGCCTTTTTATTCTCATGGTTCCTTCATGAAAATATGCAGTTGTACAGGGTATAGGTAAGACCACACTGGGAGTACTGTGTACAGCTTTGGTCTCCTTACTTAAGGAAGGATGTAATTACATTAGAAGCAGTTCAGAGAAGGTCCACTCCACTGATTCCTGGATTATGTTAGGAGGAAAGGTTGAGCAGGCTGGGTCTATACCCATTGGAGTTTAGAAGAATGAGGGGTGATCTTGTTGATACATATAAGATTCTGAGGGGCCTTGGCCGAGTGCATTCTGACAGGATGTTTCCCCTTGTGGGGGAGTCCTACGACAAGGGGACACCGTTTAAAAATCAGAGGTCGCCCACTGAGAATGAGACGAGGAGAAATTTTTCTCAGACGGTCGTTAGTCTGTGGAATTCTTTCCCCAGACAGCAATAGAGGTTGGATCACTGAATATGTTCAAGGCTGAGTTAGATAGATTTTAGTTATGGGGAGCAGACAAAAAGTGGAGTGAGGCCACAGTCAGGTCAGCCACGATCTTATCAAATGGCAGAGCAGTCTCTTGGGGCCAAATGGCCTACTCCTACTCTGTATTCTTCTGTTCTTCTGTTCACCAGTCTGGACAAAGTCCCTTGGTACTTTTAACAGATTGAGACGAGGCCAAATAACAGTACTCTGTACTCGCAGATTGCATCGCCGCCTGGAATTTTTGAAGTTCTCTTTGCCCCACTCAACTAAAAATAAGAAAGTATGCAGATTCCAGCTGAATGATTCTTAGCCACTGCCTGCTTCATTACCTTAATGGTTATGTAACATCTTCCTGGTGACCAGGATAGACCAGAAAATTCCTGTCTTAATGAAAGGTCATCAACCTGAAATGTTAACTTATTTCCCCCTCCACAGATGCTGCCTGACCTGCTGAGTATTTCCAGAATTTTCTGGTTTTATTCCAGAAAACCATTGCTTTCTTTCCCCAAAGGTGTCGCCATTGTTATGGAAATTAAATCCCCCTCGCTGGCTTCACGATAGCATTGCTTCAAGGGGGAACAAGAAAACCTCACTTCTTATTATAACAATATGGGCTGGGGTTTGACCCTTTTATGCTGGTCTTGCAAGTAACTGCTTTGGCTTATGTATAACTAAGGTGTTACTAGAGAGGTGTCTCAGAACATTGGCATAAACTTCAATGTTCCCCCACTTGGTAACAGGATGTGTTTTGGATGTGGCTGGCTGCAAGATTCAATGACCACCATATTAATTGTTCAGCCAGTGACTTTCTTGACTCCATTCCCACATCCTGAAAAACAATGGAAGGTTGTTCCTGGTGCCTTCCTGCAGCATTTCCTAAACAGGCTATGTACAATGTAATGAATGCAATGTTGGCTATGGCGATTAATATGACAGAATTTTACAGCAGAGGAATTAGCCATTTGAGCCAACAGGCCTATCCTGGTGTTTATATTTCAAATTATCCTCCTCCTATCTACTTACTCACCCTATCAATATATCTGCCTACTCCCTTCTCCCTTGCTTACTTAACATCGCCTTAAATGCATCTATGTTGCTTTACTCAACCATTCTATAGCAAATTCCACACACTCACTTTAGTGTCAGCTGTGAATTAGTTGGTAGAATACACGCCTGTGATTAAGAATTCAAGTCCAATGCCAGAGACTTAAACACAAAAGTCTAGGCTGACACTTCAATGCAGCACTGAGGGAGTGCTGTATTGTCAGAGGTGCTGTCTTTTGGATGAGGCTTTAAACCGAGGCCCTATTTGCTCTCTCAGGTGGGCGTACAAGGTACCATGGCACTTTTTCAAAGATGAGCTGGGGAGCTTATTCTCAATGTCCTAGCCAATATTTATCCCTCAAATCAACATCACTTTTCTAAAAAAAAAGTGATTATGACATTGCTGTTTGTGGGAGCTTGCTGTGCACAAACTGACTGCTGTGTTTCTTACATTACCACAGAGGCTAGACTTCGAAAGAGTACTTCATTGGCTAAAATGTGCTTTGGGGCTTTGAAGCTTCAAAAGGCAAATTTTGTTTGTTTTTTTAAAAAACTTGTTTGACTCATACCATGAGTAGACAGCATCTCAATTTTGCAAATGATTGGTTAATGGATGCTTCAAAACTCCAAGCCCCTGCTGAATAACAATCCACTGCATATTTTTCTAGAGACAGGTTTCCTTGTGTTTAGGCATTAGTATTTCCTTACCCAATGACAGGTGTTATTCCAATTGAGGCAGGCTTGTACTCCAAGAAAACCTTGCTTGACGCATCACACCCAAAATATACCCTTCCTGTTGTTCACTAGTTTTTTTTTCACATGGAGGCAAAAAAAGAAAGCTTGAGGGAGAAATTTATAATTCTCTCAGACCCAGCTGCAGGATTCCCATTTTAGTCATTTTTGATTTTCAGCATTTTTTAAAAACCATTCTTTTTTAAAAAAAATTCTTTCATGGGATGTGGGCGTTGCCGGCAAGGCCAGCATTTGTTGCCCATCCCTAATTGCCCTTGAATGGAGTGGCTTGCGAGGCCATTTCAGAGGGCAGTTAAGAACCAACTACATCACGGTGGGTCTGGACTCACGTGTAGGCCAGGACAAGGTAAGGGCAGCAGATTTCCTTCCCCTAAGGAACTTTAATGAGCCAGATAGGTTTTTGCAACAATTAACAATGGTTTCACGGTCACCATTACTGATGCTAGCTTTTCAATTCCAGGTTATTAATTGAATTTGGATTCCACCAGTTGCTGTGGTGGGATTTGAACCCTTATGTACAGGAAGAGCCTGGGCCTCTGGATTACTAGTCCAGTGACATTACCACTACATCACTGTCACCCCTTATTATGCAAAAACCATTGGAATTTTCTATTTGGCCTTGCACCCACTTCAATGCTACATTTTTGCAGGTGCAGTTCTTGCAGCTGGATACAGCAATTGGAGTGATATTGCCTTGTGTATTTACATGCAGTGGTATCACGATCCTGGCTAAAACTGAATCATTTATCGGGCTGAACTTGGGAAGAGAGCTCACCAACATTTTTATTTGGCGTGGACAGAGCAGGAGAAGAAGAAAAAAATACCCTGAACAATGTTACAGTACCGTGGTGGTTTCAAATAAAATAAGAACTTAAGATTAAGATAGTGCCATTCATGCTTTCTGGGAGCTTTGAAGTGTTTTACCAGACATACCATAGGTAATTTTTGAATTGCTAGTGTAGCAAATTTATGACAGGACTACAATTGATGACACACTGCTCCAAATTTAATTTGGTCTGCATTTTGTCTACCTTTTCTGATGAAATGCAGCAACATTTGAATGTGCAAAATTGACACATGCAATAACAAATCTGATTGCATTTCACAGGTGGAATACAATCTGCATAAATCACACTGTTAGTTCTGACAATGGTGCAGCACTGGGCATAAAATACAAATGTATTACATTTGACTTGATAGCAGCAGTTAACATCTTTATTGGACATTTTCACAAAGATGTCCAAGATACACCCCATAAGATCGGCCATTGGCAATTGAGCATATTTGCTAGCCAATCCGGCCTGGTGAGTCATTTCGGTGAAATTAAGGAACCCATTTTCAATAAGTTTAAGAAATGTATGTGTCCAATGGAAAAAAAACCCAACATATTTTGGGAATTTTGTTTCACTGTACATTGATTTAGGAAACAGGAGGAGCCTTCTGTGTTACACAGATACGTGAGAGGTGGTGGACTGCACCAGTTACTAAAGTAGGAGCCATGTCAACATTTAAGACGAGATTATACAAGTTGATCAAGGAAAAGGGAGTGAAGGAGGGATAGGGCTTGGGAACAGGGTGGTTACATGGGATTCCACAGACTTCAGTGGGGGGGATATACACCAAAACAAACTGGTTGGGCTGAAATGGCCAGTTTTCCTGTTGTAATTACCATGACACATTAATTTTATGATGGTAGTGGGGACAGAGGGTGGGGAAGAATACAATAGTTCCAACAAATGAAATTTGACTCTAAATATAACTTACCAGCAGTTAATTCATATTCAGGAGATTTATAGCCACTGCTGTAAGTACTTACAGTACTAAAAGTTCCCCAGCTTCCTCATATATGTCTGTCACCCAACATTTACACAATCTTGTGTTTCCCATTCGCAACTGTAGCTTGGCTATGTCCTCTTGCCGTTACCTTCCATATCTCTCTTCCAATTTGCCCCACCATTCTCACCACTGTATAAAATTGCTCTCCATTGTTCACGACGCAATTCTAGTTGTTGTAATATGCCTTTGGGGATAGCAGCGTACCATCAGTAGAAGAGAAGTGTGTCATGTGATCCATCCTTAGTTTCACTTTCACTTTGGCCTGTGAGCAGAACACACACAGCACCCAACCCTGCTGATGGCTTAAGTGTTCTATCCATGTATATATGTTCTCATGTGCCTAGTTTAAATAAACGAACCCACAACATGGTTACGTCATCCCTTATGAGTGACTGGTGCCTTTATATCAGTATAACAGCACGACACTGAGTGTCAGCCAGACTTCTGATGGACAGAGTAGTCACATTAAATTGGTTGTTACAAAAAGTTACATTTCTTGATTTATTTCAAAAGCAAAACAGCATTTGCTTGTTTTTTTTCTCTTCTCAAAGATGTGTCACATCGCTACAAACTACGTGCTTCTAAGAGAAAAGTGATACTTGTGAAAAATATACTGTGACACATTCACCTATCTCATGGGATTCATACAACAGCTTGCATTTATATAGCATCTTCGATGGAGTACAATGACCCCAAGCAATTCACAGGAGCACAATCTGACAAAGATCGATATTGAGCTAACGGAGGAGACATGAGGACTGCTTGGTCAAAGTAGTAGATTTTAGGGAGCCTCTTAAAAGGAAGGTAGAGGTAGGTGGGGGGAGGAGGAGGGGGTGGGGGGAGTAAAGTGGTCAGCTCAGTTGGCTAGGCAGCGAGTGTGTGGTTCTGAATAACACCAAAAGCACAGGGTTTGATCCCCATTCTGGCGGAGGTGGGCTTCGGGCCTGCTTCCTTGCCTTGGCCCGGAGTAAAATCATGGCAGAAACCGTCGTTTGGTGACCCTCAAATAATTGGGGATGCTTCCTGGGGATGAAGAAGAGGTAGACAGAGGTTGAAGAGAGGAAATTCCAAAGCTTAGGAGCTAAACAGCTTAAGGCACAGCCACCAATATACAGTGGTCGCTTTCCTCGTGTACAGCAAGTTGATGGACAAAAATTTCAGGACATGACGCAGCATATGGCCTTGGCAAGGGGCCTCTTTGATGCAAATGCTGCTACAAACAGAAATTCCGAGGACACATCTAAAATACTAGGTGGAACGCAATGGCTCATTTAAGCTTTCAAAAACTTTCAGAAACAAACAAATCAAGAGATTTTGGCAGGTACACGGTTGTTTTTTTGAAATAAGGACATTTACCGCTGTGCTCTATCCAGAACGGAAACATTTTTTTGTTGCTTAAACAGGGCAGCAGACTTCACCGAATTGCTCCAAGATCCTTGAATGAAGAGGGAAAGACCAACTGGTCCAGTAAACCCCACCTCATTCAGACCTGATGGAGCTGGAAAGCACCATTACCCCACTCCCCTCCTGTACCCATCCCACAAACACTGTCACATAAACTCCTAATGCAAAAAAAAGAAAATTAGGCCAATTGAGGGGGTGAACGCTTGGAAATTCCTCTCCTGTCCTCGAGGGAAATCAAGCAATCTCCAGGAGACGGCAATTTCAGCTGCCTTCACCAACTTTCTGTCATTTGAATCATCCTCGATCCTCAGGGACCTGTTCGATTTTATTTTGGAGGACGCTTATCACAGTTTAGTAAACTTCTTGCCAAGGGTGAAATTAAATACCGGAAATACCTCCTTGCATCCAACCTAAGCCTTTGTTTTCGTATTATACCCTCACGCACCCCTAGCTGTCCTGTCCCTCTACAAATCAAAGAAAAAAAGGACTTGCATTTATAAATGAGGCAATTTAATCCAACCCACCGAGCAGGAGATAATTCCATGGATGAGAAAATTTGGTCAGTTTAGTTTATTTAAAATTACACCATCGCACCTTTCGCTTCTTCAGGGTGTCTGTCAACAAGAGCCAAGGTATTACTTTTGAAGTGTCATTTTGCAATCAAGCACAGCTGAAAATTTATGAAAAAGGTCCCACATACAGCAACAAGAGAAACAACCCAGGTGTGTTTTGGTAATGTTGGTTGAGGGGTTCCCGAACAGGCCAATGTTCCCTCCAACTTCTGTTTGCTGTGCACGGTCGGCTTGTTGAGCTGCATGGTGCATTTCAGATTGATGTGTGACCGCGCATGTGGGAATCTTAAAGGGGATGTTGCCTATTCACGCCTCTTTGGTACTTGCACGGTACATTCCAGTAAGCGCGCAGCTGAGAGGAAACACTTGACATTTGGTTTAACAGCCCATCCAAAAATTGGCACCTCCGACAATACTCGCTTAGTACTGCACTGATGTGCAAGTCTAGATTACATGAACTCCTGGGGAAGAATTTCCCCCCTGTCCGGGGGTGGGGGGAAGAGTTCAGGAACAGGCGCACCTCCGATCAGCACCCCCTGATCGCGGGGGCACGCCACAATTTTACTTGGGCAGGCCAAATAAGGCCCGCCCAGTGTGACGTCTGCCAGGAAGTGCTATGCGCTCCCTGTGCAGGTGGGGGAGGGGGGTGGGGTGATTCCCTAAGCCTGGAGTGCGGTCTCTCGTGCATGTGCACAGAAGATCACACTCACCTCCCTGAGGCTAAGTGCTGCCTCAGGGAGATCGGCTTCAGATTTGAAAATGATAAAGGTGGAGAAATAAAATTTCCCTGACGTGTCCCATCATGTGACACTGTCACGAGTTGGGACATGTCCATCACCTTTAATTAAAACTTTAATTAAGTTTTTAAGAGCCGACATGAAACCTCATCCCGCCCGTGGATGAGGTTTCATGCTTTTTCTAATTCCCGCTGGGGCTCCTGGCCTTAAGGTTGGACAGGCAGGTCCATTAACTAGTCCAATTAGTTTTTAAATGGCCTCAATAGGCCGTTGACAGGTCGGTGGGCGCACAGCTGATTCGGCTGCGCCCCCGCTGACCTGAAAATTGAAATGGGGCGGGGTGACATCGGGAGTTCCGCCCGACATCATCCCGCGTCATTTTACACGTCGGCAAGTGAGCCTCACCACCCCCCCCCACCCCCTGCTTGCCGACCTCAATATCCTGACCCTGGAATAATATAGAGGAGAATGCTCCCAGAGAGACAAGGCTGATGCTATAGTAAGTAACCCTGCATAGTATACACATGCCTGGAATGCATCATGCTGCACTTAACCACGTTGATGGGCATCTTCAAAACATGTTAGAAACTGAATTATTTTATTTTTCCTGTCTCCTGAATAGGTGTGCCATTAAAAACTTGAAAACTCCCTTATTTAAAATCATTGGTAAAGATAATAAGCAGCAACAGTTTCGACACTGATTTCTGCCGGATTATTGGTGACTGGGTCTCTTGCATGTAGAGTTGTTTTTATGAAGAACTACCCTCCGTCTCAGAGATTGCATCATCAAGTCTGCCCACTGATCCCACATGACAACAATTTACTTAATAGCCTTTTCTAAATGTGCCTGCATGTACACTCTCACTCTTAGGGTTGCATTCATCTACCAAACTTTGTTACTTCTTCAAAGAGTTCCACCAACAGGATTTCCATTTCTAAAAGCCTTTTGGGATCAACTGTTGAGCTCTTAAATGTTAAAGAGAGATTTACTTGCACATCGAATTACCCTGTTTTATGTCATAAAATTAGAGTCAGGCTGGAGCAGACATAGAATCATAGGAAGTTTACGCCAGAAAAAGAGGCCCTTTGGCCCGTGTCTGTGCCAGCCAAAAAACCAGCCAGGCAGCCTAATCCCACTTCCCAGTATTTGGTCTACAGCCCTACAGGTTACAGCACTTCAGCTGCATATCCAGACGCCTTTTAAAGGAGTTGAGAGTTTCTGCCTCTACTCCCCGTTCAGGCTGAGTTCCAGACCGCTACAACCCTCTGGGTGAAAAAATGTTTCCTCATCTTCCCTCTAATACTTCTACCAATCACTTTAAATCTATGCTCCCTTGTCACTGACCTTTCTGCTAAAGCAAATAGGCCCTTCCCATCGACTCCATCCAGGCCCCTCACGATTTTGTACACCTCAATCAGATCTCCCCTCAGCCTCCTCTGTTCCAAGGAGAGCAAGTCCAGACTATCTTTCCTCATCGCTGCAATTTTCCAGTCCTGGCGACATCTTGTATGTCTCCTCTGTATCCTTGCTGGTGCAATTACATCCCTCCTGTGGCTAGAACTGTACACAATACTCTAGTTGTGGCCTTACTAATGTTTTCTATAGTTCCAGCATACCCTTCCTGTTCTTATATTCTATACCTTGGCTAATAAAGAAAGGATTCCATATACCTTCTTAACCACCGTATCAGCCTGTCCCTGCTACCTTCAGGGATCTGTGGACGTTCACTCCAAAGTCCCTCATTTCCGCTACACCTCTCGGTATTGTCCCACTTATTGTGTAATCCCTTGCCGTGTTTGACCTCCCGAAATGCATCACCTCACAGTTCTCTGAGTTGAATTCCATTTGCCATTTTTCTGCCCACCTGTCCATTGATATCTTCCTGCAGTCCACAGCTAACCTCCTTGCTATCAACCACGTGGCCAATTTTTGTCATCTCCAAACTTCTTGATCATTACCCCTACATTCACCTCCAAATCATTGATATATACCACATAGGGCTAGACTTTCCTCTTGTGGGTGCATTTTTAGAGTCGGGCCATTTTTTGGCCTGCAAACGGCACTCCTGGCAGATGTGAGACTTTATTTTTGTCTTTTCCCCACAGGATTCCGCTTCACAGTACAGTTTGCGAGCCGTGAACCAGTACGGGAGGAGTGCAGGTGTGGAGACGGTCTGGTGAGAAGGCCTGCCTCAGTTCTCGGTGACAGAAACATGGCTCCTAGCATGGTTTAAAGGCCTAAACCTCACCTTCTCACTTCCCCGCCAAAACCCCCTCTATGCACCATCATGTATCCTCCAAACCCACTCACCCAGTATCCACTATCTAATGTCCTCAGATTTCATGCAATATGGAAACTATTTTACATTCCTTGGTGAAAATAGAAGTCTCCCCCTCTCATAAAAGCCGCCATCAAACACACTTTCATTAATACTGAGAAAAAAAACATTCTGCCATGTGAAAAAAAAACTTGTAATCCTATTAGCTTATGTCAACAAACCAGAAACCACAAAAGCACAATCTGTTATTACATCTCTTAGTTCTCAGTTGAACGGAACACTGTACTGTGCTGAAATCCATTAGCACTTGAAACACAGCCAAGCATTCACAATGGCCACAGCTGTCCAAACAATAGAGTACTTTCCAAGATGGAAATAACAGAAGGAGCATATTTCAACTTCAAAGCAGAGTGCTGTCAATCGATGGACAGAAGCAGGTGGCTAGATTTTTTTCAAGTGTCAAAAGCAGGGTGTTATTTTTTTTTTAAACAGCCAGAGCTGTCACTCCATTTAAAACCATTGTACAAAAGATGATAGCACAAGCTGACAGGATATTTTGTAACACTTTTAACCGTATTATGGTACTTTCTCCACTGGAAAAGTACTGAAATGCATGTGAACAATTGCACAATACTGGTCAATGTAATGGTCACCTTACATTTGTACGACAGATTCCTGTGATGAATAACTGCATTACAAACACATCTACATTACAATACACCACCTAATGGTGACATTTGAAGGTGTCAAAACATTTTACACTTGGGTCTCAAGAATGCTCCTAACTCCTCAGCAGTCTTTCCATTTCCTTCATGAACTCTCAAACCTGGCGTGCTTCTAATGGGCTTCCAAAACACTGCAACGCCAGACAAAACTGGTGGCTGTGCATTTCGCACACTAGGCTTTACCGACCTGCAAAAAAAGGCCAGAGGAAAATGGCGTAGAGTTGGGAGTGCGGTGAAAAATCAAATCCTCTCTGGAAGAACTCAAAGTGTGGCCAGTAACTCACCGAAATATGCCTCTGAACCCAGGAAAAGATTTGGCCCACCATGTAAAACACTCCCACCTCTGACAATAGCTCCAAACCAGTGACAGAACATTTGATTGAGTCCATTTCTCATTCATATCATCACTGCAACTAAAACCTATAATGTCACAGCAGAAATGCTACACAAGGCGCAGGATTCTCAGGGCTCGCCGAGGTCAGGAACAAAGGCCAACGGGGCCCGAGAATACTTACGCCAGCCAGCATGCCAGTTTCAGGGGAGGTAGGTTCAGGGGCGGAACAAGGCTCACGAGGCAGGCAGGGAGGGAGGGGCCAGGTAGCCCACTGGGCTCAGGATTACACTGGGATTTACCAGTCAGCCTCCAGTTTCACCACACAACGGGAGGCAACTTAACTGCCTGGAGGCATGCACTCAGTAGCATGTGGGGTCGGTGCCCTAGCCAGGCCTACAGGCCCACCCTGCTGGCCTGGGTGTGTGGGTGCACTGTAGAGAGATTCCGTCACTCCCCAACCTCCTCCCCCCCCCACCCCCCACCCCGACTACAACCAGTGGTGGATGGCTTGCTTTTCCCGTTTTTTAATCTGGGTTTTTTAAAAAAGTTGGCAAGAGGTCACCTTCATGTCGGAGCACCCTCTCAGTCACCTACCCTTTACTGCAGCCTGCAGCCTACTGATTCTGTCAGGCTGGAAGGCATCCAATTGGTGCTCCAGCATTCAGAGCCCATCTGCCGTCCAGGGAACCTGCATCCATTCACAGTAAGGGGGCACCCAGGTTAAAACCCCAAAGAGAGACTGCGCCCACCCACCCCCCCACCCCATCCCCCACTACCACCAGGGTGGGTTCGGGACCCAGATACAGTCCCGGCTCCATTTCCCAGCCCCGAAGCAAACACTCAGCCCGAGGTTTCTGTTCTCGGATTGCTTCTCGTCAGCCATTTGAGAGTACAAAAGACACGCGACTGAGGGAGACCGTTGCACATAAAAATGTCTCCCTTTAGGACAGCTGGGAACGTGGACAAATTCGACACACTGCACTCACTTCAGCTTCTTCAAAATTGTAGTGACATAAAACTCAAGAAGCTACTCGCTCAAGAAGCTTTAAAGATCAAAGATTTGTATATTTTAAGAGGCACCATTTGAAGAAGTGGATATATGAGAAGCAGTTAGATACTAATACAAGCTTGGTCACAATAAATATAAACCAGTTATATACAAAACGTCGCATGGCGTCGGAGAGGCAAAATAAGTATCCCAAATGCTTATAAAGTGCATTTGGCAAGTACCAAAAATTATTTTTAAAAATTACATGTAAATTTTAACCAAATTGCAAGACATTAATAAGCATTTTGTAGAAAGGTTTGAATGACATTGCCATAAAATATATTTTTTTAAAACGCTATTCTGAATTACCATGTCTGATACAAACATTAACTTTAATTAAAAGCAGAGAACTGAACTCATGGAGAGAAAGGTTGCTCCGCATGCATTAATCACGAATTTCTGTTGCACCATCTGTCAACAGGAATCTCAATGTGGGCGGTCCATGCATAACTTCATTCAAATTGTAGATAAACACACCCACCCTCTCCACCCCCCCACAGACCTAATGCCCGTTGCAGACCACAGTCAGCCTTATGTAGCTCATCAAGTTGAAGCAGACTCACATGGAATGTCAAAAGCTGTAACAAGACATTCTTTTCATTATTCTTTACAGGATGAAACTAAGCTATTCATGTGAATGTTAACAAGTTATGTCATAATTAATAACTCAATATTCAAGAAGCTTCCAAGATCTAGACATGGATACTTGAAGTGAAGGTTGCTTGGCCAGTTTTTCATGCTTCCCACTTAAGAAGTTTATCCTGTGCATGCACATACGAGTGTCTTTGTACATGCATATCTGCGTATGTACTTTCCACACACACTTCCCCTAGTTCAGTTCCCTTTTAAATGTCGCTCAATAATGTCTTCTGGTTCTGATCAATTGTCCATATCTAAAACATTAACTTGTCCATTCTCCTCATAGATCCTACTGTAGTATAAGGGATTAACAGATAGGATATGCTAATGTATGATGTAGATAATGATGTACCACTGACATCAGCTAGTCACGTGTTTGAAAGAGAGAGAGAGAGAGATTGGTACACCATGCCTAGGAGGAACATGCCTACTTTGTAACCCGTTTAGATGTAGCACTAATAAACAAATGTTAAGCAGGTACCAAAGTATGTCCACAGTCTGTCTACCAACCAAGTCCCATGTCTAGAGACAACAGATAGAAAGGCCATTTCAGGACACCGACCTAATCTGCTTTCTGTTTCCAACATTGCCTGCTTTAGCTTTAGTTACCCAGCAGCATGACATTTAAATAATTTAAGTGACTTCACGTCAGTGCTGGACATGGATAGTGGACACCTCTTTATATTACGGCATTAAAAGCCAAAATAAACTATTTCAAAACATCATAAAGAACACTCCATTCCACGAGCTCTATTTAAAAAAAGGAGCTTAATGTCATAATTAGCTTCAACTATAATTAGTTGGCAAATAAAGTGATAAAGTTGGCAATCGTATTCTTATGGGTGCCGGAATGGTTAACAATCTCAGATAAACTAGTGAGAAACAAAACAATAAGATCAGTTTTGTGGGGGGGGTTGGTAAAAGCGACAAAACAATATGACTAATATTTTCAAAATTTTTCTCAAGACTGGAGCAAAGATGTTAAGTAACATTTTTCATGAGTTATTCCACAAAGCTATCACAACAAAAGGAGGCTAAAACAAACTGCTTAAAGCCGATAGCTTAATGGCAACTGAAGCTCACTTGGCACCACATCTGTCTATTTACCATGAGCTTCAAAGGCAAATATATATTGGAAAGAGAAAAGGCAGAACTCCAGTCCCATTGCCAAATTTTCCATCAGGATATTTATTTTCTTGTGCAGATTATACATGGATACCCAGAAGGGATTGACTATAAGACAAAATACTTAGTGGGCCATTTTCAGTAGGCAGAGTTTATTACATGTTCCACATTGACGTGATTATCTATGCATGGATCTTGTGCACAATTGATTTCAAATGCATCCGCATGCAAAATAAATTCATAGTACCACATGCAGTTGTCTTCATTACCTTCAAAATGCTTATCCACAATGACAGAAATACTGTACCTGGGACATGTCCTAAGGAAGCAGTACAGGCATCCAGATCAGGGTAGGTGAACAGGTTGACACAGGAGTGTACGATTTCACAGACACACTGCCTATTCAGCAGGTTGCAGCCAGAGATCTCAGGGCACAGGTCATGTTGCGGCACAACATCCTCAATAAATTCTATCTCTGCAGAAGGAAGGAATAATTGTAATTACAGACGCACAGGACAACATAGATGTTAAACATCAGCCATTGTTTACAGTGCTAATATCTATACAAGGATAATATTTTAGGGAAGAGATCACAAGAATCTAACACTACTCAAAATCTTCAACTAGCATCAACAGCAGGGGGTTCATAAACTTTGGTTCGAGACCCTCCGATGGGATCACAGAGGTCATATGTGGGGTCACGGACAGATCCTCCAAGAGCAACAGGGGTGATGGGGGTGGAGAAGATGGAGGCACTGGCAGGGCAACACTGGGCCCACGGGATCTATGCCGCCAAACTGTACAGGGCGGATGGTGAGGCCAAAATGATCTTTAACTTCAGTAAACATCTCTGGTGGTGAGCTCGAGTGGGCCTGGGATGTCTGTGCACCAACATGGAACAGCTAAAGGCCGCAAATGTAGCTCAGTCGATGAATTTCCCTGATTGTGGGAGAAACTCAGAGGCCTCGCGCTTGACCCTGGAAGGTGAGTGGCGCCTTTGAACTTTATTGCGTTTCTGCTCCTGACTGGTCTGTTCAACAGGCTCCTTACCCCAGGCTAATGACTTTGCTTCACAGGTACCAAATTGGGGAAGGGGAGACAGGCCAGTGAGTGTGAAAGTGTGACAGCATGGCTGAACTGGGGAAGGGAAGACAGGCTGGCGAGTGAGTGTGAGTGTGAGAGTGAGAGTGAGAGTGAGTGTGAGAAGGTTAGGAAGAGTTGCGCACGCCTAGTGAGGAGCTGAAGGGGAGAGGGGCTTCACTGAGTCTTCTAATCACTAGGGAACATGAAGAGCTTGGCTCAAACCTACAAGAGTAAATAAAATAACATTCTTACAAAGTTCTTTGAAACAGACTTTCATATGAACGTGATGCATTATTATATCTTGATCTATACTACACAATCTTTAATAATTATATACTGAATGTTACTGTGCTGTTTATTGCTGTTTTGGCTCGCATCTGGGACTCCACAAGCACCAGTAATTTGTCACTTGATGCTGAAATAAACACATGCATTGCAGAAGCTGCAGCTGTTATGTCTAAGCTGAGTATAGGAGAGAGTGTCGAACAAAAACAATCTGACTGAGAACACCAAACTGCGAGTCTACCAAGGAACGTCCAAAACGCACTCCTCTACAGTGGTGAGGACTGATCAACATACGCTAGGCCAGAGAAATTACTGGATAGTTTACACCTTTGCTGTCTCAGGCATCTCCTTGGCATCTCTTGGCAGGGCAAGGTCACCAACCCAGAGACCCTGGAGCATGCTAATTCCATCAGCACACGCTCATTGCTAAACCGACAATGCCTGCGTTGGCTCGGTCATGTTCATCGGATGGACGATGACTGTGTACCCAATGACCTTCTCTATGGTCAGCAGGCCACTGGGTCACAACCTCCTAGGTGCCCATACCTCCGCTACAAGGACACTTCCGAGCGAGATATGAAGACTGCAAACACTGCTGAGAGCCTTTTGAAGCGGAGAATTTGGAAGGGGCAAGCAGAAATGGAAAGCTCAGTTGGTCGAGAAGAGGGCCCAGGGAAAACAGAGGCTAGTGAATCGTGCACCTTCTTAGCCCACTGTCTAGTAAAGGTAGCAGAGACTGAGCCACATGAGGTGATGCTTAACACAGGTGACCACAACACGACAAACCATCATCTTGCGAGGCAGAAGGCCGCCACCATCACTGAGCAGACCTCCCATTTCT
Organism: Cetorhinus maximus; assembly: GCF_964194155.1. NCBI lineage: Eukaryota > Metazoa > Chordata > Chondrichthyes > Lamniformes > Cetorhinidae > Cetorhinus > Cetorhinus maximus. The sequence continues at coordinate 91,511,619 of NC_135896.1, forward strand.
TTCACGGAATGCCTTCTGGGCAAGTGATGCAATATAGTTTGGGACCCATCATCTATTTATGTTTACAAGCTCAGCCACTTCAATGCCAAAACTCTGCGTACAATACTTATGCTCAGTTAATTCAAAAGTGAAGACTGGCATAAGTAAAAGAAGTTTGAAGGTTTGCATGGCGAGAGTAGTAACATTGAGGAAGACAAATTTACTGTTACACCACATCAAATTTTGCTCTGAAGGTAACAACTGTTCTTTTCAGACCAAAGTTTTACATGGTGTAACCATAAATTTGGCTTCCTCAGTGATATAAAGTCATCATTTAAAACTTCTGCTTTGATGTTCAATGGCATTACCATCACTGGATGAGAGCAAAGATTACCATTGAATAGAAACTGAACAGGACCGGCCATATAAATAGTGAGCAGATCAGAGACTAGGAATCCTGCGAAGAGTAACTCACCTCCTGACTCCCTAAAGTCTGCCCACCAGCTACAAGGCACAAGTCAGGAGTGTGATGGAATACTCTCCACTTGCCTGGACGTGTGCAGCTCCAGTAACACTCAACAAGCTCAACACATCCAGGGTAAAGCAGCCCGCTTGATCGGCGACCCCACCCACCACCTTAAACAGACACTACCTCCACAGTGAGAGCAGTGTGTACCATTTAAAAGATACGCTGCAGCAACTCACCAAAGACCTTCGGCAGCATCTTCCAAACCCATGATTCTACCACCAAGGACAACAGGGCAGCATATGCATGGGAATGCCAGCACGTGCAAGTCTGCCTCCAACTCACAAACCATCCTGACTTGGAACTGTATTGCAGTTCCTTCACCGTCACTGGGTCAAAATCCTAGAACTCCCCTCCCAGCTGTGCGTATACTTAGGTCACATGGACTGCAAAGGTTCAAGGTGGTGTCTCATCACCACCACCCAAAGGAAACTTCAGATGGATGATAAATACTGGTCTCGCCAGCACCACTTGCATCCTACAAATTAATTAAAATAACATCCTGGGCAATCAGAAGAGGTGATATATTTGGTATGACATATGCAAAGATATTCAACTCACAAGGAAAGTGTTCTTGGCATATTCAGTTCTGAAAAGAATCCAGAATACTTCCAGGAAATTACTGCTTAAATTTAATAAAAAAAAACAATTGAAAGTAACAATAGGAGCAATTGATCATTCTACTGAGCTGCAAACAGATCCAGGAATTCAAAAGGAGGAAGTTGCTTAAACACCAAGGGAACATTTTTAAAATGGACAATAGCTCTTAAGGATCTTGGAACCCATAAAATGTAATCACAAACAATGCAGGAATGTGTATCGTTTGAAGCAAAGCTTTTTATTTAATTATTCTTTCACAGAACGTGGGCATCACTGACGAGGCCAGCATTTGTTGCCCATCTCTAATTGCCCTTGAACTAAGTGGCATATCACACCATTTCAGAGGGCAGTCAAGAGTAAACCACATTGCTGATGGTCTGGAGTCACATGTAGGCCAGGCCAGATAAGGATGGCAGATTTCCTTCCCTAAAAGACATCAGTGAACTGGATGGTTTTTACGACACGGTCACCAACACTGAGACTAGGTTTCCAATTCCAGATTATTAATTGTATTTAATTCCACCAGTTGCTGTGGTGGGATTTGAACCCATGTCCCCAGAACATTAGCCTGGGATTGCCAGTCCAGTGATATTACCAGTATGCCACCATCTCCCCCTGCAGAGTAACGCAACAAAAGCCGATTTCGAGCCCTGAATTGTACTGCGACACGAGCACAAACCCACAGCCCTCAATGTTAACTTGAAGCCAGGAAGAGGCCAGGATGGAGGGAATGGCAGCTCCTATTGTTTTGGTCAGAAGGGTTTCCTGCCTAACAGACATCTGGACTGACAGGTTGGCTGCCTGTCAGTCAGAGGGGAAAGAAGCCAGGGAGTGCAAGGCAGGCAAGTTGGAGATTGAAGGGTTGGGGTGAGGGGTCAGTGTTCCAGGTGGAAAGGAGCGAGTGGTTGGGAGTTTGCCAGGGCACTCAGAGGTGGCAGGAGTCCAACCACGGGTGTGTACAGAGGTTACGCTTGGTGGAGCAGGATGGGGGCAAGTCGCACTCCTGCACGTCCTGGTCCACTGGCTTTGCTGTAAACACACTTACCGCATGGGTCCGGCCCTTCGTGACTCCTTTTATCTGCCGTGATCTCCGTGACCTGGGATGACGTGGATTAAAAATAACTACAATAAAATGGAGGAATGCAGCCTCCATAGAAGGTCTCACTGACTGGCACAGCTCCCTAGTGTGGCTGGTCGTCAGCCTGAGGCCTGTCCGCTAAAACCCACTGAGCAGGTGCAAAAATTTACACTGCTGGCTGGGATGCCAGTTTGCTGGCACCAGCTCACCACCAGGCCATTCTCCCATATGTGGGGTGGAGATCAGAGGTAGTTTCATGGCCTATTAAGGCCAACTGTTAGAAACAGATTGTGATAGCTTGCAGGCTTTTGGAGACCAGATCTCCAAATGGGCAGACAGGGTCTGGGGGGGAGGGATGGGGTAGGGAAGTAGGAGGGAGGAGAAGGGCATTTCTCCAAGCAGGTGTTGATGACCTTCCCTCCTATGTCACTTCAGCTGCAGGCATTGGTTCCTCTCCACAACAGTGGTCCGACTGCAGAGGCCAATTTTAGCTTCAAAGTTGCAGAAAGGGTGCCTGAAAACGGAAGCACCCCCTTACCTTACCTGCAGGCTGCTCCTCCTCCCTCCGAGCTAGAGGCCCTCCTATTGGCCCTCCAGCTTCGAATGTCCAACCACCATCTTGAATTGGATGGCAAGCACCACCCCCCCCTTCCCTCTGGCCACTAATTGGTCAATTCGGGGGAAAATCACTGCCACACTCCACTGGCCCCAGAGTCGGGGGTCCCGACCCAGATCGCAAAATCCTGCCCTGCCCTAACGCGAACAGGGTTTGTGGGCAGATAGGGTCGGATTTGAGAAGCCTGAAATATTTGCATCTCACCTAACCACAACCTACCCATCCTTGGCAGTTAAACAACAATGCCCCACGCCACCCCAAACCACCATAGTGCACGGTTGGCAATATTTGGTGAATTAATACAAGTAAAAAATAAACATTGGTTCCGTTTTACATCACACTGGTTTTCATATTCTTTTATATTTTATTTACTCCAAGTATTCTGCCCATCCATACTGACGCAACCATTACAAGCACCCTGGATAGAACTTGCTGGAGATTAAGCAACTCTCATCTTTCCCACTTTAGTTTTTTTCACAATCCCCCAAGCTAATCTTCCTGGAAAACACAACTTTTAAAAATACCGACCTTTGTCTGTGGATGGGAAATACAAGCTAGAAATCAAGAGGGGAAGGCATTTTTTTTTAATAAATTCAAATTAGCACAAAAGCTTTCAGTGCGTCTGTGGAACTTTGACTTAAATATGTTTAAGGTCCTCTGTTCAACATAAAGAACTTTCACGTTTTAAGGGGACAACGAAATATCCTGCTTTTTCTCCATTGCATTTGAATTTAAATTAACTTAGGCATGTATACCAAATAAACAAATATTCCACGTGGTTGGCACAAGGAATATTACTTACATTTGAGACTAAAGGGTCAAAAAATCAGCGAGAGTTAATCCGGTTTTAAATAATTAAGACTGCAAACGCTTAAATAATTAAGACTGCAAACTACATCGAATTCAGGAACAGGCTGCACACTTGGAAAGGTCTGTTGGTGCATCATGGCCCTGGTATTAAATGTTGAGACCCCAAAAACAGGCACAGGGATCCCAATAAGTGATTAACCTTTACCCATTGTGTGGAATGCAGCCAGCTTTGTGATGCCCGTTAATTATAATGATTTCTGCATTTGCTGCATGCATCAGCAGGGGGCCCAGTATCATTACTAACTTGCACTAAGTTGGCCTACACCACTTAAGTGAAGTGAAAAGTGCATTGTGGCCAGGGCAGGTGTCACAAGCCGTGCAGCAAGTGAAGCTGCCCTGGAAAGCAGGGAGGAATGGGAGACAGTAGGCCCCCTTGTATTAGCTGCATGCTCCGGGGGAAGAAGGCCATCTTGAGAAAGCGGTGGGACCAGGTAGCAACAGACATTAATACGAGGGGTATAGCCCCAAGGATGCAGCACTGTGAGAGAGTTAATGACTTCATAAGCGGTCAAGGTCAGTGAATGCACCTTCACATGTTATATCCCACCAATGGTACCACCAGCCTCAGGCTGCCTACAGCACCACACTCCCATCATCCATCTACCAACAATCTCTACCAACCAGGTCTCAAGCCTGACTTTCATACACTTAGCACTGTTGCAAGCCTCGCACTTAAATCTCTCACAAGCTGGCAGCTATTCAACCATGACAAACATCTCTCGTAAACAGATTGCACAACACTCACTGATAAACTTCCCTCCCTCATGCAGGGGAAGAGACACACAACTGGAGGCAGCAGGAGCTAACCAGTGAGGGAGAGGTGAGCCTGCACGTTTCCCATGGAGGAGGTAATGCCGGCCCTTGTGGGAGGGCCATTGCTGAGGCCATGGCAAGCGTGGTAGTGAAATCATGGAAGATAACAGTATCCTCATAGCAAATCATCCTTCTCTTTTATCCCCAACCTTCTCCTGACTCATCAAGCTTCAGATAGTGCAAGCATGCGCTTACCCATCTCCCCTCCCTGCAACCCAATCCTTGTCCTCTCTCATACAAGACAACCAAGAACAGCAATTCTTCCCAGGCAACAGTGGAAAAGCAGGAAAACAGAGAAGATAAAGAGGCAAAAATCATTTGATTTAGACTTGCAGCCACCACCTCAGATACAGTCACTACGTATATCTTGGAGGCCAGCAAAGAGGTGGAATTTGCAGGTGGTGAGACACCTTCAACAAGTATGTTGCAGCCAGAGTAGAGGGCAAGGATAGTGCAGGTGCCAGCTTGCTGGGCAGCACTAGTCGCACACCAACTCTGCTGCAGAAGACTCAGTTGAGGGCTTCAATGGGCCAGGCTACAGAAAAAGGCTGATGGGTGTTAAGCAATGAAATGGCTGATGCATTGGGGAGCCTGTGCTCAATGTCAAGGAGCATGGAGCAGTCCAACACCAGTATTACACACAGCTTTGAGCACAGCTTGACCCATCCTTGCCAGCATGAAAATGCTGACCAACTACATCAACACACTTGTAACCAACCACGATGAGGCATCTGATAAAATAAGGTACGATCATGGCCGATCTTCTACCTTAACTCCACTTTCCCACCCGCTCCCCATAATACTCGATTTCAAGAGATTAAAAACCAGTCTATCCCAGGCTTAAATGTATTCAACGATGGAGCATTCACAACTCTCTGGGGTAGAGAATTCCAAAGATTTACAACCCTTTAAGAGAAGATATTTCTCCTCATCTCCATCTTTAATGATTGGTCCCTCATCCTGAGACCTCGTACCCATGTTCCAGATTCCCCAGCCAGGGGAAATGATCTCTCAGTGCCTACCCTGTCAAGCCCCTTCAGAATCTTGTATGTTTCAATGAGATCACCTCTCATTTTTCTAAACTCCAGAGAATATAGGCCCAATTTACTCAGCCTCTCCCTATCCCAGGAGCCAAACTACTGAACCTTTGTTGTACTGCCTCCAAGGCAAGTATATCCTCCATTAGATATGAACGGTGAAACTGCACATAGCACTCCAGCCAGATGCGGTCTCACCAAAGCCCTGTACAATTGTAGCAAAACTTCCTTATTCTTGTACCTCAATCCCCTTGTTGAACACTTTGAATTGTTTCTTTAAATGTTTCCCACTGTTTATTTACTGCCGTATCCTTTAGTCTATTTACCCAATCAACCTTAGCCAGATATCCGCTCATATCTATTTAATTGACTTTGTTTAAATTTATGATTCTTATTTTGGACTTCATTATGTCGCTCTCAACCTTAATATGGAATTCAATTATATTCTGGAACCATACATTGTGGAACCAACTAGGGATAAACCTATTTTAGTTCTAGTATTGTGCAATGAGGGCGGGGGGCGGTGGAGGTTACTTCATAATCTCATAGTAAAAGATCCACTGGGTAAAACTGATCAGAATATAACTGCCCCTCCATAGGATGGCCTGTGGCCGCAGCTGCAGCCAGGCCAGCAGAGTCTCTGAACCTGCCTGGCGCACGTCCAGGCAGCTACACTGTTCCCTGGCGCCTCTGGAGGCCTGGAAAATTCCAGCCTCCAGAAATGGGTTTCAATAGGCTACCTACTGCTTGCGATGGGCAGCCCTGCCCCCCCTCCCTACTCTGGGAAATTAACCCAGGAGGCTGGGTAATGCCAGGGAACTGGCAAGCCAGCCAGCAGCGTGAAATTCCGCACCCGTCATCTTCTTGCGCACCCTCATCGGTCCAAAAACTTCAGCCCATCATTTTATTTGTTTTCACTTAATCAAGTATATTCTGCTTCCTCTTATTACCACATTAGCCACAGGACACTATGTTCAACCATCTCATCTATACTCCACAGCCATTCGTTGAGCAACCAATTTTGACAAGCAGGTGGCTGTCCATCCATTTACAAAAGATGTCCAGTCATACCAGCATTGGACATTCACATGCACGTTTAAACATAGCACAGATTCATTTGAAAAGTGACCCACATTGAATGTGTTCAGCAGCTCTTCACCAGCCTTGAGTGTTATATCTGTTTCTCAGTCAAACATGAGCTAATGAAATTTAGATGTAACAAAAACTAGATCGAATGAACTGTAAAGGCAATATCATTGGTTTCTTAATATTACTGTGGGATATTGAAGTAGGCTGTGTGTGTGTGTGTGTGTGTGTGTCTAATTTAATTAAACTGAAGACAGTCAGACTGCAAGGTTTAAATCATCAAAGGGATAAGGTGCAAAAACAGGCATTTTGAAATGGAGATGGGCAAGCTAAAATGAGATCCCAGTAGGTACAGTATGAATGGGAATTTGCATTAGGAGATAAGTGGGAAGTGACGTGGCAGCTGTTTGACTTTCAAGGAGACATGACCGGAAGTTTAACAACTGGCAAAATTCTAAGCAAAAAAGGCAAAGTTTATGTTTCCCGAAAATGATGGCCATAATGAACACATGAAAGATTTTTATATTCTGGGAAAGGCAACTTCCAAAGAAAATTCAAAACAATAGGTTTTAAAGACCAAAAGGGAGAAAATATATTTAAGAAAAGATTGAAAGCTGTATGGGTACTGGCCATGAGAGATCTTAAAGAGTGTATGGTGAAGTAGCAGCTTCTGACCACCCCAGAGAAGTACTTGCTTGTTCCAGAAAGCAAGGTTTTGTTAAAAGCCTTGGAATTCCATTGTTGGAGTGAAAGGAAGAGAGGAGCTGTGAAATACCGTCCTTATAGCAATAGTGGGTGCCTTGTGGTAATGTTACTGGATGTTTTATAGATTAAGAATCTACTTGGGTTAATGCCTGAAAAGGGTATTTATTTTGGGAGTCTAGCTAAGTGAAAATCTTTTGGGAAATGTTGTAAGACTAAATTTAATTGTGTAACTGTAATCTTGTGCATTGAAGTTTTTTCTTTTGTTAATAACTGTTATAGTTTAATATTTAAAACCTCCAAAAGTGGTAGTGGAATCTTTACTTCTGACCTGACTTCAGTGCACATACCTTCTCGTAATAAAAATACAAATTGCAAATCGCTATGATAGCTTGGCCAAGTTTCCCTTTGGGATTTGGTCAGCCTGGCAATTACCACCTGCCATATCATAACAGTAACTAAACCAAAATACTGCAGATGCTGGAAATCAGAAATAAAAACAGAAAATGCTGGAAAAATTCAGGTCTGGCAGCATCTGTGGAGAGAGAAAAAGAGTGAATGTTTTGAGTCCGTATGGCTCTGAAGAAGAGACAGGCTCAAAACATTAACTCTATTTCTCTCTCCACAGATGCTGCCAGACCTGTTGAGTCTTTCCAACAATTTAGTATTACTTTGCTTCCTTCAAAATATCCCTAATGTTGCACTGTGTTGCTCCTGTCCTTAATTTGATAAGAGTGCTTCTTTATCTTCAGTAATGATGCTGCCCAAATATCTAAAGCTGAGTATCGACTCAACGAATAAGTCTCTGAATACATACCTGGGTCTTACCTATTGTCTATCGAAAGCAAGATCTTTAGTTTCACTGTAGATTCGCATATCAACTTAGTTTGCTTTCCCAGAGTAGTGCATTGACCTGTATTTGATGAGTGCCTTAGTAAACCTAGCACTATCTGCATATTTGAGACCTATAATAAAATCGCGATGATGATGTCATCAGGGAGATTCTACAATCTACAATGACACTTGGGAAGACCACCACCTTGCAAGTTCCCCTCCAAGCCACCCACCATCCTGACCAGGAAATATATCGGCCGTTCCATCACTGTCACTGGGTCAAAATCCTGAACTCCCTAACAGCACTGTGGGTGTACCTAGACCACATGGACTGCAGCGGTTCAAGAAGGCAGCTCATCACCGCCTTCTCAAGGGGAATTAGGAACGGGCAATAAATGCTGGCCTAACCAGCGGCACCAACATCCCGTGAATGAAGAAGAATGACATCAAACAAAGACAATGGGATTTTACACTTCGACAGGATACCTGATACCTTCCTCAAACCAACCGGCAACAAAATGCATGCATGAGTCTGTTTGCAGATATGTTGTGCAAAAAGTGAATGAATTGAAGAGACTATTGAATGACAGCTTTCTTCCCCTCCCCAAAGGAAAATTGGCAAAAAGTATTTTTCACGAAAACAGTGCTCCTTTAAAATCTTGGTGTCTCAAAATTAGTTAATTCAGTTTATGCCAAGAGCTTCCAAAAGGGTCTGTGTGTAGTCTCTGTCTTCCTCTGTTGAACTTCCATGTGCAAGGAGGCCAAGTGTTTTGGAATTAAAAACTTTGCTACAGGCAGATGACTGGGAGGCTGTCTGGAGAAAGTACTGACTGCAGCCAAGAATTCAAATGAAAATGTTATAAAATGGTATGGAAGACCCAAACTGAAGCACAAACGAGCTACTTTCAGTGACTAGGTAGGTAAACATGTTATACAATCAGGCCTAATTATCGAAAAGCTTATGGAATTTTTTTTTTTAAAACGGTTAGTCTTCGTGCTCACCAACTTCCAGCGTCCCCAGCGAACATCATGTCGCAGGCAAAATGTTCACATCGGAATTTCAGAAAAAATAATCCAATGATATCACAAACATAATAGTAAAAGACAACAAAAAAACGTGTGGCTGAATTCAACCAGTGCACGGACGGTGATGATAAAAACTGCAAACTATTGCATTTTCCTATTCAATGCCCATTGTTTACCACTCTGTACCTCGTCTTCTGTGCGACCTGCTCCGGAGCCCATTGCAAACATATGGATTATTTCTCAGTGGTCATTTTTGCAGTTTTCATGAGTGCCCTGCCCAAAGGCAGGACCTTGACTCATTGGCTGCTGAATCCTTAGCCATTTTCTTGGCAGTTTTCATCAGCACTGGCTTGTCATTCCCTTCCACTCTTGGGAGCAGGGTGAGGTGGCAGGTCCCAGGTATGCCTCAGCCAGAGTGGGAATCAAACCTGTGTTGTCAGCCTCATTCTGAACCACACGATAGCCGTCTAGCTGACTGAGCTAACCGGCTCCCAACACAATGTAAACTAGTGGGTTTTCTTTAAAGTGCGGTCAGGTTGTTTCAAACGGAGAAAATGAGGGGGGAAATTTTCCCCTGTGGGTATCCAATGGTCCCAACAGGTGCATGCGAGGAGGTTTCTCCTCTCCAACTAATTTGGATGGCTCAGGTGGACTTTAGGGGTAGAACTTTCCGGAAATGCTGTGCAACTGTTAAGATGGGAGCAAATGTGAATGCAGCTTTAGGCCAGTAGTTATATTCCTGCCTGCGGAGGTCGAGGCCTTTTGCCTGCTGACCTTCAGATTGTCTTCGGGGGTGGCTTGGGAGGGGTTGCAGAGCAAGCTAAAATATTTTCTTGCCTGCCTGGGAAACCTTTGATACAAAAGCAAAACACGGCAGATGCTACAAATCCAAAATAAAAAACAGAAAACGCGGGAAATACTCTGCAAGTCTAGGACCCGGGGACAGGCCCTAGCACCAGGTTTTGCTGGTGCCTTCTGCTAGGGTGGCCATTGTGGGGTGACAGAGGAAACAGAGGTGGAAGTGCATCCCTGCCTCTTCACAATATTTTCTCTGTGCCTATACTGCAGGTGTGGACCTCTTTACATCCGGTGCCAGGAAATCTGGGTAGGTAATAGGTATAATAAATGTAATACGTTTGCTACTTTTTCCGCTTCCCTACACCCAAGGTACTCAGACTGCTGGGTCACAAAGCGAGTTTTTTTTTCGGCTGGATCCCTACATTTGGTTACTTGGTCTGGCAATGGCAGCTGCCAATTTTGTGGTGTTCTAGTGACCTGCACAGTTGCATCGGCACACACACCCATTGTTGTAAAGTCAAAGCAGCTGCTACAGAAACAGCCCTGTGATGCAAATGAGGCACTCTCTAAAGCAACAGGGCTGGCAGCCAATGCTGAAGGAGTTCTTCAGGAAGGACACATGGCTTTTATTTGTTTTGTACTTAATTGGTTGGCTTAAGCAGTTTGAGAATAGATAGTTTGCGCAGAAAATTGCTTCCCAAAATTCTGCTCTTCTGACATTATAGAAGGCCGGAGGGGTGGTGGGGTGGGGGTGGAATACAAGGGGTAAATAATTGTTAGCAATGTTCTTACTTCGACAAAGTACCCAAACCTCAAACCATTCTGTGCAAAATTCCAGCAATTCAGAGCACCAAAGTGCGGGAAGGATTGTGTACTGATTCAGGTTAAGTTCGTACTAGAAAGTTGAATACAAAACATTATCTTCTCCCCAGCCTTTGTTAAATGCTGGAAAACTTATAACAAAAGTTTCTTTCTAAATACACTTCCCTCCTTTTTCAGTTGCGACACCGCAAGTCAAATGACACCTTTCTCATGCCTAGAAGCAATTCACTCCAACGACTCTCCTGTTTGCTGCTCTATAACTGGCCTCTGGGAGCTGTGAGATTCAAGAGCGCTGGTATTCTGCCTTAGCTCCCTGTAGAGCAGTAACTAAACTAGCAGAGATCACCTTGGGGTTGGGGAGGGGCTCAGGCACAAACTTGCCTACATGATTTCAGCAATGTGTCACTTACAAACCATCACACCAGGCCACATAGCAGATCTCACTGGTTTCCTTGTAACTTCCCTTTTCCGAGCATTGTTGCTAGGTGAACATTTTGCCCTGCTTGAAGTACTAGTTAATAAAATTACCTTTTAACTGTATACCATTTGGAAGTGGCTTTGATTTAATTTCACTGGTAAAGGTGACACCTTAGTTGGTGATCATTAAAGGAAGGAAACAATGAGAAATAATGAAGTAGCACAGGTTGGGTTACATGAACATAAACTGCCAACCCAATGACGACACTAATATCTTGATTCAGGATATTGTTATGATTTGTAATACATTTTTGTGGCAAAGTGAGGTACCCTGGCCCTTTAAGAGAATGCAAGTGTACTGATCATGTGACAGCTCTGGCGAATCACTGTACAGCGCGGGCAACTGAGAACTGTAAGTCTAGTTCTGGAGGTTTCTGAGTGAGCACATATGATCTGATGCTCTGCTCTATGTCTCAATAAATCATCACAGTTTATCCTCACATTAGTCTCTCCCCGTTATTGATTGGAAGCAGCAATTGAGGAGAACATAGGAAGGCATGCAGTTAGAGTTTGGTTGGCCAACGAACTCATTTACCCAAGGCAAAAGTGGCGACTAGGATAAAGAACAAAAGAAAATACATTTCAAGACAGGGTGAGCAAAGCATTGGAAAGAGCATCTGTACTTACCTTATAAAATAGGCAACAGCTGGCAATCGGAGCAGAAAGCAGTGCTGCAGCTTAACATTTAAAAAATACCCGGCAGAGTCGCGATCGCAGGGATCCCGCCAAAACCTGAGAAGAACACGAAACCCAGCAGAGAAAAGCCGACAGCTGCAGAGACAGAGTTAAAAAATAAGCGGTGATTGCTCTTAAAGCAGCAATGTATTTAAACTGGTAAATACATGAAAAATGGCTATGGACAGAATATTATAGGAGACCCCAGAGAGAGGGCAACCCTGCTGAAAGGCAACAAGAGATGCCAGACAGAGGCCAACTCCTCAGTAAGCCAAACATCTAAATTCATCATTACCCGGAAAGCCTATCAGAGTGCAGTCCCCTTGTAGTCGTTCACAATGACGCAGTTTGGGCGTGGTGACCCATTCAACCCCATTTCAGATGATTGGTCCCAATACGTCGAATGCTTAGCGTTCCTTTTTTACCACTAAAAACATCACAGGGGGAGGAAAAGAAGAGGGCGATTCTTTTGTCCTCATGCGGGATCAAAACGTACGGGCTGATCTGCAGCCTCATGCCACCTGACACCCCGACTCGAAGATTTTCGATGAGTTAATAAAAATTGTACAGAGCCACCTGAGACCAAAGCCCTGTTACTATGCAGCGCTTCAAGTTCAATTCAAGGAACAGGCTTCCAGGGGAGACAATACCTGACTGTGTGGCTGTTTTAACGGTATTAATTGAGCATTGTGAATTCGGAACGTCCATTAGTGATATGTTGAGAGGCCGGCTGATATGTAGGATTGGAGATGATACTGTCCAAAGGTGTTGGCTAGCCGAACTAGTCTAGTCTTCAACAAGGCATTAGAATTAGCTACCGGGATGGAGAGTGCTGTTAGAAATTCCCAAGTTATAAAAGGGACACAAAATGGCGCCGTCCATCTGGTCGAGCGGGACAATCCGGCAACAAAAGGCACAAAAACTTCGGACTCCGCGGAAAGGGCGGGAGATGCTCTCTAGTTCCAGACCATTGAAAAACAACAGCACTGCAGTGAAAACCCACAAAATCAATGAGAGAAATACACCCAGGCCTCCAGTGAGCGAACGACAACTCAAACAAATCGAGTGCTTTTTCTGCCACCACTATGGCTACATAAGGCGGCACTGCAGAGAAACGTTAAAACAAAAGTATAAAGGCAGAAGAAAAATATCGTGAATTATGCCTCATGGAAGAGCCAGAAGAAATAGAATCAGACATCCTTTCGTTATATAACCTCAAAGTGGGTAGAACCGAGCCAATCCATGTAGTCATTACAGCTAACGGATAACCCACTAAGATGGAAGTTGATACAGGAGCGTCGATGTCCGTCACTGGAGAGCATACATTTAGATAACTGAGTAAAGGAACCAATCCTTTGAAGTTAGAAGTTTCGGACACAAAGCTGTGGACATACACGGGTGAAGAAATAAATGTGAAAGGGGTATGTCAGTCAAGGTGCAATATGAGGAACAGTCTGCAAAATTACCCCTATTTGTAATGTCAGGCAGGGGACTGAGTCTCCTCAGAAGGTACTGGCTGGGAGAGATAAACTCTGAGGGCCCGCTAAGTTCCCAATTCGAAACCAGAAGAGTTGCTGAAAGAGAAAGTGAATGAGCAAAGACCCAATGGGAAAAGCCCGTAGAAGTATTACACCGGGTCAGAGTTCAAGCTGAAGTCAGCATCCTTCAAAAGGAAATGGAAAATCTATTGAAGGACTTTCGTGCGCCACAAAATTCAATCAGGTCCCAATTTGTTCCACGAAAAAGATACGAAGGAGGAAAGGAAGAGTTGAGCCCGTCTCTGGCCGAGTTAAGGAACAAATTAACTGAGAAGGGGCAATGATATGTGATTCTCAAGGAAACTATTAATGAGAATAGGAAAGAATTGGAAGCCCTGAAGCTTTAAAGCTAGACGGCCCTGAATTCTCAGAAGAGCTGTCGGAAAACCCAAATACTGAGCTCATTCACACTCAGCTCGCGCCTGAGTCTAATCAGCCAACAGCAAAATTTAAGAGAAGACAGAGATACGGGTCGGTGCTACCAAGAATAGGACACATAGGAAGAAAAAGAGAAATTATTGACAGTCCTTGGAAAGAAAAAAAAGTTTCTTTTTTCCTTTTCCTCTTTCTCCTCACACATCATGTAGCCCTTCGCTGTATTGCTTTGTTGCCCTTATCTGTTTCAGCTTGGAGGGGAAGGGCAGCAGGAGTAGACGTGACTGCACCAGGAAGATGGTGAAATCATCCACTGAGGGACCTAGTGGACAATTGTCCCCTGAAAAAGAGGTCTCGGAAAAACCAGCCGAGGTTGTTGAACTGAGACACTCAACACATCTGAGAAAGCCTCCGGAGAGGCTTGGCATGTAAGTGGTTATTGTGTTTTAAGCTTGTTAGCTGTACTTTAAAGTAAAGGGGGAGGGATGTGGTAAAGTGAGGTACCCTGTCCCTTTAAGAGAATGCAAGTGTACTGATCATGTGACAGCACTGATGAATCACTGTACAGCGCAGGCAACTGGAAACTAAGTCTAGTTCTGGAGGTTTGAGTGAGCACGTATGATCTGGTGCTCTGCCCTATTTCTCAATAAACCATTGCTGTTTATTCTTACATCAGTCTCTCCCCATTGTTGATTGGGAGCAGCAATTGAGGAGAACATAAGGCAGCGGGAAGTCAGAGTTCGGTTGGCCAATGAACTCATTTACCCAAGACATAAAAATCTTCATTTGGTCTTGTGGCACAGTGGGGAGCACCCCTGCCTCTGAGCCAGAAGCTCTGGGTTCGAGTCCCACCCAGGACTTGATGGCCGAGGAAGATGCGTTCATTATGCAGCCAAACAGGTTGAGTATCAACCTGCTAATCCTTCCAACGCACGCCACTGGCAGACAGTAAGAGTGGGAGAGATTCTTGGTCAGCCATGTGATGGAAAGAACATTAGAGCCTCTACCAACACTTTCCATGGCTCCAGACTGCAACAGGCATGTAACGAAAGTGCATGTTGCACTCTAAGTGAACTGTAACTCACCACCACACATTTTACAATATTCACCTATAGGTATTATTGAACACATAAATATTGGACTTAATTTTTCAGCAATGTACAGAATACAAGAGAATTAATGATATTACACTATGAATTGTGTAACTTATGTTGTATCATGACAAAAAATGATTTTAATCCTCTATTGCCATAATTTTGTATGGGTTTGTCCTGTCAATGGGAAAACGCATGGCAGTAAATTCATTGATTTGAGTTGGAATTTCCTTCTATACTCTGCGATAGCAGTGTTATGCTAAGTAACTGAAAAGTTAATTCTTTATAAACAATTTTTTGTTTATGATTATGTTTATAAACAATTGTTTATTTTGTCCAAATAAACAATTTTTGTTGGAATTGCATTTAGTGTAGGTCACATTCCCCTATGGCTGGCACTGAGAGAGAGAGAGAAGCAGATAATAACCTTAAAAAAAGGTGCCCATACTGCCAAAACCCTCCCTAAACAGCAAAAGGTATGAGAACATTCCCGACTATCCAACTGCTCTTGCTGCAAATAATGGGCCATTTACATTGATACGATGATTTGCACAGTGCTGAAGCACCTGCTGCTGAGGGTCCAACTTCACTTGCAAGGCTGGTTGCACAGCACCAGTGGAGAAAATATATTGTGCACATGGCAGGTATTGAAAGGTAACAAGCTTCAACAGCTGTGAAACGTCTGCATAAGTTTGCACGAGTGCAAAAAACTGCACAGTGTTCCTGATTGTTAATGGCCTGGGATCTCAGCCGGCCCAGTCAGAAAAAAAATGGAAGTCCAGGTCAGTGCCAACAATGGCAATTTACATTTCTCCCAGCAGAAGCACAAGTACACACAGCCTCTTGAGGCGAGTCTCTCCTCACCCAGTCATCCCTGCAGTAACTGGGGCTGTCAATCATTGAAGGGCTGTGATGTGAAGGTGGCTTAAATTGGCCACTCACCCTGGATACTTGATAGAAGCATACTTTGCGTCTACGAGATGCGCGGCAAATAGCAACAAGAATCAAACAGGACGCGTCTGGAATAAACAAAATAACTGTCCCACCATTGCTTCGATAAGAGCGCTCAGTTTGGCTGAAAGGAGCTGAACTTTTGTAAACTTCTGGCTACAGCTCAGTGCCTGCACAGTACTCTATTCAAAATTACTCACACAAATATACAAATAGCCTTTTTAGGCACACTGGAGATAAAATGGCTCAGCAGCTGCCAATGTGTGGGTGGAGTGTTGGGAAAGTAAACAGAAGAGAGTCACTTGTGGCGCTTTCTACATTCAAAGGCACAAATATTTTCTTTGGCACAGAAAAGACAAACTTACTTCAGAATTCGACAACTGGTGATGCAAAATTGCAACATTGAGTACTAAAAACATTATGAGAAGAACTAGCCAGTTTTCCACTCGTCAGCCATTGTAGGTGGCTTACTAATTTCTAAAGTAGATGCTCTACACTTCCCAAAAGGCCATTCTTACTACAAAGCCTCTTTATATTTTGTCAGCCTTATAAGTGAAATGAGTTCTACAGCTTTAAAGGTGGGTCGACCAGGAATAATTTTATCTGCGAGAGATAACAGTTTGAACCTGTTGAGAAATGCAGCAGAGGTAGTGATGAACTTTAGCGTCACAAACTACACATTCTATCACCAACCTCCGCAAACATTATCTATGAGATCAGACTCAAAAGAGTTTGTTCGTTGTGGAGAGCATATTTTGGAAAAATAATTAAAAGCCGAGCTGGATGAGCGGGAAACGCGCTGGACATTTTTCACTAAAAAGAACATTTGTTGTGGGGTCCTTCAATTCAGAAGAGACTCAACTTTCTCAGATGGTAGGCGTTGCTCAGCTACAGCCTGAGGGATTATAATTCAGAAACAATCTTGATGTTGTAAACATGGTCCTGGAAATTGGAGTGGAAATTTACAATACAATTCATAAGAGAATTGAAGAATTAATCAATTTAATAAGATGAACAGTATAAATGAATGACCTGCATGTTAACTTGAGGAAAGGGGATCGATGAATGCTTGACCAATAATGCAAGATGTAGGGGGAGAAAATTTTCAAAGATCTGGAGACCCGGTGCTAATTTAAAAAGAAAATAAGGAAAGATTTGTATTTATAACGGTGCTTTTCATGACCACTGGACACCTCAAAGCACTATAAAGCCAATTAAAATGTAGTCACTGTTGTAAAGCAGGAAATGTAGCAGCCAATTTGGGACAAAGAAATCTTCCACAAGCGCAACATAATAATGACCAGATAATCTGTTTTTCGTATCGATTGAAGGTTAAATATTGGCCAGGACACTGGGGGAGAACTCCCCTGCTCTTCTTCAAAATATTGTCAGGGGACCTTTTACACGCACCAGAGCGAGCTCGGTTTAACATCTCATCCGAAAGACACCACCTCCGACAGCGCAGCATGTTAATAGGATCCAAGCCAGTTATTGAAGCCGAAACCAAGACAGAGCTTAACTTTAATGACAGTTTATTGACTTCTTCAGTCTCTCAGCTGTCCTCCCACACACCCAGTGTCCCAGCTATCCCCTATTTATATGTGCTCAAAGAAAATGAATAACCATCACCTGTTTCTATCAGCCTTAATGTAATCGACATGACATTAACAAAGCCTAACAACCTAACTGACGAGACATTAAGACAGCACTTTGATTCGAGTTGGTCCAAGTTGAGTGGAATGCCTGAGGTGACGGCTACAGCTAAGGGCGGTGTGTCCCACAAGGCAATTGCTGACTAAAGTCACCAATGAGCCGCCCGAGCAGTGGAGGAAATTTCACAAGCAGAGCTATTCCACTTGTATACAGGGTCCTGATCCAGGTCCACCCTTCCACCAAGATATCGTCCAAGGCCACGGGTGTTATGAATTCCTTCGTTGTCGACATTCATTTTCGAGCGCATCACCTCCGAGGCCTCGTACCTCATTCGCTACAACAAGCGCCCATACCATCTCGGCCAGGGATATCCAGAGCGTCGTCGGCCTCATGCTGCCAGGGGAACTGGCCAAACACGCTGTCTCCGAAGGCACCAAAATGGTCACCAAATATACCAACTCCGTTTAAGTTGACCATGCTAACGATTAAAACAAAACACAGTACTACACTGGAGCGCCAGTCAGCCTTGATTTTTGTGCTCAATT
Source organism: Cetorhinus maximus (assembly GCF_964194155.1). NCBI lineage: Eukaryota > Metazoa > Chordata > Chondrichthyes > Lamniformes > Cetorhinidae > Cetorhinus > Cetorhinus maximus. The sequence goes on from NC_135896.1 coordinate 91,529,714, forward strand.
CCTGGAGTGGGACTTGAACCTGGAACCTTATGACTCAAAGCAATAGTACTAACCACTGAGCCGCAGCTGCCACACTAAATGTGACGTGTAGAATGCAAGGGAATTTATTAAAACTGCCTGTTAATACCAAAATATATATTGAACTGTGCCTATAGAAAATGGTTCCAGATTGATGGATGGCTGAAAATGTATAACCTGAGGCTCCACTAAACACACCATTTTCCAGCTGGCAACTTTCCTCCAGCCCATCACCTAATAATTTTGTAATAAACTTTATTCCAGCTGCTGTGGTATTTGTTAGTTTTGGCGTATAAGTTCACGACACCCAACTCTACCTCACATCTCTCTCGACTCCTCTGCTGTTGCTAAATTATCAGACTGCGTGACATCAAATGACGGGGAGATGGTGGTGTAGTGGCACTGTCACTGGGCTAGTGATCCAGAGGCCCAGCTAATGCCATGGCAGCCAGTGGAATTTAAATTCAATTCATAAATCTGGGAATTGAAAGCTAGTCTTAGTAACGGTGACCATGAAACTAACATTGATTGTTGTAAAAACCCATCTGGTTCACTAATATCCTTTAGGGAAGGAAATCGGTCATCCTTACCCAGTCTGGTCTACATGTGACTCCAGGCTCACAGCAATGTGGTTGATTCTTAACTGCCCTCTGGAGTGGCCTAGAAAGCCACTCAGCTCAAGGGCAATTAGGGATGGGCAAGAAATGCTGGTCTTACCAGCAACACCAACATCCCATAAAACGATCAAGAAAGAGAAATACTGGATGAGCAGAAATTTTCTCTAGCTAAACATTGGGAAGGCCTAGGCACTGCCTTCAGTCCCTGTGACAAACTCCATCCCCTCTCCCTGGCAACTGTCTGAGCTGAAGTAGGCTGCTTGCAGCCGTGATGTCACATTTGAATCTAAGGTGAGTTTCTGACCAAACACCTGTGCCATCACTAAGATCAGCTACTTTCACCTCAGTATTACCACCTGATTCCCCTGTCTCAGCTCATCGGTTGTTGAAATCGTCTTCCATACCTTTGTTTTCTCTAGACGTGTCTATTCCAACTCTTTCTCAGGGGGCCCCCATAACCGCTTCAGCTTTCAAAATTGCTGCCAGTGTCCTTACTTGTACCAAGTCCAGTTCACCCATCACTTCCGCGGTCACTGACCTAACACTGGCTCCTGATCAAGCAACATGCCAATTTTAAAATTCTCATTGTTCATCACTTTCCCCACCCACCCCACCCCACACAACCCAAGTCTCTCTGTGGGCTTCGTTCCTCCCTATCTCTGCCATCTCCTCCAGCTCCACAACCCTCCGAGATACCTCACTCATCTAATTCAGGCCTCGAGTATCCCAGATTTTAACTGTTTCACCATTGGTGCCCATGCTTTCAGTTGCCAAGGTCCTGAGATCAGGGGTTTCCTCCTCAACTTTTTTTTTCCCACTTCTACCTATATCTTTCCTCCCTCAAGGCATTCCTTAAAACCCAACTCTTTTGATCTGGTTTTTGGCCAATCGTCCTAATACCGCCTTCTCTGGCTCATTGTCCAATTTTGCTTCATAAAACATGGCAGGGCACTTCACAGGCACGTGATCGCATTAAAGCTACCATAAGTGTAAGCTTTTTGTTGTTATGCATTCAAATCAAATCTTTTGATACAAAATTCAATCAAGTGAATTGAGGTGAACTTCATTCTTGCAGAAGTCTGCCTCATGTGAAACCGTGGAAAATCTAACTATCTCGTGCAATACCCTCCTCGCCTTAAAGTTAGAATCACTTTTTGCTCACCTTGGAACAGTCTGATTTGACAAAGGGCATACTGTGACTAGGTTGGCCTCGGTATAGTTCCAATTAAAATTCTTACTCAAAAAGAGGTTTGCAACTCTACTCAAAGAAGTTAATGTTTTCTAAAACAAAAAAAATCGTGTAGTACAGTTCCTCAAATTGAATCGCTGGGATTAGGAAACAAGTTGGATGATAAGACAGGATCACAGAAGTTTAAAGCATCCCCAAACCTGGGCGAAAGCCATTTCTGTGAATCCCACTATAACGATGGCAAAACAGGAAACAAATTGTCAGATTTGATGAAAGAAAGATGATCCAGTGTAACAGTTACCTGAATATTTCTCCAAGTGTCATCAGCAAGAACGTATTTGTAATCTTGGTTAACCATTACAACTGACAGTATAAGGTATCAATAAGGCAGAGGCAAAATGTGTATTTATATAGCGCCTTTCACAGGCCCAGGCCATCCTAAAGTGTTTTACAACCAATGAAGTACTTTTGAATGGTTGCCACTTTTGTAAAGTGAACAAAGCAGCTGTCAATTTGTGCACAGCAAGCTCCCTCAAAGAGCACCTCTCTGATAATACCCAGATAAATCTGTATTTTCAATGCTGATTGAGGGATAAATATTTGACCAGACACCTGGAATAATGCCCTACTCTTCTTCAAAATAGGGCCGGGGATTTTTTTATGTTCACCTGAGGGGGCAGATAGGGCTTTAGTTTAATGTCTCATCCAAAAGACAGTGCAACACTCCCTCAATATGGCACTGGAGTGTCAAGCTTTCATTTTCGTGCTCAAGTCATGGTTTTACTGCCTTCCACATTTGTCTTGCATTGCAATCACGAAGGCAAGTTGCACTTAGATCATTTTCCTTTCCACAAGAGGATTATTGTCTAACCCTGAATAGCCAGGAGTCAGTATTCTCCACCTTTTTGACACTTGGACCTTTCTTCAAATTCTGGGGAAATTGCCGACATTTAGCATTTTTCAATGTTCCTTGATTTGCAACAGAAAGAAGAATTTCATTTGGACATCGTATCAAGACGTTATAGTTAGTGCAATAAATGCAAAAAATCATGGGTTAAAAGGATTTGTATCCAAACCAACATTTTCAATATTATTTACAAATTCCATTTCACTCAGTGAGCAAATTTAATATGATTACGGACAGGAGAACGAAATTGTCAGATAACTTTTCCCTTTGCTCCCCGCTGCTCGGTTGTCCGCAACAAGATACCTATTTTAGAGGGAGTGTTTTAGGCCTATTGAGTGTTGTCACTTTGCATAATGGACACAAAGCCGGATTTTGGGTAAGTTTAAAATCAGAAGAAAATGTTTATTCACACAACACCCCGAAATGTAAACTCAATGAAAAACCATTCACACATACGTGCACAGGCACAAGTGCACGCACACATACGTGCACAGGCATAAGCACGCGCACACACACGCACAGGCACACACATACCCACACACGTGCACAGGCACAAGCACACGGACACACAAGCACACACACAGACACACACACCCACAAGCACAGGCACAGAGTTACAAGCAAACAGAGGCAGAGGCACAAGCAAACACACACACCCACACAGACACAAGCGCGCGCACACACCCACACAGACACAAGCGCGCGCACACACCCACACAGGCACAAACACACACACACACACACACAAAGTAAAGATGGATTCTAGAGATGGAGCATGAATTTAGGTTAGCCAAAATACAATAAGAAAATCACGTTTAAATTTAGTCCTTTTAAGATGCACATATTGCAAGCCTGGATGGGTTCTCTCACGTGGTTCTTTGGACGGTTGGAAGTTGGAAGCCTCTGGGATTTCTGAGTTTCTGTAGAGACAAATATCTTTGCAGGTGAAGACAAATTAGACCTTCTCTTTCTCACTGCCTGGGTTGACTGGTTAATCCAGCAGTGTTCGATTCTTGCTGGAGGAAAGGTCCATCTTGCCCTGTTGGTTTCTATACTGACCGGACTCTGGCTGTTTTTTTTGCAGTAATAGAGAATTGTCATCTGAAGTCAGTTTTGATCATGTGACACATGATCAATACTTCTATTGTCCGCATAAATGAATCAAAGTTAGAGGCCATTGCTACAAAATACGGGGTGAATGGTGGATGTTTACACCTGCTCGAGAAAAATTGGTTTCTCCACACCTATCTTTGCTAAGGGTCGAGCTTACAAACACAGTCTGGGGGTGCTCTTGATTTTAGGTTTTGGTAAATACCCAGTCAATAGCAGGGGTAAATTCACAAGCAATTTTGCATTTTGAATGTCTTTTCAAGGAAGGGCATTCAACGACAGCCATTTACATTTTCAGAACTTTCCAGAGGCCAGGGATAATTCTTTGTCTGTGCAGAAATCACAAAAGGTCACCTGACCCTCCACAGCCATTTTTGCAGCACATTCACTGGCATTACCATCGCTGAATCTCCCAATATCAACATCCTAGGGGGTTATCATTGACCAGAAATTGAACTGGACTAGCCATATAAATACTGCGGCTACAAGAACAGGTCAGAGGCTAGGAATCCTGCAGCAACTCACCTCCTGACTCCCCAAAGCCTGTCCACCATCTACAAGGCACAAGTCAGGAGTGTGATGGAATACTCACCATTTGCCTGGATAAGTGCAGCTCCAACAATACCCAAGAAGCTTGACACCATCCAGGACAAAGCAGCCCACTTGATGTGGCACCCCATCCACAAACATTCACTCCCTCCACCACTGATGCACAATGGCAGGACTGTGTGCCATCTACAAGATGCACTGTAAGAACTCACCAAGGCTCCTTAGACAGCACATTCCAAACCCACAACCACCATCTAGAATAACAAGGGTAGCAGATAAATGGAAATGCCACCACCAGGAAGATCCCCTCCAAGTCACTCACCATCCTGACTTGGAAATATATCGCTGTTCCTTCACTGTCGCTTGGTCAAAATCCTGGAACTCACTTCCTAACAGCACTGTGGATGTACCCACACCACAGGAACTTCAGCGGTTCAAGAAGGCAGCTCACCACCACCTTCTCAAGGGCAATTAGGGATGGGTAATAAATGCTGGCCAAGCCAGCGACACCCACTTCCCACAAACGAACTTTAAAAAGACCCTTTTTAAAGTCAATTTCAAAAAGTCCACACTAATCAAAGCCCGTATCTTGAAAGTTAAGAATATGATAGCTTTACTAGGCCTAACAACATCTTAATAATGGTTCCCTCAGATTTCTTAATTTATATCAACATACAATGCCTTGAGTTAACTTTGTCATTTCCAAGTTACTCTCAGTATTATTAATGTGCCGTTGGGTAGGGCTAAGGTCAATGTCATTTACAGTTGAGCAGTGAAAGCTTTCTTCTGTTTACATTGGGTATTCAAGTTTAGTCTGACAAGTCTGGGTATGTACCACAGAATGAGTTTGTACAATCAATATGCATTCCTGATATTTTGAACCATATTACAAACACAAGGTATCACTCTATAATGTTATCGAAAAATGGCAAAAAAATTTCCAGTCTTTGTCAGAGCCATAAGTGCAGGCTCTTACTTGGGCAGCAGGAGTTGATCATGTGGAGTTGGTGCATATTACTTGGGCACAGTAGAGGGAGCTTTCTCCTTCTAACTTTTGCTGTACCAGACTGACACAACTTAAAATTATTAGCAACAGTGACACTGTGATACACACCAAACTCGAGCTTCGTAGATTTAAAAAAAAAACTGACCATAAAATAGTTATAAAATTTATAGCATACAAAAGGATCATTTGACCATTAGGCTTGCTTTTTCAAAGAGCTGTCAATTAAGCCCCATTCCCCAGCATTTTCCCCACAAGACTGAAAATTATTTTTCTTCAAGAACATGTCCTTTTCAAATTTACAATGGAACCCACTTACACCAATATTTCAGGCAGTGTGTATCAGATCTTAACAACTCTCTATGCAAAAAAATCCTCCTCACTCCCTTTCAATTCTTTTGCCAAATATTTTAAATCTTTGGTTACTGATTCACTTGCCAGAGGAAACACTTTCACCCTAATTGTTCTCATCAAAATCCCAGCACAATTTTTGAATACCTCGATTTTGTCTCCCACTAACTTTCTCTACTCTCTAAGGAGAAGGATCCCAACTTCTCCAATCTCTCAATAGTCCCTCTTCCCTGATATCACCTTGGTGAACCTCCTCTGTACCCTTTCCATAGCCTCAACATCATTCCTGAATTGTGGTGCCCACACAATGCCCCAGTGAGAGCCCAACCAGTGATTTGTAAAAGTTTGGCATAATTTTGTATTCCCGAGCTATAAAACCATCTTTGCCTGCATTTTCAAACATTTGTGAATCTGAACCCCCGGGTCCTGCTGCTTTTACACCTCCATCAAAATAATTCCACACAGATTATACAAAAGCAAAATACTGCAGATGCTGGAAATTTGAATTAAAAACAGGAAATGCTGGAAATACTCAACAGGTCTGGCAGCATCCAAGGAGAGAGGTTGCAGAACTGAAACACTTTCTTTCTTTCTCCCTCCACAGGTGCCGGCAGATCTGCCGAGCATTTCCTGAATTTTCGGTTTTTATACCATTTAGATTTCTCAATGCTGCTTCTCCCAAGTTCATCACTTCATATTTATCAGAATTAAATTCCATATGCCTTGTGTGCCCTAGGTAACCACCTGAGGAGGCAACAGGGAGGGTTGATGAGGGTAGACTGTTTGATGTAGCTTACATGGATTTTAGCAAGGCTTTTGACAAGGTTCTACATGGCAGACTGGTCAGAAAAGTAAGAGCCCCTACTGTTAATGTCTTGTCAATTACATTGTTAGGGTTAAGAGAAACAGGTGATGAGTACTAATTGTCTTTGAGCACATTTGTTAGTTTACTGGTTTTAAAGAAAGCATTTAAATAGCGGATAGCTGGTCAATGAATAGAAGAAAAGCTCTGTGTCCTGGTTTCAGCTTCACCAATCAGCTTGGATCCTTTTAACATCTATGATCCAAGGGCAAGTGGCAACTTGGACCCAAAATTGACTCAGCGGCAAGAAACAAAGGGGGCAATGACTGATGGGTGCTTTTGTGACTGGAAGGTGGTTTCCACTGGGGTTCCATAGGGCTCAATGCTTGGTCACTTGCTTTTCATCGGATAGATCAATGATTTCAACTTAAATTTAGGGGACATGATTAAAAATTCTGAAGATGATACAAAAATTAGCTCTGCGGTTGATAGTGAGAAAGGAAGCTGTAGATTGCAGGAAGATATCAATGGACTGATCAGGTGGGCAGAAAAGCGACAAATTTATTTAATCTGGAGAATGCAATGAAAGACACAATGTATGTTAGGATACTTAGAAGTGTAGAGGAACAGAGACACCTTGGATTGAGTGCCCACACATTGCTGAAAACAACTGGACAGGTAGATAAAAGCTGGTTAAAGACGACGTACAGGATATGTTCCTTTATTAGCCTAGGCATTTACTCAAAGGGCAGGGAGTTAATGCCAGAACTGTGTAAAATATTGGTTATGCCACAGCTAAAGGACTGCAGGGAGTTCTAGTCACCATAACACCGGAAGGATGATCTTGCACTGGGCAGGGCACAGAGGAGATTTACAAGGATGTTGTGAGGGATGGAGAACTTCAGCTGTGAGGAATGGTTGCATGGGGAGAGGGGAGGGTGTTGGGGGTGGGGGAGATTTAATTCAGGTGTGCAAAATATGGGGGTCGAAGATAGAATGGATGGGTAGGTAGGCGATACTTCCCTTGGCAGAGAGGTCAATAACTATTGGCATAGATATAGTTATTGGCAGAAGGATTATAGGAAAGTTGAGGAGTAATTATTTTACCCAGATGGTGGTAGGAGCCTGGAACGCAAGGATGGTAGAGACAGAAACCCCTAATTAATTTTAAAAAAAACTTGGATATGACTCGAAGTGCTGCAACCCTTAGGTCTACAGACCAAGAGCTGGAAAGAGAGATTAGGCTGGATAGCTCTTTCTCCACTGGTATAGACAAAAATGGGCTGAATGGCCTCCATCTGTGCCATACTACTTCTATCTCCACCCTTGCTTCCCTCAGCAACCTACTATTCATTCCATCTGGACCAGGTGGCTAATTGTTATAGCGATGCCAACCATTTAACACCTCCTAGTTATTTATTTTTACCCATCCCTACTCCTCCATCTTTATATTAACTTCAATTTGTGCTTTTGTGAAGGTAGATGCAAAGTTCTCATTCAGTACCTCAGTCATGCCCTCAGTCCCCACAACAGGATCTCCTTCCCTGTCCCGAATGAGCTCCATCATTCTTTCAACAATCCTTCTACATGCATATAAAAGATTTGTGTTACTTTTCAGTGTTGTCTTGTCCTACACCTTCTCTTTGCCCATATATATTTACTATCAATTCCACCCCACCCCACCTCCACCCCCTGCATGTTCTGTATTTTATCTGACTTCAAATCATATTCCATACCTGGCATTTGTCATAAATCTTGACCTCAAGATCCCTGAATGACAAAGGAAATGAAGTTCCATTTTTCCTCCTTGTAGAAATATGCTTAGTTTGTAACTGAGTCACCTGTAAGTTCCCCTCCAAACCACACACCGTTCTGACTCGGCAATATATCGCCGTTCCTGGAACTCCCTCCCTAACAGCACTGTGGGTGTACCTACACCACATGGACTGCAGCGGTTCAAGGTGGCAGCTCACCACCACCTTCCCCAGGGCAACTAGGGATGGTCAATAAATGCTGGCCTAGCCAGTGATGCCCACATCCTGTAAATGAATTTTTAAAACCCACCCCCCCTTTACCGTGTTCTCAATTATTCAGTTCAGTTTCTCTCCTGATCTGCTGAGTATTTCCAGCATTTTTTTTTGTTTTTCTTTTGGAAGGGATGCCTAGGCATTGAACAGGATATACAGGAGTTTTACCAGGGTGACACCAGGGATAAGGGACTTCATTAAAAGGAGAGATTGGGGAAACTGGGATTGCTCTTAGAGCTGAGGAGGTTTATTATTATTATTATATTATTGTTTAGCAAATGCAAATCCCCAAAGCCAAGCAACAGCCTTCTCATTTGCTGAGTTAAAGGTGATTAATCTACCACTTAGTCTGTAGAGGGGACACTCCTTGGTACTGTGCAGTACTGTTTGAGTCTTTCCACAAGTGCATAAGGTGCTTGTACTGAGGGCCCAGCGGTGGAGGTTGGCTTCACAGGGGCCTTGGCCTGTCCTGAACCGGTTTCCCACTGTTGCCACGGTAGTTCAAAACTTGGTCATTCGTCAGATGGGGTTTGTCACTCGGAACTTGTCATGACTTCCTGTGTTTTGCATTCCTCGATCCAAAGGGTGTCCCGCTGGTATATCTTGCTCAGGAGGGTTGCTCCATATGGGGGTGCCGAGATGGAAGGCAGGCAGTAGGTGGGTTGAACAGGTCACCATGGGGTGCTAGGTGAGGCGCAGCACGGATGGTTTTAACTAGCTTGTGGGTTTATCATCAGTCGGCAGATGCGTGGCGGAGTGACGTTTGCAAGGGCAGGAAGCCAGGGGAGGTTAAGAGGCAACCTAATGGAAGCAGTCAAAATTTCGAAACATTTGGACAGAACTAGTAGGAAGAAACAGTTTCTTCTGGTCAGTGCATTAGCATCTAAAAGGTCAGATTTAAAATAATTGGCAAAAGTAGCAGAGGGAAAATGAGGAGAATTTTTTCAGAAGGTGGAACACAATACCTGAAGGAAGCAGATACTGTGGAAACTTCCAAAACCTGTACTTGAAGAGGGCTAATTGATAGGGTTATGGAAAAAGTGAGGAGACTAAAATAGGTGGGTCTTTCAAGGAGCCAGCACAGGCATGATGGGTCAAATGGTCTCCTCTGCGTTGCTATAAGATTCTGTGCTTCAATTCAGATAGATTTTATTGCATGAAGCCACAGGTTGGGTGCAAACCCAGCTACGATACAAACAGGAACAGGATTTCTTTTTAAAAACATTTTCAGCAAATTTTGTAATCCAAACGAATTGACGTTTGTGGTTGGATAAAATTTAAACTTTTGGGCCTGGCGTTGGCAAACACTCCTCAGTCTGGTACTCGACTTAAGCAGAGGGAAAAGCTCCCTTTACTGTGCCCAAGCAAATATTTCTCAACTGCACATCATAAACTCCTACCATTTCATTTCCTTACGGTCCCTCTGATAAGGCCTGCTAAATGCATACATAGTTCTGCATGGACCTGCGCCCATTAGAATCTGGGCCAAACCAGGCAAGATTTGTTTTAATTTGTTCTCTCACTCAGGGAGAGATTCAAATTTGGATCCCAGAGATCATCGGGCCCATTGTTGCTAAATCACATTGCCTAGTCTCGCATATTTGAGAAATAACTATTTCTGTATCTTGGATCAAATAATTGCAGAAGAAAAACGGAAACACATTTCTAATCTTATGCCAAACAGCAAATAATCATTCTAGCGAACTCTCTCAGAATTCGTGTTTAACATATAGTTTGTAACAACGAACGCAAAGGAATGTGGATAAAGCAAGGTTTTATTGTCGAACAGCAGCTATTAATTATGTCATGAAGTAAAATGGAGTTTAAAAAAACAAAGCACTCTGGCAATGGAGAACCCAAGAACCTTGGAAGTTCACCACTGCCTCTCACACAACTTAAAAATGAATGTATGTATATTTCCCCAGTTCACTTAGGTCCATCCAGCCAGGTAGAATTCTTTGGGCGAGGTAGAACATGGATAGACAAAACCTGCTTCTGGGTGTTTGCCAGTCAAGCTGTGTAATTGGCCACAAAGTAATGTCCCAAATGCCTGCCAATTTTTAATCTCCCTCCCTGTGGAGTTCACTTGGCCTCTGCCTCCCTCTAATTGTCAGCCAGTATTAGGAGCTTGTTTACAAAATAGTTAAGTGACACTGCTTCTTAGACTTTATTTCAAGATTTAAAATAAGATTCACTTGTAAACATGTAAATGAAAAAAAGGACCAATGAAGTTATCTGTTATCATGGAATGCCAGGCTCATGGAAAGGGAAGGTCGTTTTCAACTTTTACATACGTGACCCCTGCACTGCCAACAGAAATTTCTGGAGTGCCATCTGTCAAACAGAGCATAAATAAATGCATTACAAAGTGTCTGGGTTTTATAAACATCCAACTTCAGCAACAAAACAAATACATTGAAGATGTGCGCAATGTCAGAAAAAAAAACGTTCTTTAACACCATTACTCCCAACCTGACAAACCATGAAAACAAAAGGTCTTAGAGGATAAAGCTGAAATTACCCGAGTAGCTTTCAAGCAAGCGTATTGAACTCTTCAATCCAGCATTACACAAGCATTACAATCTGGAGACACACGGCATCTCCAATTTCCTTCACTGACGTTAGCAGAGTTTACTTTTCCTGCCCTCCATGTACGCCTGTCTGCCTATCTATCTATCTATCTATCGGTATACATATAATATATACAGATACTATGTCAGCATAGTATGAAACTGGAAAAGGAGCAGCCTTTTAACTAAGATAAAAGCAAAAAACTGCAGATGCTGGAAATCCAAAACAAAAACAAATATACCTGGAAAAACTCAGCAGGTCTGGCAGCATCTGTGGAGAGGAACACAAGTTAACGTTTCGAGTCCGAATGACCCTTCAACAGAACTAAGTAAAAATAGAAAAGAGGTGAAATATAAGTTGGTTTAAAGGGTGGGGGGAGGTGGGACAAGAGCCTTTTCACTAAGATGGCTACATCATGGATAGGCTTTTCTGGGGAGCAAATCACAAAGGCACACTCCTGCGTACTTTGAATAAGTAAGTTACAGTTTGGCTTGAATCACTAAATTATTCACAACAAGGTAGCACGAAGGCGTGGAGTGGGAACACTTAGTCATTGTTGGAACAGCAAGAACAGTCACATAGCCAGGCATTTACCATGCAAAGCACTAGCCTGAACATTGCAGCAGGTTTTCCCAACGCTAATACACCTGATTTACCGAGGCAACATAATTATAATTGATATGGAGCAACTAAAAATGTTACAGATCTTCCTGGCATCAAAAGATAGAAGGCCTCAGAAACAAGGATGCCTAACCTGTGGTCCATCACAGCGCTGGCTGGATGACTTCTCATTGTGCACATCAGTATTGTACTTTTTATATTCTTTCATGGGATGCGAGTGGCATTAACAAGGTCAGTGTTTGTTGCCCATCCCTGTACCACGATCTTGCCTGAGGCGCAATGGACTTCAGGGCTTCTTGGAAAACCAGAATGTGCCAGCATCGAGGCAAAGGGAAAGTAGCAAAAATTAATCCAGAAAATAGTTTTAAACATTTAACAGTCTTGCTACAGACAATAAGGGGAGGGAGCAAGAGAGGATTTGGACCAAAGAAGTGATAGGCAAATTCAGGAAAAGGTAAACCCAATTGTGAGGTATTAAATGGTGACAGTGGTAACTGGCAGAGTGATGCAGGTCATTTGTTTGATGATGTACCACTACATGTGTGAGGAGGGTTTGCCATGTTTGGAAGTCCCTCCCCACTGGATGGCAGTGCTCAAAGTCCAGCGAATCCAAGCTGAATTGATTGTTCGAGCAACTTCAACAGCAATGACCAAGGTCAGCATCGCAAAGACTCCCCTAAATATATCCTTACGTTTGTAAGGCTCTTCGCATAGGCACCAGCCCCCGCTTACTGACAGGAAAAAGACATTTCCTTCCAAGTAAATTTGCTGGTTAAATATTTTTCTGCTAAAAGCTGATACCCTGGAATGTTGCGCATGGGGAGTCAAGACCAAAGGTATTTTTCAGGTCAAGTCTGGCAGGAGGTGAAATGCTGGACATGTTAATCCAACTTAACTGAGAAGGAAAAGGGACAACGGGACATTTCTCTCATAATCAAGGCTGGTCTTTCTTCAGTTTTAAGGGTTGTTCCTGCAGGACATATGATTAGACCTGATTACTGGATAGTTGGTGCTGTTCAGGGCCTTTTGTATCTGCTCTGCAAAACCATTCCTGCTTCAATTTGCCGATAGGTTTTGCAGATTGCTGACTTTTACTTACTTCTGCTGTTTTTGTTGCCTGCTAATCCTCATCCTTTGGCTGCTCCTTCAAGGAGGTTTATTTTCTTTTCCTTCGAGTCCTTCACTGGCCTTCGACACCTTTTCAGGAGCAGCTTCACTAGGCTGTGTAATTGCTGTTATCCCATTGCTGTGTTTGAGCCATTATTGATGAAGCTGGAGCTCTTGTTAAGAATGTGCTGTCATATACAGGCTTCGGGCAGCTGGATGCTGTATTAATCTTGAGCCTGGGCATTTGGTTGTGCTTCCAGGGTTGTTGAGTGATCGTAAATATTTCAGATACAAACAGGTTGATGAAGCTGTGCTGTACAAGAGTAGCAGTGGATTTTTTAACTTTTTATTTTAAAACCAGTACTGTATAGCACAATTTCAAGCTTCAAAGGGTTACGAAACCAAGGCGGGTGGATGGAGTTAAGATACAGATCAGTCATGATCTAACAATGGCAGAATAGGTTCCAGGGGGCCGAATGGCCTACTCCTGTTGCAATATTCTTAAGGTCGAGGGACATAAGCGTCATAAAACTGAAACCAAATAAAGTAATCTTATTCAAAATGGTTTCTCGTTTACTCAGGATTACAACATGAAAGAAAAGCACTTCTCACACTGGAAATGGTACTCTGACCCCTCCAGTTAGGGGAGACAGTGGCATAGTGGCAGTGTCACTGGGCTACTAATCCAGAGGCCCAGGCTAATGCCTTTGGACATGGGTTCAAATCCCATCACAGCAGATGGTGGAATATAATTTCAATTAATAAATCTGGAATACAAAATTAGTCTCAGTAATGGTGACCATGACAACCATTATTGATTGTTGTAAAAGCCCATCTAGTTTACTAATGTCCTTTAGGGAAGGAAATCTGCCATCCTTACCTGGCCTACACGTGACACCAGACCCACAGTGATGTGGTTGACACTTAACTGCCCTCTGAAATGGCCAAGCAAGCCACTCAGTTCAAGGGCAATTAGGGATGGACAACAAATACTGACCTAGTCAGTGATGCCCACATCCCATGAAAGAATAAAAAGTTAATCATCGCTTGCATCTTTTCATGCTGCCCTCCTGCTTTCCCCACTCTTTCCCTCTTCCCTTATCCATTCACAAAGGCATTCCTCTTTCCCTCCCTCTCGACACAAAGAGGTGCTCTTCCCTCCTTTACCCAGTGCACTGGAGCATCATTCTTTACCAATTCACCAGTCACCACCACTCAGCTATTGCCATTTGCTCAGGGATTCAAATCAGCTCGGAGGTCACAAATTCCTCACCTCAAAACCAGGAAGGTCAGCAATTCATGCCCACAGTGTGATGTAGCAGTAATGCTAGAAGGGAGCTCGGAGTCTAGCAGTAATGCTAGAAGGGAGCTCCGAGTCTAGCAGTAATGCTAGAAGGGAGCTCAGAGTCTAGCACTAATGCTAGAAGGGAGCTCGGAGTCTAGGGGTAATGCTAGAAGGGAGCTCGGAGTCTAGCAGTAACGCTAGAAGGGAGCTCGGAGTCTAGCAGTAATGCTAGAAGGGAGCTCGGAGTCTAGCAGTAATGCTAGAAGGGAGCTCGGAGTCTAGCAGTAATGCTAGAAGGGAGCTCAGAGCCTCCTTGAGCATCAAAATAAGGAGCAACGGAATTTTCACATGGGCAGGCACATCTTGAACAGCTCCTTGGTATAGATGTGAATCACCATTTGTGTAACCCTGGTTGAAACACAGTGGGAGAAAATGAAAACTCATTACTTTTAATGTTTGTTTTCTCCCCTAGTATTCACAACAAAATATCGATTACCTTACCAATGAAAGCCTACAGTACTGACCCCTTGTACTCTGTATCTTTCAGTTCAAAGTCTAGTTTTGTATATGGGGTATGAGTACCATTTGTACAGAAGCCTTGTGCCATCTTTATGGATGCTGTATTTGAACAAAAACTTTCTTGCTCCTGCACCATCATGCTCTCCTTGAGGGAAACATGCTTAAGTGTTTACACAAAATTTGTACCAGATTCATCCAAGTCATTTATAAGTTAACAAGTAGCCAATGTGAATTGGGAGCCGTTATTCACTGTGTACTGTACTATAATCCTACACTAGTCAGTAATGCATTTGCCTTATCAGTAATACCTATTAAGAAAAAGATATGGAAAGCAAGTAGGAGTATGTTTCACTGCAATTGGATCTTTTTTTTAAAAGTGATAACATTATATTACATACATACAGTGTGAACAAGGAATGGAGGTTAAAATAAATTCAACCTAATCCACATTACAATAAACTTATCATGATGGAAACATCAGCAGAACTTTATTGATTTTGTCCCATATCAGTTTTTAAATATACGTTGCCTTACTCACTGAGGACTCCTGAGTTAACTAAGCTAAGTTAAAGTGGGGAAAAGACGACAGGTGGGGTGTGGGTGAGCAAGAGGCGGCATGGGTGAGCGAGAGGGAGAGGGTGCTCCATCTCCAAGAGCAGCACAAGTTCAGGAAGGGGGACTGAGACAGTCATGAGGTCCAGTATTTGCTTATGCTAATACATGCGTCAGGTATGGGCCTTATGTGTTTATCTCCAAGAGGGAGAAACAGAGGTCTCAGGTTGCTGGTAGTGGGAGAAAAACCAAATGCCTGAGGTGGGGGTCAGAAGCCTGATTTGTGGGTGGGTTGGAGTTTGGTCAGAAGCCAAATGGTGCATCAGGGGCCTGGGCTGGGAAGGTTATAAATGGGTTTGCAATCATGGAGGCTCTTTAGGCAGGCACACTGGATCCAGGAGGGATGTGTAAAAAGCACTCACCATGATAAAGCTCCCGAATTTCTGGAGGGGCGGGAAGCCCGGTCCACTAGAGTTAAATTTGAAAAACTGAATGACACCAAGGCTCACAAGCTCAATGTCATATTTAAAGTCCCAACCCACTCCCTTGGAGGAAGCTCACTCACTTGCCAGTCTCAATTAAAAAACCAGGAGTGGGTGGGTTTGGTTGAGGAATCTGATTTTTTAAGACTCTAAACTCCCACCACTCCTGACCCAAACTGCCCTTTATTATTGAAGAGAATAAGATCCTCTCTATTGTCCTATTCTACCTAGCCGATACATGATGCATTTTGTTCTGGTGCACACTGTCCAATTTGGTTAAAACTTGAATGTGGAAGCTCCAACTCCCACATTGTACAACACAAACAGAGAATTTATGTAACTAGAAATTCCCAGCAACCAAGGGCCAGATGGAATGTCCAACTCAAGCCTTAGGCCTTTCACACATGAGCAGATCTATGTAGGGGGTATGCCTCCTGTTGGTGTTTCTAACATTAAAAACTCAAAATAGCTGTTTTTCAGGACTTTTTTAGAAAAAAAATGATTGATTTCATTTTCGTTCTTTACCTGAACTGCAGCAAGAAAGGAAAATAAGGTAGTGGAAAGAGTTGTGGACAAATTATTATATTGATCAGTCATGAAGAATTTAATTGCTCCATTTTCTGGTGGGTTCTTCTCTCTGGTTTTGATCCATTCACATTTTGTCAATTGGAGATCTGATCAGCAGCTTAATGAATAGGTGGTTATTTGAGCCAAGCACAATGTTTTGCCCTGAAGACATGTAGGTGGAAATTAGATTTTGGCCTGTTTTCAGGCCTGAAATAGGTGGTGTGCTGGGAGCGAGTGCTAGATACTGGTACCTCACCCAAAATTGGGCCTGATCAGATATTGCCGGTGAAATGTGGGTGCCAATTTGCTGGTGGCCTCCCCAGCAGTGACTCTCAGGTAGGTCCTGGGGTGAGGGGGAAAAAAGTCAAGTCAAGGGTCTTTGGGACTCCTTCTTGTCCCAGTTCCATATTCAAGCAAATTATTTTTTTTAAAAATGTTGATTCACACTGAGCAGCCCCATTTCAGGAAGAGGGTCTGAAACAGTCAGTCAGTCATCGGGTTCATGTTTATCTTGCGGCCTTTAGCAATTCCGGCAAGGAACGAGAGTATGCACGCCACCCACTACATTGGGCGCTATGGCAGCCATTTTACGCCTGTAAAACAGATGTAGTGCTAATGAATTTCTAGGCCCCAATGTACAAGGTCCAAGAGGCCACGCTTTATGTTTTTTTAATTCCTTTATGGAATATGGACTCCACTGGCAAGGACTGAATCTGTTGTCCATCCCTAATTGCCCTAGAGAAAGTGGTGGTGAGCCATTTTCTCGAACCGCGACATTACATTCTACAGTTTGGTACAATGGAGTCACTTGCGTTTCAGGGGGTATTGAAGAGTGAACCCCATTGCTGCGGGTCTGGAGTCTCATGTAGGACAGACCAGTTAAGCACTGCAGATTTCCTGCCCTAGAGGACATTCGTGAACCAGACGGGTTTTTATGGTAGTTTCCGGGGTCACCATCACAGAGACTAGCTTTCCATTCCACGTTTATTAATTATTTGAATTAATTCAATAACTTAAAATTAAAGTTCCGCCAGCTGCTGTGGTGGGATTTGAACCAGCGCCCCAAGGCATTAGCACGGACCTCTGGATCACTCGCCCGGCGGCATTACCACTAGGCCACCACCTTTGAAAGGTGCCTCCCGGAGATGGGATGCCACGGGTATACACAAGACACAAACAATTTGAAATTCAGTGAGGATTCTCATACTTCCAACAGAAGACAAGCAGAATTCCTAAAATGTCGGGAACCCCAGGTTACACCAGATTTCTGCCTTTTCTGATCAGAGACCATGAGAACATTCGTCATGTGTCAGAGCCAAGGCATTTAATTATATAGTCAGTCAACTGAGAGGATGACAGATGTGAAGTTTCCTTATTTTTCTCCCCCCACCCCCGGAGAATTTTTATTTTTTTTCGCTCAGCTATAATTTATAAATGTTAGACAGCTTCTGGCCAGAAAAATCCAATTCATCTCATTTTACCAGCTAGGGCTTTCATAAAAATTTAAATGTGGAAGGTATAGTTTAATTTTAAGATTTTTCTTCTGACTGCAGTGACAGATCAGAGAGATTCAGTGCTCGCTATGGTGGGCAGCACATCATGATTCTGAGGCTACATTTTTAACATAATAACAAAGCTTAAAATACAAACTCTTATAAAGATTAAGAACATTTTCTATTCAAAGAGCAGCTCAAATCGTTGGAGGTACAGTTAACTACAGAGATACAATGATACTTTTGACAGCCACTGCATTACAAATCTAATAGATACTGCCTATAAAACTGCGAGAGTATTTTACCTACTGTAATAATTGGCTAGCACTTTTCTTTAGGAGCACAATTTGTTTCAAATGCTACTAGATTAACAAGAATGTTAAAACTAATTCACAAAGGTGGACGTTTTTCGTTGTAGAGAGCAACAGATGTTCATAATTCTGCAGATGGTGGCAATCTGGATTTCATGGTCAGGACTGTCACACAAGCGACAGACGTTAGACTTGCAGTGGAGCAGTCTTGTGTAGTTTGCGGGATCTTCCTACATCACTAGAGTCAACATGTGTTTTTTCTTAAAAATTGGGTTAACTATTTACTTTAGCCACTTTTTTTTAAAGAAAAATTGAAAATCAGCTAGCTCTCTTGATTTATTTCAGCGAGAACACTACCCAATAGAAAGAAATAAAAAACAATAATTTGCATTTATATCGCACTTATCAAGAACCCAAGATGTTTCGAAGGTCTTAACAGCCAATTAAGTACTTTTGAATTATAGTCACTGTTGTAATGTAGGAAATAGTCCAAGAACCTCTGATAGAAACGGCCATTACGTGAACCCAAGAAGAGGAGGTTGGTAGCTTCACCAAATTATTCACAAACATTCATTAATGGTCAATTTTAGGAGGCAATAGTGAGATGTTGTCATCTTACAATATTGCCCAAAAAGGGATGAAGGGAGAAAAGGAGATTGGGGAGCATTAAAATTAAACGTTTCCATACGGATGGTGCCCAGCATCCCGTTTCTCCACACATTATAAAGCCTAAATGATCCGGGCTCCTCATTAATATCACGTGTATATCACGGTCTTATATTCACTTTCACAGAAGGAGCCGAGTGTCATTTAAAAAGATACAGAAAATTATCAATGCAAATTAATATCAGTTTTGTTAATGGTATTTTGTTCACATTCTATTACTCACAAAAATCAGCGCTGGGTTTATAGCCGTTCTGCATTATAACAACTACAAATTCATATCTTTAGGTTATGGAAGTGACACTGGGGTTTCCAAAGTCTCTGTTCAAGAGCAGATAAGTTGTTTATGAAACTATGCTCGTAAACTCCATTTCCTAGCCACCAACTCCATCACTCTCTCTGGAAACATTGTGAGGCTGAACCACATCATGGATTATTCCCTGGTAAAGTGTCTTCATGTTTGCCAAGGCTGATGCCAGGAGGTGGTGTACAAAAATCAACATGGGTCATTTTCTACCCCCATGTTGCTTCGTCTAGCCTTCAAGTAGCACGACGAAAATTCTGTGATCTGTCTCACAGGGGAAGAAAGAAAGAAAGAGATTGCTAACAGTACGAAGGTTGTGCTACAAACACTCTTCTCACTCAGCCATCCCAATAATTTGCACTTTTTGGGGAAGGTCTTTCATTTTGCATTGATGTATATAGAGTGCCGTCAAGCTCTACCTTGTCGGACTTGTGTTACCCACAGCTTTCCGGGAACATTTAAATGAGATCTGAACCCAATATGGTTTGGGCCTTCTTACACCAACTTTGGGCTGGCAGTGCGGGGTCTCTGCCAACTTAGCACTCATTCTGAACTGAAGTTTTTTTTATTCATTCACAGGATGTGGGTGTCACTGGCTAGGCCAGCATTTATTGCCCATCTCTACTGCCCTTGAGAAGGTGGCGGTGAGCTGCCTTCTTGAACCACTGCAGTTCATGTGGTGTAGGTACACCCACAGCGCTGTTAGGGAGGGAGTTCCAGGATTTTGACCCAGCGACAGTGAAGGAACGGCGATATATTTCCAAGTCAGGATGGTGTGAGGCTTAGAGAACTTCCAGGTGGTGGTTTTCCCATGTATATACTGTCCTTGTCCTTCTTGGTGGTAGCAGTCATGGGTTTGGAAGATGCTGTCTAAGGAGCCTTGGTGAGCTGCTGCAGTGCACCTTGTAGATGGTACACACTGCTGTTACTGTGCGTCGGTGGTGGAGGAAGTGAATGTTTGTGGATGGGGCGCCAATCAAGTGAGCTGCTTTGCCCTGGATGGTGTCCAGCTTCTTGAGTGTTGTTGGAGCTGCAATCATCCAGGCAAGTGGAGAGTACTCCATCACACTCCTGACTTGTGCCTTGTAGATGGTGGACAGGCTTTGGGGAATCAGCAGGTGAGTTACTCTTCGCAGGATTCCTAGCCTCTGACCTGCTCTTGCAGCCACAGTGTCTATATGGCTAGTCCAGTTCCGTTTCTGGTCAATGGTATTCCCCGGGGTGTTGACAGTGAGGCATTCAGTCATGGCCATTGAATGTCAAGGGGTGATGGTTAGATTGTGTCTTGTAGGAGATGGTCATTGTCTGCCACTTGTGTGGCACGAATGTTACTTGCCACTTGTCAGCCTAAGCCTGGATATTGTCCGGGTGTTGCTAAATTTGGATATGGGCTACTTCAGTATCTGAGGAGTCGTGAATGGTGCTGAACATTGTGCAATCATCAGCGAACATCCCCATTCTGACCTTATGATGGATGGAAGGTCATTGATGAAGAAGCTGAAGATGGTTGGGCTTAGGACACTACCCTGAGGAACTCCTGCAGTGATGTCCTGGAACTGGCATGATTGACCTCCAACAACCACAACCATAACCATCTTGTTGAGTTCACCACCTCCTTCCCCATAACATGACAAAACCGTGGGAAAGAAAGGGTCCTGTGAAATGGTCCCCATTAAAAGTAAACCATTTTACAAGAAGCTGCTTCAGTTTTCTTTCAATAAACCTGGCTAATCATAGGGTTGTTCTCAATAATACTGTCTAGAACGGTGGAAGAGCACAAATCGTTTGTGTTAAATTCCTTGGAAGCATTAACAAAGCTATTTTATTACAGATTTTTTTTTAAAAAAAGCTTCAAGAGAATATCACAACAGCATAAGAATGTGCAGGAAATAATACATTATAGAAGTGGATCAAATGATCAAGTCTTCTGTGCATTTTTTAAAAAAGAAATAAATCTGCACCAGATTGCAGCTCCAGGCAAAAGATGTTAAATGCAGTGACTGTAGTACATTGGTATGGTATGCGACTTCCCAGTTAGGCTTGTGTGCGGTTCACACTGAGCTGAAAAAAACGATGAGGTGAGGGGAAACCAAGTCAACCTACCAACTTCAGCTTTGTTTTCAAAGAATTTTGTTCAGCCTGTGACGAAGAAAATAATTAGGGGGAGTTTTATAAACCAGTTGCACTATGCTACACTTTGTGCATTGAAGCTGTTTCAGCTTCACTTTAACACAATGCTGCCCATTTGCAGTCACTTGGCAGAAAAATTAAGCCCGTTAAAGAGACGGCCTCATAATGCTTTGGCTTGCACCAGCGCCAATCTAATCGCAACTGATGCAAGTTGCCAACAGGCCCAATGATAATATGAAAATAGACAAAATATAGTTTCCAGGGCTGTAACATGAGCAAAAAAGCCAACCTTCTGTCAAATATTTCACGAGCAAAAGAATCTGGCATTTGAATGCAAGAGGGCCAAGTTTGCATACAAACACAGAACTCTGCTTTGTCTGGTCAGGCAGCATGGTGTCGGAAACCACAATTCAGCATCGGTGCATTGCACCACTCTGAAACCTGAAGTATAACTGGGTCTTTGAATCCTCTCCCAAAGTACTTTGTACATTGAAGAAATGAGCTGTTGTGCTGTGGCAAGTTCTATAAATCATAGCGCCTCAAAATTGTATTAGAGACTAGAAAACACTCCTGCTGATATTAGTAGGTAAAGGCTTAAGTTACCCCAAGACATTTCTTTGTTCACTGTTTTAGTGGAAACAACACTGGGTGGTATTTTCCCAGATTTGCACTAAGTGCGGTAACAGGTGGGAAAAACAGCGTTTTATCCGCCAGCCGCAATGGTGACTTTTCACGCCGCATCGTCCCAAACCCGCCGCATTAATTATGCATTCCCGGGATACACGCTATTTCCATGGCGGGCGGGCTCCAATTCGCCTGCCACACCACCACCTCGCCACTTCATCACGCCAGGCACCACATTTAAAGTGCAGCCGCGCTCAGTGCTTCCTGCCCAGGACTGCAGCAAACAACACATGGCTCCGAATGACAAGACGACTGCAGCCGTCGAGTGCCTTTTGGATGCTGTGGAGGCCTGGTGTGATGTCCTCTACCCCCTGCTCTGGTCGCAGGAGGGGCAGCAACATTACCACTCCAGCTTGGTAAGCGATGGCAGTGGTGGTCAGTGCCAATGCTGCACAGAAGAGGTTGGCTATCCAATGCAAATAGAGGATGAATTATCTCATTCGTGTAGCCAGGGCAAGGCAATCATCTCATCAACTCTAAACTCACACACTCAAGCCCATCACACGTTCACTGGCATCTCACTCACTGCCAGTTCAAGGGACATCACCACTCACTCTCTCACACACACACCCTCATATCTCCATCTGGCCTCATCTCCTCTGGAGACTGCCCCCTCAGCCCTCACCATCTTGCGGTCACTTGCATAGGTCAACATGTGCCCCCCCACACATACCCTGGGTTACCCCACTTCTCCAGTACAGGCCTCATCCTGCAGCCTCTTCCCTTACCTGAGGCCACTTCTCCCTCTTCCCCAAACAAGCCCTAGCCCTGCAGCCATTGAAAAGCTACCCACATACAGCTGGTCTGGTAGGTAGACACCTACCTGTGAGCCCCCTAAAAATGATGTGGTGCTGCCTGTGAAGCCTGGCACTGATGACTGCAAGTGCTGCCTGAAGCAAGGTAGGCAAACAAACCTCGAAGTCCTAAGGGAAGTGCAGCTCACCAAGTGCACGCCTTACACATGCTGTTGTGAAACACGTCGGCATGTTTTCCTGCCGACATGGGCAGAAGATCCAGCAGGGGGGTTGGGGAGGGGGGTCGGGGGGTGGGAAATGAGTCCAGTGTCCTAGCCTTAGGATGATATGCTGATGTATTACAATGAGGTTCCTGATGTCCGATGGCAGGAAACGCGGCCCGCCATTGATGGGCTGAGCGGACAATCACAAACCGGTTTCACAACGTCATGAAACCGATTTTCGGCCTTCTCGCCATATTGTCCACTCACACCACCAAACACACCTGATGCCAGCAGGCACGACAAATCCCAGCCATTCACTCAGAAGGATAACACTGAAGATCAATCCAAAACCGATCTCATTGCTTGTTCATTCTCCAAAACCATGCACCATAATCTGTTTCAAACTCTCCTCTACCCCTAAAAAAAAAATCGAATGATCTCTTCCTCAAAGTGGATGATTAACAACAATTTATCTGGCCTTTAACGTACCAAGATATTTCAAGGCGCTTCACATTCACGAAATCAGACAGAAAGCAACACCGAGCCAACGAGGGATCTATTTTAGATAACGAAAGCTTGGTTAAAGAGGCAGGCTTTAAGGAGCATCCTTCACGAAGAGAGAAGTGGAGATGCAGAGAGGTTTTAGGAGAGAATTCTGGAGCCTAGGGCCAAGATGCAGGTTGCAGGCATGGCCGCAATAGGGTGGGGAAGAACTGGGTGCCGCACAAGAGGCCAGAAGTGAAGGAGGTCAAAGTTCTTTCAGGGGTTGTGTGTTGCTAGACAACGTTACAGTGACAGGGAGGAGCAATGCCATGATGGAATTTGAGCGCTCGGACGAGAATGTTAAAAACGGAGGCATTGCTGGATCGGGAGCTTTTGTGTTTCTTGGTCATCAGGTTCACTTTGTCCAGCGAACGCTAGCTGCGCCCTTGATGTTAACACATTAGTTGGTGCTTGAAACAATATAGGCAGAGAGACCGATTAACTGAACAAACACTGGTGATTTATTGGAACTAAGAACAGAACACCAACACAATGTGTGCTTCTTCAATCAGCTGCAACTCCAGACTTACAGTCCGTGCTGTATAGCGACTGGTCGATAGAGTCACTTGGTCAGTTAACTCTATTCTCTTAAAAGGTACATAGCACCCCACTTTACCACAGGAGCCAATGCAGGTCAGTGAAGGAGTGAAAGGTGAATGGGGCTTGGTGTGATATAGGATATGGACAGTAGAGTCTTGGATGAATTTAAATTAATGGCGGGCAAGGGGAAGTCAGCGAGGAGAGGATGGCGGAGAGTTTAATTTCAATTCCAAATATTTACCTGCAGAAAATAGCTTAAATGCCTCCATTGCCGGTTGGCTAAATGAGTTATGAACCACATTAAAACAAGCAGGAGGTATGAAGATTTATCCGCTTATATTAACAGCAGTAAATTCTACGTCAATTCCCTTCCCACGTTCTTTAATTGGTTGTAACAGCATTCTCTGTTATTCAGTGTAACGAAGAAATCCCACTGTATTTTCTCAAGTTGATCATATGGAAAAGATAAATCTTTGAAGCAGGAGTTCTTTTTTAAAAAATACAACCATAGTTATAATGCACCATTATATCCCTCAGGAAAAAAAAAAGTTAAGCCTACATTTTAAGTCTGGTCACACAAGGTTTTCATAATAAACATTTGAAGCCTTATCCATCCACAAATTGGTCTCTGTTTAATTCAAGGATTACCTAGCAATGTACTCTGTGCTGCTTTTGGCTTTTCTACATGACATCATGCAGCAGATCTTTAAAACTCACTTCATTTGCCAAAACGCTATATACCATTATGATTGGCAGACATTTAAAAAAAAACTTAGCTGCATTGCAGGAGGGAAAATGTACAAATGTGAACAAATACATTTGTACACAAGACACTAACTTAAACACATTGGTTCTTTTTTCCATCCTTGTACATTACGGTCATGGGTAGCACTTTTTCTCTCCTTGGCTGCGAACTGTGTTATTTCTGTAAATTACACTTCTCACACGTTGAATGATTTTACCTGCAGTCTAGCCCCCACACCCCATCCCGTTCTTTCTAAGCTCTGACATCAAGCACAGCGCACCAGTTAAAATGGAGCAACCCAACCCCAGGACCCATCCACGGCCACTTCCACACGATACGAAGAAGCATGTGCAGAGCTAACCTCCCGGCTTTTTCCCCTGAATCGGGAAGCAGCTCTCCACTCATGCTCAGGGCGAGGTTGCCCACCCTCCTGCTTTGCTTGGGGGATTGTCCCAAAATCGACAACTGATTTCTCAGACGCTGCTGCTGAAAAGACACACTGTATCCGGTGATTTGAGCCCAAGAGCCTCGTAGCCCAGCATCATCTAACCAGCTCCAGGTGTTGTCCCGGAGCAGTCATTGCCCACCCTTCCTCCACACGGCCAAGGAGCTGGTGCTGCACGTGCTGCAGGAAAGGCTTCAAACCCACCTAGCAGGAGACTGGGGCCTCCACCGAGTGCCAACTACCTTGGATCATAACCCAAAACTACCCTCCAAACGACGTCATGAAAGCACCGGAAACAGGAGCATGGGTAGGCCATTCGGCCCCTCGAGCCTGCTCCGCCATTCAAAAAGATCGTAGCAGATCGGATTGTGGCCTTCAACCCCACTTTCCTGCCTGCCTCCCAAACCCTCCCCACACCATAATCCTCAACTCCCTCGTCAATCAAAAACCTTTACGACTCAGCCTAGGACATATTCAATGGCCCAGCCTCCGTTGCTTGCTGGGGAAGAGAATTCCAGACACTAAAGACGTTCAGAGAAGAAATTCAATCTCATCTCCATCTTCAATGGCAGACCCCTTATTTTCAAACTGTGCCCCCCCAATTCCACGTCCCCCCACAAGGGGGCCATCCTCTCAGCATTCACCCTGTCAAGTCCAGTCCCCTCAGGATCTTATGTTTCAATAAGATCACCTCTTATTGTTCTAAACTCTGATGAGTATAGGCCCAACCTTTCCGCATAACTTGAGCCCCTCATTCT
The DNA here is from genome assembly GCF_964194155.1 of Cetorhinus maximus. Taxonomy (NCBI): domain Eukaryota; kingdom Metazoa; phylum Chordata; class Chondrichthyes; order Lamniformes; family Cetorhinidae; genus Cetorhinus; species Cetorhinus maximus. The sequence goes on from NC_135896.1 coordinate 91,555,565, forward strand.
AGGAATTAATCCAGTGAACCTTCACGGAAGTGCTGAAACGGAATAAAAGCCAAACACCCCAGCTGCAGCACCTGACAGGTGGGCGAGTGGCACCCACCATTTAAAAATATTGTTGTGTTTAAATATGGTTAAACTCCCCAACCCCACCCCCCGTTTCACACAGAGCTCAAAACCCAATAGAAGGCACATCTGGTCATGTCTGGAGGCCCAAGCACTTTGAAATGTTAGAAGAAAATGTCCCTCACAGCTCCGTTGTCTCCAGTGATGAAAATTCCTCAGAAACTCGAGTTCCCAAATCCCTCTACTTCATAAGGTAGAAAAGTAGCTGGGACTTGCTGATAAATAATTGCGGCAGGGAGCAGAATTAAAAGTAGAATTAAAACTGCTCAAAAGGGCATTTAGGTGTCGATTGTCATAAAAAAAAACCCCATCTGGTTCACTAATGCCCTTTAGGGAAGGAAATCTGCCATCCTTACCCTATCTGGCTACGCGTAACTCCAGACGCACAGCAATGTGGTTGACTCTTAAATGCCCTTTGAACAAGGGCAATTAGGGATGGGCAATAAATGCTGGCCTAGCCAGCGGAACCCACATCCCATGAATAACTTCAAAAAAAAAAGATATTGTAATAAGGCAGAGCAAGAATAGGAAGATGAGGAGCTGGATGTGGCAATTGTTAAAGCAGGTAGCCAAGTTGGAATAGGAGAACTTATCGGGGACTCAACCTTGATAAGGGGAAATTTGTAAACATCAGCAAATGTCACATGATCAAACCTCCAGGGTGAAAGCCAACCGGCGTTGGCAATCCTAGCTCTACAGGATCTGGAACTCACTGTGGAAGGGGCTCAGCCATTGAGTAAAGGGCTTGACCACGATGCAGAATCAGTCAACACCACAAGATTGTCAAGGGGTATTGTTCCTGCTTATTTCAACAAGAGATCATTTACAGTTTATAGAACTCACACGCAAAAATTTTAAGTGACCTCTAAACTATTAATATTTCACAATATTCAGCTGTTCAGCAGTATTGCAGCTTTATTGTTGACATTTTTTGATAACTTCATAGCTCATCAAATAGATCAGTAATTGCCAAGTTTAAGTGTTTGATTGCTAATTTGATACAAAAGAGGTTTCAACTTTAAAGGCACTCAACTAAAAATAGCTTCCAAAGAAACATTGAGCGTATGTAAAACAACCATTTCCTATGTCGCCTGGAGGGACCATCTCAAATTAATCAATTTTGTAGTTAGAGAATATTTGAGTGGAACGTAAGTTGAACTAAAAATCTCTTCTGCCCAATTCGCTAGGAGGAAAATCCGACTCAGCAAGTGGTTCCACAGCTTCTGATCAGCAGCGGCACCAGCTACGTGCCCCAAGATAGTCTCACCACTCAACAACTCTTCACCTCTGCCGACAGGCTCCTCTGCAAACAAAGGGCCTCTGACCAAATCGCAAATGGAAACTTTGTTCACATCCTGGCTCCAGGCTGGAGAGTCTGGATTGGGTGAGGTTGCGGGGGGGTGGGGGGGGCAGCAGCCCCTTCATTCACAAATGCTAACACGGAATAAGATTTAAAAGCAAAATGCTGCAGACGCTGGGCATCCGAAATGAAAATGCTGGGAAAACTCAGCCGGTCTGGCAGCATCCGTGGAGAGAGAAACAGAGTTAACGTCTGGAGTCCACTATGGCACTCCTTGAGAACTGGAGAGAGGTAGAAACGTGATGGGTTTGATGCTGTTGAAAAAGCGGGGAGGGGCAGGCGGGGGAAGATAAAAGTCAGGGATAGGGTGGAGTGCAGGAGAGATTAAATTACAAAGTTGTCATGGAAACAAGACAAAGGGAGTGATAATGATAGTATAAAGATGAAAGCTTTGGTCCAAAGTAGGTGTTACTAGCAAGAATGAGGCAGTACTGCCTAAAAACAAAATAGCAGAATGTGTAAAAAGCAGAGAAAGAGGGTCAGCACAGTTTGAAGGCAAAAACATGAGAACAAGGTACAAACTGGCACTTGGGAGAAAAAGAAAATCAAAAAGGAGGACTGAGTTCGTGGTCTGAATTTGTTGGACTCAACAAAGTTGATTCTGGAAGGTTGTAAAGTGCCTAATCGGAAGATGAGGTGCAGTTCCTCCAGCTTGCTTGGGCTTCACTGGAACATTGTAGCAGGCCGAGGGCAGAAACGTGAGCATCAGAGCAAGTTACGGAATAAGATTCAGTTGCTGCACGTGTGAAGAAAATTCAGCGAGTGAGTTCCCACACCCCTCACTTTCCCCAGCCTTGCTTCCTCCCCTCTCTCCACTTTACCACATTGCTGAGGAGTTCCTACCTCCCTTCTAACTCTGCCAGGTAGCACTCAGGCTCAATCGGCTGAGGAATGCCTCTAAAAATGAACCTGACTTATAAAAAAATAAAACAGGCTAGTTAGAACTTAATTTTGCAGTAAAACTAACAAATACTGGAATGTACGCAATGGTTCAGTTAGAATTTGAACAGATAGAATCATGTTTTAGGCAGAGGCACACTCAAAGGATCCTTTTTCTTCCTCAGATACTGATGCAGATTTGATAACAGATTAAGTAGGTAGCGTGGTCTAGGCAAATACAGGAGCCTCAAACCAACCCTTAGCAAAGAGCAAACATTGCCCAGTTTGCTACAACAGAGCGTGCGTGCTGTACTTGTGGACACACATGCACAGACAAAATGTTGTAGCAAGCATGAGTGGACATGCACACATTGGCGCTTGTGAGCGTGCGTGTGTGCCAATGTGTGTGGGCGTGTTCACGCGTGCAGGTGTGCACGTGTTTGCATGTGCACGCATCCACACACTCGCTCATGTGTGCGCCCCTCTCTCCGTCTGTGTTGATAACACAAGGAACTCATTATCAGAACCCCATGCAAACAGTCACTTGGTGGTACTGAATTTGAATACATGCTGCTGAAGCTTCTCATCTTGCACTCGTCAGGACAAATACAAGAATGCCAAATTTCAAAGGACCACAACAATTTATACTAGAGGAGAAAAGGGTGCTGACTGATTGACAAGTTGATTTTGATTGGCCAAGGTGTTGCTATGGAGAAAGTAACAGTGAACTATAGGCTCAAGCTCCCAGATAATTAAAAAAAAAGGCACGAGGCATTAACATGTTCCTTTTGTTTGCAGAGAATGGGTCCTTGCGTATGAACGTATGTCGCTTCTAGCAAGTGTAAATGAGCCACATTACAAGCTCAACTGATTATCTTAATTGGTTGTTAGTGTCGCTATTAGCACACTCAGGAGTGCTGCAATAAAGAGGATTTCCAAAGAAATCGGCCTGGATTATATGGTGGCAATGACGGTAAAACTGTCAGCAGTCACCATTACTACTCCACTGAAACTGACAAACATCTGGAGACTAACATGTGCAAATCCAGATGTGGAAATTCAGAAGATGCTGTCAGTGATGCTATGTTTCCCCATAGCGTGAGCTGCTGAGGCTTCCCTCCCCAGACTGCAATCAATGGGAAATGTATGAAATTACGAGACCTTCCATTCTTATTCATTGGCCTTGCCATAGAAACGCTTGAAAAAGTTGCATCATCTTGAATGAAGTGTAACTGTGTTTTTAAACAAGGCACTAACTTCATAATCACTGTTGCACTGGCCCGAAAAAGCTAATTTTATATTTGTGGAATGTTAAATCACCCCATTATGATAAAAACAAAGTGACATGTATAATGTGTTTTTAAACTTTGTTTCACTTTGTAGCCATCTTAATCCAATCGCTTATGTTGCTATCTGAAAAATTAAAGTGAAGGGATTCAGCAGTTCTTACTTCTGAGTTTGCCTATGAGAACACTTCAATGTGACTGGCTGCTTACCCTGCTTGGTGACATCACTGTTGCTGGGCTCCTAGCAATCATTTTGACTTCGCACTGGATTCAACATGTCTGGAAAGAGAACTCATTAGATCTTTGTGGACATCTTTCTTAGAAGTCAGTGGCGAGTGCTGTAGATTCGCTGCTAACTGCAAAACACAGGCCACTGCTCATGGGTAGTCTTGGTTCTGAAGCATAGATATAATATTTATCCATTCACTGTGATAATCCCATTAAGGCCACTGCTCAAGTATCACATGCACAAGTTCAAAATTTCTAAGCCAATTAGAGATCAGTAAATTGTTAAATATTTCAGACTCCAAGTTGGGCAAGAACATTTGATTTCTCCTCTTGCTCTCTCTTTAAAAGTGCAATTTTGCATTGGTAGCAAAGCATACGTAAAACAACCATTTCCTATGTCGCTTGGAGGGAACATCTCAAATTAATCACTTTTGTAGTTAGAGAATATTTGGGTGGAATGTAAATTGAACAAAAAAAAAAAAAAATCTCTTCAGCCTAATCTGCTAGGAGGGAAATCCAACTGCACAAGTGGTTCCACAGTTTCTGATCAGGGGTGGCCCCAGCTATCTGCCCCCAAGATTGTCTCACCACTCACTCCGAGCTGGTGGGTCGCAATTCAGGGGGAGAAATTCCTCTCTCAGGCCTGTGGAATGCTCAGATTTCAGGGGTTACAAGGACGAAATAGAGACAGAATCTTACTGCATCACATTTCCACTGCCATAATGCTGCCTGGGCTTTCCAGAAGTTCCCCAAAATAACATAATGGCTTCAAAAGAGGCAGGTGCTGTAAAAGCATAAAAATGAGTTGTGGTGGTGGGTGGGGAAAAGAGGGTGTCCCCTGCCCTTCTACTGCACTTCGTTGTGTGTGTTCATGTTCGTGTGTGTTCATGTTCGTGTGTGTGTGTTCGTGTTCATGTGTGTGTTCGTGTTCATGGAATGCTCAAAAATGTGGAGGCTGAAAAAACAGCTGGGACTGTTTGCAGATCGGCCACCCAGCAGGGGCGCCGGGAGGCCTCGAGTCACTGCAATCGGGAAACATGTTGTGGGCACGCACAGTCCGTAACTTTAGTACCTCGTCGATCCGCAGATCGCACTATGAGGGAGGCCTGGGAAAGAACTTGCCATTTTCTGTGGAGAAGAAGTGGAGGCTGTTGGCAATGATGGCAGTATTCTTTGGCTCTGGCTTTTCTGCTCCACTTGTTTTAGTCTGGCACCAAACACTCAAGAAACGAGACCATGTTATTCAATGGAACTCCATCTGAACTGTAGTGCGATGTCTGCTGAGTGGCTTAAAGCTGCATGAGAGAGCCTTTGCTGCCAGTCTTTCCAGTGAGATGTTCTTGTAAATAAAAGTATTAACCATTTTTAAAAAGAAAAAAAGCCGGCTGGCCTGCAGGGGGGGTTCCAGAAACATCTTGAAGACAGAAGGTCAGTCATTTATTTCCCCCTTTCCCACATGGTCAGAATTCAAAAACAAACACAGTCTGGGTCAGGAAATATGGCTACAGAACAAGCAGTGAACCTCCAACTACATGGTGCCTGCTCAGCGTTCTCCTCCACACCTTAAACGCACCAGTCCCATGCGCTGAGGTATGAGTAAAGGTTAGAAAAACTTCAACAGTTCTTTGAAAGGAAGTAAGTATGAGGTCCTCATATTAGGCAGAATAAGTTAATCCTGAGTGCTATCTCAACTTAAACCAGGACAATAGAGACAAAGGGGTAAACAGCAAGCCCAGGACTTCGCTCAGGAAGCACTTCTTACCCAAAAGGGCCCGATTTTAACTCGGTGCAAGTGGTTGGGTTTTGAATGAGTTAAAGTCATGTCCAAAATCTCTGGTGTGAGTGATGTGCCATGAGATGTGGAAGAGGAAAGCCAGCCATCCCTCACTCTGCTGCCCATGTCCTAACCCACACCAAGTCCCATTCACCTATCACCTCTGTGCTCACTGGCCTAGATTGACTCCCAGTCAAACAGCATCGCGATTTTAAAATTCTCATCCATGTTTTCAAATCCCTTCATGGCTTCGCTCCTCCCTAGAGCTAATATCCTCCAGCTTTACAAACCTCCTCGATCTCTGCATTCATCTAATTTTGGCCTCTTCAGCATCCATGCTTTTAATCACTTCACAATTGGTGGCCCTGTCTTCAATTGCCTAGGCCCTAAGTTCTGGAATTCCTCCCTACACCTCTCCTTATGTGGCTTGGTGTCGTATTTTTCCTGTGAAGCATCTTGGGATTTTCCAAGCTCTAGGATTCCCTCCATGCCTTTGCTACCACTAAACTTGATATTCCATTGCTCTCCAAGGCTTCTTTCCATCTTCCATCCTTAATAAACTTGAGCTCATTCAAAATTCTACTGGGCCTATCCCAACTCAAAACAAGTCCCGTTCACCCATCAGCCGTGCTCGTTACATTGGCTCTCGGCCTGGCAAATACCTCAACTTCAGAACTCTTATCCTTGTTTTCAAGTTCCTCTATGGCCTCGCTCCCTCCGTTGCCCACCCCACCCCTCCCCCCACATCTCTGTGACCTCCTCTAGGTCAATAACCCTCCATGATCTTTGCATTCTTCCAATTCTGACCTCTTGCACATCTAATTTTAATTCCTTCACCATGGCAGCCATACATGCCTAGGCTCCAAGTTCTGGGGTTCCTTCCTAAAGCCTCTCTGCCTCTTTACAACTGCTGCTTTAAGACACACCTAAAAAAAAATGTACTTCTTCTGTCCTCCTATCAACTAATGTGGCTCAATGTCAAATTTTGTTTGTTAACACTCCTGTGTAGTTCCTTGGCTTGTGGTGCTGTATAAAAGCAAGTTTTTGTTGTATACATATTTCCAGTCATGTTGGAGGATGGAGACATAGGAGTCCAAGGGAGATCTGGATCTGCTGTGTAATTACTGATGGCAAGATAAACACCAACATGGCAAAAGACTCCCTCGGTGCAGAGTTGCTTATATACTAAGTAAAGTTTCAGTTATAGGAGCCATATTGAAACAGATGATTCACCTAGAAGCCTTAGGAGAATTAAATGCCCTGCAACAAATCCCAGAGAGAGTTGGTTGGCAGTCAGATTTAACACCACAAGGCAATAATCAGTGAGGAAGCCCATTCAGCCCACCTTAGATTATGCATCCAGAGTAGCCTGAAAGTGCTGCCACTACAGCATCCAACTGATTCTCACTCTCCACTAACTCTGTAACCTCCTTCTCCAGCCTTACAATCCAAGATAGCTGGACTTCTCCAATTCTGGTCTCTTGCGCAACTCCAATTTTCATCGTTCTACCATTGGTGGCAATGCCTTCAGGTGTCCAGGCCCCAGACTCTGGAATTCCATCCATTAGCCTCTCTCTCCATTCAAGGTTCTCCTTAAAACCTACCTACCGTCTTGATATCTCCTTATGTGTACCAGGTATCAAGTTTTGTTTGACAACCTTCCTGGTGAAGCACTTTGGGGCATGCTCTTACATTGAAGGCACTGTATAAAGGCGAGTTGTTGCCTTGACTATTCTATCTGGGTGTTATTTCCGTGTGTTGATCACTGAAGAGAAACCTCCTGATATTTGTCCTAAATGGGCCTGCCACCAGTTGAAACCCGAGACTCCTTGTCGTACTCTGGCAATTTACTCAAATCACTAAATGAAGAGCGTCTTCAAGTGATGAACTGCAATAGAGACAAGGTATGCTTCTAGCATGGATGGATTATCCACTTGTGAACACATAGCAAGACGTCGAGTACATTTAAGGGTGGGATAGACAGATTTTTGGTCTCAGGAAATTAAGGGATACAGGGAGCTGGCAGGAAAATGCAGTTGAAGCCCAAGATCAGCCATGTTCATACTGAATTGCAGAGCAGGCTCGATGGGCCATGTGGTTTATTCCTGCTCCTATTTCTTGTTTTCTTGCCTTTGTCAGCTGGCTTTGCATTATTCAAAAGATTGACCACTTTAGAGGCTTTCATAGGAAACAACCAATACTGATGCCAAACTCAGAATGATTTGTTTTTTCAGTGTATTGTTGGTCTCGATCTCTGAACTCATTACGAGACTGGAGCTGAAACATAGCTGCAGGTTGAGCAAAAACGACAATTTGATGATGCCACTTTAATCTTCAGCATCAACACAAGTGTCCAGGATTTCTGTTCTTTGTATCACTGTATTACTAAATATGAGTGTGTTAACTCTTCCACACAAGACGGAACTTTACACATTGGGAAAAGCTCAATAAAAATGTGAGCCTGGGCCTCGCTTGCTACTTCGGTTATCAGCAAATCTTTAAACATCCTTTGATTTGGGGCAACATCTCTGGCCAGGCGAAAGTGCTAGCCTATGGGCGGCAATGAAATGCCAAACAAGTGAAATTAACCAACCTACCGCCAGGTGTGCATGCGCGTTTTTGCATTCCAGGAGAGGATTAACACATGAACAAAACAAAACAAAAAAATAAACATTCTGTAATAGTTCCCCATTGCTTACTGGATGTTGTTAAAAAGAAAGCAGAAGAAACAATCAGGAAAATCAAAGGACTCCGTGCACCTTTCATTCATGGGTGCTCATTTTGCTTCAAGCAGTTAAACAGGTCTTCAACTCCCTGGTCAATTCTTTATAGAATAGAATCTTAGAATGGTTACAGCATGAAAGGGAGCCACTGAGCTGTAACCATTCTAAGATTCTAGCTAGCTCTCTGCAACAGCAACTCAGCTAGCCCCACTTCCCCACCTTTCCCTGCAGCCCTGCAAATATTTTATCTTCAGATAATGATCCAGTTCTCTGTTGAGGGGGTTAACATGTTGTTCAGAAGTATAACGGCCAATTATACTTTACTCTTTGCCATCAGAATCAAATATTACTGAAAATCAAACCATCTGAAGACAGCGTAAGTGCTTTGACATGCCACTTTCATTTTTTAAAAAGCTTGTCACACTTTTAGTGCATTGTTGCCACAACTAAATTAAAATCTTCAGTTCATATTAAAGCAAAGTGCCCACTTTTTATGGTTTCTAAGCAACATGTTTAAGCAATAGACAATACTCCCACTTATTATAACAACAGTTGAGTCTAGACTATTTAACAGGATATTCTAGGACATAAGTTTGGCAAAATGTAATGGATAAACAGCTTGAGCCCTTCAAATGAATTACTTGAATTAATTTATCTAACTGTACATTCATTACTGTTGTTTAATTACCATCAACTTTGGCTGAGAGCTTGTTGCATAATTTCCTTGCAAACTTCCCTTCAGGAGAAACTGCGAGCCCAATAGTTGGTTTACTCCAATACTACCAATTTCCACCAGTTAGAATCCTATTGAATTTCACACATCTCAGGAAGACATCAGTTGGCCTGATCTGCCAATCATTCTACTTCAACCTCAATGAAATATATTCAGCCGATCAGAATCTTGCGTTTTCCAATGCCACGGGCAATTGTAATTCAAAAGCAAAAAAAAAACAATTTATTTCTAATCACACTAAAATAAAATAGATCATTTGCAATCTACTTGTACAAACTCCTTTCAATTCCAACATGAAACCAAAGACTTCCTGCTGATTTCATAATGAAGCATATATTCTTCAGATGCATGGCTGAATAATCAGCTATATTGCTGAAAAAAGACATTTTGTCAAAGTTTTTCATTTTGCACTCATCAGAACAATCACAATACCACCATTGTCAGGGCAAGTTAACTGTCAGTTATCATTAACTGATGCATTCCCCATGCTAATGCCTCTACCTATCAGAGTCCACTTGCCAACTAATCAGCACTCTCTTCTCATACAGTATAAGATTGTTGCTTCTCCTACCATTGGTATTCTTACAATTGTCCTGATGAGTGCAAGACGAAAAGCTTCAACAAAATGTCTTTTTTGAGCAATACTCCAGCTCTGTGCTACCAAACAACAATCTATTGGCTTCGGAATCCCAAAACATTTGTGGATTGTCATAACATTTTACTACAATCTATTAGAAATTTACATGCAAGAAATACTGCAGCAAATTAAAATTGGCAGTTAAGCAAATGATAACAAATGAGACTCAGAGCGTTTGCAGTGTATAAACCTCATATTTTGTCCATGTGGTAAAAGAAATGGGAGCAATTCAGGAATTGCCAAATACAGCATTGTTAAAATCTAGAACCTGGCATCCTGCGGCCAGCATTTTACTGCAGTGATATTAAAATGCTTGCTAGTCCTCAGTATAAACTTAGAGCCTATACAACTTTTAATGAATTATCTTGAACTTAGCTGCTGTGTCAGAGAGGATGAACAGATTCTTTTTCAAGCGTTGTAACTAAATATCCGCAGCCATTTAATTTGACTTTTTAAAATGGTGAAAGTAAAGTCTGAGAGAGTCCAAAGAGAAGCTATTTGGATAAATCGACAAGAACAACAGATCTTTTTGAAACTAAACACAGTTTTGTCTGCAAGATAACCACACAGTGCACAATTAAAGTGAAATATGCACAACTTCATAGAACTGAAATTTAACAGGATTAATTAACTTTCCCAGCCAGACAAGACTGCTATTAAAATCAGGAGAGAATTAGATCACTGAAAGTTACTGACACAGGTTCCTTTGGACCTACAAATAGTTGCTGATTCCAGGGCTAAATACAAATACAATTGCAAATGAGGGGGAAACCATTTTGCAAATTAAGGTTAAAAAAAGACACAAAAGCTTAAGTGGCTGTAAACTCTAGTAAGCAATATTTCTGACATAAAAGGTTCATCTCCAGTATTAATTTATTGCTTTTTCCTTTGCTATTAATCTTTGCCCTTCTCTATAGCCTCCTTGGCAGTGTTCCTTGCATGCCACCCAAAGCCTTGAAGCATGTTTATCAGAGGCACCACAACCCTGGAATATGAGAGAAAAAAAAATCTCGCGGTTCCAGTTATTTCAAATCATTCAGAAAATAGCTTACCACAAAAAAGAAATTTTTGCCCCCTCAGAGCCAAAAAACTCACTGCTCTCGACCCCTTCCCCCCCCCCCCCCCCCCAATAAGAGACAACAACTGAAATATGAGCCATGCCACAGTACAGGTTCCTCATCAAAAAGGAAGCTGGCACATTTAATTCAAATGTGCCAGATACAAACTGAATTTAGTATCCGATATATAATATTTCCAGGAAAAGCGTATCCGATGTAAGAGCATCGTAAGCAGATCACTTACCCTGGCCAGATCCTATACTTTGTCCCTTTTCCGTTCCAAACATACAGATGTTGCTTATTTAACTGAACATTCATCTCTTAAGTCTGGCAGCGTTTCTGTCCAAGATGTTTATTTTACATTAAAGGCAAAGGATGACTCACGCACCAGTTAATAACTTGGCTACGTGTGGGGTCACGGTGGGGAGAAGAGTACGTAGCGATACGCTCTGATTCTTCCTTCAATAGCACAACCAAGACCTCAGCATACAGATACTGTGAAGCTTGAATCTACTTCAGGACAATGTGGTATGCATTAACAGCATGGCATGACTGCTGCTGCAACTTCTATTATGTGGGGTACATTACGGGTGGAATTTTATATCATCTTACCCAGCTCCGCCCCATCCCCAGGAACGGGTTGAGAGGTGGGAGGTGGTATAAAATTGGGTGCCATAATGGTAGCACCATGCTTGTCACCTACCCACCTCCGCTGGTATTTAACTAGTGGTGGGGAAGACACCAGGTAGGCCACCTGATCTTGCGCTAATTGAGGCCTTTAAATGGCTAATTAAAGGCAACCCAAGGGCCTCCTCCTATCGCCGCTCCTGAGAAATGTCCATGCCACAGCCTTTTTGTGGGCTGAGGGGTTCCCTCCTGAGCCCAACCAAGGCTCCAAACCCCTCCACAGTACTCACACCCACACTGCTCACCCACCCCCCACCAACCCCCACCCCCCTTCCCCCAACCTGGCCCCAACGAAACCACAGACTTACCTGGTCCAGCTCCATGGCTTCTCGGCTTTGAGGACTTGGTGTCATCCCAGGTGAGGCCACCACTCTCAGTGACACCACAGATCTGATCATTTGATTGGCTGGCAGCTCTCAAAAGGTGGGGAATTTCTCTCAGATAAGGGCGGCAATCTTTCCCTAAGCTAATTAATGACCCAAAAGCCGTTAAATCGCTAGGGGCAGCCTGGCAAGTGGGGGGTGGTGGGCGTTCGCCCTCGACCACCAGCTCTGAGTAAAATTCCGACCGACATGTATTCCTTCATAAGGATAGTAGAGAATTTAGGGCGTATGATCCAGCTTTTACAAGGATGAGAGGTGTGGGTAATGCAAATCTAAGCAGATGACTTCTGTATGTGGTTTCTGGAGCAAACAGACTTGATGTGCTGGTCATATTTTTCCTTGTTCACACATTTTAAACATCTGGCATTTTTAGTAGTTGAGTTACTAAAAAAATGCTTTTAAAAGGCCACGTTAGAGATTCAGCTTGAGAAAAAGTGACACAGACCAACACAAACCAAAAATGGAAAGGCACTAACAATAATTTCCATGTTACCCATGAGTAGTCGAGTATTCCACGTTCCACGCACTGTATTAGTGGTTAGTCTGGTCAATTATCTGTTCTATTTATGAAAGAGTATTGGATTCAAAGGTATTCTTCAGTTCCTTTCTTTCTACAAAACAAAGTCAGTATATATATACACACTACCTTCAGAAAAATCTATTAACAATCCTGCCATTTGCAACTTAGACAGTAGCTCTGCATTGCTGGCCACCTATACCAAAATCTTGTGTCAAGGGCACCAAATAATACCGCAACAAATGGCAGCCGGCTCACTATTAATGTTGGTCACTCTACCTAATCTGGGAGATGGGCAGAATGGAGAATCAGTTTACACTGAATTCTATTATTCTATTATTCTTATTCTCCCTTATCCCTCCCCCCCGCCACCACCACTACCTGACCTCCCCAGCCCCCCTAACCATCCAATGAACAATTTCACCATCCGATTGCACTGATTTCCTGTTGGGATTCCAAGGTACAGTTGCTCGCCATTTTTGCTTTTGCATGAGGCCTGTGTAAGCCAAAACAGCGAGTGTCACCTGGCTGTCTGACAGGTGGAAACATCGTAGCTCAGTCTGCTTTCCACCTGACGTTTGCAGTTACAAAGCCCCAGCAACGTCATGGAGATTAATTAGGACTGGGCACCGTGCATGATCTTTCGCTTCCTAAGCCTAGAATTAATAGGCCAATTATAGCAGCCTATTGGCATAACAGCAGAAAATAGCATGAAGCTGTACAGCTGGATAAACTTACAACCAGAGGGATCCTCTCAAAACAAAACAAAACAAAATGCTTTCTCTTGAAAAGTATGAAGCAGACATGTAGTCTAGTTGTAAAGCACTTTAGGACATCCAGGGTTTGTGAAAGGTACTATATAAATGCAAGTCTTCTCTAAGAAAACATCGCCATTAAAACTGAATCGATGGTGAAGGAATAAGTGTCCTGAGAAAGTATTGCATTCATATTCTGCTACATATAAAACTTCCTATTGGAAGTAGAGAATAAAAACAAAACAATTTTTTTTAAAAATCACTCATGGAGTGTGGGTGTTGCTGACTAGGCCAGCATTTATTGCCCATCCCTAATTGAGAAGGTGGCAATGAGCTGCCTTCTTGAACCGCTGCAGTCCATAGGATGTAGGTACACCCACAGTGCTGTTAGGGAGGGAGTTCCAGGATTCTGACCCAGTGGCAGTGAAGGAACGGCCAATATATTTCCAAGTCAGGATGGTGTGTGGCTTGGAGGGAAACTTCAGGCGGTGGTATTCCCATGCATCTGCTGCTCTTGTCCTTCTAGATGGTAGCGGTCGTGGGTTTGGAAGGTGCTGTCTAATGGGCTCTGGTGAGTTCCTGCAGTGCATCTTGTAGATGATACACACTGCTGCTACTGTGCATCGGTGGTAGAGGGAGCGAATGTTTGTGGATGCCAAACAAGCAGGTTGCTTTGTCCTGGATGGTGTCAAGCTTCATGAGTGTTGTTGGAGCCACACTCATCCAGGCAAGTGGAGGGTATTCCATTACACTCCTGATTTGTGCCTTGTAGATGGTGGACAGTCTTTGGGGAGTCAGGTGGTGAGTTATCCACCACAGGGTTCCTAATCTTGTAGCCACAGTATTTACATGGCTAGTCCAGTTCAGTTTCTGGTCAATGGTAACCCTCAGGATGTTGATAGTGGGGGATTCAGCAATGGTGATGTAATTGAATGTCAAAGGGCGGTGGATAGATTCTCTCTTGTTGGAGGTGGTCATTGCCTGACACTTGTGTGGCACGAATGTTGCTTGCCACTTGTCAGCCCAAGCCTGAATACTGCCCAGGTCTTGCTGTATTTGGACATGGACTGCTTCAGTATCTGAGTCGCCATGAATGGTGCTGAACATTGTGCAATCATCAGCAAACATCCCCACTTCTGACCTTATGATGGAAGGAAGATCATTGATGAAGCAGCTGAAGGTGTTTGGGCCGAGGACACTACCCTGAGGAACTCCTGCAGTGATGCCCTGGAGCTGAGATAACTGACCCCCAACAACCACAACCATCTTTCTTTGTGCTAGGTATGACTCCAACCAGTGGAGAGTTTTCCCCTGATTCCCTTTGACTCCAGTTTTGCTAGTGCTCCCTGATGCCACACTCATTCAAATGCTGCCTTGATGTCAAGGGCAGTCACTCTCACCTCACAAGTTCAGCTCTTGTCCAATGTTTGAACCAAGGCTGTCATGAGCTGAGTGGCCCTGGTGACTCAGTGAGCAGGTTATTGCTAAGCAAGTGCCACTTGCTAGCACCGTTGATGATCCCTTCCATCACCTTACTGATGGAGAGCAGATTGGTGGGGTGGTAATTAGCCGGGTTGGACATGTCCTGCTTTTTGTGTACACGAGACACCTGGGCAATTTTCCACATAGCCGGGTAGATGCCAGTGTTGTAGCTATACTGGAACAGCTTGGCTAGGGGCACAGCAAGTTCTGGAGCACAAGTCTTCAGTACTATTGCTGGAATATCATCAGGGCCCATAGCCTTTGCAGCATCCAGTGCCTTCAGCTGTTTCCTGATATCAAGTGGAGTGAATCGAATTGGTTGAAAACTGGCATCTGTGATGCTGGAGACCTCCGGAGCAGCAGAGATGGATCATCCACTATTTCTGGCTGAAGATTGTAGCAAATGCTTCAACCTTATCTTTTGCACTGATGTGCTGGGCTCCCCCATCAATGAAGATAGGGATATTTGTGGAGCCTCCTCCTCCTCCTCCTCCTCCAGTGAGTTAATTGTCCACTACCATTCACGGCTGGATGTGGCAGGGCTGCAGAGCCTTGATCTGATCCATTGGTTGTGGGATCACTTCGCTCTGTCTATTGCGTGCTGCTTATGCTGTCTGGCACACAAGTAATCCCGTGCTGTAGCTTCACCGGGTTAGCACCTTTTTTTTTAAGTTGTGCCTGATGCTGCTCCTGACATGCCCTCCTACACTCTTCATTGAAACAGGGCTGATCCCCTGGCTTGGTGGTGATGGTAGATGGGGGATATGCCGGGCCATGGGGTTTCAGATTGTGGTTCAGTACAATTCTGCTGCTGCTGCTGATGGCCCACAGCGCCTCATGGATGCCCAGGCTTGAGTTGCTCGATCTGTTCGAAGTCTATCCCACATAGCATGGTGGTAGTGCCACACAACACAATGGAGGGTATCCTTAATCTGAAGATGGGACTTTGTCTCCACAAGGACTCTATGGTGATCACTCCTACTGCTGCTGTCATAGACACATCTATGGCAGGCAGATTGGTGAGGATGAGGTCAAGTATTGTTTTCCCCTCTTGTTGGTTCCTTCACCACCTGCTGCAGACCCAGCCTATCAGCTATGTCCTTTAGGACTTGGCCAGCTCGGTCAGTAGCAGTGCTACCAAGCCACTCTTGGTGATGCACATTGAAGTTCCCCACCCAGAGTACATTCTGCGCCCATGCCACCCTCAGTGCTTCCTCCAAGCGGTGTTCAACATGGAGGTATCCTAACCTATGAATGCTGCTTGGTTTTACCTGTATGCGTTGGGCTATATTTACTCTTTTACAAAGACAAAACAGGGTGTTACTTATAAGGAGGTGGAACTGGTATTTCAGTGCGCTTGTCATAAACATCAACTCCATATACTTGCATCCAGTCTATCACAAGTGAGATAAAAGCTAAATTCCACTGACTGATGTGTAACATCCTTTATTTATGTTGGATTTATCCCAGCTTGTGGAGTCGTTTTGGAGTTACTTGAAGTATTGTTTTCTGTTTGATGATAGTTTGAGCTAATCCCATTAAAACAGACCTACAGTAGTTTTTTCTCCTTTTAAATTGAACTAAAAGGAAAACTGTGCAGGGCCCTGGGGAAAGAGGAGATCAGGGCTAAGTCGATACCTCATTTCAAGATGCAGCACAATAAAGACGGCCTCTTCTGTGCTGTATGATTCTGCTATAGCTCATTAATCCAGTTGTGTCACTGAACCTATTTTATCTTTGGAACTGTATTATTCCCCACTTTTGTCTTATGACATGGTCGGCCAAATTGTCAATGCATTGCCCTAAAATCTAGTGCCCACCCCCATCTCAAAGACAGGGACCTCATATACCAGTGCAGCCAGAGGCAGGTTCACCAATGGGTGGTTTTAAATTCAATTTCTTTCCATTAATTACTAGTGGTGAGCCACCTCTGCTTTGGACTATCATCTCCAAGCTCAGTCTGGTCAGGGATCTCTGGATCCCATCAGATTTACCAGTATTTTCTATTTCATCGGGGAAGCACGGTTTGTTTCATCGCTCTTTGCAATTTAAACCCTAAAATATTTTAAGTCAGATAGCAATGAAAAAGGTCACTGCAAGATGGGTCAAATCACAAATCACTGGGAATCCTTCAGACATGCCTAAAAACACTTTGGAAATAGTTGAACTCGACACCTGGAAATCTTATTGACTTACTGTAAAAAGGTGAGTAAAATACATTAAGGAATGATGTGGATGAACCAAAGAATGTCTGGCTTCAGGGAGAACCATCATGTTATATGAACATTCCTCTGTCAAAACTCTACTGGTTTACACTTGAAAGAATGCACAACGAGATAACCAGATCATTGCCGACATTCAATCTTGATTTATAACCTAATAAAAAGGCAGCTTTATTGACCAACATGAGAAGTTTGTTCATTTTCTGGTTGTAAATTTAACTGGAATAATTATTAAAAAGAAAAAGACTTGCAATCATATAGAGCATTGCATGACCTCAGGATATCCTGAAGCATCTCGCAGTCTATAAAGTACTTTTGAAGTCTAGTCGCCATTACATAATATAGAAATTGTGGGATCCAATTGTGGTCCCCCAATCAGAAATGTGAGAATAATCAGTTAATCTGTTTATTGATGTTGATTGGGAGATAAATATTTACCAGGACACAGGGGAGAACACCCTCCTCTTCTTCAAAAGTGCCCTGCGATCTTTTATACCCATCTAACAATGAGAACATAAGAAACAGGAGTAGGCCATACGGTCCCTTGAGCCTGTGCCATCATTTAATAAGATCGTAGCTGAACCTCCACCGCAACTTCACTTTCCAATATCTTCCAAAAATCTAAATGGTCTCATCCTTGAATATTCTCAAGGACTCAGCCCACAGCCCTTTGGGGCAAAGAATTCATGACACTTAGAGTGAAGAAATCTCATCTCATGTCAGTCATAAATAGCTGACCCCTTGATTCTGAGACTACATCTCCTGGTTCTAGATTCTCCAGTCAGGGGAAAGCACCTCTCAGCAACTGAAGCAGCCCATGTCCATAGGCAGAAAGACCTGGACAACAGTTAGACTTGGGCTGATAAATTGCAAGTAAAATTCACACTATGCAAGTGCCAGGTGATGACCATCTTCAACAACAGAGAATCTAACCATCTTCCCTTGACATTCAATGGCATTATTGTAGCTGATCCCCCCACCATCAACTTCCTGGGTGGCTTATCATTGACCAGGATGTGAACTAGACTAGCCATACAAATACTGTGGTTACAAGAACAGGTCAGAGGCTGGGAAATCTGCAGCGAGTAACTCACCTCCTGATTCTCCAAAGTCTGTCCACCATCTATGTACAAGGCACAAATCAGCAATATGATGGAATACTTTCCAGGTAAATGGAGATGTGTGGACAACACAAACTCAATTCCATACAGGAGAAAGCAGCTCACTTGATTGGTACTCCAACCACCACCTTAAACATTCATTCCCTCCATCACCAAATGCTGGCTTGCCAGTGACACTCGTCTCAAGAAAGGGCAAAAAAAATCATCTGCCCTGTCGAGCCCCCCTCAGGATTTTATCTATTTCAATGAGGTCACCTCTCATTCTTCTAAGATCCATAGATTACAGCCCCAACCTACTAAATTTCTCCTCAATAGGACAACACTGTCATCCCAGCAATCAATATGGTGAACCTTTGCTGCACCTCATCTAAGGTAAGTGTATACTTCCTTAGATGCAGAGACCAAAAGTGTATACGACCCTTCAGGTGCAGTCTCACCAAAGCTCTGTACAATTGCAGCAAGACTTCCTTACTTCTATGCTCAAACTCCCTTGCAATAAAAGATTAACATACTAGTCACCTTCCTAATTGCTTACTGTACCTGCATGTTAAAAGTTCGTGTTTCTTATACAAGGACACCCAAATCCCAATGAATGTCGACATTTAAGAATTTCACACCATTTAAAAAGTTGTTTTTTCTATTCTTCCTACCAAAGTGAATAACCCCATATTTCACTCCATCTTTCCCACTCACCTAATCCATTTCCAGCCCTTTCACAGACTGTGTCCTCTTCACAGCTTACTTTCCCACCTAGCTTTGTATCATCAGCAACTTCAAATGAAGGGACCAAAAGGAATGTAACCAATTCATTAATACAGATTGTAAATAGCCCCAACATGGATTCTTGCAGCACCTCAATCGTGACAGCCTACCGACCTGAAAATGATTAATTTATTCCTACTCTCAATTTTTGTCTTTTAACCAATTTTCTAACTGTGCTGTTACATTACCCCCAAACCCATGAGCCCCTACCTTGTTTAACAGCCTTTCATGTGGCCTCGTATCAAATGCTTGAAAATTCAAACCTACTACATCCCCTTTATCCACCCTCTTACTTGCATCCTCAAAAAAATCTGTAATAGATCTCTCAACCATGATTTCCCTTTCATAAAACCATGTTAATTCTGCCTAACCATATTATAATTTTCTAAGTGCTTTGTTACCACTTCCTTAATAATGATGCCACCATTTCCTAACATCTGATGCCTGTTTGGATGGCCTGTAGTTCTCCATTTTCTCTCTCCTTCCTTCTTTCTTTCTGACAAGGCAGGTGTTGGCTTAACATCACACCTGAAAATCGACACCTTGAACAGTGTAGCATTCACTTAGTACTGCATTTGAGTATTAACCTAGAATTTGCATATCTAGATACTGATAAAGTATTTTACATAAATTGAAAATCAAAGTGGTAACTTGTAATGCTCAAATCACCTTGTGTTTCACATTTAAAATCAAATTAATACTGGGCCAGAATTTGCTGTCAAAATAATGGTGCCCACTGTTATTTATGCACAAGTTGTACAGTAACTTCAGGTGCAGAATTGATGCACAGTTAAATGCCCAAATCAAAAAGTCCCTACATGAGCCATTTGCCGTTCTTCTCTTTCTTGAGTTCACTGATTGAAGGCTGGTCCGACCCACAGTGCCACGATCCCCACCACAGGAAAGCCAAGGGGGCAGGTCCCAAATCCTCCCCAGCCAGGACTGGTGCTGTTGGCACTAATCTGATCCACACCGGCCGTCCAGGCAACTGAGCCAACCAGTCCCCACAAGGAGTCCAGGCTCCATAGCTTACATGCATGTTGTAATCTGGAGCTATGGATAGTGCTGGTAGAGGCTCCAACATTCTTTCCATCACACGGTTGACCAGCAACTTCTCCCACTCTTATCGCCTGCCATTGTTGCACATGGGAAAGATTTACAAGATAGTAATCAACCTGCTTGGCTGCTTAAAGAATGCATCTTCCGTGGCTATTAATTCCTGGAGTGCGACTTAAACCCAGAGCTTCTGGCTCAGGGGCAATAAGGATACTCAGTGTGCCACAAGGCCACCTACCCATTCGCCATTAGCTTTGCAGAAATGACATTCTTCTGCCTCATCACATAAATGCATTAATTATGAACAAAACTCACCACAAAGTTAAATCTTGTCATTTCAAGTGTAATTATCCTTTTAATGGAAATGACAAGTGTTAATTACTGTCAGTCAGCCTCTCTGGCACAGAAATATTGTTAGATGTGTGGAGTTTCATTCCTTCAAGTAATTGAGTTTTAATATTGTCTAAACTTCCTTTCTGCCTTTTTACTCTCTTCATCCAATTTTCTTTCCGTCTCTATTTCTCTTTCTATACCCAATTTGAAATTGGATTTACTCAGTCTAATTTACATTTCCTTTTCAATTCTTGAGAGCTTGTTTCTTAATCCTTCCACGTGATTGGTTAAGGAGATCCCATGTCGCCTGCTCTGTTCGCTCAGGAACCCAGAGAGCCCCTTTCCTTCTCTCTGCTTTTCACAGCTCTCGCTTTCAGCAACTTGCCAAGCAAGTAGTTTGAAAACAAGTCTAATGAATGGCAAAATGCTGTTAGGTGCCCCTCAACAGCAGACTATGGCCCGATATTTAAGGTTGCATCAGTAGCTGTGCACCCAGGGAAGAACTGTTCCTCACTAGTACTGAATTCCACACCCACTTTCATTCACACTAAAGCACAATGCAACTCACTCATTCCTGTGACACGTGCCAGTGCTAATTTATGACCATTGCATTCATGAAAAAAAAATTGCAAATCCAAATGACTGACGAAACCTCCACATTGTTTCAAAAGAAAAAGAACTTAAACTATATATAATTTCATATCATTCTCAACAAATCAATGAATCATACCATGGAATTCCACTTTCTGATCCACTGCTTGGGATAAACGGAAGCTTTCACAATCGTGCAGCTATTAATACCCAGTTTGCACCATAGTCTGATTTCCCTCTCTCCGAGTACTCTCGCAAAAGAACCAGCTGTGGAAACCGAGTATTTTAACCCTGCAAATCACAGTTTAAAAACACGCAGGCTTCTCTGAAAGTCATTCAACTTTTTTTTTAAAAAAAAAGTAACATCTGAAAATATACTTGCTGCATATTTCCAATGTTTTGCACAACAATGGAATGTGGCAAATAAACAGAATACTACTTCATTCGGAGCACCCTTGGGGCACATTGAGCCTTGCCCTATACGTTTTGATTGCCCTCTTTGTACAGGTTATTCTGGTACAACTACAGGTCCGGTTTAAAATCAGTTCACCAAGCTGCCATACACAATAAATATTGACAAGCCGAAGCACAGAGAAGCACTTATAACCCCTGTCAGCTCTCAAATGTTGCGTTTGATTAATGCTCCTATAGGAACTAGCTTGCGAGACCACATTTCCCTCGCTCTCTGCTCGATGTTTGACTGGTTTTAAACCGGTTGCAAAATTGTGACGACCGCTTCACAGGGACATGGTCCCTTCCACAAGTGGAGGCAAATCGGAATCTCACTCCCTGGCACATGCAACTTCCAAACGTGTCTTTACTGCAAAAAAGGACAGGATGACTGCAAACAACATTTGTGAAACACCCAAAAACGTTAAGTTGACTGAAGAGGGGTGTAAGATACTTGGCTCTAACTTTAACGTCAATATATAAACGCACATTGTAGCTGGCCACACCTGCCACTTGTTGAGCGGTTTGCACACAGAAGTCTGCGCCCACTTTTACACTGCAGCTTTGGCCGGTTTGTGGAGCTTCGCCCTGAGCACATCATTTCCCACCCACCCCCCCACCCCCCCAACCGCGTTTATCAATCATTCACCGCGATTAAAACAGAATCCGCACTCACTGCTGGCAACACAGGTTCCGATAGAGATCCAAGCTTAGTAACGGGGTCTGGACCGATCGCCTTGGCAGGTTTTTAGATACAGGTCGCACTGTTTGCTGGCGTTATCCTGCACCTCCCCAGGTGAGCAGACTGACAACCCACAGGTATCCTAAACCGGCTTTCCCCACAACATTCCGGGTAAAACGCACCCCAAAGCCAGCAGCAAACATTCACTCGACTGGCTTTGCAATATTGGAAGTCAGTTGCAAAGCAGAACCAATACATATATATATATATATATTTATATAGATATAAAGAGAAATAGAAAGCAAAGGGGTTTTTTGTCAAACTTGGCGCTGCTCACCTTTGCAGACCCCCACCGAGGGCCCTCGGTCAAGTCCGGAGCTGCTCTCCCCGTCCTCCCCTTCCTCGGAGCCGGCGAGGCTCTCGCTCACACACCACAGTCCCGTGTCACACGAGCCGGAGCCGGAGCCCCCGGAGCCCGGCTGACCCCCGCACGCCTCCCCCTCTTGCTTGGCGCACACCGGGCAGCAGCCGCAGGCGTCCAGCAGCCGGCCCCCGGGGCAAGCCGGCGGCTCCTCCTCGCACCTCTCCCGCTGGCACGGCTGGCAGTCCCGGGTCCGTCCCCAGCAGCTGGACCACAACAGGCAGACTGCAAGCAAACCGGCTCCCTCACAGCGCTTCTTCAACATGACCAGCCCAAGAGAGAGAGAGAGTGAGTGAGTGTGAGAGAGAGAGAGAGAGAGACTCCTAAACAATAAAGTGTCTTTACCCCCCCCTCACCCCTCTCCCCAAAACAAAAAAAAAACTTCAAAAACCCTAGTGACACTTAAAATGAAAGATCCCAGTATTGTAACAATCCCAATTCAAAACGAGAATATTCCCTTCACAATAAAAGATAAAGATTCTCATGAGGAATTTACCCCCCTCTTTTTTTTTTAAACCCCCCCCCACCCCCTGACCCTCTAGTTCCTTATTTTCAATGCACTGTCAAAATAAGTCACAGCTGCAGCGTCCGTGCATGGAGTGAGGCAAGAGTGTGAATGCCCTTCTCCTGCCTGCCTCTCTCTCTCTCTCTCTCTGACTCTGTCTCTCTTGGTCCCGGGGCTGCCCGCTCTCCCCTCTCTGATTGAGCCCAGTCAGTGACGCGCTCTGATTGACAGCTCCCGCGACCCGCCTGCACCCTGCCCTCGCCTGGCCCGCGCGCCCACACGCCTGCACCCCCCCTCCCTCCCCGGGCAGCAGGCGAGGAAAGTCGAGCTTTGTCGCCGAGCCGCAGTTAAAACGGAGCCAGGGAATGCACCCAAGTGGCATGAGGCAGAGCAACTTGGTACTTTGTTTCTTTTCGTTTATGTTTGATCCAAGGTTTCGCTCAACCTTTTTCTGCGGGGAGAAAGGATCAGTAATTAAGCGAGAAAGGCTGCAGGCTGGATAACAAGAGCTAGGTTGTAATGGCAACACCTACAGATAATCCTAATCAACATGAATTAAATCGTTTGCAAGCAATTGCACTTTCCTTTACACTGTTGTTCCAATCTTATTGCCTCCTCTATGCTAATCTCACACCATCATGGTAACACACTCCTTCAGAGCAGTACCTGGTGGATCGATTGTTCCCACCTTTCATGGTCCTCTGATCGCCTTCCAGTGGAGAAGATCCCCAGGGATCAGCTGTAAACAGCCAGATGCTTCTTGGGGTATTCAGAGGACTGGTTCAGAGTGCCCTGAAGCTAACCTGTCACCACTCGAGCCTGGCCACACCATTCACACCTTTTGGCAATTTTGACACTTAGGAGAGGTTTTGCCTGTGCATCCTGTCCGACAGTCCAAGCCTCTGATGCATACAGGAGAATTGCAGATTCAGGTATTCTGTCTGTTTTGCTGGTAGCTACCCTTACCTGGAGATCCGCTGTCATGGTATGTGACACTCAAATATCATGCACTGTCCTCACACACCCGCTGCAGCTGGTCTGCAGCCGCACTGTGATGTCTGTCGTTCAGGTACGACACAGGCAAATATTTGTTGGGAACAGGAGATGCTGTGATCCCATGTTCTTATCCGTTACTCTGTGGTGCATCTCTGCCTCACGCTGCTGGGTACTTTAGCATGACTTCTGCCTCAGTGATCCCACATACGGAAAGTGCTTCCTGTATTGTGCCGTCTCAGCTGCACTCTCTATACCAGGCAGTGAAAGCCACTTGAGTGACTGGGGCTGTTAAATGGATTTGGAAGTCCAGCGTTCAAATTCTTAGATGAATGTTTCTTGGGTCGAAACAAGATGGCAACCATTTCTGCTAATTGGGCAACATTGACAGCAAAATCGAGGTCCAGAAAGTGACTCCCACCAATAGAGGCCCCATTCATCAAGAGATGAGTGTTTCCCTCTAGAATCCAAACTCTGACTTTATCGAAGAAACCTGGAATGATGTGACTGACATCAGAGTTGATTGGAACAGGCAGACTGTCACACTTCAATCGTCACCGGGTTGTTAGTCCCTGAGGACTAACAGAGATAAATTGCATGACTTAAAAAGTGGAAAATATTTGTCAATAAAACCCAGAATCAAGGGCTGAAAGATGATCAACTTGGACCACATGTTGTTGGCAATGATATTGCTTGTGGGGGTATAGTAGCCTTGTGGTACTGTCAATGGGCTGGTAATCCATAGACCCAGGCTAGCGCTCTGAGCATATGTATCCAAATCCCACCATGGCAGCTGGTGGAACTTGAATTCAATTAATTAAATCTGGAGTTGAAAGCAGGTGTGGTAAGCGTGAAGCTGTTATCAATTGTTCTAAAAGCCCATCTGGTTCATTAATATCCTTCACTAATATCTGCTGTCCTTACCTGGTCTGGCCTACATGTGACTCCAGACCCACAGCAATGTGGTTGACTCTTAACTGCCCTCAAGGGCAGTTAGGGATGGGCATGGGCAATAACACCCATGTCCCGTGAAAGAATATATATCAAAAAATCTTACCTCATACATACAAGCAGCTTGGGAGTCAGCATCTGATCACTGCTGTCCTGCCTGAAGTGAAGGCACTTTCCTCATCATTTAAAGATTAAAGACTTTAATCTCCTGAGCAAATGTCACTCTCAGTGACAGAATGTTAGATACCACTCGGGTGCCTTTACTCTTGTTGATAAGCGAGATAACCTCATAATGCCAAACTTTCGGAATAATTTTGAATTCTCATTCTCCAGCAATTCTCCAGGTGGTCAATCATTGCACCCCCATCAGCTGTGGGAATTCCTGCTGGTGTTCCTCAACAGCTTGAAGTGTTGCTCAGCTTCGTACCTCATACCTTAGCAATTCCTCGCATGATTTAACCAAAATACTTGGGTCAGGTACTGTCATGGAAGTTGCCTGGGATGACACACCTGAAGGAGGAAGCAGTTGGACAATGAACTGTTGAAGCACCCTTCCCATTTCTTTCAAAGGTAAAGGCCGCAAAAGAATCATTCACAGTGCACACCTTGAAAGTGCACATTTGTAGGTCTCCATCTCAGGGAACATCAACACCATTCCTACAAAGCCTGTGGGTGCCAGTTTTAGATGCTGTTGCTGTGGTATTAAGATAGCTCCAGCAAACAGATGCATCTGATACCACAGCTAATATATCCCCTCTGGACATCAGTACTCCAGACGGCATACTCCTTAGTGATCAACATGATGGACAATGTGCAATAATATCGGGAGATGACCGACCCAACCATTAATCAGGCAGAGGGATTTCCAGACAGCTCGTTGGGTTGAGGTGGTATATCCATGATGATCAGGCATGGATACCCTTGGCTGGTGACCTTTCAAGGCAATTGGTGCCATCCAGCACAGATTTGAAATCATTATTTTCCTCCACTAGAGGACCTGAGGGGGCCAGATGAGCACAGTCTGGTTTGGACTCAGAGTTTTCCTCTCCTAAATACAGTTGGTTTCACAGCACCTTACTCCATATTCAATGCAACTGCTTTGTCTTTTCCCAAGAAGCGCAGCCCCCCCTATTCTACCACCAAGGGCTCACACCTCGATATTGTTGTGTTCCAGCAGAAATTTATGGCTTTGTTTTTTCCTTGTTTTCTTGTTTATTTATTTTGCAATTCCTTTTCCTATTCATAATGGGCCGAATCTTCCGAGGAGTGACAATCACAGTCGGCTAGCCACACCGCTCCTTTTCCCACACACTAAGGTGCAGCTCTGCATTTCTCACCTGGACGTCTGAAGCAGGCTTCCTCAGAAATGCGGAGTGTACCTGTTCTCAGAGTCCTTCCCCATCACGCAGGATCGTCAAGAGAAACCTAGACATGCCCCCTTTTTATGGCCCTAGCTGCGGTATTCTGCCAAATCTTCATTCACTAACATGCAGTGAAAAGCTTTGGGACATTTAAATAGCTTATCACTCTGTCAGTGTATGGGTGCTAGTGAGGTAAGTGGGTAGAGAGTGGCAGGATGAGTAGGGTGGTAGGGCAGGTAGGGTGGCAGCTGGGTAGGGTGGTAGGTGTCAGGGTGGGTAGTGTGATTGGGTGGTATGTGGCATGGTGGCAGAGTGAGTAGGGTGGCAAGGTGGGTAAGTGACAGGGCAGGTGTGTGGCAGGGTGGTAGGGTGGCAGGGTGGGTAGTGTGCCAGGTGATAGGCTGGCAGGGTGAAAGGATGGTAGGTTTGGTAGGGTGGCAGAGTGCCTAGGGTGGTGAGGTGGATCAGGTCAGGTCGGGAGGAGGAGACAGAAGGTCAGTGGGGGAGTTGGAGGGTCAGGGATGTCAGAGGGTTGGGGGTCAGAGGGTCAGGGGGTCAGAGGGTCGGGGGAGTTGGGGGGGTGGGGGTGGTCGGGAGTAGTTGAAAGGCCAGGGGCGAGTTGGAGGGTCGGGGTCGGTTGGAGGGTCAGCTGGAAATGGGGAATTGGAGGGTCAGAGTGGGGAGTAGTTGAAAGGTCAGGGGGTAGTTGGAGGATCAGAGTGGAGTTGGAGGGTCAGTGGGAGATGGAGGTTTGGTGGGAGTTGGAGAGTCAGAGGGAGTCAGGGGGGTGAGTCAGTGGAGAGTTGGGTGGGAGTCGGAGTGGGTGAATGTGGGGTCAGTTGTATAGTCACCCAGGAGATAGACATTGTTTTTGCCTGTCTAATATTTTCTGGGTAACTACCCAGGTAAGTAAGTCTGAACACTCCGACTTATCCTCAGAGTTGGAGACCTTTTCGGAGGGTTCCAGTTGCAGGGTAATTTCCCATCAGAAGCTGAAAGTTGCTGGGCAATTCCCACGGAATCTTTGCATTGGGATTTCCAAGGGGTCCCGTAGCACATCCTCTGGGATACATCCGGTCTCTGACCATCCAGAGAATGGAAGATCTGGGCAATGTTTTTCCTCATTTATAAACTCACACTTTGTCAATAACGAGCATTCTTTACTTATGTACATAGACCTGTTAATACTTGATATCTATAGCACCAGCACTGAAAGAAAACAATCATTACTATCTTTACTCCACTAAAAAAAGTTCAATGTTTGCATCTAACATGTTAAACGTGAAAATAAACAATTAATGTGTTCTTCTATCAATGAAGAGTTTTGAATGTAGCATTGTGAAAGTAATGTAATGTACATGGCTTTTACAGATAATTTAAAGGCAATATGGTGTCATTAGAGTCATGATTTATTTTCTTTCACATGTAAGTATGTTCCCTTAAATAGCATCATTGACTCTGATACATTCAGCATTTAATATATCACTGATCAATTGCCATTGCTAGTTGGCAGAATTTTTATATTGCATGAATAATATTATTGTGAAATTAAAGAACAAGTACATTCTCCAAAAGTTGTCCATGATCCATTTAGGGAATGAAACTTTTCCACAGGCCCTGTACAGTTTAAATGTACATCTTGTAAGGTCTTATGCCCCAGGAACCCTCTATATTTGAGATAATATGGAAGCAATGTTACAGTTGACTTGATAATTCAACTAGTCATTTATTACTAACATTGCAGTTCAGCCGTAACCATCCCCTGCAGACTGGCATTTAAACAATGCTTCCCCTTGATGTGACTTTACCCATTGCATTGCATAAAGAATGAGTCATACCTCTTGGGAACTTACACAATAACGTTAAGGTTAAACCTCACCCATTTTTTCTGTTGTTTGCGTCATTATCTATTATTGCCACCAGACGCATGCCCTAAACATTTTTATTTATTTGAGAGTTTATGTGGATATAAATTCATTTCAGACTGTGGTGCCAATACAGGTGATTTCAGATTGGCTGCCCATTACACAATGCCCAATGTTCAGGGTCTGACTATCAGTTCCTGTGTATAACAGCCAGCTGTTCCAATATCACCCATCTTGTGCCACTGCCCAAGATAAATTTCTACCCCAAGATGCTTAAGTCACACAATCCTGTCCCCGTTCTGAGCAACTTGCGTTGGACTATCCACAGAGTCTTGAACTACTAAAGAAAGAAAGAAAACCTTACATTTCATAAAGCATCCCATTGCAGGGCATTCCCCTCCACAATACAGTCACTCTTCTTGCATAGGCCAAAGTGGCAGCCAACTTTCACACAGCAAAGTGAGGGGGCAAACATCCAAAGACATTAGACTCTTGTTCAAATTGTGCCTTGGGATGTTTTACATCCTCCGGAACAAGCAGATGGGGCAATGTTTTCACATTGTTATTCAAACGCTTGCACATTCAACATTGCAGCACTCCCTCTGTGCTGCACTGAGGTGTTATCTCAGATTATATGTTCAATAGCTGGAATGGGGCACAAACCTGCAATTCACTGATTTAGAGACCAGAGTGTTGTTGTAATTGTGTTGGTTGCAGAACATGCCTGATAAGGAAATCTTTGTAATCTTCTGCATGTTAACAGCAAGTCATTATTAACTACTTGTAACTATATACATATTTGCAGTAGAGCGTACAGGCAGGGAGCTACCCCCATGTCTATGTCTAAACACGTCTCTGGCCAACACCACACTGAGCCTAGCTCTGGGTCATGTGCCTTCTTACATCATTGTGTGGGCATTACTGCACTCAGTCCCACATTAACCCTGTATATACCAGATCCTTATTCTACAGGTATGATTAACTAAGTCAGTTAGATATTTAATGCATAAGGGAAGGAAAAGCTCCAGTGGAATGAATGTTACACAAGCTCATGTTCTCATCACTTTATTGGAAAAGAAGAAAAAAACAATTGAGTATATTATGCAGTCCATTCAAAAAGCAAACACATATGCAACCAGTCAGTTAGCTTTAAAATACATTTGGCTTGCTTGTCAACCTTGCACTAACTAAACAGGTGTATTGGAATTATAATGGAACCATTCAATATCTGTGGCTGTGCAGATGAAAAACAAAAAACTTGGCTGTGCTTCATAAAAATCCATTAATTGCCCCAAAGTACTGCGCAATAGCCCACCTGTGATTAAGCTGAGAGCTG
This sequence comes from Cetorhinus maximus, assembly GCF_964194155.1. Taxonomy (NCBI): domain Eukaryota; kingdom Metazoa; phylum Chordata; class Chondrichthyes; order Lamniformes; family Cetorhinidae; genus Cetorhinus; species Cetorhinus maximus. The sequence continues at coordinate 91,584,836 of NC_135896.1, forward strand.
AATGATCACCGGGATATCTTAAAACAAGAAAACATACTTAAAAAAACACTGAGAATGTACAATGGAACCTTCTTGTTGGAGGATGTAGCTAAGATATGTCCCATTCTCACAGCTAAAGTAGAATTAATCTGTAAAGTGAAAAGAAACGTTAATGTTTTGGGTGTAAACCACCATTAGAATTGTAGTTTTGATTTTTTAAAAATTTCCTGACTTTGCCCTAGCGTGGCCTGGTCATCATTTTGGTCGCAATGGCTTAGACTTTCCTTGTGTCCAAGGCACCACCCCCTCCCCGCACCACCCCCACCTGCCCCGTGATTGAGGCGAATTTCCTGGAGGGTCGAAAGTGGAACATCCACCACAGGGGTGCATCTCTGACTCTGAGCAACTTTCCAGCTCGAGGTTATTTAAAGAGGAGGTGGGATCGCTGATCTGTACCAGAGTATTCCACTGAAATGGTGATGGGGTGAAGTGGTGCAGGGTTAGCCATAGCAGGCCTGCTGTACTATAAGGAACCAGGCAGCAAAATTTTACTTTAAAATAATTACCACAGGCCCAGATGCTAAAATGAAAATATGGGACACTCCCAACCATAAGGAAAATGCTAAATGTTTAAATCCAGCCAGTAGTCACTGAGCCTGATATTTATAGGAATCAAATCATGGGAAACACTTTGGAGGACATTTCCCCCATTTTGTGTCATTGGCATGTACCTGTCCACATTAGTGCCATCAGGAAACCACTGTGGACATGAGGAGGTTGGAGTTGCAAAGAATTAGGAGATGGCAGAGTTGTATCTCCAAGCATTTTTGCATTCCAGATCTGCCTAAAAATTGGTAGGAGGGGAACAAGAGTGGCAAGAGATCCAGGAAAATATATCAAGCAACTAGACTATCACTTGATGGCCTTTTGCACCCCACCAAAGTACCCTGTGCTTTATAAAATTGTTGAACAATGGATACTGCTGGTACAATTGCTGAGTCCAACCATACTAATAACAATCTGTGTGCCTTTAATGACAGTAACTGCTATGAGTTAGTGGTAAAGTACTTCATTGATAGATTAACCAAGGAAGACTAAGGATTATAGCACATGCATTGTGAAAATATGGTTAGGCATATTCCAAGGTAATTAGCTAAATTGTACATGCGCTAGCCAAAATACTGTGAAGTCATAATCCGTCTCCAATCTGTTTTTCCACATCATGCAAAGTTCCTCATTGTGTAGCAATTTGATGTCTGGCATGTGTGCACAAATGCATCTGGTCAGAAAAATAGGCATACCCCATACCAAAGAAATGCCAAGATTTTCAGATTTAGTCATTTGGTAGTCCAGAACTTGAGTGTTGCTGAAGAAAGAGACATGTCGAAGCTTTTCATCTTGTACTCATCAGGGCACTCGCAACACTCTTCTGTGTGTCCTGATGAGTGCAAGATGAAAAGCTTTGACATGTCTCTTTTTTCAGCAGTTTTCAGGTTTGCAAGACTTGTTATTGGCATGTATAAATTTAGATAATGTACATGTTTGCTATGTGCCAGACATAGGGAAATTGGCAATAGATAGAAAAATGCAGATAGAATAACAGAAAAAAAAAATGGTAATGAAGCAAAATTGCAATACAGCTGCACCTAGCTTTATAGAACAATCATGGTGAATTTTACCATCCTGTTAATCATCAAATAGTCTCATTCAGCAAATCCTATCAGTATGTCAGAAATTAAACTGTGCCAAAGGTAATTCATCCTCTGGAGAAATGTCTTGAAGAGCCATATCTCTCTCCTGAAACATTTGTTGTATAATAAATGCCAGAAAAGTAGTATTTCTAAAGGGTTACACATGGTTGTCCCATTGTGTAAAAATTAACATAACATGGCTGCCTGTAGTTTTAATGTCAGTTTAAATTGGTGCACCTTCCTTTCATGTAGGACTGATTTTCCACAATTTCTAATAAACATCAGGGTGGGGTGGAATAGGCTGTCTGATCTTGTAGTCCATTTGGTGTCTATTCTGTCAGGAACTGGTACTTTTTTTTACTTAACAAGACTGTTTTATTTTATTTCTGCAATTTCCCCCAGCTATGCCCTTATTACTTCCAGAACCCTAGTCTGTGTTATCACAACCTGAGGTTTACTTTCTCAAGTGCTCTCCTTATTGCCTGAATCAGAAGACTTATCAGTTCATATCATAATAAATAGGAGTAGGCTATTCAGCCCATCGAGCCTGCTCTGCCATTCAATGAGATCATGGCTGATCTGATTGTGGCCTCAACGTCACTTTCTTGTCTGTCCCCCATAACCCTTGACTCCCTTGTCAATCAAAAATCTGTCTAACTCAGCCTTGAGTATATTCAATGTCCCAGCCTCCACTGCTCTCTGTGAAAGAGAATTCCAAAGACCAATGAGAGAAGAACTTCCTCCTCATCTCCGTCTTAAATGAGACACCCCTTATCTTTAAATTATGTCCCCTAGTTATAGCTTCCCCCATGAGAGGAAACATCCTCTCAGCATCCACCCTGTCGAGCCCCCTAAGAACCTTATGGGGAGAATTTTCTCCCCATCAGGCGGGCTGGTCAGGAGCGGGCGTGGGCGGGCGCGGAGCCGATCGCCGCCCGTGATTAGCTGCGCGCCGCCATCTTATGCGGATGGGCCAATTAAAGCACACCCGGAAGCGCTCAGCGCTACCTGTGCGGGCGGGGGGGGAGGAGGGAGATTCGGGGCCTGCGCTCTTTCACGCAGAAATCTTCCTGAGGCATGGTGCTGCCTCATGGAGATTAATTTCATCATGAAAAACTGATAAAAAGAATAAATAAAATTATTCAGGCATGTCCCCTCATGTGACATCGTCACATGAGCTGGGACATGTTTATGAATTTACAGGAAACATTTTGTTGAATTTATAAACCCTTCATGAAACCTCATCCCGCCCGTGGCTGAGGTTCCATGAGAAATGCAAAGGCCGCCTGGGCTCTTCGCCTGCCCGCCAAGCTCAAGGTTAGACAGGCAGCCCTGGCAAGTACTTCAAATAGTTCATTAATGGCCTTAACAGACCTTTGACAGCTCGGCGGGTGCTCAGCCGACTCCAGTGCGCGTCCACCGAACTGAAGATTGGTAATGTTGGGATGCACGCCTGACGTCACCACGCGTCATTTTACACCCCCACACACTGAACAGAAGATTTTGGCCTATATGTATTTATATATCTTGAGCCTCACAGCACATAATGCTGCACTCTCATCAATCATCTTTTCAAAATCTCACTGGGCTCCCAGTGGCCCAGCAAACTGACTTGAAATTTTCATGAAGTCTTACCACTCTATGTTAATGATCTCCTCTAGCCTTATGCCCTTCTATGTAATCTCCAGTTTGTTGGTTTTGTATCAGTCGCTCGCTATTCAGGCACTATGGAGGTAACTTTAACTTCGAGGGAAAGTGGGGTAGGGGTGGGGCGTGTGGTTGAAAATAAATAAATGAGCAATCTGACCCCAGTTCTAATGGAGGTGAGTTGGGAGCTGGGTGACCATCACAACCTCAGGAGGCAGGTCAGCCACTAAAATATTTTAAAGAGCCTCCATTCTTCGGGGAAACCCAACAGCTGAAGGGAGATGAGAGCAGTCAGATCCATCAGTTAAGTGTCCTTAAAACATGCCTGTAGCAAGAGAGATTCCCCTTCCTTCCAAACTTACCCTCCAAGACCTGGGTGAATTCAAGTCAAATCAGGAAGAGAAATAGATTTAACGTGGGGATTTTAACCTCAAAATACCTCAAAATGGATTGGATAGGAGGTTAAAGTGTTAAAAATCTGAATCCCGATCATAACCTGCCTCAAATTGTCCACTTCCAGTTTTAATGGAGGTGGGTGGAGAGGTGGGTGGAGAGGTTTTGGGTGGCGGGGGGGGGGGGGTGGAAACAGGGGGAGATTGGTTGTTGGAAGACTTAAGGGGGAATTAGGGGGAGATGAGAAGGGCCAGGCTAGTGCCTGATTGTGGGGTTTGAGCGAGACAGGTACACTAGATCCAGCAAAGAAGTGGAAAGGCATTTTCTTGCTGGATTTAGCAACACTCGCCTCATTGTGGCTACTGGGTTTTCCAAACCTCAGAAAACTTGACCATCCTGTGTTAAATTTAAAAATCCCCCAAACTGAGGGAATGTTGCATTATTGGAGGCACTAGCCAGAATTTTCCCGTCGGCGAGTTGGGGGTGGGGCCCGCTCACCAACGGGAAAATAACGTGGAATGACGTCGGGAGGAACCCCCGACGTTATCCCGGTCCCTTTAAATTTTTAGGAAGGCGGGCGGACAGCGAAATCAGCTATCCGCCCGCCAACCTGTCAATGGCCAATTGAGGCCATTGACAGGCTATTTAAGATAATTAAAGGCCCTGCCCATCCAACCTTAAGGCTGACAGGCAGGCCAGGAGCCCCAGCAGGCTTCTGATAATACATGAAACCTCATCCACTGGCGAGACGAGGTTTCATGTCCGTTTTTAAAAAGTTTAATAAAGTTTATGTCCTTTTTATTAACATGTCCCATCTCGTGCGACATTGTCACATGAGGGGGACATGTTAATAATTTTAATATTTTTCTATTTTTGGTGTTTTTTTACCTGTCAGTAATCTCCCTGAGACAGCACTTAGTCTCAGGGAGCAGTGCGCGAAAGAGCGCACTTTGACAGCTGGGGATTCCCTCCCCCACCCCGCACAGGAAGCGCATAGCGCTTCCCGTCGGGCAGGCCGCTGGGCGGGCCTTAATTGGCCTGCCCACTCAAAATGGCGGTGGGCCCCCTTCCGGTGGCGGGGGTCGGCTGTCCGCCCGCCGTTGAGCCGGTGGGGCCCGCACGCCCACCAAGGGCAAAATTCTGTCCACTGTCTTTTGGATGAGACATTAAATTAAGGCCCCATCTGCCCTCTCAAGTGGATGTAAAAGATCCCACGGCACTATTTTGAAGAAGAGCAGGTGAGTTACCGTTGGTGTCCTGGCTAATATTTATCACTCAATCAACATCGCAAAACAAATTATCTGGTCATCACCAAAGTTTTGTTATTAGAGAGCTTGCCATGCATAAATTGGCTGTTGTTTCCTACATTATATCAGTAACTATGTTTCAAAAAGCACTTCATTGGCTGTAAAGCACTTTGAGGGGTTGTGAAAGGTGCCATGTAAGTACAAGGCTTTTTTTTTCTGAGTGACAAGTTTAAAATTTACTGCTATAACTTGTTAGTGCACTCACTACTTCCCCATTTATGCTTCTTGTTGCAATGAAATGAGATGAAGCATCTTCTGACAACTGGTTCTTGAATTCCAAGGCAGTTTCTCCAGCATATGCTCAAAAGAACATAGATTAATCTAGAAGCCATTTATAGAAGAATTTACTGGAATTTGCTTTGACAGATAGATTCTTATACTGGACAGTGGTAGTCTTCTGTAAAAATTATTAGTGCAACGAATGCTCATCTCTGATTTAACTTTAACCTCTCAGCAGGGAAGAGAGTGTTGAATCTCCGCCACAAATGATGAGAACAGATTTTTGACAGTCACGTCCAAACAGGTGCCAAAATGACTTTGAAGTCTTATGGAACTATAAACAGCAGATAGGATTTATGGTTTGTAAAGAAACACCAGATGTAAAGCCAAAAAGGCATAATGTGTGCCAATTCCCTCTGCAAAGCATTGAGCTGTAAAGGAATTGAATGTAATTGTATGAAGATGGAAGAAAGTGCATTAAATGTAAAAAAAATAGTTTTTGTAACATAAGTTGTAAAAATGATTTGCATTTACGAAGAGGAAATATTTTGTTGATCACCGCTGGTAAATGTTGTTCACACCATGTTTTACATGTTGAGTTGAGTTTGGATTCATCAGTGAAATTTGCACCATGATCTGTTCTTAGTAGCTGTGGAATTAAATATCATCGTCGTTGTGAAGTTAAATATGGGGAATACCATATCTTTAGTCCATGGCAATGTCAACTTGCGTCCAAAAACAAGGGTTTAGAAAACATAAGAACATAAGAACTAGGAGCAGGAGTAGGCAATTCAGCCCTTTGAGCCTCCCCCACTATTCAATACGATCATGGTTGATCTCATTTCAGTCTCAACTCCAATTTCCAGCCCTCTCCCCATAATCTTTCAACCCGTTACTAATTAAAAATCTGTCTACCTCCTCCTTAAATTTATTCAGCGTCCCGGCATCCACTGCACTCTGAGGTAGTGAATTCCACAGATTCACGACCCTTTGAGAAAAGTAATTCCTCCTCATCTCTGATTTAAATCTACCACCCCTTAGCCTAAAACTATGGCCTCTCGTTCAAGAATGCCCCACAAGGGGAAACATCTGCTCCACGTCTACTTTGTCTATCCCCTTTAGCGTCTTATATATCTCAATTAGATCTCCTCTCATCCTTCTAAACTCTAGCAAGTATAGGCCTAAATTGCGCAATCTCTCCTCATAAGACAAGCCCCGCATCTCTGGAATCAATCATATCTCTTACTTGATAAGCCTTTGGTTGCCTCAGCCCTAATCTCTGGAATTCCATCGCTCAACCTCTCTGCCTCTCCACCTCTTTTTCCTCCTTTGACGATTCATAATTTACCTGTCTGATCAAGCTTTTAGTTTTCTGCCATAAAATCTCCCTTTGTGACTCAGTGTACAATTTGTTCGATAGTGCTCTTGTGAAATGCCATGGGATGTTTTACCACATTAAACTGCTATATAAATGTAAGCTGTTGTTGTTGTCATATGACTGATAATACCTATAAACTAAAATCCCTTCATTTTATCAACCGTTTTCTTTTAACTCACATATTTGGAAAAATATGTACAAGTTCTTTTCTCTCATTCTGATCTACTGGACACCTTCCCAACATTGACACTGCTTTTCTTTAAAATTATCCTGAGAAAAAGCAAACAGTCAAGAAACAATAAACATACCATAAAGGAAATGCAAAAAAAATCAATTATTTTGAATCTATATTTCAACATTGCTGTGTATATTGAAACAAAGCGGCTTCAGTGTTTGATTTCCATTGTTAGTGAGAAACACAGTAGAGTTTGTCTAGCCTGTCCAATATTCTAAATATTTCTTACCGGATATATATTTTTTGATGACAGTGTTTGGAGCAGGTTGTAAACAGTACAGATAAGTTTTCTTGCTGTAATGTAAACTGAATTTAAGGAAATGGAGTGAGGCTGAGACAGCAGGAGTGCAATTCAAAAGGCAAGTAATTTAGTACTGGATAGTATTTCACTCCTGAAAAGGCTTAATTTTTATGTAATGGAATAGATTAAATATTTGATAGTACAGCCCGAATTATAGAGCGTTAATATATAGCACTTGACCAGAATTGTTCCAAACCATTGCAAAAAACAATGCTTTTTTGTAAAAGTAAATTTCCAGCTTCTTTTCCCTTCCCTCTTTTAAGGTTAAATATTCTCATTCAAAAAGTTTATACTAATTGGCTTAATCTTTCCTCTGAGGCAGACACTTGAGGGTTTAAGCACACTTCAGGACTCAGTATATAGTTTGGAAATAGGGCCCCAAACCTGAAACTCTCTCCTGATTAGCACTGTGGGTGTACCTACACCACAGGACTGCAGCGGTTCAAGAAGGCAGCTCCCCACCAACTTCTCAAGGGCAATTAGGGGTGGGCAACGCCAGCGGAAACAATAAAAATAATCTTGCTGGTCCCGCCGAGGCAGGTTTGAAGGCAGCACGGGGTGGGGGTGGGGGGCATCGTCTCGGTGGGCCGATGAGGTCCCATCTCCAGCCGCTCTAGCCAGAAGTGGAATGGAAGCAGCAAGGGCAACCCGCCCGGCTGGTGGCCAATCGGCCTAATTAAATACCCAATTGTGGGCTGATCGGGGAAAGTGCTGCTGAGGCTAAAACCCAGATGGTACTTGGAGGCAGTTTGCTGGTGGCTGGCAAGGGAGACCGAGAAGCCTTGTTTAGAACACCCCCTGCACATTATCGGGGGTTCAAATCAGTAAAAATCAATAAAAATCTGGAATTAAAAGTCTGATGATGACCATGAAACCATTGTCGATTGTCGTATAAACCCATCTGGTTTACTGATGCCCTTTAGGGAAGGAAATCTGCCATCCTTACCTGGTCTGGCCTACATGTGACTCCAGACCCACAACAATATGGCTGACTCATAAATGCCCTCTGGACTGCCTTGGCAAGCTACTCAGTTGTATCAAACCGTTACAAAGTCTGATAAGAATGAAACCGGATAGACCACCTGGCATTGATCTAAGCACTGGAAACAACAGCAGCAAAGTCAGCCCAATTGACCCTGCAAAGTCCTTCTTACTAATATCTGGGGGCAACAGCTTGACATAGCCATACTCACGGACTCATACCTTACAGACAATGTCCCAGACACCACCATCACCATTCCTGGATATGTCCTGTTCAACCGACAGGACATACCCAACAGAGGTGCTGGCACAGTGGTATACATTCAGAAGGGAGTCTTCAGCATCAACTCCAGACCTCATGAAGTCTCATGGCATCAGGTCCAAACATGAACAAGGAAACCTTCTGCTGATTACCACATACCATACACCTTCAGATGATGAATTAGTACTCCTCCATGTTGAACACCACTTGGAGGAAGCACTGAGCATGGCAAGGGCACAGAATCTACTCTGGGTGGGCGATTTTAATGTCCATCACCAAGAGTGGCTCGGTAGCACCACTACTGACTGAGCTGACCGAGTCCTAAAAGACATAGCTGCTAGACAGGGTCTGCAGCAGGTGGTGAGGGAACCAACAAGAGGGAAAAACATACTTGACCTCATACTCATCAACCTGCTAGATGCAAATGCTCTGTCCATGACAGTATTGGTAGGAGTGACCACCTGTCTTCACAGTGAGGAAATCCTCCATGGTATTGTGTGGCACTACCACCATGCTAAATGGGATAGATTTTGAACAGATCTAGCAGCTCAAGACTGGGCAACCATGAGGCGCTGTGGGCCATCAGCAGCAGAACTGTACTCAACCACAATTTGTAACCACATGGCCTGGCATTTCCCCCACTCTACCACTACCACCAAGCCAGGGGATCAACCCTGGTTCAATGAAGAGTACAGGAGGGCATGCCAGGAGCAGCACCACACACACCTAAAAATGAAGTGTCAACCTGGTGAAGGTACAACACAGGACTACTTGCGTGCCAAGCAGCATAAGCAGCAAGTGATAGACAGACCTAAACAATTCCACAACCAACGGATCAGATCTAAGCTCTGCAGTCCTGCCACATCCAGTGATGAAAATGGCAGACAATTAAACAACTTAGTGGAGAAGGGGGCTCCACAAATATCCTCAATGCTCAATGATGGGGGAGCCCAGCACATCAGTGCAAAAGATAAGGCTGAAGCATTTGCTACAATCTTCAGCCAGAAGTGCTGACTGGATGATTGATCTTGGCCTCCTCCAGAGGACCCAGCATCACAGGTGTCATTCTTCATCCAATTTGATTCACTCCACATGATATCAAGAAATGGCTGAAGGCACTGGATAGTGCAAGGCTATGGGCCCCGACAATATTCCGGCAGTAATGCTGAAAACTTGTGCTCAAAAACTTGCCACATCCCTCGCCAAGCTGTTCCAGTACAGCTACAACACTGGCATCTACCTGGCTATGTGGAAAATTGCCCAGGTATGTCCTGTACGCAAAAAGAAGGACAAGTCTAACCCGGCCAATTACCGCCACATCAGTCTACTCTTGATCATCAGTAAAGTGGTGGAAGGGGTCATCAACAGTGCAATCAAGTGGCACTTGGTTGGTAATAACTTGCTCACTGATGCTCAGTTTGGTTTCCACCAGGGTCACTCAGCTCCTGACCTCATGACAGTCTTGGTTCAAACATGGACAAAAGAGCAGAACTCCAGAAGTGAGGTGAGAATGACCGCCCTTGACATCAAAGTAGCATTTGAGCGAGGGTGGCATCAAGGAGCCCTAGCAAAACTGGATTCAAAGGGAATCAGGGGTGAAAAACTCTCCGCTAGTTGGAGTCATACCTAGCACAAAGGAAGATGGTTATGATTGTTGGAGGTCAATCATCTCAGTTCCAGGACATCACTGCAGGAGTTCCTCAGGATAGTGTCCTCAGCCCATCCATCTTCAGGTGCTTCATCAATGACCTTCCTTCCATCATAAGGTCAGAAGTGGGGATGTTCGCTGATGATTGCACAATGTTCAGCACTATTCGTGACTCCTCAGATACTGAAGCTGTCCAAGTCCAAATGCAGCAAGAGCTGGGCAATATCCAGGCTTGGGCTGACAAGTGGCAAGTAAAATTCGTGCCACACAAGTGCCAGGCAATGACCATCTCCAACAAGAGAGAATCTATCCAACGCCCCTTGACATTCAATGACATTACCATCGCTGAATCTCTCACTAGCAACATCCTGGGGGTTACCATTTACCAGAAACTGAACTGGAACAGCCATATAAACACTGTGGCTGCAAGAGCAAGTCAGAGGCTAGGAATCTTGAGTAACTCACCTCCTAATTCCCCAAAGCCTGTCCAACATCAGGCACCAGGCAGCAGTGTGATTGAATACTCTCAATTTGCCTGGATAAATGCAGCTCCAGCAACACTGAAGAAGCTCGACACCAGCCAAGATAAAACAGCTGCTTGATTGGCACCCCATCCACAAACATTCACTCCCTCCACCACCAACGCACAGTGGCAGCAGTGTGTACCATCTACAAGGTACAATGCAGAAACTCACCAAGGCTCCTTAGACAGCAACTTCCAAACCCACGACCACTACCATCTGAAAGGACAAGGGCAGCAGGTACATGGGAACACCACCACCTGGAAGTTCCCCTCCAAACCACGCACCATCCTGACTTGGAAATATATTGCCGTTCCTTCACTGTTGTTGGGTCAAAATCCTGGAACTCCCTTCCTAACAGTACTGTGGGTGTACCTACACCACAGGGACTGTAGCAGTTCAAGAAGGCAGCTCACCACCACCTTCTCAAGGGCAATTAGGGATGGGCAATAAATGCTGGCCTAGCCAGCGACACTGCCATCACCTGACCGAATAAAAAAAAATCACCAATATCACCAATGATTGAAAAAAACACTTACAAAGTCATTAATATTACAATTTCAAGTGCATTTTTATCATGGAATTACAAAGAGTATACAGTACAGAACCAACTCATTCCAGCCAAATAGTCCATCTGTTGTTTCTTTTATTCTTTTCATGGGATGAAGGTGTCACTGACAAAGTCAGCATTTGTCACCCATCCCTAATTGCCCTTGAACTGATTGGCTTGCTAGGCCATTTAAGAATCAACCAAATTGCAACACCTAATAATTGTTGTCATGGTCACCATTACTGAGGCTATCTTTATATTCCAGATTTATTAATTGGACTTAAGTCCCACCAGGTGCCATGGTGGGATTTGAACCCAAGTGCCCAGAGCATTATCCTAGGCCTGTAGGTTATTAGCCCAGTGACATTACCAGTACGCCATCATCAGAGGGTTGTGGGTTCATGTCCCACTCCCGGAAACCAAGAACTGTGATTGTACTCGAAAAGAGTTGCAATCTGTGACTGTTGATAACTCGAAAGAGGATCATTTGCCCCCAGAGGTGTCAGCTGTGTCTCAGTTCATAGCACCCTCGCCTTTGAATCAGAGGGTTGTGGGTTCATGTCCCACTCCCGGAAACCAAGAACTGTGTTTGTACTCGAAAAGAGTTGCAATCTGTGACTGTTGATAACTCGAAAGAGTATCATCTGCCCCCAGTTGTACTCCAGGCGATTCTCCTCCCATTTCAACTACCTCATCTCTGCATTTCACTGCATCTGTCTATTCCTTTTTCTCTCATGAACTCATCTAGTTTCTTTTTTTAAAACATCTAAGCTATTTTCCTTAACCATTTCCTGTGGTAGTGAGTTACAAATTCTAACCACATTTTGAATAAATAAATTTCTCCTTGTTTCCCTATTGAATTTATTAGTAACTATCATTTATTTCCAGTGGCTAGTTTCAGTGGCTCTCCACATTTACAATGTCCAAACCATCAGGGCATTTCTAAATGTTTTCCATCGGAAAAAATCCTAACCTGCTCAATCTTTCCAAATAGTTGTAATCTCTCAGTTCTGGTACCATTCCTGTGAATACATTTTGCATTTTCTCCAGCATTTCCACGTTCTTTTCCATGGTGGGACCTCCTGTGGGTGATGTGACGGCCTAGCCAAAAGTCCATTGACTTTCAGCAAGACTGAAGGATCCTGGCGGTGGGAAAGGCTGGAAAATCCTACCCCAGGCCTGTGCAGCCTGACAAGCGGCGTATGCAAATTTGGCATAACTTCGCTATTTTTGAATGTTATGCCTTGAAAAAAAATCCCAGTGCTCTATTGTCATTCCTACTCATTTCTGCTGACCTGCAACACTGCTTTCAGCGTTTGTTAATCTGTTTCCCTAAATCCCTTTGCTTTTCTACCACATTCAGTTTCCCATTTTTTCTACCAAAGTGCATCAACATTTACCGATGTTGAAGTTTATTTGCCACTTAACTGCCCAGTCTGAATGTCTTCTTGCACTTTACGCTACATTCTTCCTCAGTGTTAGCCATACTGCTGATGTTCCCCTCAACACCACTCCACTCCCAACCACCCACTGCTTCAGGCTCCAGGTTGGAATCATCAGGAAATTTTGATATAGTTACTTGTCCCTAATACCAAATCAGTAACGTAAATTATAGATAACAGAGGCTCCATCACAGAAACTTGTGGAACACTGCTTTTTAACTTGCCCCAGTCTGAATAATTACCCTCTATCCCTACTCTCTTTTTTATTTTTAGCCAATTTGCTATCCAGCAGCTACTTGTCCCATGGCTCAATATGCCCTGACCTTTATTGTGACCCTACGCTGCCTACTGACCTTATCAAAGGTCTTTTAAAATCCAAGCATGTGACACCTACTACATCACTCTTGTTTACTATTATAATTTAGAACCATAGAACACTACAGCACAGAAAACAGGCCATTCGGCCCTTCTAGCCTGTGCCAAAATATTATTCCGCTAATCTCATTGACCTGCACCCAGTCCATAACCCTCCAGACCTCTCCCATCCATGTATCTATCCAATTTATTCTTAAAACTTAAGAGTGAGCCCGCATTTACCACGTCAGATGGCAGCTCGTTCCACACTCTCACCACTGTCTGAGTGAAGAAGTTCCCCCTAATGTTCCCCCTAAACCTTTCCCCTTTCACCCTAAAGCCATGTCCTCTCGTGTTTATCTCTCCTAATCTAAGTGGAAAGAGCCTACTCGCATTTACTCTGTCTATACCCCTCATAATTTTGTAAACTTCTATCAAATCTCCCCTCATCCTTATACGCTCTAAGGAATAAAGTCCTAACCTGTTTAATCTTTCCCTGTAACTCAACTCCTTAAGACCCGGCAACATCCTAGTGAATCTTCTCTGCACTCTTTCAATCTTACTGATATCCTTCCTGTAGTTAGGCGACCAGAACTGCACACAATACTCCAAAGTTGGCCTCACCAATGTCTTATACAACCTCACCATAACATCCCAACTCCTATATTCAATATTTTGATTTATGAAGGCCAGTATGCCAAAAGCTTTCTTTACAACCCTGTCTACCTGTGATGCCACTTTCAGGGAATTATGTATCTGAACTCCCAGATCCCTTTGTTCCTCCGCACTCCTCAGTGCCCTACCATTTACTGTGTATGTCCTACCTTGGTTTGACCTTCCAAAATGTAACACCTCACACTTTTCTGCATTAAATTCCATCTGACATTTTCTGGCCCATTTTTCCAGTTGGTCCAGATCCCTCTGCAAGCTTTGAAAGCCTTCCTCGCTGTCCACAACGCCTCCAATCTTAGTGTCATCATCAAACTTGCTGATCCAATTTACCACATTATCATCCAAATCAGTGATATAGACAACAAACAACAATGGTCCCAGCACAGATCCCTGAGGCACACCACTAGTCACAGACCTCAGGTCTGAGAAGCAATCATCCACTACCACTCTCTGTCTTCTCCCACACAGCCAATTTCGAATCCAGTTTACAACCTCTCCATGGATACCAAGTGTCTGAACCTTCTGAACTAACCTCCCATGTGGGACCTTGTCAAAGGCCTAACTAAAGTCCATGTAGACAACATCCACAGCCTTTCCTTCATCCACTTTCTTGGTAACCTCCTCAAAAAACTCTACAAGGTTCGTTAAACACGACCTACCACACACAAAGCCATGCTGACTATCCTTAATCAGCCCTTGGCTGTCCAAATAATTGTATATCTGATCTCTCAGAACTCCTTCCAATAATTTACCTACTACTGACGTCAGGCTCACTGGCCCGTAATTACCTAGTTTATTTTTGGAGCCTTTTTTAAACAACGGAACAACATGAGCTACCCTCCAATCCTCTGGCACCTCACCCGTGGCTAAGGACATTTTAAATATTTCTGCCAGGGCCCCTTTAATTTCTACACTAGTCTCCCTCAAGGTCCGAGGGAATATCATGTCACGCCTGGGGGATTTATCTACCTTTATTTGCTGTAAGGCAGCAAGCACCTCCACCTCTTTAATTTCTATACGTTCCATGACAACACTGCTTGTTTCCCTTCCTTCCTTATACACCATGCCAGTTTCCTGAGTAAATACTGATGCAAAAAAACTGTTTAAGATCTCCCCCATCTCGTGAGGCTCCACACATAGATGACCACTCTGATCTTCAAGGGGACCAATTGTGTCCCTTACTATCCTTTTACTTTTAATATACTTGTAGAAACCCTTCGGGTTTACCTTCACATTATCTGCCAAAGCAACCTCATGTCTTCTTTTTGCCTTCCTGATTTCCTTCTTTAGTATTTTCTTACATTTTCTATACTCTACAAGTACCTCATTTGCTCCTTGTTGCCTATACCTGCTATACACCTCTCTCTTCTTCTTAACCAGATCGCCAATATCCCTTGAAAACCAAGGTTCCCTATGCCTGTTAACTTTGCCTTTAATCCTTACAGGAACATGCAAACTCTGCACTCTCAAAATTCCGCCTTTGAATGCCTTCCACTTACTGAACACATCCTTGCCAGAAAACAACTTATCCCAATCCACTCTTCCTAGATCCTTTCTCATTTCCACAAAATTGGCCTTTCTCTAATTTAGAATCTCAACTCGAGGACCAGACCTATCCTTATCCATAATTAACTTAAAACTAATGACATTGTGGTCACTGGACCCAAAATGTTCGCCTACACATACTTCTGTCACTTGACCTGTCTGGTTCCCTAATAGGAGATCAAGTATTGCATCCTCTCTCATTGGTACCTCTATATATTGATTTAGAAAACTTTCCTGAACACATTTGACAAACTCCAAGCCATCCAGCCCTTTCACAGTATGGGAGTCCCAGTCAATATGTGGAAAGTTAAAATCTCCTACTATCACAACTTTCTGTTTCTTACATCGGTCTGCTATCTCTCTACAGATTTGCTCCTCCAATTCTCTCTGACTATTGGGCGGTCTATAATACAACCCTATTAGTGTGGTCACACCTTTCCCGTTCCTCAGCTCCACCCATACGGCCTCTGTAGACGAGCCCTCCAGGCTGTCCTGCTTATGCACAGCTGTGATATTTTCCATGACTAGTAATGCCACTCCTCCCCCTTTCATCCCTCCCCCTCTATCACGTCTGAAACAACGGAACCCCGGAACATTGAGCTGCCAGTCCTGCCCCTCCTGCAACCAAGTCTCACTAATAGCAATAATGTCGTAATCCCACGTGCCAATCCACGCCCTAAGCTCATCTGCCTTTCCGACAATATTCCTTGCATTGAAATAGATGCACCTGAGAACATTTCTATCACGTACAAACCTTTGATTTCTGTCTATACATGCATTCCTCGCTTGACCTTTATCCTCCTCCACCTCACTATCTGCTCTAACACTCTGGTTCCCCTCTCCCTGCAAATCTAGTTTAAACTCCCCGGAGCAGCACTAGCAAACCTACCCGCAAGGATGTTAGTCCCCCTCCAGTTCAGGTGCAAACTGTCCCATCAGAACAGGTCCCACCTTCCCTGGAACAGAGTCCAATTGCCCTCCCTCCTGCACCATCACCTTAGCCACGTATTTAGCTGCATTATCCTCCTATTTCTAGCCTCACTAGCACGTGGCACGGGTAGCACTCCTGAGATCGCAGCCCTGGAGGTCCTGTCCTTCAACTTTGCACCTAACTCCCTAAACTCTCTTTGCAGGGCCTCCTCCTCCTTCCTACCCACGTCATTGTTCCCTACATGCTCACCCTCCCTCCTGAGAATACTGAGAACTCGATCTGAGATATCATGGACCCTGGCACCAGCGAGGCAAC
This sequence comes from Cetorhinus maximus, assembly GCF_964194155.1. Lineage (NCBI taxonomy): Eukaryota > Metazoa > Chordata > Chondrichthyes > Lamniformes > Cetorhinidae > Cetorhinus > Cetorhinus maximus. The sequence continues at coordinate 91,601,207 of NC_135896.1, forward strand.
AGACCATCCAGGATTCTCGATCTCTCCCACAGAACCTCTTATCTGTCCCCCTAACTGGGGGGACACTACTGCTCTCCTCTTTTCCCTCCCTCCTTTCTGAGCTGAGGGTCCAGCCTCGGTGCCAGAGACGCGACCACTACAACTTGTCCCTGGTAGGTCGTCCCCACCAACAGTATCCAAAACGGTATACCTATTGTTGATGGGAACGGCCACAGGGGTGCTCTGCTCTTTCTGTCTATTCCCCTTCCCTCTCCTGACAGTCACCCAGCTGCCTGCCTCCTGACTTTTAGGGGTGACTGTCTCCCTGAAACTCCTGTCTATATCTGCCTCTGCCTCCCGAATGATCCGAAGTTCATCCAGCTCCAGCTCCAGTTCCCTAACTCAGTTTGTCAGGAGCTGCAGCTGGATGCATCTTTTGCAGGTGTAGTCACCAGGGACAATTGTGCTGTCCCTGACTTCCCACATGCTGCATTCGGAGCACTCGACTGCCCTAACTGCTGCCTCCATTACCTACTCCTAATTTAATTAAAGGAACTTACCCGGCCTTACCTCACTGGGAGCAAGCTCGTCTTCAGCCTCTGCTCGCCGAAGCCTCTCGAGCCAAAGCCTCAAAGCTCCACTCCTTCACTGGGCCACTCACACACTGGCCGCTCCTCTTCAGCTTCCCCTCCTTTTATTTTCAATCTCCGCGCTCTTTTTAAAATGAACTCCCCTCGCTCTCCGCGCTCTTTTAAAAAATGAGGATGTGAGTGTCATGCGCAAGGTCAGAGTTTGTTGCCCATCACTAATTACCCTTGCGAAGGTGGTGGTGAGCCACCTTCTTGAACCACTGCAGTCCATGTGATCTAGGGACATCCACAGCACTGTTAGGAAGGATTTTGACCCAGTGGCACTGGATAATATTGTTCCAAGTCAGTATAGCCTGTGGCTTGGAGGGGAACTTGCTGCTGTGGCCACAGTTTATTTGAACAATGTGCAAATTCCTTCAGAGGGAACCTCAAGGTGGAGGCCCTCTGATTAGGTCTGTAGCCTCAGGAACACACCCACCACCCTTAAGTAAATGGCAGACATGGATACAACCAATTCCCACACACCACATTGTTGCCTTTGTTCTTCTAAGTGGTAAAGGTCAAAGGTTTGGAAGGTGCTGTCAAAGGAGCCTTGGTGAGTTGCTGCAGTGCATCTTGTAGACGGTACACACTGCTGCCACTGTGCGTCACTAATGCAGTGAGTGACTGTACAAGCTTATGGATGGGGTGCCAATCAAATGCTTTGTTTTATGCCCTGGATGGTGTTGAGCCACTCGAGTGTTGTTGAAGCTGTACTCATCCAGGCAAGGGGAGAGTATTCCATCACACTCCTGACTTATGCCTGCTGCTAGTGGACAGGATTTGGGAGTCAGGAGGTGCGATACCATTGCAAAATTTCTTTCTCTATTTCCATTACCAAGAATTCTATCTGGTTAGTTAAGTATTCACTAATCTTTTGGAACGCAAGCAATTTGCTATTATATTTTTTGTCTTTCAATGTTATTCTATCACCTCTTCTAGTATAGATTTTTGGATCTTTCCTATCACTGATATTAAGCCTACTGCTCTCGATTTCCTAGCTTTTGTTCTATCTCCCTCTTTGTATATAGGAACAATGTTCATTGTCCACCAGTCCTTTGCCATTATCTTCTATGGATCTTTCCTACATATACATATAGGGAAAAATTTTCCCCCCAGTTCTGGGGAAAATGCGGGAGCGGGCGTGGGCGGGCGTGCCTCCGATCAGCGCCCCCAATTGGGGGCGCTCCGCCATTTTACGTGGGCGGGCCGATTAAGGCCTGCCCAGCGTGACATCTGCTCAGAAGCACTATGCGCTCCCTGTGCGGGCGGGAGGGGGGGATTCCCTCAGCCGGGAGTGCGCTCTTTCACGCATGCGCGCGAAAGAGCGCACAGATCTCCCTGAGGCCAAGTGCTGCCTCAGGGAGATCGGCTCGGAATTAACATTTGTAATACAAATGATAAAAAAATTCCCCTGACATGTCTCCTCGTGTGACACTGTCACATGAGTTGGGACATGTCCATAACTTTTATTGAAACCTTTAATAAAAACTTAAATACCCTCATGAAAACTCATCCCGCCCGTGGATGAGGTTTCAGGCTTTTCCTGAAGCCTGCCAGGGCTCCTGGCCTGCCCGCCAACCTTAAGGTTGGACGGGCTTCAATGGCCTCAATAGGCCGTTGACAGGTCGGCGGGCGCACAGCTGACTTGGTAGCACCCCCGCCAACCTGAAAATAGAAATAATGCGGGGTGACGTAGGGAGTTCCACCAGGCGTCATCCCACGTCATTTTATGTGTCGGTGAGCGGGCCCCGCCCCCGCTCGCCGACCGGAAGATCCTGCCCATTGTGCCTCTGCTATCTTCTCTTCCTTCAGTGCATTGGTGCTGAACATCCAGACCTCGGAATTTACCCTTTAATGTTTGTGAGTTTGTCCATTATTTCCCCATTTCTATCCCAACTGTATTTTCTTTTTAAGTTCAACCTCTGGTGAAGTGTTTATTTCGTTACTTTCTTTTGGAAAAATTGAGGCAAAGAAATTATTCAATTCTCCATCATCGCCCATGAGTCTACCTTTCTCATTCTTCAGTGGCCCTAACCATACTTTTTATATCCTTTGTCAATTTGATTGCAAAATTTCCCTTTGCCTTCCTGATTTTTTTAACTTCTCTCCTAAATTCTTCATAATCATTTTCTCCCCTCTTGTTTAGTTTTTAAGATATATATCTATTATAAGAGGGCCTCTTGTGGCATGGTGGTAACACCCCTACCCATGGGTTCAAGTCCAACTTCAGGACTTGGTGGCCACAGAAGCTGTGTTCATAACATGGCCAAACAGGTTGATTATCAGTCTGTAAATCCTTCCATCATACTTAACGGTAGGAAGTAAGAGCAGGAGAGTTTTCTGGTCAGCCATACTTCAGAAGACAATGGCAAACCACTGCAGTACTTTGCCAAGCATAATCATGGACCAATCCAATGGAAGTCCATGGTTTCCAACCTCCTGAAGGAGGAGGATCTACAATATATACAACTTTTTCTTTCGATTCAATTTTCCTTTTAATGCTTTATCCATTTACAGTGCCTCATTATTATATTGCTGAGTTTTGGTTCTTCGTACAATATTTTTCTCTTGAACTCTATTTAGATGAGGTAACAGTGAAGGTTGATCAAGAATAATGCAAATGATGCTGTTTGTATGGACTTTCAGAAGGCATGCAACAAATGAGAAGCTTATTCGGGAGGTGTAAGCCCATAGAGTTAAGCTGAAAGTGGTGCTACGGATAGAAAATTGACTCAGTGTCAGAAAGCACAAAGTGATGGTAAATGGAAGTTTTTCAAACTGGGAGATGGTTCACAGTGGAGTCCCCCAAGGGTCAGGTTTGTGTCCATTACTCTTTGCAATTTGCAAAAAACAACTTCGACTCAGATGTAGGGAGCAGCATTATAAAGTTTGCAGGTGCTACAAAACTTGCCAAAGCAGTGGACGGGCATGAGGATAGTCGTAGACTTCAAGATAACATAAACAGGATGGAAAAATGGACAAAAACATGGCAGACGGAGTTCAAAGTGGCTACATGCGAAGTGATGCAATTTGGGAGGACTAAGTTGTAAGGCTGTATACTATAAGTTGCACAGTCTTGAAAAGAGCAGAGAGATCTTGGAGTTCAAATACATAAATCCTTAAAAAGTGGCAGGGCAATTTGTTAAGGTAGTTGAACAAGTATATGGGTTACTTATAAATACAGGGATGGAACATAAAAGTGAAGAAATCAAGCTAGGACTTTATGTTCGACCAAAGCTGGAGTATTGTGACAAATCTGGGTAGCACATTACAGGAGAGATGTAAATCCTTTGGAAAGGATATGGGGGAGATTTTCCAGGATTCACCTGGGATGAGGGTCTGCAGTTATAAGGAGATGTTGGAAAAGTTAGGATTGCTCTTATTGGAACAGGGTAGTTTAAGAGGTGTGACCTCATAGAGGTCTTCAAGTTCGTGAGAGATTTTGATAAATTTATTGACCTAGAAGCTAGGTCAATAACTAAAGGTCACAGATTCAAATTCTTGGCAAATGGTCCCAAAGGAATACGTTTCTTCATTTGGAGAATTTTCAGGATCAGGTATGCTATACCAGAAAAGATGGCAGAAGTTGATTCCATAAGTAATTTTACAAGGTAGTTGGGCAGGTTTATGGAAAAAAGATGAATATGTAGGATTAAGCACTTTCAAAGAGCCAGCACAGGCATTATGGGTTGAATGGCCTCCTTCTGTGCTGTAAGTTTTTATGAACAGAATTTACCCATCCCTCCCACGTTGGGTTTCAAGGCAGGCAGGAGCAGAGAATCCAGCTGGAGCCAAAAAGTCAGGAACCTGCCAGCATAAAAACGGTTTGCGATTCTCCGGATGGCTGGTTAATGGCGGGTCGGTTATCCTGCCAGCGAGTGGTGTGAATGTCATTAGCATTCATTAACATCTCACGAGTGCTCATTGAAGCAGCTGCTTGCTGGAATCTCCTCATGCTTTCCAATCTTGCGTCACCCCAGCAGAAAATTACATTGGCCTCAAACCTGTTTGAAAATGAGTGGCGTGCGCAAGTAGGGCCTTGCTCAGCTTGCGGGCATCCAACGAGAGGAAAATGATGGAGGCCAACAGCTACCAGACCCTGGAGGGGCACATGCATTGCATGGTCTGAGTGGAGCTTCTTCCACATGGCTCCTCTGCGGAGCAGCTTTTGGAAGGTGGGAGGTCTCCATGTTGCAGCTTTGACTTTGCTGAGGCTTTGGACTTTCAGGGACTTCACTGAGGCTTCAGACCATCTTCCAGGGACTTTGGCAATGGGGGATGGGAGCTTCGAGCTGTGGGATGGAAGGCAGCAGGAGGCACTGATAGGCGGTGACAGAGGTGGGGGAAGTACCTAGGCCTGAAGGGGTGGGGGATGGATGTCCAGGTGAACGTGCCCCCAGGGAGGGGCCGGTGGAGTCACCCTCTGACTCCTGGGGTGCGAACTCAGGCTGGGTGTGATAGGAGGGGATGGCTCAGGTAGCAGGGGACAGAGGGAGCCAGTTGGGTGGGAGGGTGAAGGTTCAATGGTGTCGGGTGAAGGGTCAGTGAGGGTTGAAATAAAAACAGAACATGCTGGAAAAGCTTAGTAGGTCTGGCAGCATCTATGTAGAGAGAAACAGAGTTAACGTTTTGAGTCCGATATGGACTTGAAACGTTAACTCTGTTTCTCTCTCCACAGATGCTGCCAGACCTGCGGAGTTTTTCCAGCATTTTCTGTCTTGTTTCGTATTTCCAGCATCCGCAGTAATTTGCTTTTATTTTGGTCAGTGAGGGTTGTTGGTTGGGACATGGAGATAGACACAGACATGGTGGGTGGGAATAAGGAGGTTGGGGAGGTCAATATAAAAAGGGGTGGGATGTTTTGGAAGGAAAGGAACGTGCACTTTCACCTGGACATCTGGAGGGAGAAGGTTTCAGACTGGAGAGTGACGGTGGGAGGTTGAAGGGTTGAAGGTGATGCTGGCATAGGAGGGTCAGTGGTGACGAGGGAAAGGACTTTGGTAACTGGGGGAGGGGAAATGGTGGGGGAGCTCATGAAGAAAGTCACCACAACTATGGTTCTCAATTCAAAAGTCAGTGGGGCCTTGTATTGGGTGGGCACAGGTGCTGCATGGGAGTTGGCTCAGCATGTGGGCGGAGGTGCAGGCCATCTCAGCTGGACAATGGAAAGGGAACCACAGCCGGCATTATTGAATATGCTAGGGACAAGTTAGGTGAGTTTGATGAATGAAGGCTCCATGTGCACTTGGGAGTGCTGGAAGAGGCTCTGAAAGGCACTGCCACTGACCCGTCTTGCTGTAGATTTAGTCGTGAGACTGGCTGCATGCAGGAAAATTGCTTGGGGGTGGTGGACAGTGATGGGGGCTCGTAAAGCATTTAGAAGGGTACTGAAATAAAACAGCAGACAATGTGCATTGAAAGTGAATATACCTGCAGACATTCAATTAGTGACAGTTATTGTCTTCACCCTTGCAACAAGCGTGATCAAAATTTTTTGATTTTTCTAGTCCTTCCATTCCTTCTAGGTGCTGCCCTGACATCTGCAGCAGGGGTGGAGGCAGCCTGTGGAGTTGTTTGCTCTCTTGCCTTTGGCAGTCATTCTCTTTGAGGGTTTCAAAGATGATGTTCCCTCACCTCTTGCTGACTCTCCACCATGAGTTTGAAGGCCGCTTCTAGAGGCTCATCAACTGACTTGGACTGAGTGGGTGGCAGTTCTCCAGCAGCCTTCCAAGTGCCGGAGACCTGGCCTGTCCCTGCCTCCGACTGCAGTGGGGACATGTCAGTGAGGTGTTCTCCAGAAATTGAGCCTGGGCCTCATCTAGAGATGCACCCCACCGAGGTGTGTGCCTATGCACTATTGGAGGGTGCAAGTTAGTGCTGTGATAGTTCTTCATCATCTTCCTCCTCGGATGTGGTCTGGGGGCTGGAAGTCCTAGTGGTGTCCCTTGCGGGCCTCAATCTGCAGGTGCCTATAAGATGGAGAATGGAATTTTAGTAGATGAGCATGAGGAATGTAAGACTGCATGTCACTCACTGTGATTGTCAGGATGTGATGAACTCATGGAGGAATGATCCATACTGGGTTACTGAGACAATCCAATCTCCCCTTCCCCACAGGCATGGTCCCTGTCCTCCCCAGTGACCTGAGCTGCAGCCTCCTTCAACTCCGTGAGGCCAATGATGTCGGCCGGGGGAACTTTCCTGCCTGTTGTGAGCAAGCTTGGCCTGGATGAAGACACAAGAAAGGCATGTGATGAGAAGGGATGGAGCAGAGGTTAGCAAAGATCCAGGCCCCCTGTGTGTGGTGAGCCCTCCTCAGCAGGTCTGAGGGTGGAGAGTGCGCAGCAAGATCAATGGGGTGGTGGTGATATAAAAGGTTCCTTTAGTCTTTCAGTGCTGATATGTGTCCCCTGCTAATGGTTGTGTGAGATCCCTGAAGACAGTAGCCATTTGAGGACATGATGCCATGATGAGAGTTTGACATTAGACGGTGTTGAAGGATGGCTTACCCTGGTGGAGCGGATGAGATCATTCATCATCTTCCTGTTCTGGGCATGGCATGGCCTTGGCAATGGCCTTCAAGGCCTGAGAGGTGAGGCTGGTGAGCTTCCTGGAATCATCCCTAGGATAGAGCACATCCCTATGCACATGCACTCCTCTGATCAAGGCCTGGAGAGCATCTTGTCTGAAGCAGGCTGCGGCCGTCTTGTTGTGCATGAAAGATACCTGGAACAGTCTCCAGGATTCAGGTGGGATGCAGAGAGTGAGATGTATGTGTTCCACTGGCATTTAAATATTGCACCTGGACCTTCAACCCCACCAACTGATGGCAGGGCTGATGAATCAGCTCCTGACCCACTAGGACATTTGGCCCAATACTCCTCTGTGCATAATTAATAAGCTTCCAAGTGTGGAGTCAGGCACGAGTTCCTGCCATTCTGATCAGTGGGGTGGGTGCCTCCAAAACTGCCCGCCAACGCACTTTTAGTCTCATAAATGGAAAATTCCGCCCTATGATTCTAATAATTACCCTTTTAAAGGTTTCCAACTTTTTTTCTGCCTTTACTTTTTAAGATTTTCTTGAAGCTTACTTAACATAAGAACGTATGAAATAGAAGCGATCCTTCTCTGCCATTCAGTATGATTATGGCTGATCTTGGGTTTCAACTCCATTTTCCCAAATGCTTCCCACCCACATCCCTTAATTCCCTGAGAGACCAAAACTATGTCTATCCCAGCCTTAAATGCAATCAATGATGGAGCATCCACAACACTCTGGGGTAGAGAATTCCAAAGATTTGCAACCCTTTGAGTGAAGAAATTTCTCCTCATCTCAGTCCTAAATGATCAACCTCTCATCCTGAAACTATGCCCCTTGTTCTAGTTTCCCCAACGAGAGCACCCATGTTTTTTTGAACATCAACACGTACAAGTTTCACGCCTCTTAAAAAATATTCTGCTTTTCTATTCTTACAACCAAAGTGAAGAACTTCATGTTTCCCTACATTATAACCCACTTGCCATCTTGTTGCCCACTCACTTAACCTGTCTATATCTCTTTGTGGCCTCACTGTGTCCTCCCCACAGTTTACCTTTCCACCTAGCTTGGTATCATCAGCAAACTTAGAAACATTACTCGCTTAAATCATTCATATAGATTGCCTGTGAACTTGAAAAAGCCCTGTTTATGCCCACTCTCTTTTTCCTGTCCATTAACCAATCCTCTATCCACGCTAATATATTACTCCCAACTCCATGAGCCCTTGTTTTGCCTATTAATCTTTTGTGTAGCACCTTATCGAATACCTTTTGGAAATTCAAGTATACTAAATCTATCAGTTCCCCTTTATTTATCCTGCTAGTTACATCCTCAAAAAACTCTAATAAATTTGTCAAACAGGATTTCCCTTTAGTAAAACCATGTTGACTTGTTCTAACCATACAATGCTTTGTTAGGTGCATTTTTAAGACTTCCTTAATAATAGATTCCAACATTTTCTCAACAATTGATGTTAGGTTAACTAGCCTGTAGCTCACTGCTTTCTCGCTCCCTCCTTTCTTGAAAAGCAGTGCAACATTTGCCAACTTTCAATCTAGTGGAAACGCTTTCTCTAGGTCTACCCTCATTTCCTCATAATTTGCTCTTTTCCAATCTGTTACCTTCGTCTTTGACTTTTGTCATTCTCGACCCTAGTCTTGAATTTTACTATGTTGTGATCACTACAACCAAGGTGTTCTACTACTCTTACTCCTCTGATCTGTTCATTACCCATTACAAGTTACAGCAGTGATAATTTTCTTAATAGGCTTCTTGCATACTGAATGAGAACAAACTCCTGTATATATTACAAAATCTCAATTGCCTTTTCTCCTTACTGAGCTTCTTCCTGCCAACTAATTTGGAGGTAGTGACATCTTTCATACCAGAGAGAGGACATGACAAACACAACAACGACTTGCATTTATCTTGTGTCTTTAACGTAGTAAAGCATCCCAAGGCACTTCACAGAATCTTTACCAAATAAATTTGTCACACCTTGGGAGATTGGTCAAACAGGACCATTTTACAGGAGGAGAGAGAGGCAGAGATATTTAAGGAGGGAATTGCAGAGCTTAAGGCCTAGGCAGCTGAAGGCATGGCCACTGATGGAGTTATGAAAGACACGGATACGCAAAGTTCATAGAAGATTCACACGACCGATTCCTGGAATGAGTGGTTATGTTTTGAGGAAAGATTGGAAAGTCTGGGCCTGTATTATTATGTCATTCAAGTTCAGAAGAATGACAGAAGATCTTATTGAAACACGTAAGATCCTGAGGGGACTAGACAAGAGTGGAAGCTGAGAGTATGTTTCCCCTTGTGGGAGAGACCAAAACTAGTGGGCACAGTTTAAAGATAAGGGGGTCTCCCATTTAAGACAGAGATGAGGAGATTTTTTTTTTCTCTCAGATTCTGTGGAACTCCCTTCCCCAGCAGGTCATTGAAAATTTTTAAGGCAGAAACGGATGGATTCCTGACTAACAAGGCAGTCAAAGGGTATCAGTTGTAGGCAGGAAAGTGGCATTGAAGCCACAATCAGCTCAGCCATGATCTTATTGAATGGTGGAGCATGCTTGAGGGGCCGAATGGCCCAGTCCTGCTTCTAATTCATATGTTCGCATGTATGTTTGCATGTATGTTCATGCACAAACAGCCAGTGCTGGAGGAGTGCAGAAACCGCAAAGGGTTTTACAGTCGGAAGAAAAATCTCAAAGGGTTTTAAAGTGGGGAGATGGTGGCATAGCGGCGATATCACTGGACTGGTAATCCAGAGACCTAGGCTAATGCTCTGGGGGGAGCAAGCGTTCAAATCCCATCGCGGCAGCTGGTGGAATTTAAATTCAATTAATTATCTGGAATTGAAAAGCTGGTACCAATAATGGTGGCCACGATACCATTGTTGATTGTCGTAAATGCCCATCTGGTTCACTAATGTCCTTTCGGGAAGGCAATCTGCCATCCTTACCTGGTCTGGCCTAAACGTGACTCAAGACCCATAGCAATGTGGTTGACTCTCAATGGCCTGTTGAAATAGTGTGGCAAGCCACTCGGTTCAAGGGCAACTGGGGATGGGCAACGAATGCTGCCTTGCAAGTGACACCCACACCCCATGAAAGAATAAATAAAAACCAAAAAAGATTGGGAGAGGCAAGGTGATGGAGGGAATTGAAAACCAGGATGAGAATTTCAAAATCAGGGCGTTGATAGCTGGTGACTCACTGATTCAGTTCTGAACAAAATGTACTCCACTGTTCTGGAATATCATGAGAATTAATTTTAATTCTGCTGCCTAATAATCATTTACAATGTAAAAATGCATAACACTTTCGCATTGAAGTTACACAGTGGGTTACTAGCACATAGCTGTTCAATTTGTACATTTGGAATTCCTCTCTCCCAACTCGCTTAAAAGAATTTTATTAGTGCAATTTCAGGGTCTGTTTTTAAGGAAATTAAAGTCGATAACTTCTAATCCTTGTCCTTTCCTCCTTTTAATAAAAAAAATCACCAGAATTGGAATTATTTGGAACAATTACAAGAGGCCAAGCTATTAATTTTAACTGTACGAGTCCCACTGAATTGGAAGAAATGTAGATTTGCTCAGATAATCACATTACCAGCTCCGAAGAAGGGTCATACGGACTTGAAACGTTAACTCTGTTTCTCTCTCCTCCGATGCTGCCAGACTTGCTGAGTTTTTCCAGCATTTTCTGTTTTTAAATCACATCACCATTAATGGCTGACTAAATGAAGACGTTTTGATTCAGCCAGTCGAGGGGCATGATTTATACTCAGGTCGTTTATGCAAATGTACACATTAGTTTATTTCTTCCTTGAGAAAAAATGAGAACAGCTTGATGTCCTTTCAGTTCCCCAGCTGTCAACATTTGTGTTGATCGATATTTTTAAAAAAAAACTTTTGTCGAATGCTTTGAGCTAATCTTTGTGCTTTGAAAAGGATGGGCTGTGAAATTTTCAGGAAACAATGTTTACAAAATGAAAAAAAAAACAGGATTATGTGGGTCATGATTAAGAATTGTGGTGCCGGAAGTTTAGCACTCAAGATTTCATATGCTTTTATTAAGGTTTGCTGACTGCGAAATGCTTATATTTGCTTACTTTGCAACAAGCAGTAACCTTGTCTGAAAGCACCATTCAACATAGCTTTATTCCTTCACACATGTTAGTATATTGAAGTTACAATAATATTTTATTAAACAGAATGGAAATCTCAAAGACATTACTGCAATTCTGACACTTTTACTTTCAAGGGGCTAATCTAACTAATTTAATTCTTGGACAATGTGAAACTACAATAATTTCCTGTGTGCTGAATGAGCCTCAAGCGACTGTTGTGATCTATGGTTCCTGAGTGAATTATTCTAACAAACAACTTGTGTACAATGGACTGCATTATCTTCAGCAATGAAAAAAACAAATATAACTGAAGTGGTGTTGAATGTTGGTCTTCATTGTCTCAAAGAGTCTGAAAATCCATTGTTAAGGCCTCAATAGACAATAAAAAAGTGTCACAGGAGAAAGCTAGTTAAGACCTTGTTATGTGTTCATTAATGCCTGAAGCTTCTAGTTACAGTGAAATAAAAAGGCGTAAGGGTGTGACATTTTACAGAGGAAAGCATAAACAACAATGATAACTTGCATTTCTATAATGCCTTTAACACAGTAAAACGCCCCAAGGCACACACAGGAGCATTATCAAACATAATTTGACACCGATAAGGGGATATTAGGGCAGGGACCCAAAAACACAGTCAAAGATGTAGGTTTTAATGAGCATGTGAAAGGAGTAAAGAGAGGTGGAGAGGCAGGGGATGGAGAAGGGAATTCCAGAGCTAAGGGCCATTACATTCTGGACCATTGTTGTTTCAAAACAGCATCCACGGTCAGACCAGGCTTGACCCAGCTTCCTGAATCTAAGCTACATGACATTCTCTTTAGCCCAAATGCCCACCCAAATGAGATGGGAATAGTGTAGTAAAAGGGTCTGGCACATAAAGGATTAATGTGGGACTGAGTATGGGACTGCCTACACAGTGATGGCCCACACCTAGGGGGTCAGTGTAATGTTGGACAGAGCCATGTGTAGAAGCAAGCATGGACACAGTTCCTAGCTTGGACCTTTACTGTACCTATGTACATAGTTGTTAATAAATACTTACTGTTGAACTACCTCATTTACTCACTTTATCCAATTCAGGGTCACAGGGAATCAGAGCCTATTCCAACAGGTAATGGGCACTAGGTGGGGTACACTCAGGATAGGGCACTAGTTCATCACAGGGCACACACTCAGGGACAATTTACCAGTGCCAATCCATCTAACCAGTATATCTTTGAACGGTGGGAGGAAACCAGAGCACCTGGAGGAAACCCATTCAGACGCAGAGAGAACATGCAAATTCCACACAGACAGACACCTGAGGTCAGGATTGAACCCTGGTCCCTGGGAGCTGTGAGGCAGCAGCACTACCCACTACACCACCATGCCACCCTTCTGTTGAACACTCTAAGAGTATGAATACCTTAACAATATATACTGAACTTCACCCAACACCTTGCAACAAATAGAGAGCTTTGATGTGGAACTATCACAGGCACAATGGTGATTTCCTTCTGTACTGGAGTTTCCAACATACTACCAGCTCTTTCGACAATATGCAACTAGACCCATCCCATGGGTCAAATATGTTTAAATTCTTCAAATGAACAATTGATTTGGACATGCAAGTGTCAATTTGTTTCAATACTTTCAGAATTTTTTCAACCTTTGAACACTTCAGGCAAGACTCGCATTCCGCGCCCCCCCCCCCCCCAACCATCCTTAACTACCCTTGAAAAGGTGATGGTGAGCTGCTGTCTTGCATACATCTTTTGCTACCTCATTTTGGCTCCAGACAGACCTCATTACATCCTTGGTCCAAACATAGACAAAAGAACTTAATTACAAAAGGTGAGGTTCAAGTGACAGCACTTGACATTAGGATGGCATTTGACTGAGTGTGACATCAAGGAGCCATGTAAAAGTGAAGTCAATGGGAATCAGTGAGAAACCCCTTCATTGGTTGGAGTCATATATACCACAAAGGAAGATGATTGTGGTTGTTGACCACAAATTACGTCTGTCTCTGGTTATCGCTGCAGGGGTCCCTCAGGGTAGTGTCCTAGGCCTAACCTTCTTCAGCTATTTCATCAATGTGCTTTCCTTTATCATAAGGTCAGAAGTGGGGATGTTCACCGATGAATGCAATGTTCAGTTCCATTCACAACTCCTCAGATACTGAAGCAGTCATGATCGCATGCAGCAAGAACTGGACAACATTCAAGCCTGGGTTGATAAATTGTAAGTAAAATTCACGACACACAGGTGCCAAGCATCTCCAACAAGAGAGAATCTAACCATTGCCAATTGACATTCATTGAGATTACCATTGCTGAATTCCCCACCATCAACACCCTTGGGGGGGTTACCATTGATCAGAAACTTTACTGGACCAACTGTATGAATACTGTGGCTACAAGAGCAGATCAGAAGCTGGAAATTCTGCAGTGAGTAACTCACCTCCTTACTCCCCAAAGCCTGTCTACCTCCACAAGACTCAAGTCAGGAATGTGATGGAATACTCTCCACTTCCCAGGATGTGTGCAGCTCCAACAGTTAAGAAGCTTGACACCATCCAGGAGAAAGCAGCCCGCTTGATTTACATCCTATCCACCACATTAAACATTCACTCCATCCACCACTGACACACATTAGCAGCAGCGTGTACCATCTACAAGATGCACTGCAGCAACTCACTAAGTCATCTTCAAAAGCATGTTTGAAACATTTGAATGCTACCACTTAGAAGAACAAAGGCAGAAGATGCATGGGAACACCACCACCTTCAAGTTTCCTTCTGAGTCACTCCTGCCTTGGAAATATATCGTGTTCTGTCGTTGGGTCAAAATCCTGAAACTCCCTCCCTAACGGCACTGTGAGTGTACCTACACCAAATGAACTGCAATGCTTCATGAAGTTGGCTCACCACCACCTTCTTAAGGCCAATTAGGGGTGGACAATAAATGCTGAACTTACCTGCAATGCCCACCTTCTATGAACAAATAATTTTTAAAAGTTCAAAGGACAGTTAAGAGTCAACCACATTGTTGTGTGTCTGGAGAAACATATCTGCCAAACTGGGTAAGGACAGCAAGTTTATTTCCCCACAGGACATTAGTGAACCAGATGAATTTTTATTGATAATCCAACAGTTTCATGAGCGCCATTACTGTTACCAGTTTTTTATTTTAGGTTTATTTAATTAATTGAATTTAAATTCCACAGCTGCCATGGTGGGATTTGAACTCATGTCTTTTGGATAATTTGTCCAGACATCTCCATCAACATAGCCACAATGCTACCATACCCCTTCATGACAGCAGGATAGAAGAGCACAATGGGTTCAGCATTTTGAAGAATACTTTTAGGGAAAATGACAATGTGAGAACACCACCACCTGGAAGTTCCCCTCCAAGTCACTCACCATCCTGATTTGGAAATATATCACTGTTCCTTCACTGTTGCTGGGTCAAAATCCTGGAACTCCCTCCCTAACAGCACTGTGGGTGTACCTACACCACATGGACTGCAGCGGTTCAAGAAGGCAGCTCACCACCACCTTCTCAAAGGCAATTAGGGATGGGCAATAAATGTTGGCCCAGCCAGCGAAGCCCACATCCCGTAAATGAATTTAAAAAAACATTGGAATGAGGTAGCCAGCAAGGCTGTGACACTGGACTCTGAGGAAACATATGACTGTGGGAATGGAAAAACTAGGGTTGGAACTATAGGCATGAGCTCACTTGCGATGAATTATCCTGTGGGTACATTTTTTTGCTTTTATGGTTTGTATAGTGGAATTTACATTACCCTGTTATTTTCACTGGAACTTGCTCCAATTTTTCAAACATTTCCCTGCAAGTACAAATATATTTATCAGTTATGACCTAGAAATTACTGTTGACATGAATAGAAGACAATGTTGGCATAACATTCCCCTGACCTCTATTTTAATGGCCCACTAAAATAGCAGGCAAAATAACATGAAATGAATCTGTTAAGCACATGTCTGGTAATAATTGTCATCAGTAATTTCTGTGACTTCTTATGACTTCCTTCAAATTCATAAACATCCTGCGCTGCCACTTTACATTAACTTACCTTTCTAGTCATTTTTAAAATTTGTCCTAATTCTGCCACCGTTCCAGCCTTTGCCCTTTCCAGTTGAAGCCAGCACTCCCCTGGACTCATTGCGATTCCTGTTGCCGCTATAGTGCTCATAAAACATCTCATGGCACTATTCAGCACAGTTCTTCCAGTACCCTGGCCAAAATTCCTCCCTCAGCCAACATCACGAAAAACAAGTCAGCTAGTTATTCATTCTCATCTGTTACCATGCACACATTATCTGTCATGTTTCTGTGTATAACATCAATGTCTGTAATTCATGGGGGTGCAAATCATTTTTGGATGGCCTGCAAACAAGAGGCGTTACATAAATGCATTTTCTTTGCAGTTACATTAGGTAAGTTACATTGTTATCTGGCTCATTGGTTGCGTGAGGCATGCTAAAGAATTATTATTTCAGGAGCCTCAGAATTGGCTGAGTTTGTTTTACCTTCCGCTTATTAAATTGCATTAAACAAGCAAGCAGCACATTTCAAAATCAAATGTTTCTGCTACTTAGCTAGTTGGTCAGAGGTGAAAATAAGGTAATTTGTTGCATCTTTAAACAAATATGGTCCCCAAAGTGCACATATGTATTAAACTATAACCATAGGGCGGAATCGTCCCAGATTTGCTCGAGGTGCGGGAGTGGGCAGGAAAACAGTCGATTTACCCGCCGGTCACAAGGGCGGGTTTTTGCCCCATATCATCCCATTCTCGCCTCATTAATTATGCAGCCATAGGAAACACACCGTCTCATTGGCGGGCGGCCTCAGATTTTCCCGCCATGCCATTACCGCGCCGCTTCCTCACGCAGGGCGCCATATTTAAACCGCAGCCATGCGCACACTTCTCAACGTTTGCAGCCCAGGACTGCTCCGGTGAAGATATGGTCCCAAAAGCCAAAAAGAATACAGCCCCCTGATTCAGTGACACATCCCTGGGACGCTTTCTGGATGCCATGGAGGCCCACCACAATGTCTTCTACCCCTGATCTGGCCACGGAAGGCCCATCAATCTCACCACTCAGGCTTGGGTGGCCAGTGCCAATGTTGCACACAAGAAGTCAGGCATCGAGTGCAGAAAGTGGATGAATGATCTCATCCATTCTGCCAGCGTAAGGCAGCCATCTTGTCACTCTAAACTCAGATCAGAGTACTATTTAAATGGTGATATATTGGGAAATATGGATGTACAAAGGGATCTGGGTGTCCTTGTAGACCAGTCAATGAAAGTAAACAGGCAGGTGCAGCAAGCAATTAGGAAGGCAAATGGTATGTTGGCCTTCATTGCAAGAGGATTTGAGTTCAGAAGTAGGGATGTTTTACTGCAGTTATACAAGGCCTTGGTGAGACCACACCTGGAGTGTTGCATGCAGTTGTGGTCTCCCTACCTAAGAAAGGATGTACTTGCCATAGAGGGAGTGCAGCAAAGTTTCACTGGGCTGATACCAGGGATGGCAGGACTGTCGTATGAGGAGAGATTGGTTTGACTGGGCCTGTTTTCACTAGAGATTAGAAGAATGAGAAGGGATCTAATTGAAATGTATAAAATTCTAACAGGGCTAGACAGACTGGATGCAGGGAGGATGTTTCCCCTGGTTGGGGAGTCTAGAACCAGGGGCCATGGTCTCAGGATGCAGGGCAGGTCATTTAGGACTGAGATGAGGAAAAATTTCTCCACTCAGAGGGTGGTCCACCTGTGGAATTCTTTGCCACAGAAGGCTGTGGAGACCGGGTTACTGAGTATATTCAAGAAATAAATTGATATATTTTTGGGTATTAGGGGCATCAAGGGGTATGGAGAGAAAGTGGGAGTATGACATTAAGATAGAGGGTCAGCCATGATCATATTGAATGGCGGAGCAGGCTTGGAGGGCCGAATGGCCTACTCCTGCTCCTAGTTTCTATGTTTCACACACTCACAGGGCCATCACACATTCACTGTCATCTCACTCACTGCCAGCTCAAGGGATATCAGCACTCACTCGTTCACAAACTCCCTCACATCCCCATCTGGCCTCATCTCCTCTGGATACTGTCTCCTCAGCCCTCACCATCTTGAGGCGACCTGCAAGCCCTAGCCCTGCAGCCGTTGAAATGCCTTACGGCTGGTCTGGCAGGTAGGGACCTGCCCGTGATCCCCTCAAAATGTGATGTGTTGCTGCCAGAAAAGCCTGGTGCTGGTGATCACGAGTGCTGCCCGAAGCAAAGTAGGCAAACAAACCTCAAAGTCCCAAGCGATGTGCAGCTCGCCAGGTGCACATCACTTATGTACAGTTGTGAAACATGTTGGCGTGCAATCACGCCAATGTGCCCAGATGATCCAGCATGGGTGGATGATTCCAGTCAGCAGGGCTTATAATGAGATACTAAAGTATTGAAATTAGGTTCCTGACGTGTGGTGGGGGGAAACGCAGCTTGACATTGATGGTGAAAAGGACGATCGCAAACTGGTTTCATGACGATGTGAAACCGATTTTTAGCCTTCTCGCCATATTGTGCCCCACCCGCCATGACACCCGGTGCCAACTGGGCTGGAAAATTCCGACCATAGCGCTAGCTGATCAGGAGAGAAATCCAAGAGTTTATTATGGATAGACCCTTGGAACCATCAGCTAACTGCTGGTGCAAGCAAACAAAAGCAAGCAAACTCAGTGAGGAGGCATTAGCAAAGGGATTACAAATCAAAAAAGTTGTATTCTCAGTGGACAACGTATAAGAAGCAGAGAAACGTATGTCCTGCAAAAACCTGTTTTTGCCCATCGGGCCAGGACCAGAACTCAAATACAGAATACACAGTTCCCATTGTATTGGTCAGCGATCTAGTGTACTATGTGTGGCTCTGATTGTCAAATCATATTATTTTCTTGAGGGAGTTATAGAGAATGACAACCAAGGTTGCTGCAGGTATGTTAAGTTAAGGGGAAAGGTGAAGGAATTGGGCTTGTGCTCTTTGGAAAAGAGACTTTGATTGAGCAGGCCTAATTGAAGCTTTCAATGTTATGAAAGAGGCTTCACAAAGCAGGTCTAGCCGAACCTTTCATAATGGCAGAGACTGCAAGTAAATGGGGATTAAAAATGAGCAAGTTACCAGTAAAAAGGGAAGTCAAGCAGAATTATTTTATAGGGGCAAACTGGTGGCACAACTTACAAGGGAAAACCATTAAAGTGAATGTTAGAAAGGAGTCAAGTGAACTATTTCTGGAGAGAGAGCAGACTGAGGGCTATTGCGAAGAGACATGAAGGTGGCGTTCAGGAAGGCTTGTTGGGTTTAATGATTGCTTCTGGTTATTATATACAGATTATAATAAGGTGCTGTAGATGTTGAAGCAATTGTGCATGTCGAACTTTATGCTGAATGGTTGTAACAAAAATACAAACAATGTACCTTTTTCATGTGCTAAGTTTCTTGAAGATTATGTCTTCAAATGAGTTTTTGGGCAAACACCTTAATGAAGGGTTAAGAATCAATCCAGCTATTTCAAATGCAACATTTAATTATTAAAACATAACAAAAACACAGTTAGATGTCACATATTTCCCTCAGAATAAACTACCACTGAGGTTTTTCACATGGCATGTTACAAGATATTACTGACGTACACCCTTTCTTGTGTAAATACTATATTTTATCTGAGCTACAGCTTGAAGATATGAAATTACTGTCTGAACAGTCTGGAAAGTGCAGACAGTCAAACAATAATTAGTTTGTGAATCAATTTGGTGCAAAATGCTTTGGGTATATTTTCGTCTTTCAGTATATTTAAAATGTTACACTGGGGTAGAGAGTTCACTTTGGGTGCAATTGTCAATCTGGATGCAAATTGCAAAATTCCAATTCTAGTTTCTAATGCATTCCCAATTTTAATTGCTCTACCACTGGTGGTCATACTTTCAGCTGCCTAAACTCTGGAATTCCCTCCCTATAACTCTTCACTTATAAGCTGTATATTCCTAAGAATTTACTTCTGATCATTTATTCCTAGTGCCTGGTGACATTAATTCCATAACTGTATAAAGTGAGTACAGCTCTTCATTTCTCCATCTATCTAACACATGCAAACGTTCACCTCATTCTCATTACAAACACACACTCATCATTGTTCTCTTCACAGCATCCTTTCCTCACTTGGTAAGCTTTGTAACTTTTTTTATACATGTAGGCCAGATATTTCCTTCCCTAAAGGAAGTGACCTTAGGCAAGGGAAGAGGCTGCAGGGTGAGGGGTGTACTGGGGAAGGGGGTATCCCAGGGTGCATGTGGGGCACATGTTGATCTGTGCAATTGGCCTCAAGATGGTGAGGGCTGAGAAGGCAGTCTCCAGAGGAGATGAGACCAGATGGGGATGTGAGGGAGTGAGTGGTGATGTCCCACTGGCAGTGAGTGAACCAGATAGGATTTTACAACAATTAGCAATGGTTTCATGGTCATCATCAGACTTCCATTCCTAAACTTTTATTGGACTCAAACTTCACCATCTGCCATGGTGGGATTTGAACCCAGGTCTCCAGAGCGTTTCCCTGGGTCTCTGGAATACTAGCCAGTGATAATACCACTAAGCCACTGCCTCCCCTTTGGCATAACTTATGGCTCCTCCCTCACTCCACACTCTGCACACATTGGGGTATGATTTTTCCTAGGCAATGGGACAAGGGTTTCCTTGCTTGTGGGGAGTTAAATCCCCTAAAAGTGAAATTGGATCAGGATCCTGACATTATCCCACCCTCTTCTTTGGATTTTTGTTTAGGAAACAAATAAAGATACTTAAAAAAGCTAATTAAGAACCGGTTTGACCTTCAATTCTGGATTTCCCAGCCAGGGAACCTGTTTCCCGACCTGTCAGCAGCTCACCAGGGTCAGTGAGGTGAGTGCACAGCGGGAAGAACTTCTTCAGTGAAATTGGCAGGCTGAGAAGTCTTTGATCAATGAAACTGAAGAGCTACAGCCATGGCCATTGAGAGTGCTGGGGACATTTATGCAGCTCTGCTGAGGGACAAGAGGTGATGTCACACCATTGTCAACAGCAGCAGGAGCAACACCAGCAGCAGCACCAGCTGCCTTCTCCTCAGTCACGTGCCCTCCACAGGGCAGAGGGGGTGGACATTAAGATCCAGCTGGAAGGAGCTAGACCTCCAACACATGGTCTACAGGCAGAGCATCAGCTCTTTCGACATGTCTGAGTGACTCAGGCTCTCACAGCAGGCTGCTGCTGATATCAAGGCCACCTTCCCAGTGGAGCAGGTGGACGTGCATTGCCAGTGGCGGATAAGGTACCCCCTCCTGCACACCCATTACCCCTTGCTCAGGTTCCTGCCTCTCAAACAGTTGTGTGCTCTGTCCTCCTGCAAGGAAAGAAAGCAGAGAATTGTGAGTGCTTGTAGTGGTTTGTGTGGAAAGGAGGGAAGGACAATATTTGTGGAGGGTGACTGAGGCATCGGAGTGAGAGGGCATGAGGGTGAGGTCAAGTGTGAGAGTTGGCTGCTCAGGTGAGAGAGAGCAATGAGTGGAGCCGCAAGGTGTGTTGTCCTGAGGAGTGCTGTGCAGGAGAATGCGGGGAATGTCAGTTTGTGGGGCTTGGCACCTGAAAGCGTTATTCCACACACCTTTCCTGCCCTCCTGAGGTTCTGGATCCTCTTGGAGCACTGACTCTAGGATAGAGGGACCACACTCTTGCTGCTGACTTCCTCAGCCACATCTATTGGTGCTTGCTTGATTGGAGAGACTGTCCTCTTTGCACTGCAGCCCCTCAGATGCTGCAGCAGTACCTCAAGTTAAGAGTGAGAGACCTGGGGAGGAGTGTTCCCACATCTCCTCTCCATTACTGTGGCTGCTGCAGACTCAAAAATCTAACTGCTGGAGAGCCCTTTGTGACCCATGCCACGGTCCCTTTAACTAGAATTCCTTCCTTCAACAGAATGGACACAAAATCCTGCCCGCCTTCCCTGATTGGTCGGTAACCGGAGGCAGGATGCTAATGCCCTGGCTCATTGGAAAAGCTTCAGCAAACCCCGCCTGCTCACCACTCATCTTCCCAACTGGCAAATGGTCCCATCATTCTGACAGGGCCTAAGTCCGAAAAATTCCACCCATGCTTTTCATTCAACATCTGCCCACTCTTCTTGTATTTTGCTTCTTTTTTCCTTGCAGCATGCAGAAGGCCTACATACTTGCACTTTAGCTTGTCGTGGGTGTCTCCCCACCTTCTTTCTCTGCAGGACCAAACAGCACACAACACAATGGAACACCTATTATTAGCAATGTGATAATGAGGCACTTAGAAAAGTCGAATACCATTAAGGAGAGTCAATACCATTTAGGTAGGGGAATCATGTTTGACAAATCTGTTTGAGTTTTTTGAGGTTATAACTAGTAGGGCGAACAAGGCAGAATGAGTAGGTGTAGGGTTTTTGGATTTTTAAAAAGCATTCGATACCTGCCACACAAGGGGTATTACACAAAATTGGGACTCATGGGATTGGGGACATTATATTAACACGGATTAATGGCTGTTTTCTTTTTATTCATTCATGGGATGTGGGCACCGCTGGCTGGGCCAGCATTTATTTCCCATCCCTAATTAGGTAATTGGGAAACTCTTCTGAGTTACCAACAGTCACAGATTGCAACTCTTTTCGAGTACAATCGCAGTTCTTGGTTTCCAGGAGTGGGACATGAACCCACAACCCTCTGATTCAAAGGCGAAGGTGCTATGAACTGAGCCACAGCTGCCTTTGAGAAGGTGGTGGTGAGCCACCTTGTTGAACTGCTGCAGTCTATGAGGTGTAGGTTCTGGGCATTTAAGAGTCAACCACATTGCTGTGGGCCTAGGTTCACATGAAGGCCAGACCAGGTAAGGACAGCAAATTTCCTTCCTTAAGGGACATTAGTGAACCAGATGGGTTTTTACAACAATTGACAATGGTTTCATGATCATCATTAGACTTTTAATTCCAGATTTTTATTGAATTCAAATTTCACCATCTGCCGTGGTGGGATTCGAACCCAGGTCCCCAGAGCATTACAATGAAACAAAATACAGCAGATACTGAAAATCTGAAATAAAAACAGAAAATGCTGGAAAAACTCAGCAGGTCTGACAGCATCTGCTGGAAACCTGAAATAAAAACAGAAAATGCTGGGAAAAAAACTAAATAGGTCTCTGAAGAAGAGTCTTATGGACTCAAAATATTAACTCTATTTCTTTCTCCGCAGATGCTGTCAGACCTGCTGAATTTTTCCAGCATTTTCTGTTTTTATTCCCCAGAACATTACCTTGGTTTCTGGATTACTAGTCCAGTGAAAATAGCACTATGCCAAAAAGTGGAGAGTAGGGATAAAAAGGGCACTTTCAGATTGACAGGCTGTAACTATGTAATGGGGCACCTCAAAGATCAGTTCTATTCAAAATCTACACCCTTGACTTCAATGAGGGTACCGAGTGGAATGTATACAAGTTTGCTGATGATCCAAAGGTTAGGTGAAAAAGCAAACAGTGAGGACCATGCAAAGAGGCTGCTAAAGAATTTAGAGAGGTAGGTGAGTGGGCAGAGGGAATATAATGTGGAGAAAAGTGAAGTAATCCACTTTGGTAGGAAAAGTAGAAAAGCAGAATATTTTATAAACGATGGGAGACTTGGAAAAATCTAGGTGTCCTTGTATGCTAGTCATAGAAAGTTAACATGCAGATATAGCAAGCAATTAGGAAAGCAAATGGTATGTGACAAAGGCAGTGGGGTATGAGTAAGGAAGCCTTACTGCAATTGTTTAGAGTCTCGATGAGACCGCACTTAGAGTATTGTGTACAGGTTTAACCTCCTTACCTAAAGAAGGATGAACTTGTCTTAAAGAGTGTTAAATTGCTATAATATTCATAAAGAGCAAGGAATTAATTGTTATGTGAATACATATCCTGGGATTAACCGTTGCATTGTAATCATGCTGCATAACAATGGGCTGAGTCTTCTGAGGAGTGCAATCATCATCGGATTGCCATTCCATTCCTATTTTCTTACCCAGTGCAGGAGGTCTGCATTTCTGGCCCGGACTTCTGAAAAGGGCCTCTTCAAAAATGAGGAGTGTACCTGTTCTGGGAGTCCTTCGTAGGGCAGGGTCATCGGGGTAAGCCACGCCATGCCCCCTTTTTACGGCACTAGCTGCCGTATTTTGGTGAGTCTTCATTCACCAATACAGTGAAAAGCTTTGGCACATTTAAATAGCTTTTCAATGCGTTAGTGAATGAGTGTGAGTGAGGGAAGTGGGAAGGGTGGGTATGGTGGTAGGGTGGCAGGTGACAGAGTGGCAGGCTGCCAAGTCAGTAGGGTGGCAGGGTGGGTAGGGTCACAGGGGGCAAGGTAGGTGGGGTGGCAGGGTGATGGGTGGCAGGGCAGTGGGTGGTGGGTGGCAGGGTGCTAGGTGGCAGGGTGGTTGTTAGTGCAATTCTTAGCACATTCAGGATTGTTCAGCAAGTACTGTCCATTCATGGAAGCACATCTAACATTAGACATTGCGTTCTGAGTTTTGCAAGCACAGACTGGTTGTGTAAGATCGTACTCTGCCTATTGCAAAGAGCTGAAGAGGCATGCCATTTATAATACGCTACACTAACAACAATTTACGGTTATCAGTTGAGCTTGCAATGTGGCTCACTTACACATGCTAGGAGCTATATGTATATTCCTAGACAGGGACCTGTCCTCTGCAGGCAATAGGATCATGTCCAGGCATTGTGCCCCTTTTGAATTAAACATAAATGTGGGTACATTAGTTCCCTTGTGCATTATCCATGATAATGTCTTGACCAATCAGAGGCAACTTGCCAACCAATCAGCACCCTTTTTTCATGCAGTATAAATTGTTGCTCCCTTTGAAATTTGGCATTCTTGTATCTGTTCTGATAAAAAACGAAAAGCTTCAATAGCATGTCTCTTTTTTTTTCAGCAACACACAGATCCTAACGCTTGGAGTGCTTGCAGATGCGGCCCCTTTAAATCCAGCTTCCCAGCATGTTGGCCAATTTGGGAAGACGACCCACTTAGTTTTACTCAGCCAGTCCACCTAGGACCTCTGACCTGCCCGTTTAAGGGTCCTAATAACATTTAGCAACCAATTTACATTTATTACTAAGACACCTCCTGGGCTTGTGGGATTTTTTAAACCACTCAATTGCTCTGTACCCACTGGGTTCAATGAATAAAACCTGGGGCCACCATGTGGTAAAATTCAAAAAAATCTCCTCTCTAAATTCATCTTGTGCAGAGCAAACACAAGGACAATTTTTTAAGATTTAGCTCCATATGTTAAAATGTTTACACTAAAAGCATTTCTTATTGCATCATGTTTCTTGCAGTATGCATCATATTATATTAATTAACTTCCATAGCCCCATAACATTTTAATTGATAAGTGTGTAAGTAGGGAGTAAAATATCGCACAAGAAGTTTTGTATATTTGGTGCCTTTTAAAATTAATTAGCAACTTGGAAAGCCATATCTGAAAATTCAGATCTTGTATCCATGAAGCCTGGATAGCATATAGCACTAAAAAAAACTCGAACCTGATCTGATTAGGATCATATGTTTGTTCCCCAGTTAAAACAATAATTAGTCCCTACCCCATGTGTTAACACACAGTGGGGTGCTGGCAAATGCTTTTAATGGTTGGTGTTTTGGAATGGTGAGGTCGGGGTGGGGGGGTTGGTGGTTGAGGAGTGATGTGGTATTCCTGCCATAAGATGTCTGCTTCTGATTTGCAGTTTAATTTTTCAGAGTTGTAGCCTGACTGGAGCTGGTTCATCTGAGGACGGAACAGAAACTAACCCATACAGGCATAAATGTAGAGATAATAGTTTAATATAAGTAGAAGTACTTTCAAACTAATACCATGCATTGTTTTTTTTTAAAATAAAGCCCTTAAGTGTTTGTATTTTAGTTGACTCTAGTATAAGATGGAATTTAAACCTGCCTGCTACTGAAAACTGTGTGGGTTGATGGTTAGTATGTCCCAAAGGACATACCCACATTACCCGTTGTTGGGCATACTCAGCAGGTCAGGCAGCACCTGTGGAGAGAAACATAGTTAACATTTCAGGTTGAGATGAACTTTCATCAGAACAGGTCAGGCCATCTCGACTTGAAACGTTAACTCTGTTTCACTTCACAGTTGCTGCCCGACCTGCTGAGTATTTCCAGCGTTTTCTGTTCTTGTTTCACAATTCCAGCTACCTCAGTGTTTTGTATTGATGCCATTGTTGCTTCCCAACGAGGCCAACTTCAGCAGGAAGAGAAGCATCAGAGGCAGAGAGATCAGAAAGACACGTGCATCTTCTTTTCTTTTGCCTTTCTTCACAGAGCTCAGGAGCAGATACGCTTCTCTGTGCTTCACAAGGGAAGCTTAGATCTCCTCCGCACTGGGTTACACTCCTGCACTGGCACGTGGCCTGTCAATGCCCTCTTCACTTGCCTGGGGGCCAGGGAACTTCTCTTTGGGTTGCCACCAACATCTGGAGCCGCCCAACATCCCGACCGCCACCCCCCACCACTCACCAGCCAACTGCCGCTTCCCATCCGGTTCAGGTGGGAGGTGCCTGCAGGTGTGTTACCCATCTCTCCCCTCACCTGCCCGTAAGCCACTTTAATCCAAGTTCGAAGTGAAGTCTTAGATTTCAGAAATCTGCGCAGGGGTGACACGTAAGGTTAGGATTTCAAAAATCTTGACATGGCTCACTATTCGCCATTCCAATCAGTAAGGAAAGGTTTACACCAAGACACTCTGGCGCAATTCATGCCATAAAAGAGTAAGCTGCTTCAGGATATAAGTAATGTTTGTGCGAAGAATTAAGAAATTCTATACAGGGACAATTATGAAACACAGCCAGCAATCTGTTTCTTATAAGATCCAAATACTGAAACAAGACAATGTCTTCAGAGGGTCGACAGAAGCATGAGATAGAGATTGTAGAAATTGGGGGATGGGAAAATTGGTCCATAGTGGGAGGCGGTGGTGTAGTGGTATTGTCGCTGGGCTAGTAATCCAGAGACCCAGGGTAATGCTCTGGGGTTTGAATCCCGCAATTGGTGGAATTTGAATTAAAAAATCTGGAATTAAAAAGTCTAATGATGACCATGAAACTATTGTCGATTGTTGTGAAAACCCACCTGGTTCACTAATGTCCTTTAGAGAAGGAAATCTGCCGTCCTTACCTGGTCTGGCCTACATCTGACTCCAGACCCACAGCAATGTGCTTAAATGCCCTCTGAAATTGCGCATCAAGCCACTCAGTTGTATCAAAACCGTTACAAAGTGACAAAAGAAATGAAACCGGATGGGCCACCCGGCATCAACCTAGGCACCAGAAACGACAACAGCAAACTCATCCCTATCGACCTTGCAAATTCCCCCTTAATAACATCTGGGGGCTAGTGCCAAAATTGGGAGAGCTGTCTCACAAACTAGTCAAGCAACAGCCTGACATAGTCATCATCATGGAATCATACCTTACAGATAATGCCTGAGACACCACCATCCCTGGGTATGTCCCATCCCACAGGCAGGACAGACCCAGCAGAGGTGCCGGCACAGTGGTATACAGTAGGGAGGGAGTTGTCCTGATAGTCCTCAACATTGACTCTGAACCCATGAAGACTCATGGCATCAGGTCAAACATGGTCAAGGAAACCTCCTGCTGATTACTACCTACCGCCGTCCCTCAGCTGATGAATCAGTGCTCCTCCAAGTTGAACATCACTTGGAGGAAGCACTGAGGATGGCAAGGGCACAGAATGTACTCTGGTTAGGGGACTTCAATGTCCATCACCAAGAGTGGCTCGGTAGCATCACGACAGACAGGGCTTGCCCAGTCCTAAAGGATATAGCTGCTAGACTGGGTCTGCAGCAGGTGGTGAGGGAACCAACAAGAGGGAAAAATATACTTGACCCCATCCTCACCACCCTGCCTGCCCCAGATGCAACTCAAGACTGGGCATGCATGAGGTGCTGTGGGCCATCAGCAGCAGGAGCAGAATTGTAATCAATCTTAGTCTGTAACCTCATTACTATATCATTACCATCTAGTCAGGGGATCAACCCTGGTTCAGTGAAGAGTGCAGGAGGGCATGCCAGGAGCAGCACCAGGCATACCTAAAAATGAGGTGTCAGTCTGGTGAAGCTATAACACAGGACTACTTGCATGCCAAACAGCATAAGCAACAAGTGATAGACAGAGATAAAAACAAAAAACTGCGGATGCTGGAAATCCAAAACAAAAACAGAAATACCTGGAAAAACTCAGCAGGTCTAGCAAACTCGAAACATCAACTTTGCTCTTCTCCGACAATGCTGCCAGACCTGCTGAGTTTTTCCAGGTATTTCTGTTTTTGTTGTGATAGACAGAGCTAAGCGATCCCACAACCAATGGATCAGATCTGAGCTCTGCAGTCCTGCCAAATCCAGTCATGAATGTTGGTGGACAATTAAACAACTCACTGGAGGAGGAGGCTCCACAAATATCCCCATCCTCAACGGTTGGGGAGCCCAGCACATCAGCGCAAAAGATAAGGCTGAAGCATTTTCCACAATCATCAGCCAGAAGTGCTGAGTGGATGATCCATCTCGGCCTCCTCCGGAGGTTCCCAGCATCACAGATGCCAGTCTTCGGCCAATTAGATTCACTCCATGTGATATCAAGAAACAGCTGAAGGCACTGGATACTGCAAAGGCTATGGGCCCTGGCAATATTCCGGCAATAGTACTGAAGACTTGAGCTCCAGAACTTGCCGCACCCCTAGCCAAGCTGTTCCAGTAAAGTTACAACACTGGCATCTATGTGAAAAGCTGCCCAGGTATGTCCTGCACACAAAAAGCAGGACAAATCTAACTCGGTCAATTACCCCCCCCAATCAGTCTGCTCTCCATCATCAGTAAAGTGATGGAAGGGGTCATCAACAGTGCTATCAAGTGGCAGTTGCTTAGCGATAACCTGCTCACTGACGCCCAGTTTGAGTTCTGTCAGGGCCACTCAGCTCCTGACCTCATTACAGCCTTGGTTCAAACATGGACAAAAGAGCTGAACTCCAGAGGTGAAGTAAGACTGACTGCCCTTCACGTCAAGGCAGCATTTGACTGAGTGTGGCATCAAGGAGCCCTAGCAAAACTGGAGTCAATGGGAATCAGGGGGAAAACTCTCCACTGGTTGGAGTCATACCTAGCACAAAGGAAGGTGGTTGTGGTTATTGGAGGTCAGTCATCTCAGCTCCAGGACATCACTGCAGGAGTTCCTCAGGGTAGTGTCCTCGGCCCGACCATCTTCAGCTGCTTCATCAATGTCCTTCCTTCCATCATAAGGTCAGAAGTGGGGCTGTTTGCTGTACAATGTTCAGCACCATTCAAGACTCTTTAGATACTGAAGCAGTCCATGTCCAAATGCAGCAAGAGCTGGGTAATATCCAGGCTTGGGCTGGCAAGTGGCAAGTAACATTCATGCCACACAAGTGCTAGGCAATGACCATCTCCAACAAGAGAAAATCTAACCATCACCCCTTGATGTTCAATGGCATTACCATCACTGAATCCCCCACTATCAACATCCTGGGGTTACCATTAACCAGAAACTGAACTGGACTCGTCATATAAATACTATGGCTACAAGAGCAGGTCAGAGGCTAGGAATCCTGCGATGAGTAACTTACCTCCTGACTTCCCAAAGTCCGTGCACCATTTACAAGGCACAAGTCAGGAGTGTGATGGAATGCTCTCCATTTGCCTGGATGAGTGCAGCTCCCACAACACTCAAGAAGCTTGACACCATCCAGGACGAAGCTGCCCGCTTGATTGGCACCACATCCACAAACATTCACTCCCTCCACCACCAGCGCACAGTAGCAGCAGTGTGTACCATCTACAAGATGCACTGCAGGAACTCACCAAGGCTCCTTAGACAGCACCTTCCAAACACACGACCACTACCACCTAGAAAGACAAGGGCAGCAGATAGTTGGGAACACCACCACCTGGAAGTTCCCCTCCAAGTCACTCATCATCCTGACTTGGAAATATATGGGGTTCCTTCACGGTCGCTGGGTCAAAATCCTGGAACTCCCTTCCTAACATCACTGTGGGTGTGCCTACACCACATGGGCTGCAGCAGTTCAAGAAGGCAGCTCACCACCAGCTTCCCAAGGGCAACTAGGGATGGGCAATAAATGCTGGCCCTGCCAGCGAAGTCCACATCCCGTGAATGAATAAAAATAAATGCCAAGGTTGGCCTCAAAATACAATGGTGGTTTTAATATGCTGTTATGGTAAGGGATGTAGCTGAGGGGAATTTTGGAAGCTAAGCAAGTATCACTGGCCTACAGTTTCCTCAGTGTGTTAATGTTTGCTGAATGAATGTACTGTAGAAGAATTTGATTGTTCATAAACAGCTTTTTTATGCTTTTTACAGCATTGCTAAAGGTCATTCATCAGAAACATATGCAGGACCATGAAGCATCAAAGGTGTAGAAGGAAAGTTAATAGCAAACTCCAGATCAGACCCTGCATTAGCTTAATTAATGAGAAGGTTTTGAACCATCAAAGCAGGGCAGAAAAAAATGCTATTGTGTTGGATCCTAGTCTCCAGTTTTTTGGGTCCAGTCCACACGCTTGTTGTGAGTGATGGCTGTGTTGGTACTGTAGATAGAGTTGAGTAGCCAGGACTTCATAGGTGGAAACTCTTAGTTTATTTACAAGGTACTCGGCAGTAACTAAACATGTGCTTACACTTCAAACTCTATCTCTACATGACTGATTACTAACGACTAACTCCAGAGGTAGCCCGTGCTACTCTGCTATTGGATGGCAAGATGATGTGATCTTCCTTAATAACATTCTTCTTAAAGGTACATTAAACATTAGATTACCACATCCGTCCCCCTTTACTCAGAAATACCTTTTAGATTTACATTTACAATTTTCTCAAATAGCAAAATGTTTGCACTGATAAGTAATTTACAAATTCAGTCTTTCTGGGGGGTTCCTTTTGCGTGTAGAGCATCTCAGCTCCATAACTTCAGATGCCTTGTCAGGAACCTCCTTTTCTGGAATTGTCTGAACGTTGGGTGCTTCGGTGAGCACTGGCAGTTCTGTATCCTCCACTCTTGAAGGAGCAGCAGATGTGCCTTAACTGGGTTGAGTTCTCTCAGCAGGAAATGCTGACCCGGTCATGGACACTGGTGGAATCATTCTTGGTGCATTGTTTCTCTCTTCCTTGGATGATCCACATGTTTCCATATGACTCAGCCTTCTGCCTCCACGTGGT
Source organism: Cetorhinus maximus (assembly GCF_964194155.1). Taxonomy (NCBI): domain Eukaryota; kingdom Metazoa; phylum Chordata; class Chondrichthyes; order Lamniformes; family Cetorhinidae; genus Cetorhinus; species Cetorhinus maximus. The sequence continues at coordinate 91,631,880 of NC_135896.1, forward strand.
AAGATAGAGATCCAGTCACTGTATTTATTTCACACGGTAACCACTTTGGTCCTTCTCCAAAGTTCTTCACGTATACCATCTCTCCCATGGTAAATTTCCTCTCACAACTTTGCCAATCATGTCTAGTTTTCTGATTTCCCTGACTCCTTCCCCCCTAAATTTGGCATTATTAAACTCAATCTCGTCCTGTGTCGACATTTCATCAACAATTCCGCAGGTGTGACACACCAGTTGTTGCGTGAGGGATGGTCCTATAATGGTAAAGAAAGCGTGCTAACTTGGTTGTTAAGGAATCTCCAGTTAACTTTTTCATGCCAGCCTTGAACGTTTGAACCGTCCTTTCTTCCAGTCCATTTGAGGAGGGGTAGTACAGTCAAGTTTTTACACGAGTGATACCGTTGAGGCTGATAAACCGCTGAAACTCAGCACTCGTATCGTGCCGTTATCAGAAACCCTGCCACTTCTGGTAGCCCGTTAATGGCAAACCTTTGACATAACTTCTCAATTGCAGCAGAAAATGTTGGTGACTTCACCTCATATATGTCCATCCATTTTGAGTGGGCATCAATAATGAGCAGAAACATTGCTCCCATGAAAGGTCCCACATAGTCAATGTGTAACCGCACCCCATGGTCTTCCTGGCCACTCCCCAGGGTGTAATGGAGCTGTTGAAGCTATCTGCAGTTGCTGATATTGCACACAATTCTTCACTAAACTCTCTATTTCACCATCCATCCCAGGCCACCATAAGTAGCTGCGAATTATGGTCTTCATTGGGGATATTCCTGGATGTGTACTGTGTAGTTCAATTAGCAATGGCTCTCTTCCCTTTGGAGGTACCGTCACTCTAGCTCCCCACAATAAGATGCCATCCTGGCTGGTTATTTCATGTCTTCTGTTGAAGCATGGTTTTATTTTGTCGGGTACAGGCTCTTGTGATCAACCATGAAGCACTTGTTCTCGTACCTGAGATAGGACTGGGTCCCTACTCGTCCAGCCTTTGATTTGTCGAGCGGGTACCGGTGAGCAATCCAAGAAATTTAGCAATAAGACAAATTCTTGTGGAACTGGGGGACATCCTCATCACTTTCTTGTAAAGGCAAACAACTAAATGCATCGGTGTTTGCAATTTGACTTCCAGGCCTATGTATAAAAGTATACTCGTATGGCGCCAGGATTAAAGTCTTATTTGAGTTTCTGTGTTTTCTTTCTATGTGCCTTCTTCTTTCCAGCGCTGACTGTAATCTTGGCATTCTTTTTGACTTCAATATTAGCCAGACTAACCTCAGATGCAAGCTTGACTTGAGTGAGCTCAATGGTTGAGTCTCCCAGAATTTCATCATCTGTCTGCTTCTTGGGAAATTCTGAAACTTTTGCTTCCAAAGCTTCTTTGGCTTCATTTAACTGATTCTTCAGCTCTTCTGTCTCTTTTTTGTATTTTATTGCTGCCTCCTGGAAAATTAAGCATTGTTGCGTCTTCTCTGCCAACTCATCCTTCAATTTGGTCAGAGAGGTGCTGAATTCTTTCTGTTTCTCTTCATACTTTTTCAGAGGTACGAACTTTGACCTGCAGTGTGTGAAAGTCTTTCAGCAGGTTTTCTCTTTCCTTTCGAAGGCTGTCTCGAATTCTGTCAATAAGCATGGTCTCTTCGAGTTCCTTCTGCTGTTCTTCCATGTTTTGGCTTAAGACAGCCTGCATTTCTTCAGCTTGTTGAGTCTTTACACACTCCTTTTCCAAAACAGAAACACTCCCAGCTTCCTCTTGGAATCTCAGTGGCTACTCAAGGTCAATTTCCTCTAGCCAGTTTTGCCCTAGGAGGTGTGATGCTCTGCCTCCCAATACCAACACTGGTAGCTTTACCAATTGGCTTCCATAATGGACAGTTACTCTACTTCTGCCTTTGACTTGGGTGTCTTCACTTGTGTGTGTTTTTAATTGGGCAGTTGTTTCTTCTAAATTTAATTGATGTTCCCCATTATTTAGATATCTGAAGGTATGTTCCCCAATTACTGTACTGGAAGCTCCTGTGTCCATTTCCATTCTAACAGGTCTACCATTCATTTCCACTGTTACATATATTGGTTTTGTTTTTCCAACCTTCAAATTATACAATGAATAAATATCTGAATCTGTTGCTTCAGGCTCTTCTACACTGTAGATCTCACTGGGTTTTTTCTTTTGTTTGAAAGTCTGCCTGACTCTTTCCTTGCCCTGTCCCATTACGTGTCCATTTCTATGACAATAAAAACATTCTATGTTTTTAAACTGCCAATCGTGAAAAGACTACCTGTTTCCACTTCTATTGAAATGATTTCTTGTTTTTGCCTCTAAGTCATTTTGTTCTCATTTTCCTGCTAGCGGGGGCTGTTTCCCGCCTCTTGGCAGAGTCTTGCATTTTTGTGCCCTTTTTGGTAGGGCCTTCCTGCCCGATGTGGAGAACGGTACCATTTTGCATGCTCTGTAAGGCATTTGAATCTCTTACTGCACTTTCCATTGCCAATGCCATGCCTAGCGTCTTTGTGAAATCCAAATTTTGTTTTGGATAACAATCGCTTCTGAATTGTGTCCTCATTCACACCGCACGCTAAATGGTCACTAAGCATATCGTTTAAGGATGTACCAAACTAACATTGTTTTGTTCATTGCTTCAAACTTGCCACATAGCTTGTAACTGTCTCCCCCGGGGCTCTAATTCTCAAATAAAACTTGAACCTTTGCATCATTACTGAGGGCTTTGGTTGATAATGACTCCGCACGAGGTCCACCAATTCAGAATTTCTGGAGCCTGGGGCACTGGGTGCAGTCAAACTTTGAATCAAGCCACAAGTTTTATTCCCACATGTACTTTAGTGGATCACACACCTCTTCTCTTCCCCAGTAATCTCATTTGCTTGGAAAAAGAACGGGAGATGCTGAATGTAGTGATCGAAAGGATCAATTCTTCCGAATTGCGGCGTGCTGTGTGGGAATTACTTCAACGAGTTGAACGGAACTTCTACTTACAGTTGCTGTGCGAGGTGCAGTGCCAATTTCGTTTATCTTGATTGCTTCTGTTTAACTTGTTTAATCCTTGTCGCCAATTTGTTGGATCCTAGTCACCAGATATTGGATACTGTTCACATGCTTGTTGTGAGTGGTGGCCAAGTTGGTACTATAGACAGAGTTGAGTAGCAGAGACTTCATAGGTGGAAACTCTTGGTTTGTTTACAAGGTACTCAGCAGCAACTAAACATGTGCTTACACTTCAAACTCTATCTCGACACTATTGATTACTAATTACTAACTATGGAGGTAGCCCATGCTACTCTGCTATTGGAAACCAAGATCATGCGATTTTCCTTAATAAATTCTCCTCAAAGTTACATTAGACATCAGATTAATACGCATAGGGCAGAATTTTCCCCCCGTCAGGGGCGAAGTTGATGGGCGGGCAGGTGCGGGCCCATTTCCGGTCGGCACCCCCGATTGGAGGCGCGGCGCCATTTTACATGGGTGGGCGAATTAAGGCCCACCCAGCATGATGTCGGCAGGGAAGCGCTATGCACTCCCTGTGCGGGGGGGAATGCCTAAAATCGAGAGTGCGCTCTCTCGCGCACGTGCACAAAAGCTCGCACTCGTGTCCCTGAGGCTAAGTGCAGCCTCAGGGAGATCGTCTCTACTTTCAAAAATATTAAAAATAGAAAAAAAAATTCCCTAACATGTTCCCCCTCATGACAATTTCACATGAGTTGGGACATGTTCATAATTTCCATGACAACTTTATTCAAATTTTTAAAACCCTACATGAAACCTCATCAGGTGGATCAGGTTTCATGTTTTTTCTACTTGCTGCCGGGGCTCCTGGCCGACCCACCAACCTTAAGGTTGGACGGGCAGGTCCTTTAATGACTTAATTGATCCTGTCAATGGCCTCAATTGGCCATTGACAGGTTGGCGGGGGGACAGCTGATTTCGCTGCGCCCCCATGTTCCTGAAAATTAAAATTGGGCGTGATGACGATGTGAATTCCCCCCCCCCCGATGTCACCGCGCGTTATTTTATGTGTCAGCGAGCGGGCCCCCACCCCCGCCGCCACCCCCGCCCCCACCCCCGCCGCCACCCCCGCCCCCTCCCCCACCACCGCCCCCAGCCCTGCCTCCATCCCCGCCCCCGCCCCCACCCCACCCCCACACCCACCGCCACCCCCGCCTCTGTCCCCGCCTCCGCCCCGCCCCCAGCCCCGCCTCTGCCCCCGCCCCCACCCCACCTCTGACCCGCCTCCACCTCCACCCCCACCCCCGCCCCCACCCCCGCCCCCACCTCCGCACCCACCTGCGCCACCGCCCCCACCCCCGCCTCCGTCCCCGCCTCCGCCTCCGCCCCCACCTCGGCCCCCGCCCCCGCCCCCACCCCCGCCTCCACTCCCACTCCCACCCCCTCCCCCACCCCCACCCCCGCCTCTGTCCCCGCCCCACCCCTGCCTCCGCTCCCGCTCCCACCCCCTCCCCCATCCCAACCCCCGCCTCTGTCCCTGCCCCCACCCCCGCCTCTGTCCCCACCTCTGTCCCAGCCACCGCCCCGCCCCCCCCGCCCCCGCTCACTGAGGGTAAAATCCTGCCCATTGTTTCTGTAATTTGTGTTGTAGACCGTGTGTGACCAAAGCAAGTGTATGACCCTGGGGGACTGAAGCTGATGAAAATATTTATGTTTACACAAGTGCCATTTTGTACAATCATGCTGTGCAAACTGTTATGGCTATTTTCTTTGAAAGCTGTGTGAAATGAAGAAAGAAATAGCTTTCATTTAAACCTGCTAGGCCCTAAACTCTGGGATGCCTTCCCTAAACTTCCTGACCTTTCCACCTCTCTCTCTCTCCTCCTTTAACACACTTAAGACCTAACTCTTTGACCAAGCTTTGGTTCACCTGTCCAAACATCTCTCTATGTTGCTTGGTATCACATTTGAGTTGATAATCTTTCCTGTGAAAAGCCTTTCGATATTTTACTATGTTAACGATGCAACATTCATGGGAGTTGTTGTTATATAGTGACTTTCACATTGTCAGAAGGTCCCAAAGCACTTTGGAGCCCACCAGGTACTTTGGAAGCTCAGTAAGTAATCTTGGAATGTGGGAAATAGGATACTTAGGATTAATGCCTTCACTGCAACATGATTCATGAAGGACCAAAATGTTATTTGCTTTCAAAAATGTCTTTTTATCTGTAAAATGTAAATTTGTCTTATTTTCAGATCATGCTTCATTATGGAGAGGTTAACCAACCAGTCATCCCATCTATGTTTGATTGTAATTCTTGTTACATGCAGTGCCTCATGCCCAGTTAAAGTTGTTCACTTTTTATCACGGCATTACACACATTTGCAGACCCCACAACTGGATTACTGAGCATTCTGTCTCCCCTGAATAGCCATCAATTTAGAGAGTAGGGAATTCTAAAAGGATACTTACTGCATATGCATCATACTGGGCGGGTCATTCCCATAAATGAAATTATGGTTCTTGAAATTGCCTATACCAAAATCACACAACACACTCTGCCTTCTTTGATCTCCAATTTTTAGAAAATAGCCCTTTGCGTCATGAGGCAAGCTCAAACTAATTGGATCTTATGGAGATAAACTGCAAAATGAGGACACATGAAAGCAATTATGAATTAAGATGAATCATTTAAACTAGAAGAGAGTTAATTAGAACTTTTCAATAAATGACATACAACAGGTTTTGCATTCTTGCAGCAATATAAAGCAGCTGCCCTGTATCATCCTAAAATAATATAACGGGCTGATCAACTTTACGTTCGTTTGAATTGACCAGAGAGTACACATCTACTCATTTTAATATATAACATCAACTTACATTTATATAGTACCTTTAACATAAGAAAATGTCCCAAGGCATTTCACAGCAGCATTCACATTTGGACATGCAAGGGGATATTAAGATAGGTAGTCAAAAGCTTTTTTTTCCCCTTTATTCTTTCATGGATGTGGGTGTCATTGGAAAGGCCAACATTTGTTGCCCATCCCTAATTACCCTTGAACTGAATGGCTTGCATTTCAGGGGACAGTTGAGAATCAGTCCTATTGCTGTGGGTCTGGGGTCACATGGAGGCCAGACCAGTTAAGGATCTTTGTGAAGCAGTTGGGTTTTCATGGTCACCATTACTGAGGCTAGACTTATGTTCTATATTTATTAATTGAACTTAAATTCCACCAACTGCCATAGTAGGAATTGAACCCATGTCCCCAGAACCTTAGCCTAGGTTTTAGGGTTACTAGTCCAGTGACATTACCACTATGCCACCATCTCCACTGAAAGGAGGAAAGCGAGGTGGAGAGGTCTAGGGAAGGAATTCCAGAGTTTACGGCCAAGACACCTGAAGGCAGACATGATGTGTTGAATGGCCTCTTTCTGTGCTGTAACTTTTCTATGGTTCCATTAAATCCCACCCTATAATGCTGTGCTTTATTTTGTGGTCAGGTTATCTCCATGGAGATTTAGAAGAACTAGAAGAATCAAATAGATGAGTAGGTCAAACTTCTTCACTCTGTACCCAATCAAGTTAGATAAGTACACACGCGTCACTGACAAAGCTGGCATTTATTGCTCATCCTTAACTGCCCTGAGAAGGTTAGTGGGCCACTGTTTTCTTTCACTGCCGTCATTTGTCACGATTTGATCCAACAGTGTGGTTTGCTAGGCCACTTCATTCGGCAGCTTATAATCAAATACATTGGCATGGGACTGGAGTTACATCTCAGCCAGATCAGTTAAGGATGGCACATTTCCTTCCCTAAAAGATATTATTGAACCAGTTGGGTTTTTACGGCAATCCAAGACAAACCTTTTTAAAAAAATAATATGGCGTTAAATTGTCATGGTGGAATTTGAACACACGTTGACTGCATTATTATTCCATGCTTCTGGATTACCAGCCAAGTAACATAACTACTACACTGCTGTACCCTCACTATAATATGAATGGCATAATAGACAAGTAAGAAATGCCAGATGGTGGTATGTTAAAGTTCATTCAGCGACTCTAAGTCACTGTGGCAACATACACTTTTACATGCATGTAAAATGTACTTTCTACCACATTGCTAATCAGGCATCTCCCCTGCTCTTACCACCTACCATTGGCAGATATTGGAAGGATTTGCAGGTTGCTACTCAAGTTGTTTGGCCACACTATGAACACGTCCTCTTTGACTATCAAGTCCTGGGGTGGGATTCAAACCCAGAGCTTCTGGCTCAGAGGTAGGGATGTGACCCCACTGCACCACAAGACCTCACTGCCAGACACAAAGTGTCACATCCACTCTATCTGAAAAGTAAGGAGACCGAATGTCAGATACCAATTTCTCATTTTACTCAATATTTTTGATGTAGCTATTTTTAAAAATTCATTCATGGGATGTGGGCATCGTTGGCTAGGCCAGCATTTATTGCCCATCACTAATTGTCCTTGAGAAGGTGGTGGTGAGCTGCCTTCTTGAACTGCTGTAGTCCATGTGGTGCAGGTATATCCTTCAGGGTTCAGTAGAAGAGTCCAAAGTCTGGACTCTCCCCATTTGCACAAACGCCTTGTGACAAGGTAGGGATCCCACCTGACTAGCTGCACTGCTGTATGGACTGGGGTCAGGTGGACAAACTCCAAATGACCTGAGTGAGTTGCACTGGGACTTTGCTGAATCTGCGGCAGGAAGCAATATGCTGCAACCGGATGTGAATGACTGAAAGGCCAGGGCATTATCAAAAGCCCTTGTGCTGCAAGCTGAGCAGTTTATTGGTGAAAACATTTACACAGGTCTGCTGTAAGGCAAAGAATCCCACCCACCCACCCCCATCCCCACGCCCACACTCCCACACCTTCCCATTTCACAAATGCAGATATTGAAATGTTCTATAGGAAGTCAGAGACAGAAGGAAGGCCTCTTAATTTTGTATCAACATGTGGAAGTGCCTCAAGGAGTTCAGCATTAGGAGCAGGTGGCTAAGTTAGTCATACTGCTAATCCCAATACTTGGCACTTAGTACTGTAAGACACTTAATGACCTTTCTAGTTCCGGTAACGTAAGATGAGGCAGCCACACTTTCCAAAAATGCACTGTGCTAAACATATCTGCCACCTCCAATCATTTCTCCCTTATTGCATTAAAATGCCAGAAGAACTTACCATCAATGTTGATAAGATAGTGCAGTGGCCTTTAAAGCCCCACCCTTCACATGTAAATATCCTTTCACTCACATCAATACATGGAATCACCTTACTAAAGCTTTCACCTGGAATGCGATTGTTGACCTGATCTATCAGTAGTCCGCATCTATGGCTTCTTTCAGGCAATTTTACCACACAATTACTCAAGTTAATTTACACTTTTGGTCTCTTTCATACTGGACCAAGACAGCAGAAAGTGACAACAACAGCTAATGTAACCCAAATCTTTGACCTTGCAGCTCTTCTAAGGAGAAAGCATTGAAGCTCCTGGTGATTTTTCTAACGCTTTCATGGGGTGTGGACGTCACTGGCAAGACCAGCATTTGTTGCCCATCCCTAATTGCCCTTGAACTGAATGGTTTATCTGTATTGCAGCTCATCCTGGAATATGCGACAACTCAAGGGGAATCTGTGGGTGAAAGGGGAGGACAATCATAGAAGGTTTAAGGACAATCTATGCTTCTGACAGGAAGGTCAAAGTGCTGCCACATAGGCCTGTGGGAGAACAGGTTAAAGAGAGTTGTCTCTTTTAGTCTGTAGGATTAGTATTGGAATACAGACAACGATCTCCCGGGCTTCACTGCTCTTATCAGTACCATGATGTCCTACTTCATATAGATGAATGACCATGTGCTGCCATTGTTCAGTAATAACTGCATGGCAGGAATGCCTTCAAATGATACTATTGTGACTCTGCATAATAACATTGTTTCCCTCTCAACCTCCTGAGGTGCTGGCAAATGTGGCAAGAGGAGGCAGAGCCAGATTTCCCATGCAACACTCCAAGAGGTGCAGTTTGACAAGGTCCATCTGAGGACTGACTTAGTTGCAGTAAGATGAGGATCACTTAATCCCAAGACACTCATATTGAAACATATCAGCCAGTCTGCCATTCTAGGAGGAGCAATGGATTACGTTTGACTTCAATCTTCACATATCAACACCAAGGAGAGCACTGCAGTAAGAAGCACTTGGCAAAACCCAATGAGTTTTGATTAATGTTGTAGTTGCTGTTAAGTTGTTATACATACAGGCATTGCTCCTGGTGAGGTTTAGAAGTCCCATCTCGTTAAGTGTTTTGAAGGAGAGCTGTGTGTGTTGATGCACACAGAGAAGAGCCTTTCACAATGGGATGTTCATGAATGCAAGGGGAAGATTAGCCAGGAGTGTTATTGCATGGCAGTTATTACATATGCAGAAGTTGAGTAAGTCTCTTTTACAAGTGTTGTATGAATGTCTGTTGCACCAACATGTCTCCTCAATAGTTTGTTCACTAGTTAATCCTATTGCTGGTCTAGGCCTTCTTCCATCTTCAGGTTTTCCATGATGAGACCCCTGTGTGAGATGAAGTTGTGCAGTATGTAACAGACAACTATAATTTTTGAGACTCCAATCGTATTGCAGAACAATCCCAGAATAATCCAGATATCTGACCATTCCAATTGTTTGCTCACTAACAGTACTGCTGAATGTGTGGACTCCTTTATTGTGGCTTTTTGCTGGAGTCCTAGGAGAGAGCACAGATGTTATCAGCCACGGTTGTACCTCCCAGTGCCTATTCTGAGATGGTCCTCTATCTTAGACTAGAGGCCTGGGACTTGGTTAGTAGACAGACTGTAGACGTACTCTGGTATCTGCTTAACACTTATTGATTAGTACTACATCGTAACAGGTTATAGATAGGCATTTTGCTTCTAGGCATGATTTCAACCTCTCTCTCTCTCTCAAGTCTAACACATGACTGACTGACGTCAGTGGTACATCATCATCTATGTTGATAACATGAAACCAAATCTTTAACTATTTACATTACATTTCTGTTACTCCCTTTTTATAACTACAGATTCTACCCAACTCCAACTCATACTCTTCCCCCTCCCCAACTTACAGTCCTGGGGGATTCAATCTTCCACAGAATTCTAGGCCCTTAGGGAAGGTGTCTTGGAGACATAAGGACTTTCTTCTGCATCTGGTAGGACATCATCATCTTCAGAATAGGACAGCACTTTGGCAACATAGCTGGGAAATAGAGTAGAGGGTGCAAGATGACTGATCTGCAAGGACAATGAAGATTTTCCAATGAAAGACTGATCCAAAAGAGAAGACTGAAGAGAATTGACCTTTGGACCCTCTGGGACTAGAAGAGAAGAAGTCAGGACACTCTGGGGAACTTGTTATTCCCTGGAAGCTCACAGGGAAAGAGGTTCAGAAGAGGAAGGATTTTCAACTCCAGTGACGACTGTCACAGTTGTGTCATCCACTGTAGTATCGACGATTGAAAAGGCATCAAAGATCTGACATTTCAATAAAGTTAGATGACAAAGGAAAAATATGACCAAATTCCTATAAGACTGTCAAGAAAAGAAGAAGAATTTCCTAATGATATTTCGGGAAGACTGCCTACTTTCTGTAGGCAGCGGTAAGAGAGCCATACTTCTCTCTGTGTGAGGTTGCTCCACTCTGGGCAATGGGAAGAATTGCTGAGGACATGACAGCCTCTTCTTCTTTAATGAGATGAATTTCCAGTAGACAATTAACTTGGCGACAAGATTGCTGTACAGAATTCCCTCCGTGACACTCTGATCCACTCCTCCATCACCCCCTACTCCTCAACCCCCACCTACGGCACCTCCCCATGCATACGCAAAATATGCAACACCTGCCCCTTCACTTCCCCCCTCCTCACTGTCCAAGGGCCCAAACACTCCTTTCAAGTGAAGCAGCATTTCACATGCATTTCCCCCAACTTAGTCTACTGCATTCGTTGCTCCCAATGCGGTCTCCTCTACATTGGAGAAACCAAACGCAGACTGGGCGACTGCTTTGCAGAACACCTTCGGTCTGTCTGCAAGAATGACCCAGACCTCCCTGTCGCTTGCCATTTTAACACTCCACCCTGCTCTCTTGCCCACATGTCTGTCCTTGGCTTGCTGCATTGTTCCAGTGAAGCTCAACGCAAACTGGAGGAACAGCACCTCATCTTCCGACTAGGCACTTTACAGCCTTCCGGACTGAATATTGAGTTCAACAACTTTAGATCATGAACTCCCTCCTCCATCCCCACCCCCTTTCCATTTCTTCCCCCTCCCTTTTGTTTTTTCCAATAATTTATATAGATTTTTCTTTTCCCACCTATTTCCATTATTTTTAAATCTATACCTTTAATGCCCTTTTAGTCTTATTTCACCCCACCCCCACTAGAGCTGTACCTTGTGTGTCCTGCCATCCATTCTTAATTAGCACATTCTCTTAGATAATATCACCACCTTCAACACCTCTTTGATCCTTTTGTCTGTGACATCTTTTGATTATCTGCTCCTATCACTGCTTGCTTGTCCCTACAACCACACCCCCCCCACCCCCACTTCTCCCCCGACACCCCCCCCCCGCCTTAAACCAGCTTATATTTCACCCCTCTCCTATTTTTACTTAGTTCTGTTGAAGGGTCATAAGGACTCGAAACGTCAACTTTGTTCTTCTCCGCCGATGCTGCCAGACCTGCGGAGTTTTTCCAGGCATTTATGTTTTTGTTTTGGATTTCCAGCATCCACAGTTTTTTGTTTTTATCTCGTGCTATTTTGCTCTGGCCTTTTTGCGGGTCAGGAAAGCTTAATGTGTAAAATGCGCACGCTGAGATTGGGTTCCCCATTTTAAATGGGGGATGAAAATCGTATTTCCTCCAGTGCACAATTTTCATCTGGTGGGACGGGGTTTTGGAAGCCCTCTTAAAGCATGCCAAGTTTGAGAGTTTGTGAAAAAAAGCGGAAAGCCAGGTGAAGAGTCAGAAATGTTCTAAAAGGTAAGTATAAAATGTTTTGATACCTTCAATGTCACTATTACATGCTGCATTGTTATGTAGATGTGTCTTTAATGCATTGATTCATCATATGGATCTGTCCTACAAAGATGCATTGACCAGCATTGTGTAATTGTTCACATGCATTTCAGTACTTTCCCAATAGAGAAGATATGCCAATGTATTAAAAAAATGTAAACAAGAAATCCTCTGCTGACATATTTTTGTGCTTTGATTTACTTGGACTGGCAGATCTGGCTGTTTAAAGGAAAAAAAAATCCTGCTTCTGAAGGAAGAAAAGATGATCTGCACCTGCTCCTGCTCCTTCACTGACAGGCTTTCAAATGTTCAGTCAGTGGAGCTAGAAACTTTTGTTATGACAGTTGTTCCATTACAAATGCTTGGCTGTGTTTCAAAAGCTTAAATTCAGCAGGTGGACTTATTGATCCAAGAATTATTGAAACTTTTATGAGCCTATAGTAATAGACAATGTCTGGGATATGATTTCTTGTTTATTTACAAACCTAATGGACACTTAAGGGATTACAACTATTTTTCCCTTGGCCAGTATATTGCCGTCGGTGTGCTGGGGCGGGCCCGGCACGCCGACGTGCAAAATGACGTGTGATGACATCGGGCATGCGTCCTGATGAGATCGCACGTCATTTAGATATTTCGTTTGGCGGGAGCACACCAGAGGTGGTTGTGCACCCGCCGAACTGTCAATGGCCTATTAAGGCCATTAAAAAACCAATTAAAGTTGTTACCAGTGTTGCCTGTCCAACCTTAAGATTGGCGGGCGGGCGAAGAGCCCAAGCGGCCTTCGCGTTTTTCAGGAAACCTCATCTATGTCTCAGCTCATCTGACCCAAGGGCCAGGTGGGCTGGGTGGGAGCGGGCGGGGGTGGGTTCTGAGCCAATCGCCGCCCGTGATCGGCTGCGTGCCGCCATTTTACGTGGGCAGGCCAATTAAGACCCGCCCATTGTAACGCACGGCCAGTCACGTTCAGCGGGCGGGGGGAGAAGGGAGAGTTAGGGCCTGCGATCTTTTGCACATGTGCGCAAAAGAGCACAGAAATCTCCCTGAGGCAGCTCTGTGCTTCAGGGAGATCAGGTTGGTAATGGAAATCTTGAATAAAGGATCTGAAAAATTATTTAAACACGTCCCCTCATGTGACATGTCTTAGATTGTTAGGGTTTTAATGGTTTTCCAACGATTTTAAAATAATTTCCATTGCTATTGTATGGTTCCTCAGAATTATACATGGTGCATACTGGGTGAGTGGCTATGGAGGATACATGGGGGCATAGAGGTGGCATGGGGAATGTGAGGTGGCATGGGGAGGCACGGAAGTATAGAGGTGGCATGGTGTGGGGTGGAGGAATATGGGGAGGGTGGGGAGTGAAGGGGTGAGGAGTGAGGTTTAGGGAGCCTTTAAATAATGTTGGAGCAACCCCCACCACACTGAATTTCCTTGCATGTTTTGGCCCTCCCTGTGATATGCTTGCGGCCACCCTCATTTACACATGTCATGTCGGGTATAGAAAAAGAAATGGAGAGATGGAAAGATGGACTGGATTAAGAGAGAGAGAAAAAAAGAAAGGATAAGTAAGAATTTGCTGCACTAGAAAATGAGGCGGGCCTTCCAACCGACACTCCTCACTCCTCACACACTCCACGACAGCTCACAAAATGGACGGAAAACCCGGCCCCTGTGTGAAAAGACAAAAATCCTTCATAAAAATCACACAGGGGTCGGTTGTGCATAACGTGAGCTGTGAAACTGCACAGGGCGAGTTTTCCCGAGTGCAGATGAAAATTCATCCCCGGGGTGGTTTTCAGCTAATTTAACATGCGTTAAAACCGTCGCGAATGAACATCAATATGTGAAAATATTTTACTGCAGTCGCTCTATAATCCAACAAATGTCTCTGCTGACTTTCAAAGTACTGGTTTACATTGCCTATTTAGATGTGGAAATAATATTTTCAGCCCTCAACTAGATTTTGTTCTATAATGTTATGCTTTATTTTATATACTAAGTGCAGACAATTTTAAACAAACTATCACCCACAGATTACTCTGTGTCTCCTGCAAGAATAATTCATGCTAGAGTGCAATTAAACAAGAGGAGAGAAAATACATTCCTTGGTCAATAAATTGTAAAGCTAAAATTTAAACTTCCCATTGTTAACAGTAGTTTTGAAAACGCAGATCTCCAGTATCCTTGGGTATTTCAAAATTCAAGCAATGTGTTTAGCTCCTTGCTGAGCTTTTCCTTCAAGCATTACAAATCAAAATATATCCCAATATGTACCAAAGTATAACTGAGGTGAAAACTTAACATTATTCTTTGTCAAAATAGTGCAAACATTACATTAAAAACAAGGCAGCCAACGCCTAAATTACAGTGGTCTCAAATTTCCATGCTGTTTTACGCATACTTTCATTATCAAACCATGCCTTTCTTATGTTTGCAAAATGCGACAAAAATCATTGCCAACAATTTTCTGCCTCAGGATCAACCTTCACCACACTGAATTTCCTTGCACTTTTTGGCCCTCCCTATGGCCACCCTCATTTACACACGTCATGTCAGGTACAAAAAAATGAAATGGAGAGAGGAAAAGACGGACTGGATTAAGGGAGATTTTTTTTAAAAAAACAAGGTAAAGTAAGAATTTGTGTGTAAAATTTATGTTTTTAAAATCTCCAACAATAATTCATGACCTGAAGAATTGAGACCCCAGTTTAAATTATTCACTTTGTGGGCCAGAGATGTTTATTGGCAGTCATTAGCAATTATAGCATGTCTTTAAAATGGTTTTTAGGTGTTAAGTGTTGGACTTAATTTTCTATGGTGAGATTAATGAAATTCATGGAGAGGTTAAGGGCGAAATGCTGTTTTCACAAAGCTAACAGGGCAGTACAGATTGGCCAACAACCTATGCCAATTCACAATTGATGGAGCATTGCTTCCTCATTACATATTGATTTTCACATTAGTAACAACTGCACTATCCATGCACTGTTCTTTTCATTAAACTCTGACCCAGTATCTCAGAAATTAATGCACATCTAATTCAGATGGTCAAACACTGTTGTTACATTTTTAAAAAGCTCAACAATCATCCTTTTTCACTGAAGTATTAGAAGCCATGTGTTTGTGTAGGCTGAATATTCTTGTTTGCTTTTTGCTAGCAGTTTGGTTTCAGTTTAAAATTTCTTCTTAAGGAAAGTTGTTGTTCATCATTATGGCCATCAGTAGTGGAGAATACATTTTCATTTCAGTATTCAGGGTCAACAAGTATTCTCAAGGTAGACACAGATTGGGCCGGGGCGTAGCAAATCTCATTTCATTTTTATCAATCCCAGCCACAGGAGTATGCCCTTCCCCCCACCCCACCCCACCTTACCTGTATGAATTTTAATATTTCCCACAACAGCCAGTTTGAAATTTTTGCCATTATTTGCTTTGAACCAGTTTTATGCTGCAGGCCATTGCTTAATAGGAACTGCATTGAGATTGTCCAAACTAATTTCAAGGTAGGACTTACCCAGCTGGAAGCTAGAGGGGATATCATCCCCTTAGTTATAGCTGCATTCAAATTCAGTTGCATGTGCTAAAAAGCACAATTGGCTAACCTGCTGCATTATCAGTCCCATTTGGTGGCATGGTTATCACACTTATACCAATGATGGCTTCAAACAATTTCCTTCCCGTGCTTTAACATGCACTTGAAGTTAAGGTGCACTGATGGAACGTAAAATTTTGATTGTTCCAGAAACAATGAGAAGACGACAATCTCAATGGGGATGTAAAATCTATTCATAATATTAGAACTGTTGTTCGCGTAATATTACAGCAAGTCTCTCATATTGTACAATCCTTTCAAGTGAAGCAGCATTTCACTTGCACTTCCCTCAACTTAGTCTACTGCATTCGTTGCTCCCAATGCGGTTTCCTCTACATTGGAGAGACCAAACGCAGACTGGGTGACCGCTTTGCAGAACACCTTCGGTCTGTCCGCAAGCATGACCCAGACCTCCCTGTTGCTTGCCATTTCAACACTCCACCCTGCTCTCATGTCCACATGTCTGTCCTTGGCCTGCTGCAATGTTCCAGTGAGGCTCAACGCAAACTGGAAGAACAGCACCTCATCTTCCGATTAGGCACTTTACAGCCTTCTGGAATTAACATTGAGTTCAACAACTTCAGATCATGAACTCTCTCCTCCATCCTCACCCCCTTTTTGATCCCCTTTTTTCTAATAATTATTATATATATTTTTACATAAATAGTTTTCTTTTCCCACCTATTTCTATTATTATTTTTAAAATTTATTTCCAGCCATTGTTTTATCTCCACCTTTTAGCCTATTTCGATCCCTTCCCCCTACCCCAACCCCACTAGGGCCAGCTGTCACTTGCTCATCCTGCTTTTTACCCTTAATGTCACCATTAGCACATCCTTTAGCTAATATCACCACCGTTAACATCCCTTTGACCTTTTGTTTATGACATCTTTGGCAATCTCTTCTTTGCCTCCACCTATCACTGGCCCTCTATCCAGCTCTACCTGTCCCACCCCCCTCAACCAGCTTATATTTCACCACATTTCTATTTCTTTTTAGTTCGGATGAAGAGTCATACAGATTCGAAACATTAACTCTGTCTTCCTCTCCACAGACGCTGTCAGGCCTGCTGAGTTTTTCCAGCTATTTTTGTTTTTGTCTCTCACATTATAGATCAGCCCATGCTAAACATTCGACACCGTAGTTCAATTCAATCCCAAAACTGGCACAACTGACACCAAAGACAGTTTTGTTGCTGGAAAAAATATTTGCATCCCATTTTCAGCTGCCACAATAGTTGCTTGTAGTTCCCAATTGTCCTTCATTGATTTACTATCCCGGAGATTTAATTTGTCTTGCTTCTATTCCACTGCATTGTACGCTTGCCCAAAGCGCTCCAATGTTCCTTACTCCTTCCCATAATTATAGGCACCGCAGTAGATAGTTTTACCCGGTGGCCATTAATACTGACAGGAAGAACTACAGGAAAATTTTGCAACGAATGAATTACCTATCGAAAAATCTAGCCTTAGGTGTCCTCTTCAAACTTTAAAAACAACACAATACATTGTTCATTTCACAGACTGGAGGTATCCTATGACAAGCAGCATTTATTTTCTTCCAGTAAAAAGCTAAACAGATCTCCGTTGAGATCAAACCTTAACAACAACTTGCACTCATGTAGCACCTTTAATATAGCAAAACACCCCAAGGCACTTCACAAGGGTGTTATCAAAAGAAAAATTTGACCAATGAGCCACATAATGACGAAGAGCTTGGTCAAAGAGATAAGTTTTAAAGAATGTCTTATAGGAGGAGGGAGATGTGGAGAAGCACAGGGAGGGAATTCCACAACTTAGAGCCTTGGCAACGAAAGGCACCAATGGGGGAACGATTAAAATTGGGGATGCTCAAGGGGTCAAAATTAGTGGAGTGCAGATACTTTGGAATGTTCTAGGACTGGAGGAGGTACAGAGATAGGGAGGGACAAGGTCATGGAGGGATTTGGAAACAACGATAAGAATTTTAAAATTAAGATATTTTAAAATCCCATTCAAATTATCTTTCAACTTGAAATAAAGGAATGAAACTTAGAAGGAAAAGCACTAAATGCAAATATACTGATCAGAAATGTGTTTTGAAAGAATCCAACCAGCTGTGCATCTCTCAAAATCAAACAGTTAAAGATAAAATGCCAAGATTTATGATCAACATTTTTGTTATGTCCATTCCTGTGATTTCAAAATTTTAGACCAGTGCTGAGGATAGTGGTTACTTGGATGAAGGCGTTGCTAAGCCTGACAGTGTTATGTAGTAAAATTAATAACCAATCATTACCCACAAGCTGCCTCTGTGTCAATTATATGTTTGAATTCAACTCCCTTACACTGTCAGACTTTGAAGAGAGAGTTTAAAAGCAATAGTCATTGATCATAATTCACCGCAACTAACAGATGTGTTTAAAAGCGATGTTGGTGGTGAGATCTCTTAAATAATAATATCAAAGACAAAATACAATAAATACTAATACAGCCAAAGGTGAACAACTGCTACTGAATTTGGCTCCAATGAATACCTCTCTAGTCTCTCCAAGAAAAACTCATCATTGTGACATGAAAATATTCCAACCATTCTGAAACTAGATTAGGTTGTGCACACTTTTCAAAAGAATATATGGACAATTTTAAACAGACCGTTAATAATCAAGAGCTTGCTGAAAAATTAAGAGCATGTGAACGATACAAGCCACTATTAACGTGCATATTGGCTGGGAGGTTTGGGCATGAGTTGTCAATCTCCTGAACTTGTAAGTCGATTTGTTTCTCATGAACAAGATCTTGCCCTTGTCCACCCTGTTATTTTTAAGAACTTGCTGGATTTGGAAATTAATTGCCCATTGAGCTCATCACTTGAAGTTAAGTATAGTAATTAATTGCATAAGTATAAAATATACCCTTTAACGATATGATAATTTTAAAATTGCCAGCAATTGTTGCCCATCATAAATTGCCCTTGAGCAGGTGGTGGTGAGTCGCCTTCTTGAACCGATGCAGGTACACTGACCTGAAACGGTCACAGTCGAGTGGAATGCCTGAGGTGGCGTTTGTGGAGAAAGGTGGTGCGTCCTGCAAGGTGTCAAAGCAGTTGCTGACTAAATTCACCAAAAAGCCACCCAAGCGGTGGAGGAAATCTCGCAAGCAGAGCTATTCCATTTACATGTACAGGGTGCTGTCCCAGGTCCACCCTTCCACCAGAATCTCGTCCAAGGCCATGAGTGTTAGGAATTCCTTTGTTGTCGACATTTTTGAGTGCATCGCCTCCGAGGCCTCGCACCTCATTCACCACAACAAGCGCCTGCACCATCTTGGCCAGGGAGATCCAGAGTGCCAAGATAAAGGCAAAATACTGCGGATGCTGGAAATCTGAAACAAAAACAAAAGATGCTGGAAAAACACAGCGGGCAGGATTTTCCCGTTGGCGAGCAGGGGGGGCGGGACCCACTCGCCGACATGTAAAATGATGCGCAGTGACGTCAGGCGGAACTCCCAACATCACCGCGCCCCATTTAAATTTTCCGGTAGGTGGGGTTGCAGCAAAATCAGCTGTGCTCCCTCTGACCTGTCAATGGCCAATTGAGGCCATTGACAGAGTCATCTAGCTAATTAATGGACCTGCCCGTCCAACCTTAAGGTTGGGGGGCAGGCCAGGAGCCCCGGCAGGAATTAGAAAAAGCATGAAACCTCATCCATGGGCGGGGTGAAGTTTCATGTAGGTTTTTTAAAAATTTTATTAAAGTTTTTGTAAAACTTATGGACATGTCCCAACTCATGTGACAGTGTCATGTGAGGGGACATGTCATGAATTTCTTTTTTTTTCTATTTCTAATATTTGTCACAGAACAGCCGATCTCCCTGAGGCTGCACTTAGCCTCAAGGAGATGAATGCACTCCTTCGTGCACATGCGTAAGAGAGCACACTCTTGATTTAGGGATCCCCCCACCCCTGCTGCCCATGCAGGGAGTGCATAGCGCTTCTGTGTGGACGTTGTGCTGGGCGGACCTTAATTGGCCCACCCACGTAAAATGGCGCCGCGCCCCCAATCAGGGGCGCCAATCAGAGGCGCGCCTGAGCGCGCCCGCAATTCAACTTCGCCCCCAATGGGGGGAGAATCCTGCTCAGCAGGTCTGACAGCATCTGTTGAGAGAAAGACAGAGTTAATGTTTCGAGTCCGTATGGCTCTACTTCAGAGCCTGAGGCTCTGAACAGCCGGAGTCTGAGCCTGAGCCTGACTCTTCTTCAGGTCCAGAGCGCAATTCGCCTCATGCTGCCAGGGGAACTGGCCAAACACGCAGTCTCCAAAGGTACCAAAGTGGATACAGTGCTTTTTAAAAATCCTTTCACAGGATGTGGGCATTGTTAGCTGGGCCAGCATTTTTATTGCCCATCCGTAATTGCCCTTGAGAAGGTGGTGATGAGCTGCCTTCTTGAAACGCTGAGTCCATGTGGTGCAGGTACACCCACAGTGCATTTTGGGATGGTGTTCCAAGAATTTGACGCAGTGACAATGAAGGAATGGTGATATGTTTCCAAGTCAGGATGGTGAGTGGCTTGGAGGGGAACTTCCAGGTGGTGGTGTTCCCGTGTATCTGCTGTCCTTGCCCTTTTAGTTGGTAGAGGTCGTGGGTTTGGAAGGTGCTGTCGAAGGAGCCTTGGTGAGTTGCTGCAATGCATCTTGTAGATGGTACACACTACTGCTACTGTGTGCTGGTGATGGTGGGAGTGAATGTTTATGGTGGTGGATGGGGTGCTAATCAAGTTGGATGCTTTGTCCTGGACGGTGACTAGCTTCTTGAGTGTCGTTGGATTTGCAATCATCCAGGCGAGTGGAGAGTATTCCACCAGATCAAGACTTGTGTCTTGTAGATGCTGGGCAGGCTTTGGGGAGTCAGGAGGTGAGTCCTCTCGCAGAATTCCCAGCCTCTGACCTGCTCTTGCAGCCACAGTGTTTATATGGCTAGTCCAGTTAAGTTTTTGTTCAATGGTAGCCCTCAGGATGTTGATGGTGTGGAACCCAGTGATGGTAATGCTGATGGATGTCAAATGTATATAGTTAGATTCTCGCTTGTTGGAAGTTGTCGTTGCCTGGCACTTGTGTGGCATGAATGTTACTTGCCACTTATCACCCCAAGCTTGAATGTAGTCCAGGTCTTGTTGCATGTGGTTATGGACTGCTTCGGTATCTAAGGAGTCATGAATGGTTCTGAACATGGTGCAATCATCAACAAACATCCCCATTTCTGACCATATGACTGAGAGAAGGTCTATGATGAAGCAATGGAAGATGGTTGGGGCCTAGGACATTATCCTGAGGAACTCCTGCAGCGATGGCCGTGGTGTGAGATGATTGGCCTCCAACAATCACAACCATCTTCCTTTGTGCTAGGTATGACTCCAACCAGCGGAGTGCTTGCCCCTTAATTCCTGTTGACTTTAATTTTGCTAGGGATCCTTGATGCCACACTCAATCAAATGCTGCCTTGCTGTCAAGGGCAGTCACTCTCACCTCATCTCTTGAGTTCAGCTCTTATATTCATGTTTAGACCAAGGCTATAATGGCGTCTGGAGCTGAGTGGTTCTGGCAAACTAAATTGAACATTGGTGAGCAAGTTATTGCCAAGTGCTGCTTGTTAGCACTGTCAATGACACCTTCCATTATTTTGCTGGTGATTGAGAGCAGATTGATGGTGGTAATTGGATTTGTCCTTCTTTTTGTGAACAGGGCACCCCTGAGTAATCTTCCACATTGCTGGGTTGATGCCAGTCATGTAGCTGCACTGGAACAGCTTGGTTAGAGGTGTGGCTAGTTCTGGAGCACAAATCCTCAATGCTCCAGCTGGGATAATTGCTAATGATTGCCAATCAACTGTCAGTCCAGAAAGTGAGCAAGTGGACTCTCATTCATCCAGGTAGTGAATTGTTGCTGGAAGTTTTAAATATAGCAAAATTAATTTAAAACATTTTTTCTTACTTTTTCTTTCAGTCTCTTTTGCTCTCTCTCTCTCTTTCTCTTAACCTAAGCTGTCTTTCCCTCACTTTGCTTCTCTTTCTGAATTTGACTTGAGTATTTCACACCATTCTCAATCATTCCTATATTTATTTTTCAATCCTTAAACCTTACTAAGAAAGGTGATGCAGCGTTGGTCCCACAATGCACTAAGGTCCCCTCATCGTGTCATGATCAGCTTGCATTTCCAGTGAGCTGGGATGGGAAACGAAATTGAGCTGAAGGGTGCAGGCTAAAATCTAACAAATGGCACAGGTTGTGAGCTGTCCCACTCCAGCAAATTCTGGCCCGTTGTATCTGTTATAGAAAAAGATTCACACACATAAGTGCACATCAACTCCAGCTGAAAATAGATATTGTTCTGTGAACAGAATTACCATGAATATACACAGGAAGATGAAAGTACATAATCACTATTTGCTCCTTACACCATTATCAAGAATTCAATTAAACAGCTCTTCAACCACAATTCTAATTCCATTTCTGCAATTGTTTAAACTAACTTCAAATTTTCCTTAATTGAAAGTATATTTGGAACGCCAGCTGTTCGGAATGGCTGGTTATAGTAAGCATTCTTAGACTGGGACCTCAAGCATAAATTCCTACCCCTCTGACACAATGTTACTTTCTCATATAAATTAAACCAAGATAATGTGAGAAAAGAAGGGGCAGGGGTGAGCCCATAAAATATAGTGAGCCGTTCAAAAGTCCATTGACTTCGGTGGGACCATAAAATCCCGCCGCCGTGTAATTCCGCCCAGAACAGAAGAAACCTGGGCAGGAGTCGGCCATTCGGCCCCTCGAGCCTGCTCTGCCATTCAATAAGATCATGGCTGATCCGATGTGACCTTTAACTCCACTTTCCTGCCTGCCTCCCACCTCCACATAACCTTTGACTCCTTTGTCAATCAAAAGTCAGTCTAACTCATTCGTGAATGGATTCAATGCCCCAGCCTCCACTGCTCACTGAGGAAGAGAATTACAAATATGGACGATCCTCTGAAAGAAGAAATCCCTCCTAATTTCCATCTTAAATGGGTCTCCTCTTATTTCGAAACTGTGTCCCCTAGTTCTAGATTCCCCCACAAGGGAAAACACCCCCTCAGCATCTACCCTGTGAAGCCCCCTAAGAATCTTATATGATCACCTCTCATTCTTCCAAACTCCAATGAGTGTTGGCCCAATCTTTCCTCATACGACAAATGCCTCATCCCAGGAATCAGCCTAATGAACCTTCTCTGAACGGCTTCCAGTGCAAGTATTTGCCTCCTTAAGTAAGGTGACCAAAATGGTCCACAGTATTCTAGGTGGGGTCTCACCAATGCCCTGAACAGTTGTAGCAAGACTTCCCTATTTTTATACCCCATCCCCCTTGAGATAAAGGCCAACATTCTGTTTGCCTTCCTAGTTATTTGCTGTATTTACATGCTAGCTTTTTGTACAAGGACACCTATGTCCACCTGTACTGCAACATTGTGCAGTCTCTTGCCATTTAAATAATATTCTGCTTTACTACTCTTCCTGCAAAAGTGGACAACCTCACATTTTCCCACATTATTCTCCATCTGCCACTCATTTCTTATATCTATATCCCGTTGTAAATTCTTTGTATCTTCTTCACAACTTGCTTTCCTACCTATCTTCATATCATCAGCAAATTTGGCTACACTATCATTGGTCCCTTCATCCACCTCATTAATAAAGATTGCAAATAGTTGAGGCCCCAGCACTGATTTCCTGTGGCACTCCACTAGTTACAGTTTACCATCCTGAATATGACCCATTTATCCCAACTTTCTGTTTCCTGTTCCTCAGCCGACCCTCTATCCATGCTAATATATCAACCTCAACATCATAAACTCTACCTTTTAAGTGGTACCTTATCGAATACCTTTTGGGAATCCAAATACACTACATCCACTGACCTGCTTGTTGCATTCTCAAAGAACTCTAATAAATTTGTCATGATTTCCCTTTCACAAAATCATGTTAATTCTGCCTGATTGTGTTATGATTTTCTAAGTGTCCTGCTACTACCTCTTTAATAATGGATTCTAGTATTTTCTCAATGACAGATGTTAAGCTAATTGCCCTTTGTCTCCAGCTTCCTGTCTACCTCCTTTTGTGAATAGAGGTGTTACGTTTGTGGTTTTCCAATCCACTGAGACCATTGCAGAATCTAGGGAATTTTAGAAGTTTACAATCAATGCATCCATTATCTCTGTCGCCACTTCTTTTAAGACCCGAGGTTGCAGGCCATCAGGTCTAAGGGACTTGTTAAGCTTAAGCCCTATTTGTATTCCATTACTTTTTCTCTAGTGTTTTAAATTCCTTTTGCCTCTTGATTTTCTACTATTCTTGGGATGCTTTTAGTGTCTTTTACTGTGAAAATGGGTACAAAATACTTCTTTAAAGCCTCTGCCATTTTTTTGTTTCCTTTGATTAATTCCACAGTCTCACCCTCTGAGGAACCAATGCTCACTTTAGCTACTCTCTTCCTTTTTTATATAGTTGTAGATATTTTTACTGTCTGTTTTTTTTTAATTTCTTGATACTTACCTCTAATATTCCAATTTCTCACTCTTCATTAATTTTTAGTCATTTTTTACTGATTCCTAAAACTCTCCCAGTCATTTGGCCTATCACTAATCTTCAAACCATCGTACACCTTTTCTTTCATAGAAACATAGAGAATAGGAGCAGGAGTAGGCCATTCAGCTCGTTGAATCTGCTCCACCATTCAATATGATCATGGTTGATCCTCTCTCTCAATGCCATACTCATGCTCTCTTCCCATATCCCTTGATGCCTTTAGTGTCTAGAAATTTATTTCCTTCTGAAATATATTCAGTGTCGTAGCCTCCACAGCCTTCTGTGGTAGAGAATTTCTCATCTCCTCATTCCCCTTGTCTCAGTCCTAAGTGGCCTACCCTGTATCCTGAGATTGTGGCCCAATGTTCTAGACATCCCAGCCAAGGGAAACATCATCCCTGCATCCAGTCTGTCCACCCCTGTCAGAATTTTATATGTTTCAATGAGATCTTCTTTCATTCTTCTAAACTCCAGTGAATACAGACCTAGTCACCCCAATCTCTCCTCATATGACAATCCTGCCATCCCAGGAATCAGTCTGATGAACCTTCGCTGCACTCCCTCTATGGCAAGTATATCCTTTCTTAGGTAAGAAGACCAAAACTGCACACAATACTCTAGGTGTGGTCTCACCAAGGCTCTGTATAACTGTAGTAAGACATCCTTCCTCCTATACTGAAATCCTCTTGCAATGAAACCCAACATACCACTTGCCTTCTGAACTGCTTGCTGCACCTACATGCTTGCTTTCAGTGACTGGTGTACAAGGACATCCAGGTCCCTTTGTACATCAACATTTCCCAATCTATCACCATTTAAATAATACTCTGCCATTTTGTTTTTCCTCCCGAAGTGGATAACTTCACACTTATCCATGTTATACTGCATCTGCCATATATTTGCCCACTCACTCAACTTGTCTAAATCTCCTTGAAGCCTCTTTACATCCTCCTCACCATTCACATTCCCACCTAGTTTTGTGTCGTCAACAAACTTAGAAATATTACATTTGGCTCCCTCATCCAAATCATTGATGTCATAGAGTCATAGAGGTCTACAGCCCTTCGGCCCATCGAGTCTGCACCAGTCAAACAAGTCATATTGTGAATAGCTGGGGCCCAAGCACTGACCCCTGTGGCACCCCATCCTTGACTTCCTTAGTTAGCCATGGGTGGTGCATCCTTCACATTGAGTCTTTCTTCCTCAATGTGTTGTATATTGTTTCATTTATTCTTACTAAATCCTCTTCTTTTCACCTCCTGTCCTGCTCCATCCATACTTCCAGTCTTACCTGGTTGAATACAACCAGTAGACCATGAGCAATGATTTCTCTTCCTGCTCCTGTACCTTCAGTTATGAATTTCCCAAGAATCTATCTTTGACCACGGCCCTTCCTCATCACCATCTACATCATCTGCAAGGGCAAGCTGAACATCTGTATGTGTACTGATGACTCCCAGTTCTAGCCTTTTCCCCATGACAATCTCTATGTTGGCAGACTGCCTGCATGACCTCAAGGACAGGATTTTCGGGCCCCACCAAGGTCAGGAACGGAGGCAGACGGGGCCTGAAAATACTGGAGCTGGACAACGTGCAGGTCTCCAGATCCTGTCCCTGTCACCAGCCATTTTGACTGAGGTGAGTTCAGGCCTTGACAGGGCTTCCCGCCCCCATAAGCTGATTAGGCTCGTTAAGAGCCTTGTTAAGGGTTGTTAAGAGAGAACGACTGGGATTTTCCTCAGTAGGCCTCTAGTTTTCTGATGTGACTGGGGACAGTCTAACCCCACCTGGAGGTGAGCACTTAGCAGCAGGCCAGGGGCTAAGTGCTCCAGACAGGCCTACAGATCCTCCCTGCCTGCATGGGTGCGGGTGCAGTCAAAGGCTGTCCCTGTAGAGGGATTCCATCCCCAACCCCACTTTTCCCTTGCCAAGGCCATTGTTCACTTCCACCACAGTTGCTGAAACCCTGATCGTTACCTCTAGATTTGGCTTCTCAGATATCCTCTTTGGTGGCTCCATATCCTCCACCCTCCATAAACACCAACATTTTCAAATGTTAGCATCCAATTTCCTGTCCCACGCTAAGTTCAAGTCTCCTATCAACCATGTCCCTGCTGGTCTTCACTGACTGCCCATTTCCCAAGGCATTGAATTCAAAATCTTCCCCACTCCATGGCTTCACCTATCCTACTCTGTAACTCCTCCCAATATATGTCCCTCCCAACACGCGCTGATGTTTCGACTCGAGCTGTTTTATAATATTCTTTCCTCTCTTCAGTCCTGCTCCCTGAAATTCCCTGCCATCTCCTGAACCCTTCATCTCCATTTTTATCTATCTCAATTTTTATCTTTGGGAAATGTTGATGATTATCTTTATCACTTGAAAAAAGAAACAAGGTTTTACTGAGCTCTCTTAACAATTAGGCCAGGGTTCCTTTATTTCTTCTGGCCATTTTATTTATTTATTTTTTTGTTGTTCCCATCCCACCCATTTCTGTAAAACACTTTGGTTTTGAAGGCTTGATATAAAGACACGGGCCATGATTTTCCGGCCCCATCGCGGGTGGGACTCGCCGTGGGTGAGGCGGTGCCCCAGCCAGAAGCCCATGGACTTGCGGCGGGACCGTAAGATCCCAGCGGCGGGCGGGTGTGGAAAATCTCGCCCACAGTCTTCTTGTAACCATCTCTTGGATTTGGCAGACTGGCCCAATCCAATACACTGTTAAGCAGGCATTACAATAAAAGTGATTGCATCCTATTCTATTGAGGGGTTTACTTTAACTGAATGTTAGTTTACTAACTCAGAATAAGCGTAGGGCCACATTGCATGAAGTGTTTGACCAATTCAGACAGATAAGGTACACTGGGAGGTCTTGTGGCAAGGAAGGTAGCATCGTTGCTTCTGAGCCAGATGTGCTGGGTTCAAGTCTCACTCCAGGACCTGATGGCCAAGGAAGATTGGTGCCTTCATAAGGTGCCAAGCAGGTTGAGTATCAACTTGTAAATTCCTTCCCATGTAGACCAATGGCAGGCGGTAAGAGTGGGAGCAATTCCTGGTCAGCCATGCGATAGAAAGAAATTGAAGCCTCTGCCATCACTAACCGTAGCCTCCAAACTACAACATACATGTTGCCACAGCAACTCGGACTGCTTGGGGAGTCAGTTGGCTCGACAGCTGATGTGGATCAGGTTGGTGCCAACAACATGGGGTTCAATCCCTATTCCGGCCGGGGTGAATTCAGAACCTGACTCCTTATCCTACCTACAGTAGAGATTGTAGTGCTGTGGGTTGGACCTGCCTTCAGGCAGATAACTCAAGAAGAAGGTATGCTGGTTTTGTTTAGCTACCTTAAATTGTGCCAATAAAGACAACAGGAATCTAATTATTTTTTATGAACATAAAAATTCCAGAGAAAGCAAAGAATAAATGTAGTTGTAGGTGGAAAAGAGTCAGAGCCACACATGAGAGAGCTGTCATCCTAAACTTGCCTCAGGCATCACAAGATAAGCAACCCAATCCACCTACACTCTTTGGCAAAGTTACTGTAAACCATGAGTTCTCTTACTTGGTTAAGCACCCTCTACCCCTGTCCCACCTCCCACCCCCCTCCACTGCCCCCCCTCCACCCGTCCTCAACATGGCCACCAACGCTACTTTTTCTCTAAGTACATATCATACTGCAGCAAATTTGTTGCATCAATGTACACATTGGGAAATGCAGCCAGTTTTCAAAGTGAGGTTAGACAAATGAAGCTGCACCTTCTATTCAGATTTAACATCAGTGGCAGTCTGAAAGGGCAGAATTTCTTTCTGCCACAAGGATGTGCCCTTTTTTGGGGTCAGGCTGATTTGAATCATTTCAGTAGATTCCCCGATTTTTGCTGAGAGATGTTCCGGAAATGAAAGGACTGGTTTTGGCCCTGGCAGGTGATGTCTGCACTGCCAGTTGAGTTGAAAAAAAATTAATTGAAAAATATTCTAGGCACATACAGTTGACCACTCTGCAATTGATTGCTTAGGTTTTTGGCCCTCTGACCTTTAAAGAGTCCCTCTACAGCACATAGTGATATTTCATATCAGGCTCCATTCTTACCTATTCAATCGTAACCAGAGAACCACCAGCAAAGGGCTTCTCTTCCTGCTCCTGTAATGTTACCTCTGGTGTCCCCCAAGGATCTATATTTGGCATTCTGCTCTTTCTCACCTACATGATGCATCTCAGCGGCAAAATCCAAAAACACGTCAGGCTTCCTACGTACGCTGATGACACCCAGCTCGAGCTCATCGCCACCTCTCTCACTCCCTCCCTGTCCCTAAATTGTCAGAATGATTATCTGGCCTTCTGTATTGGATGAGCAGAAATTTCCTCCAATTAAATACTGTGACAGCTGAAGCCATTGTCTTCTGACCCCTTCACAAACTCTGCTCCCTTGCCACCTATTCCCTTTCCCCGGCAACTTAGACTGAACAAGACTGTTTGCAACCTCAGCGCCATATTTGACCCACGTGTCCACGTCATCGCCAAGGCTGCTTATTTCCACCTCTATAACCTTGCCCTATGCCACCCCTGTCTCGGGTCTTCTGCTGCTGAAACCCTCGTTCATGCCTTTATACCTCTAGACTCGATTATTCTAACACACTCCTGGTCAGCCTCCTGCATTCTACCCTCCGTAAGTTAAAGGATATCCAAAACTCTGCTGCCCGTGTCCTCCCTCACACCTAATCCCCTTCACCCATCAACTCTGTGCTCGCTGACCTACACTGGCTCTGAGCTGAGCAGCTCCTTAATTTTAAAGTTCTCATTCTTGTTTTCAAATCCCTCCATGGCCTCAGCCCTCCCCATCTCTGGAATCTCCTCCAGCCCTGCAACCCTCTGAGATACCTGCGCTCCTCTAATTCCGACTTCTAGAGCTTCATTGGTGGCCTTGTCTTCAGCTGCCGAGGTAATAATCTCTCTGGAATTTCCTCCCTAGACCTCTCCCTACCTCTCCAGCACTCTCCTCCTTTGAAGCACATCTTAAAACGTACCTCTTTGTCTAAGCTTTTGATCACCTGCCCTAGTATTTCGTTATGTGGTTTAATGTCATATTTTGTTTAATAATGCCTCTCTGAATTGCCTTGGGATGTTTTGTTACATTGAATGTGTTATATGAATACAAATTGATGCTGCTGTTGTTCCCTAGACACTGATTGCATCCCTCTCCCTGGCAACTGTCTGAGGCTGAACCAGACTCCTCACAACCTCGGTGTTTTATTTGACCCCGAGATGAGCTTCCGACCACATACCGATGCCACCGCAAATCCCGGCAGCTTCCACCTTCGCCCATCTTTGCCCCTGCCTCAACTCATGTGCTGTTGAAACCCTCATCCATGCGTTATTATTTCCTGAACTCCTGGCCAGTCTCCCATCTTCCACCCTTCATAAACTTAAATCCATCCAAACTTCGGTTGCCCGTATCCCAACTAACACCAAATCCCATCCGCTCATCACTCCTGTGCTCACTGACCTACTTTTGCTGTCGGTTGAGCAACGCCTCGATTTTAAAATTCTCACCTTTGCTTTCAAAGTCTTCCAGGGCTTCACCCCTCCCTATCTCTGTAACCTTCTCCAACCCATCAAACTTCCGAGATAGCTGCACTCCTCTAACTCTATCTTCTTGTGCATCTCCAATTTTAATTGTACTCCAGCTGCTTAGGCCCTAAACTATGGAATTTCCTTGAACTCTCTTCCCCTTTACCTCCCTTTCTTCCTTTAAGATACTCCTTAAAAACTTACCTCTTTGACCAAGCCTTTGGCTATTTGCCCTTGTATCTCTTACTTGGCACACTGTGAAATTCTGCTTGGTAGCAATCCTGTGCATATACATGGTGGTGAACTAACAGGCATCCCTTGCACACAGTGTTGCATCTTACAGTGATAGGGAATATGTTGAAAGACATATTTGTGTCATTTACACAGTGTTGTGCCAGTTCATATATAAATATATTTCTTATCACCCATCACACTTACCTAAGAATGAGCATTGATCTGACCATTATTCCATTTTCTGTTGCTACCCACCCCTGTTCTGCTAGAAAAAATAGGTGCAGGAGAGGCAGGATTCCAAGCCTGAATACCATGTGGTTGAATCAGCAGTTGGGAAAGGGGAGATCTCCACGATGAGGCTGAACAGCAGCATAAGCCAAATTCTCAAATCTAAAATACACATGAATGTGGAGATAAAAAACCTTCAAGCGCTAAAATTCTGAAATACAAACAGGAAGAGATACAAATGTACAGGTCCATCAGTATTTGAAATGGGAAAGGATAGGTTTAGGGTTAGTACACCAAATATTAAACTATTTTTTCTCCATTGATGTGACATAAATCTGCTGGTGTATTTTCTGCATTTTTATTCTTATTGTTGAAGGCTCACTT
Organism: Cetorhinus maximus; assembly: GCF_964194155.1. Lineage (NCBI taxonomy): Eukaryota > Metazoa > Chordata > Chondrichthyes > Lamniformes > Cetorhinidae > Cetorhinus > Cetorhinus maximus. Next base: position 91,662,546 of record NC_135896.1, read on the forward strand.
GACTGCACTCTTACATGTTTTGGAAGAATAGTTGTATAATCAAAGATACATCACCCTTGTGAATTCACTGTAAGTTGGTCCATGACCCTTGGTCAGAACCATCAGAGAATGGATCATTTTTACTGACTGTACATACTTCTGGTATCAAGCGCCAGGGTTGACACAAAGAAAGGACTACTCACAAGCTGTGTGAAGTTTCTTTAATCAGCACTACAACAATGAGACTCCTCAATTAGAATTTCTGCAACCCTTCCACACTTGCACAAGTCTGGCACTTCCATTCTCCACATCTACCAGTTTCCCTGACTCAAGTTGCTCCATTAGTGCAAATTGATACCACGTTAAAGATTGTTTTGTGCAGTGCAGTGCTAACTACTTGCGATTAAATTGAGACTGTCCCACTCATTAACGGCCTTCTAAAAGAGGAAACTTTCATCTAACCACCTGGCCTGCCTTCAAAACCTGACCATAGAATTGCAAGTGCAGCACTCAAACCAACTAAACCGGCCAGGATTCTTTCACTTTATTCAAAGAATGCTGTTTAGACATTCGGCTGTTTTGTTCACTTGTAAAAACATGTCACGTATTCATATTGAAAGTTTAGTTTATTAATTTATATTGTTTTATAAAATTTTATATAATGGGAGTGACCTTTAGGGCAACATGATATCATTTTTAGAGAAAAACTCATGATTTTGCACCATTGTGTTCTAACTGCAATGCTACATGATTAAAACACATACTTAAATGATTACTTTGACCCAAGCACCGAAATTTTGTGAAAAGGAAAGAGGGTAAAATACTAAAGACAACTTCTCGCACAAAATAATTGCCTGCATTGACTATTTGAAAGGAGTACTTAAAAATATCTAGTGCAATAGCACATAACCTGCTGCTTATGAGGGAACAGAACTATTGCCTCATGTTCCGTGTCCTACCATGTATGCACAAGCTACGCTTGTAAAACAGCAGGACAGACCCAGTACAAGCTGACCACACAGGGAATGATCCATCTATTGCACCTTTTGTATCTCTGGCATTACTAGGCATGTTGAAGCGCTGAAAAACTATGTTCCGAATCCAGCTCTTTATTTCAGATTCCTCTGGCATGTTCAAGCCTAGCAAAAAATGTTTGTGTACTGCAAATTTCAGCGATAATTCAATATTTCAGGTGGCAGCTTAATTTGATTAATGTGTACCCATCCAGCTTGAAATTCAGTCACATAGCTGAAGCCTTCAAATGAAAGGCTCTGGAGCTGTGTTCATTAAAGACATTTTGGCTCGTTTCGGAGTCTTTAAAGAATAATCTGGAAATAGGCAGCTGAAATTGCCAGAGTGTTAATTATAGAAGCTGACTTGTTGATCTATATCATTAACATTTCAGCACATTATAATTAATCTGATGTTTTTTCTGTTGGCTGCGCTGAATTTCAGTTTGAACTAGGGTCACAACAGCTATCTCGTTGATAATTCTGCAGGAAAATTTTGACCTCTATTAAATGGCCTCAGGCTGCATACGAGGGCCAATGGTTTATTTGCTCATTTTCAAGGTACTTTTTGTTAATGTTGCACAGATCCAAAAAGCCTTGTGGAATGGTGAACCCATGCCTGGACACGATAAGCTAGTGGTCTAGTTACAAGAATGCACTATATATTGTAGAAGCAAGTTTTGAAACACCTTTATTTAAATGATGATTCACCATGGTGCTTAAAAGGAAAATTGATGTTCCCATAGATCTATCATAAATAAAAGCCCGCAAAGAAGTATAGTAACATTGCAGCATTTATAATTTACTGAACAAATGCAATATGTTGCAAATTAGTGAAGAATTAGTTTATGATTGAACTTCTGTAGTACACAACACAAAATAGTGTTGTGATATGCCTTTAAGGGATAGCAGCATGACGTCATTAGAAGGGAAGTGTGTCACGTGACCCAGTCTCAGTTTCACTTTGGTCGATGAGCAGAAAACAGCACATACAACTCTGCTGCTGAGGTCTTCAAGTTTTCTATCCATGGCCAGGATTTTCCAGGGGACTTGGGGGGAGGGCCCGGGAGCAGTCGGGAAGCCGGCCGCCACCTGCGATCGGGCTCAGACCTCGATTTCATGCTGGCTGGACAATTAACAGCCAGCCAGCCAGCATGAAATGTGCGCTGCAGCACTGCCGGGGTGGGGGGCGGGTGGAGCGCAAGTGCTGAAGTTCACGCATGCGTGGGGGTGCGCACAGTAAAAGCTCCCTGAGGCACAGAGCTGAAGAATTTCATCAATATAAATAAAGAATTTTAACGTAATGAAAACATGTCCGCTCATGTGACTCTGTCCCGCCCGTGGATGAGGTTTTGCCAAAAATGCAAAGGACAAAAAATTCAAGTCAATTAGTCCCTTAAGGGCCTTAATAGGCCGCTTATTTTTGGCGGGAGCGCTGCTGACTCCCGTGCGCACCCGCCGACCGAAATATCGCGTAAGTGTGCAATGATGTTGGGATGCTCACCCGACATCATCGCGTGTCATTTTACGCTTGTTCGGGTCGGGGGCGCGCTCGCCCGACGAGCACAATATTCTGCCCCATGTACGTCTGCTCTCATGTGCCTAGTCTCAATAAATGAACTCAAAACGTGTTTGCCCAATCCTTTATGAGTGATCAATGCCTTTGTATCATGATAAAAATATGACAAATACAGTTCACCTTTAGTACAAGAAAATCGTGATCTATTACCCAGACATTAGAACTTTAACACTTCTGTATTCCAAGTGAAGTCTTAGAATGGGGTGAGCAGTCCGATTGTGAGAAAGCAATGCAGTAGCTCCAGTGATTTTGTATCAAGCCTCAGTTAGGAAACAGAATATGGGAACAGATGGAAGACTGGCAAACTGAACTTTATTGGACATTCAGCCCGTCGTATCACTACAACGGCTTCTTTCTGTGGATTCATTGGTATACATCGATTTCCCTGTCCATACCTTTGCTGTGACCACAGCATTTACCCCTTTCACACCCATTTCAAGGTAATTAAAGCAAGCTGCCCTATTTCTCTGCCTTCTGCGCGCCAATTCTGTCATTTTCGGGGGTTGTCGAGAGAAGGGGGCAGTAGTCTCTAGAGTAGTGGTGGAAACCCCTTTTTAAATGGACCAGGTAATCAATCTAAAGACTCCATTTCCTTGGTGCCCACTCAGCTGGCTGTTAAGCTGGTGCAGGGTACCTGAAGTGTGCCAAACCTGGCCAGTCCAGAGAGCGTCTCGTGTTCAGGCCCGCTTCAATGGACTGGGGTCAGCCCAGCACAGGTATGTAACCAGGCAGGTCCTAGCACCAGTGGCAGGAACGGGTTAATCATTAGCCGTCTCTAATATCTGCAGCTGCCTATCAAGTCCTCAATCATTAGGATGCCCTGGCAGCCAGTGAACTCCGATTGGAATCTTAAGTCTCTGCGTGGAGGCCTAGAGCAAATAACAGTCCCTTACCTGTTGTCCCTCGGTGTGCTCCCTGGGCCCCCCTTGAGCCCTCAAGTTGATGGGAGTTTATGGGCAGGCTACAGCCCCAGCTCTTCCTGACTGCCCAGTGCTTGGATGCCTAGCAAACATAATGGATGGAAATAGAGATGAGAGGCTAGAAATGTCATCTCCTGCCTTATGTACATGGTTTATTTACATGGCCTGTGCAAGGCCAGGAAAATCATTCCTTCTATTACTTATGCATTTGTTTGCTCTTTTTTCCCCCAATTTTTTAAGCCTGGAGGCTGGAAGAGGGAATACTTTAACACTGTTACGTTATGTGGATACACGCTAATAAGAACACCCAAGTAGTGTCAACAATGTGATACAAGTATGCAAGTAAAGGGGAATACCTGTATTCATTTCAATGTTTTATGTGGCCTGCATGGTACACACACATTTTGTGGATCACCAAAGCAAGAAACCTGAACTAAGCACTGACAGCCAATCCCTGCTTTCCAAAGAGGAAGCTTCGTCGCTTGTTAAAAATCAGTAGCGCTTAGAAAAATTAATGCTCATTCACCACCCCACAGTCTTGCATTGGGCCTGACGGTACAGGAATGGTTTTGTACTTAAAATGTCTTAATTGTTCCTGCTTATACAAGTCCTCCGGTTACAAATTAGGTAGTAGTCTAGTAGCTCTGATAGCTAGATAAATCGCAAACTTGAAAAATCACCCTCGTTATGATGCACCACATTCAAATTCAATGCAAAAGCAGCAATTTTATATCCAATTGAAGAATGGCTATGTAAAATGCACAAATGAAATGCACTTCAAACTTCAATAATACTAAACAAGTCTGAAAGTGCAAGTCTTAAAGAAATAAGTGCAACATAAATACAAATAGTATTGAAACTATCCAGTATTTGCTTGGTATTAGTTAACAATATTCCACTGATTATTCATCGCAAATGTGTGTCAATCTAATTAATATAATTCCTGCTACAATCAGGATACCACTGAGAAACTTAATTGAAGACAGCATTTACTGCAGCTTTCTGATACGTTTTATATCACCAGCAGCTGGGTATGCTTGGAGGTTTGAAGTTCAGTTTCTTGCCAAAATTGGAGCTGGTGCTAAAGATAACCAGCATCCTGTCTCCTGGTTTCTTTCAGGTTCATTTCAATGCACTGAGTCATGCCTCTTGGCACAAACTCTCCGGGCTTCTCTGTTGTGAACACAGGATGCCGAAGTGAGCAAGGTATAATCAGAGGTTGCTGTAAATACATCAATGCAAAATGTTGATGGAGCAAGTCTCTGGCATCGGCGAGGAATCCGACACTGGAGAGAGAAAGGAGCCAGTGATATGCAGGTACAGACTTTTACAGAATAGTCAGCCACGGAGGAGGTAGCCAGTAAAAGGGGCCTTTGTGAAAAGAAAGCTGGAAACTCTACGAGAGGGAAATGACTGTTTTCCAGGGGAGAATGTCCTATGCTTGTAATACAATGATGTCACTGTAGTACTGAGTGAAAGGTAAATAGTGCCAAAAGTAAATCTTTCAGATCACAAGGGCTAAATTAAACTGATTGCTACAAGTTCAGCCAGGATATAAAACCATAAAATGATACAATTTGTGCAGAACTTCCCTGTTTGAAGGAGTACTTCATGAACATAAACTTCATTAGGAAATTAATTTTTTCTTCTATATTATTGCTGGCTTCAAATAGAAACCTGTAAATGTCAAGTGGATTTTGTGCGATGATATACTTAGCCAACTGGCACAATAATAAATCAGAACTCCAAAATTAAAATGTATTTTTTGCATATTAAACAGAAAGTTTGATCAGAATTTCTACTAATATGTTGACTGATCTTAATTTATCAATTAGCCTCAATTCCTTCAAGAGATGGGTTCAGACAGCAACTTCAGGATAATTTCCTTCAAACCATCTTCTGCTTTCGTACAACCCTTACTACACATGGTGGTGCATGTGCAGCCCTTTTACAGCCTCACCTACCATTTCTCCCAGTGGTTCCATATGCCACATCCTCCCCTTTTAGCCAGCTTCAAGAGTTAAGCTGCAAGTCTGGGTCATGTATATTGATTTCCAACATCAGATTGTAGCTCAATCAGTGAAAGGAAGATTTGAGGAATGAGAACTGAGGATAGATTCAGAGTTGAACTCAATTTGATTGAAGAGGGACCTCGTGAAAACTATCAATGGTGTGGATGAATTCAAGCCCTTTGACTTGGAATGGGAGTTTTTCATATACAGGCGGCATGGTTGCTGGTTTCTGATTTGTGTGTCTACCTTATCTCGAGAAACTGTAGTCTTACTCTGGAAGTTACTTCAAATTAGTTTATTAACATTATCAATAAGATTGGTTACAGAGTAGATATGTTTCTCATGAGTATAGACATCCTCTATCCCGGGTGTACAGCAAATGACTGCTGATGTCACTGTTAGATCATGGTCTACATTATCTTAGCTATTCTATTAACCAATTTCACTACAGAGAACAAAGGACAACAGAACTGATTCAAAACTGAAGAGCATTAGGTGAAACTGAAGATCATAGTTCATCCATAATATATGGAAATATAGAAAGTGCAAGATAATTATCTGAGAATGATGTAGTAGATTATAATGCTGAAGTACTGAACTATGTGCTGAAATACACGACATGGCATGACAACTACTGTGTGGCTATGTCGCAAGGAGCATTGTTATCAAGGCATCAGTTTAGAGTTGTATAGTGGATAAATGGGGATGAAGCAACAAGTTCCGCTCAATTACATTTTGGAATCAGAGAGCATAAATCAAGAGCCTTTGCTTAAAAAATGATTGAGGTGGAGCCTATGACTATGTAGATATGGGAGTGTGTGGGGCTGGGGTGTTTGGGGCAGAGGTTGGGCATAAATTTCTGCTTTAGCCATTTTGGGAAATTGTGCAGAAATTGTGCTTGACGTTGTGCTAGTGAGGTTGGACTTCAAGATTTCTGCTAAAAATCATTCGCACAATCACAAACATAAAACCTTCCATAAATCAACGCAACTGGTTAGCGCAGCGGAGCATAATTGTTCCTTTATATTTTGCATTTAAAAATATTCATTGATGCATTTGAGAGTGGTAACCTGCTGTCGTTTTATTAGTGCAGCTGAAAATGGGTTTATCAGAAAAAAATAAGCATTTTAAATCAGAGTGTCTAGTCCTCCTCCGGTGAGTAACCTGATTATAAATCACCAAAAATGACTTTTTTAAAAAACTATAGTGCACCATTCACTAGTTTCACTGATGTACACGAGTCAGTTTCTTAGCAAATTGTGCTGATGCATAAAAAAGTGCAAACTTAATGGGCAGGATTTTCCCATCGGCGAGTGGGGAGGTGGGGCCCGACGTGTAAAATGACGCGTGATGACGGCGGGGGGATCTCTCGACATCACCGCACCCCATTTAAATTTTCAGGTAGGCCCACCCCTCCTTAAATGGAGTGCCCGCCGACCTGTCAATGGCCAATTGAGGACATTGACAGAGTCAATTAAGTAATTAAAGGACCTGCTCGTCCAACCTTAAGGTTGGCGGGCAGGCCAGGAGCCCCGGCGCGAACTAGAAAAAGCATGAAACCTCATCCATGGGCAGGATGAGGTTTCATGTAGCTTTTAAAAAATTTTACTGAAGTTTTTGTGAAAATTATGGACATGTCCCAACTCATGTGACATTGTCACATGAGGGAAAATGTTGGGTAGGAAAAGGCTCTTAAGTGGCCACTTAAGGGCTTTAACTGGGGCAAAGGCGGGGGCTTCCCATCTGAGGCCTTGCCCGCCCCACCCTAAAACCGCTCCAAGGTTGGGTTGGAATTCCCGAAGGAATCCTGTTTGTGCAATTTCATGCTCCCCCCACCCCACTGCCTCAGAACCTGCCTGGGAGAGCTGCGGGGGGTGGGGTGTAGTGTCAAATTCTGGCCATAGACTTCCAACAGACATCTTATAAAGTGCTGCACAACTGACTTGTGAGCAAAGTTAGAGTTTGTGATGTAATTTGGACAGCAGCACTACGGAAGTGAAGTTGGTTGAGTGAGAGGAAGCAATGGTGAACAGTTGCTTTTCAGACTGGAGGAAGGTTTATAGTGGAGTTCCCCAGGGGTCGGTGTTAGGCCACCTGTTCTCCCTGATAGATATTAATGACACAGACCTTGGTGTAAAAGGCACCATTTCAAAATTCGAGGTGATGCAAGACTTGGAAGTATTATTGTGAACTGTGAGGAGGATAGTGTAGGACTTCAAAAGGACATAGGTTGGTGGAATAGGTGAACAACAGGCAGATGTAATTTAATGCAAAGAAGTGTGAAGTGATTCATTTTGGTAGGAAGAATGCAGAGAAACGACATAAAATAAAGGATAAAATTCTAAAGGGGGTGCAGGAGCAGAGGGACTTGGGTGTATTTCTATGCACAAATTATTGAAGGTGGTAGGGCAGGTTGAGAGAGTGGTTAATAAAGTGTACAGCATCCTAGCGGCATAGAGTACAAAAACAAGGAAATTATGTTAAACATGTACAAAACATTAGTTCGGCCTCAACTTGAGTATTGCGTCCAGTTCTGGGTGCCACACTTTAGAAAAGATGTGAAGACATTAGAGAGGGTGCAGAGGAGATTGACAAGAACATTTTCAGGGTTGAGGGATTTCAGTTACGTGGATGGACTGGAGAAGTTGGGACTGTTTTCCTAGGAGAAGAGAAGGTTGAGAGAAGATTTAGTAGAGGTGTTAAAAATCATGAAGGGTCTGGACTGAGCAGTTAGGGAGAAATTGTTGCCATTGAAGGAAGAATCAGAAAGCACAGATTTAAGGAAATTGGGGGAAAAAAGCATTGGCAACATGAGGTAAAACTTTTTCGTGCAGCGAGTGGTTAGGATCTGGAATGCACTGCCTGAGAGTAAAGTGGAGGAAGGTTCAATCGAGACAGTCGAGAGCCAACCTGATCATTATCTGAAAAGGAAAAATGTGCAGGGCTATGGGGAAAAGCTGGGGGAAAAGGTGAATTGCTCCTGCAGAGGACTGGCACAGACACAATGGGCTGAATAGCCTCTTCCTGCGCTGTAACCATTCTTTGATTCAATTATTCTAACTTTGAAGTGTGTTACAAACCTTTGCAAATTTGACAGATTAATGTCCTGAAACTATCTGGCTACCATGAACTCCTTGATCAGTCAAAAAAAATTAAAACTAACTGAAAGCAAATTAAATTCAAGTTCAAAAGAATTAAATTAATTTAAAAATCACTCACACGACTTCAAAGATTAAGGAAATAAGAGATACAGATGACGATAATAATTAGATTTTCCCTGCAATGCTGCCTCAAGTCAAAGTAAAAGTACGTTCTGAGTTTGCTTTGGGAAGCAAACTCCACAGTAGAAGGTGAAGGTTTTCAAAATATTTAAGGACCAGCAGAATATTTTGTTCCTGAAGTTGAAGTTTTACTCAGTTTTAGACTGGCGTACCTCAACAAAAAGCTGTAGACATTGTGATCAGTGCTTCTACACCGGCCATTTAATTAGATTCTTTGCTATTCTTGAGTTTAGATGTTCCATACACCGATATTCTGGCCGGAATTTTGCCATAACTGCTGAAGTCCCACCGCCAGAGCTAAAAGCAGGAAGTGACCCAGCTTCGCCTGGCCAGTTGAATGGCCGCTGTTGAGGTTGCTGTACCCTATTAAGGGTGGTGGACCACCTCCAAAAGCTGCTGACCCAATCAGGGCCAGCCATGCCACTGCTAGCAACGGTTAGTGTTGGGCGTACAGATCTGAGGAGAGGGTGACTCGACAGCCAAAGCGCCCTCAAAGCGATGTAAATGGTTTTGGGGGAATGTTGGGGCCAGGTAGGCCCCACTGGTTGTGGCTGGTGGGCACGTTCATGATGCACAGGTGAGGACAGCCATTGCCACCAGGGGGTCCTTCCATGGGCCACGGTGTGCCCAAAATAGAGACCCCCCCCCCACCCCCCCCCGGCCCCACCACCGAAACCTGCTAGGAGGCCACCAGGTTTCACTCGATGGTGCCCCCACACAGCGGCGGGCCCCCCTCCCACAGTGGCAGCAAAATTCCCACGGAGACGGGAAGTGTCCTTGGCCACTTCCGTGACTCAGTTGGGCCCCAGGTGGGCTCACTGACCAGCTAACTTTCCTGCCGCTGGCAAAATGGCATAAGCGGGAAGTTGTCGGGCCCACCCCAATCCCTTACGTGTCACTTTGCCATCGCCAGTGGCCTGGGGAGAGTCCGGCCTCTGGTTTTTGATCTGCATATATGAACAACTGCTTTCAAAACGTAACGATGCAATCCGCCAAATGCATCTCACCTCTCTCGGAATATTTCCCCTATGTGAACGCTGGCAAAAAGGGCATTACTGGTTCTTTTGCCTCTTCCCTTTTCAGGCGGTCAGAACACAGGCTCCGACGATCTCCTTAATTCTCTCTTCTCTCCGGAATTATTTCAACAAAATCCCAGTGATGTAAGAAAGGAAACATTTTCCCACCGCATTTTCTTCCGCTTGCTAATTTTTCTCTTTAGTCATGGCCTCTATTCTCTGCTTGCACAGAACAATAGGCTTCCCCACGT